>NC_134355.1:141730819-142930819 GCF_048569485.1 Anomaloglossus baeobatrachus
GCCCACGGTGCAGCTATAGCATTCCTGGCATTCTCATCAAACAATCGCACAACAGCACACAATCTGGCACAGAGGCAGGCATCTTGCAGACTGTGTTGCAAGTTGTTCTCACTGTACAGCGCTACCTTTTCAACTGGTGGGGAGTTTAGGAGAAGTTTTTTTTTTTAAAGATGCCTTCTATTTCGCCATGCCTTGAATAGCATACATACCAATTTTCAGTCAATTCTGTTGACTGGGTTAGTCTGCACATGAATCCAAACACCTTAGGTTATTCTGCATTTGGTATGTATGTATGTGCCTACGTGTGTGTGTGTGTGTGTGTGTGTGTGTGTGTGTCTGTGTATTTGTGCTTGTCTGTGCATGGGCCTGACTGCATTCTGTATGCATGTGTGTGCCTATGTTTGTGTGCATGTGTGTGCTTGTCTGTGCATGGACCTGACTGCATTCTGGATGCATCTATGGGCCTACATTTATGTGCATGCGTGTGCCTGTGTGTCTATGTATTTGGGCTTTCTATGCATGGGCCTGACTACATTCTGTGTGCATGTATGTGCCTACATGTCTGTACATGTTTTGTGTGTGTATTTGTGCTTGTCTGTGCATGGGCCTGACTGCATACTGTATGCATGTATGTGCCTACGTGTGTGTGCATGCGTGTGCCTGTGTGTCTATCTATTTTTGCTTGTCTGTGACTGGGCCTGACTGCATTCTGTGTGCATGTATGTGCCTACATGTCTGTTCATGTGTGTCTGTGTATTTGTGCTTGTCTGTACATGGGCCTGACTGCATTCTTTATGCATGTATGTCCCTATGCGTGCGTGCATGTGTGTGCTTGTCTGTGCATGGGCCTGACTGCATGTATGTTCCTACATGTTAGTGCATGCTTGTGCCTGTGTGTATATGTATTTGTGCTTGTCTGTGCATGGGCCTGACTGCATTCTCTGTGCATGCTTGTCTTTGTGTTAATTCTTGTGCATGTGTTTGCCTGTCTGCATGTCTACATATGTGTGTCTGTTTGCATGCATGTGCCTGGCTGCACTTTACTGTATATGTGTTCATCTGTCTGTCTGTGTTTTTATATATATGTGTGCATGTCTGCATTCATGTGCATCTGTGAATATATGCATGTGGCTGTCTACGTGCACCTGCATGCATGTGTGTATGTTTTTCTGCTTGTTTACATGTCTGTGTCTGCCTATGTGTACGTGTGCTTATTTGTGTGTGTCAGCAAGTCTGTTTGTTTACGTATGTAGGTGTGCATATGTGTATGTGCACATTTCTGTGTCTATATATGTGTGCATGTCTCCATGTTCATGCCTGTGTGTTTACGTATTTATGTGTGTGTTCTTGTCTGCATGAGTGTGCATGTCTGTGTGTCTGTATGCATTTATCTGCATGTGGTGCATGTGTTGCATTTGTCTGCATATGTCTGTGTGCCTGTCTGGTCTGCATGCATTTGTCTGAGAGTCTGCATATGTCTGTGTGTCTACGTATGTAAGTGTGTGTTTGTGTGTGCGCATCTATATGTCATTGCATTTGCGTATGTATGCATGTGTCAGTCTACATGCATGTCTCTGTGCCTACATCACATCTTTGAACATGACTGCTATGTGTTGTGCTCTGACATCTGTGCGCGACCTCGGATGTGTGGAGTGGTCAATTGACCACACCAGATATGAAGCCACAAGAGGACTCCGGGGGAGCGCAGGAAGGTAAGAAGCTTTGTGTTCCTCCCTCTGTGAATGGACAGGGTAGTGGATAAAAGAGCCCAGTATGGGGCACTTTAGGGCCCTGGGATGAAGGCACATAGGGGCCCAAGATGGGGGAACATAAGGTTCTAAGATTATTATTAAATAAAGAGGGCCAGGATGGGAGACATTATTAAATAAAGGGAGCCAGACTGGAGGACATTATTAAATAAAGGGGGCCAGGATGGTAGACATTATTAAATAAAGGCAGCCAGGATGTGGGACAATAATGAATAAAGGTTACCAGGAGGGAGGACATTATTAAATAAAGGGGTCAAGGAAGGGAGACATTATTAAATAAAGGGGACCAGGAAGGGAGACATTATTAAATAAAGGGGGCCAGGATGGGGGACATTATTAAATAAAGGTGGCCAGGATGGGGGGCATAATTACTATATGGGGCCAAAACGAGGAACATACATTATCGATTTATTATATAATTACTGTAGGGGCAAATTAGGTGACATTATTACTGCTGTAATATAGTTTAATTTTAAAAATACTGTCTCCCATGGGGGAACAAAAGTCTAGCATAGTGTAGAAATTGGGGAAATAATATGGGGTGTGCCTTGGGAGTGATCAGCTATAGGTGACTGTGTGTTAAGTTTCTGCAGAGTTGAGTCATGGCAGGAAGAAGTGAAAGCGGTCAGCACCAGATGAAGAGAAAAAGCAAAGATGAATAATTTCAAGTAAAGATGTCACTGGTAAGTCAGTGTATTACATGTACACACACACACACACACACACACACACACACACACACACACACACACTATACACTATATACATAGCTTCTGTGTATAATGTTACTGGTGATCACTGTATTACCTGTACACTATACACTTATACACTATACAAAGAGCTCCTGTGTGTAATGTCACTGGTGATCACTGTATTACATGTAGACAGAGTATATACAGAGCTCCTATGTGTAATGGCACTGATGGTAATATTAGTGTTATTAGTAGAGTTGAGCGCGGTTCGCGGTTTGAGGTTCTCCAGTTCGCGGCTCGAGTGATTTTGGGGGCTGTTCTAGATCGAACTAGAACTCGAGCTTTTTGATAAAGCACGATAGTTCTAGATACGTTCGAGAACGGTTCTAGCAGCAAAAAGCAGGGCTTTTTACAGCTACAGTGTGCAGGAGCCATCGCTGGCAGCCTGCCAGAAGCTGGTAACCAAGATAAACATCGGGAATCCAAGCAAAGCGCTTTGGTTAGTAACCCGATGTTTATCCTAGTTACGTGCAGGAAGCCCACACTTCCCCGCTCAGCTCACTCCGCCCCCTCCTGCACGCGGCATGTACACACACACTCACACACACACACACGTCCCCAGCCATGCAGTCCACGACACTGACGTCCTCCTGGCACTCTGCACACATGGTCCCGCTTGGCTTACCTGCGGTGATGAAGTGCCGACCTCAGCGCTGTCACTGTCCTCCATGGCCGCCGCTTGTCACATCACCTTCTCTCGCTTCCGACCCGAGACTGACTAGCGGTGACGTCACGGGCCGCTCGCGATACTTGACTGTGAAGGCGGCGGTCATTGAACTCAGTGACAGGTGCTGTCGGCAGTGCAGGAGATCAGCGCAGGTAATGTACCTCGCTGACAGCAGCACTTGTCATCCCCTGCAGTGACCTGGGCTGACCCATTGATGTTAGCTCAGGTCACTGCATTGCTCTCCCAGCCAATGGGGAACATCCTGCTCTTCATTGACTGGGACAGTGTGGATCGTCATGGCAACCCCTTGGATTACACCAGACCTGGATTTGTTTTTCTTTCTAATAAATTGGTTAAAAAGGGAATGTATTGGGGAGTGTTTTTTCAAATAAAAATGTGTTTGTCGTCTATTTTTTTTTATTACTGACTGGGTTGGTGATGTCGGGTATCTGATAGATGCCTGACCTCACCAACCCCAGGGCTTAATGCCAGGTGACATTACACATCTGGTATTAACCCCATATATTACCCCGTTTGCCACCGCACCAATGGCACGGGATGAGCTGGGGCGAAGCACCTAATGGATGCGCCACTTCTGGGGCGGCTGTGGCCTGCTATTTTTAGGCTGGGGAGAGTCCAATAACCATGGACCTCCCTAGTGTGAGAATATCAGACCCCAGCTGTCTGCTTTACCTTGGCTGGTGATCCAATTTTGGGGGGACCCCTACGTGGTTTTTTTTTAAATTATTTATTTAATTTAAAATAAGAGCGTGGGGTGCCCTCAGTTTTGGATTACCAGCCAAGGTGAGGCTGCCAGCTGTGGTCTGCAGGCTGCAGCCATCTGCTTTACCCTAGCTGGCTACAAAAATAGGGGGAACCCTACGTCATTTTTTTTTTCATTTTTTTGGCTAAATACAAAGCTAAGCACCCATTAGTGCCACATGAAAGGCACCAAAGGGTGCAAAATTACAAAATGCAGGAGAGTGGGACATTATGTGTCTTTCTGCCATTATAATTACAGAAAAGACTGATATGAAGTGTAAAAGCACAGGAAAATCACCAGAGCGCCCTACGCTGTGAAAAGCAGTGGAAAATGGCACTGGAGTGAACATGTGACCGCCTCATGTAGGTTGAAGCTAAGGATCCTGGGTAAATTTATGTATTTTCCCTCCTTCAGTTTTTTTGCAGTACACAAAAAAAACGGAAGGCACACGGATGACAAACAGATGACATACGGACCGTCTACGGAACAGAGACGGATGCCACACGGATGCACCCGTGAAAAAAAACGGACTGTTTTTTGCAGACCACAAAAATGGAACGGTCGTGTGAATGTAGCCTTATTCTGATCTGCCGTTTATAAACAGCAGGCAGAAATAAGTGAATAACGCCCCCCAGCGTCAGAAAATCTCCGAGGTTTCAAGGCTAGCTGAGACCCTGGAGATCATGATTCAGGACGGTTTTTCCGGTCCCCGCTCACGTGATCACAGGTATACACCGTATACCGATGATCACGTTACAGTAAATGACAGCGCCGGTAAAAAATTATTTATCTCCCATCTGGCATGAACAAACATGATAAATCTCCTCCCCGGTCCCCTCTGAGTGGTGGTTATGCATCTGTAAGCTAAATGGGCGGCACGGTGGCTCAGTAGTTGGCACTGCAGTCTTGCAGCGCTGAGGTCCTGGGTTCAATTCTCACCAAGGGCACCATCTGCAAGGAGTTTGTATGTTCTTCCCGTGTTTGCGTGGGTTTCCTCCGGGTACTCCGGTTTCCTCCCACACTCCAAAGACATACAGCGCTATGGAATTAATAACGCTATATAAATGAATAAATTATTATTATTACTGCAATGCCCTGCTCATGAGGTAAGGAACATAATTGATCAGGAGAGCTATATACTACATTTCCAAATGGAGGGATTTGCTTTTATAGTTTCCCTGCTGAACGACTACCAAACATGAGAGTCCGTTATATACACCACAAGAAAACACATCTAAATAGCGAGCTCTGTTGTTAAGTATTCATTCAGCTGGATAACTGGACTTAAAGGGGTATTCCATCTCCAAGATCCTATCCCCAATATATAATAGGTGGAATAGCAATAATATCAGCAAATACCAATATTTGGAAATGTAGAATAGTTCTCACGATTAGGCATGCCTTTACCTCATGAGCAGGGCATTGCAGCTTTGGTAGCAACCATTACGACATGGACTCTGCTGCTGTGGACCCGGGGAGAGTGAGTGCAGATTCATTGCACCCACACTCCTCACATGAAGGGTCTGCACTCCTAGAAAATGGGGGATACGTTCCCTGAGTGTCTCCCCCCCATATTCTAGACGGTCCAGTCGTCGTGGGACCCCTTTATTTTTTTTCTTACAATAAATTGGTGAAAGAGGAAATGTTTTGGGGACTGTTTTTTCAAATAAATTTCTTTTGTCGATTTTTTTTGTTAGTACTGACAGTTTATGATGTTGGGTATCTAATAGACGCCATGACATCACAAACTGCTGGGCTTGATTTCAGGTGACTTTACAGCTAGTATCAACCCGATTTCTTACCCCGTTTGCCACTGCACCAGGGCACAGGATGAGCTGGGGTGAAGCGCCAGGATTGGCGCATCTAGTGGATGCGCCATGTCTGGGGTGCCTGCGGCCTGCTATTTTTAGGCTGTGAAGGCCCAATAACTATGGACCTTCCCACCCTGAGAATACCAGACCACAGCTGTCCACTTTACCTTGGCCTTTACTGGTGATCCAATTTGGGGGGGACCCTACTTTTTTGGGTAATTATTAATATTTATAAAATAATTATAAAAAAAGAGCCTGGGGGGACCTCCACATTGGATCCCCAACCACGGTAAAGCTGCCAGCTGTGGTTTTCAGGCTACAGCCGTCTGCTTTACCCTAGCTGGTTATCAAAAATGGGGGGACCCAACGTCATTTTTTTTTAACTATTTTTTAAATAGAAAAAATTAATGGGCTTCCCTGTATTTTGATTGCCAACCAAGGTAACGGCAGGCAGATGGGGGTGGCAACCCATAGCTGTCTGCTTTATCTGCGCTGAGAATCAAAAATACCGCGGAGCGCTACGTCATTTTTTTTAAAGATTTATTTTTACAGCACTGTGATGTCCAGCAATCAAAATACAGGGAAGCCCATTTTATTTTTAGTTATTTAAATAAATAATTAAAAAAAATATATATGGGCTCCTGTTGCATTTTTTGTATTGCTAGCTAAGGGTAATCCAAGCAGCTACTGGCTGCTAACCCCCACTGCTTGGTGTTACCTTCACTGGCAATGGAAAATCCAGGGAAGCATTTTTTATTTTTTTTGCCAAAAAACTACAAAAAAAGGACGTGAGCTTCGCCATATTTTTGTATGCTAGCCAGGCAGGTGCTGGAAGAGTTGGACAAAGCGCCAGAAGATGGCGCTTCTATGAAAGTGCCATTTTCTGAGGTGGCTGCAGACTGCAATTCGCAGCAGTGGGGCCCAGAAAGCTCAGGCCAACCTGTGCTGCGGATTCCAATCCCCAGCTGCCTAGTTGTACCTGGCTGGACACAAAAATGGGGCGAAGCCTACGTCATTTGTTTTCTAATTATTTCATGAAATTCATGAAATAATAAAAAAAGGGCTTCCCTTTATTTTTGGTTCCCAGCCGGGTACAAATAGGCAACTGGGGGTTGGGGGCAGCCGTACCTGCCTGTTGTACCTGGCTAGCATACAAAAATATGGCAAAGCCCACATAATTTTTTCAGGGGGCAAAAAAGTTCTGCATACAGTCCTGGATGGAGTATGCTGAACCTTGTAGTTCTGCAGCTGCTGTCTGTCTGTATGGAGAAGAGCAGACAGCAGCTGTGATCTCCATTAATGACCGGCTGTGTCAGCCGGTCTTTAACGGAACGGGGAGTCGACCGTGTGCTAGAGCATGTCACCGGTACACGGCGATACACAAATGTGCACCGTGTACCGGAGAGTGCAATGATAGGTCCTACATGACGCGTCATAGTCATGTGACCAGTCTGTGGCCAATGAGATAATAGCCACGTGACTGGTCACATGGCTATTTTGACGTCACGATAGGTCCTGCATCACTGCTGGCAGCGCTGGTCACCGGGAGGATTCAGCGATCATCGAATGGAATAGCGGCAGGAGACAGAGTGCAGGAGGGATCGCGGGGACCGGTAAGTGTTATGGCAATGTTTATTAACTCTATGTGTACATTTATAATGCGTTTTTATGTGTTTGTGATTGCCTCCTATTATATCCTATTGGTTCGAGTTCGGTTCGTCGAACCGGTTCGCCGAACTGAACTCGAACGAGACCTCCGTTCGACGAGCCGAACCACGGCCAGTTCGCTCATCTCTAGTTATTAGTATTGTGGTTTTTTGTCATGATCATTATTGTAGTATTTTGTTATTATGTGGTCTGGTCCTGGGGTGTTGGTATTTGGCTGTATTCGGTCACCATGTGGTGGTAATATGTGATCTGGTCACGGTATGGTGGTATTTTTCTCTTATATCTGGTATCATTTTGTCACTGTGGTCTGGTTACGGTGTGGCAGTATTTCTCCCCTGTATATGGTTATATTTTGTCACTGTGTGGTAGTAATATGTTGGCTGGTCACGGTGGGGAGGAATTTCTCCCTTGTATGTGGTTATATTTGGTCACAGTGTGGTGGTAAAATGTTGTCTGGTCACGGTGTGGTGGTATTTCTCCTTTGTAGATGGTTTAATTTGGTCACTATGTGGGGGTAATATGTTATCTGGTCACAGTGTGGCGATATTTTTCTCTGGTATGTGGTTGCATTTGCTTACTGTGCGGTGGTTATATGTGGTCTGGTCATAGTGTTGCAGTATTTCTCCCTTGTATGTGGTATTATTCAGTCAGTATGTGGTCTGGTCACGGTGTGGCAGTATTTCTCCCTTGTATGTGGTTGTATTCGGTCACTGTGTGGTGGTAAAATGTTGTCTGTTCAAATTGTGGCTGTATTTCTCCCCTGTATGTGGTTGTATTCGGTCACTGCGTGGTGGTAATATGTTGTCTTGCCATGGTGTGGCTGTATTTTTCCCTTGTATGTGGTATTATTCGGTCACTATATGGTCTGGTCACAATGTGGTGGTATTTCTTCCTTTTATGTGGTATTATTGGTCTTGGTATAGTGGATTGTGTTGTTTATGGAGGTCACTTTTCTCTCTGATATCAATATGGGGAAGATGCTTTATTTTCAATAGAGATTAAATACTTAAACATTTAATAGTGATGAGCGAGCATGCTTGTAACTACTCGGTACTCGCACGAGTATGGCTGTACTCGGGCTGCTCGGCGGGGACCGAGTAATCTCGCGATACTCGTGCTGTACTCGTGGTCTTCATTTCTGCATGTTGGCGCTCTTTTGAGAGCCAGCCCTCATGCAGGGATTGGCTGGCAGACCACTGCAATGCCACAGCCCTGTTAGTTGTGGAATTGCAGTGATTGGCCGGCCTGCACAGCGTGACCGAGCCTTTATATCGGCCGGCGCGCTGTGCTCTGCTCACAGCTATCCAGACTGTCAGTGCAGGGAGAGTGTCGCTGATTCAGTGAAAGCTTTGCGGCCCTTTATAGCTTTTTCAGTTGCAGGGCTGCAAACAGTGTGACCAAAAGTCCTTCTCAGGACTATTCTAGTTGTATACAGGCAGGCAGGGTATAGCCAGGTCGGAGTACAGTAGCAGAGTCCTTCTCAGGACTATTGTTGCTATATACAGGCCGGGTATAGCCAGGTCTGAATACAGGCTAGTGACCAAAAGAGTCCTTGTCAGGACTATTGTACCAGTATACAGGCAGGCAGGCAGGCAGGGTAGTGGTGACCGTATACCAGCCTTCATCATATCTGGGGCTGGTGTACACAGTGTAAAACAGTCCAGATAGTGTCTGACTTGTCTGTAATTGTCGCTCCCCAAAAAAACCTGTTAGGTTCTTATTGCGTCCGTGCTTGGTTTTTAAAACCGCACGTGTGTGCCTGTTGGTGGCAGCGTACAGGTGCACTTGTGTGCAATTTCCAGAAACTTTGATATAACGCACAAGTAGTGAATATACACGTCAGCAGTGCACAGCATTGCAAAATGCGCAAGGGCATTGGCAAGGAACAAGGAAGTGGACGTGATGGTGGTGCAGACAGAGGCCGAGGTCGTGGGCAAGCTCTAATTTCGCCACAACAAAGGGCCACATCTAGTCGCTCGCACGTCCTGTCCCAAATTCTTGGGGACCGCAGCATTACACCGCTCTTGAACCAAGACCAGTGTCAACAGGTTGTTAGTTGGATAGCAGATAATGCTTCCAGTCAGATTGGCACCACCACAAACACTCTGTCTTCCACACGGTCAAGTGTCAGTAGCCGTGATACTGCACCGCACATTTCTGAACCTGATCCTCCTTCCTACCACCAGGCTGAGTACACGTCCTCCTCGGACATTAATGATCCCACACTTGGACACTCGGAAGAGCTGTTCACGTTTCCATTCACACATTCTGGCCTCTCGCCAGCTCATATTGAAGTGGGTCATGAGGAGATCGTCTGTACAGATGGCCAAATATTTGAGCAGCCACGTTCTCACGAAGTTGGCAACGTGTCTCAACAAGTGGTGGACGATGATGAGACACAATTGTCAGGAAGTCAGGAGGAGGAGCAGGGTGCGGAAGAGGAAGACGACGTGGTGGATGATCCAGTAACTGACCCAACCTGGCAGGAGGATATGCAGAGCGAGGACAGCAGTGCACAGGGGGAGGGAGGCGTAGCATCACAACAGGCAGTAAGAAGCAGGGTGGTGGCCCCAGGCAGAAGTCAGGCAACCGTTTCCCGGAACAACACGACGACACAAGGTGCCTGTACAAATGTTAGGTCTTCCCGAGTCTGGCAGTTTTTTAAGTTGGATCCAGATGATTCAAAAAAGGCCATTTGCAACACCTGCCGTGCCAGCATCAGCAGGGGTACCAAAACTAGCAGCCTGACCACCACCAGCATGATCAGGCACATGTCAGCCAAGCACCCGACTTTGTGGGAAGTACAACAGAGTCGAGGAGCAGTGCTTGCTGATGTCACTGCTACGTCTTCGCTGGTTGTGCATGCGAGCCAATCCCCTGTCCATGCTGCCTGCGAACAAGCCTCCTCCACTCCTGCACCTGCAGTTGCCTACGCAGTAAAGAACACCATCATCAAGCACGTCCTTGTCCCAGCGCAGCGTTCAGTTATCCATTCAGCAAACCTTTGAACGCAGGCGCAAATACACTGCCAACACCCCACATGCCACAGTTCTAAATGCTAACATTCGCGACTGCTTGCGCTGGAAATGTTGCCTTTTAGGCTGGTGGAGACAGAAGCATTCCGTGACCTGATGGCGGCAGCTGTCCCACGTTACTCGGTCCCCAGCCGCCACTATTTCTCCCGGTGCCGTCCCCGCGTTGCATAACCACGTGTCACAAAACATCACACGTGCCCTGAACAACGCTGTTTCACCCAAGGTCCACCTAACCATAGACACGTGGACAAGTGCTTGTGGGCAAGGCCGCTACATCTCGTTGACGGCACACTGGGTTAATATTGTGGAAGCTGGGACCCAGTCTGAGCGAGGGACGGAACACGTCCTTCCCACACCAAGGTTTGCAGGCCCTACCTCAGTCAGTGTTTCACCCACACTCTACAGCTCCGGAATGTCATGCTCTTCAGCCTCCTCCTCTTCCTGCGCATCCTCATCCACTGTACCCTCCACACCAGTCACAAGCTGGAAGCACTGCAGCACTGCCTCGGCAAAGCGGCAACAGGCTGTGCTGAAGCTAATCTGCATAGGTGACAAACCCCACAATGCAGAAGAGCTGTGGACAGCTCTGAAACAGCAGGCAGATCACTGGCTCACACCTCTGAACCTAAAGCCAGGAAAGGTCGTGTGTGACAATGGCCGGAACCTGGTGGCGGCTTTGAGGCGAGGCCAGCTGACACATGTTCCATGCGTGGCCCATGTGCTCAACCTCGTGGTTCAGCGGTTTCTAAAGTCATACCCAGAGCTGTCTGATCTGCTGGTAAAAGTTCGCCGCCTGTCTGCACATTTTCGAAAGTCACCTACTGCTTCAGCCGGCCTTGCCGGCTTTCAGCGCCGTTTGCATCTTCCGGCTCACAGACTGGTGTGTGATGTCCCCACGCGTTGGAATTCAACTCTGCACATGTTGGTCAGGATATGTGAGCAGAAGAGGGCAGTTGTTGAGTACCTGCATCACCTAAGCCGTCGGGAAATGGGTCAAACTCCACACATAACACCTGAGGAGTGGAGATGGATGTCAGACCTATGTACCATCCTCCAAAACTTTGAGGACTCCACCAAGATGGTGAGTGGTGATGACGCCATTATTAGCGTCACCATACCGCTACTCTGCCTTCTAAAACGGTCTCTGCTGAAAAACAAACATGATGCATTGCAGGCGGAGCGCGATGAGTTGCAGCAAGAAACAGTAGTGGGTGTGGGTGATAACGCACAGCCCAGCCTCGTCTCATCACAACGTGCAGTGGAGGACTATGACGAGGAGGAGGATGAAGACATGGAGCAACTCTCCGGCCAAATTGAGGATATGACATGCACACCAGTCATATCCTCGGTTCAGCGTGGCTGGCCAGAGGACAGGGTAGATGAGGAGGAGGAGGAGGAGGACAGCATGTTCAGTCATCTTGTTGGTCAGGCTACTGAAGTCCTGGCTGTTAAGAGTCTGGCGCACATGGCTGACTTTATGGTAAGCTGCCTGTCTCGTGACCCTCGCGTTAAGAACATCTTGGCCGACAATCATTACTGGTTGGTAACTCTGTTAGACCGACGCTACAAGGAGAACTTTTTGTCTCTTATTCCCGTGGAGGAGAGGTCAACCAAAATGCAGCAGTTCCGGAAGGCCATAGTCACGGAAATAGGCAAAGCATTCCCCTCACAAAACGCTAGCGGCATAGGTCAGGAATCAGTGGACAACCGAGGCGTACAGCCGAGAGAGGCACAAGTCCAATCCGCCAGAGGTAGGGGAACAGTCTTTAAGATGTGGGACAGTTTTCTCAGCCCCTCACGTACCACAGCCCCTGAGGTGCGGGGTAGTGCCACAAGAAATCCTAAGTTTGCCCAGATGCTGAAGGAGTACCTTGCAGATCGAACAACTGTACTCCGACATTCCTCTGTGCCTTACAATTATTGGGTATCCAAGCTGGACACGTGGCATGAATTGGCTCTCTACGCCTTGGAAGTCCTGGCCTGCCCTGCTGCTAGCGTTTTGTCAGAGCGTGTTTTTAGTGCCGCAGGTGGAATCATTACAGATAAACGCACCCGCCTGTCAACTGAAAATGCTGACAGGCTGACTCTGATCAAGATGAACAAGGGTTGGATTGGGCCAGACTTCACCACACCACCAGCAAATGAGAGCGGAATTTAAAGTTTGCCATGTACCTCCACTCACCCATGGGTACACACTTCTGGACTTTGGATAATCGCTGGACTGCTCCTCCTTCTCCTCATGCGCCACCATGATGATGACCGTTACAAATTGCAATACTTAGGCCTTTGTTTCAGGTATACCCCCAGTGGTAAATTTTTTCGCCCATTCTTTGCAGAATGGACATTACAACGACAGGAGACCCGCTCCTTTGCAATGGGAACAATGTTTTGAGGCCCTCATGCACGTCTCTACCCAGGGACAACGTGGAGCCTCCCAATTTTTGGCTGCCCTGCCTAAGGGCTATACTATAATACACCCACTTCCTGACAATGGACACTTAATGTTTTGAGGCCCTCATGCACGTCTCTACCCAGGGACAATGTGGAGCCTACCAATTTTTGGCTGCCCTGCCTAAGGGCTATACTATAATACACCCACTTCCTGACAATGGACACTTAATGTTTTGAGGCCCTCATGCACGTCTCTACCCAGGGACAACGTGGAGCCTCCCAATTTTTGGCTGCCCTGCCTAAGGGCTATACTATAATACACCCACTTCCTGACAATGGACACTTAATGTTTTGAGGCCCTCATGCACGTCTCTACCCAGGGACAACGTGGAGCCTCCCAATTTTTGGCTGCCCTGCCTAAGGGCTATACTATAATACACCCACTTCCTGACAATGGACACTTAATGTTTTGAGGCCCTCATGCACGTCTCTACCCAGGGACAACGTGGAGCCTCCCAATTTTTGGCTGCCCTGCCTAAGGGCTATACTATAATACACCCACTTCCTGACAATGTACACTTAATGTTTTGAGGCCCTCATGCACGTCTCTACCCAGGGACAACGTGGAGCCTCCCAATTTTTGGCTGCCCTGCCTAAGGGCTATACTATAATACACCCACTTCCTGACAATGGACACTTAATGTTTTGAGGCCCTCATGCACGTCTCTACCCAGGGACAACGTGGAGCCTCCCAATTTTTGGCTGCCCTGGCAAAGGGCTATACTAAAATAGACCCACTTCCTTACAATGGGCACTTCAGGTTTACAGGCCATCATGCACGTCTCTATCCAGGGACAACGTGGAGCCTCCCAATTTTTGGCTGCCCTGGCAAAGGGCTATACTAAAATAGACCCACTTCCTTACAATGGGCACTTCAGGTTTACAGGCCATCATGCACGTCTCTATCCAGGGACAACGTAGAGCCTCCCAATTTTTGGCTGCCCTGGCAAAGGGCTATACTAAAATAGACCCACTTCCTTACAATGGGCACTTCAGGTTTACAGGCCATCATGCACGTCTCTATCCAGGGACAATGTGGAGCCTCCCAATTTTTGGCTGCCCTGGCAAAGGGCTATACTAAAATAGACCCACTTCCTTACAATGGGCACTTCAGGTTTACAGGCCATCATGCACGTCTCTATCCAGGGACAACGTGGAGCCTCCCAATTTTTGGCTGCCCTGGCAAAGGGCTATACTAAAATAGACCCACTTCCTTACAATGGGCACTTCAGGTTTACAGGCCATCATGCACGTCTCTATCCAGGGACAATGTGGAGCCTCCCAATTTTTGGCTGCCCTGGCAAAGGGCTATACTAAAATAGACCCACTTCCTTACAATGGGCACTTCAGGTTTACAGGCCATCATGCACGTCTCTATCCAGGGACAATGTGGAGCCTCCCAATTTTTGGCTGCCCTGCCTAAGGGCTATACTAAAATAGACCCACTTCCTTACAATGGGCACTTCAGGTTTACAGGCCCTCATGCACGTCTGTATGCAGGGGCATTGGTGAACCTCACAATTTTGGACTGCCCTGGCAAAGGAAAATACTACAAAGACTCACTTCCTCAAAATGGGCACATTAGACTCAAGAGGCCTTCATGTACGTCTCTTCTCAGGGACATCGGAGTGCCACACAATGTTTTCACGTAAAATCTTTCATGTATTAATCTCAAAAAGTAACATACACCAGCTCTATCTCACTATTGCGTATGTGCCCTTAACATTTCTGCCATGAAAAATCATTTTGGGGTCATTTTGGAAGGTTTTCTGGTGAGTCCGTAAAAATGGCGTGAAACGCGGACAAAATTGTTCACAGCTGTGACTTTTGAGTGATAAATGCTTCAAGGGGTCTTCCCCATGCTGTTGCCATGTCATTTGAGCACTCTTCTGAGACTTTTGTGACATTTTTAGGGTTTCTCCATGCTGCCGGGGGGTCATTTCACAAAAATACTCGGGTCTCCCATAGGATAACATTGGGCTCGTTGCTCGGCCCGAGTACACGAGTATCTTGGGAGGCTCGGCCCGAGCTTCGAGCACCCGAGCTTTTTAGTACTCGCTCATCACTAACATTTAACCCTTTCCTGTCCTGTGATTAATACACTGTAGCACATGTACACTTACAGAGGTTCTCTGCTTAAAACAAGTAATCACCTTTTCTAAGGCCACGTGCGTGCACACAACGAGTATTTTGTCAGAATTTTACCTCAGTATTTTTAGCCAAAACCAGGAGTGCTAAAATCAGAGGAAACGTATAATAGAAACACGAGCACCACTGCTGTATTTATCACCCACTCCTGGTTTTGGCTACAAATACTGATGTAAGATACTGACCAAATACTGAAAGTGTGAACGTGGCCTAAGGATTAGTGATAACTTACTCATCAGGTCTGATTTCTGGGACCCGCATCAATCGGCAAAATGTGCAACTTTTATCCCAATTACACTGGAGCTCATCTCTGACTCGACCCATGATCCATTCATTCCCTCAGTGGCTGCCGTGTGCTGTTCTTGGCTTTTTCTGATCGCCCCAAAGAGGATAAATGGAGCTGCGGTCCCACATCCCACCCACCGCTGCATTTTATAATGGGGATATACAGTATTTTCTCTGTCATGGATTTAAGTTCCCTATTCTTTCGATCGGTGTGGTTTCCACTGATCAGATTCCACCGATCAATAAGGTATCACCTACCGAACCTGTGGATTGGTGAAAACTTGTTTTCACCAAAGAACCCCTTTAATGTAAACTACTGTAATTGTACATCCCAGTTATGGTGTGCACAGTAGATGTGCAGGAGCTGCCTGTGTTTTACAACCAATGCTCCCAATAACGGATAATGGCTCACAGGTATTTGCATATAGCTGTAGGGTGGGCCCCTGAAGTCAATTCCCCTGGTGGGCCCCAGAAACCCCACTTCGATCCTGGGTAATAGGCTATGTGCTATGGTAGGCTATGGTAACCACAAAGATGCATGGTTGTGGCCCCAAAAAAACCCCACCCTTGGCATGCTTTTTTGCCGCGTTTTACTGCGCTTTATACCACATTTTTGCCCACTGTGTTTTTTAAGTAAAATCAATTGACTGGAGAGGCTCAAATGCAGGCAAAAATGCAGAAATAATGGGCATGCGGCATATTTGTAGTCACCATAAAGATGCAGCCCAAAAAAGAGCTGCAACGTGTGGAAAGATAAACTGAAATCTCATAGACTTTTCTGGGGAAGGAAATGCATGCAGTTTTGGGACCAAAACTGCATCCAAAAAACGTGCGAAAACATGGCAAAAAACGCAGCATGCGCACAAGGCCTTTGTTGATATTTTGGCTAAAATATGGATTCTCACAACCCATATCAAGGGTCCTCATACTTGTGAGTCCCTACACTAAATTTAAAAGCTAAACCACAAAAAGAGGAATTAATTTTTTTCCCAAAAATTCCAAACAATTCACATATTTAACACATTCAGAGAAGGAATGAATGTGTCTCATGGATTCATGTCTTTTTACATCAGTTAAAAGATGTGCTCCACTGACCATCCGAGTGTGTCACAGCCTGGACCAGACCCTTATCAAAGGACAATAAAACTTTCACACTGAACTGCAGCAGTATTTATGGCCCCACAACAGTTTGCCCTCCTGCCATAGTGATAGTTCTGTTTCATATAACTTGTTTTTTTTTTGTTTTTTTTTTACTGCACTATTCTAAGTCCTGTTGTGTATAAATATGTGACTCTTCAGATTTTGTGTTATACCATGCCTGATGAAGAGACCTGAGTAGTCTCGAAAGCTTGCAATTATTACCATCTTTTCAGTTAGCCATTAAAAGGTATCAACCACTGAGGACTCTCTGTTCTTTTAAACATTTTTTTTTAAAAATTCACAGCAAGAAAGGGCAACAATGTTTATCTACCTAAGGCCACATAAACAAATGCATTCACAGGATGCAGCAAAACCCTGTAATAAAGATGGAGAAACAGGTGCAAAACACTTTTTTTGGGGGGGATTTAATTCCTTTTTTTGTGGTTTAGTGTGACCAAATCTGAATTTCTTGTTATTTGCTTCACACAAAACCAGAAATTGCCAAATTGTCTTTGGCTTAAAATTTTAAAAATAGTATACACTCCCCTTAGCTATCACACCAAAGCTCTTAGTCCAGTCCTCAGCTAACCATCTCTGGCTCTAGTCTTTTCTGTTCTTCATTGAAGTCAAATGTCCTTTTCTCTTTTCATTGAGCTGAGATCTGTATCTGTGCATGCAACTCTACCAGCATCATTTTACTGAAGACCAATGGGATATGAGTTTACTGACATCAATGTTGTTTAACTGAGGACAGCAAGGAGATGAATTTGCACAAGCGCCAATCAGGGTCATGATGATGTGTAGACAAATCTTTAAAAAGGAGGTGCATACAGACACCAGAGTTAAGGCCGCTGTACACGCTACGACATCGCTAAAGCGATGTCGTTGGGGTCACGGAATTTGTGACGCACATCCGGCCGCGTTAGCGATGTTTTTGCGTGTGACACCTATGAGTGCTTTTGAATCGTCGCAAAAACGTGCAAAATCGCTAATCGGTGGCATGCCCCCCTTCTCCCAATTATCGTTGCTGCTGCAGGTACGATGTTGTTCGTCGTTCCTACGGCAGCACACATCGCTATGTGTGACACCGCAGGAACGAGGAACCTCACCTCACCTGCGGCCGCCCGCAATAAGGAAGGAAGGAGGTGGGCGGGATGTTACGTCCCGCTCATCTCCGCCCCTCCGCTTTGATTGGGTGGCCGCTTAGTGACGTTGCTTTGACGCCGGATGAACCGCCCCCTT
Organism: Anomaloglossus baeobatrachus; assembly: GCF_048569485.1. Lineage (NCBI taxonomy): Eukaryota > Metazoa > Chordata > Amphibia > Anura > Aromobatidae > Anomaloglossus > Anomaloglossus baeobatrachus. Next base: position 141,748,551 of record NC_134355.1, read on the forward strand.
AGAAGGGAGGCGGTTCGCCAGTCACAGCAACATTGCTAGGCAGGTAAGTAGTGTGACAGGTCCGCGCGATTTTGTGCGCCACGGGCAGCGATTTGCTCGTGACGCACAAACGATGAGGGCGGGTACGCACACTAGTGATCTCACGAGCGAGATCAAAGCGTGTAAAGCGGCCTTTAGGCTAAAGGTATCTATTAAATCTGTAAAACAGCACCAATATGGCCATGGCTTTACTTTAACGTGCTAAATCGTGATGACAGATTCTCTTCAAATTTGTGATGTTTTTTCTGTGCTAATGCTTCTGATGCAATAAATTATATATACTAGGGAACAGGCAAAGAAGAAAATGATATTCTAACCCGAGGTAAATGTGCCTAGCAAGCTCATATTCCCCTGGAACACTATTCACATCAATATGCATATGTAAAATGAGATAATGTGACTAAAGCTCACACAATCAGTAGGGAAAACAAAAAATTATCTGAATTGCTAATAATTTTCAATAACATTAAATAAATTGTTCATGTGGATTAATCCAACAAAAGGATTGTACTAATAGGATTTGGCTGACCAGCATCAGTGATGGCCGCTTAATGCAGGAGCTCCATATAAGAAAGAACCAATTATCTTCTCGAACTTTAGGCCTCATTTCTACTTGTGGACCAAAAAAAAAATCTATGTTTTATATAATACATTAGCTGAGATCATCTAAATGTTGGTTAAGAATGAGCAAGTAAGTTTTGTGATAAGAACATTGAGTTCAAGTGATTTGCATTTCAATCTATTTAGCAATACATAAACTTTAGAGAGAAAACTTTTTATGCAATGGATTAGGGATACTTATATTTAATCCTTTATAAAATTGAACTGTGGATAAAATGAACAACTCAAACTACCATTTTGCATTCAATAATTATAGCGCTTATTAAAACAAGATACTTCTTTCATACTTTTGGAATAGAATATATGGGCTCTGTAAGACCTATAAGCTGACCAAACATATGACATAACTGTTGGTAAAACATGGTCAGCTAAAAGCTAATTATCTGTAATTTCGGATGAGAGAATTGTCCTTAATTCAAATTCAGGAGACTTTCTCAAAATAGAAAAATAAATTTTAGTCGCATCAAATGTGTTTGATGCCAAATAAATGTGAATTATTATGCTCTGAGGTCTTTACAGATAATAGAACATAATAAACATAAAAAGTAGAAAACAAATTACTCACACGGTCCTCACCTGTCCGGGCAGTCAAGATCTGGACCAGATAGGATGTGGTATCTTCAGCTTGGTTCACACATAGCGACAGCGACAACGACGTCGCTGTTACGTCACCATTTTCTGTGATGCAACAGTGACCTTGTAAGTCGCTGTTATGATCGCTGCTTAGCTGTCAAACACAGCAGAAGCAGCAGCGATCATAACGACACACGTCGCTGTGCTACATGTGCAGAGAGCAGGGAGCTGCGCTTAGCGCTGGCTGCCTGCACTCCTTGCTACAGTACACATCGGGTTAATTACCCGATGTGAACTGCAGCTACATGTGCAGAGAGCATTAGCCGGCACTGGCAGTGAGAGCGGCGGACGCTGGTAATGAAGGTAAATATCGGGTAACCAGGGAAAGGTCTTCCCTTGGTTACCGGATGTTTACCCTTGTTACAGCTTACCACAGCTGCCAGACGCCGGCTCCTGCTCCCTGCTCGCTTCATTTCGTCGCTCTCTCGCTGTCACACACAGCGATGTGTGTGTCACAGCGGGAGAGCGACGACCAAAAAATGAAGCTGGACATTCAGCAACGACCAGCGACCTCACAGCAGGGGCCAGGTCGTTGCTGGATGTCACACACAGCGACAGCGATGGGACGTCGCTGCAACGTCACAGAAAATGGTGACGTAGCAGCGACGTCGTTGTCGTCGTTGCTGTGTGTGACACCACCCTTCCTCCAGGACCCACTATCTTTAGCATTTCAAGTGTTCACTAGGCCCAATGATGTCACAACGTACATTGCTGACTCATGCCATTACATGAGGCCTTTCAAACATGGAGTCAAATACTATCTCACCAACCTAAAGACAGCACAAGTCCTTTTCAATATTAGAGGCAGCAAAGAAGCCTTGGCTTTTTAAACAAGTGACTATCATTAATGATGTAAAGGTATTTACAATTGTTAACGATAATTGCTTGTCTATAATACCAAAAATAATTCATAATAGCAATAGGCATGTGGGTCAATGTAAAAGAAAAAAAATTATCTCATATGTGCTTTCTCATAGGAAAAATGTTATTAACCCCTTCACGACTGGCCAATTCTGCGATTTCCTTTTTTTTTTCAAAATTCTTCTGAGAGACATAACTTTTTTATTTTTCAGTCAATATGGTCATGTGAGGTGTCATTTTTTGAAGAACGAGCTGTAGTTTTAAATAAAGCCATGAGTTTTACCATATAGTGTACTGGAAAACAACAAAAAAATGAGATGTACACCGATCTTCTCTGGCTGCCGGCAGCAGCTGGGGGAAATTAACACTATGACCGCTAGGATGTAACTTTATTGTCCGCAGTTGTTAAGGGGTTAAAAAGATTCTCATTTTATTAGGGAAAGATATACCTTTATGGATAGCTAAGGCACATCCTAGGGTGCCTTTGGTATCTAGTTGACATCAGTTGAGTCTATTCAATGTAATACAATACATGTGACATCATACAGATACAGGGTTTCCACAACTTGATATTAGAAAGCTGCTGTAATATTTTTAGAGCTTAATCAAGATCTCTACATTACACCCTCATGAGTAATATGACGACCTTACATTATTTAGCCTTATTTGAATTCATGATGTCTGATTGTTATAAGAAGTATTTGGACACCAAATAATTAAATGGTTAAAAGGAATCTGTCAGCAGGCTTTTGCTATTCAGTCTGAGACCACCAAAATGTAGGGGTACAGAGCCAGATTCCAGACATTTGTCTCTTGTACCTTGAGAAAGGCAGTGAAACATGTTGGTGTTAATCTTCATTCCCACAAGATCAGCCCATTAACAATAATATTTCTTCTCCTCCAGCCACAGGGCTGCAGCAGTGGATTTTAAGGCTCTTATACACTGATGAGCAGAAGGGTAACAATGTTTTGATTTTTTTTATTTTCAGGCTCCATATCTCACTATCCACTACAGCTTTGAATGTGAGACTAACTTAATTTTATAGACAATCATCTTAGCTATCTCATATATAAATTTGGCTTACACTATTTAGCATATGATTAGTTATGCAGATTCTTTTTGTCACTACATTGTTACTGTTTTGCTCCTAAAATTCTAAATTTAATTTTTATCATTTTATTAGTATTTTGTAAATCCATCTTTGGCTTTTAACACTGTCTGAATCTTTCTGGGCATGCTATCAATCAGATTCAAGCATGTCTTGACTTAAATCTGATCCCAAGTTTTTTCTACACATTCACAATATTGTGCATACTGGTCGACTCACTTGGATATGTATATAGCTTTTTCTTCAACTCTACCCACAAGTGAATGATTGGTTAGGTTGAGGTCTGACGATAGGGGAAGCCAATCCAGCAACTCTACTTCATAGTTATTAAACATTTCTTCACCAATCTTGATGTATGCTTTGGGTTGTTATCCTGCTGGAACACTATATCTTCATTTTCATACCCATAATATTCGAGTGGACAAAGTAGCTTGTCTTGTACAATACTCACATATAGCTCAGCATTGAGACCACCATCGATCATGGTCAAGTATTCAACTCCTTTGGCTGTGAAACAACCCGATATCATCAGGCTTCCTCCTTCGAACACGACAGTTTCATCAATTTCCCAATCCATTAGCCCTTTTTTTACTTTTTTCTTCCACATTCATTTGCATCCTTCAGAGCCTAGTCTATTGACTTATTTCTCATTGCTCCAACTCACCCATTTCTGATCTTCTACTCTCTACTTTCTTTTTGTACTTTTTTGCAAACTCAAGTCGATGATTCTCATAATGATATTGAAGTTGAGGCCACCACTCCAGACTTGTATAACATCCGTCACACAATGCTTGTATGAACGTGTGTGATCTCACTATTTTGACGCAAATGAGCCAATTCCACTACCATGTTTCTTGTGTCAGAAAGGATAGACCATGTGATGAGCAGACTTGTTGACTCTGATATTTTGTCTGAATGCCTTTTGGCTTTTGAGTATCTGGACGGACTGCATTTCTATTCTTCGAACTACTATGACACTCATATGATGCAGTTTGGCAATGTTCTTCGCCAAGAGGCCGCTATCGATGAGTTTGGTTATATTGTTTCTCCTTTTGGTGAAAAACATTTCTTCATGGATGCTTCTCGATTCAAATCAGTGACCTTTCACTTTGGATCAACTTAATAAACACTGAGCTATTAGGGAATGTGAGAACAAGTAGTAACTTCTAGTATACAGGAAGAAAAAGATTTTTCCACCACAGCAAGCAAAACAGTATCAATGCAGTGCCATTACAAAAATCTGTGTGACGCCCTGGCAGGGCCAGGTAGTCCCAGATAGACCCCCACACAACACCAATCCCTCATCAGGTACCACACAGCCAACCTGAAACCCTAGTCACCCCATCAGGGAAAGATGGACACACCAGTGGGCAGGACCAGGCGGTTGGTACACACCCACCTAGGGGTCTAGACAGCCCGGGGGCAGAAAAACAGTAGTCAGTTGAGTGTAATGCTGCCACCAGGGGGAGCCAGAGCTCTGCAGCAGACGACACTACACAGAGCAATGAGAACCAGGAAGGAAATGCACAGTGTTCTCATGCACTGCCTAATCAGCACAGCTGAGAGGCAGAACTACAGGGTTTGTGAGGAATAGTCAGACAGGCTGGGTCAAACACCGTACGGGCAGAAGCAGGACCGGAGGAGCAAGCAGAAGCAAAGTCAAAGTCAGGCTAAGGTCAGTACCGGAGGAAGAAACCGAGTGGGGAATAGGAGGGGGGACACAGGACAGGAGGGACGACCAGGGGACAGAACACAGACAAGGGCACGGGGGCACAGGAACAGACAGATCAGGATATCACTCACAGGACCAGCAATCACAGGCAAAGCAGAGCTAAGCTTATAGCCGGCGCTGGTTCACTGGAAGTGTCAGCTTTTAAGGCATCCAGGGGCCGGAAGTGAGGCCCGAGAGAAGGCTCCGCCCCCTAGCCATGTGGATAGGGAGGCGAATCATGACAGTACCCTCTCCTCAAGGGGGGGCCACCGGACCCCAGGCTTCCCAGGATACTTACGGTGGAAAGCCACAATTAACCGATCGGCCCACACGGAGCGAGCCGGCACCCAGGACCGGTCCTCCGGACCGTAACCCTTCCAATGAATCAGATACTGGAGGGAACTACGTACCCAACGAGAGTCTATAATATGCTGAATTTCGTACTCCTCCTCACCGTCCACCAGTATCGGAGCTGGAGGGGTCTGAGAATCCACCACTGAAGGGAGAAATGGCTTAAGCAAGGAGGTATGAAATACATTGGGAATACGCAAGGTCTGGGGCAGTTGCAACCGAAAGGTTGATCACTTCGATGATCTCATAGGGCCCTAGAAACTTAGGACTCAACTTAGGAGACGGAACCCTGAGCCTGATATTCCGAGTGAACAGCCCCCATTTGTCCCCCACCTGAAAGGGGGGTCCCAGAGAACGGTGTTTGTCCGCTTGGCGTTTCTGGGACTGTTGAGCCATCACGATGCACCGCCGTACCTCCTTCCACACCTCCCCCAGATGCTGAACGATGAAGTTGGCCCCTGGACACCCCGAATCCACTCTAGAGAAGGTCCCGAAGTGAGGGTGAAACCCGTAATTACAGAAGAAGGGAGAAGTTCCCGTAGACTGATGGACTCTGATATTGAATGCAAACTCCGCAAGGGGCAAAAACGTACACCAGTCCTCCTGCTGAGCAGAAACCAAGCACCGCAGGATTTGCTCAAGGGTCTGATTCGTCCTTTCCATCTGTCCATTAGACTCGGGATGATAGGCGGACGAGAAGGACAACTCAATTCCCAACCGCCTGCAAAAGTCCCTCCAAAACCGAGAAATGAATTGTAGCCCCCTGTCAGACACAATATTCAGGGGCAACCCATGTAACCAAACCACCTGGTCAATAAAGTGGTTGGCAAGGGTCGCAGCAGAAGGTAGACCGGAGAGGGGGACAAAATGTGCCTGTTTACTAAAACGATCCCCCACCACTCAGATCACAGTCATACATTTGAGACAGGGAGGTCCGTAATGAAATCCATGGACAAGTGGGTCCATGGTCTTTCAGGAACAGGTAATGGAACCAGTTCCCCGGCCGGCCGGTTACGACATACCTTAGCACGGGCACATGTAGCACAGTCAGACACAAACCGAGCAACATCTGAGTGAAGAGACGGCCACCAAAACAGTCGAGCAACAGCCCTGTGAGTGGCTGTAACTCCAGGATGGCCACTAAGTACGGACTCATGGAACTCTTGAAGTACTCGTAACCGGAGGTGCAAAGGGACAAACAGTTTAGTGTCTGGAGCGGAAGATGGCGCTGGGGACTGGGCCTCCCTGACCTCAGCCTCTAACTCGTCCGACAAGGCAGCGACCACCACGCCTCATGGAAGAATGGAGGAAGGAGGCTCTGGAGGTGACACCGGGTCCAAACTACGAGACAGTGCATCTACCCTCACGGTTTTAGACCCCGGCCGAAACGTAATACAAAAATGAAATGTAGAAAAGAAAAGAGCCCACCTCACTTGTCGAGGCGTCAATCTCTTGGCGGACTCGATATACGCAAGGTTTTTATGATCAGTTATGACAGTAATACGGTGTTACCCCATAGTGATGTTTTTTTAGGTTTTTGCACCCAGTTCAGACTTAGAATGGTGTTCCAAACGTTATTCCTTATTGTTAGTAGTTTTTCGTTTGTGAACCCTCCTCAACCACACCTATTGCCAATCCATATCATAGGCATAAATAGCCTGGGTCTCAGCTTCCCATACACGGTAAGTTTTTTAACTGCATGAGAGGACACACACAAGCTAGGGACCCCAACGTAGAGAAATACTTTGGCGTAGTGTTGGGGCTCTATTGCATTGATCAATTCAGTATCTAAATTTCTCTTTATTCATATGTTCATGGCAGTAATGCAGATTCCATTTTTCACATTTTCACTCTTACATATAGCTATTGGATTTTTCAAGTCAGTATTCACACAGCAGTTTCTGCTATTTCATGTATTCCCCTTACATAGTCACTGGTGTGCATACCTTATCTCCCCATAGTAATACGGTGAACAGCACCCTCCAAAAAATGCCTCCATTCTTCGAATGCCAACTTTACCGCCAATAATTCACGGTTACCCACATCATAGTTCCTCTCAGCTGGAGTGAATTTCTTGGAGAAGAACGCACATGGTCGCAGATTAGTCAGAGTAGCAGGGCCCTGAGAGAGAACAGCTCCCACCCCCACCTCTGAGGCGTCCACCTCAACAACAAACGGCGCCTCGAGGTCAGGCTGTACCAGGACTGGGGCGGACAAAAACCGGTCCTTTAACTCAAGAAAGGCCTGGACAGCCGTTTGCGACCAGTTCTGCAGATCCGCCCCTTTCCGTGTAAGGTCAGTCAATGGCTTGGCAATTTGAGAAAACCCCTTAATGAACCTTCGATAATAATTAGCGAAATCCAAAAAGCGTTGTAGCGCCTTGATATCCCTGGGTTGCACCCAATCCACAATAGCCTGCACCTTTCCTGGGTGCATTTTAAACCCATCACGAGAAAGGAGTAACCCAAGAAAAGCTATTTCCTGAACAGAGAAAACACATTTTTCAAGCTTGGCAAACAAATGGTTATCAAGTAATCTCTGTAATACTGAGCGAACAAGCACAATATGCGTATCTCTATTGGCAGAATAAATCAAAATGTCATCGAGATAGATGACCACAAAACGACCAAGAAAATCAGAGAAGATATTGTTGATAAAATTTTGAAACACCGCAGGGGCATTTGTTAGACCAAAAGGCATCACCAAATTCTCGAATAACCCCTCTGACGTCAGAAAGGCCGTTTTCCACTCATCCCCTTCTCTAATACGGATAAGATTATAGGCCCCCTTGAGATCTAGTTTGGTAAACCACTGGGCTTCAGAGAGTTGGTTGTAGAGATCAGGGATTAATGTAATCGGATATGTGTTTTTCACAGTAATTTTGTTTAATTCTCGGAAATCGAGACATGGCCTTAATCCTCCGTCCTTCTTCTTTACAAAAAAGAACCCAGCAGCCACAGGGGGAGAAGAAGGACGGATATGCCCTTTACGTATACTATCAGATATGTATGATTTCATAGCAGCCCTTTCTGGACCCGAGAGGTGATATAAACGGGCATTGGGCAATTTGGTATTGGGAAGTAAATCAATGGCACAGTCGTATGGGCGATGAGGCGGCAAAACCTCGGCCTCTGTTTTCGAGAATACGTCTCCGTAGTCCCTCAGGTATTCCGGAAGACCCTCAGGACTTACGGAGAACACAGGTACAGATTGTAAACACCTTTTATGACAAGCAGGACTCCATTTTACTATGGTACGGCACTCCCAATCAATAACGGGATTATGTAACCTTAACCATGGATACCCCAACACTCACTAATCCAGCAGGGAGATTGGCCATTACAAAACAAGAAATAGTTTCAGAATGCAGAGACCCGATCACCAGAGTAAATTGTTCTGTAGCAAACAGAATGAGGTTTTGAGGCAGCGGTGTTTTATCAATTGCCAGGAGTTGAATGGGTCCTTTTAACCTCACTGTCCCTAACTCTAATCTTTGGACCAACTCAGAGTCTATGAAGTTCATTGCGGACCCACAGTCAACAAAGGCAATAGCAGACCAGACCGACTCCTTGACCCGGAGGTCGACATTTAGAAGTATCTTATTGGAGGGGAGGAAAGGTACCTGATAGTCTGGGCAACCTCCTCGACCATTACCCAGACTTAGAAGTTTCCCGACGACTGTTTAGCGGAGGGGCAAGCCGGGCAGTCTTTCCTCCAGTGTCCATGTTGTCCACAATAGAAGCACCGCTTGAGATCCTGGCGTCTTCTTCTCTCCTTCTCATCTGGACTGATGGCTCCAACTTCCATCTGTTCCATAGCCGGCAAAGAAGTTGCCCTAGTTAGAGGTTGCAGAATCTCACGCATGGTTCCCCTTCTTTCCCGTAATCTGCGGTCCATATGAACTGCCTCCGTCATCGCATCATCCAAGGTGCTGGGAGGAGGGTGCAGAGCCAAAGCGTCTTTCAGGGAGTCCAAAAGACCTCTCCGGAATTGGCACCTGAGTGCAGAATCATTCCATCGTACCTCAGTGGACCACTGTCGAAACTCAGAACAATATAGCTCAGCAGTGTGGTTTCCCTGAGTGAGACACATGATCCTGTCCTCAGCCACCCGTACACGGTCTGGTTCATCATATATCACCCCGAGGGAGTCAAAGAAGAGGTCAACCGAATGCCATTCTGGGGCCGAAGGGGGTAGGGAAAACGCCCAGGTCTGGGGACCCCCTCTAAGTAACGACATGATAATCCCCACTCGCTGGGTCTCATTCCCCGAGGACCGAGGCCGGAGAGTGAAAAGAAGCCTGCAACTCTCCCTAAATGTCCGAAATAGGTTTTTCTCCCCCGAGAATTTATCGGGGAGCATCACCGTGGGTTCAGGGGAGGTCAGTTGGACATCAGTGGGACTATGCTGTCCTACGGTTTGTGAGGTAACTGCCACTGAGGTGGCCCTCGCAGAAGAAGAAACCTCACTCTGCAGAATGTTGTGTGAAGCTACCAGGGTGCGATGCTCTGCAGCCAAATCCTGCACCAGCTGCGTAAGGTTGGCTACTTGCTTGCACAAAGTACTGAGTGGATCCATTACAGTTTGTTATCCTGCAAAGTTGGATCCCACTACCAAGAATTAAATGGCTTTTTTTTTTTCCCTATGGGAGATAAAGCCTATTGGGGCCGGCTATACTGTAATGCTGCCACCAGGGGGAGCTAGAGCTCTGCAGCAGACGACACTACACAGAGCAATGAGAACCAGGAAGGAAATGCACAGCGTTCTCATGCACTGCCTAATCAGCACAGCTGAGAGGCAGAACTGCAGGGTTTGTGAGGAATAGTCAGACAGGCTGGGTCAAACACAGTACGGGCAGAAGCAGGACCGGAGGAGCAAGCAGAAGCGAAGTCAAAGTCAGGCTAAGGTCAGTACCGGAGGAAGAAACCGAGTGGGGAATAGGAGGGGGGACACAGGACAGGAGGGACGACCAGGGGACAGAACACAGACAAGGGCACAGGGGCACAGGAACAGACAGATCAGGATATCACTCACAGGACCAGCAATCACAGGCAAAGCAGAGCTAAGCTTATAGCCGGCGCTGGTTCACTGGAAATGTCAGCTTTTAAGGCATCCAGGGGCCGGAAGTGAGGCCCGAGAGAAGGCTCCGCCCCCTAGCCATGTGGATAGGGAGGCGAATCATGACATTGAGTTTGAAGTTCAAGTTGAGAGGAGCGTGGGCTGGAGCAAGGTGTAGCTCCAGCAGAGGAGGTTCAAGTTGAACGGTACCAGGGTCGGAGCCCTGATGCTTTTGGCTAGGTGGCAGACGGTGGTCTCCGTCAGCAGGAGATGGGAAAATGGCTCAGCAGAACTGAGGTGGACCGGGACAGGGTTGCAGCCCGCCGGTACCGACACGGGGAACCGACCCGGAAACCGTAGAACACAAGGGGGTACTCGGACCCTGAAGCCAGAACCGGAAACTAGCGGACTGGTTAATTAACCAATTGAGGCCAGGATTATAGGTCTTGTTCCACCCAAAGTCCCTCATAGAAGACAACAGCCCACCGATAGGGATAAGAGGTCACCGGCAGGGCCCATAGATCCCACGGGCCAGCGTCTGCGGGCACGGCTCCTTAGGCCACATCCAGCCGGGAGCGAACTCCTGAGTTCCAGACTGGGAAGTCCAGATCACACAAAGTCAGTCCAGAGGATGAGGATAGAGACCGTCAGAATGGTTGGGGGACACGAATGCAACCGGCCGCGGCGGCCGGCCACCATCACCTATTGTTTACTAAACGTCTACCTCCCTGCACATCCGGGCCTACCAGCCATTCCTGCACCCTGCACAGAGACACTGGGTCCCAGGGCAACCATCCCTACCCACGGTGGGGTTAACATCCAGCTGCCACTACATCTCCTCCGGGTGCCCCACACCAGCAGCGGTGGTGTCCCACTTCACCACACACCGTGGGTGGCGTCACAAACCTAATATGGCCTAGCCCGTACATCTACGCCCCCCCTTTTATTTGGCGTGTCCACAAGACTCCCGGGTCCGGCGACCCTTGAGCCAGCCGCAGCAGGACCGGATCCGAGCAGCAGCAGCTGCTGGCATGGGGCGGCACACCCCGAAACCTGGCCTCACAAACAGGATACTTACCCATCCACTTACCTTGTGGAAGTGCACCTTGTATTTGACAGTTAGTGATGATCCGTTGCAAAATTTTTCAAAGTCGCTATTTTGTTGCCATCTTTTGGCGCGAAAAAGTACAGCCCAGCGTCTTCTTCCCTAAGAAAGTGCGCAAAGACGAAGCTCTGCCCCCTGGGAACACGGCCGAAAAGTGAGCCGGAAGTCGAAAAATGAAACTAACAAGCCGCTTGAAAGAGTGCCTGCAAAATACCAAGGGGGGGGGGGCGGGCGAGAATAGCGGCATGTAACTAGTGCTGTAAAGTGCAGGGACGCAAGGACTCTGCAGAAACCCGTTCCTGGACACCAAAGTGACAGGATGTGTCGGAAGATCCAGGCCCAAGCCCACTTCATGCTGGCGAAGTGGACGTCGGGGATGAAGGGCACCATCACTCCGATACCGCTGACGACATCCCATCCAGCCCCGAGTCTGGCCGCACCAGTGATGACATCAGCTCCGTCAGTCTGCCCGGCCGCAACGGTGATAACGTCGGCCCCGGCAGTCCGCCCGGCCGCAACGGAGGCATCACCAGACCGGAAGTCTACCCCGGCCACGATGCCGGCCACTCCCAAGTACCCCATCCCAGTTGTTGAGCAGCCGGTGTACACTGCAGAGAGGCAGAGCAGGCCACTAATCGGTGGGGCCCACGGCAGTATGAGGAGCCGGTCGTAGCCAGCGCCGAGGGCACCCAAGTGGGCCTGGCTCCTGAGCAGGAAGAAAAGCACGTCACCCGTGCCCCATACTGGTAGCAGCAGCAACAGCAGCTGTGCAGGGAGATGGCTGCCCAAAGAAAGTGTAGAGCGGATGTGCATGCCCACATTTATGAGTGTTAAGGTAACGGTTCCCAGGCTACCCAAGTTATGCAGTCCCTGTTGGGACTGGCTGCTGTTTACAGTTAACAATGTCCCATCACAGTTCATGGACCATGGCTTTGGACTGGAAAGCCAACCCAAAAACTTTTGGGTTTTGTAAATAGTCCCTGACTATACTTCTCACATGCCGCAGTCTCTGGAGAGGCTGATTGGAGGAAGGGCCTGCGGTGGGGTTAACATCCAGCTGCCACTACATCTCCTCCGGGTGTCCCACACCAGCAGCGGTGGTGTCCAACTTCACCACACACCGTGGGTGGCATCACGAACCTAATACGGCCTAGCCCGTACATCTACGTCCCCCCCTTTTATTCGGCATGGCGACCCTCGAGCCACCCACAGCAGCGTCGGATCCAAGCAGCGGCGGCTGCTGGCATGGGGATGGCACACCCCGAAACCAATTGTCGCGAGTGGAGGACGGATCACAACCGGGGGCCGCTCGAGGCACTCAGATCCGGGCAGTGGCTGTGGCTTGAGTGGCAGCCGGATACGGGGCTCGCACAGCCGTCCGTCGCCCACGAGTGAAAAGGGGATATTTACAGGGGAGATTGTCTGTGACACCACCTATGTGACACCCTGGTTTTGCTAGGGTGGCATAGCTGCATAACTAATCATATGCTATATAATTTCAGGTAAAATTTGTGTATGTGATGGCCAAGATGATTGTCTATCAAAGGAAAATAGTCTCATGTTCAATAGTGAGAAATGCACCCTGAAAGTCAAACATTTAAAACATTGTTACCCTTTTGCTCATCAGTGTAGGTGAGCGCCACCATCATTCTAACCCTCTTTTATTGTTCCTGTGGTATTGCCCTATTGTGTACCTCTGTCCCAATATAGATGTCCTCAGTTTCCAGGGATGTTTCAGTTATTTGGCTGCTTGCTGTAGTTTCAGTACAATCAATATTTTATTAGCAAGAGATTATCCATGGACTATCCATGTTAATTGCCAGACTGTCCACTTAACCTGTATAACTCATCCACCACTAGAGATGAGTGAACCTTAAGCGGGCTTTACATGCTACAATATTTCTAGCAATTGCTAGCGATATCGTATGCAAAAGCACCCGCCCCCTTCGTGCATGCGATATTGTGTGATCGCTGCCGCAGCGAACATTATCGCTACGGCAGCATCACACGCACTTACCTGGTCGGCGTCGTCGCTGTGACTGCTGAACAATCCCTCCCTCAAGTGGGAGGTGTGTTCGGCGTCACGGCGACGTCACCGCGACGTCACTAAGCGGCCGCCCAATCAAAGCGGAGGGGCGGAGATAAGCGGGACGAACATTCCGCCCACCTCCTTCCTTCCTCATTGCGGGCAGGACGCAGGAAAGGTGAGGTTCCTCGCTCCTGCGGTGTCACACACAGCGATGTATGCTGCAGCAGGAACGAGGATGCTGCGATACTGTTAATGACGCCGGATGTGCGTCACTAATGACGTGACCCCGACGATAAAATATTAACGATATTGTAGCGTGTAAAGCCCCCTTCAGGCTCAAGTCTTGGGGTTCAGGCTCGGACAATGACGTGAAAATCACCAAGGTGAGTATCACGCTGTGCTCATGTGTGATTGATGAACTGCATTGTGCGCGCTGCCGTTATTGTTTGATCGGCTCAAATTTGGCTTACATTCAGCATTCTCAGATGTATTGTTCACGGAGAATTAAAAAAAACCCAAAAAATAACACCGTCCACCTCCATAAATGTTTTGCTATGGGCCAAAAGAAAAACACTTCTGGGGGTGGGTGGTGTTTTTTTAATTCTCTAGCTCAATTTGTGATGTTTTTGACTAACAAAAAGGTTGACCTTTGAAAACTAATTTTCACCTAGCCATAGGGCGTGAATAGAGGACAGGGACATGCTATAGAAGACAGGGACATGCTGGGGGCCCAGACCTCTCTACTCTCAAGTGTTCCTCTGGGATAAGAGTCAGGGCAGGGATCTCAGTCTTAGGGCAAGTTCAGGTCCCTCCTGCTAGCCTAGCTCACTCACGACAAAAAGCTAACAAGTAAGATAAGGCCATATTTTGAATGGCACCTCTGACATCAGAATCTCCTGTACTGTCATATGGGTATCCAATGTTGTGAATCCAACTATATACAGTATCTCTGTGTATATCAGTATGTTCTCAAGTCACAGGACTTTCTGAATCTCATTTACTTGTATAAGTTTGAAAGAAACTTTTGATGAGCTTATAAACTGTTACTTTAAACTAATACAGATATTAAGTATTTTCAGTTGTGTAATTTCAATACAATTATTATGTGATATTGAAACAATGCAAACGCTATACAATGTTTGGCTAAGTGACAAATATATCACTGATTAAACATCATTACTATTCAGTCATCAGTGTGGAAGTATTACGTTGCTGGAACTATTAATCATGTAAGTGTCAGAAGCTGGAGAAAAGACCGTAGAATACTATTTTGTCTTTTTTACAGGTATTTTAATGCTGAATTGGAACAAAAAATGAAAGAAAAATTATCTGGGACAAAGGGAAACCAAAGTCACATTCATACTGGAGATATCCACACTCATGAAGAAACAATTCACATCTCCCCCTTGTCCGTTAACCAGTTTATTTTGTTTCAATCACAAAAACTATCAAAAGGTTATCTGGCACGGCAATGTCAAGGTCATATATGATAAGCAATAATGGGAATTTGATGCAGCATAAAACCATGTAAAAATAGCGTGAAAGTGGCAAAAGATTGAATTGCAAAATTGACGAATCTGGTAACAAATATAGATGGTATAGTTAATAAAGCAACTTATTTCATATAGTTTATTTTTATTATACTTTTTTAGAAACAAGATGTGACAGGGTAAATAATAAAGTATTAAGACACTACATACACAAGATGTGCCAAAGCATTGCGACCTCTGAACATTACACCTCCGGGAGATTTTATGATATCACATTCTAAATTCATAAGCATTAAAATGGAGCAGGTCTCCTCTTTGCAGCTATAACATTTTCTGTCTGTTCTTCCCCTCCTCTTTATCTTACTATTGGGGTTCCTCGGAGTTTAGTCCTAGGCACCTCTTTTCTATAAACGCCGCCACTATTGGGCAAACCATCAATTAGACCATTTTTTAAGGCTAAGTTCACATTTCCGCTAAAATCTATCAGTCACAATCCGCTGCTCTTGTAAACAGCGGAATCCGTTTAGCGGATTCCGCTGCTCCCATAGACTTGTATGAGCAGCGGATTGTGACTGATGATGCTGCGTTGCACCCTCCGCCCGACTGATCAGTCGTAGAACGACTGACCGCCGGGCGGGGGGAACGCAGCATGTAACGTTTTTTGAGCAGCGCGATCCGTCGGATTTCGCTGCGCATGCTCTCTGGCTCCCTGCACACGTCACCAGCTTTGGTTGGTTACCCGATATTTACCCTGGTTATGGTGCAAGGAGCCAGCGCTAAGCGGTGTAGGCCCGTAACCAAGGTAAATATCGGGTAACCAAGGTAAACATCGGGTGCTTTGCTGTTACCCGATATTTAGGCTGGTTACGTGTGCAGGGAGGCCGACACTTCCCCGCTCGGCCCCGCCCCCTCCCGCACTCCGCACATGTATGTACACACACACACACACACACACACACCTGTCCCCAGCCATGCAGACAAGCACTGACACCCTCGTCTGGCCCCGCCCCCTGCTCGGCTCCGCCCCCTCCCGCACTTTGCATGTGCACACACACACATACATACATACATACATACATGCACACACACACTCACTCACACATACACTCACCTGTCCCCAGCCATGCAGACCGCAGCACTTCTACTGACATCCTCAGCACCTGGCCCCGCCCCCCGCTCGGCTCCGCCCCCTCCCGCACTTTGCATGTGCACACACATACATACATACATACATACATACATACATGCACATACACACACTCACTCACTCACAGATACACTCACCTGTCCCCAGCCATGCAGACAGCAGCACTTCCACTGACATCCTCAGCGCCTGGCCCCTCCCCCCGCTCGTCTCTGCCCCCGAACTCTGCCCCCCGCACACAACGGAATCCGACAAAGAATTCTGTTTTTTGTCATCCGTTGTACAGCGTTGAACAGCGCATCAGTCACATGCGTCAAGCGACGCATGTGACTGATACAAATCAACGGAAATGTGAACTTAGCCTAAGCGATTTTGATGGTTTTGGGTGCAGTTTTGACTGAAAATTGCATGTCTATCCTTATTCCAGCAAAGTCAAAGAGAATTCTGAGGAGTTGTGCAAATGTTGCTTATTCTTTTCCTTGCAGATTTAGTACAGAAAATAATCTGCAGTATGTCAATTCTTGGTGCATTTTTACCTACGTTTTTCAGCCCTTTAACCCATTGATTTCATTATGAAAAATGTGCAGTAAAAATGCAACAAAAAGAGGCAAAAATGCAGCAAAAACGTGACAAAAACACACCTCATTTTTGGTGTGTTTTTCAGGCAAAAGATATACATTTGTGCAGAAAATTTCTGCACCAAATACTAAGCATGTGCACAAACCCTTAACAGATTTGGTTTCCAGTATTATCTGTATGCTAATGACACTCAATTATATCCTGGAAAATACAGCTGCACTCCAAAATGCAATAATATGCAATATACATTGAATATATGAAATTGGAATGCCATAGAAACTATGCTAAAAAATGAGGTACTTGGTGCACAAATTGGCAGGCAAGATCCAGCTTTAATTAAAAATGTCCTAGGCTGATGAGAGGTGTGCTCACTCAGAAAGGAGCAACCAATCACAGACGGGGGAAGCAGTGAATATATATAAGCCTAATGAGTGGGTGCAGTGAATATGTATAAGCCTAATGAGGGGGTATTGAAGAAGAATGACAGGTAGCAAGAGCAGTGCGCCGTGCCAGTGATCAGTGAGTATGAAGCATTTGGAGAGAGAGACACAGAGAGAGAAAATAAGGCTGGGGCCACACGGGGATTACTGCGATCCCCTCGCATGACACTCGGCTCACACTGGTAATACAGCAGAGCTGAGTGTCATGCGAGTGTCCCTGCGACTGAGGTCCGATCGTGCAAGTGGATCTCAGCTGCGGGGGGCATGTCGGCACTGAGAAGGGGCGGGACTGTGCTGCGGAGGGGAGGGCTGGCACGGAGGAGAAGAGGAAAGGATTTATCCCCCCTCTCCTCCATAGCCGGCTATTGCCATTTTTGCCCTGCACTCGCGGTACACCGGTGTACCGCAAGTGCAGTGCGATTTTTTTCTCGCCCCATAGGCTTGAATGGGTGCGAGAGAAAACAGGATCACATTACAGTCGCAGCATGCTGCGAATGTTTTCTGATAAGGGCTGAGAAAATAATCGCTCATGGGTGCTGACACATAGGCTAATATTGGTAACAGTAGAATGCGATTTTTTTTTATCGCACTCGACTGGCACCGATTTTCTTGCTGTGTGGCTTAGGCCTAAGTGGTGCAATACTGTGACATCCTTATTCCCAGAAACTATATGTGAGTCAGAATCAGAAATGCATGCAGGCATATTCTCCAGGCTCTTCCCATTTAGTTTCATCACTTTCCCATCCATTTCAGCCTTTTCCACAGGCCCCCAGACCTCTCTGTTGGGTCTAGCAGAAAATTACTTGCATTTCCCATTGACTTGCATTGTACTGGCTATTCATAACGAATACACAAATATTACAAAGTATTTGTTACGAGTATAGCGAATACAAATATTACAGTAATCGCTCATCTCTAAATAAGACAGTGTGTGAACAGGTGCAAGATGAGACAACTGATCAACATAATCAAGAAAATACAGCTGCACTCTGAAATTATTTAATTTGCAAACATTGAGTATATGAAACTGGAATTGCATTACTGCTGTAGAAACTATGCCAATTCATGAAAGCCCAACAGCCAGTGACAAAGTTTCTATAGCAGTAAGGCAATTCAAAGAGTGGCGCTGTATTTTCTTGGTTATATTGACTAGTTGTCTTGGCTTGTACCTGTTCACACTTGTCTGTTTGGAGGTGCAGGTCAGTTTTTAAATGTGTAGGAAACTCAATAAGGCTATGTGCGCACAGTGCGTTTTTCGCGGCGTTTTTGCGCGTTTTTCGGGTGCGTTTTTGGCCTCAAAACTGCAGGACTTTGCTTCCCCAGCAAAGTCTATGAGTTTTCATTTTTGCTGTCCGCACACATCTGTTTTTTTTCAGCTGCGTTTTTGTGGTGCCACAAAAACGCAGCATGTCAATTATTCCCGCGTTTTTCACTGCGCTTTTCATCCATTGAGTTCAATGGGATGTTGAAAGACGCAATGAGAAACGCAAATAGCTGCGTTTTGGTGCGTTTTGGTGCGTTTCTAAGACCAAAAACGCAGCTATAAACGCAGGAGGTGGGTAGGAAAGTGACATGTACAGTAAGAGGATTCCTTCTGTCAGTAAACCCAGAAGCGTGAATCCTCCCGGTACCATCACCGCCGCGTCCACCTCCGGTCCTGTGCATGTATGCTGCCGTGCGGCGCCATGTACGGGCAGGAGGTGGAAGCGGCTGCGAAAACAAAAGTGAACAGTAGAAAAAAAAAGTTATACTCACCTGTCTGCAGCCTCCCGGTGCCATGCCCGCTCCCATCTCCTCTCACGGTATCGCCACCCCCCGCTCCGGCTGTGTGCAGATGGCCGGGAAACCTCCGATGGATGCAGGACCTGGCGATGCATCACCTGATGCAGTCACCTGACGCATCAGGTGACCGTAAGTATCGCGGTGACGCGGGCGCCCGGCCGGTATCAGCGGATGCGTCAGGAGACTTCATCCCTGATTACCGGCAGCTGCTGCAGCGATCGGACAGGATCAGACTCCTGCCCCATCGCTCCAGGAGCTGCCGGTAATCAGCACATAAGTGAGTATTTATTTTTTTTTTTTTGCACCGATGCATCTGCTGATTGTATAAATGGCTTTTATACAATCAGCTGATGTGTGATGGGATTCAGGCACTTGATCCTGAGACATCATCTGATCGCTTTGCCTTCCAGCAAACCGATCAGATGATTTTGGATCCGGATAGGACGGCGCGGGACCCTGACCCAGGATTACTGCGGAGGGGGGTTCTTTGTTTCAATAAAGATGGAGTCACTAATTGTGTTGTGTTTTATTTCTAATAAAAATATTTTTCTGTGTTGTGTTTTTTTTTTTATCTTTACTAGAAATTCATGGTGGCCATGTCTAATATTGGCGTGACACCATGAATTTCGGGCTTAGGGCCAGCTATACAGCTAGCCCTAACCCCATTATTACCTAGCGAGCCACCCGGCATCAGGGCAGCTGGAAGAGTTGGATGCAGCGCCAGAAGATGGCGCTTCTATGAAAGCGCCATTTTCTGGGGTGTCTGCGGGACTGCAATTCACAGCGGGGGTGCCCAGTAAGCATGGGCACCCTGCACTGTGGATTCCAATCCCCAGCTGCCTAGTTGTACCCGGCTGGACTCAAAAATTGGGCGATGCTCACGTCATTTTTTTAAAAAAATATTTCATGAAATTCATGAAATAATTTAAAAAAAAGGGCTTCCCTATATTTTTGGTTCCCAGCCGGGTACAAATAGGCAGCTGGGGGTTGGGGGCAGCCCGTACCTGCCTGCTGTACCCGGCTAGCATACAAAAATATGGCAAAGCCCACGTCTTTTTTTTTGTTTGGGGGGGGCAAAGAAATCCTGCATACAGTCCTGGAAGGAGGATGCTGAGCCTTGTAGTTCGACAGCTGCTGTCTGCTCTCCTGCATACACTATTGGATGGAGGATGCTGAGCCTTGTAGGTCTGCTCCCCCTGACTCTCCCTCAAGCATACAGTCCTGGATGGAGCATGCTGAGCCTTGTAGTTCTGCAGCTGCTGTCTGCTCTCCTGCATACACTATTGGATGGAGTATGCTGAGCCTTGTAGTTCTGCAGCTGTCTGCTCTTCTGCATACACTAGTGGAGAATGAAGAACACATTGAAGAAGGAAATGACATCAGACCTTTTTTTTTGTTCACTGATAAAAAACGCATAAAGACGCAGTGAGCAAAAACGCAGCAAAACGCAGCAAAAAACGCACCAAATCGCGGCAAAACGCTTGCGTTTTTTGCCGCTTTTTTTGCCGCGGGTGCGTTTTTGTGCAGTTTTTGCCGCAAAAAACGCACAAAAACGCAGCGTCAAAAAAACGCAGTGTGTGAACCTAGCTTAATACATTTTTTCTTCTAACATCACCCCCACATTACCACAAAATACCAGTGATTTTCTGTCTGCTGTCCCAATATAATTTCCTCCCTCTATCTAAAACTGAATCTGTCAGATCTTGAACTCATGGTTCTACCTTCTACTAACTCAACAAAATATGAAATTTCCATTTCCACTTGTGGTTCTACCATATCCTTCAATAAGAATGCCTACTGTTTGCCCACTGTTGTTATATTTGACTCAGATCTTTGCTTCACTCCTTATATCCGATCGTTCACTTGTTTGTCACCTCCACCTCAAAAACCTCTCAGAATTAGGCCTTTTCTCACTTTTGTGTGCGCAAAAGCTCTTGCATTTGCTGATTCATTGTGGCATGGACAACTGCAACTCTCTACTAATCGGCCTCCCTCTCTCTACACCCTGAATGCAGCAGTCAGGATCATATATCTGTCCAGCCTTCACATTGATGCCACCATCAGGTGCCGGTCTTTCTATTGGTTTACCATCTGCTACAGAATCCAATATAAACTTATCAAACAAAGCTATCCAGTTTTGCATTGTCCTACATCTTCTCTCATCTCTGTCTATCACTGTACCCATCTGCTCCATTTCACTATTGACCAAAGACTAATGACCTCTATAATCTGAACCTCAGAATTCTGTCTCTTTAGGACTTCTCTTCTGCTGCACCAGTTTTCTGGAATATGCTACCTCAGACAATTCGATTATTTCCCAGTATTCACAGTTTCAAATGTGCCCTAAAAATGCATTTGTTTAGACTGGTCTATCACCTCATCTCGCTAGTCTTACTTACTATTTTCTGTTCTCTCTTCCACGCTCTTGATAGCTCTTTGTACCTGTAATTGTACAGATACTGGCCGGTGACTAGTTCACTCAGCATTATTTTACTGTCCTTATTTATTATACTGATGGTTGGACCTTACATGATAAGTTCTTAATTTTTACCTTTTGTGTTACACCTATTTCCTCATAGACTGTAAGCTTGCAAGCAGGACCCTCACTCCTCTTGGTATGTATTGAACTATGTGTTAATCTGTAAAGTGCTATCTAGTTTATACAAGTACCATCTGTATTGTAAAGTGCTGTGGAATATGTTGGCGCTATAGAAATAAAAAGTATTACCATTTTTTATTATTATTATTATTATTATTCCAGATTACATCTTCTAAAAAGGCTTTCGACAAAAGGTGTTGTGTCTGTATTAAGTTTTGCCCATTCACCTAGAAGAACATTAGTTAGGGTAGACACTTATGATCGGCTAGAGGTTTTCAGTCTACCAAAGGTTCTTCATGGGTTTGGAGTCAGAGCTTTGTGCAGCTCAGTCAAAAATTTCTGTACAATTCTCACCTAACCATGCTTTTATGGACCTTGCTTTAGGCACTGGGCACACTCTTGTGAAAAAACAAAGGGCTTTCTCCCATTTGTTCCCACAAAGATAGACCTCATTCAGAAGTCCAATTTTTGTGTATAAGTGCCATCAGTGGTTTCCATGTACAGTTCTCGTACCTGTGATAGCTTACAGGACCATTGGCATGTCTATGGTTTATCGCACACCGAGAGGTCAGCGGAAAATCACAAGTGCAATTTTTATCCAAAGATTGGATCAAAATTTTGAATGAAAATCTGTGGGTCTGAAACAAAATCACACGCAACTTATATAACGTCTGAGTGCATTATGATTTTCATGGGCTGTCCAAATGGAGAAAGTAGAGAAATTTATATTTTTCTTTCTCCATCTATTTAAAAAAATAACACTCAAATTAAAGGCCAACACGTAGCTATTTGGCAATGGAAAGCTAGGTCACAAAGCACCCAGCAAACAGTTGATGCCAATATTAATTTCAATTACTCAATATTTAAAAAGGAAGGCATTATGTAAACTGACCAGTTGTAAAATTAGCATCCTTTTATTGTACCACACATGAAAAATTATGACAAATATGACACTGAAAATGATTAGGGATGATCAAATACTTCGATTATTCGACTTTGCGAATATTTTCCAAATACCTCGCCGCTATTTGACTATTCGCAAATATTCGATGCACAATGTAAGTCTATGGGAAACCCGAATAACAACTATTTGGAACTATTTGGGCTTCCCATAGACTTACATTGCGCATCGAATAGTCGAATAGCGGCAAGGTATTCAGAAAATATTTGCGAAGCCGAATAATCGAAGTATTCGATTATCCCTAATAATGATGAAGACAAAGAGCAGCTGGGTAAAAAAATGTTATATTAAAGTAGCAATATGTCCCACTGTGACTCCAAAACACAGAAAACGTTATATGCTTTAAGCAGCGGGACTGAGCAGATACGCCACTTGCATGCTTTGGATTGAAGCAGCACTAGTAGATATGTCGAGAAGTAGGTTTAATGGATAGTTGTATTTTCATATCCCTTACATAAGTTTTCTCATATTATTAAAATCCCTTTCCATAATGATTTTTTAATTACTTATATTTAGAATTTAGTTTATTTTTTTCTGCAAAATATAAAAATAAAAAAGGTAGCATTATTTTTTATGATAGGTACTTTTTAAAATTCAGTGATATAAATATGTCCAGTAAGGAAAAATTAACAATTGTGAATCAATTTCACCTGCTTTGGTGGAGATGAATGTGACAATAGAAGCTGGTTTTGCTGCAGCAAAGACAGAGAGAGAGCAAGAGAGAGAGCAAGAGATAGAGAAAGAAGATCCAGGTGATCAGAAGAGCTTACAAACTACAGGAGAGAGATAGGACCCCACTAATCATACGAAAAACACGATACAGAAGAAAGAGGGAGAGAGAGGACAATACTGACCATAATAGCTTACACTCTACGGCCCCCTTTACACCTCAGTTTTTCCAGTACGTGTGGTGTCCATTTTCACATGAAATGGAGACACTTTCACAAGCACATTATTTAAAATCTCTGTTGATTTTCATGCATTCGTGTTTTTACACTAACCGTGTGTCCGTGTGAACCACGTGTGTTTGTGTGATCAACACATACATGTCCATGTTTTAGTGTCATCACAGATGACAAGGGCCAAAAAAGTACATGGGTTTTTAAAAAAACATGTACAGCACATGGATGACATTTGAGTGACATCCGTGTGCCGTCTGTGTGACACAAACCTGAATTAAATGCATTCAAGAAATTAAAGATTGATATGTGTTAAAGAAGTGCAAAAATGATAGATTATAGATCAATCAAGTAAACAAATAATTAAAAGAAAATAATGACATTTTGTCTGCCCTATTTTTGATAACCATCAAAGTTAAAGCAGACAGCAGCAGGCAATTAAATGCTGCTGTTTATCTCCAACAGCGTCATTCAATGCATGGTCACAGAAAGAGCATCCTTAATCCCACCCATTGGCACCCCGTCACATTTGGTGGTTGTATAACAACCTGGAATAAGTTGATGACCTCTGTGTCTGTTACCACGATCCTCCTGTGAATGACGGCTGCGAGCTGGTATTCAGAGGAGATCGTGATTTTTGCTATACAAAGCGGTGCTGATGCTGATACATTGATCTGTTTAGTACAGGAGATCAGATGATCACAAAATCAAATTACCTAAGGGAACTATTAAATACTGTAAACAAAAAAGTTTTAAAAATAAAAAAATACAAAAGTTCAAATCACCTCACTTTTGCCTCATTAGAAATAATCAATAACAATCAAAAAATGCACATATTTTGTATCACCGTTTTCAGAAATGTCTGATCTATCAAAATATAAAATCATTTAATCTAATTGATAAATGGTGAAATGAGAAAAAAATCCAAATGCCAGAATAAATTGCAGTAAAAAGTGAATAAAACATTGTCTACTCCAAAATGGTATTAGTAAATCAACAGGTCAGGGAGCAAAAACATAATCCCTCAACACAGTCCCAAATTTCAAAAAATGAAAACGTTATAGGTCTTGGAATATGATTTCAAAAGCAAAAGCAAATTGGGGGACAAGTTTCTGTATTTGTTTTCACCAAAAAACCCTAAACTATATATGTTTGGTGTATCTGAACTTGTACTGGCCTGGAGGGTCATTGTGCCAGGTAAGTTTTACCATATAGTGAACATGGTAAATAAAAAACCCAATAAAACGTTGTAAAATTGCACTTTTTTGCAATATCACCACGCTTGGAATTTTGTCCCATTTTCCAGTACAATATTGGACAGAATGAATAAAGTGCATCAAAAGTACAACTCGTCCTGCGAAAAAAACAGCCCTCATATGGCTAAATTGATGGAAAAATAAATATGACATGGGTCTTAAAAAAAAGTGGAGGAGAAAATAAAAAGGGGTTATTGCCCAGGGTGAAGAGATTAAGGACAAAATGAAAGCATATAGAAGAAAGAAAAACTGTCCATGACAAAAGGTCTTTAATATAATAATAAAATTTGACTACATTTGTGTTACAAGTAAATAACTGAAATATGAATACTTATGTGAAACAAGAATAAGAAATAATAATTTCTATGAACTTTTAGATATCTGAGTGATATTGCTTGTCTCTACACCATGTAAAGTACAAAATGCTGACAGAAAACAGGTGGTGGAATTGGAATTATGTAGTGCCTGACAGCGAAGTAACATTGAATTAACTAGTAGATCATCTATTCCTTCTGACATTTAGGCTTTTTATCACGAGCCTATAATTGTTAATTCACAATTTTGGAACATAACTTTTCTTCTTATTAACTTTACTCATTTAATTTACAGTAGTTACAGAATATTAGGGATATCATAAAAGTGAATTATTTTATGCAAGTTAAATGAAAGAAAACCAAAGGAGAGAATGTACAGAATACTCTCCACATTGTCCAGACAGAATGTTCAGGGAAAGACGAACCATAAATAACCAGTGACTATATTCCCAGAAATGCCCAAAATGGTGAACAGTCTATCAAACTGAATCAGAATTATACAGATTTTCCTTACTTGTGTTTTTCAGAAATGGTATCACTCTTTTCTGTAGACAGTGTCACTCAGCCATATGTAAGGGTCATGTTCAAGAGGGTTTCTTTTTCTAGGAAGAAAGAAAAGACCTGATTTTTTTATTTCAGTCCTTTCATTTCAGTGGATTGAGTTTCAGTCTAATTTCCTGAACTCCATGATTCCACGCGAATTTGAAAAACTTTGAGATTCAACTCATGCTTCATTAAACAAAAATTTGCTTGCCACTGTTACGGGGGAACTGGCAGATTAGGACCAGGGGGTATATATCCCAATCGCCAGTCGGGGCCCACCGTGCTCCAGATGGTAATGGAGCTGCTGGCAACCTGTGGGTTAGGCGGAGACTATAGAGCTGGATGGCTCTGAGATAAACCAGTGACACGTCAGACCGAACGACAACCCAGTTAGCGTGTCGGTGGAATTGGTGCAACCCCGACCACATGTGCAGGGAACACGTCAGACCAGCTGGTGACCAGTTAGCGTTGACCGAGAAAACCGCTGCGACAGCGCCCTGTCGGCCACATGTGTCAGACATGACAGGCCAAGTGGTCCTTCGATTAGCGTTTCTGGTCACTACTCGAATAGCGACATGTGTAGAGCACACGTCAGGCCAAGGGATCACACCAAATGTAAACAACATCTGAACAAAGACAGAAGGGGGAGATTTTTGGCGATCACCACTGATCACCATAACCCCTATATGGGACTAAAGGGGAAATAAATCCCTGGTAGTGACTCAATAAACATCAAAGACCAGAAAAACGAGTCATTAACACTACCTTAATGCAGAAGGTGTACAAAATTTTATTAATCAATAGCATAAAAAGCACACAGATTAAAAACAATTCAAGGAGTGCTGGTGGAGACACAAAATGGAGAAGCATGCACCCCACTGGCTGAGTATGTGTACAAAACACATCATACTATGGCTGGGAAAAAAAAAGTGCCTGCGACTATACTACAACAAGTTTTACCTCTCTAGAGGTAACCCGCAACCCCCATTGAAGAAGCCCTCGCGAAACGCATTGGGGTCTGTAGAGCTGCACCCCTCTTTGGCTGATTCGGTTATCATGGGTATGTGTCCTAATTATTCCTCTTGCTGCGCTTCAATTGTCTGATTACGTTACTTTGGTGACCGGGGAGATTTTCATCTCCTCTCCTCTGTACCATCAATTTCTAGTATTTTATACTATGTATGAGGCATTTGATCTTAGTGCCTATCATCAATGTATATTTGGCACCCCCCTTATTTTGTACTTTTTTGAATTTTTTTGTATTTTTCTCACAAACTTTGGAGCACTCCCTAGAGAGGTAAAACTTGTTGTAGTATAGTCGTAGACACTTTTTTTTTCCCCAGCCATAGTATGATGTGTTTTGTACACATACTCTGCCAGTGGGGTGCATGCTTCTCCATTTTGTGTCTCCGCCAGCACTCCTTGAATTGTTTTTAATCTGTGTGCTTTTTATGCTATTGATTAATAAAATTTTGTACACCTTCTGCATTAAGGTAGTGTTAATGACTCGTTATTCTGGTCTTTCATTCAAGGGATCACAGCAGTAGCGTAGACTAGGAAGCCAAGGAGGATAATAGGTTCACACACCCAATCCTGGAACACCTTGTTAACTCCACAGGGGTCCTGGGGTATGCTGTCCGTGCGCGTAGGAGGCAAAACCGGACAGGTGGCGCAACAGGTGCGTTATCCGTGTGCGTAGAGGGCACTCTCGTACAGGTGACGCAGCAGCCGCAGCCCAGTTAACGCCACTGGACTGCTATAGCACAACAGGAATGGTAGCAAGGAAGCACGGCGCCTGACCCTTATGTGCTGAGCCACGAATCTTGGCGTGACAGGCACCGTTCGCCTAGCCCTACCTATCGCTTCCAACAAGGCTTATGCCACCATGAATTCTAAGTGAATATGAGTGAAGACTGCGCACCTCCATGTCTAGCCCCGTTTATAACCTAGATCCACCCCAAACCCAGGGTGGAACCACCAAGGTCCAATAGCAGAGTGCCATATCATCAGTGATGTCACCAGCAGCCTATCCGAAACTGCCACGTCAATGATGACCTCATGGCAGCCACGCCCCAAACACTTCACCAGTCATCGTCTGACGACCAATGGTGAGGTGCCAGATCATAGGGGCAGGCCACGTCATCAGGACACCTGACACCCTCTGCTCTATCAGGGCCTGCCACCTCACGGACATGCTCAGTGAGGTCCTTACCGGACCTAGCCTCTGATACACTAAGTGCCTGAGCATGTTCAGTAGCCTGAATAACAGACTCAGAAATCAGCCTATCTACCTGAGCATGCTCAGTAAGCACATCCCAGAACTTAGACACAGCACGAAGTCCAAGTACCTGTGCAAAGAGGCTGTTAGGATTAATTGTGGGAGCATGCTCAGTTTCCTGAACTGAGGACTTAGTCTCAGAAATGACACAATCACGCTGAACATGCTCAGTAGGCAAAACACTGGGCTTAGACTCTGGCTGGGGTAAGTCGGCGCGTGCATGCGCACTAGCCGCCTCTCCACACTTAGACATGGTGGAAGGAGCAGCCAACTGGACGACCCGAGGCACGGCCAAGAACGGCAGCCGGCGCCTGGACGCAACAGGAACCGCAGCATGCTGCTTGCGGCTCTGGCGGCACCGGTTCATAAAAGCCACCATTTCCCACACTCCTAGAGATCAAAAGTGCAGGTTAATGTTTTCTGCGAGAATAATCCTTATTCTCCATATATAATAGATAGACAGATTTAACAGATCTACAGTGCCTTGAGAAAGTATTCGGCCCCCTTGAACTTTTCAACATTTTTCCACATTTCAGGCTTCAACCATAAAGAGAAAACATTTTAATTTTTTGTTGAAGAATCAAGAACAAGTGGGACACAATTGTGAAGGTAAATAAAATGTATTTCTTATATTCATCTTTTGCAAAAAAATAAAAAACTAAAAAGTGGGGCGTGCAATATTAT
This sequence comes from Anomaloglossus baeobatrachus, assembly GCF_048569485.1. Classification (NCBI taxonomy): domain Eukaryota; kingdom Metazoa; phylum Chordata; class Amphibia; order Anura; family Aromobatidae; genus Anomaloglossus; species Anomaloglossus baeobatrachus. Next base: position 141,777,037 of record NC_134355.1, read on the forward strand.
TCGGCCCCTTCACTTTCAGTGCAGCAAAATCACTCCAGGAGTTTATTGAGGATCTCTGAATGATTCAATGTTGTCCTAAATCCCTGATGACTGATGAATATAATCCACTTGTGTGTAATCAAGTCCCCGTATAAATGCACCTGCTCTGTGATAGTCTCAGTGTTCTGTTTAAAGCGCAGATAGCATCATGAAGACCAAGGAACACAACAGGCAGCTCCGTGATACTGTTGTGGAAAAGTTTAAAGCCAGATTTGGATACAAAAAGATTTCCAAAACTTTAAACATCCCAAGGAGCGTTGTGCAAGCGACCATATTGAAATGGAAGGAGTATCATACCACTACAAATCTACCAAGACCCAGCCATCCATACAAAGTTTCATCTCAAACAAGGAGAAGACTGATTAGAGATGCAGCCACGAGGCCCATGATCACTCTGGATGAACTGCAGAGATCTACAGCTGAGGTGGGAGAGTTTGTTCATAAGACAACAATCAGTTGTGCATTGCTCAAATCTGGCCTTTATGGAAGAGTGGCAAGAAGAAAGCCATTTCTCAAATATATCCATAAAAAGTGTTGTTTAAAATTTCCCACAAGCTACCTGGGAGACACACCAAACATGTGGAAGAAGGTGCTCTGGTCAGTTGAAGCCAAAATCGAACTTTTTGGTCACAATGCCAAACGATATGTTTGGCTTAAAAGCAACACAGCTCATCACCCTGAACACACCAGCCCTATTGTCAAACATGGTGGTGGCAGCATCATGGTTTGGGCCTGCTTTTCTTCAGCAGGGACAGGGAAGATGGTTAAAATTGATGGGAAGATGGATGGAGACAAATACAGGACCATTCTTGAAGAAAACCTGTTGGAGTCTGCAAAAGACCTGAGACTGGGAAGCAGATTTGTCTTCTAACAAGACAATGATTCCAAACATAAAGCAAAAACTACAATGGAATGGTTCACAAATAAACGTATGCAGGTGATAGAATGGCCAAGTCAAAGTCCAGACCTGAATCCAATCGAGAATCTGTGGAATGAGCTGAAAACTGCTGTTCACAAACGCTCTTCATCCAACCTCACTCAACTCGAGCTGTTTGCACAGGAAGAATGGGCAAGAATTTCAGTCTCTCGATATGCAAAACTGATAGAGACATACCCCAATCGACTTGCAGCTGTAATTGCAGCAAAAGGTAGCGCTACAAAGTATTAACTTAAGGGGGACGAATAATATTGCACGCCCCCTTTTAAGATTTTTATTTTTTACAAAAGTTTAACATAAGCAACAAATTTCATTCTACTTCACAATTGTGTCCCACTTGTTGATTCTTCACCAATTTTTTTTTTTTTATTTGAATGTTTGAAAACTGCAATGTGGGAAAAGGTTGAAAATTCAAGAGGGCCGAATACTTTTGCAAGGCACTGTACCTGCAGCTGTTAGAGGCACTTGACAGTTGATTACGAGTCTTCGCCTGTTCATTTGGGTTGCTCAAAAGTCGGCATTGTTTCATAACTGTTTGTTGCAGAAAACCCACTCCCGACCCTATCACAGCCATGTCAAATATTGGCATGGCTGTGACTGGCGAGGGAAATCACTGTAAAAAAAGAAGCAAAAGGGTTAAAGCACAACATACTTACCGAGTTCTCCTGCAGCTGTAACTGCTCCCGTGGCTGCAGTGCTACTTCCAGGGCCACTCATTATCTCTCATTCATATTCACTGCTTTCTCTAGCCAATGGCGTTTCTGATTTGCTGCCGTCAGACCCGGCCCCCAGACAGCGTCTCTGATTGGTTGGAATCAGAGACCCTGTCCGAGGGTCTCTCTCATGGTATAAAATAAATATATAAATAAAGCAATTAGCATAGACTCTCCCCATCTATTGATACCAGCACAGATAAAGCCCCCAGCCATGCGCTAATCTTGGCTTTTTATCAAAATAAAAGGAACCTCATATGGCTTTTTAAATAATTATTTAAATAATTTTAAAAACCGGAGTGCGGTTTCCAAAATTTTGATACCCAGCCATAATTACGCCCAACATCTGGGGGTTGGTATTCTCCGGTTGGGAGGTTCTATAGTTATTGAGCCCCCCCAGCCTAAAAATAGCAGCCTGCAGCCACCCAAGATTGCCACATCCATTAGATGCGGCAATCCAAGCACTTTACCCAGCTCTTTCCGATTACTCTGGTGCGGTGGCAATCACAGAAATGTTCTGGAATTGTCATCTGACCTGAATATCATTGAACATCTGTGGGATGATTTGAAGCGTGCTGTCCATGCTCGGCGACCATCAAACTTAACTGATCTGGAATTGTTTTGTAAACAGGAATGGTCAAATATACCTTCATCCAGGATCCAGGAACTCATTTAAAGCTACAGGAAGCGACTAGAGGCTATTATTTTTGCAAAAGAAGGATCTACAAAATATTAATGAATATAAATATAGTAAAAATATAATAAACCTCATTTCAATCCAGAAATATTAGTCAGTCCATCAGTTATTAGATATATGAAACTGAAATAGCTGTTGCAAAAACCCAAATTGTTATAAAGAAAAAAAGTTAACATTAATAGGGGTGCCCAAACTTTTTCATATGACTGTATATAAATTCATTTGCATTTTGCAGAGAGAAAATAGTATTTGATCCACTACCAACCACTAAGAGTTCTGGCTCCTACAGACCACTTCAACACTCCTTATCAACTCATTACTTGCATTAAAGACAGCTGTCTTAAATTTTTACCTGTATAAAAGACTCCTGTTCACAGACTCAATTAATCAGTCAGACTCTAACTTCTACAACATGAGCAAGACCAAAGAGCTTTCTAAAGATGTCAGAGACAAGATCATACTGTAGATCTGCGCAAGCCTGGAATGGACTAGAAAACCACAAGTAATACGAAGGGTGAGAAGGAGACAACTGTTGGTGCAATAGTAAGAAAATGGAAGAAATACAAAATGACTGTCAATCAACATCGATTTGGGGCTCCATGCCAAATCTCACTTCGTGGGATATCCATCATCATGAGAAAGGTGAGAGATCAGCCTAAAACTAGCCTAAAACTACACGGGGGGAACTTGTTAATGTTCTCAAGGCCGCTGCGACCACTATCACCAAGAAAACCATTGGTAAAACATTACGCCGAAATGGCTTAAAATCCTGCAGTGCCCGCAAAGTCCCACTGCTCAAGAAGGTAGATGTGCATGTCCATCTGACACATGTATGATTCTGAGAGTGATTGGGACAAGGTGCTGTGGGCAGATGAGACAAAAATTGAGTTCTTTGGCATTAACTCGCCGTGTTTGGAGGAAGATAAATGCTGCCTATCACCCAAAGAACACCGTCCCCACTGCCAAGCATGGAGGTGTAAATATTATGTTTTGGGGGTGTATCTCTGCTAAGGGCACAGTACTACTTCACCGCATCAATGGGACAATGGATGGAGCCATGTACTGTAAAATCCTGAGTAACAACCTCATTCCCTCTGCCAAAACATTAAAAATGGGTTGTGGCTGGGTCTTCCTGCACTACGATGACCCAAATCATACAGCCAAGGCAACAAAGGAATGGCTCAAAAAGAAGCACATTAAGGTCATGGAGTGGCCTAACCAGTCTCCAGACCTTAATCCCATAGAAAACTTATAGAGGGAACTGAAGCTCTGAGTTGCAAGTCGACAGCCTCAAAATCTTCATGTTCTAGAGAGATGATATGCAAAGAGAAGTGGACAAAAAGTCCTCTTGACATGTGCGCAAACTCATCATCAACTACAAAAAAGTCTAACTGCTGTGCTTGCCAACAAGGGTTTTGGCACCAAGTATTAAGTCTTGTTTGCCAGAAGGATCAAATACTTATTTCTCTCTGCAAAATGCAAAATACATTTATATAATTTATACAATGTGATTTTCTATATTTTATTTTGGATATTCTATGTCTCACTGTAAAAATTAACCTACCTTTAAAATTATAGACTGTTCATGTCTTTGTCAGTGGGCAAACTTACAAAATAGGCAAGGGGTCAAATACTTATTTCCCCACTGTATTAACCCCAAAACACCCCTGAATGTCCAACGTAATCCACACGAAGTCCCACAACAATCCCGTCTCTGCTACATCTGAAGTTATATCATGTGGCCAAAGAACATGATCGACTGCTGTAGCTGTAGGCAGAGATTGAACCACGGCAATCAGAGGTGATGTCACTCAGGTGAGTCACAGCCACAGCTTGAGGTTCCCAAGGCCCTCCACCAGTGACCACAGCTAATCTTACCTCAGGGGACTTCAATAAACTAAAAAAAAATCTCTTGGCAAAAAGAATGCACAAAAACGGTTTTCTTCCAGCAGGTGCAAGTTTGGTGCTAAAATGTCTGCACAAGATTTCAGGACCAAATTTGCACATCCTAGCAGAAAACAGCACCAAAACAGCGTCAAAACATTTTTTGTGCATTTTTTTGCCAAGAGATGCAAATTTGGTGCTTAAATTTCTACAGCATATACTTGCACCCAATCTACTCCTCCTGGCAAAAAAACGCATCAAAACTGTATCATAACATATGCGATAGTGATGACATTTTTTTCCAGAAAATATAGATTGGATGCAGGAATATGGTGTACAAATTTCAGCACCAAATCTGCATTTCTTGGTAAAAAACACAGTTTTCTGCCAGTAAATAGAGGTCTGTGAGTTCATTGAGGTTGCCTGAGGTTATTCCACCTACAATCAAAGGAGGAGGGCTGTGGAAACCTCCAGCTGTGGCCGCGGCTAACCTGAGTGACGGTACTGCTGATCGATAAAGCTCAGTCATGGCCTGAAGTTACAGCAAGCGGTCATGTTCTATGACTGCTCAGTGTAACTTCAGATGTAGTGGAACTGGGTGTTTTGGAGGTTAATAAAGTGGTGAAAGAAGGTGGTTTTGTATTTTGTTTCAAATAAAGGATTTTTTCAGTGTTTGTGCTTATTTACTTTCACTTACAGATTAATAATGGGGGGTCACATAAACACCTCACACTACTAATCTAGGGCTTAGTGGCAGCTGTGAGCTGTGATTAACCTCATATTACCCTGATTGTATTGTCACCACACCAGGTCAATTGAGAAGAGTTGGTTAAAGTACCGAGCTTGTCACATCTAATTGATGCATCAATCTTGGGCAGCTGCAGGCTGCTATTTTTATGCTGCGGGGCTCAATAGCCATGGGTCTTCCCAGCCTGAAAATACCAGCCCCCAGCTGTTATGCTTTATCATGGCTGGGTATAAAAATTAGGGAAACTGCACTGCATTTTTTAATTTATTTAAAATAAATTATGCAGTTCCTATTATTTTGATACACAGCCAAGATAAGTACAGGGCTGGTGGCTGCAGCCTGTAGCCATGGGCTTTATCTGTGCTGGTATCAATAGATGGGGAACCCTATGCCGATTGTTTTATTTTTTTCTTTTATACCATGTTAGAGACCCACACACAGAGTTTGTGTTTCCAAACCAATTTGACAACAGCCAATCAGGGACACCAGTAGCCAGAGAAAGCAGTGAATATGTATGAGGATAATCAGTGGCCCTGGAAGCACAGTGGCGGGAGCAGTTACAGCAATGGGGAGAATTGGTAAGTATGTCCTGTTTTATTTTCTTTCATTTACAGAAGTATTTTAAAACCCATAAGTTTTGCATCCTATTGAATTCAATAGGCTCGGTATGTTCGACGAACAGGTTTGCCAAACTGTGAACACTGGGAGACTCGGTAAAGATTGGTGAACTGAACATTGAGGGTTCACTCATCTCTAGAAAAGACATTTTTCCCTTGTTTTATTTTGTTTTTCTTTACAGTGTTCATTGAAGGGGTTAACTAGCATTACAGTTTTATAGATCGGTTTGTTCTGCATATCAAATGTGTACTGTTTTTGAATATTTTTTCAAAAATACATGCATATATTATTAGATTTCAACCTTTTTTTGCACTTTTTTTTAACTTTGTTAGTTAGTCCCTATATGGCACATGAACTTTTATTAGTCTGATTGCTGAGATACTGATAGAAGCTTCCTAGACAATGCACCTGATATGGTCTGACATACTTGTCGTAGGTGGCTGACCCAGAGGTCATTATTACAACCCCAGGTTGCCATGGCAACAATTAAGTCCCCGTGATCACATTGCAGGGGTCCTGATTGGGTGGGTGTGGTCCGTCTCCCAGCCCCCTAAATAATAAGATCGCAATTGACTGCAACATTTAGGGGGTTAAAAAGCCATGAGTCATGCAGGGACCATCCCTGACTGTGACAGTGAAAGCTCGGCTATAACACGCTAAGCTTCTGAGGGCGGGAGCACATGCACAGACCCTATACCCTGCAAAACAGCCATGACTTACCCATCCATCATAGGTCATGAACCCTTTCCCAACCATGATGTCTGGGTATGTCATGGGTCCTAAAGGGGTTAAAAGTCTTACAGAGGGATACAGCAGTTTTGTTGCAAATAATTATAGAACATGTGTTGAGAAAAAAAGATGCCATTTTCCTCAACTGCTATCATATTCCAGAATTGCAAATTCTCTTGAGTTCTCAGAAGTACAAGGTGTTCAGTGCTCACAGACATGGCCAATGTAAGGGAGGCTGAAACCAACCACCACTGAACAAGACTCAGAAGTTGAAACATTAAGACTGAGCCAAGAAATATCCGAAGACAGCTTTTTCAAAGGTTTTTTAGACTGATTATATTGATCCCTGCCAGACCAGATGGATGGGACTGTAGTTTGATCAATAATAGCCAAAGACCTCCACTGTAACTGGGACACCAGCACAGTTGAGGTGGGACATTGTCATATGCCGATACCGTATTATTTAAGATAAACTGCTTGGATCTTTGAAGATGGACTCAAAATCAACCTTCTGCCAATTTTTAGAAAATACTTTCTTCAAGCAGTGGTAAAAATAAAAAATCTACATCTTTCAAGAAAACCATGATATTTAAATAGAACAATGCTCCTTTGCCTGTATCAAAGTACTCCACAGCTCAACTAGTCAGTAAAGGCCTTAAAGAGGTTTTTTTTTCCATGAACAAAGTTAATTTTAACACTCATTTTAATCAATGGATCTTGGAATAATAATAATTTCCACAATTGAATGTGATTGTTTTAAAAAAAATGCTCCTGTGCTGAGATAATCTTATAAATGTGCTGCTGCTGCTGCTGCTGCTACGTACTGTGTAATGGCAGTGTCATTTTTATAGACATTTTTTAAATACATCTAATTGTGGAAATTATTATTATTCCAAAATCTATTGATTAAAGTTTACTTTAAAATGAACTTTTTTCTTGTGGAAACCCCTGATAATGTAATGAAATGGTCCTTTGTTAATCTGACCTAAATATTATTGAGAATTTGTGGGTCCTGCAGAAATGGGAGATTTATAGTGAATGAAAACAGTACATATATCTGAATAGTGACTGAGAGACTGTGGTTGGTGCTGCCAAAAATGATGATCAACAGATTAACAAAATGACAGACTCCATAGATGAAAGGCTTATGACTATTTTTGAAAACAAGGTGGTTATATTGGTCACTGTTATTTTTTATGTCAGAAATTTTGAGTTGTTTGATTATTTTTCTCACTTTATCATATGAAAGTAAATCACTGATGTAAGAAAATTTACATTTTTCATAATACTTTTGCACACTAATAGATTCCCAATAATTATTGCAATATATAAAAACTGCAGATGGAAACGCAAAATAGGGTCTTACCAAGTAAGGTAACAGATAAAGCATGCAATTGTACACACCTATTAGTGTTGTTCCAGTCACAACTCCTAAATAAGCCTCAGAGATGGAGACCGCCACAGCCTCGGGCTTGTCAAGTGGAGAAACCAGGGGTATGCCGTGCTGTCACCAGAAAGTCCAGATGTTGAGTACTTCAAATTTCTTTTATTCAGGTCAGTGCGTTTCAGAAAACTCAGCCTCCTTCATCAGGCCTTGGTGGTGTCAGGTCAATTGGAAATGACGTGACATCACCAAATTTCAGAGGTCATGGAGCCCAGGTGTCACTTCATGGGGATGAGTGGACCGCAATAGCACTGCTCTGCAGCAGAATTAGCTGAACAAGGTATTTAGAAAAAACCTTCTCAATTAGTTTTATGGGATTTGGCCACTATTGCAGAGTAGTGAACCACATCTTTAACTATTATAAGTTAATAAAAGATTTAAATGTTTCTAGTATTGGGACTGAATGTGATTTATTGCTACTATGGGCAGTTTTTCATACTTAATTCTAACCTAGGTAATCATAACATCAATAAACCATTGAAATCAGTACACAAATGGTGGCTCTTCATCCATTCATTTCCTAAATCTTATGTAGTTTGATATGTAGTTTGATAACGGCAATTTCAAATGACACTTCACAACAATACAAGTCAGTTACACAGGTCACAGCGATTACGTGAACTTTCTTCAGGCGACATTTAAAAACAAAGATGACCAAGATGAGGTAGAGAATGAAACACATTACATAAAAATACAGTTAATCTCATCATGAGAAGATGCCTGACAATTTCATGACATTCAGTGACTCTTTAGTCTGATTTGATTGTAAAACAAAGTCACCAGTAGACGTGTTCAGCTTCCTAGCAACAGAGAGGTCGAACCTCTCAAGGTAAAAAAATATCAATCATGTCATTTATCAGGTAAAGAAGCATCAGGGGATGAAACAGGCAATGGACTGCTTTTAACATTTGTGACTGCTTGCAAGCCATTCCACTTACTCTTATTATTACTTCGCAATTGCTGTTCCAATTGATCTCTGTATTTCCTTTTATCATGCTTTTAGTTTTATAGCTCAATAGCAGTAATATATGTAATAGCTTTTAAGTTCTCACTATACAACATGTCATATTTACTACACGCCATTTGTTCTAATAATTTTGTTTACTACAAAAAAGTGTGTTGTTGATTTCAGGTTCATTTTAGAAAGTAGTTTAGTTATCGAGAAAGCAAAATGGGCAGTCACCATGGGCCTCTCACTCGGCGGAGTCCAAGCAAAGTGACCATTAAGGCCCTGCTACACGCAACGACATATCTAACGATATATCGCCGTGGTCACTGATTCCGTGAGGCACATCTGGCCTCATTAGCGATCTCGTTTCGTGTGACAGCAAGGTGCGTTAACGATGGAAAATACTCACCTTATCGTCCATCGTTGACACGTCATCCCTTTTTAAAAAATCGTTGCTGTTGCAGGACGCAGGTTGCACGTCGTTCTAAGGCACCACACATCGCTATGTGTGACACCTCGGGGACGACAACCTGCAGCTTACCTGCGGCCGCAGGAAAGGCAGAAGGAAGGAGGTGGGCGGAATGTTACGTCCCGCTCATCTCCGCCCCTTTGCTTCTATTGGGCGGCCGCTTAGTGACGCCACTGTGACGCCGCATGAACCGCCCCCTTAGAAAGGAGGCTGTTCGCCAGCAACAGAGACGTCGCTAGGCAGGTAAGTATGTGTGACGGCTCCTAACGATTTTGTGCGCCACGGGTAGCGATTTGCCCGTGACGCACAACCGATGAGGGTGGGTGCTTTCACCAGCGATATTGCTAGTGATATCGCTGTGTGTAACACCCCCTTTACTCTTACCTGTAACGGCTTGTACAACATGGTCATACAGTTAAATTCTACAGTAGAACAGGGAGAAATAGCCTCCTCCACCACCACACTCCATTCTGTAGGTCGCAGGTTGTTTTAGGCCTCTTTTTTTCGTGTCCAAGCCCTGATCGCCCGATGTCCGGTACGAACCCCCGAACTTACCATTTATGTTTGCTCTAGGGATGATCGAATACCACAAATATTCGGCTTCGTGAATATATAACGAATAGGTCGCCGCTATGTGAATATTCGATGCGCAATGTAAGTCTATGAGAAGCCCGAATAGTTGTTATTCAGGTTTCCAATAGACTTACATTGTGCATCGAATATTCGCATAGCGGCGACCTATTCGGCGAATATTCGTGAAGTCAAATATTTGTGGTATTCGATCATCCCTAGTTTGCTCATCCCTAATTATAATTTATTCTTGTGTCCTTTATAAAGACCTATTAATTAAACTTTGATAACTACAACTCCAATTTCCAAAACATTGGGACACTGTAAAATGTAAAGCAAACAAGAATGCAATTACTTGGAAATCTCTTATAGCCACATTTTATTTGCAGCAAATCCTCATTAGAGATGCAGGTTTTTAATTTGTGCATTGATAACAAGCTGAATGGTCCCTCACTGGGGATGAGAGAACATGAACTGTTCATATGCTAATAAAGTTTGTTCAAAGGCTGCAGCTAATCAACAAATTTTATTGCATGGATAAATTGCCTCTCCACTGCTGTGAACAATAAAAAAAAACTTTATTATTTTTTTATTTAACCCCTTCATGACCTTTGACGGATGTATCCATCATGGTGCCCTGGTATTTAAAGACCCATGACGGATACATCTGTCATGGCGAAATCGCGACCCCTGAGCCCCGTGGTCCACGATCGGTTTTCAAAAACTGTAAATTCAGGAAGGAGAAGACCTGTACCTGACCTCAGTAGGGTGGGTGTCTCCTCCCCGGACCTACGGAGGCTTTGATTGGCTGACGAATGCCAATCACAGCCAGTGTAATGTTTTTCAGCCAGTGTAATGTTTTAGCCATTGAAAATGGCTGAAACATTGAAATCCAGCTATGATCAGTGCAGCTGTAGCACTGGTCATTGGCTGGAGCTGGGTGCCCTTTGCTGCACCCACCCCCAGCTCTGATTAGAGAGATCGGCCTTGTGACCGATCTCTCCAAGCACCAAGCATCTGGGACCGGTGAGCTGTAGGAGATCGCTCTTCTCAGCTTCTCCGTCCGTGGAACCTGAGGAGAGCGATCCATGCGGATGCTCATCTGTGAGTCACAGCCCCAGATCCACCACTGCCCTCCTCCATCTGTTTCATCCCTGCACCGCCGCTGCTCTCCCGCTGTGCCCCTGCATGTGACGCCACTGCTCTCCCGCTGTGCCCCTTCATGTGACGCCAATGCTCAGCAGAGAGAGAGTAGCGGCGTCAGATGCAGGGGGGCGCAGCGGCGTCACATGCAGGGGCGCAGCGGGAGGAGAGCAGCGGCGTCAGATGCCCCCGGCATCTGATGCTGCTGTTCTCCTGCTGCGCCCCTGCATATTACGCCGCTGTGTCCTACTGCATCTGATGACACTGCTCTCTTTCTGATGCTTCTTTGTATCCGCCGCTGCGCCCCCCCTACATCTGATGCTGCTGCTCTCTTTCTGTTGCCTCCTTATAGCCGCCACTGAGCCGCCCCTGCATCTGCCGCTCCACTCCCCCATCTGCCACAGCACTCTCCTCATCAGCCACAGCACTATCCCCATCAGCCACTGCACTCTCCCCATCAGCCACTGCACTCTCCCCATCAGCTACAGCATTCTCCCCATCAGCCACAGCACTCTCCCCATCAGCCACTGAACTCCCTCATCAGCCGCTGCGCCCCTGCATCTGCCACCGCACTCCATCAGCCGCTGCGCCCCTGCATCTGCCACCGCACTCACCATCAGCCGCTGCGCCCCTGCATCTGCCACCTCACTCCCCCATCAGCCACTACCCCCTCCCCGATCTGCTGCCTGCTCTCTTCCCATCCCCTTAATATTCTGCCCCCTCTCCCACCTCTCCCCCTCCCGGATCTGCTGCCTCCTCCATCTGCTGCAATTCTGCTGCATAGATCCATCCTTTAAGGTAGCTATGCCCAATTTCACCTCCCACTCCCCTTCCACCCTCCCTCCATCTTCTGCCGCTCTTGCATATGTTGCGCCCTCTTGCCTAGCCTGGACCTTTTTTGACATAGAAAAAGATCGCCCAAATCATGAGATATGTAAAATTTGTCGTGATTCTGTTAGTAGAGGGCAAAACCTCAGGAGTTTGACAACTTCTTCCATGAGTCGTCACATGAATAAATATATGTCCCAGTGGGAAGCTCACCGTGCTGCAATGCGGTCTAGCGGAGCGAACCATCCACCGCCTGCCCCTTCAAGTGCATCCGTGCGCTCTTCATCTTCTAGGACTGTGGGGACAGCTGTCACACCTGGTTTTCCACGAACAACTTCCACCACTGTAACCGTAACAGGCAGTTTGCTTGGTAGGTCGTCATTTAGTTTGGAAGGGGAAATAAGTGCATGTGTACAGCTCTCTCAGACATCGATAGCATCAACGTTGGATGAAGGCAACATCATGTCTATGCCTGCACTTTCCTCAAAAACCTGCAATTTTTCACGGACACCCTACTCACCACCATCTACAAACAGCAGCCAGATCTCTGTCCCTCAGATGTGGACAAATAAAAGGCCATTTCCTGCGACCCATGACAAAGCTAAGAGGTTGACTTTATCCCTCTGTAAGCTCTTGGCTACCAAAATGCTGCCTTTCCGCCTGGTGGACACACAGGATTTTAGAGACCTTATGTCTGTCGCTGTGCCCCAGTACCAGATGCCCAGTCGCCACTACTTCTCTAAGAAAGGTGTGCCTGCGCTACACCAGCATGTCGCACACAACATCACCGCTTCCTTGAGAAACTCTGTGTGTGAACAGGTGCATTTCACCACCGATACTTGGACCAGTAAGCATGGACAGGGACGTTATATGTCGCTGACTGGGCACTGGGTAACTATGGTGATAGATGGTGAAGGGTCTGCTGCATAAGTCTTGCCGTCCCCACGACTTGTGTGTCAATCCTCTGTCTGTCCAAGTTCCACCACTGCTTCTGCCTCCTCCACCTCGTCTGGGTCCTCCACCTCCGCCCCAAGCCTGCCTGGTCAGGCCACCAGCGTAGTAACTGCGCAGAAGGAATCATGCACCCCTCATTACTATGCTGGCAGCAGAGCGCAATGGCATCAGGTGGTCTTTAGCTTGAAATGTCTTGGAAATAAGAGTCACACAGCGGCTGAGTTGTGGGCAGCTCTGGAGACTGATTTTAATAAATGGTTGTCTCCACTCAACCTGCAGCCTGGTAAGGCTGTGTGCGACAATGCTGCAAACCTGGGTGCGGCCCTTCGCCTGGTCAAGGTGACACACGTGCCTTGTATGGCTCATGTGTTGAACCTTGTTGTCCAGCAATTTTTAACACACTATCCCAGCCTAGATGGCCTTCTGAACAGGGCACGAAAACTGTCTGCTCACTTCTGCCGTTCAACCACCGCTGCTGAGCGACTTGCATCGCTCCAGAAGTCTTTCGGCCTGCCGGTTCATCGCCTGAAATGCGATGTGCCGACACGCTGGAATTCGACTCTCCACATGTTACAGCGATTGTGGCAGCACCGTCGAGCCCTGGTGCAATACATCATGACGTATAGCCTGGGCCAATGAGATGCAGAGGTGGGGCACCCTGATGGAGTGGTCTCAGATCAAGGACCTATGCACCCTTCTGCACAGTTTCGACATGGCGACGAATATGTTTAGCGCTGACAATGCCATTATCAGCATGACAATTCCAGTCATTTACATGCTGGAGCACACACTAAATACTATTCAGAGTCAGGTGGTGGGACAACAGGAAGTTGAGGAACTACAGGAAGATTTATATGCGCAAGACACAACAACATCACCAAGGTCCAGACGTTCATCATCACCAACGCGGCAGGCATGGAACCATGGGGGACAGGGATCAACAAGGGCGCATAGTAGCAGGCGAAATGTTGAGGAAGTTGCAGGAGAACATGAAGAAATGGAGGACGAACTGTCCATGGACATGGAAGCCTCAGCGGATGAGGGAGACCTTGGTCAAATTTGTGTTGAAAGAGGTTGGGGGGAGATGTCAGAGGAAGAAAGAACGGTTAGCATTTCTATGCCACAAACACAGCGTGGACTTGGTCCACATGGCTGCGCAAGACACATGAGCGCCTTCTTGCTGCACTACCTCCAACATAACCCTCGTATTGTCAAAATTAGAAGTGATGATGAGTACTGGCTTGCCACACTATTAGATCCCCGGTACAAGTCCAAATTTTGTGACATAATTCCAGCCATAGAAAGGGACGTACGTATGCAGGAGTATCAGCGGAAGCTGTTACTCGATCTATAGCTCGGCTTTTCCACCAAACACCCGTGGTGCAGGGAGTGAATCTCCCAGTTGTAACTTGAAAAACATGGGATGGTCTCGTCATCTTCAACAGTCTACCCGTACCAGTAGCACCGTATCTGGTGCTGGTAACAGCAATTTTATTGAATCTTTTCATAATTTTTTTAGACCATCCTTTGCAAGGCCACCAGAGACAACAAGTCTGACACATAGTCAACGGCTGGAGAGGATGATAGTATCTCCAAATGAACATCGATGCCATGACTTTGCAAAAGGAGCCTTGCTCATTTTGGACTTCAAATCTTGAAAAATGGCCAGAGCTCTCCACTTACGCCTTGGAGATTTTGTCGTGTCCAGCTGCCAGCGTTGTCTCTGAACGTGTCTTCAGTGCTGCTGGGTGTGTGCTGACAGATAAGCGCACGCGTCTGTCCAGTGACAATGTGGACAGACTAACGATCATCAAAATGAACAAGTCATGGATCCACAAGGAATTTACTACCCCTGTGTCACCCTGGGGAGAGTATATGCTTGTGCATTTTGAATGTGCTTGATGCAAATCTTCCTGTGAAGTGTACAACTGGGGCACAAGTGCTGCCACTGAAGGGGTGGGTGTGTGTGTGGCCAAATTTTTGGATAAAAGGGAGACTCCGCTTGGAGTAACCCTTGCTTACTGTGTTTTTTAAAAGGAGCTAAGATGAACAAATCATGGTTCAGCAAAGACTTAGTGCCATATTGGCAGTTGCAGGCGCTCATATATATATATATTTTTTTTTTTACTGACGTCTGTATTTTTTATTTCACTAATATTTCACTTAATTTTTTTTGCATGGGGGGGGTCTAGTTTCCAAAATGGGGTCACATGTGGGGGAGCTCTCCTGTTTGGGCACATCAGGGGGATCTCCAAACGCAACATGGTTCGGCTAACGATTCCAGATAATTTTCCATTTAAAAAGTCAACTGACGCTCCTTGCTTCTGGAGCTCTGCTGTGCACCCAAACAGTAGTTTGAGGTATCAGCGTACGCAGAACAAATTGCCCAACAAATTTTGCGGTCTATTTTATCCTGACACCCCTGTAAAAATGAAAAAATTGAGCCTAAAATAACATTTTTGTGGGGAAAAAAGTACTTTTTTGTTTTTATGCCTCAATGCATGAAGCACGTGAGGATTCAAAGTGCTCATTACCCATCTATATTTATGCCATGGGGGGTCTAGTTTCCAAAATGAGGTCACCTGTGGGGGAGCTCCATTGCTTAGGCACCTCAGGGGGTCTCCAAACACAACATGGCATTCGCTAATAATTCCAACCAATTCTGCTGTGAAATGGCGCTCCTTCTCTTTTGAGCCCTGCCGTGTGCCCAAACAATTACTTTCCACCACATATGAGGTATCTGTGTACTCAGGAGAAATTGCACAATATATTTTATGGTGCATTTTTCCCTGATACCCTTGTGGAAAAAAAAACCTACCTGGTTGAAATAACAATTTCGTGGTAAAAAAAATATATATATATATTTTCACGGCTGAACATTCTAAACTTTTGTGAAGCCTCCAGGGATTCAAAGTGTTCAGTAAACAACTAGATAAATTCTATGAGGGGTCTAGTTTCCCAAATTGGGTCACTTGTGGGGGAGCTCCATTGTTTAGGCACCTCAAGGGGTCTCCAAACACAACATGGCATCCGCTAACTATTCCAGACAATTTTACGTTTGAAAATTCAAATGACGCTCCTTGCCTTCCGAACCCTGCTGTGCACCCAAACATTTGATTTCCATCACATATGAGGTATCTGTGTACTCAGGAGAAAATGCACAATACATTTTATGTTGCAATTTTTCCTGATACCCTTGTGAAAATAAAAGCTACCTGGTTGAAGTAACAACTTTGTGTTTTTTTTGTTTTTTTTTTAATTTTCACGGCTCAAAGTTATTAACTTTTGTGAAGCCCCCAAAGGTTCAAAATGCTCACTAAACATCTAGATAAATTCCATAAGGGGTCTAGTTTTCAAAATGGGGTCACTTGTGGGGGAGCTCCATTGTTTAGGCACCTCAAGGGGTCTCCAAACGCAACATTGCATCCGCTAATTATTCCAGACAATTTTGGTTTCCCTTCCGAGCTGTGCGCACAAACAATTGATTTCCCCCACATATGAGATATCGGTGTACTCAGGAGAAGTTGCACAATTAATTTTATGGTGAACTTTTTCCTGATACCCTTGTGAAAATGCTAAATTTTAAGGCTAAAGTAACATTTTTGTGTAAAAAAAGAAAAATTTTCATTTTTTCCTTCCACATTGCTTTGGTTTCTGTGAAGCTCCTAAAGGGTTAATACATTTCTTGGATGTAATTTTGAGCAGTGTGAGGGGTGCAGATTTTAGAATGGGGTCACTTTTTAGTATTTTATGCCACCCAGGCCTCTCAAAGTCACTCCAAATGTGATGTGGTACCTAAAAAGTTTTTTTTGTAAATTTTGTTGGAAAAATGAAAAATTGCTGATGAACTTTGAACCCTTGTAACTTCCTAACAAAAAAAAATTTGTTTAGAAAATTGCGCTGGTGTAAAGTAGACATGTGGGAAATGTTATTTAGCAACTATTTTGTGTGACATATCTCTCAGATTTATGGGCATAAAATTTCAAATTTTGAAAATTGCGAAATTTTCAAAAGTTTCACCAAATTTCCAAAATTTTCACAAATAAACGCAGAACATATCGTCCTAAATTTACCACTGACATGAAGTACAACATGTCACAAAAAAAACAATGTTAGAATCGCCAGGATCCATTGAAGCATTCCAGAGTTATAACCTGTCAAATTGACACTGGTCAGAATTGCAAAAAATGGCCTGGTTTTTAAGGTGAAAACAGGCTGGGGGCTGAAGGGGTTAAATAAACTTTTTTTCCTTTGTGTGTGTGTGTGTGTGTGTGAGTGTTTTTTAAACTCTAGACTTGCTGGGTTAGAAATGGGGATGTCTGATACATGCCTACCCATTACTAATCCATGGGCTTAATGCCAGCTGTCAATTCACAGCTACTACATCAACCCAAAAAGTATTACCTCGTATTTCACAGTACCAGAGCAATCATGAGGAGCTGGGAAAAGTGGCAGAATTGGCTCTTATAATGGATGTGCCACCTCTGGGGCATCTGCAGGCTACTATTTTCAGGTTGGGAAGTGCAAAATAACTATGATCCTTTCCACCCTAAAAATACCAGTCCTCAAATGTCTTATTTACTTTGGCTGATTATGAAAAATAGGGCCAAGCCCATGCCATTTTTAAAATTATTTATTTCAACAATTTAAAAAAAGGACTTGGAATCCTCTCTATATTTGATAACCAGCCAACGTATAACTGACAGCTAAGAGTTAGAGCCCATAGTTGTTTGCTTTACCCATTACAGTTATCAAAAATAGGGTGGAGCCCATATGTTTTTTTTATTTCCAATCCACATGTTTGCAGCACAATTGCCTCCTTTCGCCTACTTTTAAAGACATCTAGCCCTTACTATGACCATTTTACAGCAATTTTACAGCACACAGGTTTGGGTTTCCATTGACTTGTATGGAGTTTGGGGTCCAGGGTCAAGTTCAGGTCAAGTTCAGGACCCGAACTGAACTGTTCTATAAAGTCCGACTGAGCCCAGCAAATCCGTACATCCATGGGTCCACTCTTTTCTATTCTTTACCTCTTCAGTCCACAGAACACAATTGTGGTTACCATAAAGATTTTTAGATTTCAATTCATCTGACTACACTACATTTTTGGCATTTTGCCTCAGTCCTTTTTCAATGACTGTTGGACCAGAGAGATAGCAGCATTTCTGGATTCTCTTGATATGTAGTTTTTTCTTTGCATGATATGGGTTAACTTGGATTTATGAATTGCACGTGTTCCTGAGCCAAATGCAATGATTTTCATGATTGAATTGTACCTCTTTACATTGCAAAATTGGGAGTGACCATAGATTGGAAGCATGTAATATTGACACTCAGCCATCTCTCTTTTGCACATGGATTTCTCCAGAAGTTCTGAATATTTTGATGATATTTAGTGATTTGGTTACTATATGATATTTATGACATTATTCTTCTCATTCTATACAATACAATCTTGTTAATATGCTTTTTGTACACAATGCTATCTTGTTACTATATGGCGGTATTATGCTGGATCTATACAATAAGAAAGAAGTTAGACAGTGACCATCTATGCATTATGATATCAACTAAATGAATTAACCATCATTAAATGAATTAACCCCTTCACGACCGGCCGATTTTTCGCTTTCCGTTTTTTTTCGCCATTCTTTTTCTAAGAGACGTAACTTTTTTATTTTTCAGTCAATATGGTCATGTGAGGGCTCATTTTTTGCAAAATGAGCAGTACTTTTCAATGAAACCATAGGTTTTACCATATAGTGTACTGGAAAATGGCAAAAAAATTCCAAATGCAGAAAAATTGCAAAAAAAAGTGTGATAGCACTATTGTTTTTGAGATATTTTATTCACTGTGTTCACTGTATGGCAAAACTGATGTGTAGGTGTGATGCCTCAGGTCAGTGCAAGTTCGTAGACACCAAACATGTATAGGTTTACTTTTATATAAGGGGTAAAAAAAATTCGGAAGTTTGTCTGAAAAAAGTGGCGCACGTTTTATGCCATATTCCGTGACCCATAGCGTTCTCATTTTTCGGGATCTATGGCTCAGTGATGGCTTATTTTTTGCAGCTCAAGCTGACGTTTTTAACGGTACCATTTTTGCGCAGATGCTACGTTTTGATCGCCTGTTATTGCATTTTGCGCAAAAGTTGTGGTGACAAAAAAACGTCATTTTGGCGTTTGGAATTTTTTTGCCGCTACGCCGTATACTGATCAGATTAATTGATTTTATATTTTGATAGATTGGGCGTTTCTGAACGCGGTGATATCAAATGTGTGTATATTTTTATTTTTTTAACCCTTTAATTTTCAATGGGGCGAAAGGGGGGTGATTTGAACTTTTATGTTTTTTTGTTTTTTTTTTTAATTTTTTAAAACTTTTTTTTTTACTTTTTTTTATTTTACTAGTCCCCCTAGGGGGCTATTGCGATCAGTAATCTGATTACTCTGCACTATCTGCTGATCACAGCTATACAGCAGATACGTGCACTTTCTGCTTCCCTGGCCTCCGTGGAAAGCGAAAGTGAAAGTAGTTCATGTCTAGCACAGAAGTCATCACATGACCCTGTGCTACCATGACAACCATCGGAAGTCACGTGATCATTTCATGTGACTTCCGGCATCGGGCGGTAAGTAAAACTTTACCGCGATCGTGTTTATAATGGCGCTGTCACATATTGACAGCGCCATTACAGGGGTTAAACGGCACGAGCAGATAACGATTCTGCTCGTGCCTAGCAGGCACACATCTCAGCTGTAAAAATCAGCTGAGATGTGCGCCGATCGCAGCATGCTGCTGCCAGGAGACCGCGGGCAGTAACGTTATGACCGCTAGGACGTAATTTTACGGCCCGCGGTCGTTAAGGGGTTAATAGCATATGTGAACTATATATTAAGGGCAAATCGCCGGACTATCGTAGAACCAAAAAGAGGAAAAAAAGTGATCAAATGCCCAATAATTAGTATCTAGAATATTTATTATTAATGATTTTTTTATTGAAAATACAATAATAGTTTACAAGTCAGTAGTGGGGCAATTCAACAGCTATCTATAACATATAGTAAACAATTACCGAAACTGCATTGTTAAGATAAAAAAAATATATTAATGCTGGATGGTGCCTGTATGCAGCATTAATATACAGTGCCTACAAGTAGTATTCAACCCCCTGCAGATTTAGCAGGTCTGATAAGATGCAAATAAGTTAGAGCCTGCAAACTTCAAACAAGAGCAGGGTTTATTAACAGATGCATAAATCTTACAAACCAACAAGTCATGTTGCTCAGTTAAATTTTAATACATTTTCAACATAAAAGTGTGGGTCAATTATTATTCAACCCCTAGGTTTAATATTTTGTGGAATAACCCTTGTTTGCAATTACAGCTAATAATCGTCTTTTATAAGACCTGATCAGGCCGGCACAGGTCTCTGGAGTTATCTTGGCCCACTCCTCCATGCAGATCTTCTCCAAGTTATCTAGGTTCTTTGAGTGTCTCATGTGGACTTTAATCTTGAGCTCCTTCCACAAGTTTTCAATTGGGTTAAGTTCAGGAGACTGACTAGGCCACTGCAACACCTTGATTTTTTCCCTCTTGAACCAGGCCTTGGTTTTCTTGGCTGTGTGCTTTGGGTCGTTGTCTTGTTGGAAGATGAAATGACGACCCATCTTAAGATCCTTGATGGAGGAGCGGAGGTTCTTGGCCAAAATCTCCAGGTAGGCCGTGCTATCCATCTTCCCATGGATGCGGACCAGATGGCCAGGCCCCTTGGCTGAGAAACAGCCCCACAGGATGATGCTGCCACATCATGCTTGACTGTAGGGATGGTATTCTTGGGGTCATATGCAGTGCCATCCAGTCTCCAAACGTCACGTGTGTGGTTGGCACCAAAGATCTCGATCTTGGTCTCATCAGACCAGAGAACCTTGAACCAGTCTGTCTCAGAGTCCTCCAAGTGATCATGAGCAAACTGTAGACGAGCCTTGACATGATGCTTTGAAAGTAAAGGTACCTTACGGGCTCGTCTGGAACGGAGACCATTGCGGTGGAGTACATTACTTATGGTATTGACTGAAACCAATGTCCCCACTGCCATGAGATCTTCCCGGAGCTCCTTCCTTGTTGTCCTTGGGTTAGCCTTGACTCTTCGGACAAGCCTGGCCTCGGCACGGGTGGAAACTTTCAAAGGCTGTCCAGGCCGTGGAAGGCTAACAGTAGTTCCATAAGCCTTCCACTTCCGGATGATGCTCCCAACAGTGGAGACAGGTAGGCCCAACTCCTTGGAAAGGGTTTTGTACCCCTTGCCAGCCTTGTGACCCTCCACGATCTTGTCTCTGATGGCCTTGGAATGCTCCTTTGTCTTTCCCATGTTGACCAAGTATGAGTGCTGTTCACAAGTTTGGGGAGGGTCTTAATTAGTCAGAAAAGGCTGGAAAAAGATAATTAATCCAAACATGTGAAGCTCATTGTTCTTTGTGCCTGAAATGCTTCTTAATACTTTAGGGGAACCAAACAGAATTCTGGTGGTTTGAGGGGTTGAATAATAAATGACCCTCTGAATAAACTTTTCACAATTTAAAAAAAAAATAAAAAAAGAAATAACATTCTTTTTTGCTGCAGTGCATTTCACACTTCCAGGCTGATCTACAGTCCAAATGTCACAATGCCAAGTTAATTCCGAATGTGTAAACCTGCTAAATCTGCAGGGGGTTGAATACTACTTGTAGGCACTGTATATATATTTTTTATCTTAACAATGCGGTTCTGGTAATTGTTTACTATATGTTATAGATGCATGTTGAATTGTCCCACTACTGACTTGTAAACTATTATTGTATTTTCAATAAAAAAATCATTTATAATAAATATTCTTGATACTTAAATTATTGGGCATTTGATCGCTTTTTTTCCTCTTTTTGGTTCCTGGATCTATACAATCCAATGTGGTTACTATATGGTGGTATTATGCTGAGTCTATACAATGCAATGTACTATGGTTAGTATATGGTGGTATTATGCTGGGCCTACACAAGGCAATTTTGTGGTGATATAATAATATATATATAATATGGTGATATATATATAGAATATATAATATAATGATATATACATAATTTAATATACATGATATATATAATATAATATGGTGATATTATGCCGGGTCTATACAATGGAGAGAGTAAAGTGGGATGTCCTAGCAGCACAGAAGATTTCACTCAAGGTGTGTACTGACCTTAGGGAATATGAAAGACTAGGATTTTCATAGTGAAAGAAGACAGGTCTCCCAGCATCTCAGAGTAATTCAGCAGACAAATGTCACAATCCTATAGGACGTCAGAGGAACAGAGTATTTCAAGAAAGCAGTAAGCTTTGATTGTGGTAAGTCACTGATGGAGAATTACAATGTGAATGATGCAGGGCACCCTGGCATTACAGAGGATATCAGGATAGCAATGTTGAGATATTGTAGTATGTCACAAGCTGGAAAGTGCAGGTTCCACTCACAGCACAGAGTATTTCAAGGGTATGATAATCTTGTGGCTGGTCAGTGAGTGAGAGTTACACAGTAGAAGGAGAATTGTTTTCCAACAGCATAGAGATTTTCAGGATAAAAATTTTGAGATATTGTAGTAGGTCACAAACTGGAAAGTTTTGGTTCCACCCTCAGCACAGAGTATTTAAGGAAGCTAATTCTGAAAAGTGCTAGTTCTACCAGCAGCACAGAGTATTTCAGGGTGTAACAATCTTGTAACTGGCCATAGATGAGAGTTAAAAATGGAAAGAGAATTGTATCCCCGCAGCACAGAGTATTTAAGGAAATTAATGATGATATATTGGAGTAGGTCACAAGCTGGAAAGTGCTGGTTCCACTTGCAGCACAGAGTATTTCATAAAATGAATGTCGAGATATTCTAGTAGGGCACAAGCTGGAAAGTGATGGTTCCACTTGCAGCACATAGTATTTCAGAAAATGAATATTGAGAGTATTTCAGGTGTATAATAATGTTGCAACTGGTCAAAGGCTGAACGTTATACTGTGGTAGAAGAATTGTCTTCCAGCAGCACAGAAATTTTCAGGAAATTAATATTGAGATATTGTAGTAGTACACAAGCTGGAAACTGCAAGTTTCACCCACAGCAGATTATTTCAAGGGTATGATGATCTTGTAGCTGGTCACAGAAGTGGAGTTACACAGTGGAAAGAGAATTGTTTTCCACATCATAGAGAATTTCAGGATAGGAATGTCAAGATATTGTAGTAGGTCACAATCTGAAAAGTTCTAGTTTTAGCGGCAGCACAGAGTATTTGAGGGTATGACAATCTTGTGCATGGTCACAGATGAGCGTATCACTGTTGAAAAAGAATTGTATTCCCGCAGCACAGGGTATTTAAGGAAATGAATGACAATATATTGTGGTAGGTCACAAGCTGGAAAGTGCTGGTTCCACTTGCAGCACAGAGTACTTCAGAAAATGAATATTGAGAGTATTTCAGGGGGAAAATAATCTTGCCACTAGTCAAAGACTGAGAGTTATACTGTGGAAGAAGAATTGTCTTCCAGCAGTACAGAGAATTTCAGGAAATTAATGTTGAGATATTGTAGTAGGTCACAAGCAGGAAAGTGCTGGCTTCTCCCACAGCACCGATAATTTCAGAAAAGTAATGTTGAGATATTGTATTATGTCACAAGCTGGAAAGTGCTGGTTTCACCTACTGCAAAAGTATTTCAGGAAATGAATGCCGAGATAATGTAATCTGTCTCTTTCTCTCTCCAGCAATTTCATCTGTCTCCCTGCAGACCTCCTCCTGGTCTGCTGAGAAAACGTTCAAGTTTCCCATTGACTTCTACTATGCTTTTTTTCTGGAGATAAGCACCCTGGCTATACAAATTGATCAGCTCGTGAACGAGAACCTGAGCATTTTAGTGCTCCCCCATCACTAATGATATTATGCACTGTAGATGGTTAAAAAAAAAATCTTTAATAGAACTGAGAGTCCTCAGTGGTTGATACCTTTTCAGTTAGCCATTAAAAGGTATCAACCACTGAGGACTCTCAGTTCCTTTAAACAATTTTTTTTTCTTTACTGGCTAACACTGAACAAAGATATATTTTACCTGTAGATGGTGGGATGGTAAGATCATTTTAATTTTATGTTGAAGAATATTTTTCTGAAATTATTCCACAATTTTTAAGCAAAGTTGTTCACAGCTTAAACCTCAGAATGTTATGGTTAGGTGAACCTCTTACCCTCTTTGTTTCTGAGAGACTCTGCCTCTCTAACATGCTCTTTTTATACACTGTTGAATGTTGACCCTTAAACTGTTTTTCATTATGACCACTCACTTTTCCAGCCTTTTGTTAACCTTTTATAAATTTTATTGAGATTCACTGTTGCTTTTAATTTCTAAGTGACTTAATGTTTTAATAATAATAATTTATTCATTTATATAGCGCTATTAATTCCATAGCACTTTACATTCATTGGCAACACTGTCCCCATTGGGGCTCACAATCTAAGGTCCCTAACTGTATGTTTTTGGAGTGTGGGAGGAAACCGGAGTACCTGGAGGAAAACCACGCAAACACGGGGAGAACATACAAACTCCTTGCAGATGGTGTCCAGAGTGAGAATTGAACCCAGGACCCCAGCGCTGCAAGACTGCAGTGCTAACCACTGAGCCACCATGCCGCCCGCATGTTTTCAAATGAATTGAAGTATGTCTAGATTTAATCTTCTATTATGTGTTCTGTGTTCTGACCTGACTAAAATATGTCTGTATGAGAATTATAAAGCTCCATTTCAAACAGTGTCCAAACTTTATTGGAAATGGGGTTGTATATATACTGTATAAGCGTGGATAAACACAATTATGCTGTCAACAGTTTTTGTAATCTATTTCAATTTAACTGAATGTTAGGACTTGGTTGCAAATTACTCTCTCCCTTGCTACCAAATCAGAATGATAAGAAGAGTCAAGAATGACAATCTTGAGATAGATGCATTATGTATTCAAAGATAAAATGACAGCAACCAGTGCTAGAACAATATTAAACTACAACCCTCAAATTGTTCTTCCAGTTTTAAATCACTTCTATTTTTCTGTAACAAAATACATCATTTATATTGATGAGGATATATTAGTTTTCCTTAACACCTCTCTATGTTTTCCATCAGAAACCTAATAAAAAGAGTTTAATGCCAAACATTTAATGAAAGCAAATAGAGCAGACATGAAAAAAGCAAGTCTTGTAATGAATAAATCTGAATAATAAAACTCCCTGTGGAGAACAGAGGCAGACAGGTTAATTCTTTCACTTGAATTTTAAACTTTTACATACAAATGTGCAGACTTTCATACATGGGTACTTAACACTTGGGATTTCTCATTTTACAGCAAAATCTGATCACTGTCGGCTGGATTATATATGCACATCTAAATAGGAAAACAAAACTTCAGTTGAATTACTAAATTCATTTGTATAAAAAAATAAAGGTTTCAAACAAATATACATGTAATAGTAATAATAACAGACACAATCATTGATTTTCATCAAAGTTTATGCAAAAATTAATGCATAATCTGACCCTCATTTACATAAATGAGATCTTCAAAAACATTGTCTAGAAGCACAAAAAAAATAATCACTTGATCTTTCACACATAGAGTTGTCCACTACTTTGACATGATTTCAATGAAATGCGTCGCCCCTCAAGTGACCACGTGAGGAGTCTGAAGACATTCTCTGGCCTCAGTGATGGAAGCATTCATACTTGGATGATCATGGGCATGAGTGTACTGTTAAGCAGATATTTAGATACAATGCTGAACAACACAGAATCAACATGAAGTTATACCACAAGTTTTCAAATTATTTTAATATATTATCTGATATAAAAAAAGCAACAAAAAAGAGGAATAAATATCATTACTTACAGCAAAGATATAACTGCAGCTGTACATTACCTAGGCCAAAAACTACTACTCCAGCAGGATATAGCTAAGCCCCAACTAAGTGGAGGCATCACAGGTGCAGGAGGAGCAAATCACACACACACTAGAAAACATGGGGAGGGCGATTGCTGTATGATAAAACTACACACTGATGGCTTGCATAGAGTGCTGTTCACACTAGCAGATGCACAGTCACAGACCCGCAGCCTATTAGGTGATGCCCACCATACTATTAGATCAGGTGGATTGCCAAGCCGTACCCCACCTGTGCATCATACAGGGACAGTAACTCTAATATGCAAGGCTTACCACCAAGGAGCCTGGCTGTATCCTGTACAAAAAAATATGAGGTTTTTAGTTGGTGTTATGGCCATAAGACGGAAGCCTACAACCCTAATATATTATCTGCAAGAAAAACTTCCAGATCCTAGCAATCACATGATCACTACATACAATTACCATAATAACGTCAGTCAGTTACCGATATTTTGGATGTTAATTTATCAAAACATTTTTTCCATGATGTTCAAATTTGTAGCAAGACGAAAAGTAAAACTACAAACCTCAACATTGAAATTTCAACAACAAGAAGTAAAAGTCATGGAATTATGGAATCACATGATCAAATCCAAATATATCAAAATATAACGATTTACATGCACTGCAAGGAAACAAGGAAGGGGGGGGGGTTCCATGTGTGCATCAGACATAGCAAGAGATAAGAAAATATATTCTCCACTACTCACCTGAACACATTGGGCTGAACCAGGCACAATACTGGTAAACGTATGAGATGCCTCAGACAGCTTCTGCACCGACGGCTCACTCCTGCAAGGAGCCAGGACAATAGGCACCAAGGGGTTAATGCGATCGGACAAGGGTACTGTTGTGGAAGGAGATCTGTCAACCTTAGGTGATAAAAATGTTTTTAAACAGACAACACATTTCTGGGACAGTCCATCCCCTTCATCAAGCAAACTGATGAAGAGGACAGATGGTCCCTGAAATGTGTTGTTTGTTTATTATAAAACATTTTTATCACCTAAACTTATCAGATATACAGTGCCTACAAGTAGTCTTCAACCCCCTGCAGATTTAGCAGGTTTGATAAGATGCAAACAAGTTAGAGCCTGCAAACTTCAAACAAGAGCAGGATTTATTAACAGATGCATAAATCTTAGAAACCAACAAGTTATGTTGCTCAGTTAAATTTTACTCAATTTTCAACATAAAAGTGTGGGTCAATTATTATTCAACCCCTAGGTTTAATATTTTGTGGAATAACCCTTGTTTGCAATTACAGCTAATAATCGTCTTTTATAAGACCTGATCAGGCCGGCACAGGTCTCTGGAGTTATCTTGGCCCACTCCTCCATGCAGATCTTCTCCAAGTTATCTAGGTTCTTTGGGTGTCTCATGTGGACTTTAATCTTGAGCTCCTTCCACAAGTTTTCAATTGGGTTAAGGTCAGGAGACTGACTAGGCCACTGCAACACCTTGATTTTTTCCCTCTTGAACCAGGCCTTGGTTTTCTTGGCTGTGTGCTTTGGGTCGTTGTCTTGTTGGAAGATGAAATGACGACCCATCTTAAGATCCTTGATGGAGGAGCGGAGGTTCTTGGCCAAAATCTCCAGGTAGGCCGTGCTATCCATCTTCCCATGGATGTGGACCAGATGGCCAGGCCCCTTGGCTGAGAAACAACCCCACAGAATGATGCTGCCACCACCATGCTTGACTGTAGGGATGGTATTCTTGGGGTCGTATGCAGTGCCATCCAGTCTCCAAACGTCACATGTGTGGTTGGCATGAAAGATCTCGATCTTGGTCTCATCAGACCTGAGAACCTTGAACCAGTCTGTCTCAGAGTCCTCCAAGTGATCATGAGCAAACTGTAGACGAGCCTTGACATGACGCTTTGAAAGTAACGATCTTGTCTCTGATGGCCTTGGAATACTCCTTTGTCTTTCCCATGTTGACCAAGTATGAGTGCTGTTCACAAGTTTGGGGAGGGTCTTAATTAGTCAGAAAAGGCTGGAAACAGAGATAATTAATCCAAACATGTGAAGCTCATTGTTCTTTGTGCCTGAAATACTTCTTAATACTTTAGGGGAACCAAACAGAATTCTTGTTTTTTGAGGGGTTGAATAATAAATGACCCTCTGAATAAACTTTTCACAATTTAAAAAAAAAAAAAGAAATAACATTCTTTTTTGCTGCAGTGCATTTCACACTTCCAGGCTGATCTACAGTCCCAAATGTCACAATGCCAAGTTAATTCCGAATGTGTAAACCTGCTAAATCTACAGGGGGTTGAATACTACTTGTAGGCACTGTATTCCTACAACATCACCCTTGTCAGATCACGTTAACCTTCTGTTATGGATTTTCTTGTCATCGTGGCATGGTAACAATGAGGTTATTAATGGCTATCTGAGGACTGTTATGCTAAATGCACTTGAGCATGGTAATCATCAACATCCACTGCTGGAAGCATCTTTTGCAATTTCAGACAAAAGATTACCCATACATGCTTTATGTAAGACACCTATAGACACTACTTTCAATGGTAGCTTATTTAGGTAACAGGTCTTCAGATATTTTTGATTTTTGGTAAATGGCCACTGGTTCCTTGAGAAAACCAATGCGGAGAATTATTTCAAGTGGAAAAAAAGTTGGTCTGAAGACGGCACTGCACAAAAACAAAGGATTATCATAAAAAATCTCAAAAGAGATAAATGAAAAAATAGGATTATTTTATTTAATGAAAACTAGGCTAAACGTTTTGAGGATGTTGAGCATATGCTGCTCAACTTACCGTATTTTTCGCTTTATAAGACGCACTTTTGTTCCCCCAAATTTTGGGGGTAAGTAGGGGGTGCGTCTTATAATCCGAATATACGGGTCCAGGGGAGATGGGGGCAACTCTGGAGCGGTGCTGGGGGCTGCTGGGGGGGCTAGTGGAGGCTGGTAGAGGCTTGTGAAGGCAGCTGGAGTCAGCGGGAGATCTCCTGTTCCCACTCATATAATATGCACAGCCGCTGTCCATCACCGTGGTGCTGAAACCGCACCGTGGCGATGGGCTGGGGGAGCGGTGCATATTATATATGCCTGCACCCCACTTTGATCGCACATGCCCCTACCCCCGTGTTAGATATGGCCCCCATGCTGCTGGCCATTCTAAAATAAAAAAAGCTTTCCTTATCTCCTCCAGCGTGTCTCCCAGTGTCTCCCCGATCTCGCTGCTGATGCTGTGATCAGGCACGCAGAGGTCATGTCACTCTGCTGTGCCGATCCCATGACCGGCACCGAGAAACAGGAAGTGCAGGAGCTGAACCACACGGAGGGAGACACGAGGGATTACAGCGCTGGAGAAGGTAAGGAAAGAGTTTATTTTACTATGGGCAGCAGCATGGGGGCTATATCTAACACAGGGGGACGTGTGCCAGTTATAGGAGACCTGTGCCAGCTGTATTGCATGTGTGCCAGCAATAGGAGACCTGTGCCACCTGTATGGGACGTGTGCCAGCAATAGGAGACCTGTGCCACCTGTATGGGATGTGTGCCAGCAATAGGAGACCTGTGCCACCTGTAATGGATGTGTGCCAGCAATAGGAGACCTGTGCCACCTGTATGGGATGTGTGCCAGCAATAGGAGACCTGTGCCAGCTGTATTGGATGTGTGCCAGCAATAGGAGACCTGTGCCAGCTGTATGGGATGTGTGCCAGCACAAGGGGGCTATATTCAATATAAGGGGGCCATATCCAGATTAAGGGGGCTAATTATAGGATGGGGGGCTATAAGAGACATATAACCTATATGATTTGTTAGACGGACACTGGCATTATAAGACGGACCCCATTTAATTTAAAAAAATAAATTCTCTTTTCCTTTACCAAATTTGGGGGTGCGTTTTATAATCAGGTGCGTCTTATAAAGCAAAAAATACGGTAATTAGGTAATTGATGGCATCAAATTAAAATGTAATTGGTTAAACATACAAAGACTACACCCATGAAGGCATATAAGTTAAAATGAATTACACATTACAAAAAAATGAAAATGAAAAATAATTACAAAAAATAATGAATATATATATAATATATAAATATAAATAAATATATATATATATATATATATATATATATATAGATAGATAGATATTTATTTCTTTACAGTAGGCATATTATATTAAAGTGTCTTAGGTCATCGTTGTTAGTTTTAAAATACAGAAGGACTCCCTGTTTATCAATTTTTGAAAACGGTGTGGGTGATTATCTGGATTTTAGAATTAGGGCCTGGCATTGGGTCTCAAATAGGTGTTTTCTTTTTTTGTGTGAGAATTTTTCTTTTTTGTAAAGCGTAATCTATTTTAACTTGTTTGCCTTTAGGGGTATGTTTTTTGTTTGTTTAAGCAATGAGATTTTATTTTTATGTCATCATTTGCCTATTTAAGGTGAACAAACATATGCTTGTTGTATTCATTTATATATGGCCTGAGGAAGCGGTCAGACTGTCCTCTAAACATGTAGCCTAGTTTTTAATAAATTAAAAAAATCCTATGTTATCATTTATCTATTTTGAGAATTTTTTTATGGCAATCCATCATTTTTCTGCTGCGCGCTTTTCAGACCAGCTTTTATTTCCACCTGAAAACAATTATCTGCATCTTTCTAGCCCAGTGCAGGGACATTACAGACCCCTCTTTGGAGCAGCTTATGCATGGGGTAGATTTACATGCATTTACCATTGTTGTGTATGGTGTACACAACTTAATCAGGTGAGACTACCTAATTATTTTAATTAATGTAATGCCAAGCTGATGTAGTACCTAAAATGAAGACTGGCTACCATGTGTCACCCCATGCCTTAATCCTGTGAGTAGGACAAGGGTAACATTCCCTCATTAAGATTTTGCCCACTAAAGGCCCCGTTACACGCAACGACATCGCTAACGAGATCTTGCGGGGTCACGGAATTCGCGACGCACATCGGCGTCGTTAGCGACGTAGTTGCATGTGACACATATGAGCGACCGCTAATGATCCGAAAAACATCAAAATCATTGATTGTTGACACGTCGTTCCTTTCCCAAATATCGTTGATCTTTTAGGACGCAGGTTGTTTGTCGTTCCTGACGCAGCACACATCGCTACGTGTGACACCCCAGGAACGATGAACAACAGCTTCCTCCTGCTTCCTCTGACATCGAGGTGGGAGTGACGTTAATGCGGCTGCTCTCTGTCCCTCCACTTCTATTGGTGGCCCGCTGTGTGACATTGCTGTGACGCCGCATGTACCTCCCCCTTAAACAAGAGTTTGTTCGGCTGCCACAGCGACGTCGTTAGTAAGGTATGTGCGAGTGACGTGTTGTTCGCCACGAGCAGTGATTTGCCCATGACGCATGCACGACGGGGGCGGGTGCGATTGCTAGCAACATTGCTAGCAATGTCGCAGCGTGTAAAGCTGCTTTTACTCTCTAGGTTGAGATTGGAGGCTGGAATGGATGACTGCTCTCTTCAGGGGTGAGTACCACTTTTGATTTGCACGAAATTACTCTCAGGGATTCGTCTAGAGACAATGTAGGCAAGTGCATGTATTTTGGCACATGGTGCTTACACTACATTACACCTGAGTAATTCAAAATGTTTTTAAAATGTTGTTTAACTTTTTACATCATTTGCATGTCATTAACACATCTATTGATCTTGTAATTTTCATAATTACAAGAGTTTTCGTTCTAGATTTTGCAATGTCAGTGTTTATTAGAGATGAGTGAACCTTTCAAGGTTCGGTTTGGTTAACCGGTTTTACTAGTGTTTGCCGAACAGTTTGACAAACTGTTCAAAGAACATATCTGAACCCCATTGAATTCAATGAGAGGCAAAACCAAAGGCATAGAGAACACCTTCAGGGGGTCCAAAATCTGCCAAAACAGCTCAAAGCACAGCCATAGCTTTCTAGACTATTAACATAAAAAATATTGAGGTGGCAGGTATAGGCCTGGTGGGCTGTGAGTCCTCATACCTCATGCAGCAGCTCAAACTGCTTTTCTGCTCAGCCACATTCAGCTGGCATCAATATTAGCTTCATAGACTGTTATTTCTAGACACCTTTATGGATAGTAAGAAAGGTAAATAAGAGAAAGGTATCTGCATGCCTGCCAGCATAGGAGCCCTACTGCTACAGGCAACACACAACAAGGAGACCCAACTAGGCCAACTAGGAGTCCTCATCCCCATTTCCCAAAATTAGGGGCAGACACTAGAAAAGTGCCATCAATTTCTCCAGACTACAAATAGAATAAGGGCTCAGCACTCAGGTCTGTGCCATGCATGAGACACGGTCTGGGCAAGCATTTACAAAATTAGGTTAAAATTAAGAGGTAGGTGGGGGAGTGACCAGTGTAGGCCTGCTGTGCTGGGACCCCTCATATCTCATGCAACAGCTCAAACTGCTTTTCTGCTCAGCCACACTCAGGTGGCACCAATATTAACTTCATAGAGTGTTAATGCAAGACACATTTAAGGATAGTAACAGAGGTAGATGAATGAAAGGAGGCTGCATTTCTGCCAGTCTGGGAGACCTAATGCTATATACAACACACAAGGAGACCCAACTAGCAGTCCCCTTCCCCATTTCCCAAAACTGGGGGCAGACACCAGGAAAGTGGCATCAATTGTGCCAGACTACCAATAGTGTCTTTGTACAACATGGATGCGTGGGATACGGCTTGGTCCAGAATTTCTACCTTAAACATTGATCAGTAACAGGCGGAGGAGTGACACATGTAGGCCCGGTGCTCTGAGACCACTACAGGCAACACACAACATAGAGACCCAACTTGTAGTCTCCAAATTTCAAAAAATAGTTATTTCACCATATAAATAATGATTGATAATTCTCTGGTGCAGCCATACTATCTCAGCAAATAAATATTGATTGTTAATTTAGTGACAGGTAACTGACAACTATGGGCCTAGGGTTGTGAAATAGCTGTTTAAAAGAGAGGAAGGGTAATCAAACATGAGTGGGAATACCAAGGTCATGGTGGAAAGTGGAAATAGGCGTGATATTCCTGGCCCAGCATATCTACATTAAAAATTGATCAGTATGAGGTGCATCATGAGAGGTGTAGGCCTGATTCTCTGAGACCCCAGCCACTACAGGCAACACACAACAAGGAGAGCCAACTTTGAGTTTTTACCTTATAAAAAATTATGGGAAGACACCAGTACAGTGGTATCAATTGTCCCAGAGTACAAATACTATAATAGTGCAGAATGGATGATTGGGACAGGGCCTGGAACAAGTCCTGGCCCAGCTTTTCTATTTTAAACATTGATCAGTAGGAGGTTGATGAGTGACAGGTGTAGGCCTGGTGTTCTGAGACCCCTGCTACTACATACAACATAAATGAAGGAGACTCAAATAAAAGTCTTTACAAAAATCTATGGTGGAAGGGACAATAGGTGGGGTGTTTTAGTGTGCATTGCAGTTATAGGTTTCCAACTTCAGTAATGTCAAGTTGTCATAGCATCAGCAGAAGTTTAAGTAGCACAAGTAATTTCTGTGAGTTGTGGCACACACATTTTAATGTATCCTGTGCACCAGCAGAACAGTATACAAGTCTGACATTTAGTGAATGACTGGAGAGGAAGATACATGAGTATCTAGAGCTCAATATCAATGCCATCAGGGAGGGTTTGGATCCTTTTGCATTTTGGTCCTCAAAATTGGAAGACTGGCTAGAGCTTACCAGTCATGCCTTGGAGGTTTTGTCATACCCGGCAGCTAGCGTTCTCTCAGAACATGACATCAGCACTGCTTGTGGTGTCCTTCCTTTCAACAAGAAGAACAAGTCATGGATCTTCAAAGACTTTTCCACCTCAGTAGCAGACTGTGCAGACTAGGTCATGGTGTAGTTTTCAGTATGCTGCATTGATCTTGTGTTATTTCAGTCTGTGACATCTTTGTCATGGCTTCTGTGGTTGCTGTTGCAACTGCTGCTTCTATTACTAACAAGTGCTTTGTTGGCGCTACAATAAAAAGCTGTGTCCATCACTGTTACTTTTACAATTGGGCTTTTATTTATGTATCAAGCACCTGTTGCTTCTTCCTGAGTCACAACAAGCTAACTTTTTTGTAAATGGAGACTCTTATTCGGTTCTCCTTGTTGTTTTATGTGGTATGTAGTGGCAGGGGTCTCAGAGCACCAGGCCTACACCTGTTACTCATCCAGCTCCTACTGATCAATGTTTAAAATAGAAAAGCTGGCCCAAGCCTTTTTCCAGGCCCTGTCCCATGCATCTTTGCTGCACCATTATAGTATTGTACTCTGGGGCAATTGATGCCACTGTACTGATGTCTGCCCATAATTTTTTAACTCGAAGTTGGGTCTCCTTATCGTGTGTTGCTTTTAGTGGCAGTGGTCTCAGAGCACCAGGCCTACACCTCTCTTTGATGAACCTGTTATTGATCAATGTTTAATGTAGAAATGCTGGGCCAGGAACACCACGACTATATCCACTTTCCACCATGACCTCGATATTTCCCACCCATGTTTGATGTACCCTTCCCCTCTTTTATGCAGCTGTTCACAACCCTAGGCCCACAGCTGTCTGTCACCTGTCTCCAAATTAACAATCTTTCTGTGCTAGGAGCACAGAGTTATGAATTAGCATTTATCTACAGGGATATATATGTGTTAGAGACCCACACAAGTATCCAAATCTTTTCATCTCTGCTCAGGTCGTGTGGCAGGACTACAGAATTATCAATCAGCATACATATTTTGAAATGTCTATTTGTGGCAGGCAGCAGGACCACACATTTAGCAATCACAATTTATATGCTGAAATTTCAATTTCTGCCAGGACCACAGTAATAGCAATCAGTATTTAGATGCTGAAATGTCTATTTGTGTGCCATGAGCACAGAGTTATGAACTAGAATTTATCTGCAGTGATATATATGTGTTGGAAGTCCACACCAGTAGGAAAATCTTTTTATCTCTCCTGAGATAAAATGGTAGGACCACAGAATTATCAATCACTATATGCTGAAATGTCTATTTGTGGCAGCTGGCAGGACGACAGATTTAGCAATCAGAATTTAGAATTTGAAATTTACTTTTGTGCCAAGATCACAGAAATAGCAATCGGTATTTAGATATTGAAATGTCTATTTGTGTCACAAGCACAGAGTTATGAATTAGTATTTATACTGTATATGCTGCAGCAGCACCCTCCCCAATTTGTAGCAGTCTCAAAATGACACTGATGCCGCATGTCTGCTTTTATATGCAGACGGGCATGTGACTTAGACAGCCAATGACACAAGCCCTTATGTCTGAACGTTGTGGATAGTTTCTATGCCCTGATTGGGTGCTGGATCATCAATACATTAAGTTAAAAAAAGGAAAAAAAAACAGTCCTCTGCTCCTCTGACCTCTCCCCACCCCATCCAGTCCTCAAGCACCACTATCTTAGCCAAAGTCATAATAAGGTAGAAGAAAACCATTAGTGCAAACGTGAACAGTTTATGAACAAAGACCAAATTTTACCAATTTTGAGAACGTGTTTGTGAATCTGAACCTGTGTCCAAAAGGGCATGGCTCGTGCTAAATTTGAAATTTGAAAACCTTTTTTGAACAGTTTTGCTCATCTCTAGTGTCGATCAGTGCAGAAACAAACAACGAACAAAACAAATACATTACCAAGCTTCTAGATTTTACATTTTACATATACATCTAACTATCATAAATGATGACCAATCTCTGATACTGAATGAATGCAAAGTTAAGTTAATAAATCAATAATATGAAATCTATTTAACTCAATTTGACTGTAATGAATAAAAAGATAATTGGATTAAATATCACAAAACAAAAGATGAAAGTGGTAGTTTCTATGAAAACTTGTAACGTAATAGAAAGTGCTATAAGAGTTCCAATTCATTATAATGAGTCCTAAACCATCTGTTAGAACAAAATAAATCAAATATGATATTCAGCAGAGACTCTTACCTGGTTTCTTTGCCAAATACACTTACCCACCACTTTAAAATGAAGTTGTAAAAAATGTAATTAAATTAAAGTGACAGGTAATTGGACACAGCATATGATTTTGCGGACATGAATTGTCTGTGTAAAAATAGACATGATGTGCTAAAGAATTTACAATTTTCTTGAAGGAAAAATACAGTTGTAATTGAGCATGTGAAAATGAATAGCATGATCCCATCATTTGTAATTTTTTAAAATCACTTTTCTGAA
This sequence comes from Anomaloglossus baeobatrachus, assembly GCF_048569485.1. Classification (NCBI taxonomy): domain Eukaryota; kingdom Metazoa; phylum Chordata; class Amphibia; order Anura; family Aromobatidae; genus Anomaloglossus; species Anomaloglossus baeobatrachus. The sequence continues at coordinate 141,812,996 of NC_134355.1, forward strand.
CACGATACATTGGGTCATTTACCCTATCATTCCACTGTATATGTATGGTTGCCAAAAAGTGTATAGTAATAAATTGGTTAATACTAGAGATCCCCTATCTGAGGGAGGTACTGATTCAACCTAAATCCTTACTAAGGATTAAAAAAACTAGAAACTGTAAGTAACAAGGAGAAGTTGGTGAATAGTTTTTTTCAAAAAGTGGAAGGAGTTTATCTTGATATCATAGAATCATACAATGGTACATTTGGAAGGAACCTCAAGGGCTATTGGGTCCAACCCCCTGCAAGTACAGTTTTTCTTAAATCATCCCAGCTATATGTTTATCCAGTTTCCACTTGAAGATTTCTAATGATGGAGAGCTCACATCCCCTAGTAGCCTGTTCCACTTTCTGACTGCCCTCACTGTCAAAAAAGTTTTCCTAATGTCTAATCTGAATCTCATTCCTTTTAGTTTTATCCTTCTCATTGCTTCTTGTACTTCCTTGTGCTAATGAGAAAAGGGTATTTCCCTCTGCAATGTGACTTCCTTTCAGATATTTGTAGACCACTATTAAAGGTCCAGTCACACACAACAACTTACCAGCGATCCCGAAAATGATGCGACCTGATAGGGATCGCAGGTAAGTCGCTGGGAGGTCGCAGGTGAGATGTCACACAGTCAGATCTTACCTCAGTTGCAGGAACAATACAGGTCGCAGTAGCGACCTGTATAACGATCATAGCAGTCACTGTGACCCTGTCACACAGTGTCAAACACAGCGATGTGTCCTACCCAGCAGGACATCGCCTTTGAAGAAAATGGCCTAGACCATTCTGCAACGACTAGAGATCTCACAGCAGGGGCCTGTAGGTGTCACATAACGAGATCGCTAACGGGATCGCTACTGCGTCACAGAAACCATGACTCAGCTGTGATCTCGCTAGCAATCTCGTTATGTGTGACGATACCTTAAGTCTCCTCTCAGCCTTCTCTTTTGCAAACTAAACATTCCTATTTCTTTTAGCCGGTCTTCATTGGTCATGGTTTGCAGACCTTCTACCATCTTGGTTGCTCTTCTCTGGACTTGTTCCAGTATATCAATGTCTTTCTTGAATTTTGGTGCCCAGAGCTGTACACAGTATTCCAGGTGGGGTCTGACAAAGAGTATAGGGGAATAATTACCTCTCTTGATCTAGATTCAATGCTTGGTTTGATACATCCCATAATTTTGTTGGCATTTTTAGCTGTAGCACTATTGGCTCATGTTAAATCTAAGATCTACTATTATGCCTAAGTCCTTTTCCCCCGGTGCTATCACCTAGTTATAGTTCTCCCATACTATAAATGCTTCTTACATTTCTTTTACGCAGATGTAGGACTTTGCATTTGTTCCTGTTAAACACTTTTCTGAATTCCTCGGCCCATTGTTTGAGAGTGTCTAGATCCTTCTGAATATGATCTCTTTCCTCTCTAGTGTTGGCTACTGCTCCTATCTTAGTATCATATAATATATATTTTATGATTTACTTCACAGAAATGGAGATCAGATTATTTGACGCTCCCATTTGTGCATACTGAATGGTATATCTTGGAGGATCTACAGGGCAGATTGGGGAAGCTAAAAATATGGGAATGTAGATATAAGGAGGTCTATCTAAAGTTGTTTAGGTATGATAAAGAATATGCAAAGCTTGCGGAACAAATGTTAAATTGTGCGAGGAGAGGTTCCTATTGTAATGTTCTAAATAATTATATTTCTGTTATTGTTGTTGATGGAAAGCTGAGAAAAATTCATGTTAAAAGAATGTTTAAAAAAAAAAAAATCACTTTTTTTTTTTTGTTTTCTTGTACTTGTTTGTGTTATTTTGCATTATATTCACCAAAATAGCACACGGGGTTCATGAATACTGCATAAATGCAGAAATGCTCTTTATTTTTGTCTTTAACTTGTGTTGCAACTAGTGATGAGCCACCCCCTAGTGTTCAAGTTCGGTTCGGTTTGTCGAACGGCGGGTGTGCTCGGCGAATGTTCGATGAACGTTCGACGAACACCTTCGAACCCAATTGAAAACAATGGCAGGCAAACACAAACACATACAAACACATAGAAAACACCTTCTAAGGTGTCCAAAAGGTGACAACTCACAAGACACCACAAAGACATGGGAAAGTGACAAGTACATATACTCATGCGAAAACAAAGGAACTGGACGAGTAAAAGGAGGAGGAGACACAGATGTAGTAGTATCTGCAAATGAACATCGACGCCATGACTGTGCAACTGGAGCCTTGCTCATTTTGGGCTTCCAATCAGGAAAAATGGCCTAAGCTCTCCACTTACGCTTCGGGGATCTTGTCGTGTCCCGCAGCCAGAATTCTCTCGGAACATGACTTCAGTGCTGCTGGGGGTGTTCTGAAGAGATGAGCGCACGCGTCTGTCCAGTGACAATGTGGACAGACTAACGTTCATCAAGACGAACAAATCAGGGATCTGCAAGGACATTTCTACCCCTATGTTATCCTGGGGAGACTAAAGGCTTGTGTATTTTTTATTGTGCTTCATGCAAATCAACATTTTAAGTTTGCAATTGTGGGACAATTGATGTCACTTAAATGGTGTCTGTGTCCAAATTTTTGGAAAACATGGACACTCTTGTTGAAGTTCCCTTGCTGTGTTTTACATGATTTTAGAAGGGCATGACATGCCTAAGAGTTTGACTTTCAGCATCTGCAAGCTGTTGGCTACAGAAATGCTGCCTTTCCGCCCCCGGTGGATACAGAGGATTTTTGAGACCTTATGTCCATCGCAATCCCCCAAGAGCAGATGCCCTGTCGCCACTACTTTGCCAAGAAAGGTGTACTTGTGCTACACCCGCATGTCGCATACAACATCACCAATTCCTTGAGAAAATCTGTGTGTGACAGGGTGCATTTCACCACAGATACTTGGACCAGTAACCATGGACAAGGGCGTTACATGTCGCTGACTGGACACTGGGTAACTATGCTGAGAGATGGAGAAGGGTCTGCTGTACAAGTCTTGCCATCCCCACGAGTTGTGCGTCAATCCTCTGTATGTAGAAGTTCCTCCACTGCTTCTGCCTCCTCAACCTAGTCTGGGTCCTCCACCTCCATCCAAAGCCTGTCTGGTAAGGCGACCCGCGTTGTAACTGTGCACAAGGAATACCGCACACCTCCTTACTATGCTGGCAGCAGAGCTCAACGCCATCAGGCGGTCGACTAATAACTTTGATATGTATGGGAAATGTGAGTCACACCACTGAGGAGTTGTGGACAGTTAGCTCTGGAGACTGATTTTCATCAATGGTTGTCTCCACTCAACCAGCAGCCAGGGAAGGCCGTGTGTGATAATGATGCAAACCTGGGTGCAGCCCTTCGCCAGGACAATGTGACACACGTGCCTTGTATGGCTCACGTGCTGAACCTGGTTGTCCAGCAATTTTTAAACCACTACCCCAGCCTACATGGGCTTCTGCAGAGGGCACGTTCGCTATGTGCTCACTTCCGCCGTTTACTCCCCGCAGCTCAGCGATTTGCATCGCTCCAGAAGTCTTTCGGCCTGCCGGTTCACTGACTGAAATGCGATATGCCGACACGCATGAATTTCATTCTGCTCATATTGCAGCTACTGTGGCAGCACCACCGAGCAGTGGTGCAATATGTTATGACGTATAACCTGGGCTAACGAGATCCAGAGGTGGAGAAGATCACGCTGCTGGAGTGGTCTCAGATCAAGGACCTATGCACCCTTCTTCACAGTTTCGAAATGGCGACGAAGATGTTTAGCGCTGACTATGCCATTATCTGCATGACAATTCCGGTCATCTACATGCTGGAGTCAGGTGGTGGGACAAGAGGAAGGGGAGGAAGTACAGGAGGAGTCATATGCGGAAGGGATAACAAGATCTCCAAGGTCCAGATGGTCAGCAGCACCAAGGCAGCAGGCATGTGACGGTGGGGGAGAGGGATTTTCAAGGGCGCATGGTAGCAGCCTAACTGTTGAGGAAGGTGCAGGAGCCCAGGAAGAAATGGAGGATGAACTGGCGATGGGCATGGAAGACTCAGCAGATGAGGGAGACCTTTATCACATTTCTGTCATGAGAGGTTGGGGTGAAAGAACGCAGAGGAAGGAAGCATGATTCTCACCTTGCCGCCAACAACACAGCAAGGACTTGTTCCTCCTGGATGTGCAAGACACATGAGCACCTTCTTGCTGCACTACCTACAACATGACCCTCGGATTGTCAGAATTAGAAGTAATGCTCACTACTGAGTTGCCACACTCCTAGATCCCCGGTAGAAGACAAAATTTGACTAAATAAGTCCTGCCATAGAAAGGGGCGCACGTATGCAGGAGTATCAGCAGAAGCTTGTACGCAATCTTAGATCGGCTTTTTCACTAAACACCAGTGCTGCACAGAGTGAATCTCACATTTCTAACTTGCCAACCATGGGACTGTGGAGTAATCATCACACAAAGCCACACCGTATCTGGTGGTAACAGCAATTTTATGGAACTGTTTCATGAATTTTTTAGACCATCCTTTGCAAGGCCACAAGACACAAGAAGTCTGACACACAGTCAACGCCTGGAGAGAATGATACAGGAGTATCTCCAAGTGAACATCGATGCTATGACTGTGCAACTGGAGCCTTGCTCATTTTGGGCTTCCAATCAGGAAAAATGGCCTGAGCTCGCCACTTACGCCTTGGAGATCTTGAAGTGTCCTGCAGCCAGCGTTCTCTAAGATTGTGGCTTCAGTGCTGATGGGGGTGTGCTGACAGATAAGCGCACACGTCTGTCCAGTGACAATGTGGACAGATTGCCGTTCATCAAGATGAACAAGTCATGGATCCGCAAGGACTTTTCTACCCCTGTCTCATCCTGGGGAGACTAAAGACTTGTGGATTTTTGAATGTGCTTCATGAAAATAACCATTTTAAGCTTGCAACTGTGGGAAAATTGATGCCACTTAAGTGGTGTCTGTGGCCAAATTTGGCAAAATAATTTCTGCCATAGAAGGGGACACATGTATGCAGGAGTATTAGCAGAAGCTGATACACAATCTTAGATCAGCTTTTCCACTAAACACCCGTGGTGCACAGAATGAATCTCACCACTCTGTCATGGCTAGGCGGAAATGGTCTTTTACTTGTCCACATCTGTAGGACTGAGGGCTGGCTTCTGTGCTGAGACGGTGTTGAGTAGGGTGTCTCTGCAGAGTTGCAAATTTGGTCATATACAAAATGAGTGGAAAAAGGCCAGATGCTGGTGGAAAGGGAAACAGGCGTGTTGGAAAGGGAAAAAAAGTTTGTGTCTGTGGGGTTGGTGGTAAAGCAAAAGTAACATCTGCTGAAGAAACCCCATCTGTTACGGGTGGATTGCCAGATTAGGATAAGGTGGTATACAGTTAGGTCCAGAAATATTTGGACAGTGACACAATTTTCGCGAGTTGGGCTCTGCATGCCCCCACATTGGATTTGAAATGAAATCTCTACAACAGAATTCAAGTGCAGATTGTAACATTTAATTTGAAGGTTTGAACAAAAATATCTGATAGAAATTGTAGGCATTGTACACATTTCTTTACAAACACTCCACATTTTAGGAGGTCAAAAGTAATTGGACAAATAAACCAAACCCAAACAAAATATATTTATTTTCAATATTTTGTTGCGAATCCTTTGGAGGCAATCACTGCCTTAAGTCTGGAACCCATGGACATCACCAAACGCTGGGTTTCCTCCTTCTTAATGCTTTGCCAGGCCTTTACAGCCGCAGCCTTCAGGTCTTGCTTGTTTGTGGGTCTTTCCGTCTTAAGTCTGGATTTGAGCAAGTGAAATGCATGCTCATTTGGGTTAAGATCTGGTGATTGACTTGGCCATTGCAGAATGTTCCACTTTTTTGCACTCATGAACTCCTGGGTAGCTTTGGCTGTATGCTTGAGGTCATTGTCCATCTGTACTATGAAGCGCCGTCCGATCAACTTTGTGGCATTTGGCTGAATCTGGGCTGAAAGTATATCCCGGTACACTTCAGAATTCATCCGGCTACTCTTGTCTGCTGTTATGTCATCAATAAACACAAGTGACCCAGTGCCATTGAAAGCCATGCATGCCCATGCCATCACGTTGCCTCCACCATGTTTTACAGAGGATGTGGTGTGCCTTGGATCATGTGCCGTTCCCTTTCTTCTCCAAACTTTTTTCTTTCCATCATTCTGGTACAGGTTGATCTTTGTCTCATCTGTCCATAGAATACTTGTCCAGAACTGAGCTGGCTTCATGAGGTGTTTTTCAGCAAATTTAACTCTGGCCTGTCTATTTTTGGAATTGATGAATGGTTTGCATCTAGATGTGAACCCTTTGTATTTACTTTCATGGAGTCTTCTCTTTACTGTTGACTTAGAGACAGATACACCTACTTCACTGAGAGTGTTCTGGACTTCAGTTGATGTTGTGAACGGGTTCTTCTTCACCAAAGAAAGTATGCGGCGATCATCCACCACTGTTGTCATCCGTGGATGCCCAGGCCTTTTTGAGTTCCCAAGCTCACCCGTCAATTCCTTTTTTCTCAGAATGTACCCGACTGTTGATTTTGCTACTCCAAGCATATCTGCTATCTCTCTGATGGATTTTTTCTTTTTTTTCAGCCTCAGGATGTTCTGCTTCACCTCAATTGAGAGTTCCTTAGACCGCATGTTGTCTGGTCACAGCAACAGCTTCCAAATGCAAAACCACACACCTGTAATCAACCCCAGACCTTTTAACTACTTCATTGATTACAGGTTAACGAGGGAGACGCCTTCAGAGTTAATTGCAGCCCTTAGAATCCAATTACTTTTGGTCTCTTGAAAAAGAGGAGGCTATGCATTACAGAGCTATGATTCCTAAACCCTTTCTCCGATTTGGATGTGAAAACTCTCATATTGCAGCCTGGAGTGTGCACTTTCAGCCCATATTATATATATAATTGTATTTCTGAACATGTTTTTGTAAACAGCTAAAATAACAAAACTTGTGTCACTGTCCAAATATTTCTGGACCTAACTGTATATCCCAATCACCAGTCGGGGTCCACTGTGCTCCCAGATGGAAAAGAAGATTCAGGCAACCCGAAGTTTAGGCAGAGGATACAGAGCTGGGTGGCTCTGAAACTAATAGGAGCCTGACCCGAGTTAGATGACACTCGGATCAGGAGACTGTGAAGCCTGTTAGCGTCACAGGGTGAACACACCCAGCCCAGGAACTCCCTGTTAACAACACATGGCCCGGGGGTATGCTGTCCGTGTGCGTAGTGGGCACACCTGTAGACAGCAGGCGCAGCAGCAGCCCAGTTAATGCCACTGGGGTGCACTAGCAGGACTGGTAGAACAGGAGCTGGCCGTAACCGTGCCGCATTACTAAGTGTGGTGGCGTCCAGCACCGACCCCCTATCCCATTCCCTGCCTACCTCTGTCCTAAAGCCGCAATAGGTTCAACACATGGAGGTGTGCACTGTCTGACATAGAAGACTGCGCATCTCCATGTTGTCTCCAGCCCCTTTTATAACTTGGGTCAGCCCCAACCCATGGTGGACCACAATACACCTCCAGGAACCAATAGCAGAGTGCCACGTCATCAGTGACATAACCAGCGGCCTATCCGGAACCGCCACTTCACTGATGACCTCATGGCAGCCGCGCCCCAAACACCTCACCAGTCACCGTCTGACGAACAATGATGAGGTGCCAAGTCATAAGGGGGGTCTCAGAAAACAGACTATCAGCTTGAGCATGCTCAGTAGGCACATCATATGACTTAGACACGGCACGTAGTCCAAGTAGCTGTGCAAAGAGGCTTTTCGCACTAAGTGTGGGAGCATGCTCAGTAGCCCGAACTGAGGACTTAGCCTCAGGAATCGCACAGTCAGGCTGAGCATGCTCACTAGTAGAGATGAGCGATGTTCGAGGCTCGAGGTTTGCCAATTTTATGTTCGAGTGATTTTGGGGGATGTTCGAGATGTTCGACGAACTTGAGCTTTTTGCTAAAAGCTCGACAGTTCGAGTTACGTTCGAGAACAGTTCGAGCACCAAAAAAGTGGCTTTTCACAGTAAGGCTATGTGCACACATTGCTGTCTGCATGCGTCCTGCGTCCCCAGCACAATCCCTCTCTCTTTCCTACTCACCGATCATGGGCGTCTCGCTGCACGGCTGTCATAAATCTCCCGAGGCATTTCCTCTTTTGAAAAAGGCTGCCGCTTCATTATTCAATTAGTTATTCCATGCTTTCCCCGTCCACCGGAGCTCATGATTGGTTGCAGTCAGACATGCCCCCACAATGAGTGACAGCTGTCTCACTGCAACCAATCACATCCGCCGGTGGGCGGGTCTATATCGTGCAGTAAAATAAATAAATAATTAAAAAAAAAAATTGCGATTCCCCCATATTTGACACCAGCCAGGATAAAGCCGCACGGCTGAAGGCTGGTATTGTCAGGATGGGGAGCTCCACATTATGGGGAGCCCACCACCCTAACACTATCACCCAGCAGCCGCCCGGAATTGCCGCATCCATTAGATGCAGCATTTCTCGGCACTCCACCCAGCTCATCCCGAATTGCCCTGGTGCGGTGGCAGTTGGGGTAATAAGTAGTTAATCATGCTAGGCGTGTAAGTGAAAGTAAAGAAGCACAGACAACGAAAAATCCTTTATTTGGAATAAAAGACAAAAAACACCTCATTTACCTCTTTATTAATCCCAAAACAACAATCCAGGTCCGAAGTAATCCCCCCCACACTGTCAGCTCTGCTACATGAAGATAACAGGGAGCCCTCTGTGTCCTCTCCATGTAGCACCTAAAGTGAATCGTGCTGTCACCAGAGACTTCAGTCTGAATGCAGATGTCAAGATTACCATATTTACCTATGTTTTTCATTAGAGGAAGTAGCTCAATGGTTAGAGCGCTCAACTCAAAACAATTAGTTCACGAGTTCTAGTCCCGGTAAAAATTTTTATTTATTTTTAATTTTAAATTAGAATTATTTCTTTAGAATTATAATTTAATTTAATCATGCACTGAGGGGAGGAGCTGGACATCAGCTGTGAGCTACACCTCTAAAATTGGAGCAGTTCACCGAATGAGGCTGCATTGCTCGCTCTCTCTCTGTCTCTTTGTCTCTCTCAGTCTCTCAGTCTCAGTCTCTCTCAGTCTCTCTCTCTCTCTTTTTTCTCTCTCTCTCTCCTCTCTCTCTTTTCTCTCCCTCTCTCTCCTCTCTCTCTTCTCTCTCTCTCTCCCTTAGTCTCTCTCTGTCTCTCAGTCTCTCATTCTCTCTCTCAGTCTCTCTCTCTCTCTCTCACACAGTCTCTCTCAGTCTCCCTCTCTTTCTCTCCCTCTCTCTAAGTCTCTCTAAGTCTCTCAGTCTCTCTCAGTCTCTCTCTCTCTTTTTCTTTCTCTCTCTTGCTCTTTTTCTCTCTCTCTTTTTTTCCAGACTCTCTTTTTCCCAGTCTCTCTTTTTCCCTCTCTCTCCTCTCTCCTCTCCCCTCTCTTTTCTCTCTCTCTTCTCTCTCTCCCCTCTCTCTTTTCTCTCTCTCTCACTTCTCTTTCTCCTCTCTCTCTTTTCTCTCTCTCTTCTCTCTCCTCTCTCTCTTTTCTCTCTCTTTTCTCTCTTTTTTATCTCTCCTCTCTCTTTTTTTTCTCCCTTCTTTCTCTCTCTCTCTCAGACCTGGCAATGATCAGCTGATGCGGTCACCTAACGGAATTGGCTGACACTATAAGTCGAGCAGTGAGGTCGGCTATTTACCACCCGGCCGGCTAAACTATTAGCTGATGCTGTCGGACAGGAGTCTGCACAGAAGTGTTTATTATTTTTTTTTTTTTTACACTAATGCATCATCTGATTGTATAAAAGCCGTTTATACAATCAGCTGCTGTGTCATGTGATTCAGGCCCTTGAACCTGACACATCATCTGATCACTTTGCCTTCCAGCAAACCGATCAGATTATATTGGATCCAGATTGGATGGCACGGGACCTTTCACCCAGAATTACTACAGAGGGGGGGGTTCTTTATTTCAATAAAGATAGAGTCACTAATTGTGTTGTGTTTTATTTCTAATAAAAATATTTTTCTGTGTTGTGTTTTTTTTTATCTGTACTAGAAATTCATGGTGGCCATGTCTAATATTGGCGTGACATCATGAAGTTCAGGCTTAGGGCCTGTTGATAATATACAGCTAGCCCTAACCCCATTATTACCCAACGAGCCATCCGTCACCAGGGCAGCTGGAGGAGTTGGATACAGCGCCAGAAGATGGCGCTTCTATGAAAGCGCCCTTTTCTGGGGCGGCTGTGGACTGCAATTCTCAGCAGGGGTGCCCAGAAAGCTTGGGCACCCTGAGCTGAGGATTCCAATCCCCTGCTGCCTAGTTGTACCTGGCTAGACACAAAAATTGGGCGAAGCCCACATCATTTTTTTTTTTAATTATTTCATGAAATTCATGAAATAATTAAAAAAAAAGGGCTTCCCTATATTTTTGGTTCCCAGCTGGGTGCAAATAGGCAGCTGGGGGTTGGGGGAAGCCCGTAGCTGCCTGCTGTACCTGGCTAGCATACAAAAACATGGCAAAGCCCAAGTAATTTTTTGGGGGGCAAAAAACTCCTGCATACAGTCCTGGATGGATGAAGTGAAAAGTTTTTACCCAGCTCACCTATGCAATGGAAGCCAATGGATCCTGGGCTGTGCACGGAGAAAAAATTGGAGAGCCAATTCATATGTAGAAGGAAATTGAGAGATTCACCAGCACAAAACTCCAGGCATCTTATTCTTTAAAATGAAGATTCTTTATTCACTGATCATTAAAAAGTCCATGCTATAGTGGTTAAGCCCATGTTAGAGAGGACGCGTTTCGAACATCCAGTTCTTATTCAGTCTCTCAGAGTTGCCTGGAGTTTTGTGCTGGTGAATCTCTCAATTTAGTCCTGGATGGAGTATGCTGAGCCTTGTAGTTCTGCAGCTGCTGTCAGTCTGTATGGAGGAGAGCAGACAGCAGCTGCAGAACTACAAGGCTCAGCATGCTCCATTCTCTAGTGTATGCAGAAGAGCAGACAGCAGCTACAGAACTACAAGACTCAGCATACTCCATCCAGGATTGTATGCAGGAGTTTTTTGCCCACCAAAAAATGACGTGGGTTTCGCTAGCCAGGTATAGCAGGCAGGTACGGCTGCCCCCAACCCCCAGCTTCCTATTTGTACCCGGCTGGGAACTAAAAAAAATAGGGAACCCCTTTTTTTAATTATTTCATGAATTTCATGAAATAATTAAAAAAAAAAATTGACATGAGCTTCGCCCCATTTTTGTGTCCAGCCAGGTACAACTACGCAGCTGAGGATTGGAATCCGCAGCACAGGTTGGCCCAAGCTTTATGGGTTCCTCTGCTGCGAATTGCAGTCCGCAGCCGCCCCAGAAAATGGCGTTTTCATAGAAGCGCCATCATCTGGCGCTGTATCCAACTTTTCCAGCTGCCCTGAAGCCGTGTGGCTTGCTGGGTAATAATGAGTTAATACTAGTTTTGTTTTACTAGCTAGTATTAAGCCAGAGATTCTTAATGTCAGGCAAGTTTGACCTGGCAATTAAGAATCTCCAATATAGGGTTAAAAAAAAAAGACACAACAGAGAGAAAAAATACTTTAATAGAAATTAATACACAGACACACTTAGAGACTCCATGTTTATTACTCCCTGTCAGCCCTCCACGATCCATGGTCTTCTGTCTTCTTTCTCCTTCATCCCATGCAGTTCTGCTACAGCAGACAGCACTGCATGGGAGGAAGACGCTGCTCCCCATGCAGTCTAATCACTCAGTGACAGTGAGCAGAAGCTGCAGGCTGTAAGCGATGACGTCACCGCTGACAGGTAGGTTACCATAGCAACGGTGCTCCTATCATGTGACTCCCGCTTCTGCTATTTACCGGCTGTGTCAGCTAGTCCCTGCATGTGGGCTAACTCTGTAAAGAGCGCACACATGCAGAAACGGGGAGTCGAACATGTGTCAGAGCATTTCGCCGGTACACGGACATGCTGGAACAATCACCGCGTACTGGAGACATACACTGACAGGACCTAGCATGATGTCATAGACATTTGACAAGTCTGTAGCCAATGAGATAATAGACACGTGACTGGTCACATGCTATTTTGACGTCACAATAGGTCCTATCATCAGTGCTGGTTACTGGGAGGACGCAGCGATTATCAGAAGGAAAAGCGGTGAAAGACAGAGTGCAGGACGCATTGCGGGGACCTGTAAGTATAATGGCAATGTTTATTAACTGTATGTGTACATTTATAATGTGTTTTTATGTTTGTGTTTGCCTCCCATTGTTTTCAATGGGGTTCGAGAGGTTCGTCGAACCAAACTCAAACGGGGCCTCTGTTTGACAAACCGAACCGAACTCGAGTCTTCAGAGGCTTGCTCATCTCTACTCACTAGGTGAAACACTGGACTTAGTCTGTTGCTGGGGTAAATCGGCACACGCATGCGCACTAGCCGCCTCTACACACTTAGACGTGAAGGAGGAAGCAGCCAGCTGGATGACCCAAGACATGGCCAAAAATGGTAGCCGACGCCTGTGCGCAACTGGAACCGCTGCAGGCTGCTTGCGGCTATGGTGGCACCGATTTTTAACACCATCTTCCAGCCAAAATAAAATGTCTACTTCTTCCCGTGAATAATCTGATATGATCCCTTTGTTACGGACATGACCATCGCTACTAAATGTAGATGAGGCACCAAACAGCAGTGGTCCATCAAGTGGCCTCTCCTGCACCTCAACTTCAATATCCCAAATACTCCATTCCTCTGTGGTGTCACCCCAATCGCACTTGCTTCCTACAAGCTCTCAAGTCTCCACCTGCCCTGCTGAGTATGGGGTAACAGAGATGGTTAAGTCTGCAGAGCTGTTCAGTCACATAGCCTGTGAATCAGAGGTATGCTCCAAAGCTGCAGTGAGTCCATTACAAGGAAATGATCTGCACTGATGCCCAGAAGCTTTGTGAGTCCGATCCAGGCCCAGATGAAAAAGGTTCTGAGCATAATGTAGACCCTCATTCCCAAACTGTAACTCCTCTTGGTGGAGACAATTAAGAACATGCTAATGAGACTCAGATACCTGATTGGAACGACAACTTTACTATTCGGTCAGAGCAGGAAGAGGTTGGCTCTGAGGAGTCAGGACGAGGGGAGTGAAAACACACAGGGTGATAATGAGGTTGGAGACACCACTTACTGTCAACCCACAGTCAGCCAGTCGATGAGGTCAGCAGAGGAGGTGGAGGAGGATGCTACTGACGACAAGGTTAGGTTGCGTCTTTCTGGACAGAGACGAAATACTGGAAGCACATCAACAACTGAATCCTCAGACACAACTCTGCTTCTGAGCAGAAGTCGTGGTGGCTCTGCAGGTCGCATGGGCTGTAAGCCTTGCCTACCTGGGCCTTTTATGACATCGCAAAGGATCACCCAACTCAAGTCATCTGTAAGATTTGTCATTAATCTGTAAGTAGAGGCCAAAAACTAGTTGAGTTTGATTACATGAACTGTCACATGGATATGATGTGATAGGGTGTGGGTTTATTGATGACCTTTATCCACTGTGAATGCAAGATGCTTATTTTCCGTTCATTGTATGCAATGTTGCTGACCACCCACAAAGGGCTGCTGTTTTGCATCTGCCTCTGACTGTTTGGTCACTATAGCAACAGCAAAATGGTCTTCGGCTGCTGACTTCGAAACCTGAGGAGGTGCTGCATGCGAGCTGAAGGAAAAGCAAAAGGTGTGAGAAACAGAAAGGATCCGCTGCAGAAACACTTAGGTTTATTGTGAGGAGACTCGTGTTCGAGTTTGGTGAGGAGGACCGTAACGCGTGTGAGCAGCATCCTGTGCCGGAGACCGCCATTCTTCAGTTGCTGGCTATACTGATTACCGTGAGAGGATCGTCAAGTCTGTATTTATCGCAACTGGACACCACAGTACCCAGGTACGGTAGGCTGGGCCCAGCCAGGACTGTGTGCATGCAACACTTTGTTTTGTAACAAAACACATATCTGTTCTACTTAGGCCGACTATATAGACAATAAGAATTGCTGCCTCTGCTCTGTCAGTTTGTCAGTTACATTTAAATCTCAGAGGGACAGCGACACATGTTTGCATTGATTGTTGTTTTACAAGATTTCGAGGACTGTGTTGCTGAGCTGTGTGGTTTTCCTTACCACTTTTATCATCTGCCTTATCTGTGAGGCTTCAGCAAACAAGGGTATTCAGGGGGGTTAATGGGTTTTGTCTATGTTTAGGTAGATTAGTTGTAAGCTCTTGTGCTGCGCCACTGGTAGGTCGTGTTCGCACGCACACACACACACACACACACACATTTATTCCTGCTACGCAGAGGCATTACCAGGTATTAGGCAACTGTTTAGACAGTAGAGATGAGCGAACCGGTCCCGGTTCGGCTCGAGGTCGGTTCGCCGAACGGAGGTCCCGTTCGAGTTCGACTCGTCGAACGTTCGACGAACCGAACTCGAACTGCATAGGAAACAATGGCAGGCAAACACAAACACATAAAAACACCTAGAAAACACCCTCAAAGGTGTCCAAAAGGTGACAAACAACTCACAACACAACACAAACACATGGGAAAGTGACAAGGACATATACTCATGCGAAAACAAAACAGCTGGACAAGGAAAAAGAGGAGGACACACAGATATATGAGTATATGCAAGGAAACATCGATTCCATTATTGTGCAACTTGAGCCCTGCTCATTTTAGGCTTCCAATCTTGATAAATTGCCTGAGCTCGCCACGTACGCCTTGGGGATCTTGTCGTGTCCTGCAGCCAGCGTTCTCTCGGAACCTGTCTTCAGTGCTGCTGGGAGTCTGATGGCAGATAAGCACACGTGTGGACATGGCTCTCAGAGGACTTTTCTTCCCCTGGGTCAGCCAGGGGACGGGAAAGGCACGCGTATTTTTGAGAGTGCTTCATGCAAAACATCTTTTTCTTTTTCAAAAGGGGGCTCAACCGATGCCAGTCAAGTGGGGTGTGTGTGGCCCAGTTAGTGGAAACAAGGGAGACTGTGGCTGGAGTCCCCTCGCTGTGTTTCTAAAAGAACCAAGATGAACAAGTCATGGCTCTCAGAGGACTTTTCTTCCCCTGGGTCAGCCAGGGGACGGGAAAGGCACGCGTATTTTTGAGAGTGCTTCATGCAAAGCATCTTTTTCTTTTTCAAAAGGGGGCTCAACCGATGCCAGTCAAGTGGGGTGTGTGTGGCCCAGTTAGTGGAAACGAGGGAGACTGTGGTTAGAGTCCCCTCGCTGTGTTTCTAAAAGAACCAAGATGAACAAGTCATGGCTCTCAGAGGACTTTTCTTCCCCTGGGTCAGCCAGGGGACGGGAAAGGCACGCGTATTTTTGAGAGTGCTTCATGCAAAGCATCTTTTTCTTTTTCAAAAGGGGGCTCAACCGATGCCAGTCAAGTGGGGTGTGTGTGGCCCAGTTAGTGGAAACGAGGGAGACTGTGGTTGGAGTCCCCTCGCTGTGTTTCTAAAAGAACCAAGATGAACAAGTCATGGCTCTCAGAGGACTTTTCTTCCCCTGGGTCAGCCAGGGGACGGGAAAGGCATGCGTATTTTTGAGAGTGCTTCATGCAAAGCATCTTTTTCTTTTTCAAAAGGGGGCTCAACCGATGCCAGTCAAGTGGGGTGTGTGTGGCCCAGTTAGTGGAAATGAGGGAGACTGTGATTGGAGTCCCCTCGCTGTGTTTCTAAAAGAACCAAGATGAACAAGTCATGGCTCT
Source organism: Anomaloglossus baeobatrachus (assembly GCF_048569485.1). Taxonomy (NCBI): domain Eukaryota; kingdom Metazoa; phylum Chordata; class Amphibia; order Anura; family Aromobatidae; genus Anomaloglossus; species Anomaloglossus baeobatrachus. The sequence goes on from NC_134355.1 coordinate 141,828,833, forward strand.
CAGAGGACTTTTCTTCCCCTGGGTCAGCCAGGGGACGGGAAAGGCACGCGTATTTTTGAGAGTGCTTCATGCAAAGCATCTTTTTCTTTTTCAAAAGGGGGCTCAACCGATGCCAGTCAAGTGGGGTGTGTGTGGCCCAGTTAGTGGAAACGAGGGAGACTGTGGTTGGAGTCCCCTCGCTGTGTTTCTAAAAGAACCAAGATGAACAAGTCATGGCTCTCAGAGGACTTTTCTTCCCCTGGGTCAGCCAGGGGACGGGAAAGGCACGCGTATTTTTGAGAGTGCTTCATGCAAAGCATCTTTTTCTTTTTCAAAAGGGGGCTCAACCGATGCCATTCAAGCGGGGTGTGTGTGGCCCAGTTAGTGGAAACGAGGGAGACTGTGGTTGGAGTCCCCTTACTGTGTTTTCCATGCTTTTAGAAGGGCATGACATGGCTTAGAGGTTGACTTTCAGCATCTGGAAACTGTTGGCTACCAAAATGCTGCCTTTCCAACCTTTTTAACCGAGGATTTTTGAGACCTTATGCCCATCGCAGTGCCCCAAGAGCCGATGCCCAGGCGCCACTCCTTCTCCAACAAAGGCGTGCACGCGCTACACCAGCATGTCGCACTAAACATCACTGATTCCTTGAGAAACTCTGTGTGACAGGGTGCATTTCACCACAGATAATTGGCCCAGTAAGCATGGACAGGGGCGTTACATGTCGCTGACTGGGCAATGGGTTACTGTGGGGAGAGATGGCGAAGGGTCTGCTGTACAAGTCTTGCCATCCCCACGAGTTGTTTCAATCCTTCTTCTGTATGTAGAAGTTAATACACTGCTTCTGCCTCTTCAACCTCGTGTGGGTCCTCCACCTTGGCGCAAACCCTGTGTGGTCAGGCCACCCTTCCTTGTAACTGCGCACAAGGACTACCACACACCTCCTTACTATGCTGGCAGCAGAGCTCAATGCCATCAGGCGGTCAAAGGTTTACTTTGAAATGTATGGGAAATGTGAGTCACACCGCTGAGAAGTTGTGGACGGTTAGCTCTGGAGACCGAGTTTCATCAATGGTTGTCTCCACTCAACCAGCAGCCAGGGAAGGCCGGGTGCGACAATGATGCAAACATGGGTGCGGCCCTTCGCTGTGACAATGTGACACACGTGCCTTGTGTGGTTCACGTGTTGAACCTGGTTGTCCAGCAATTTTTAAAGCACTATCCTGGCCCACATGGCCTTCTGCAGAGAGCACGGTGTAACGCCTTCCTTGATCCACACACTCAGATGGGCTGTAAATGATAGGCTAGAGGGAAGCCACTCACCAAGCAGGACCCCTAGAACCCTGAAACCCTTTAACCCCTATACAGGGATTAGGAATTACACAGGGCCCAAGGTGATTAATACCTGTGGAAGGCTGCAGTTCCAGAGAATAGTAGTCAGGCAGGGTCAAAACATTAATTGAGGAACAGGAACAGAATGGGACGGCCAGGACTTAATCAGAAAACAAGCAGAGGTGAAATGCGGATCGGCCAACAAGATACATAAACAGCAAGCAGGAAAAGTAGTCAGGTAACAAGCACACAAAATCATAAAACTGAACTGGGGGTAAAAGCAGAGCTATGTCTGGCAGTGGTCTGCAAACAGGATGGGCATAAAAAAGGGTGTGGTGTCTTCCCATTGGTTGTAGCTGAATGATGGTATTTCATCTGTGAGATACCCACCAGCTACATTCAGCCAGAGATTCTGCATCTGTCAAGGTAATGCAGCCCAGTGGGTGAGCATAACCTGCGTCCACCTGCGCCGCTGGCATCGACTCCTCTCCCATCATCAGCACTATGCATGAAAGGAACACGTTGTCACCTGGCGACCAGAGTACAAATTGACGGAGCGGACTCCGTTGGTGACCTAACAGCCGTGTGCGGCAATGATGCAAACCTGGCTGCGGGCCATCGTCAGGGCAATGTGACACACGTGCCTTGTATGGCTCACGTGTTGAACCTAATTCTCCAGCAATTTTTAAAACACCATCACGGCCTACATGGCCTTGTGCAGCGGGCACGCTCGCTATGTGCTCACTTCCATCGTGCGCACACAGCAGCTCCACAACTTTCGTCGCTACAGAAGTCTTTAGGTCTGGTGGTTAAACGCCTGAAATGCGATGTGCCCACATGCAGGAATTTGAATCTGCACATGTTGCAGCGTTTGTGGCAGCACCGCCGAACCCTGCTGCAATACGTTATGACATATAGCCTGGGATAACTTGATCCAGAGGTGGTGCAGATCACGCTGCTGGAGTGGTGTCAGATCAAGGACCTATGCACCCTGCTACACAGTTTACAAATGTCGACGAAGATGTTTAGCACTGGCAATGTCATTCTCAGCGTGACAATTCTGGTCATCTACATGATGGAGCACACTGTAATTATTATTCGGAGTCAGGTGTTGGGACAAGAGGAAGGGGAGGAAGTACAGGAGGAGTCATATGCGGAAGGGATAACAAGATCTACGAGGTCCAGATGGTCAGCGGCACCTATGCGGCAGTCATGGTGAGGGAGAGGGATTAACAAGGGCGCATAGTATCAGCAAAAAGTGTTGAGGAAGGTGCAGGAGCCCATGAAGAAATGGAGGACGAACTGGCTATGGGCATGGAAGACTCAGCAGATGAGTGAGAGCTTGCTCACATTTCGGTTGTGCGAGGTTGTGGGGAGAGGGCAGAGGAAGGAGGCACGATTCTCACCTCTCTGCCACCAACACACCAAGGACTTGGTCCTCCTGGATGCACAAGACACATGAGCGCCTTCTTGCTGCACTACCTACAACATGACCCTCGGATTGTACGAATTCAAAGTAATCCAGAATACTGGGTTGCCACACTGTTAGATCCCCGGTACAAGACAAAATTTGGCGAAATAATTCCTGCCATAGAAATGGACGCACGTATACAGGAGTATCTGCAGAATGTGGTACGCAATCTTAGATCTGCTTTTCCACTAAACACCAGTGCTGCACAGAGTGAATCTCAATGCTTTGTCATGGATAGGAGGAAATGGTCTTTTACTTGTCCACATCTGAGGGACCGAGGGCTGGCTGCTGTGCTGAGATGGCGTTGAGTACGGTGTCCCTGCAGAGTTGCACTTTTGGTCATATAACAAAATGAGTTGAAAAAGGACAGATGCTGGTGGAAAGGGGAACAGGTGTGTTGGAAAGGGGAAAAAAGTTTCGGTCCGTGGATTTGGTGGTTAAGCAACAGTAACATTTGCTGAAGAAACACCATCTGTTACAGTGGGACTGGCAGATTTGGATAAAGTGGTATATACTATGTTACCGCTATATAACGAAAATTAATAAGAAAAGAAAGAGAAAGGTATATATCCCCATCAGCAGTCAGTGTGCACCGTGCTCCCAGTTGGAAAAGGAGAGGTTGGCAACTGGAAGGTTTGGTGGAGGATACAGAGCTGTGTGGCTATGAAACTAATAGTAGCCTGAACCAAGTTAGACGCCATTCGGATCTGGAGACTGGGAGCCCTGTTAGCGTCACAGGGTCCACATGCCCACCCAGCCCAGGACCTCCCTGTTAACAACACAGGGGCCATTGAGTACGCTGACCGTGTGCGTAGGGGCACACCTGTGGACAGCAGGTGCATCAGCAGCAGCAGGCCTGTTAATGCCACTGGGCTGCACAAGCAGGACTGGTAGGACAGGAGCTGGTCTTAACCGTTCTGCGTTACCAACTGTGGTGGTGGCCTGCATCGACACCCTATCCCTGCCTACCTCTGGCCTAAAGCCGCAATGGGTTCAACATATGGAGGTGTGCTCTTTCGGAGCATAATAGAAGACTGCGCACCTCCTTGTTGGCTCCAGCCCCTTTTATAACCTGGGTCCGCCCCAAACCAGGGTGAACCACAATGCACCTCCTGGAGACAAAAGTAGAGTGACACGTCATGAGTGGCATAACTAGCGTCCTATTTGGAACCGCAACTTCAATGATGACCTCATGGCTGCCATGACCCAAACACCTCACCAGTCATCGTCTGACCATCAATAATGCGGTGACAAGTCATAGGGGTTTGCCTCTGCAAGCCATTTGGGAGGACACCTGATGCCCTGTGGTCTATATGGGACCCCCACATCAGGGGCAGGGCCAAAGAGTTCATTACCGGACCTAGTCTCTGATGCAGGAAGTGCCTGAGCATGCTCAGTAGCATGAAATACAGTCTCTGAAAAAAGACTATCAGCTTTAGCATGGTGTCTAGGCACAAAACAGGACTTAGACCCGGCACGGAATGCAAGCACCTGTGCAAAGAGGCTTTTCACACTTAGTGTGGGAGCATGCGCTGTATCCCGAAATGAAGACTTAGCGTCAGGAATGGCACAGTCAGGCTGAGCATACTCACTAGGCGAAACACTGTAATTAGGCTGCAGCTGGGGTAAATCGGCACACGCATGCGCACTAGCTGCCTCTCCACACTTAGACGTGGAGGAGAAATTGCTCTTGGAGATGCTGACTATGAACAGAAGGAAAAGCTAAAGGAAGCCTGACTTTCTATCCCTCCGAATTATCAAATGCAGCAATGAATTCCCTGAGTTTGCTATAACATTAGCGTAGCAAAATATGCATGAGGGTGTCATGTAGAGGTGCTATAAATAGCTTGGCACCAGTGGGGCACTAATGGAATACAACAGCCAGTTCTATGATGCCACTAAATGGCAGTATTTTTTGCTATCATTATAGCTTATTAAAAACAGAGCAGGAGGGTGTCATGCAGAGGTGATAGAAATAGCTTGGCACCAGTGGGGCACTAATGGAATACAACAGCCAGTTCTATGATGCCACTAAATGGCAGTATTTTTTGCTATCATTATAGCTTATTAAAAACAGAGCAGGAGGGTGTCATGCAGAGGTGCTAGAAATAGCTTGGCACCAGTGGGGCACTAATGGAATACAACAGCCAGTTCTATGATGCCACTAAATGGCAGTATTTTTTGCTATCATTATAGCTTATTAAAAACAGAGCAGGAGGGTGTCATGCAGAGGTGCTAGAAATAGCTTGGCACCAGTGGGGCACTAATGGAATACAACAGCCAGTTCTATGATGCCACTAAATGGCAGTATTTTTTGCTATCATTATAGCTTATTAAAAACAGAGCAGGAGGGTGTCATGCAGAGGTGCTAGAAATAGCTTGGCACCAGTGGAGCACTAATGGAATACAACAGCCAGTTCTATGATGCCACTAAATGGCAGTATTTTTTGCTATCATTATAGCTCATTAAAAACAGAGCAGGAGGGTGCCATGCAGAGGTGCTGCACATAGATTTGCACCAGTGGGGCACTAATGGAGTACAACAGCCACTTCTTGTATGCCACTAGGTACACTGAGTGTTTGCTAGTATAATGGCTTAGTAACAATGAGTTTGAGTGAGCAATGCAGGCAGAGGTGCTGCAAATATCTTTGCAATAGTGTGACTAGACAAAAGTCCAATAGCCACGTTTAGGATGCCACTAGGTACACTGACTGTTTGCTAGTATAATGGCTTAGTTAAAAAGAGTCGGAGTGTGCAATGCAGGCAGACATGCTGCAAATATCTTTCCACTAGTTTGACTACACAAAAGTCCAATAGCCTTTGTTTAGGATGCCACTAGGTACACTGACTGTTTGCTATTATAATGGCTTAGTTAAAAAAGGTTTGAGTGTGCAATGCAGGCAGACGTGCTGCAAATATCTTTGCACTAGTTTGACTACACAAAAGTACAATAGCCACGTTTAGGATGCCACTAGGTACACTGACTGTTTGCTAGTATAATGGCTTAGTTAAAAAAAGTTTGAGTGTGCAATGCAGGCAGACGTGCTGCAAATATCTTTGCACTAGTTTGACTACACAAAAGTACAATAGCCACGTTTAGGATGCCACTAGGTACACTGACTGTTTGCTAGTATAATGGCTTAGTTAAAAAGAGTTGGAGTGTGCAATGCAGGCAGACATGCTGCAAATATCTTTCCACTAGTTTGACTACACAAAAGTCCAATAGGCACGTTTAGGATGCCACTAGGTACACTGACTGTTTGCTAGTATAATGGCTTAGTTAAAAAGAGTTGGAGTGTTCAATGCAGGCAGGCATGCTGCAAATATCTTTCCACTAGTTTGACTACACAAAAGTCCAATAGCCACGTTTAGGATGCCACTAGGTACACTGACTGTTTGCTAGTATAATGGCTTAGTTAAAAAAAAGTTTGAGTGTGCAATGCAGGCAGACGTGCTGCAAATATCTTTGCACTAGTTTGACTACACAAAAGTACAATAGCCATGTTTAGGATGCCACTAGGTACACTGACTGTTTGCTAGTATAATGGCTTAGTTAAAAAGAGTTGGAGTGTGCAATGCAGGCAGAGGTGCTGCAAATATCTTTGCAATAGTGTGACTAGACAAAAGTCCAATAGCCACATTTAGGATGCCACTAGGTACACTGACTGTTTGCTAATATAATGGCTTAGTTAAAAAAAGTTTGAGTGTGCAATGCAGGCAGACGTGCTGCAAATATCTTTGCACTAGTTTGACTACACAAAAGTACAATAGCCATGTTTAGGATGCCACTAGGTACACTGACTCTTTGCTAGTATAATGGCTTAGTTAAAAAGAGTTGGAGTGTGCAATGCAGGCAGACATGCTGCAAATATCTTTCCACTAGTTTGACTACACAAAAGTCCAATAGCCACGTTTAGGATGCCACTAGGTACACTGACTGTTTGCTAGTATAATGGCTTAGTTAAAAAGAGTTGGGAGTGTGCAATGCAGGCAGACATGCTGCAAATATCTTTCCACTAGTTTGACTACACAAAAGTCCAATAGCCACGTTTAGGATGCCACTAGGTACACTGACTGTTTGCTAGTATAATGGCTTAGTTAAAAAGAGTTTGAGTGTGAAATGCAGGCAGACGCGCTGCAAATATCTTTGCAATAGTGTGACTAGACAAAAGTACAATAGCCACGTTTAGGATGCCACTAGGTACACTGACTGTTTGCTAGTATAATGGCTTAGTTAAAAAGTGTTGGAGTGTGCAGAGGACAGGAGGGTACAGTGCCAGGATTGTGGGGCTCTGGGAAGAGGAATGGAAGCCTGCCTTTCTATTCCCTCCTAATGTTGAAATGCAGCGACGAAATCCCTGACCTTGGCTACACAGACGCTGTCGCTGTTTTCAGGACCTGTCACCTATGGCTCTGACCCTACCGGTTTGAGCCCTTAAAAGGACTGATAGAAAGTGCTCTCCCTAAGCTGTCCAGCACTGTGTATGGAGCGCATACAGCTGTATCAGCGATAGGACTCAGGACGGAGCTGCGACAGTGATGTCTGACACCAAAGATGCAGAAGAGATAATGGCGTCCTGGAGGAAAATGTCCGGTTTTATAATGCAGGGACATGTGACATGGACATCCTATCACACATGCCGTTGCTTCTCTGGCTAAAAATCCACTTAGCTGTGTGTGTGTCTGGGATTGGCTGACATGCTGGCCCGCCCCACAAGACGCGCGCGCTTAGGGAAGGAAGACAAGGAAAAAAAAAAAAATGGCGATCGCCATTATAGAAACAGCAGTGATCTGAAGGCGCTGTTCCCGCACACTATACACTGAAATGTCATAATAGTGTGAGTCACAGAGTGACTTACACTATTACAGCGGAAAGCCAGCTAGGAATTAGCTGTTTTTTTGCTGCTAGAACCGTTCTCGAACGTTTCTAGAACTATCGAGCTTTTGCAAAAAGCTCGAGTTCTAGTTCGATCTAGAACAGGCCCCAAAATCACTCGAGCCTAGAACTGGAGAACCTCGAACCGCGAACCGCGCTCAACTCTATTAGACAGTCCCTTGGTTAGACAAAGGTTGATGATAAGGGGGTATAAATTGCTATTACGAGTGGCGCAGCATAGGGCTGTTGGCTTTTGGACTTGTGATTAGATTGTTCTATTCTTTCAGTTTTATGCATGGTTGTTATTGTTTGTTTTGGTAAAGTTAAACAATCATTTATCAACCCAACTGCCTGGAGTCCTTTTCCTTGTGCGTTGTTTTGCTGTATACTGGGACGCCCACCCTGTACACGACTTTAATTGAAGCATAAGTCGCAGTGGGAAGGTCACTGTGCTACAATGCGGTCTAGCGGGGCGGAGCAACCACCATCTGCCCCATCAAGTGCATCTGCATGCTCTTCATCCTCTGTGACTGTAAGGACACTAGTCCCACAAGCTTTGGACGCAGACCTTCCTCCTCTTTACCTGCAACAGGCATAGTGATTGGCAGGTTGTCAGTTGTTTTGGAAATGGAAACAGCTGCTGATGTTGAGCTCTCTCAGACATCGAGAGCACCAGCTTTGGATAAAGGCAACATTATATCAACGCCTGCACCTTCCTCACAGATTTGCTGGACTACCTGGTGTTAAAAATTGGCTAGTAGAAATGGAGAGGTGGAGTAGCTTTCTTGACAGCCGTGGTATGTCACTAACTATCCCAGACAATGAAACTATGCTTCAAAAAATTGCCTGCACTTTTTGCAGTTAAAATTGCATAGCAGAAATTGAGAGGTGGTGTAGAATGCAGAAGTGGTATAGCTTTGTTGTCAGCAGAGGAATGTCACTGACTATCCCAGACAATGAAACTATGCCCCAAGGAATTGCCTGAGCTGATTTAGACAGACGCTGTGATAAACCCTTGCACAGTGCTGGCACTGACCTGCCTAGCAAAATTGGCTATGAACTGCTATAATCTAGCCCTGAAAAGGGCTGAAATTACAAGTAGTCCCTAATCCCTAAACCGATGTGTAGATTGCACTGTATAAGTGTATGGCACCCACAGTAGCAGCAGCATCGGGAGCGGTGACTGTCACATACTCGTAGCAGTGAGATAATGGCAGCAATGGGGAAAATGCAGTGTCTTATAGGGCACGGAGGACATGTGACATAGAGAATAACAGATGCCCTTGCTTGTCTGGCAAAAATCCACTTTGCTGTGTGTGTGTGTGTCTGTGATTGGCTGACAGCCTGGCCCGCCCCACTGTACGCGCGGTTAGGAAAAAATAAATGGCGATCCCCATTCTTTCACCACTCTGCAGCACTCTGCAGCACTTCACCACTCTGCAGCACTTATCTAAACCCCATCCCCCCCGCACACTATACACTGAATTTTGATAATATCATTATTAACAGTGACTGACAGTATTACAGTGAAAAACCAGTTAGTAACTAGCTACGTTTTTGGTGATCGAACTGTTATCGAACGGTAACTCAAACGGTCGAATATGAAGCAAATCGTTCGAGTTCGTTTAACGACTCGAACACCGCCCAAAACAACTCAAGTTTTAAATTGGCGAACGGTTCGATTTGAAAATCGCTGATCTCTAGTTGAAACTTTTTAGTTAACAGTGGTTGCAAAAGTTGCACTAGAATTTTTGCCATACAATATATAAAATTACTCTGTAGATAACTGTGATACATTTTTTACATACTTATCGACTTTTTGAAAGTCAGAAGTAATGAATCAGGCCAAAACATCTGTAAACCTTAAACATTCACAGTTGGGGGGCTATAAAAAAAATAGACAAACATACAAAAAAAGTGATTATTATAAAGTAAAGATTAAACCACCACTCCAATATATGTTTTCAGCGCTTGAGTGGCGCTTTAAATCTAAGTCCCCTGCCCCCTGTTATATAATCATTGTCTGGTGACTTCCCCTTTTAGCGATGCCGCACTAGTCTCATGGTGGCGTCTTGTGCCTGTAACTTCTGACTGTCCGGAAGTCAGAAGTTAGGTCACAAGTAGTGATGGGCGAACCCGAACTGTAAAGATTAGGGTCTGTACTAAACACACAGTGTTCGTGCACACGATCCTGAACACAAGTTTTCCCGGGAAGCTCGTGATACAGTTCAAGTCCAATTCGGATCCAAGGGCTGTAATAAAAAGCACATTATTAAAAAATGGTATGAATACACTTACCAGTCCCGCAACACGTCCTGTAGACCCACTCAGCCACTGTCTCCCGGACGCTTCTGCTTCCAGGTCCGATCATTAACTTCCGGTGGTATGAACTCTACTGCTCATCACTCGGCAGTCTTCAGGTTTTTTTGCCCGCGTCTTCGCGGTGACGTCAGGGTTCATCCGAGTCCATGGTGAAGCCATGGACTCGATTGAACTTTGACTATCACTGTCAGCCTGCTTCTTGCTCTGTAGAGACACTTGTCTGTAGAGAGTGATGAAGCAGAGTTGACATTGCTCTCCCTGATGGCGGTGGCATGCTGAGTAATAAAGCAGTTAGGGCCAGCTTTGTATTATCAGCTGGTACTAAGCCTTAAATTCATGATATCACACCAAATTAGATATGGCCACCAGGAATTTCTAGTAAACAGTAAAAAAAAACCCACAACACATAAAAAATTTTTTTATTAGAAATAAAACAAAAAAACATTTAGAGACTCCATCTTTATTATAAAAAAATCCTTGGTTCGACATAGTCCACAGGAAGAGCAATGTCAGCTCTGCTTCATCGCTCCGTACTGACAAATGTCTATAGAGAGCAAGAAGCAGGCTGAGGGCACAGTTTCCCTTGCGTATGACTCCTGCAAGTCTCACATTAGTATCATCCAGCACGGCCTGACGCTCTCTGGACACGAGCGTGCAGCTGCATGGAGATACATGCAGCTTACCCGCTCCTGTCAGGAGAGTGTGCGGCCATGCCGGTGATGCAATGCGAGAATACTTATGACCATGTGATAAATCAGTTTTTCTTGTTTAATAAATTTCAAAAATGTCTACATTTCTGTTTTTTTCTGTCTAGATGGGTGCAGAGTGTACATTAATGAGAAAAAAATTAACTTTTTTGAATTTACCAAATGGCTGCAATGAAACACAGAGTGAAAAATTTAAAGAGGTCTGAATACTTTCTATACCCACTGTATTGCTAATTTTTAGCGCCTGCTAAAAATTTGCCAAAGATTAATTTCAATAGAAATTGGTATTTTTGTGTCTGCTAAAAAATTGCCAGTGAGCCATCTCAATAGGTATTGCTGTTTCTTGCGTCTGCTAAAAAATCTGGCACTGAGTCATCTAAATAGGTATTACTACTTTTAGAACCTGCTAAAAATTTGCCAATGAACCATTCTCAAAAAATATTGCTACTTTTTAGAGACTATTAAAAATGTGCCAGGGAATTATTTTAATAGGTATTGCTAGGTTTTAGTGCCTGCTAAAAATTTGCCAGTGAACCATCTAACTAGTTATTGGTACTTCTTGTGGTCCATCCCAAAATTGCCATTTCGGGCAAGAAATACAAAATTTTATTTTTCTGTCAGGTATGGTCATGAGTAGAGATGAGCGAACCGGTCGCGGTTCGGCTTGAGGTCGGTTCGCCGAACGGAGGTCCCGTTCAAGTTTGGTTCGTCGAACGTTCGACGAACCGAACTCGAACCTCATAGTTAACAATGGCAGGCATTCACAAACACATAAAAACACCTAGAAAACACCCTCAAAAGGTGTCCAAAAGGTGACAAACAACTCACAACACAACACAAACACATGGGAAAATGACAAGAACAAATTCTCATGCGAAAACAAAAGAGCGTAACGAGGAAAAAGAGGACAAGACACAGATATAGGCATGGCACGCCCTTCTTTCTAAAATCATGTAAAACACCGCAAGGTGACTCCAAGCGGAGTCTCCCTTTTTTCAAAAAATTGGGCCCCACACACACCCACCCATTCAGTGGCAGCACTTGTGCCCTAGTTGCAAACAGGATGTTTTGATTTGCATCAAGCACATTAAAAAATACGCCATTCTTAACCGTCCCCAGGATGACACCGGGGTAGGTAGCAAAGTCTTTCCTGATCCCAGCTCTGTTCATCTTGGATCATTTTTAAAAACAATGTAAGTAAGGGTTACTCCAAGCGGAGTCTCCTTTTTTTCCAAAAATTGGGCCACACTGACACCACATCAGTGGCAGAACTTGTGCCCTAGTTGCAAACAGGATCTTTTGATTTGCATCAAGCACATTCCAAAATACGCCATTCTTAACCGTCCCCAGGATGACACCGGGGTAGGTAACAAAGTCTTTCCTGATCCCAGCTCTGTTCATCTTGGATCATTTTTAAAAAACACAGCAAGCAAGGGATACTCCAAGCGGAGTTTCCCTTTTTTTTCCAAAAATTGTGCCCCACACACACCCACCCATTCAGTGGCAGCACTTGTGCCCTAGTTGTACACTTCACAGCTAGATTTGCATCAAGCACATTCCAAAATACGCCATTCTTAACCGTCCCCTGGATGACACCGGGGTAGGTAGTAAAGTCTTTCCTGATCCCAGCTCTGTTCATCTTGGATCATTTTTAAAAACAATGTAAGTAAGGGTTACTCCAAGCGGAGTCTCCCTTTTTTCCAAAAATTGGGCCACACTGACACCCCATCAGTGGCAGCACTTGGGCCCTAGTTGCAAACAGGATGTTTTGATTTGCATCAAGCACATTCCAAAATACGCCATTCTTAACCGTCCCCAGGATGACACCGGGGTAGGTAACAAAGTCTTTCCTGATCCCAGCTCTGTTCATCTTGGATCATTTTTAAAAAACACAGCAAGCAAGGGTTACTCCAAGCTGAGTCTCCCTTTTTTTTCCAAAAATTGTGCCCCACACACACCCACCCATTCAGTGGCAGCACTTGTGCCCCAGTTGTACACTTCACAGCTAGATTTGCATCAATCACATTCCAAAATACGCCATTCTTAACCGTCCCATGGATGACACCGGGGTAGGTAGCAAAGTCTTTCCTGATCCCAGCTCTGTTCATCTTGGATCATTTTTAAAAACAATGTAAGTAAGGGTTACTCCAAGCGGAGTCTCCCTTTTTCCAAAAATTGGGCCACACTGACACCCCATCAGTGGCAGCACTTGTGCCCTAGTTGCAAACAGGATGTTTTGATTTGCATCAAGCACATTCCAAAATACGCCATTCTTAACCGTCCCCAGGATGACACCGGGGTAGGTAGCAAAGTCTTTTCTGATCCCAGCTCTGTTCATCTTGGATCATTTTTAAAAACAATGTAAGTAAGGGTTACTCCAAGCGGAGTCTCCCTTTTTTCCAAAAATTGGGCCACACTGACACCCCATCAGTGGCAGCACTTGTGCCCTAGTTGCAAACAGGAAGTTTTGATTTGCATCAAGCACATTCCAAAATACGCCATTCTTAACCGTCCCCACGATGACACCGCGGTAGGTAGCAAAGTCTTTTCTGATTCCAGCTCTGTTCATCTTGGATCATTTTTAAAAACAATGTAAGTAAGGGTTACTCCAAGCGGAGTCTCCCTTTTTTCCAAAAATTGGGCCACACTGACACCCCATCAGTGGCAGCACTTGTGCCCTAGTTGAAAACAGGATGTTTTGATTTGCATCAAGCACATTCAAAAATACGCTATTCTTAACCGTCCCCAGGATGACACCGGGGTAGGTAGCAAAGTCTTTCCTGATCCCAGCTCTGTTCATCTTGGATCATTTTTAAAAAACACAGCAAGCAAGGGTTACTCCAAGCGGAGTCTCCCTTTTTTTCCCAAAAATTATGCCCCACACACACCCACCCATTCAGTGGCAGCACTTGTGCCCTAGTTGTACACTTCACAGCTAGATTTGCATCAAGCACATTCCAAAATACGCCATTCTTAACCATCCCCTGGATGACACCGGGGTAGGTAGCAAAGTCTTTCCTGATCCCAGCTCTGTTCATCTTGGATCATTTTTAAAAACAATGTAAGTAAGGGTTACTCCAAGTGGAGTCTCCCTTTTTTCAAAAAATTGGGCCACACAGACACCCCATCAGTGGCAGCACTTGTGCCCTAGTTGCAAATAGGATGTTTTGATTTGCATCAAGCACATTCCAAATCCACAAGCATTTACTCTTCCCTGGATGACACAGGGGTAGTAAATTCCTTGTGGATCCATGACTTGTTCATCTTGATGAACGTTAGTCTGTCCACATTGTCACTGGACAGACGCGTGTGCTTATCTATCAGCACACACCCAGCAGCAGTGAAGACACGTTCAGAGACAACGCTGGCAGCTGGACACGACAAAATCTCCAAGGCGTAAGTGGAGAGCTCTGGCCATTTTTCAAGATTTGAAGCCCAAAATGAGCAAGGCTCCATTTGCAAAGTCATGGCATCGATGTTCATTTGGAGATACTCCTGCATCATCCTCTCCAGCCGTTGACTATGTGTTAGACTTGTTGTCTCTGGTGGCCTTGGAAAGGACGGTCTAAAAAAAATTATGAAAAAATTCCATAAAATTGCTGTTACCAGCACCAGATACGGTGCTACTGGTACGGGTAGACTGTTGAAGATGACGAGACCGTCCCATGTTTGTCAAGTTACAACTGGGAGATTCACTCCCTGCACCTGCATGGCTGTTTGGTGGAAAAGCCGAGCTAAGATCGAGTAACAGCTTCTGCTGATACTCCTGCATACGTGCGTCCCTTTCTATGGCTGGAATTATGTCACAAAATTTGGACTTGTACCAGGGATCTAATAGTGTGGCAAGCCAGTAGTCATCATCACTTCCAATTTTGACAATACGAGGGTCATGTTGGAGGTAGTGCAGCAAGAAAGCACTCATGTGTCTTTCGCAGCCATGCGGACCAAGTCCACGCTGTGTTTGTGGCATAGAGGTGCTAAGCGTTCTTTCTTCCTCTGACATCACCCCCCAACTTCTTTCAACTGTAATTTGACAAAGGTCTTTCTCATCCGCTGAGTCTTCCATGTCCATGGACAGTTCGTCCTCCATTTCTTCATGTTCTCCTGCACCTTCCTCAACATTTCGCCTGCTACTATGCGCCCTTGTTGATCCCTGTCCCCCATGGTCCCTAGCCTGCCGCGTTGGTGATGATGAACGTCTGGACCTTGCTGATGTTGTTGTCCCTTGCGCATATGAATCCTCCTGTAGTTCCTCCCCTTCCTGTTGTCCCACCCCCTGACTCCGAATAGTGTTTAGCGTGTGCTCCAGCATGTAAATGACTGGAATTGTCATGCTGATAATGGCTTTGTCAGCGCTAAACATATTCGTCGCCATGTCGAAACTGTGCAGAAGGGTGCATAGGTCCTTGATCTGAGACCACTCTATCAGGGTGATCTGCCCCACATCTGCATCTCGTTGGCCCAGGCTATATGTCATGACGTATTGCACCAGGGCTCGGCGGTGCTGCCACAGTCGCTGTAACATGTGGAGAGTCGAATTCCAGCGTGTCGGCACATCGCATTTCAGGCGATGAACCGGCAGGCCGAAAGACTTCTGGAGCGATGCAAGTCGCTCAGCTGCGGCGCTTGAACGGCGGAAGTGAGCAGACAGTTTTCGTGCCCTGGTCAGAAGGCCATCTAGGCCGGGATAGTGTGTAAAAATTGCTCGACAATGAGGTTCAACACGAGAGCCATACAAGGTACGTGTGTCACCTTGCCCAGGCGAAGGGCCGCACCCAGTTTGCAGCATTGTCGCACACGGCATTACCATGCTGCAGGTTGAGTGGAGACAACCATTTATTAATCTCGGACCGCAGAGCTGACCACAACTCCTCAGCTGTGTGACTCTTATTCCCAAGACATGTCAAGCTAAAGACCACCTGATGACGTTGCGCTCTGCTGCCAGCATAGTAATGAGGGGTGCGTGATTCCTTTTGCGCAGTGAGAACGCTGGTGGCATGACCAGGCAGGCTTGGGGCGGAGGTGGAGGACACAGATGAGGTGGAGGAGGCAGAAGCAGTGGCGGAACTTGGACAGACAGAGGATTGACACACAAGTCGTGGGGACGGCAAGACTTGTGCAGCAGACCCTTCACCATCTATCACCATAGTTACCCAGTGCCCAGTCAGCGACATGTAACGTCCCTGTCCATGCTTACTGGTCCAAGTATCGGTGGTAAAATGCACCCGTTCACACACAGAGTTTCTCAAGGAAGCGGTGATGTTGTGTGCGACATGCTGGTGTAGCGCGGGCACACCTTTCTTAGAGAAGTAGTGGCGACTGGGCATCTGGTACTGGGGCACAGCGACAGACATAAGGTCTCTAAAATCCTGTGTGTCCACTAGGCGGAAAGGCAGCATTTCGGTAGCCAAGAGCTTACAGAGGGATAAAGTCAACCTCTTAGCTTTGTCATGGGTCGCAGGAAATGGCCTTTTATTTGTCCACATCTGAGGGACAGAGATCTGGCTGCTGTGTGTAGACGGTGTTGAGTACGGTGTCCCTGCAAAAATGCAGCTTTGTGAGGAAAGTGCAGTCGGAGACATGATGTTTCCTTCATCCAACGTTGGTGCTATCGATGTCTGAGAGAGCTGTACACACGCACTTGTTTCCCCTTCCAAACCAACTGACGACCTACCAAGCAAACTGCCTGTTGCGGTTACAGTGGTGGAAGTTGTGCGTGGAAAACCAGGTGTGACAGCTGTCCCCACAGTCCTAGAAGATGAAGAGCGCGCGGATGCACTGGAAGGGGCAGGCCGTGGATGGTTCGCTTCGCTAGGCCGCATTGCAGCCCGGTGAGCTTCCCACTGGGACCTATAATATTTATTCATGAGACGATTCATGGAAGAAGTTGTCAAACTGCTGAGGTTTTGACCTCTACTAACAGAATCACGACAAATTTTACACATCACATAATTTGGGCGATCTTTTTCTATGTCAAAAAAGGACCAGGCTAGGCAAGGCTTAGAGGGCATGCGGCCTGCTGAGCCCCCCCGACTAGTGCTCAGAGGCAGAGTGGTGGCTGATGATGCAGTTGTAGACGTGCTACCAGTGCTCCGACTCTGTCCAGGAAGGCGCAAGGTAACTTCGTCGTCGGTTGCATCCTCCTCCACCGCCTCTTTTGACCTCCTCGAGTGCCTGACTGTGGGTTGATAGTAGGTGGGATCTAGAACTTCCTCATCATTTGTTGTGTTTGCACTCCCCTCACCCTCAGACCGAGCCTCTTCTTGCCCTGACCGAATATTTAAGTTGTCATCCCAATCGGGTATCTGCGTCTCATCTTCATCAGTATGTGCCTCATTGTCTATAACCACAGGTGTTACAGTTTGTGACAAAGGGTCAACATTATGCTCAGAAACTTGGTCCTCACGGCCTGAATCAGAGTCACAAAGGTTCTGGGCATCACTGCAGACCATTTCCTGGTCTGTACTCACTGTAGCTTGGGAGCAGACCTCTGATTCCCAGGCTATAGTGTGACTGAACAGCTCTGCAGACTCAGCCATCTCACTTCCACCATACTGTGCAGCGCTGATGGAGACTTCAGAGCTGGGAGAAAGCAAGTTTGATTGTGATGACAACTCAGAGCACTGGTGTTTTTTGGATGCGGTAGTTGAGGTGGCTGAGAGGGCACTTGTTGGACCACTTAAGATCCATTCAAGCATTTTCCTTTTTTGGCCATCATCTACCTTTGTTCCTGTTGTTCGTGTCCGTAAAAAAGGGAGCACATCGGATTGTCCACGATAAGTAGTAGACATCTTACTTTTGCTGGTAGATGGTCTATCTTCAGCAGATGTTAATGGAGCTTTGCCACCTTCCCCACGGACAAACCCTTTTTTTCCTTTTACAACACGCCTCTTCCCCTTTCCACCAGCATCTGTCATTTTGCAACTCATGTTGATTGCAACAAGATTGTGCACTTAAAATGTGGTAGTAAAAATTGAGAGGTGGTGTAGATTGCAGCGGTGGTCTAGCTTTATTAACAGCAGAATAATAAAGAATAATTATCCCTGACAATGAAACTACGGCCCTTAAACTGGCAGCATAAATTGCTAGTATAATGGCTTAGTAACAATGAGTTGGAGTGTGCAATGCAGGCAGACGTGTTGTAAATATCTTTGCACTAGTGGGACTATACAGAAGTCCAATAGCCACGTTTAGGATGCCACTAAGTTCACTCAGTGTTTGCTAGTATAATGGCTTAGTAACAATGAGATGGAGTGTGCAATGCAGGCAGACGTGCTGCAAATATCTTTGCACTACTGGGGCAATACAGCAGTCCAACAGCCACGTTTAGGATGCCACTAAGTTCACTCAGTGTTTGCTAGTATAATGGCTTAGTAACAATGAGTTGGAGTGTGCAATGCAGGCAGACGTGCTGCAAATATCTTTGCACTAGTTGGACTATACAGAAGTCCAATAGCCACGTTTAGGATGCCACTAAGTTCACTCAGTGTTTGCTAGTATATTGGCTTAGTAACAATGAGTTGGAGTGTGCAATGCAGGCAGACGTGCTGCAAATATCTTTGAACTAGTGGGACTATACAGAAGTCCAATAGCCACGTTTAGGATGCCACTAAGTTCACTCAGTGTTTGCTAGTATAATGGCTTAGTAACAATGAGTTGGAGTGTGCAATGCAGGCAGACGTGCTGCAAATATCTTTGCACTACTGGGGCAATACAGCAGTCCAACAGCCACGTTTAGGATGCCACTAAGTTCACTCAGTGTTTGCTAGTATAATGGCTTAGTAACAATGAGTTTTAGTGTGCATTGCAGGCAGACGTGCTGCAAATATCTTTGCACTACTGGGGCAATACAGCAGTCCAACAGTCACGTTTAGGATGCCACTAAGTTCACTCAGTGTTTGCTAGTATAATGGCTTAGTAACAATGAGTTTTAGTGTGCAATGCAGGCAGACATGCTGCAAATATCTTTGCACTACTGGGGCAATACAGCAGTCCAACAGCCACGTTTAGGATGCCACTAAGTTCACTCAGTGTTTGCTAGTATAAAGGCTTAGTAACAATGAGTTGGAGTGTGCAATGCAGGCAGACGTGCTGCAAATATTTTTGCACTACTGGGGGAATACAGCAGTCCAACAGCCACTTTTAGGATGCCACTAAGTTCACTCAGTGTTTGCTAGTATAATGGCTTAGTAACAATGAGTTTTAGTGTGCAATGCAGGCAGACGTGCTGCAAATATCTTTGCACTACTGGGGCAATACAGCAGTCCAACAGCCACGTTTAGGATGCCACTAAGTTCACTCAGTGTTTGCTAGTATAATGGCTTAGTAACAATGAGTTGGAGTGTGCAATGCAAGCAGACGTGCTGCAAATATCTTTGCACTACTGGGGCAATACAGCAGTCCAAAAGCCACGTTTAGGATGCCACTAAGTTCACTCAGTGTTTGCTAGTATAATGGCTTAGTAACAATGAGTTTTAGTGTGCAATGCAGGCAGACGTGCTGCAAATATCTTTGCACTACTGGGGCAACACAGCAGTCCAACAGCCGCGTTTAGGATGCACTAAGTTCACTCAGTGTTTGCTAGTATAATGGCTTAGTAACAATGAGTTTTAGTGTGCAATGCAGGCAGACGTGCTGCAAATATCTTTGCACTACTGGGGCAATACAGCAGTCCAACAGCCACGTTTAGGATGCCACTAAGTTCACTCAGTGTTTGCTAGTATAATGGCTTAGTAACAATGAGTTGGAGTGTGCAAAGGGCAGGAGGGTACAGTGGCAGGGTTGTGGGTCTCTGGGTAGAGGAGAGGAAGCCTGCCTTTCTATCCTTCCTAATGGGGACATGCAGCGAGGAAATCCCTGACCTTAGCTACACAGACGCTGTCATCTTTTGTAGCTGTTAAACTCTGTTTTAAACTCTGTCACCTATGGCTCTGACCCTGCCGGTATGAGCCCTTAAAAGGACTGATAGAAAGTGCTAAGCCCAAAGCTGTCCAGCGCTGTGTATGGAGCGTATACAGCAGTATCGGCGATAGGAGCTGCGCCAGTCATGTCTGACACCAAGGACGCAAAAGGCAGAAAATGGCGTGCTGGAGGAAAATGTCCGGTTTTATAATGCAGGGACATGTGACATGGACATCCTATCACACATGCCATTGCTTCTCTGGCTAAAAGTCCACTTAGCTGTGTGTGTGTCTGGGATTGGCTGACATGCTGGCCCGCCCCACTACACGCGCGCGCTTAGGTAAGGAAGACAAGGAAAAAAAAAAAAAAAATGGCGATCGCCATTATACATACAGCAGTGATCTGAATGCGCTGTTCCCGCACACTATACACTGAAATGTCATAATAGTTTGAGTCACAGAGTGACTTTCACTATTACAGCGGAAAGCCAGCTAGGAATTAGCTTTTTTTTTTGCTGCTCGAACCGTTCTCGAACGTATCTAGAACTATCGAGCTTTAGCAAAAAAGCTCGAGTTCTAGTTCGATCTAGAACAGCCCCCAAAATCACTTGAGCCGTGAACTGGAGAACCTCGAACCGCGCTCAACTCTAGTCATGAGATTGTGGTGGAATGGGGAATAAGCGGTGTGTTCGAGCTGTACGTGGGGGACATTCTAATGTTAGTCAAAACTCTGCTGAGCAAACTCCGGCTTGTCCCATCTCAAGAGAAATCAGAACAACTTCTGTAACTTGATGGGCTTCTCCACTCCATTTCTTTGGCAGCTGCACATCACTTCAACTTGTAAATGAGGGCTAAAAACAGCATGTGGTAGAGTGGATGGCAAGCACTGCATCAAGTGGCCCTTCTACTCTTCCTGCACCTCAACATCATACACAGTTTATTCCTCAGAGGTGACACCCCAATTACACTTGTTTCCCGTCACAACACTCCAGCCGCCCAACTGACTGTGGGGCACTACACATGGGTGAATCAGCAGAGCTGTTCACGTATTCTATCCTATAGGCAACAGAGGTCAGCTTCAAAGATTCACAGACTGAAGAAGAGGAAAGTATCTCCCCAATACCCAAAATCTTTGTCAGTCAGATGCGGGCCCTGACGAAGTCGGGTCAGAGCAGGATACAGACCCTCATCAACAGATATTAACCCATGGGGTTAGAGGTGACGATGAAGAGACTCAGATGCCTGAGGTGTGTTTGTGTTTTGTTTTTTTTTTTTACTTACAAGGTTGGTAATGGCCAGAGTTTCATAGACACCTACCCATTTCCAATCCAAGGCTTGATGGCAAAGATTATTTTTGACAAAAAACAGCCGACATCTACCCCATATACTACCCTGATTGCCACTGCATCAGGGCAATCAGGATGAGCTGAGTAATGTGCAACAATTGGTACATCTAATGGATGCACCAATTGTAGGGTGCCTGCAGGCTGCTATTTTTAGGCTGGGGAGGGACCAATAACCATAGACCTTCTAAACCTGAGAATACTAGTCCCCAACGGTCTCCTTTACCTGTACTTGTTAATGCAAATAGGCGGGGGACCGCAAGTCATTTTTTTTTCTTTTTTCAATGCACCTGCCAATCACAGTAATGCCAGTAGTAAAGATGGATACAGCATTACTGTGATTGGAAGGCAGTCCACACGTGTTTAGTGGCTGTAAATCAGGCCCCAAACATGTGGGAAGGGGTCTCAGAAACTCACGAAGTGAATACCAAAATACTCTACAAGTAACGAATATCTTGAGTACCTTAATATTTGTGGCACTAACGAATAGTGAAAAATATATTCGTTCATCACTAATAATATTAGTCAGCCTTTCTCACAACGAATTCTATAAATATTTACAATTAAGGCATGCGTTCCAATCTGAAAGGCTTCCCGTTAATGATGATGTTCCCCAAAACCTTATTATTCGCAGGATAGTACAAACCAGAGGATCGAGGGGATTAATCTCTACCTTGTATATTGATGTTTCACACCTTGTACTAATGTGCCAGATTCTAAGGCATTCTAAGGCAAAATGGGAAGGTGAATTGGGCCCCATTGAGGATAACCAGTGGGTTGAAACTCTGGAGAGAGTTCCTGATTTGTCCCTGTGTGAGCCTCAAAGACAATTACAACTGTAACTGCTCCATCATAAATATCATACCCCGCAGTTTCTATTCCACATAAGGTTCCTCTCCTCTATGTAATAGATGCAATGTCGCAAACTTAATACCATGATGTGGTCCTGCCCAAATTTGGAATGATTCTGGATAGCAGTTATTAGCACTATTAGTAGGGCATACTTGGTTGAAATAGAGCTGGGCCCATTAGTATGTGTGCTGGGCTATGATGAGGATTTGCTCATTGATAATTATGGCAAGACAGCTATAGCTCGGATGCTGTATATTGTCAGGAAATTACTGACACAACACTGGATAGCCGAATGGCCTCATGGGATGTTGGAATTTGTAGACTACACAAATTGGGTAATACATATGGAAAAACAAATTAATGTTAAACTCTTCACCCCAGGCCACTAAAACACCCTAATGATCAGGCATTTTTTTTACAATTCTGATCAGTGTCATTTTGACAGGTTATGACTCTGGAACACTTCAACAGATCTTGGTGATTCTCACATTGTTTTTTCGTGACATATTGTACTTCATGATAGTGGTAAATTTAGGCCATTATTTTTTGTTTATTTGTGAAAATGTTTAAAAATTTTCCAAAATTTTCAAACATTTTACAATTTTTAAATTTTGAAATGTTATGCCCATAAATTCGAGAAACATGTTGTTACGGGGGGACCGGCAGATTAGGACCAGGGGGTATATATCCTAATCGCCAGTTGGGGCCCACCGTGCTCCAGATGACAAAGGAGCTGCTGGCACCTGAGGGTTAGGCGGAGACTATAGAGCTGGATGGCTCTGAGATAACCCTGGAACTCTGGGAACCGGTCATGTGTGTTGGGACACGTCAGACCGGACGACAACCCGATTAGCATTTTGGTGCACCTAGCGCTACACCAACCACGTGTGCAGGAAACACGTCAGGCTGGGTGGTAACCAGGTAGCGTTGACCGGAAGACCGCCACGAAAGCGCCCTGTCGGCCACGTGTGTAGGACACGTCAGGCCGAGCGGTCCTCCGATTAGCGTTTCTGGCCACCTCTCGACTGGCCACGTGTGTGTAGGACACGTCAGGCCAGATGGGTACACCAGTAGCGTTGACCAGGAAGCCGAGGAGGATAAGGAACACCCTGTTAACTCCACAGGGGTCCTGGGGTACGCTGTCCGTGCGCGTAGAGGGCACAACCGGACAGGTGGCGCAGCAGGTGCGTTGTCCGTGTGCGTAGGGGGTACAATCGGACAGGTGGCGCAGCAGGTGCGTTGTCCGTGTGTGTAGGGGGCACAATCGGACAGGAAGCACAGCAGCCGCAGCCCAGTTAACGCCACTGGGCTGCTATAGCAAGACTGGAACGGCAGGAGGGAAGCACGGCACCTGACCCTGATGTGCCGAGCCACGAATCTTGGCGTGACAGGCACCGTTCGCCTAACCCTACCTACTGCTTCCCAACAACATAGGCTTATGCCGCAATGAGGCTCTAACATGGAGGTGTGCTCTGACTGAGCAAAAGTGAAGACTGCGCCCCTCCATGTTGTCTCCAGCCCCTTTTATAACCTGGGACCGCCCCAAACCCAGGGTGGAACCACCAAGGTCCAATAGCAGAGTGCCATGTCATCAGTGACGTCACATGCTACCTATCCGGAACCGCCATGTCATTGATGACCTCATGGCAGCCACGCCCCAAACACTTCACCAGTCATCGTCTGACGACCAATACTGAGGTGCCAGATCATAGGGGCGGGCCTCTGCGAGCCAGTCCGGAGTTGCCACGTCATCAGGACACCTGACACCCTCTGCCCTATCAGGGCCTGCCACCTCACGGACATGCTCAGTGAGGTCCTTACCGGACCTAGCCTCTGGTGCACTAAGTGCCTGAGCATGCCCAGTAGCCTGAGCAACAGGCTGAGAAAGCAGACTATCAGTTTAAGCATGCTCAGTAGGCACATCCCAGCACTTAGACACAGCACGAAGTCCAAGTACCTGTGCAAAGAGGCTGTTAGGGTTAATTGTGGGAGCATGCTCAGTAGCCTGAACTGAGGACTTAGTCTCAGACATAACACAATTAGGCTG
Organism: Anomaloglossus baeobatrachus; assembly: GCF_048569485.1. Classification (NCBI taxonomy): domain Eukaryota; kingdom Metazoa; phylum Chordata; class Amphibia; order Anura; family Aromobatidae; genus Anomaloglossus; species Anomaloglossus baeobatrachus. The sequence goes on from NC_134355.1 coordinate 141,852,664, forward strand.
AGCATGCTCACTAGGCAAAACACCGGGCTTAAACTCTGGCTGGGGTAAATCGGCGCACGCATGCGCACTAGCCGCCTTTCCACACTTAGACGTGGTGGAAGGAACAGCCAACTGGACGACCCGAGGCACGGCCAAGAATGGCAGCCGGCGGCTTGGCGCAACAGGAACCGCAGCAGGCCGCTTGCGGCTATGGCGGCACCGGTTCGTAACACATGTCACACAAAATAGTTACTAAATAACATTTCCCACATGTCTACTTTATACCAGTGCAATTTTGGAAACATTTATTTTTTGTCATGAAGTTTGAAGGGTTCAAAGTTCATAAGCAATTTCTCATTTTTCCAACAAAATTTGCAAAAATTTTTTTTTAGGGACTACATCACAATGACTTTGAGAGGCCTAGACGACAGAAAATACCCAAAAGTGACATCATTCTAAAAACTGCACCCCTCACACTGCTCAAAACCACATCCTAGAAGTTTATTAAGCATTTAGGTTATTCACAAGATCCAAAGCAATGTGGAAGGAAAAAAATGAAAATTTACTTTTTTACTCAAAAATGTTAATTTAGCCATACAATTTAGCATTTTCTCAAAGGTATCAGGAAATTTGCACCATAAAATATATTGTGCAATTTGTCCTGAGTACGCCACTACCTCATATGCGGTGGAAATCAATTGTTTAGGTGCTCGTCAGGGCTTGCAAGGGAAGGAGCGCCATTCAAATTTTTTGAAAGCAAAATTAGCAGGACTAATTAGCGGACGTCATGTCATGTGACCCCCTGAGGTACCTAAACAAAGGAGCTCCCCAACAACTGACCCTATTTTGGAAACTAAACCTCTCAAGGAATTTATCTAGATGTTTGATGAGTACATTAAACCCCTGGGGGCCTCACAGAAGATGATAATGTTCAGCCATGAAAATATATATTTTTTTACCACAAAATTGTAACCAGATAGCTTTTTTCACAAGGGTATCTGGCAAAAATGCACCATACAATTTATTGTGCAATTGTGGACACCATGTCACATTTGGAGACTCCCTGAGCTGCCAAAATAAAGAAGCTCCCCACAAGTGACCACATTTTGGAAACTAGACCCCTCAAGGAATTTATCTAGATGTTTGATGAGCACCTTGAACCCCTTTTGGCCTCACAGAAGTTGATAACAATGAGCCATGAAAATAAAAAAAAACATTTTTACCACAAAATTGTTATTTTAACCAGGTAGCCTTTTTTTCAATAGGGTATCAGGAAAAATGCACCATACAATTTATTGTGCAATTTCTCCTGAGTACGCAGATTCCTAATATGTGGGGGAAATCAACAGTTTAGTGCACGGCAGGGTTCAGAAGGAAAGGAGCGCCATTTGACTTTTCAAACGCATGGACACCGATCAATGATGTGCATCACTGATTGCTGCTGCAGGACGTACACACGGGTGATGTGCAAAAAGTGATGGGGATACGAACAAAAAAAAGTCCTGTCCAAAATTAAGCATGGATGCCGATGCGTGACATGCATAACTGATCAGCGCTCAGCCACTGCAGGATGCACACACGGATAAGGGGGAAAAAGTGATGGGGATACGGACAAAAAAAAAGTTGTGGCCAAAATTGAGCACAGATGCTGATGCGTGATATGCATCACGGATCGCCGCTAGCAGGATGCATGGACGAATAAGGTGCATAAAGGGACAGGTGTAGAGGGACAAAAAAATAAAATTCTACTCACAGGACCAGAGGAGTAGCAGGAGGGTCACTGACAAGAGCAATTGAAGGAGTTAAAGCAGGCAGAAAGATGGATGGCTTAATACACGATGCAGCAGTCAGTAAGATGGACGTCTCAAGCGCGAGGACCAAGGAAGGATCCAGTGATGGAGGCAGATGTGATTGGACCAACAAAGACCTCAGATGACCCAGTGGGAGCAGGTAGATGATGTCGGAGGGGGACAGCAGATACCAAGGGGGAGAGAGATTGCAGATCAGGTGAAAGATAGACAGATCGCAGATCGGGGGGAGATAGACAGATTTCAGATCGGCGGGAAGAGACACAGAGATCGTATATCGGCAATAGGGCAGCATGGGAGTGCATAGGCACAGCACGGGAGCTTGCAGGTGGAGCAGGATAGAGGAGCGGCAATCAGACAGTGACGGTGGCGTGGCACTACAAGTACCAGTAAGGGCACGGCAGGCAGGTGGGGACAGATAGAGAGATTGGGGGAAGATAGATCCCATATTAGTATGGGGCAGCACGGGAGCATGCAGGGGCAGCATGCAATACTTACAGGTGCAGCAGGATGCAGGAGCAGCGGCTGTGGTGTGGTACTACAAGTACCAGCAGGGTCATAGAGCAGACATGCTGGGGGAGGTCTCTCCAGGCCAAAACAAGCCTGGGGAGGGAGGTCACCAGCAGGTCAGATCCCTCCCCCTGCACGCTGATTCGAGTAATTGTGCATCATAGCACAATCACTTTAATCAGTGCTTCAGGGGGGCGCCACATTTGTTGGCCTCCAGACTATGATTTGCTGCAGCAAATATTAGCTGGTCTCACCGGATCACACTGTTTGGAGCATATTTTTAGCCGAAGACAGTGCAATCTCTGTGATTGGCTTTCAGATATGAATCACAGTGATCGTGGTTGGGGGGTGGTGATGCCACCCATCCTGGGGTCAAGCAAAGGTCCCCTGCTGTAAGAAACAACAAACTGTATCATTTGAAAAGCCATTGCTATGGCCACAGCAATCAAATGAATTTTAGGCAGTAAAAATACGTCCCTGGTTAAGTCAGGTAAAAATAGGACGTGATATTAATGCCCATGGTCATGAAGGGGTTAAATAGCTTCACATGGGGTTCAGTTCAGTCTTAGGAGGCAATCAGAGGCATTGCAAAATTTACAATTCATGGCAAATTGCTTTGCTGCAAATATAAAATTTAAAAACAAATTGTTAAAGAAGTTGAATTTGACTTTTAAAAGATTTAATCCTATCTTTAAGAAGTCTAAAATGACAAATATTTTTTACATCATTTTAAAAAGAAGTGTTATTTGCATAATAATAATAATACATACAGGTTAATCAATAATTCTGATATCTTTTATTCAGAATGTAAAGTATTGCAAATTAAGCAATTTGCTGCAGTTGAACAGGACACATCTGCTTGTGTAAAATATAGTTTTTGAAAACTGGTACTTCATTTTCAGCTAGACTGTGTTTGAAATAGCTGTGAAAAATGGTAGAACTATTGAGGTCTGACAATTTCTTTCGAATTGAGAAGATTTTTTTTACACATGAAAAGATTCAATTTATTTTGCAGCAAATAAAGTACAATAACTGTAATCACACTTGATGCAAATATATGCAGAGGCATCTTTCTGGAAAACAAATCGAATCTATTAGATATAATCATTACCATACTTGATGCGGAACTTTTGGAAAATGAACATGCAACTCATTTGGCTGACTCATTATTTATTGATGCATGAGTCTAGGGTATTTGTCATGCTCCATATCAAATACCATTTCCAGTTAATTAAATTACCTTGGTTATATAAATAAGCAGTTACATTGTTTGATATTGCTTTATTATTAAGCACATCCAAAAAGTAAATCTGCTGATATTAGTTAATAGCAATGCTTTTTGTAAGGTTAAATTAGCAAGCAACTGTAAAATAAATACTAATGTTGCATTATCTAAAAGAGTAAATGGAGTAATTTATCATATCTTTTTAGAAGTCTTTTGCTGACCAACATTTTTTGCGAAAAATGTGCAACTCTTAGATATGGTGTTTAGTCATCCTCTTGCGACTTTTGAGAGGCAGCTCTAATCTGGTTCATCGCTAGCAATGCAAATAAGGTTTATATTACATTTCAAAAATTTGATTATATAAAACTAAGTTTAGTATAGGAATAGTGTAAAGAGAAGTGTTTCATCTAAAAATGTGAAAAATGTTTCAAACGTTAACTGATGCAATGTAACATAAGAAAAACTGATTTACAAATTAACTGAATGATGAATTTTCCTCATAAGTTATGTGACAAATCCTGAATAAAATTCTATTAATGATATCCATCACTCCAAACAAAACTATAGTTGTACATTATCATTTTATTACAGATTCCGGCATATACCAAGTAGCTAACAGTGATATATTTTCCTATGATGTGCCTGTATAACACTGGTGTAAAACTGTGCTTGGAGGGGTTGGTCCTTTCATTTTTTATAGATGGCCTATTATTTGGATATACCATCAATATCTGATTGGTGGTGGTGGGATACATAGCACTCCCACCAATCAGCTATTACAAGCACTGGGTGAGGCTAGAAGGTTGTCTAATGCTGCAGGAACACAGCAGGTCTGTCATTTCTTTAGTGGACGTGGTCAGATACTGCAGATCCACCTGAGATAGAGTAGGGACATCAAAATCCAAAACGTATATTCTGCTCCTATTATAGACTTAACTTCTTGCATGATGGACTTTCTAATAATTTTCTAATACATTTCTACAAATTTTTATATTTTTTGAACTTTGATGCTGGATTTTTCACATATTGCAGATCCATTCCGTATTCAAGTGTTTTGGGGTTGGAGCTGTAGTACCCAAACTACTTGGTACTATATTTTTGATGCTGCTTCTGTATTCCAACAGCATCCAAGAACTTCTGGACACCACCGGTGCCGGAAATAGCTGTTTTGCGGGACGCTTGGTATTGCACCCCCATTTATTACCTAAAGTTGGCCTTTCCTAAGGATAGGCTATCAATAGATAAATTGTAAATCTCTTTAAAGTGTTAAGAGAAAGACAAAGCTTTCACATAACATTTTTACGGTGATCTATTGCTATTTTATGTATATATTTTCAAAATTCATCATGAGATACTTATACACATCTAGACAAATACTCTATTTATGCCTACTAGGAACTGCTCAAAATAGTTTTTCGGTGGCATTTATGCTAACACAGAATGTGGGGCAGGACCAGACTAATGCCACCACAGCACCATTCTGGAGATGGAGCAGCCGAGTAGCAAAATAAAGAGACCAGATTTCACTTGTCAACGTAACTTCAGGTAACTGCCTGGGGAAGATTTACCATTGTGCATGTGCCACATGACTCATATTGCAAAATATTGCATCTAGATTAAAACTTAATTATTACTTAAAACACTATATATTTCATGTTTAAAAAGGTGTATCACTTCACAAAATCAGATGTCTCTTCATTGCAGAAGAGACATGGCTAAAAAGCTTTCCACAAAAGATGGTATGAGTAAAAAACAGTAGGTGCCTACGCGGACCTGTGGAATTTCAGGTTCTGCTGGTCCAGCTGAACTTTTTTAAAGTTCGCTTTTGGACCCGGACTTTACCTGAACTTCATTTAAAGTCACTGATTGGCAGTTTGGGTCTCCGCCCACATACAACTAGTCATAAACAGAATACTTTTGGAGGAAGGTGGGCTGGGTTTTTCCATTTTTTGGGGGGTGAACGCTACATCTGATCATCCTGTGGTTACCTCCAGTTTGAGCCACTCAAACACTGCAAGCGTCTTGCACTGGGCCGAGCATTGTACATACCCAAGCATAGCAATCATACCCAAGAACAGTGATGCTCGCATAAGCGTTTTGCATTCAGAATGCACCCAAACAACAAACCCAAACTTCATTTCCTTGGAAAAGTCTGAGTTCATAAAAACACCAAATTTCAGGTTCACTCATCTCTAGAGGTGATACAAATGTTGGAGTGGTGATTGGTACACATCTCATTATTCATGTATGGGTAAATTGGGAATACAGGCTATAAAGGGGAAATTGGTTAAACTTGTTGCTCTGTGGGGGACGTCTTGCAATCTTGACTGTGTGGGTGAACTGGGAATACAGATTCTGTAGGGACCTTTTTTAAATTGTTGATCTGTGAAGAATCTCTGAAATCCATCTCTGTGAGGTAACTGAAAATTTTCAGTTTCTTCATTTACTTGCTATGTAACCATAATTACCAGGATTTCAGAAGCCCTTTAAGTCATTTACCTATCCACATTTGTTTGCAGGGCAATTGGCATGCTCTTACCCCCATTTAGGCTCTTTTGCAGCCCCTAGCCCTTACTATATCCATTTTACAGACCCAAACTTGGTGCTACTCACTGACTTGTATGGGGTTCGTTGTTGAGGGTTAAGTTAAGTGTCAAGTTCGCTCACCGATCCCGATTGTTTTTTTCCCATGCTGGTTTGACGAACCCAAATATCCGCGGGTTTAGTTATCACTATACTTGTACTGTAGATTTTTGAAAATGTGTTTTAGAGAAGAACAGTTTTATTTTATATGTAAATGAGGGGGTTCTAAGTGCATTCTTGGCCTGGCCAAGGGCTTGTTGCACCTTCCCGCCTTTTCAATTAACATCCACTACCCCTCCCTACATTTTGATTGGCAGTGCTCGCTTTGCAGCTGCAGGAACAGTGGGATATGTGAGTGGTAAGGTGACTAATTAATTTTTTTATTTACTTTTTTTTACATCCTAAATTTATTACGTTCTGGAAAAGGGTGGAGTATTGTAATTGAGGATGTGCCCTCAGCCACTCCAAAACCACATCAAAGCCCCTCATTTATATGTGTAATAAAACAATTTTTCTCTAAAGCACGATTACTACAATCTTGAGCACCAGCATGGTTTTTATATGCAGTAAGTCCCCTTCATGAAGGCCTAAATAGTTTAGTTTCAGTTGTGGGGTGACAGACTCCATTTAAAGAACAATTGGATGACAAACAGAAAATTATCGGATCTGCAAAGTTATTCAATGTGAATTGTATGTTCATTATTATATTCTGAGGTCTCTGAAGACCTCAGAGCATCATACATCTTACAATCATGAGAATAAAGTAGAGAAAAGCCCATAGAGTATATTTGAAAATAAATGCATACATGTCCTCTTGGTGAAAATACAAAAAGCCTTTATTGCACATAGAATTATTTTAAAAATTACAACAAGAGGAGATTAAAAAAAATAGACAATAATATAAAATCCATATATGGGTGAGGGTGAGAGCTCCAGAGAACACCATCGACAGGTGATTTACATGTGGATATATCCATGGTTATAACCAAGGTATCCCTAGGATGTCTGCTATTAAAACCGCCAAAGCCTATAGTCGTATATTATAAAGGTCAAGTGACCAAACATTACTACATAACAAACACCACGGTCTTTAGCAAGTATTTACATAGCAAACACCCCAATCCTACTGAGTAGATGTAAATAAGCACCGTCTAAATAAGATTAAGTGGTAATTCAGCACCCGCAGTCCAGTCATCAGTGAAAATTAAGACATCCTTTATTCCCAAAACATGTTAAAAACATACATGTTTAAAATCAGAACTGCCTTACTTGTTTCAGGTCATAGAGACCCTTAGGCTGGTTTCAGACGTCTGTGTTTTAGGCTTTTAACACGGATGTCACACGTACCCATGTTATTCTATGATGTGCCTCACACGTCCATGTTTGCACACGGACCATGTGACCTTTCATGACCCCGCACGCACACATGCAGGCATCTCCAGCAGCACGGATGTCAAACTGATCGCACACTGATGTGATCTGTGTGACATCAGTGTAAAACACACCGGAGAAAATATTTGTCTTTTTAATAAAAATATTTTCTATATTTACTTCTCTCCAGCGATGCTGTCTCCGGCTCTGCTGCCTCCCGCACCTTATCGCCACTCATTATACTCACTGAATATTCAGTGCCCTGAGGAGCTGGAAGCGGGGACAGCACTGGGGACTTCAGTGCTGGGCACCGCATCGCTGGGTGAGCATACAGCAGTGTGCGTGTGTGTGTGTGTATGTGTGGTGAGGACCTAGAAGCCGGAACATCACGGGGACAGCATCGGTGACTCATCACAGTTCCCAGTGAACTCTGATGAACCCGTGAAGCTGTAGCGTGGGTGTTGCAGGGGTCATCAGGATGTCATCAGAAACTCCGATGACCTCCTGGATGTCACTGTGCTTTGTGAATACTCACCTGTCCCCATAGTGCTGTCCTCGGCGGTGCTGTCCTCGGCGGTGCTGTCCTTGGTGGTACTGTACCCACGATGCTGCGGCTTCCTGAGTGCGGTGAATAATCAATGAATATAATGAGCGGCAGTCAGGAGCGGGAGGCAGCAGAGATGGAGAAAGCAGGTAAATATGAAAAAACATTTATTTCACAGACCCGTGTTTTCTCCAGTACCTGTCACACACATGCAAGCACGGATGTCACACATATGGCAAATGTATGACACATGTATGACAATAACCATGCATGTGACTGGTACCTGATTAAACACGGACGTCTGAAACCAGCCTTACTCATAGTCTATGAGTAAGGGTCTCTATGACCTGAAACGCGTAAGGCAGTTCTGATTTTAAACATGTATGTTTTTACCATGTTTGTGAATAAAGGATGTCTTAATGTTCACTGAAGACTGGACTACGGGTGCTGGATTACCACTTACTCTTATTTAAACTGACTTCTGCAGGGGTGGACCTCCCCTTTCCTTCATCCGTGCAACCTAGGTAGTTTGGATCACATGGCTCTGGTAGGCTGAAATTTACTCCTTCTCACTTGTAAATAAGCACCACATATCTTAGGGTTGGTATTGCTTACCCATCATGGAAACCCCTGATCAAATGGAAAACGTGCCCCCTCCCGGGGCTGCAACATGTTGAATGCAAAAAATATACATATATATATATTCACCTGTCTGGTGGATTGTCCCCACAGCTGCCTTCTGGCCCTTTGCGCCTCATCTTTTCCCCTTCCTTTGTCTGGCGCATCTTCAATCCAGGCTGTAGCTGCTAGCTCAAATAAACCTCTGATGTCACTCGGTTGACACATCGCAAAGTTATGACGTACAAAGTAATGGCATGGCGTGCAGTGTGGTCAGGGCCTAGTTTAGCCTGAAACCTCAGAATAGATTAAAAAGGTCAATGGGGATGCATATAACAGATGAGGAGGAAAAGAAGAGACACAGAAGACTGTTCAGCGAACTGACGGGACAGTGAGACAGCTGAATGGTGAGGGGAGTATTATTAATTATTTTTTTACTATTTGCTTGACCTTCAATAGTTCAGCATTATGCAATAAAAGCTGGCAACCATTTACTGAATTTACAAGAAACAATATTGCAAAAAATAAAAAATCATCATTATGGATAACACAATGTTTTGCAACATGAAACTAGAATTCAGTTCCACTCTAATAAATGTTCTCTTTTCTAACGGCAATTTTATTCTGATAAACAAAAGGATAAATAGTAAAAATGATGTTGTAGTAATAAAGATACAGAATATGACATTGAACGGTGGCTGTCTTAATTAGGCCTATCTCCGAATCACTATATTTCTTCCCCATCCACCTACATTTTATATAATGAACAAGATGTTTAAAGTCAGAAGGAAAGTCGTCCAATTAATTGGTTGCAATTTGTAATAAATTGAAATGTTCTCCTGGAAATGTAATGACATTTTGAAGGATTGCAGAAATGTGTAGGCTTTTAAATCAAATAAATGCATGGCACTGTACCGTATGGTAAATGAACCATTCTTTATCTGATGAATATTTTATGCTGTGTAACCAAGATACAGACATCCACTAGACAAATGTTGAAATAGATTAACCTCTGAAAAGGATATTAGCTGTATACGTAATATTGACAATTAAATTAGCAAATTAATTAATCTATTCAATACTTAAATAAATATAATTTATGTAATACAATGTACATATAACATTGCACAGCACTACTTTCTAAATTTTCAACTTTTTCTTTATACAGTGCTTTTCAAGTTCATCCAAATAACACAGATGACAGCAGAATAAGTAATAGGGGCCACTTTTTCCAGCTTAGGCTACTTTCACACATCAGTTTTTTTCCATCAGGCACAATCCGGAAAAGAACGGATAAAACTGATCCGGCCCCAGATCCGTTTTATCCCCATTTATTTGTATTAGCGCCAGATTGTGCTGGATGGCATTGTGTTGCATCCGACTTTTGCGACGGCCGGATGGAGTGTCTCTTGTAACGTTTTTTGTCTCTGATACGGCGTGATTTACAATGAAAGCCTATGGACGCCGAGCATGCGGCCGCATCCAGTTTTTGCCGTATTATGCCGTATCCGTTTTTTTAAACTGGGCATGCTCCAATTTATTGTAAAAAAATAGATCCGGCAAAAAAACGGACAAGATAGATGCAAAAACGGATGCGCCGCATCCATTTTTTGACGGATCCGGTATATCGGATCCGTAAAAAAAAAAAGAATCCGGCGCATACGTTTTTGCATACTCTGCGCCGGATCCATTGCATCAGGCACAAGCCAGATTGTGCCTGATGCCAAAAAACTGATGTGTGAAAGTAGCCTTAGCTTGCTCTATATCCCACTTTTTTCCTATGTTCAGCACATAGTAGATGTTGGCTTTGATTCTGCTATTCCAACAACAGGAAAACAGACACAACATGAATCTCCCAGAATTTTCATTTGTTTTCATTTTTCAGGAACATAGATCACAATGCTTTAAAATACGAAACATAGCACATAGCACATACACTAGGTACTCACTCTCTCCGGGTGCAGCGATGGTTCACTGCTGCTACTTAGGTCTTGGTGATTTGGCTACAGGGGTGATGGCACATCGACAGTGCACCTCACTGCTGAAGTCAAACAAGACAGCACGTGCCATTGAGCTCAGAGATCGGCTACAGCCATAATATGCTTTAGATTAGATGTTACTGCTGCAACCAAAACACTCAGACACAAGCAGCAATGGGGAGCCGATGTTAATCTCAAGGAGGCAGATTATCTGCTCTGTTTTATATTTCATTTACTTTACAGCAATGCAGGGTTTTTTTTCCTATGTGTGGAAGCCCCTTAAAGGGGTTGTTTTGTCATTTATTTCCAGAAGTGCACAGCTACCCTTCCTTCACACTTCTTGTTTGTCACAGGCGGATCACTGTTGATTAATTGATAGGTTAGACCAGTGGCTGTCTCAGGCCTCTGCCACACTTACGTGACAAAATGTAACGTTTTCGTCACGTACGTGTTAAAGGTGTGGTTCTGTCCCCATGTGCCGTGTTTATGGCACCTACGTGTTCTCCGTGTGGTATATGTAACAACACACGGAGAACGGAAAGCCCCGCCTTACCTGCATCATCCGGCGCTGTCTGTGGTGCTGACTGACAGCTCCGGCACAGGCCACGCCCCACTGACGCTGCTTTTAGCCCCCAGTGAAGAGGATGCGTTGTTCAAATTCACTGGGGGACAGATGCAGGGGACAGCCATGGCAGAGACTGCAGGTATGGTGGAGGTGAGTATGTGTTTTTATTATTTTTACACTGACACCTGTCTTTCTCCGGCGCGTGTCACACGGGCCCGCGTCCACACTACATCCGTGTGGTATGGGTGCGGGCCGTGTGACACCCGTGCTGACAGAGCAACACGGACATGTCAGTATTTTTAAAAAACGGACACACGTAAGTACGGAACGGACACACATTCTGTTCCTGAATACTTACGTGTGTCCAAAACAATAACAATACATAGGACTCATGTACCGGAGGCACGTGAGTGTGGCAGAGGCCTCACAGTGTGTGCTACATAATGTTGCAAACGAACATAGCTTTCCCTTTTTTCAACCCTTTAGATGTTTCACAGGAACTAAAGAAATGTGGAAGGAAAAAATAAAAGTAATTTTTTTATTTTTTCCTTCCACATTTCTTTAAATTACTTTGGCCCCGAATTTTGTATTTTCACAAGGGAAACTGGAGAATTTGTTCCATACTATTTGTTGTGCAATTAAACCAGATGTTTTTTTTTCATGTGGTTTTCTGCCAGAAGTTGCAGACTTGATGCAGAGAATTTCTTTAGCAAATCTGCAGCGTGTGCACATAGTTTTACAATTTGCTTTGCACACTTTCATCTGGTATGGTTGTTTGAGGCTTTCCATAGCTGTTAATCCAGGGTTTGCCATGGTGATGACCCAGGGTTAATACAGTTAGGTCCAGAAATATTTGGACAGTGACACAATTTTCGCGAGTTGGGCTTTGCATGCCACCACATTGGATTTGAAATGAAATCTCTACAACAGAATTCAAGTGCAGATTGTAACGTTTAATTTGAAGGTTTGAACAAAAATATCTGATAGAAATTGTAGGAATTGTACACATTTCTTTACAAACACTCCACATTTTAGGAGGTCAAAAGTAATTGGACAAATAAACCAAACCCAAACAAAATATTTTTATTTTCAATATTTTGTTGCGAATCCTTTGGAGGCAATCACTGCCTTAAGTCTGGAACCCATGGACATCACCAAACGCTGGGTTTCCTCCTTCTTAATGCTTTGCCAAGCCTTTACAGCCGCAGCCTTCAGGTCTTGCTTGTTTGTGGGTCTTTCCGTCTTAAGTCTGGATTTGAGCAAGTGAAATGCATGCTCAATTGGGTTAAGATCTGGTGATTGACTTGGCCATTGCAGAATGTTCCACTTTTTTGCACTCATGAACTCCTGGGTAGCTTTGGCTGTATGCTTGGGGTCATTGTCTATCTGTACTATGAAGCGCCGTCTGATCAACTTTGCGGCATTTGGCTGAATCTGGGCTGAAAGTATATCCCGGTACACTTCAGAATTCATCCGGCTACTCTTGTCTGCTGTTATGTCATCAATAAACACAAGTGACCCAGTGCCATTGAAAGCCATGCATGCCCATGCCATCACGTTGCCTCCACCATGTTTTACAGAGGATGTGGTGTGCCTTGGATCATGTGCCGTTCCCTTTCTTCTTCAAACTTTTTTCTTCCCATCATTCTGGTACAGGTTGATCTTTGTCTCATCTGTCCATAGAATACTTTTCCAGAACTGAGCTGGCTTCATGAGGTGTTTTTCAGCAAATTTAACTCTGGCCTGTCTATTTTTGGAAATGATTAATGGTTTGCATCTAGATGTGAACCCTTTGTATTTACTTTCATGGAGTCTTCTCTTTACTGTTGACTTAGAGACAGATACACCTACTTCACTGAGAGTGTTCTGGACTTCAGTTGATGTTGTGAACGGGTTCTTCTTCACCAAAGAAAGTATGCGGCAATCATCCACCACTGTTGTCATCCGTGGACGCCCAGGCCTTTTTGAGTTTCCAAGCTCACCAGTCAATTCCTTTTTTCTCAGAATGTACCCGACTGTTGATTTTGCTACTCCAAGCATGTCTGCTATCTCTCTGATGGATTTTTTCTTTTTTTTCAGCCTCAGGATGTTCTGCTTCACCTCAATTGAGAGTTCCTTAGACCGCATGTTGTCTGGTCACAGCAACAGCTTCCAAATGCAAAACCACACACCTGTAATCAACCCCAGACCTTTTAACTACTTTATTGATTACAGGTTAACGAGGGAGACGCCTTCAGAGTTAATTGCAGCCCTTAGAGTCCCTTGTCCAATTACTTTTGGTCCCTTGAAAAAGAGGAGGCTATGCATTACAGAGCTATGATTCCTAAACCCTTTCTCCGATTTGGATGTGAAAACTCTCATATTGCAGCTGGGAGTGTGTACTTTCAGCCCATATTATATATATAATTGTATTTCTGAACATGTTTTTGTAAACAGCTAAAATAACAAAACTTGTGTCACTGTCCAAATATTTCTGGACCTAACTGTATGGCAGTGATTGGGTTCCTGGGATCGCATAAGAGGGACTTGATGGCTCACGAGAGGAGCGTGATCCTCTCACTGTAACCTTAATGCTGCAATCACAATTGATTGCAGAATTTACAGAGTTAAATTGCCGAGAGCATTGCGGACGCCACTCCTGGTAATGACAGCTGGGTTTCAGCTATAACATGAGCTGCAGACCCAGTGATGATCGTCGGGGTACAGCGCTTGATCCCCCACGACTGCCAGGACGTACTGGGTACAGGAAGGAATAGACTTTTATGATGTACCCAGTACACCAAATGTCACAAAGAGGTTTATATAATGTTATCAATTACTTATTTAAAGTTAGCATATGCTTATTTTATTCATTTGTATATGGCCAGGGAAAGAGCCTAGCTTTTAATTAAAAAAATATAATTTTATCATTTTATTCTTATTGGAGATTTTTAATGGTAATTTGTAATTTTTGTGCAGCGCCCTTTTTAGAATAGCATTTTTTCCTTCTCGAACCAATTCTCTGCATCTCTCTTGCCCAGTGCATGAACACTACAGGCCTCTGGTTGAAGCAGCTTATGCACATGGTGGATTTACATGCATTCATCATTGTTGTGTATGATGTGCATAACTGAATCAGGTAAGCCAATCTAAATATATTTTAATACCCTCAGAACAAGCTGTTTGCACCCATAGAGCACTTTTCTCTTCAGCTCATTTTGTTTAAAGAGACCAGAAACAAGCACTAAAGGACCAGTCTGACCTCAGTATATGTAAATGCAACCTAAATGGTTAAAGTGAACCTGTCAGGTGCAATATGCACCCAGAATCACAAGCAGTTCTGGGTGCATACTGCTAATCCCTGCCTAACTGTCCCTGCATCTAATAGCATAGATAAAGAGATCTTTGGAAAAAGTATTTTTAAAGATCCTTTATGATATGCTAATGAGGCCAGGGACTAGTCGCAAAGGCGTTAGTTCCCTTGGCTAGTCATCCTTCTTGTTAACACGCTTCTGTGGACAAGCTTACATGCTAATGAATGTGCAGCATCAGAGGCATGGTTGCTCTCACTGCTCTCTGCTGCCACCCCAGGTTTTTGGCTCAGTGCGCATGATTAGAACGTCCCCGGACTTCCACTCATGCACGCAACACCAGTTTAAAGCCGGGATGTTGTCTTAACAAACATACATTAAGGTGCCTCCAGGGAGTACTGGCACTGTGGTACTTATTGCGGTACACTGCCCTGTTGAATTGCTAGAGAGCTCCAGCCTTGAGAAAGGAGCCTCAAACTTTAATGGAACTAACAGTGGAGTAATGGTATATTGATGCCAGTGGCATATATTTGAGAAACTTTTTATAGTGAATTGTTATGTCCTAATGAGAAATTGATATCTAATATATAAAGCTGAGTGTATGTGTGTGTGTGTGTGTATGTCCGCTAAAGGAATCCTCACCGTCTCATTTACAATCACGAAATTTTGCACAGATGCCTCATGGGACTCAGGGAATGTCATAGACTATGTTTTGACTGGAAAATTTAACCCCGCACTTTACAGTTACTCTCCAAAAATTCTGCCTCCTTTAGAGTCAATGGAGCTGGAAGCCACAGGTTGTTATTAGCAGCTCTGATTGGTTGCTATAGGAACAAAAGACATTTATAGTATAACAAGCTTATGTGTGAGGTAATATGATATCGGTGGAGAAGGATAGAGACAGACAGAGACAGACAGACAAAGAGACAGAGAGAGAAAGACAGACAGATAAACAAACAGAGAGACAGACAGAGAAACAGACAGAGAGACAGACAGAGATAGACAGAGACATACGGGGAAAGAGACAGACAGGGAAGAGACAGATGGGGAAAGAGACAGACGTGGAAAAAGAGACAGACAGAGAAAGGCAGACAGGGAAAGAGACAGACAGAGAGACAGTGAAAGACAGATGGGGAAAGAGAATGACCTGGAAAAGAGACTGACCTGGAAAAGAGACAGACCTGGAAAAGAGACAGACCTGGGAAAGAGACAGACCTGGAAAGAGACAGACCTGGGAAAGAGACAGACCTGGAAAAGAGACAGACCTGTGAAAGAGAAAGACCAAAGAAAGAGACAGATCTGGGAAACAGACAGACCTGGAAAGAGACAGACGGGGAAAGAGACAGACGGGCAAAGGGACAAACGGGGAAAGGGACAGATGGGGAAACAGAGAGAGAGAGACAAACAGACAGAGATAGAGACAGACATACACACACAGACAAAGAGATAGAGAGATACTGAGAGACTGATACAGAGACAGACAGAGAGAGATAGACACAGAGACATAGACACAGACAGACAAACAGAGACAGACAGGGAAAGAGACAGAGAGACAGAGACAGTTACTATCCCGGGCAGCACCCGGGTACTACAGCTAGTAATATAATATAACTGAATAGTTTTACTCTGTAGTGGCAGGCCAACAGCTGCACTTGATGTACTAAATATACAGGATTATCATGGGCTTTAAAGTGTTTGAGCATGATGAATTGTTGAAATCCATTAGTCTTTGAGATCTTCAAATGATGATAAGTAATAATTTATATTGAAGCATTGGCACTTTATATTTATTATATGGTGGTTTATGTGAATACGTTAGCACTTTATATTTATTTATCACAATATAAATAGTACATATTTGTGATAGTTATGATTTTTTTGATATCCAACATCAAAAGTTTTTAAAGTATCTCCTTTGACATATAATGTGGATAATCATATCATAGGAAATTTTGTATCAGTCCTAAAATAATTTATAGGCTGTTTTGTACTATTGCTATTCCCTGATCCTAGTCAGTTTACTTAATAATCCTTTTAAGAGAATAATTTTGTTTTTAATATCTTGTTAATTAAATAAAGGATTTTATTGAAGTATATGTTGCTTTGTGGTCACAATTTTTGGATATATTGTGTATAGTGACACAATCTAAATAAGAAGTGTTTGTATTCATAGTACACATGACTGGAAATCAGGGACTTCTGATCATGCACACTGAGCTGAAATCCAGCGTCGGGCATGGTGGCAGCAGAGAGCGATGAGATTGACTATATCTCTGACGCTGCGCATACTAAGGGGGCCAACTAGCTAAGGGAAGTAATGCACTTGCGACTAGTTGCTGGCCTCATTAGCATAGTATAAAGAATCTTTAGAAATACTTTTTCTAAAGATCTCTTTATCTATGCTACTTGATATAAGGATGGTTAGGCAGGGATTAGCAATATGCACCCAGAACTGTTCATGTTTCTGGGTGCAAATTGCACCTGACAGGTTCCCTTTAAGTGTAAAAGGGCAGTATGTGAGAATTTACGGCCCAAATGTAACATTTTGGCCAAGATCCCACTTTGTATAAAACCGGCGCTGTACATAGATTACATAAAAGTAATGTTCATTGTGTAAAAAGCAAAGTTGTTAACTGTGAAAAATGAAACTTGGGAAAAGACTATTGTGCATTTTTTTTCTGCCTCCACAAATTATGCTGAGCACCTCCTGTCTTTTTGGAGTGCAGTATTCATAACTGATGGGAGAAAATGATAGATTAATGAAAATAATCCATCTTTGAAAAAGGTGTTTTTACAATTTACAGCACACAAGATGATTTGGAATGGACTAGACATCTTATAGGTTCAACCCAAGGTCTTTGCCAAACTCCAAACTGTAAATAAATTGAAATGAAACTGAAATATATTTCTTCCCCTGGAATTTTATCAAAGTGTTCAAAACCTTTTCTCTACAGTTAACTGCAAGGTTGAGTTATTAGATTGTCTTCGCTGTTAAGTTAAAACAGAAAAATAAGTTTGCATCCTAAAATTGCAGATTAAAAATTGTATTTGGTTCCATGTATGCAGCATACATAGATATTTAGGAAACCTGGTTTATATAATCATAATAATAATAATAATAATAATATTTTGATAAATATGCAAAATACTAATAAAAAAATAAATAGGTGATAATTAAAAATCTAACATATAATTTAACGATTAATATTTTGTGATAGACACCTTAAACAGATATCTTAATGGGTTAGTCCCATGTTCAAAAATGGATATTGTTGTATAGTGCTTGTAGAAACAAACATTTTTATGATGTATTGTTTCTTTAAAAAAATCAGCCATTCTTTAGAAAGTAACACTTGTCTTTTTGTTACAGCTCATTGCCTAGGTACTAAACACCGCTCCTGTCAAGGTAGTAAGCACTGTGCTGAAACTGGCCAGAAAACAGTTCACTCAGGCGGTCAAAGACAACTTCAAAAAAGTGCTTTAAAAGCACAAAACAAAGATTTTGTAAGCACTTTACATGTTCTGTTGGCGAGCAAAAATCGTTAGCCTCCAATACAATATTATGTTCTCCCCAGTAAAATAATAAAATCTATACTCGCCTCCAGTGCCGGCGCCACAGCATTTACTTCCTCCAAATATTTGCTTTGTCCAAACAAGGGAGCGAACAGTGAAGTGGTCACTGACTGGCCACAGGGATCGCATGACATAATAATGTCATGCGAGCTCAGGGAGATTCAATGGTAACACTGCTGGAGCAGCACCAGCACTAAGGTGAGTATATTTGTTATTGCTATGTTTGGTGGAAACATACTGATCGAGAAAGAATTGCTGGAGTTGTGAACAACCACTTTATTATCTCAAGAATGCCTGATAATATTACTAAGCAGTAAATTGCAAAATTTCTCATATTTACAAATACTATACAACAATATCCATGTATAAAGATTTGAATAACCTTTTAACTATTTAACACTTTGTGACATGTAAATCGATCATGAGTGAGGGTTCCTTTGCTGTGCATGATGGATATACAGTATATATACACACCATACTGATCTTACATGTGTAATGAGGAATGTGACTGATACACATAGCCACAAGTGCTGGGATTTTCAACAATGTAGTTTCGTTCCAAGGAGTTTAAAGCATAACCGATTAATTTTTGTTTCATAAATGAATAGTACTCATGAAAAAAAACAACTTTGCAATATATTTGATCACACATTTACTTCTTTCTTTGTCAGAATTGATCAGTCATTATCAAAATACTCAATTTTAAGATGAAATTTATATTCAATGAAGACTTTCCCATTACTGAGATAGGAGATGGCAGCTGTTACTGATGAGATTCTATGATGACGGGAGGAGGGAGGAGCTAAAGGTGGAGGAAGGAACTAAATGCAGAGCTCCGCCCCTTCTCCCTCCTTTATCCTTCCTTCTCCTTCCCCCCTTCCTCCCTTCCCCCTTCCCTTCCTTTTCCCTCCCTCCGCTTCCCCTCCTCCCCCTCCCCACCTTTCCCCTCCTCCCTTCCTTTGACAGATGAGTGATTTAACACCGTTATATAGCTATATGCCACAATTGATTGTCTTGGTTGTGGCTCACATGTATGTTGCTTACTATTTATCTATATGGTTACACCTTCCATGCCTGTTTTTTATGTGGTGATTGCATTGGTGACCACTGTACAGCGATTTTGGTATACATATATGCCATTATAAGTTTAACTTGCAAAAAAATTGAAGTCAACACTTCAGTCACACCATCAATATCGGTATGGGCATTTTTATCTGCTAACGTTTATTATATACATTGTATATGTTTATATATATATATATATATATATATGCCTACAATATAATACCTTTTACCCCCCTCCCCCCACCGCCCTCTTCCCTTCTTCCTCTCCTCTCCCTCTCTCCCCATCCTTTCCCCCCCATTGCCCCTCCCTTTCCTTTTTCCTAATATTCATTATCATATACTGTGACCATTAGATTGGGAAAATTGTTTTTACATGGAGGCTGCTATCACTATTCATGATATTGTTATGTATTTTGCCTCAAATCCAGACATGCTCTATATATGTGTGTGTAGATCAATCACATTGTAGTCATGCATGTTTTGGCTTTGAGCGACTATTCATATGTATATAGTGATTCAGCCATTGTTATACATATGTGTCAGTGTTTACCGTACACTAATGTTTCCTTTATAATTATCTGCAGTCTTGGTATCACAATTAAATTTGTGATTACTGATACCTTTCTTTACTTTGCCTTTATTTGATAGGTATATTTAATTATATCCAAGCTCTTTATTGTAACTATGGCCGTGACCTATGACATGTATGATTATTCTGTGGATTATAATAATGTATATGTGTGGTCCCAACTGTTATATATGTGCATATGTTTATATTTTTGTGCAGTTCTTTCATGCACATTTAATCTCTGCTCCACATCAATCCTGCACACTAGTGACTATCTCCATGCGGATCACCTATACGCATGCGTGCCTCCTCACACGCGGCGTCCTCCAAGTCGCTGTGTCTCTATGGGCAGGTGCTGTTGGATCACGTGTCATGATCTGACGTCACCCGCCCTTGATGCGGTGTTCGGCGGGCGTCGCAGGTTGCTGCGGCAATGCATGCGTCACGTGAGGTGATGCCGGATTGTGATTTGTATGTGCCCCATTTATCAGAGACAGCCATGTAGCATAACTCCACCCCCCTGATGAAGGCCATCGGGTAGGCGGAACTTCCGGCTGTTTGCATTCTATCTTGTGTACACGTGGTAAGTTATACCTTTGCTCCTGCATTATGCACAATCTCTCCCCTAATTGATAAACATGGAGTGAGCTATTTGTGCCACCGATTGGTACCTTATGGTACATATTGTATCTTCTTTGCTCCATATCATTTTAGGGTGATTTCTTCTGCATTCTTTATATAGCAGATTATATTGATCTTTCCACGAGGCTCCACGCCCGACTTTACCAGCACCATTATTTCTATATCAGTTAATCTGGTTACTTTGGAAATGGTGGTTTTTTGATATGTGTGGATCTTGACCCTTTCACTGCTGCATGATCGGCTACCATTTAGTGAACATAGTATGTATAATACACAGCACCGAGTGGTGTTTTGACTCATGCGACTGTTTTTGGATCACGTTTCCACACACTATTAACCCATTAATGCTACATCCCATATTTGTTATATACCAGTTGGTAATTTGCAACTATATATATGGTGTTTGTTCTAGTTTGGCATCCATATCTGTGATTGTCACACTGCCGGTTCTTCCTGGTTGTTGTTTTTAAATTCTTTTATCTGTATGTCCACCCTTTGCACTGATCAATAAAAAACTTTTTTCACATATTGGACATTTGGTCGTTTCTCCTTTTCTTCTCTCTTTTATTCACATAGAATCTCATCAATAACAATTGCCATCTCCTATCTCAGTAAGGGGAAAGTCTTCACTGAATACAGATTTTAGCTCAGAATTGAAAATTTTGAAAATGACTGATCAATTCTGTCAAAGAAAGAACTAAATGTGTGATGACTCGGATATCTTACTTCTACTAAATACACTCTCTGCTCACAATGAAAGAGGAAGCTTTGCATTTAGCTCAGGTAAAGATGGAGGAAGAAAATACAGAGGGTGATACTATCCAGCCTCATCTCATCTTCTCAGAAAAGAGTGGGTGATAATGAGGAGGAGCAGGCTGAGGAGGAGAAACAGGACATGGTTGCGTGCACTACAGAGGGTACTACTCCAACAGCTTTATCCCCCTGTGTTCAGTGTGGAAGCCTGAAGAAGAGGCACAAGATGAGGAGAGAGAATAGGAGGAGGAGACGGATAGTCATCCCTCTGGTGGGGACAGGGAACTCTTCCCAGCTATAGTCTGGCACAAATGGCAGATTTCATGTCTCACTGCCTTTCCAGGGACCTTCACATTATATACTTTGGTCAATGCAGGTTACTGGTTGTGTACCTGTAGCACCCCATGGGGCAGGCAGTTAACCTACTCATTGCCGGACCGTCGACTGTAGCTGTCACGGATGGCCTAGCCCGGCTGCGTTGCCCAAAGCATAGAGAAGATGGCTGGGAAAGGATCATGGGGGTAGTAGTAGTAGGATGAATGTCGTGACACCACCTGTGGTATGCGGCCAGGGAATTAGCCACCGCTGCAGTCGCTGTCCTCCGGGGCAGATGATTGTAGCAGCTATGGATAGTATCACTCCCCACATGTGGAATGGGCTGCGGGGAGGATGATAAGGGGAGTAGTAGTGGCGGGCACCGAGGCGGTGAGTGGTGGTGCCGGTAATTAAGAGACAGAGTCTATAGCTGTAGTTCCAGGTTGTTTACTCACTCTTTGTGTTGTGTGTTGTGTTTTTGTTATGGGCTCCGTCGAACCCGAATCCTTTTAGAGATCAGCCCGATGTGGTGTTCATTGGATTACCTCCTTGTAGCGCCTGTGCATCTCCCCCCTCCCAGGTCTTCAGCTAGTGGGACTGGGGCCCCTGTCTAAGGGCATCCTGTAAATGCCACTCTGTAGACAACCCCTTTATTTTCCTATACGCTATCCTAGTCCCCAGTGGGAACAGTGGCAACCTAGTGTGTATTTGAATGTGTAATTGTGGTGAAACCGGGACTGACCTCTTTAGGATCCAGGTTTAGCTTTACACCCAAAATTGGGTGCAATACTTTGTGATGACTGAAGCCTCAGGGACGCCGCATACCCTTCTCACCCTACGCTGCAAGGAGATTTTTACATCCCTCATAACTGCGGCAGTTTTACTTTTTAGCTAAATTTGCCTTAGAAACATGTCATTATACAGGAAACAATGTTTCCTAACGTTTTGTCCATTAAAATCAATGTAATCATCAGTTTTGTACATTTTATTGTTAATCCGTTAAAGGGGTGTAGTATTCTGACAACAATGTTTTCAGTTGCCACCTGGGAATAAGAGTTGGGCCCAAACAAGTTCTCCATGGTGTTCCCATTCCATCCATTTCAGTGATTTCCAGGGCCCCATCCTGGGGAATCCACCAGAACAATTATCAAGCTTCCCATTGACCTCCATTATGCTTGTTACTGAAGACGAGCACCCGAGCATTAGAAATGGCTCCATTCCAGTAACGAGCACCTGAGCATTTTAGTGGTCACCCATCACTAATTATCATGTACATCGCTTACATAATCCAATAATGAAAATAAGTCCTACCATTTCTGAGAATATTCAACAACACATCATTATTTTCCTGCAATTAACTAAAAATTAAAGCAAATAAACATTTTTATGACCTTTATATTGCAATTTGTCTAATTAACTCTATAAGGATGTACCACATGCCCTACTTGATCTTTTAGCTTTTATTCTGCTAGATAATAAGTTGTGTCTTGTCACCGCTCCTGATCTTTGAGAAATCGTGTAATATAATTTAGATTTTTTTTTCATCTAGGTTCCTGGAATGATCCTAGCACAGCAGATACAATCATACCAAGTAAATGTTTTTTTATATCAATGTTCTTCATGTTAAATTTTACATTTTCAGGACACAACCAATAACATTTTAAAATTATGAAGGAGTTTAACCAAATCAGTTGCAATAGTAAATTATAATTTTTATATTTTGACCAAATATATTTGAAAATCAGTGACAAATTGTGTTGCCTTAATATTAAAGGGAAACTATCATCTAATTAATTTTGCCTGAACTACAGGCAACATTAATAATACACTAGCTGTTCTTGGACCCATGCATGTTTTACTATAAAGCACTGAGACACAACAAAGAAAATATAATTTGAAAAGCTGACAGGAGAAACCTTTCACTCAGGATCAGTTGCTATACCTTTGATTATTGCTTTCTTTCATGATACAAAGTACTTTGCCAGATCTCTGTTCTTTACCGCCTTCCGCCACATCATTGTTTCCCCTACCTTGGGGAAGTAGTGTCTTTGTACTTTGAAGGCTGTAATCACATAATAGTTGGAAAAAATTGTCCCATTCTCATGCAGGCGAGTTGGACGAGTGGTATCCATATGGTATTCCGTTTGTACTGAGAATGCTATGCGAGTGGGTGATTTTTTCCGTCAATTGTCATCCGTGTGCTGTCAGTGTGCTGTCAGTGTGCAATCCGTTTTTTTCTCAGCAACTATTAGTCATTTACAATCTTTTACAGGACCATTTACAGTGTTCTGTACTACATAATAGTAATGTATCCATAAAACCGGACATCACTAGGATGGTTCGTGTGCCATTCGTGTGGCGTCCGTTGTTTTCTTGCACCTATTGACTTGTATTGGCGAGTCTCACACGATTTCGGGATCCAATCGCAACATTTTGCAACTTTTCTCTCATCAAGAATCTGGATGAGAAAAAAAGCTGACCAACAACTCTGCCACATTGACTAACATTGGTCCGAGTGCAATGCAAGATTTTCTTGTATTGCACTTACGTGAGTCATACGCTCATGTGAGTGTACCCGTAAAGCTACATTTTATTTTTTGATCAAAAAAATCCTTGTGAAACTAAAAATCACACCAGACCATGTGTCTGGGTTAAAAAGACAGAAAGAGGTTCAAGGCAGCTCTCATGACTCACAGGTCTTTCGCTATGCTTTTGTTTAGAGAGAGAACTAACAATCGACTATTGCAGGATGAGTAGAACACACCGGAGAACTGCTTCTTAAACTAGTCATCAGAGTGGCATAGTTCTTGGTGAGCTTTTCAATTAACAGATACATGGTAGCATGACTCAACTTATAGCTTTCTTTTAACCCCTTCACACCATGGCCATTTTCTGGTTTTGCACTTTGATTTTTCCTCCCCTTCTTCCAATAGCTATAACTTTTTAAAATTTTCCATTAACATAGCCATATAAGGCTTGTTTTGTATGGAATGAGTTGTATATATTTTAACATATATTGTATTGGGAAAAAAATATTCCAAGTGCCATGAAATTGCAAAAAAAAGTTCAATTCCACAATTTTAGGGGCTATTTTTATTTAATTTATACACTATATCGTGAAACTGACCTGGCAGTATGATTCTCAAGATCAGTACGAGTGCAAAACTTGTAATTTTTTTTTTTTTTAACTTGTGATGAAAAAAAATCTGAAGTTTGTAAAAAAAAATTAGCTTTTGGCACCATTTTATGACAACCAAAATCTTTTTATTTTTCAGGATCTTGGGCTAAGTGAAGGCTTATATTTTTACTAATACCATTTTTGGGGAGTTATAATGTTTTGATCGCCTCTTCTTGTATTTTATTGCAATTGTCTTGTAATTCTGGCATTAAAAAAAAAAAAATTGTTGTTTTCCAATCAGATTAATTTATTTTATATTTTGATAGACAGAGACTTCTGAACATAGCAATACTAAATATGTGTTTTTTATTGTTTTAATTACAATTGGGAAAAAAAGGGGTGATTTGAACTTGTGTCTTAATTTTTTTAAACTTTTTTTTTTACTTTTTACTGTTTTTACTAGTCCCCTAGGGGACTTGAAGCTGCAATCGTCCTATCGCTTGTACAATACAGAGATAATTATAGCATCATTGCCGCTCACCGTCTTGGTTGATTCCTCAAAGTTTTGTAGAACTTCACAGATGTCCGACATCCATGCCAACTCATTGGTTCTTATGTGCTGACACAGACAGGAATAACGGCGAGCATGTTGTAGCTGGTATTCAACTACTGCCTTCCGATGCTCACAAACTTTATTTACATATTAAATGTGGCTTTCAGTGCATGGTTACGTTGAACATCAGTTGGGGAGCTGTTATTTGCAAGCGCAGCTGCAACACTTCCAGACTGGTGGAAGCTGTACCTAACTTGCAGAAATAAGCACATATGCGGCATGCTTTCATAAGCAGCTCAGGCAAATCTGGGTGGTAATAATGATATTTATTCATCTATATAGCGCTATTAATACCACAGCACTTTACATACATTGACAACACTGTCCCCATTGGGGCTAACAATCTAGAGTCCCTATTTGGGTAGATTTTCAGAAACAGCTGAACCACTAAGTTGAGCATGTGGATCAGTCATAGTACATGTGCGAACTTGCAAAGCTTCAGTCGCGCTGCCAAGTTACAACTTTAACCATGCCTGGTTGTAAGTTCAGCGGTGAGAGCCACAGTTCTGTCTGGTCTGTTATACCTTTCAACAACTCTGGGGCAATGTGCTGGTGTCAGCTAAACAAATTAGTTAAGGGCCTGTTGTCCCTTCACCAATACTGTGCTTCACCATCAGTGCTGCAGTGTTTACGGTTTGTGACTGATATGGACAACATTCTACGACATGACAATTCAGAGATGGAGGAGGAGGGGGTACTGAAACAGATGTAGGAGGTTGAGGAAACCCTAATGGAACTAGGTTCCACAATCCACAGTTTTCATAGCATGTGTGCCATCCCAAGGTCCAACTCAGTCCTGGCTTCTACAAAGTTTACCCAGAGTGCCATCAGGGAAATGTAGCATCACTGGCCATCAGCACTTGTTCACATGTTGGTCATTACATGGGCCTTCCTAGTAACTGGGTTGGTCAGGGCTTGGATGATGTTATGGGACACATACTGATTAAAACAGGTATGGCACATAGTAAAAAATAGTGGCAGCTGAGGACTGAGTACCACAGGATGGTTTCTAATAAATATGAGTGAGGACCGCCTTGTGGCCTTCCAAACATTGAGCGAGGGCCATCTGATGGCTCTCTAAAAATTTAACGAGGGCCGCCTTATTGACCTCTAAAAATGGGGAGTGAGGAAAACTTCATGGCCCTTTAAAAATTATGAACAAGTGCTGCATACTGACTCTGTGGATATAGTGGAGGACGAGGACAAGAAAAATAATAAACCATATGCCTTTTTGGTGTTTGAAAGGGTTTATGAGACTACACCAAAAAAAAAAAAAAGAATATTTGAATTGGTTTTATGTTCTGCTAACATTATCCTCTGAGGTTGAGAAGTCAGGGCCAACCAAGCCGTTTTCATTTTGAGAACAGTCGGCATTTTCATTTGGCAGGCAGATACATCAATTAGTTATTAAGCCACCGGTGGCACTAAAAACCCATGAAATCTACTTAAGAAGGAAGGGAGCAGTGAATGCCACCTGTGAGACTCTGATTTGGTGCTTTAGTGAGTAAAGTGCCTGATGACCCTGTAAAAATTTGAAACAAGGGCCTCATGTTAGCTCTGTTGATATGGTGAGGAGAAGGAGTAGGACAAGAAAAATAATAATTCTCTCCATACCATTGGGACAGCTTTTTCTTTCACCATTTGTCCACCATCATAGGTGCTCCACATATGTTTTTTAAACCATATGGGGAATTCAAGACTTATCTTGGTCTTGCCACACTAGGTATGGGGAAGCACCAAGTAAAAAGGGAAGGGAACCCCTGTGTTTAGGAAAAGGGAAGATGGTGACCCCTGACCAAACCTACTGCAGGTCCATGACCACCCAAGATAGGTTCCGCACCTATGCACTGAGTTGGATACCTGTCCTTAGGTTGTTCTAGTGCTAGGCCCTAAATATGGAATGGATGAAATAAGCTCTTTGTAAACCAAACTAAACACTACAGAAGACACAAGGAGGACACACAAGGGAAAAATGCATAAACTACTTATCCACGGATGACACAGGTAGACATTCAGCAAACTTTTCAGCAACAATACCACAGAGGAGTACAAGCCACCTTCTTGCAACCAATGCTTGAATGAACTGTAAAATATCACCAGCACCAGTCCATGGAAGGATGGGGTATTTAAGCACCAAGAGAATACTGATGATAAGCAGCTGGTTGGCAGGAGAGTTCTTGCTGAGACCAAAAGGGAGAGATGAATCCAATAGTAAAGCTACCTATACCAATGAATACTGACAGCAGGAATAATGGGAAGTCAGGGAGCATTCTGCACAGCCAAACGCTGTGACATTCTATGGCCAGAAACCACATAACTTTGTTTCACCTGTGACACACCCGTGACAGATCTCCAACCTGTACTCTAAAAGAGGCCAGGAATACTCAATGCCCAAAGTCTGTGATGTTTCTTTTTTGTTTAACAACCATGTACTCTTTGTTTATGTAATTTCTCTGCACTGGAAATTCAAAACATGTGACAGAATGATTGGTGTCAATCAAAAGTACAACTCGTCCCACAAAAAATAAAAAGCCTTTATATGACTATCTTGATAGCAAAATAAAAATGCTATGGCTCATAGAGCAAAAGAAGGAAAAAACAAAACGAAAAATAGAAACTCCCCAGATGTTGAAGGGATTAAATATTCTTATTATCCAATAATTACGATTATGACAGATTTCTCACATTTGAGCTTTCAGGATTAACTTACTGTGATTCCAACTCGGTGTTGTCTTTGGATGTTTTTGTATTTAATCATATTAACAGTTGGTATTCTTGCAATCTTTTATCAACAGCCCCAGAATACAGATATAGTTCATTGCATAGACTAGGTTCCTTCAATTAAGTTTGCTTTCTTGAAATATTGCTTCCTCCCCATGCGCTCTCATGATGAAGAGCAGGTGATATTTTAAATGCAGTGTGAGGAGGACAAACAAGGAGATTATTTGGCATAAGTGCGTGAATGCTGAATGTGATTTAAAGCTTCAAAATGCAGATGAAGCACACCACTGAGGTGCTTTGGCCAGTGAATCAGAAACGAACTAAAAGATGGTCTGGAGTCAGAATACATTTAGGCAGTCTGATTTGGGATCTGATATATATAAGGAGCCTGGAATCTAATATTAATTTAGGGAAACAAAATATATTTACAGTCATGGCAGAAACTCTTGGCATCCTTCGAAACTCAAAATAATGTATTTCTCCCAGTAAATTATTGCAATTGCACATATTATGTTTTATATATATATATATATATATATATATATATATATGTATGTATTTCCTTCACTATATGTAACCAAGACAAACAAAAGAAAATCCAAATTAGGCACAACTGCACATGAATACCCTAGCAGAATAAGCAGCCTATTCAAGTTGCAAAGAATTTGAAGCTCTCATGCAGGCTCAGAGTACTTTAGTCTAAAGGGGGCTTTACACGCAACGACATCGCTAACAAGATGTCGTTGGGGTCACGGAATTCGTGATGCACATCCGGCCTAGTTAGCGACTTCGTTGCATGTGACACGTACGAGCGACCTCTAACGATCAAAAATACTCACCTAATCATTGATCGTTGACACGTTGTTCAAATCCCAAATATCGTTGATGGTGCTGGACGCAGGTTGTTCGTCTTTCCTGAGGCAGCACACATCGCTACATATGACACCCCAGGAACGACGAACAACACCGTACCTGCATACTCCGGCAATGGGGTGGGCGTGACTTTCCGGCGGCAGCTTTCCGCCCCTCCGCTTCAATTGGTCACCTGCCGTGTGACGTTGCTGTGATGCCGCACGAACCGCCCCCTTAGAAAAGAGGCAGTTTGCCGGCCACAGTGACGTCGTTTCGCAGGTATTTATGTGTGACGGGTACTAGCGATATTGTGTGCCATAGGCACGATTTGCCCATGATGCACAAATGATGGGGGCGGGTGCTTTCACGAGTGACATCGCTAGCGATGTCGCTGCGTGTAAAGCAGCCTTAAGTGCGAGCTATCTGTCAATATTTGAATGAAATCAAATGCTATGGCAGGAGGCCCTAGAGGATCTTACTGCTAACACAGAGAGAGACATAAAAAATCTAGGTGATTGTCCCTTGTCAGTGCAAAGTAGGAGACTGATTTGGCTGAATGCCAGATAAGTCTCATACTTTGCACTAACGAGGGATAATCATCCCAAAACACCATGTCTGCAAATTGAATTTCTGATCTGGCATAAATCCTAGGTCATATGAAAAGGCTCGTTGGAGAGTCACTTTTGACTTTTAGGATTGCGCCTTCCAATAGGTGGCGCTAAAGTTTGTCTCCTTCCTCCCTGAAGAGACAATTTTAGTCAAATATGGTGGAGGTTCAAAGATGTTCTATGGTTATTTTGCTGCCTCTGGAACTGGGTGCCTTAACATTGTGCAAGGCATCATGAACTATGAAGATTACCTAAGGATTTTGGGTCACAAAGTAGTGTCCGGTGTAAGAAAACTGAGTTTGACTCCAAACATACTTCAAAAAACACCCAGGAATGGATGGAAACAAAGTGCTGGAGAGTTCTGGCAGCAATGAGTCAAGATCTAAATCCCTTTGAACTCCTGTGGAGAGATCTTAAAATTGCTGATAAGAGAAGGCACTCTTAAAAAAGAACTTCAGTTTGCAAAAGGTGAGGGTCCAAAATTCCAGTTGGAAGAAGCTTGTTGATGGTTTTAAGAAGTAATTCATTACATATATTTATTCCAAAGGGTGTGCAACCAAATATTAAGTTGAGAGTGCCAACAATTTTGTCCGACTATTTTTGGAAATTTGTGTGAAATTATGTCCAATGTATCTTTTTTTTATCCTTTTTTTTGTGTTGTTCCAATACACACAGAGTAAATAAACATGTATATGACAAAATATGTGTAATTTCAATAATTTTCTTGGAGAAATACTTAATTTCTGGAACAATTTCAAAGGGGCCAACACTTAGGGGTACTTTACACGTTGAGACATCGCTACTCCGATATCGTCGGGGTCAAATCGAAAGTGACGCACTTCCGGCGCCGGTAACAACGTCGCAACGTGTAAAGCCTAGGAGAGAAGTTGAACGAGCGTGAAACAGTCAAAGATCGGTGATCTGTGTCACGTCGTTCATTTTCATAATGTTGGTGCGTCCGCAGGTACGATGTTGTTTTTCGTTCCTGCAGCTCCACACATCGCTGTGTGTGAAGCCGCAGAACCGACAAACATCTCCTTACCTGCGCCCGCCGTCCACCAGCAATGCGGAAGGGATAAGGTGGGTGGGATGTTTACATCCCGCTCATCTCCGCCCCTCCGCTTCTATTGGCCGCCTGCCATGTGACGTCACTGTGACGCCGCACAATCCGCCCCCTTAGGAAGGAGACGGGTCGCCAGCCAGAGCGATGTCGCAGGGCAGGTAAGTGCATGTGAAGCTGCCGTAACGATAATGTTTGCTACGGCAGCTATCACAAGATATCGCATGTGCAACATGGGCGGGTAGTATCGCGCTCGGCATCGCTATCATTGGCTTGCGATGTTGCAGCGTGCAAAGTACACCTTACAGCCATGACTATAGCTATTCCATTTTATATCAATTACACCCTAAGACTGGGGCTACTGAACAATAATTTCCTTTAGTGTAGCATTGCAAACTACAACCTACTGTGACTGTAAAACAACTGTCAATGTTTCTAAATGAGTTGGATTTTGTGTCTATAATTAAAAATCACATACGTCCTACTTGCCATGCACTTCAAAGCAACTTACATGCAACACACAACTTTCTTGCATGTAACTTGTCTGTTTATTTACATCAAAATCCAAGCTCTTGAATAGTACCATAAAAGCAATCCTCAACCAACTTATCCAGATGTTACCCAGACAATTGTTATCCTTGCTGTTTTCATTATGTAAAGAACTCTCCCATTTTGACATATCTGCAAAGTTTTAAGAAGGAAAAAACATTAGCACTGAATATTTACTATTAGTACTAAAATGACTGATGTAAAAATGTAATTTTTTTATTCAATAACAGTAAAAATGCTTAAAACCTATGCAGTGGCCATATGCCATTCCTATGCGTAGTGTGTGTCCACCCTAAAGGCCGCTTTACACGGAACGTCGTTGCATGTGACACCTACGAGTGACCGCTAATGATCACAAATACTCACCAAATCGTTGATCGTTGACACATCGTTCATTTTCCAAATATTGTTGCTCGTGCTGGATGCAGGTTGTTAGTCGTTCCTGAGGCAGCACACATCACTACGTGTGACACCCCAGGAACGACGAACAACAGCATTCCTGCATCCTCCGGCAACAAGGTGGGCGTGACGTGAATGCGGCTGCTCTCCGCCCCTCCACTTCTATTGGTGGCCCACTGATTGATGTCACTGTGACGCTGCATGAACTGCCCCCTTAAAAAAGAGATTGTTCGCCGTCCACAGCGACGTTGCTAGGAAGGTAAGTACATGTGATGCCTCCTAGCGATATTGTTCGCCACGGGCAGCGATTTGCCTGTGACACACAAACGATGGGGGTGGGTGCGATCGCTAGCAACATCGCTAGCAATGTCACAGTGTGTAAAGCGACCTTAAGTCATAGCACAAACTTCAGCACCTGACTCATCAATGGAGGTCTGTCATGACCATACCCTGAGCTTAGAAGTTACATTTGCTGTTATCATTTTACTTTAAAACATGGTTTAAGGCAAAAGTTAGCTAATATTATTCACTTCAATAAAAAGTAAATTCAATTAATGCATTCATTTTGATAGAATAACAACTTTCCGTGCACTTAGAATTTTATAAATGTTTAATTTAATTTTATGTTTTCCAATTAAAAGAATATGTTTGTCTGACAATATTTTATTTTTACACCATGGATTTAGAATACCTAACCACCACCTTAGCTTAACATAAAATAGTTGAAAATGAGTTTTTGCAGTATAACTTTCTTACAGTTTAATTACATTTATAATTACAATGAATGTAATAGCTCTTTTTATGTGTAATTATGTGATGAGGTCTCTACTTATACAAGTCATATGTTTAAGTAGTTGCCTCACTGCACACTAAAAAATATAGTAATTAAAAAGTTATGAAAAAAGGAAAAACAGTCTAAAATGTAAGATATTGGTTTTTAGATGCTCCAGTAGGAGTTCTCAATAAGTTTTTGTAATTACAATCTGAATGAAAAAAAAATATTTAAATATGCAATTTATTACATTAAATGCGGTTTCCTGTCTTTTTTATTATTATGTAGCAGTGAGAAAACTTGCTACTAATGAAACAAATTACCGTATTTTTCAGATTATAAAATGCACATTTCCTCCTATAAAATTTGGGAGGAAAATGAGGGGTGCGTCTTAATATTCAAATATACCTTACCGGGAGGTGGAGAATTGGCTCGGGGGGCTGTCTGTGCAGGCAGCTGACTGCATCTCTGTGCGGGTGGCTCTTTACGGCCGGCTGTTTGTGTGGGCAGCCGGGTGCCTCTGTATGCGGGCAGTGGGCTGCCTCTCTGTGTGGGTGGCCAGCTGCCTCTGCGTGCGGGCAGCCAGCTGGCCAGCTGCCTCTCTCTGCGGGAAGGTGGCTGGATGGCTGCCTGTCTATGTGGGTGGCTAGCTGGCTGCCTCACTGTGCGGGCAGCCGCCTGGCTGCCTAATTGTGGGGGCAGCCAGCTGGCTGTCTCACTGTGCGGGTTGGTGCTTGGCTGTTTCACTGTGTGGGCAGCCAGGTGGCTATCTCTCTGTATGGGCGGCCGGCTGACTGTGCAGGCTGCGATGGCTGGACAGCTGGTGTTCCAGATGCTCTGGCTTTAAATGATGGCATCCAGGGTCAGTGCGTGTGCAGATGAAGCTTTCGGCCGAGAAACCCACAGTAGTCATAGGAACGGCTGTCTCTCTACAGTTCTGATAGCAGCGACTCCTTAATTGTTGCCATTCATTTCCCTGCAGTACTGTTCAGAAGAGCTGTGCTGTTTTGCACTTGTTGTTACAGGTGATTGATTTAATTTGTAATATGGTGATACAGGGACTGTGATCCATTCTTCTGTGCTAATTAAAAGAACTGTTTGCTCCCTCATCTAACATTCCTGTAAAGAATGCTGAGAATGCAGGGGCTCCATTAGAAAGACTACGAACCTCAAATAAGGACTGCAGTAACTTCTTGTTTCCACACTATATCACAATTATTACACAGTTCTAAAAAGTTTACAATTAGCTCAACCATTTCTTACCTGGATTAACCTTAGAAACAGGATCACCTTTAAAGGAGCCCATGGATATAACATCCTTTATTTATGAATAACAAATTATATATACTGAAGGGTCCCTCCCAAGCCCTACATAAGTGTTTGGAATAGCCAAAATTCAATTTGTTACTAACTTGGGACTGTATGGAAATCCAATACTCATAACATTATTATTAATAATAAATTTATCTTCATGGAATTGGTGAAATCACTGATAAAAGTTCATCAAAGTCAGTAAATCCTCAACTGATTCTTTTGGACACATAAGGATAAAGTTATCACAGATAAGTGTCTGAACCCTCTTGAAATTAAACATCAAAAGAACAAATACACTTAGAAAGCCGAAAAGCCTCTACTGCCTCAAAAAAAATAATCTAAACACAAAGAAGAATATAATATAAGCACTTTAGTTAATAAAAACTCAAACAACAAAAATAATAACAAAAATGTTAACCCTTCAGATGACACCCCATTCTCAATAGGAATTTGCAATTTTCTTGATATGGATACTACAACTCTCAACCCGTTTAAGAATTTGATGCAAAGAACTGGGAACATGGGCTTCTAAAAATGTACCTCTTCTTTAGGAACCTCTGCAAGATTCAGATTCGGACTCAACACCCATCAAACTCAAAGCCCAAAAAACCAGATCCAAACTTGACTGAAATTCTACTTATAAATCTAAACCTATAGTCAGATCAAACGTCTTCATCAAATTTGATAACGTTAAAGCTACTGAGAAAAATGCACCGGAGCAGTTCGGCAGAGACCTAGTAAATAAAAATTCCAAACTTGCCTTTGAAAAACAAAACCATTTTCTCCAGTACAAAATTGAATTCATTCACAAAAGACTTGACTCCATAGCTGAAAAGAATGGAAAATGTAGAGAAAAAGAATGAAGCCTTGGACAAATGGGAAAAAGACTTCCAACTGGAAAGTCACCCACAATGCACCAAAATGGCATATTTGGAGGATCATAATTGGTGACATAAGTAAGATGCATTTGCGAAAACAATTTGCACAGCAAACTCTCTGGCTATGTTAAGGACCTGCTGAAAAAAAGCTATTCCATCATCTTCTGACATGGACCTGATAATCAACAGAATCCACAGCCTTCCACATCATCTTTCCGACTCCACTTCTACAATATAGATGAACTACTGGATTACATAGAAGAAAATAAAAAACTTCCTGTTCCCTATGATCACATTAAGATATTTGCAGATCTTTTAAAAGAGACAATTCAGCTCAGGAAAACATTTGCTCCTCTAACCAACTCACTATGACAAAGAAGATCTATTTATAAGTGTGCGGCCCCACAAAATGATTGGTCTTCTTCAAAGTGCAAATAATCCCAATTTTTACATTAGAAGAAGGAAATAACTTAATTTCCTCTTTAATGGAGGCCTCTCTCCTACTGGTAATCAGCACAAAACCTGAGGTACATTTCCTCTTAATTTGTTTGTGTTACAAAAATTCCAATGCAGCTAAAATTCTGAGATTGCTAAGGATTTATTCTGACAACTGGGACACTTCAAACTCTCCTTTAATGTTGATAAAAACTTTATATGGATTTAATTACCCTCAAAGGTACACTTTACATAAATTTTAAATTTATTTTCAGAATTTGCTCTTTATTTTTCCATTTTGTATGTATCTCTTTTCACAGGATTCCTCTTACTTCAAACTAATTTAGTTTCATGAACTGTTAACACCCCATTTAGGATACAAACCTCCACTTTGTAAGGTTCCCCCTATAGAACTATATAGTAAGTTTTATTTGAGTGGTTTTTTAGTATTGAACTGTATAACTTTTTTTCCACAGGTTTTTCATTGACTCTTTCCTCTTAATAATCACCTACACCACTCAGAATTTCAGTTCTACTTTAATGGTCATTTTTTACTGGGTATTTGCAAGTGGTATTATAACTTAAACCCCTATCAATATGAATACAGATTGTTTAAGATTTAACACTAGAAGTCCCAGAAATTTCAAATTCCCCCCTGAAGTCCCGAAAGAGGGTCAAATGACCCTTAGGGTACCGTCTCACTAAAAGGCGTACCAGCGATTCCGACCACGATATGACCTGGTCAGGATCGCTGGTGCGTCGCTACATGGTCGCTGGTGAGCTGTCAATCAGGCAGATCTCTCCAGCAACCAGTGACCAGCCACCAGCCAGCAGCGACTCATGGAAATGATGCTGCGCTTGGTAACCAAGGTAAATATCGGGTAACTAAGCAAACTGCTTTGCTTAGTTACCGATTTTTACTCTGGTTACCAGCGCAAACCGCTTAGCGCTAGCTCCCTGCACTTGTAGCCAGGGTATACATCAGGTTACTAAGCAAAGCGCTTTGCTTAGTTACCCGATGTGTACTCTGGCTACGAGTGCAGGGAGCCAGCACTGGCAGCCTGAGAGCGGCGTACGCTAGTAACCAAGGTAAATATCGGGTAACCAAGCAAAGCGCTTTGCTTGGTTACCCGATGTGTACCTTGGTTACCAGCGTCCGCAGCTTCCAGACGCCGGCTCCCTGCTCCTTGCACATTCAGATCGTTGCTCTCTCGCTGTCAAACACAGTGATGTGTGCTTCACAGCGGGAGAGCAACGAGCAAAAAATTAACCAGCACTGTGTGTAACGATCAGCGATTTCACAGCAGGGGCCGCATCACTGCTTAGTGTCACACACAGCGAGATCGCTGATGAGGTCACTGGTACATCACAAAACCTGTGACTCAGCAGCGATCTCGCTAGCGATCTCGCAATGTGAGAAGTACCCCTTAGTCCAAACTGAATAGAACTAACTAGAAACTAAATGGCTAAACTCAATGGAAAACAACAACCTCCTGTGGTGTGACAGTAATGGCCTTAATTACAGAACAAAAGACGGTGATTATAGTATGTTAGCTAAAATCCTTCAGGTCATTCGACCCCTCTGGGTTAATGTGAAAGGCCTTAAAAGTTCAAAGAGGAGATTTATCACTCAGAGTGACATTAAAAATGCTAAAGGGGACATAATTTGTCTATGGGAGACAACATTTTCTAGCAACAGCCACCCCACATTGGAGAATAAAAACTACATCATATCTTTAAATCACTAAATGAGAAAAAAAAGTAGGAGTAATTGCTACAATTAAAAATACAATCCTCAAATTAGTCACAAGCACAAACACAAGGATAATGTAAGGAAGATATTTAATTCTGATTTGCTATATAAATAATAAATTGTGCACACTGATTAATATTTATGCACCAAATAAGGCCCAAATCTGCTTCTTAGATAACCTATGAGTAATTCAGAGAGTTAAAAAAGGCAACCTTCTCATATTAGGTGACTTTAATCCTTGATGGCACATCCGATTCCACAGCACCCAACAGTCAAGCATATAGAACATAAAAAAATTGGTGATTTAGGCAAGAACTTTTGGATGTGTTCAGATGCATCAGCACTTTTTCCATTGAGTTCACTTATTTTCTCAGGTCTATAAAATTTTCTCTCATATCGACTTAATCCTTACTTATTTTATCTCCATATCGAAATTCAAAAACTTCATAATTCTCTGATCACTCATTTGTTAGCTGTGAAACTGAGTTAGAGATTCGGATTTCCTTTGGAATTTTTTTTTTATTTATTACACTTGTCTCAATACAAAAATTAAATAGAACAATCTGTTAAAGATTATTTTTCATAAAACTGCAGATTCAATGTACTCATATGTTATATGGAACGCACAGAAGACGGTCATCAGAGGCAGTCTTATAAAAAGTCTATCAGGTATAAAAAGGAAAAAAAAATGTTTAAAAACTTCAATTGGAACTCAAGAAAAAGAAGAGCAACAACTAACCTAATCACACTTTTCCTAGATATCTTTAAAAAAATCCTTCAACTCAGAT
Organism: Anomaloglossus baeobatrachus; assembly: GCF_048569485.1. Taxonomy (NCBI): domain Eukaryota; kingdom Metazoa; phylum Chordata; class Amphibia; order Anura; family Aromobatidae; genus Anomaloglossus; species Anomaloglossus baeobatrachus. The sequence goes on from NC_134355.1 coordinate 141,889,912, forward strand.
CTGAGATTAAACTTTAGTATTTTCTGAATAAAATAAATTTGCTGGAATTATGAAAAACAATCATTATTCCTCTAATAATAAGCCGTTTAAATATATTGGCTAAAAAAATAAACTTGCTGGAGTTAGAAACAGAATAAATAAAATAAAAAAGCAAGATCGTACCAACTGTACACACCTAAAAGATTTGTTGAATCTTTAACCGAATATTACAATAATCTTAATAACCCCAAATTTGATCACTCTACCCCTCAATCTACAGGAAAGCTTATTGACAACTTTATTTCTCAAATCAATTTCCCAACTAATTCCAATAAACAACTAGGTCTTAAAAATTTGGCTTCCACTAAAGAAGAAGTCCTCAATGCAAATGATCAGGTCCAGATGGATATGCAAAGGAGTATTTCAAAATATTTCCTCAAATTTTAGCGCCTCATTTAGTTAAAATCTTTACGAAAGCTGCCACCCTAGGATCATTTCCACATGAGATGCTACAAGCTACATTAACACTTATACCTAAACCTAAAGGAGACTTAGGAGTACTTTGTACACTATGACATCGCAAGCCGATCGTAGCGATGCCGAGCACGATAGTCTCCGCCCCCGTCGCACATGCGATATCTTGTGATAGCTGCCGTAGCGAACATTATTGCTACAGAAGCTTCACATGCACTTACCTGCCCTGCAACGTCGCTCTGGCCGGTGAACCGCCTCCTTCTTAAGGGGGCGGGTCGTGCGGCATCACAGCAACGTCACACGGCAGGCAGCCAATAGAAGCAGAGGGGTGGAGATGAGCGGGACGTAAACATCCCGCCCACCTCCTTCCTTCCTCATTTCAGGCGGGACACAGGTAAGGAGATGTTCCTCGCTCCTGCGGCTTCATACACAGCGATGTGTGCTGCCGCAGGAACGAGGAACAACATCGTACCTGTCGCTGCAGCGACATTATGGAAATGCCCGACACTACACCAATCATACAATTTCGTCACTTTTGCGCTCGTTAATCGTAGTAAAAACAATTCACATACTCCGATGTCGACAACGACGCCGGATGTGCGTCACTTTTGATTTGACCCCACCGACATCGCAGCTGCGTTGTCATAGTGTGCAAAGTACCCCTTAGAATTAGTCAAAAATTATAAGGCCATCTCTCTTATTAATACTGATATTAAATTTTACTCTAAAATATTTGCAAATGGATTAAAGAAAATTCTACCTGGATCAACTAAGCTTTATTGAAGGCCATCAAACATCAGATGGTACAAAGAGATCTCTAAATTTAATAAGTCTAATGAGCAAAAAAAAGATCCAACATTACTTTTAACATTCAATGCCGAAAAGGCATTTGATATAATTAACTAGGAGTTTTTAACAGAAACATTATACAAATTTGAAATTAAAGATCAAATACTGAAAGCAATTATGGCCTTTTACTCTTCTCCTTCAGCAAAACTATACACCAATAATCACCTCTCTAAACCCTTTTCAATAACTAATAGTGCATGCCAGGACTGCTCTTTATCTACTCTCTAATTTGTCATTGCAGTAAAGCACTTACTGAACTTATTAGACATAATTCTAGGATAAAAGCTATACAATTTAAGAAGCATCTTTTTAAAATATGTCTAGCCACCGACGACATTATTTTATCGCTTTCATATCCAGTAAATTAAATTAAACAATCTCTATAAGTTTTAGAAAGTATTGCAAAGGTCTCATTTTATAAAATCAATTAGGGAAAATCTAACAGCTTGGATTTTGATGTAAACAACAAATATAAATTAGCCATAAGAAACAGTTCTACATTTGAATGCAAAGTCAATCCTATCCCTTCCTTAGATATTCACTTAACAAGAAACTGTCAAACAACTATTGAAACAAATTTAGAAAACATTATTAAGACTGTTCAAACTAATTTAAGTAACTACTCAAAGAATGATTTATCATGGTGTCGCAACATCATATTTCAAAATATTTACTCTGCCAAAGATTTTATACATTTTCAGAACTATTCCTTTAACAATATCTTTAAAAACTTGTCATAAAACTCAAACTCTTTAAACAGATATATTAGAAACCAGAATAAAGCTAGAATCTCTAATATCATATTAATTAAAAATAAAAGAACAGTAGCTTTAAATTTACCAAATCTAACAGGGTATTACACAATCACAATCCTAATTAAACAGAGTCAAAACTGGTTAAAAATGACTCATATCCTGAAAGGGTTGATATTAAAACCTCACCTAACGACAATAAATCCTTAAGCTCACTTATATTAAATTACATCATGAACCCACCTTTACCACATCCGCCATATCCTACTCTCTCAGGATTTATTCTAACCTGGAAAAACCTACTATTCCTTTCAAAAAGTTTCCAAAAATGAAAAATTTAAGAAAATCTCTTTATATTTAAAAGAATTACCAACCGAGACAAGAACTTCCAATTCCTGGAACACAAAGAACTTAAAAAAGATTACGAATCTCCACAATAAAAAATAATTTACATTCCATGAAGTAAAAATCAACAAATCACATGATGCTGAGTTTTATTTGTATTTATTCCTTAAAAACAGTAATCTCTGACTTATTTCAAAAAAGGCACCCTTTAAGCAAAGTATTCTTTTTTGTAATGCAAATAATAGTCTTTCTTTGGAAAACCAAAGTATATACAATTCTTTTAATCAAGATATATCATTTGAAGACATTTATATTTTATTGGGAAATACACTTAAAGAAATCTCTTTCCGTAGTTCAATGGCAAAATAGTTTAAAAAATACTTATTCATCCATTATCTGTGTAACATTGCATGAATCCTTTTATAAAACCTTATCTAGGTAGTACTTTATTCCAGATAAATTAGCAAAAATTGCTTCTAATCACTCACCATTGTGCTGGAGAGGCTGTGGCAAAAAGGTGACATTTTACTAATGTTTTTTAATTGCCCTAAATGAAAGAATTTGTGGAAAGATGTCTCCACCTTAATTAATTTGATGTATAAAAAAAATAAAATGAATTCCATGCAAATGGCACTTTTGTCTCTGCACTTGGACAATTCTGACTCAGATTATTATAAGCCTATAATAATTAATTTTAGACAAGAGAACAACAGAGTATATTATGAATTAAAATATATTTTTATTTTTGACATCTTTATTTTTCTTAAATATTTTTCTTTTGTATATATCAAGCAACTGCTGACAAAAAAACAAGCAGGGATTACTCCATAATAATTAAATAGGAATTATCTGCACAGGCAAAATTCATACAATGAAAGAGTATCACTAATAATTAGTTAATCTTAGTTTTACAAAAATACATATAAAAAATATCATATAGTAACAAAATTCAGAGTGATAAAATTTCTCTAATATACCATAGGGCTAGTCTTCCTTGCACAGAAAGGGAAGGTATATGGGGACATTTTAAATCTTGTTTCCTTGTATTGATCCAAAGGACGTTAAACAATAGTAGAGTTTAAGGCAATTTGCCCTAAAGTTAGTTTGCTCTCACTAATCATCTAAACATTAGTGATTTTGGGGGGTGTTCGAGTCGTTTGACGAACTCAAACAATTTGCTTAAAGTTCGGCAGTTTGAGTTACGCTCGAGAACGGTTCGATCACCAAAAGCGTGGCTTTTCACAGTAAGTATGTGCGCATGCATGCGTCCTCAGTCCCCAGCACAATCCCTCTCTCTTTCCTACTCACCGATCATGGATGCGGTGCTGCACGGCTGTCACAAATCTCCAACGGCTTTTCCTATTTTGAAAATGGCTGCCGCTTCATTATTCAATCAGGTATTCTGTGTCTTCCCCGACCACCGGCGCCCATGATTGGTTGCAGTCAGACAAGCCCCCATGATGAGAGACACTGCAACCAATCACAGCTACTGGTGGGCGGGTCTATATCGTGTAGTAAAATAAATAAATCAATAAATAATTAAAAAAAAATAAAATGCGTCCCCCTTAATTTTGATACCAGCCAGGATAAAGCCACACGGCTGGAGGCTGGTATTGTCAGGAGGGAGAGCGAAACATTATGGGGAGCCCACCACCCTAACAATATCAGCCAGCAGCCGCCCGGAATTGACGCGTCCATTAGATGCCGCAGTCCTGGGACTCTACCCAGCTCATCTCGAATTGCCCTGGTGCGGTGGCAATCGGGATAATAACAGGGTTAATTATGACAAGCGTCTCCACGAGACACCTTCCATGATTAACCTGTAAGTGAACGTAAATAAACACACACAGTGAAAAATCCTTTATTTGGAATAAAAGACAAAAAAACCCTCATTTACCTCTTTATTAATCCCGAAACAACAATCCAGGTCCGAAGTAATCCCCACGACACTGTCAGCTCTGCTACATGAAGATGACAGGGAGCCCCGTAGAACATGAGTGATCTGTGTACTCTCCACGCAGCACCTGAAGTGAGCTGCGCTGTCACTGGAGACTTCATTCTGCAATGCAGAGGTCAAGATAACCAAATCTTCCTATGTTTCTCATTAGAGGCAGTGGCTCAATGGTTAGAGCTACTGCCTAAGAGCCATTAGTTCACGAGTTCAAGTCCTGGCCACCCCGGTAAAAAAGTTAATTTATTTTAAATTATAATTATTATTTATAATTATAATTTAATTTAATTATTCACTGAGGGGAGGAGCCGGAGATCAGCTGTGAGCCGCGGGTCACACCTCTGAAATCGGAGGAGTTCACGGAAAGAGGCTGTATTGCTCTCTCCTCTCTCTTTTCTCTCTCTCTCTTCTCTCTCTTCTCTCTCCTCTCTCCTCTCTCTTCTTTCTCTTCTCTCTTCTCTCTTCTTTCTCTCTCTTCTCTCTCCCTCTTCTCTCTCTCACTGTCTCGCTTTTTCTCTCTCTCTCTTATTCTCTCATTTACTCTCTTTTTCTCTCTCTCTCTCTTTCTCTCTCTCTCTTTTTCTCTCTTTTTCTCTCTTTCTCTCTCTCTTTTCTCTCTCTCTTCTCTCTCTTCTCTCTCTCACCTCCCTCTCTTTTCTCTCTCTCTTCTCTCTCTCCTCTGTCTTCTCTCTCTTCTCTCTCCTCTCTCCTCTTTTCTCTCTCTCTTCTCTCTCCTCTTCTCTCTCTTCTCTCTCCTCTCTCTCTCCTATCTCTCCTCTCTCTCTCTTTTCTCTCCTTCTCTTTTCTCTCTCCTCTGTCTCTTCTCTCGTCTTCTCTCCTCTCGTTTTCTCTCCTCTTCTCTCATCTTCTCTCTCTCTTTTCTCCTCTTCTCTCTCTCTTCTCTCCTCTTCTCTCTCTTCTCTCCTCTTCTATCTCTCCTCTCTCTCTCTCTTCTCTCTCTCTTCTCTTTTCTCTCTCTTTTCTCTCTCTTTTCTCTCTCCCTCCCTCTCTTCTCTTTTCTCTCTCTTTTCTCTTTCTCAGATCTGGCGTTGATCAGCTGATGCGGTCGCCTGACGGAAACAGCTGACACTAAGAGTCGAGCGGTGAAGCCGGCTTTTTACTGCCCGGCCAGCTAAACTATCAGCTGCTGCCGTCGGACAGGAGTCTGCACAGAAGTGTGTAGTTTTTTTTGTTTGTTTTTCTTTGCGCTGATGCATCAGCTGATTGTATAAACGGCTTTTATACAATCAGCTGCTGTGTCATGTGATTCAGGCCCTTGAACCTGACACATCATCTGATCACTTTGCCTTCCAGCAAACCGATCAGATGATATTGGATCTGAATTAGACGGCGCGGGACCCTTGACCCAGGATTACTGCGGAGGGGGGTTCTTTATTTCAATAAAGATGGAGTCACTAATTGTGTTATGTTTTATTTTTAATAAAAATATTTTTCTGTGTGTTATGTTTTTTTTTATCTGTACTAGAAATTCATGGTGGCCATGTCTAATATTGGTGTGACACCATGAATTTTAGGCTTAGGGCCAGTTGATAATATACAGCTAGCCCTAACCCCATTATTACCCAGCGAGCCACCCATCACCAGGGCAGCTGTAAGAGTTGGATACAGCGCCAGAAGATGGGGCTTCTATGAAATTGCCATTTTCTGGGGCGGCTGCAGACTGCAATTCGCAGCAGGGGTGCCCAGAAAGCTTGGGCACCCTGCGCTGCGGATTCCAATCCCCAGCTGCCTAGTTGTACTTGGCTGGGCACAAAAATTGGGCGAAGCCCACGTCATTTTTTTTTAAAATTATTTAATGAAATTCATGAAATAATTAGAAAAAAAGGGCTTCCCTATATTTTTGGTTCCCAGCCGGGTACAAATATTCAGCTGGGGGTTGGGGGCAGCCCGTAGCTGCCTGCTGTACCTGGCTAGCAGACAAAAACATGGCAAAGCCCGCATAATTTTTTTGGAGGGCAAAAAACTACTGCATACAGTCCTAGATGGAGTATGCTGAGCCTTGTAGTTCTGCAGCTGCTGTTTGCTGTCTGTCTGTATGGAGGTGAGCAGACAGCAGCTGCAGAACTACAAGGCTCAGCATGCTCAATTCACTAGTGTATGCAGGAGAGCAGACAGCAGCTGCAGAATTACAAGGCTCAGCATGCTCCATTCACTAGTGTATGCAGGAGAGCAGACAGCAGCTGCAGAACTACAAGGCTCAGCATACTCCATTCACTAGTGTATGCAGGAGAGCAGACAGCAGCTGCAGAACTAAAAGGCTCAGCATACTGCCTCCAGGACTGTATGCAGGAGTTTTTTGCCCCCCCCCCAAAAAATGGCGTGGGCTTCGCCATATTTTTGTATGCTAGCCAGGTACAGCAGGCAGGTACGGCTGCCCCCAACCCCTAGCTGCCTAGTTGTACCCGGCTGGGAACTAAAAAAATTGGGAAGCCCTTTTTTTGAATTAATTCATGAATTTCATGAAATAATTAAAAAAAATCGACGTGGGCTTCGCCTCATTTTTGTGTCCAGCCAGGTACAACTAGGCAGCTGAGCTTTCTGGGCCCCTCTGCTGCGAATTGCAGTCCGCAGCTGCCCCAGAAAATGGCGCTTTCATAGAAGCGCCATCATCTGGTGCTATATCCAACTCTTCCAGCAGCCCTGAAGCCGGGTGGCTTGCTGGATAATAATGAGTTAATACTAGCTTTGTGTTACTAGCTAGTATTAAGCCAGAGATTCTTAATGTAAGGCAAGTTTGACCCGGCCATTAAGAAGCTCCAATAAAGGGATAAAAAAAAGACACCACACAGAGAAAAAATACTTTAATAGAAATAAATACACAGACACATTAGAGACTCCATGTTTATTACTCCCTCTCATCCCTCCACGATCCTGGTCTTCTGTCTTCTTTCTCCTTCAACCCATGCAGCTCTGCTACATCAGACAGCACTGCATGGGAGGAATAATGCTTCTGCTCCCATACAGTCTAATTACTCAGTGAGTGAGGAGAGGCTGCGGACTGTAAGCGATGACGTCACCGCTGACAGGCGGGTTACTATAGCAACGGTGCTCCGATCACGTGATTCCCGGTGCCGCAACTCCAGTCCTTGCATGTGGGCTGACTCTGTAAAGAGAGCCCAAATGCAGGACTGGGGAAGCCGACCATGTGCCAGAGCATCTCGCCGATACACGGAGATGCTGGAACGAGCACCGCGTACCGGAGAGATGCACTGACAGGATCTAGCATGACGTCTAGCCATGTGACCAGTCTGTAGCCAATGAGATAATAGACACATGACTGGTTACATGGCTATGACGACGTCACGGAAGGTCCTATCATCAGTGCTGGCTACCGGGAGGACGCAGCGATTATCGGAAGGAAAATCGGCAGGAGACAGAGTGCAGGACACGTCGCGGGAACTGTAGGTGTAATGGCAATGTTTATTAACTGCATGTGTACATGTATAATGTGTTTTTATTTGTTTGTGTTTGCCTCTTATTGTTTTCAATGGGGTTCGAATTGGTTCGTCGAACGTTCGTCGAACGTTCGACGAACTTGTCCTCCGTTTGATGAACCGAACGGAACTCAAACACTAGGGGGGTGGCTCATCTCTAGTCACAATGTGACTGTAGAGTAGCAAGGGACAGGGGCCTCCTATTTTGTCCATCACTCTAGGGGACCCTAAGCTATACAAAATGGTGGAGATGCCAAGGTCTCATGCCTTACTATTCTCTTGACCAGAAGTAAACTGTCCCCCTATGAAAAAAATGAGCAGAAGTGTTATGGCAATATAGATTAAGGTACAAAGGGAAAACAAAACTCAGACAGACTGCAAACTCATAGGAACAATTAGTAAGAGACAGAAAAGGAAAGCAAGAGAGTATAAGGCAGCAACAAAAGGATAACAAGGGTTAACACCACAACCTCCCACAGCAATGAAGTGCTATAACCACCGGTAAGATTAGATCACAATACCTCAGCAGATCAGGTTAGAGAAGCTATAGCTTGCATTAAAGAAAGTGTTCAGCTTGCATATATAAAAGGGGGAAAATGTGACTGGCTCTCCGACAGCATGAGATCAAAGGAGACTATCAAGCAGCCCAGCAGAGATTAACTTTAGCTAGCCTGCCTAGGAACTTCAATTCTGTGGGTCAATGCTTGAGTCTGCCTGTGCTGATCACAGACATCAGAGAAGTTAGCAGGCAGAATGTCATTATATGTAGTTTCCACAGATCATGATGCCGCCATGACAGTTGGAGATGTTTGTAAAAACCTCTTTCTGAAAATCAGTTTTGTTGTCTTTCACTTTTCCAGGTGTGATCCACCTGAGAGGCTGTATTGGACAACAAATGTTAAAGGGAATCTGTCTGGTGGTTTTTGCTACATCATCTGAGATCAACATGATGTCGGCATAGTGACCCTGAATTTAGTTTACTGGGCACAGCAGTTGTGACACAATCAGAATAGTTAGATTTTGCATACAGCAGAGATGAAAAAGCCAGCGCCACCCACAGCAGGCTCCTATTTACAATGTCTATAGACAGAGAGCTGCTTATCACAGGAGGGGCATGTCGGACTATCAGGCGCACGCTTGCATTTTTTGATACATGTTAGCTTCCCCAAAAAATGCAATAAAGAGTGATCAATATGTTACATGTACTCCCAAATAATATCTAGAAAAATGTCAGTTCTGTAGGGAAAAAAACAAACTACGTACATTTTTTTTTTTTTTTTGGTAGAAAAAGGGGCACAAGTAACCAGGACAACCGCAACCTTAATAGGATTGTTAAGAAAAGGTCATTCAAAAATTTGAAAGCGATTCACAAGGAGTGGACTGCTGGAGTCTGTGCTTCATGAGCCGCCAGAGACAGACACATCCAAGACATGGTTTACAAATGTCACATTCCTTGTGTCAAGCCCCTTGTGACCAATAGGCAATTCCAGAAGCGTCTTACCTGGGCCAAGGAGAAAAAGAGCTGGACTGTTGCTCAGTCGGTGGTCCAAGGTGCTGTTTTCAGATGAAAGTAATTTTTGAATTTTATTTTTAAATCAAGGTCCCAGAGTCTGCAGGAAGAATTGAGAGGCCACAATTCTAGCTGCTTGAGGTCTAGTGGGAAGTTTCCACAATCACTGATGGTTTGGGGAGTCATGTCATCTGCTGGTGTAGGTCTACTGTGTTTCATCAAGACCAAATTCAGCGCAGCTATCTACCAGAAACTTTTAGAGCACTTCATGCTTACCCCTGCCGACAAACAATTTGAAGATGGAAATTTAATTTTACAGCAGGACTTGGCACCTGTCTATACTACCAAAAGGACCAATACCTGGTTTAATAACCGCAGTATCACTGGGCTTGATTGACCACAAACTGGCCTGAGCTAAACCCCATAAAGAATCTATGGGGTATTGTCAAGACGAAGATGAGAGACACCAAACCCAACAATGCAGACGAGTAGAGACGAGCGAACCGGTCACGGTTCGGCTCGAGTTCAGTTCGCCGAATGGAGATCGCGTTCGAGTTCGGTTCGGCGAACCGGTTCGGCGAACCACTCGAACCGCATAGGAAACAATGGGAAGCAATCACAAACACATAAAAACACCTAGAAAACACCCTCAAAGGTGTCCAAAAGGTGACAAACAACTCACAACACAACACAAACACATGGGAAAGTGACAAGGACATATACTCATGCGAAAACAAAAGAGCTGGACAAGGAAAAAGAGGAGGAGACACAGATATAGGAGTATATGCAAGGCAACATCGATGCCATTACTGTGCAACTTGAGCCTTGCTCATTTTAGGCTTCCAATCTGGATAAATTGCCTGAGCTCACCACGTACGCCTTGGGGATCTTGTCGTGTCCCGCAGCCAGCGTTCTCTCGGAACGTGTCTTCAGTGCTGCTGGGGGTGTGCTGACAGATAAGCACACGGGTCTGTCCACTGACAATGTGGACATGGCTCTCAGAGGACTTTTCTTCCCCTGGGTCATCCAGGGGAGGCGAAAGGCTCATGTATTTTTGAGAGTGCTTCATGCAAAGCATCTTTTTCATTTTAAAAAGGGGGGTCAACTAATGCCAGTCAAGTGGGGTGTGTGTGGCCCAATTAGCGGAAACGAGGGAGACTGTGGTTGGAGTCCCCTCGCTTTTGAAAAAAGAACCAAGATGAACAAGTCATGGCTCTCAGAGGACTTTTCTTCCCCTGGTCAGCGAGGGGAGGCGAAAGGCACGCGTATTTTTGAGAGTTCTTCATGCAAAGCATCTTTTTCATCTTGAAAATGGCGGTCAACTGATGCCAGTCAAGTGGGGTGTGTGTGGCCCAATTAGCGGAAACGAGGGAGACTGTGGTTGGAGTCCCCTTGCTTTTGAAAAAAGAACCAAGATGAACAAGTCATGGCTCTCAGAGTACTTTTCTTCTCCTGGGTCAGCCAGGGGAGGCGAAAGGCACGCGTATTTTCGATAGTGCTTCATGCAAAGCATCTTTGTAAGCTTGAAAATGGGGGTCAACTGATGCCAGTCAAGTGGGGTGTGTGTGTCCCAATTAGCGGAAACAAGGGAGACTGTGGTTGGAGTCCCCTTGCTGTCTTTTACATGCTTTTAGAAGGGCTTGACATGACTTAGAGGTTGACTTTTAGCATCTGCAAACTGTTGGCTACTAAAATGCTGCCTTTCCAACCTTTTTAACCGAGGATTTTCGAGACCTTATGCTCATCGAAGTGCCCCAAGAGCCGATGCCCATGCGCCACTCCTTCTCCCACAAAGGCGTGCCCGCGCTACACCAGCATGTCGCACCAAATATCACCGCTTCTTTGAGAAACTCTGTGTGACAGGGTGCATTTCACCACAGATACTTGGCCCAGTAAGCATGGACAGGGGCGTTATATGTCGCTGACTGGGCACTGGGTAACTATGGTGATAGATGGAGAAATGTCTGCTGTACAAGTCTTTCCATCCCCACGAGTTGTGTGTTTCAATCCTTCCTCTGCATGGACAAGTTCCTCCACTGCTTCTGCCTCATCAACCTCGTGTTGTTCCTGCACTTCAGCCCAAACCCTGTGTAGTCAGGCCACCCTTCCTTGTAACTGCGCCCAAGGAATCCCACACACCTCCTTACTATGCTGGCAGCAGAGCTCAAGGCCATCAGGCGGTCAAATGTTTACTTTGAAATGTAGGGGAAATGTGAGACACCGCTGAGGAGTTGTGGATGGTTAGCTCTGTAGAGTGAGACCGAGTTTCATCAATGGTTGTCTCCACTCAACCAGCAGCCAGGGAATGCCGGGTGCGACAATGATGCTAAACAGTCTGCGGCCCTTCTTCAGGGCAATGTGACACACGTGCCTTGTATGGCTCACATGTTGAATCTGAATCTCCAGCAATTTTTAAAACACTATCCCGGCCTACATGTCCTTCTGTCAAGGGCACGGTGTAACGCCTGCCTGGATCGACACACTCAGACGGGCTGTAAAGGATAGGCTAGAGGGAACCCACTCACCAAGCTGGACCCCCAGAACCCTGAAACCCTTTAACCCCCATACAGTGATTTTGAATTATACAGGGCCCAAGGTGATCAATACCTGTGGAAGGCTGCAGTTGCAGAGAATAGTAGTCATGCAGGGTCAAAACATTAATTGAGGAAGAGGAACAGAATGGGAGGGACAGGACTTAATCAGAAAACAAAAAGAGGTGAAATGCTAATCGGCCAACGAGGTACCTAAACAGCAAGCAGGAAAAGTAGTCAGGTAACAAGCACACAAACTCATAAAACTAAACTGGGGGTAACACTAACCAGAGGTTCATAGCTATGTCTGGCAGTGGTCTTCAGACAGGAAGGGCCTAAAAAAGGGTGTTGTGTCTTCCCATTGGTTGTAGCTGAATGATGGTACTTCATCTGTGAGATACCCACCACCTGCATTTAGCCATTGGTTCTGCATATGTCAAGGTAACACATCCCAGTAGGTGAGCATAACCTGCGTCCACCTGCACCGCTTGCATCGACTCCTTTCCCATCATCAGCACTATGCATGAAAGGAACACGTTGTCACCTTGCGACAGGAGTACAAATTGACATAGCGGACTACAGTGGTGACTTAACAGCCGTGTGCGGCAATGATGCAAACATGGCAGCGTGCCTTCGTCAGGCCAATATGACACACGTGACTTGTAAGGCTCACGTGTTTAATCTGATTCTCCAGCAATTTTTAAAACAACATCCCGGCCTACATGGCCTTGTACAGCGGGTACGCTCACTATGTGCTCACTTCCATCGTTTGCACCCAGTAGCTCAACAACTTTCATTGCTCCTGAAGTCTTAAGGTCTGGCGGTTAAACGTCAGAAATGCGATGTTCCGACATGCAGGAATTTGAATCTGCACATGTTGCAGCGTCTGTAGCAGCACCGCAGAGCCCAGATGAAATACGTTATGACGTATACCCTGGGCTAACTTGATCCAGAGGTGGTGCAGATCACGCTGCTGGAGTGTTGTCAGATCAAGGACATATGCACTGTTCTACACAGTTTACAAATGTCGACGCAGATGTTTAACACTGGCGATGACATTCTCAGCATGACAATTTTGGTCATCTACATGATGGAGCACACTGTAAGTATTATTCGGAGTCAGGTGTTGGTCCAAGTGAAAGGGAGGAGGAGTCATATGTGGAGGGGATAACAAGATCTACAAGGTCCAGACGGTCAGCGGCACCTTGGCGGCAGTCATGGTATGGTGGGGGAGAGGGATTATCAAGGAAGCATAGTATCAGCAAAACAGTTGAGGAAGGTGCAGGAGCCCAGGAAGAAATTGAGGAGGAACTGGCGATGGGCATGGAAGACTCAGCAGGTTAGTGAGCTTGCTCACATTTTGGTTGTGCAAGGTTTTGGGGAGAGGGCAGAGGAAGGAGGCACGATTCTCACCTCTCCGCCAGCAACACACCAAGGACTTGGTCCTCCTGGATGCTCAAGACACATGAGCGCCTTCTTGCTGCACTACCTACAACATGACCCTCGGATTGTACGAATTCCAAGTCATGCTGACTACTGGGTTGCCACACTGTTAGATCCCCGGTACAACACAAAATTTTGCGAAATAACTTCTGCCATAGAAAGGGACGCACATATCCAGTTGTATCAGCAGAAGGTGTTACGCAATCTTACATCTGCTTTTCCACTAAACACCAGTGGTGCACAGAGTGAATCTCAACGCTTTTTCATTGATAGGAGGAAATGGTCTTACTTGTCCACATCTGAGGGACCGAGGGCTGGCTGCTGTGCTGAGATGGCGTTGAGTACGGTGTCTCTGCAGAGTTGCATTTTTTGTCATATGCAAACTGAGTTGAAAAAGGACAGATGCTGGTGGAAAGGGGAACAGGTGTGTTGGAAAGTGTAAAAAAGTTTGTGTCCGTGGGTTTGGTGGTTAAACAACATTAACATTTGCTGAAGAAACAACATCTGGTATGGTGGGACTGGCAGATTTGGATAAGGTGGTATATACTATGTTACCGCTATATAAAAAATATTAAGAAGAGAAGAAAGAGAAAGGTAGATATCCCAATCGCCATTCGGTGTCCACCGTGCTTACAGATGGAAAAGGAGAGGTTGGCAACTGGAAGGTTAGGTGGAGGATACAGAGCAGGTTGACTCTCAAACAAATAGTAGCCTGAACCGAGTTAGACGCCACTCGGATCTAGAGACTTGGAGCCCTGTTAGCGTGACAGGGTCCACACGACCACCCTGCCCCGGAACTCCCTGTTAGCAACACAGGGGCCATTGGTTACGCTGTCCGTGTGCGTAGAGGACACACCTGTGGACAGCAGGCGCATCAGCAGCAGGCCTGTTTATGCCACTGGGCTGCACTAGCAGTACTGGTAGGACAGGAGCTGTTCTTAAACGTTTTGCGTTACCAACTGTGGTGGCAGCCTGCATCGATGACCTATCCCTGCCTACCTCTGGCCTAAAACCGTCATGGGTTCAACACATGGAGGTGTGCTCTTTCGGAGCATAGTAGAAGACTGGGCACCTTCTTCTTGGCTCCAGCCCCTTTTATAACCTGGGTCCGCCCCAAACCAGGGTGGACCACAATGCACCTCCTAGAGACAAAAGCAGGGTGACACGTCATGAGTGGCATAACTAGTATCCTATTTTTAACCGCCACTTGAATGATGACCTCATGGCTGCCACAACCAAAACACCTCAACAGTCATCGTCTGACCAACAACAATGAGGTGACAAGTCATAGGGGCGGCCCTCTGCAAGCCTGTTGGGAGTGGCCTGGCCAAATTGTCAGGACACCTGATGCTCTGTGGTCTATATGAGCCCCCCACATCAGGGGCAGGGTTCAAAGAGTTCAAAGAGCAGTCTCTAAATCAATCTTCTAATATGCCCCTAATAAGATACAGGACTTAAGTGGTAAGTTTACCTGCAGCCATGTGTCTATCGGTAAGCACCTGCTCGTGTAGCCACTCCCACCTCGACGCGCGTTTCACCGCTTCCGGTTTCGTCAGGAGGCATGTCAGGAGTGTAGTGTGTGCCTTAGATATACTACGTGGAATTGCTCCCAGCTGGTGATTAGTTGCCGGAATCGGGCGCTCCGAACGTCATGATGAGCGTCCCATGGGTGAGTCGCACTGCGAGCACGTCAACAGTCCACGTGACCGCGTGTCACGCGGTACGCGTCCCTGTGACCGAAGTCCCGCCCCCATGTCACTCGCTCTAGTGGCGCGTCATCCATGGAGTCTGCACAGCGCATGATCACAGAGCGGCCCCCGGATAACATGGTGAGTGAAGCCCTGACCACACGGGTGGTAACTTGCAGTATGGGAATATATATTAGATTATGTCAAGACGTGATACATACAAACTGTGGTGGCGTACGTCATATATGAGCCTAGAAAAGATGCCAAAGTTGAACTGCACTATTTCATATGCATATAAAGAGACGGATCCCAATCACATGCTCATAACGGACGTATTACGCCAACCACAGGCAAGCATACACAAATATCGACAGTTATATGTACACCCACATCACACGTTCTGCAACCACGTGCATGCATGCCGTATAATATTGAATCTCCAAAATTCCATGTATGAATGTGTCCAATGGGGCAGGTAATATCTCACAAATCATTAGGTTTCTTTATATGAGTGTCTAGTCATCTAGATGTCAATATTTTGGACACATGCATACGCGGAATATCCATATTATGGGAAGCAAGCCCGTATCAAACAGGGCCTGTCAGGCACCCCCAAATCAACAACGCAACATGTGCACAGGACGCTGCAGACCCACGTGACCTGTCGCCCAATTGTCGCCCTCACCATATGCCCAAGTACAGAAAGTTGGAAATACATATTAGATTCTGTCAAAACGTGATACATACATATTGTGGTGGCGTACGTCATATATGAGCATAGAAAAGATGCAAAAGTTAAACTGCACTATTTCATATACATATACAGAGACAAATCTCATTCACATGCTCATAACGGACGTATTACGCCACCCATAGGCACGCATACACAATTATCGGCAGTTATATGTACACATACATCACGCGTTCTGCAACCCCGTGCGTACATGCCGTATAATATTAAATCTCCAAAACTTCCATGTATGAATGTGTCCAGTGGGACAAATAATGTCTCACAAATCATTAGGTTTAATGTTAAGCATAGCCCGTAGGTAATAAGCCTTTATATATGTGGCTACGGATTGCACTGGTCCCGTGTAGTCACCCCTAGTAGTGCGACTCTTTCCCTATTTCCACATCCGTGTAGCCTTTATCTAATTATATGTATTGTCACACGTTTATATGTATGTTTTTGTAATATTTAATAAATTGAGCATGATTACACATATATCTGCTTTGTGGACCTGATATTGTTGTCTATAGGATCTCTTATTCCCAGGGACACGCTGTATTTAATATATGAGGCTAACTATAGGTTGTATTCTTCCGGAGCTGTCTATACTGTTAACCATGATAGGAGCATAAAGTCTGTATTTATGGCAACTGGACATCACATTACCCGGGTACGGTAGGCTGTTCCCAGACAGTAATACGTACACGTAACACTTTGTTTTATTATGAAAACACATATCTGTTCTGTGTAGGATGACTATATAGACAATCACACTTGCTGCCTCTGCACTGTCAAATTGTCACATACAGTTTAAATCATAGAGGGACAGCGACACATGTTTGCATTGACTGTTGCTTTTCAAGATTTCCATGACTGTGTTGCAGAGCTGTGTGGTTTGCATTCACACTGTTATCATCTGCCTTATCTGTGAGGCTTCAGCTAACAAGGGTATTCAGGGTGGGTGATGTGTTTTGTCTATGTTTAGGTAGATAACTGGGAAGCTCTTGTGATGCGCCACTAGTAAGTTGTCTTCGCGCACACACACACACACACACACACATACACACACACACACACAAACACACACAAACACACACAAACACACAATTACTGCTGCTACGCAGAGGGCTTAGTAAGCAGTAGGCAACTGAATAGATTGTTCTATTATTTCAATTTAATGCATGGTTCTTATTGTTTGTTTTGGGAAATTGAAAGAATCATTTATGAACCCAACTGCAAACAGTGCTTTTCATGTTGCGTGGTTTTGCTGCATACTGTGGATCCCACCAAATACAAGACTTAAAATGAAGGATAAGTCGCAAAGGGAATTTCACTGTGCTACAATGCGGCGTAGCGGGGCTGTGCAACCACCGCCTGCCCAATCAAGTGCATCTGCATGCTCTTCATCTTCTGTGACTGTGGGGACAGCAGTCACACATGCTTTTTCACGATGAACTTCCACCCGTTTACCTGTAAGCGGGAGTGTGATTGGCCGGTCGTCACTTGTTTTGGAAGTGGAAACAGATGGTATTGTTGAGCTGTCAGACATCGAGAGAACCACCATTGGATGAAGGCAACATTATATCCACGCCTGCACCTTCATAACAGATTGGCTGGACTACCTGCAGTTAATAATTGCGTTCCAGAAATGGAAAGGAGTGTAGAATGCACATATGTTGTACCTTGCTTGGCAGCAAAGGAACATTAACTCAGTATTCCAGACAATTTTAGGATGGCAGAAAAAGTGTCAGCTCTTTGGGCAAACTAAATAGCGTGGCAAAAGTGGGCAGGTGGGTACAGTGGCCGTGTTCTGTGTGTACCAGGACAGTAAAGGAAGCCTCACTTTCTATCCCTCCTAATGATGAAATGCAGCAAGGAATTCCCTGAGTTTGCTATAAAAATAGCGTTGCAAAATGTCCATGAGGGTGTCATGCAGAGGTGCTGGAAATAGCTTGCCACCAGTGGGGCACAAATGGCGTACAACAGCCATTTTAAGCATGCCACTAACTTGCAGCATTTTTTGCTATTATTATAGCTTATTAAAAACAGAGCAAGAGGGTGTAATGCAGAGGTGTTAGAAATACCTTGGCACCATTGGGGCACAAATGGAGTACAACAGCCATTTTAAGTATGCCACTAACCTGCATCATTTTTTGCTATTATTATAGCTTATTAAAAACAGAGCAGGAGGGTGTAATGCAGAGGTGTTAGAAATACCTTGGCACCATTGGGGCACAAATGGAGTACAACAGCCATTTTAAGTATGCCACTAACTTGCAGCATTTTTTGCTATTATTATAGCTTATTAAAAACAGAGCAGGAGGGTGTAATGCAGAGGTGTTAGAAATACCTTGGCACCATTGGGGCACAAATGGAGTACAACAGCCATTTTAAATATGCCACTAACTTGCAGCATTTTTTGCTATTATTATAGCTTATTAAAAACAGAGCAGGAGGGTGTCATGCAGAGGTGCTAGGTATAGCTTGGCACCAGTGGGGCACAAATGGAGTACAACAGCCACTTCTTGGATGCTACAAACTGGCAGCATGTTTTACTATTATCATAGCTTATTAAAAACAGAGCAGGAGGGTGTCATGCAGAGGTGCTAGAAATAGCTTGGCACCAGTGGGGCACAAATGGAGTACAACAGCCACTTTTTGGATGCCACTAAGTTTACTTAGTGTTTGCTAGTATAATGGCTTAGTAACAATGAGTTTGAGTGTGCAATGCTGTGGTGCTGCAAATAGCTTTGCACCAGTGGGACAATAATGGAAGTCCAACAGCCACTTTTAGGATGCCACTAAGTTTACTCAGTGTTTGCTAGTATAAGGGCTTAGTAACAATGAGCTTGAGTGTGCAAAGGACATGAGGGTACAGTGGCAGGGTTGTGAGTCAGTGTACAGGAAAGGAAGCCTCACTTTCTATCCCTCCTAATGGGGAAATGCAGCGAGGAAGTCCCTGAGCTTAGCTACACAGACGCTGTTATCTTCTGTAGCTGTTAAAGTCTGTTTCCACGGCCCTGACTGTCACCTATGGCTCTAAGTCTGCTGTTATTACCCTTACAAGCAGTATCGGAGACAGGAGCTATGCCAGCAGTGACTGACACCCAGACGCAGAAGAGATAATGGCATCCGGACAGGCAGATACCCGTTTTTATAATGCAGGGACATGTGACATGGACATATTATCACACATGCCGTTGCTTCTCTGGCTTAAAGTCCACCTAGCTGTGTGTGTGTCTGGGATTGGCTGACATGCTGGCCCGCCCCACTACACACGCGCGCTTAGGGAAGGAAGACAAGGAAAAAAAAAAGGCGATCGCCATTATCCAAACAGCAGTGATCTGAATGCGCTGTTCCCGCACACTATACACTGAAATTTCATAATATTGTGAGTCATAGAGTGACTTACACTATTACAGCGGAAAGCCAGCTAGTAATTAGCTTGGCTTTTTGCTGCTAGAACCGTTCTCGAACGTAACTAGAACTATCGAGCTTTAGCAAAAAGCTCGAGTTCTAGTTCGATCTAGAACAGCCCCCAAAATCACTCGAACCGCGAACTGGAGAACCTCGAACCGCGAACCGTGCTCAACTCTACAGACGAGCTGAAGGCTGCTATCAAAGCAACCTGGGCTTCCATAGCACCTCAGCAGTGCCACAGGCTGAATGCCTCCTTGCCACGCTGCATTGATGCAGTAATTCATGCTAAAGGAGCCCCGACCAAATATTGAGTGCATTTACTGTACTTTTCAGTGGGAGCCAACATTTCTGTGTTTTAAATCATTTATTTCAGTTGGTCTTATATAAAATTCTAATATTCTGAGATACTTACTGTTGGGTTTTCATTGGTTAACATTAACAGAAATAAACACTTGAAATAAATCACTGTGTGTAATAACTCTATATAATATATGCGTTTCTCTTTTTGGATTGAGTTACTGAAATAAATTAACTATCCGTTGATATTCTAATTTAATGACATGCCCTTGTCAATTTGAACTAGTAAAACAGGTGTACAAAAACCGACTTGCATCACTAAATATTTACATATTTTTAATAAAAAAAATATTGTGCTGCCTTGCTTTTGCCTTTTTGTGAGTTTAAAATACAGGAAAAGCATGCATAGTTGTAATTCAAATGCAGCAGTCTAGATTCCAGATACATCATATCACTGATCAATTAGGCTGAGTCTGCTACTGCTGCTGGTGCATCTGTTATATCTTCTCCACCATTTGAATCTCTATATCATTTGCAGACTACTACTCTTATTTTATTTACTGCTGCATAATATTTAATTATATGTTGTTTGTTCAATGCTGTGATCACTATGTTGCAAATCGATATTTTGGGAAAAAGTTTCTGAACCTGCAAATTTGAATTTATTCATTTTTTTAACAATTAAGTCAATATGTGAGGAATAACCTTTATGGTAGCATCTGTTAGAAGCATCCATCCCAGACAACTAATAAAAAAAAATACATTAAATTACTGTACTTCAAGCTCATTTTTTTTCTTATAGGAGCCTATATGTGGTGATTGTTTTTTTCATGTTTGTTCAAGCAATAGATCTTGGGATTTGTTGTGTTTAAAGACAACAAAATGAAGATCACAATCTATGTCATTGGCCAGGTAATTAATGGCGGAGTTATTTGGTTGTCATGTTGCCATGGCTAGAATATGTTTCGGGACAGGCAGCATTCAGATAAAAAAAAGTCAGGAAATAGTGCAATAATTAGATGATAAGCCTGCTTTACACGTTACAATTACACATGCGATCTCGTATGCAATCGCACATGCCCCCATCGTATGTGTGGCACATTCAGTTTGTTGTCCGTGTCTCACAAACGGTTAAATCCTGTCACACGCACTTACCTTCCTAATGACTAGAGTTGAGCACGGTTCGTGGTTCGTGGTTCTCCAGTTCGCGGCTCGAGTGATTTTGGGGGCTGTTCTAGATCGAACTAGAACTCGAGCTTTTTTGCAAAAGCTCGATAGTTCTAGATACGTTCGAGAACGGTTCTAGCAGCAAAAAAAACCAGCTAATTCCTAGCTGGCTTTCCGCTGTAATAGTGTAAGTCACTCTGTGACTCACACTATTATGAAATTTCAGTATTCACATAGAGCCACAGCCACACCATGATTTACCAGATACATATATAAACGGTGAAAACCATATTATGTATGAAAGACTGGATGGGGACTGAGGATGAGTCGTAATAACTATGAGATAAAGAGAAACACACGACCAAGTATCCAAATTGCAAAGGTGAAAATCTTTATTAACAAAGGGGTAGGTGCGGGGCGGCACGGAACAAGTAGGGACACGGACAATCAATCTCCAACCATTATGTATTGCATTTAAGAATTATTCTATGCTGACATAGTCTAATCATCTGCACATATATGTATAATCAGACATAAGAGTAAACCACAAGAAGTAAGAATTTATTGATGATCCATCCTTCATCACAAGATGGGAGGATGCGTGTAACGCATGTTCCGCGGTCTTCATGGAACTATTAGTAGAATCTAACACCAAGAGCATCTCTAATATTGATACACTATTGGATGAAGCTCAGTCTAAATTTAAAGAGACATGTCCCTTGGATCAGATTTCCATTTTTGATTCAAGATTGGAGAAAAACCTTGATGGTTGTGTCAAAAAAATCCACGACACACAAGCTAAAAAATGGGCTCGTGACTCACGTGATTTTGCTCAAAAGATGGTTTATTCATGGAGACAGGATCCCACTGGATCGCCTAGGGCTGCTCGCGCCTTCTCCTTCTCATCCCTATCTACAGTTAGCGACCAATCAGATGCACCTTCTGCTCAATCTAGTATTACCACCCGATCTGGCCTATTGATTGGTAGACCAAGAGAGAACAAGACATCTACCTTGAAATCAAATAATTATAGAACTCCAGGATATAAACATTCCAACAAGGTAATTAACCTTAGTTCATATGTCTTGTCCCCTTCCGATGTCTCACTTTTGGAAAAGGGTCTCTCCTTTTCACCACTGCCAGATTCGACAGATTTGTAGCAACTAAGGATTTGCACCTGTTTGCCCGCTCTTTAATTTTTAAAAAATATTTTTTTGATACTAATCTTCAAAAACTTTTTCCCACAGAAAAGGAACAAATAGCCCTACGCGATCTTGAGCAACTGGCCATGGAACATTTCACAACTGAAGGAGGTAAGATTCCTCCTTCAATACGTCCACGGTCCAGGAAGTTCCCTCCACTGTCATCTTGCCCAAATGTGGAATTATTTGTACAATTGGTCTGTAAGGAATTTGATAACATCCCAGCAGGCATCTCACACGATAACC
Organism: Anomaloglossus baeobatrachus; assembly: GCF_048569485.1. Classification (NCBI taxonomy): domain Eukaryota; kingdom Metazoa; phylum Chordata; class Amphibia; order Anura; family Aromobatidae; genus Anomaloglossus; species Anomaloglossus baeobatrachus. Next base: position 141,911,951 of record NC_134355.1, read on the forward strand.
TTTCTTGGCAGGAGCGCACTAGATTACGTGAGTTGCGGACACTACCTGGAGTGCTTCTGAAGCCTGCAGACAAGGGTAGTAGCATTGTGGTGTGGCCAAAGGATCTCTATGAGAGGGAGGCGTTTAGACAGCTTCGGGATAGGGTCTGCTACAAAAAGCTGACCTTTAACCCCTTGTCTGCCTTCACTGCCTCTCTCCATGTGATCCTGAAAACTGCACTCGATAACAATGTTATCACCCAAGACTTGGCTTCAGCCCTCCATGTGTCCGAACCAGTGATTCCTACACTGTACCTCCTGCCAAAAATCCATAAAGATGTCAATTTTCCTCCCGGGAGACCAATTGTTTCTGGCCGAGGCAACTTCCTGGAACATGTCAATCGTTGGATTGACACTAAATTACAGCCGCTCGTGGAAGGATTACCATCTTTTATTAAGGACACTGGCGACTTCCTTAGGAAGGTCGACGGACTGAGTATTGGTGATGATTCCATGCTGGTGACGGGGGATGTAGAATCCCTCTACACTAGCATTAAGCATGGTGACGGACTTCGGGCCACCCGATTCTTTCTAAATATGTCAAATCTATCATCTGACATGGTGGCCCTTATCATGGAGTTATTGGAATTTACTTTAACTCATAATTTTTTCGTCTTCAAGGGGTCCTTTTACCTACAGCTCCAGGGAACAGCAATGGGGGCTTCTTTTGCCCCCTCGTACGCCAACCTGTTCCTGGGGCTGTGGGAGAGGGACGTCTTCCTGTCTGATCGGCTGCCATCGATGGACCGCGTCCCCTTTTGGACGCGGTACATCGATGACATCTTCTTGATCTGGCAGGGTACGCAGACGGAGCTCCATGACTTCATGAAGGTCCTTAACCTTAATGACTTAAACATTCGTATTACTTATACTCACCATGCTCAGTCCGTCAACTTTCTTGACGTTATCGTCAAGAGAGATGCCCTTAATACTGTCCAAACTGACATTTTCCGCAAGAAGACTGCTGGTAATGTGTTGTTGCACGCGTCCTCCTCACATCCAGGCCACATGATCCGATCAATTCCGGTGGGCCAGTTCCTGCGCCTCCGTAGGATCTGTTCCACCGATCTGGATTTCGAAACCCGAGCCCTAGACCTTAAGCATAGATTCTATGATAGGGGTTACAGCAAGCGGTGTGTGAAAAGAGCCTACAACAGGGCGAGACATTCTACACGTCACTCCCTGTTGTATGCTCCCCAGAGACCTCAATCGCGGGAAACCCTGAGATTTGTCACAGACTACCACGGCCAATTTTCGGCCATGAGATCGTGCCTGCAAACATTTTGGCCGGTTTTGCAGGCCGATCCGATTTTGGCCCAGATGATCCCTCATAGGCCAATGCTGAGTATTCGTAGATCTAAAAATCTTCGTGATCACCTCGTCGCCAGTCACTATGACGAGGGTACTCAGCTGCCTCCTTTTGGTCCTGTGGCCCCTCGCACTGGCTGTGCACCTTGTGGTCGCTGCGTGGCCTGTCCAAATGTGGACAGGATAGACACGTTTACGGACTCGACAGGTGAAAATACTTTCCCCATTAAGAAATTTATTTCTTGTACTACATCGGCGGTCATTTATTATGCCACCTGCCCCTGCCCCAAAATATATGTCGGTTTAACAACTAGGCAGTTTAAAGTACGTATTCGGGAACACGTTAATGGGATAGTCGCAGCGGCCAACTGCTCTGATATCCTATCACTCAAAACCATCCCACGTCACTTTAGACAATACCATCAATGTGATCCGACGGTTTTAAGGGTTAGGGGCATTGACCGCCTTGATTTAAACATCCGTGGGGGAAAGATTAGTCATAAATTAGCCCGGATGGAGACAAGATGGATCTGGACACTGAAAACTCTTCACCCTCTAGGTCTAAACGAGAATATTTCCTATGCCCCATTTTTGTGATACCCGTGGTCCTCTTTTAGTAACAGGAAGTGGTTTTTCTGTGTTTTTATGTATAGTACTTATTTTAATCTTGTTATATTTTAGGCGTCTTCCTTTCGCTTTTATGATTCAACATTGAGGATGGAAGTTGGAGTACTGCACCATATGAAGAGGTTATTTTATCTTCCTCATGAGGATATTTGGCTGCATCATGCCAGAAGTATAACGACTTTGGACAATTCATGTTATATGTTCATCGTCCTGTTGGACATATATGACTTGACGTGGGAGTACTGTGTTTACTGTCATGGTTAACATTACGCATGACAGATACTATATGTCTATTCTATTCTCTAGTGTAAAAGATCCATCCATACCAGTCACTATGTATAGTGTCATTTTTATCTTATCTGGCATGTCCCCTGACATTCTACATATATATATGTATGTGTTATATATATATATATATATATATATATATATATATATATATATATATATATATATGTATATATGTATAGATGGCCCCCTGTGTTGTATAAAAGAGATGTAAATTTATGTTTACATCTATAACAGGAGTCTTGTTGCGACATATGGGGACTATTTTGAGATGTATGTATCTATCCTCATACCCCATTCTTTACATATCAGTGTTAAAACTTTATTTTCTACATCACTTGTTTGAGTGCTGGTGCGCATGTCCAGGAGCGGTGGTGGTCGCTACGCCGCCGCGCCGCCTTTCTCTGTGTGACGTCCGCTCGCATGATGGCCACGTGATGCGCACACGTGGCGATCATGTGACCGGAACTGTCGGACGGGTGGCGGCGCGGTCAGGCGCTATGCGTCCCGCGCTGCCTTGGATACCACTTGCGTCACTAGCACGTCAACCGGTGCTGATTGGTTGACGTCCCCTTTTTAGTCTGCACTTCCCTTCACTCGGTCCACGCCCCCTGACGAAGGCTTCACCGCCGAAACGGCCGTCGGGAAGGACACGGACGCCTCTCTCTGACCTCCCCAAGTCTCCTAGGTATAGTGTGCCACTGCTCTTTCCTCTCCACATATTTGAACCTTGAATTGTTTCCCTGATCCCTGATGTAATTGTATACGCAGGTTAGGTATGGTAATATTCAACCTTAACCCTTTAGCTGCAGTTCAGTTCTGATCAGGGACTTTCATTGTTAGGATGTGAATGAATTTTCTTTACGTCCTACAGTGTCACACTTTAACCTTTCCTGACTTGTGTGGTCATATATGTAATTTGTTACCCTCTTCTCCTACCCTCATATTGATGATGGATACCATATGTGTATAATTGGTTTTAAGGACCTATATTGATATACTATGAATGAAATATTTTTTTCATCTTACAGTGATATATCTCTGTTTGATTGAATTCTCTTTGTGGTTATATACCCACTTTTCTTACTTCTTGTGGTTTACTCTTATGTCTGATTATACATATATGTGCAGATGATTAGACTATGTCAGCATAGAATAATTCTTAAATGCAATACATAATGGTTGGAGATTGATTGTCCGTGTCCCTACTTGTTCCGTGCCGCCCCGCACCTACCCCTTTGTTAATAAAGATTTTCACCTTTGCAATTTGGATACTTGGTCGTGTGTTTCTCTTTATCTCATATGAAATTTCAGTGTATAGTGTGCAGGAACAGCGCATTCAGATCACTGCTGTATGTATAATGGCGATCGCCATTTTTTTTTTTTCCTTGTCTTCCTTCCCTAAGCGCGCGCGTGTAGTGGGGAGGGCCAGCATGTCAGCCAATCCCAGACACACACACAGCTAAGTGGACTTTTAGCCAGAGAAGCAACGGCATGTGTGATAGGATGTCCATGTCACATGTCCCCTGCATTGTAAAAACGAGTATCTGCTCGCCTGGACGCTATTATCTCTTCTGCGTCCTTGGTGTCAGACATCACTGGCGCAGCTCCTATCGCCGATACAGCTGTATTACGCTCCATACTCAGCGCTGGACAGCTTACGGATAGCACTTTCTATCAGTCCTTTTAAGGGCTCATACCGGCAGGGTCAGAGCCATAGGTGACAGGTCCTGAAAGCAGAGTTTAACAGCTACACAAGATGACAGCGTCTGTGTTGCTAAGGTCAGGGATTACCTCGCTGCATTTCCCCATTGGGAGGGATAGAAAGGCAGGCTTCCTTTCTTCTACCCAGAGACCCACAACCCTGCCACTGTACCCTCCTGCCCTTTGCACACCCCAACTCATTGTTACTAAGCCATTATACTAGCAAACACTGAGTGAACCTAGTGGCATCCTAAACGTGGCTATTGGACTTCTGTATCGTCCCAGTAGTGCACAGATATTTGCAGCACGTCTGGCTGCATTGCACACTCCAACTCATTAGAACTAAGCCATTATACTAGCAAACATTGGGTGAACCTAGTGGCATCCTAAATGTGGCGATTGGACTTCTGTATAGTCAAACTAGTGCAAAGATATTTGCAGCACGTCTGCCTGCATTGCACACTCCAACTCATTATAACTAAGCCATTATACTAGCAAACACTCAGTGTACCTAGTGGCATCCTAAACGTGGCTATTGGACTTCTGTATAGTCCCAGTAGTGCACAGATATTTGCAGCACGTCTGGCTGCATTGCACACTCCAACTCATTGTTACTAAGCCTTTATACTAGCAAACACTGAGTGAACTTAGTGGCATCCTAAAAGGGGCTGTTGGACTTCCATTAGTGTCCCACTGGTGCAAACCTATGTGCAGCACCTCTGAATTGCACAATCAAACTCATTGTTACTAAGCCATTATACTAGCAAACACTGAGTGAACCTAGTGGCATCCTAAACGTGGCTATTGGACTTCTGTATAGTCCCAGTAGTGCAAAGATATTTGCAGCACGTCTGCCTGCATTGCACACTCTAACTCACTAGAACTAGATTATTATACTAGCAAACACTGAGTGAACCTAGTGGCATCCTAAACGTGGCTATTGGACTTCTGTATAGTCCCAGTAGTGCAAAGATATTTGCAGCACGTCTGCCTGCATTGCACACTCCAACTCATTATAACTAAGCCATTATACTAGCAAACACTCAGTGTACCTAGTGGCATCCTAAATGTGGCTATTGGACTTTTGTATAGTCCCAGTAGTGCACAGATATTTGCAGCACGTCTGGCTGCATTGCACACTCCAACTCATTGTTACTAAGCCATTATACTAGCAAACACTGAGTGAACTTAGTGGCATCCTAAAAGTGGCTGTTGGACTTCCATTAGTGTCCCACTGGTGCAAACCTATGTGCAGCACCTCTGAATTGCACAATCAAACTCATTGTTACTAAGCCATTATACTAGCAAACACTGAGTGAACCTAGTGGCATCCTAAACGTGGCTATTGGACTTCTGTATAGTCCCAGTAGTGCAAAGATATTTGCAGCACGTCTGCCTGCATTGCACACTCTAACTCATTAGAACTAAGCTATTATACTAGCAAACACTGAGTGAACCTAGTGGCATTCTAAACGTGGCTATTGGACTTCTGTATAGTCCCAGTAGTGCAAAGATATTTGCAGCACGTCTGCCTGCATTGCACACTCCAACTCATTATAACTAAGCCATTATACTAGCAAACACTGAGTGAACTTAGTGGCATCCTAAACGTGGCTATTGGACTTCTGTATAGTCCCAGTAGTGCACAGATATTTGCAGCACGTCTGCCTGCATTGCACACTCCAACTCATTATAACTTAGCCATTATACTAGCAAACACTGAGTGAACCTAGTGGCATCCTAAACGTGGCTATTAGACTTCTGTATAGTCCCACTAGTGCAAAGATATTTGCAGCACGTCTGCCTGCATTGCACACTCCAACTCATTATAACTAAGCTACTATACTAGCAAACACTGAGTAAACTTAGTGGCATCCTAAACGTGGCTGTTGGAATTCTGTATAGTCCCAGTAGTGCAAAGATATTTGCAGCACGTCTGCCTGCATTGCACACTCCAACTCATTATAACTAAGCCACTATACTAGCAAACACTGAGTAAACTTAGTGGCATCCTAAACGTGGCTATTAGACTTCTGTATAGTCCCAGTAGTGCAAAGATATTTGCAGCACGTCTGCCTGCATTGCACACTCCAACTCATTATAACTAAGCCATTATACTAGCAAACACTGAGTGAACCTAGTGGCATCCTAAACGTGGCTATTGGACTTCTGTATAGTTCCACTAGTGCAAAGATATTTGCAGCACGTCTGCCTGCATTGCACACTCAAACTCATGGTTACTAAGCCATTATACTAGCAAACACTGAGGAAACTTAGTGGCATCCTAAACGTGGCTGTTGGAATTCTGTATAGTCCCAGTAGTGCAAAGATATTTGCAGCACGTCTGCCTGCATTGCACACTCCAACTCATTATAACTAAGCCACTATACTAGCAAACACTGAGTGAACTTAGTGGCATCCTAAACGTGGCTATTGGACTTCTGGATAGTCCCAGTAGTGCAAAGATATTTGCAGCACGTCTGCCTGCATTGCACACTCCAACTCATTATAACTAAGCCATTATACTAGCAAACACTGAGTGAACCTAGTGGCATCCTAAACGTGGCTATTGGACTTCTGTATAGTCCCACTAGTGCAAAGATATTTGCAGCACGTCTGCCTGCATTGCACACTCCAACTCATTATAACTAAGCCATTACACTAGCAAACACTGAGTGAACTTAGTGGCATTCTAAACGTGGCTATTGGACTTCTGTATAGTCCCACTAGTGCAAAGATAGCTGCAGCACGTCTGCCTGCATTGCACACTTCAACTCATTAGAACTAAGCCATTATACTAGCAAACACTGAGTGAACCTAGTGGCATCCTAAACGTGGCTATTGGACTTCTGTATAGTCCCAGTAGTGCAAAGATATTTGCAGAACGTCTGCCTGCATTGCACACTCAAACTCATTATAACTAAGCCATTACACTAGCAAACACTGAGTGAACTTAGGGGCATCCTAAACGTGGCTATTGGACTTCTGCATAGTCCCAGTAGTGCACAGATATTTGCAGCACGTCTGGCTGCATTGCACACTCCAACTCATTATAACTAAGCCATTATACTAGCAAACACTGAGTGAACCTAGTGGCATCCTAAACGTGGCTATTGGACTTCTGTATAGTCCCAGTAGTGCAAAGATAGTTTCAGCACGTCTGCCTGCATTGCACACTCAAACTCATAGTTACTAAGCCATTATACTAGCAAACACTGAGGAAACTTAGTGGCATCCTAAACGTGGCTGTTGGAATTCTGTATAGTCCTAGTAGTGCAAAGATATTTTCAGCACGTCTGCCTGCATTGCACACTCCAACTCATTATAACTAAGCCTCTATACTAGCAAACACTGAGTAAACTTAGTGGCATCCTAAACGTGGCTATTGGACTTCTGTATAGTCCCAGTAGTGCAAAGATATTTGCAGCACGTCTGGCTGCATTTCACACTCCAACTCATTGTTACTAAGCCATTATACTAGCAAACACTGAGTGAACTTTGTGGCATCCTAAAAGTGGCTGTTGGACTTCCATTAGTGTCCCACTGGTGCAAACCTATGTGCAGCACCTCTGAATTGCACAATCAAACTCATTGTTACTAAGCCATTATACTAGCAAACACTGAGTGAACCTAGTGGCATCCTAAACGTGGCTATTGGACTTCTGTATAGTCCCAGTAGTGCAAAGATATTTGCAGCACGTCTGCCTGCATTGCACACTCTAACTCATTAGAACTAAGCTATTATACTAGCAAACACTGAGTGAACCTAGTGGCATCCTAAACGTGGCTATTGGACTTCTGTATAGTCCCAGTAGTGCAAAGATATTTGCAGCACGTCTGCCTGCATTGCACACTCCAACTCATTATAACTAAGCCATTATACTAGCAAACACTGAGTGAACTTAGTGGCATCCTAAACGTGGCTATTGGACTTCTGTATAGTCCCAGTAGTGCACAGATATTTGCAGCACGTCTGCCTGCATTGCACACTCCAACTCATTATAACTAAGCCATTATACTAGCAAACACTGAGTGAACCTAGTGGCATCCTAAACGTGGCTATTGGACTTCTGTATAGTCCCACTAGTGCAAAGATATTTGCAGCACGTCTGCCTGCATTGCACACTCCAACTCATTATAACTAAGCTACTATACTAGCAAACACTGAGTAAACTTAGTGGCATCCTAAACGTGGCTGTTGGAATTCTGTATAGTCCCAGTAGTGCAAAGATATTTGCAGCACGTCTGCCTGCATTGCACACTCCAACTCATTATAACTAAGCCACTATACTAGCAAACACTGAGTAAACTTAGTGGCATCCTAAACGTGGCTATTAGACTTCTGTATAGTCCCAGTAGTGCAAAGATATTTGCAGCACGTCTGCCTGCATTGCACACTCCAACTCATTATAACTAAGCCATTATACTAGCAAACAATGAGTGAACCTAGTGGCATCCTAAACGTGGCTATTGGACTTCTGTATAGTTCCACTAGTGCAAAGATATTTGCAGCACGTCTGCCTGCATTGCACACTCAAACTCATGGTTACTAAGCCATTATACTAGCAAACACTGAGGAAACTTAGTGGCATCCTAAACGTGGCTGTTGGAATTCTGTATAGTCCCAGTAGTGCAAAGATATTTGCAGCACGTCTGCCTGCATTGCACACTCCAACTCATTATAACTAAGCCACTATACTAGCAAACACTGAGTGAACTTAGTGGCATCCTAAACGTGGCTATTGGACTTCTGGATAGTCCCAGTAGTGCAAAGATATTTGCAGCACGTCTGCCTGCATTGCACACTCCAACTCATTATAACTAAGCCATTATACTAGCAAACACTGAGTGAACCTAGTGGCATCCTAAACGTGGCTATTGGACTTCTGTATAGTCCCACTAGTGCAAAGATATTTGCAGCACGTCTGCCTGCATTGCACACTCCAACTCATTATAACTAAGCCATTACACTAGCAAACACTGAGTGAACTTAGTGGCATTCTAAACGTGGCTATTGGACTTCTGTATAGTCCCACTAGTGCAAAGATAGCTGCAGCACGTCTGCCTGCATTGCACACTTCAACTCATTAGAACTAAGCCATTATACTAGCAAACACTGAGTGAACCTAGTGGCATCCTAAACGTGGCTATTGCACTTCTGTATAGTCCCAGTAGTGCAAAGATATTTGCAGAACGTCTGCCTGCATTGCACACTCAAACTCATTATAACTAAGCCATTACACTAGCAAACACTGAGTGAACTTAGTGGCATCCCAAACGTGGCTATTGGACTTCTGCATAGTCCCAGTAGTGCACAGATATTTGCAGCACGTCTGGCTGCATTGCACACTCCAACTCATTATAACTAAGCCATTATACTAGCAAACACTGAGTGAACCTAGTGGCATCCTAAACGTGGCTATTGGACTTCTGTATAGTCCCAGTAGTGCAAAGATAGTTTCAGCACGTCTGCCTGCATTGCACACTCAAACTCATAGTTACTAAGCCATTATACTAGCAAACACTGAGGAAACTTAGTGGCATCCTAAACGTGGCTGTTGGAATTCTGTATAGTCCTAGTAGTGCAAAGATATTTGCAGCACGTCTGCCTGCATTGCACACTCCAACTCATTATAACTAAGCCTCTATACTAGCAAACACTGAGTAAACTTAGTGGCATCCTAAACGTGGCTATTGGACTTCTGTATAGTCCCAGTAGTGCAAAGATATTTGCAGCACGTCTGGCTGCATTTCACACTCCAACTCATTGTTACTAAGCCATTATACTAGCAAACACTGAGTGAACTTTGTGGCATCCTAAAAGTGGCTGTTGGACTTCCATTAGTGTCCCACTGGTGCAAACCTATGTGCAGCACCTCTGAATTGCACAATCAAACTCATTGTTACTAAGCCATTATACTAGCAAACACTGAGTGAACCTAGTGGCATCCTAAACGTGGCTATTGGACTTCTGTATAGTCCCAGTAGTGCAAAGATATTTGCAGCACGTCTGCCTGCATTGCACACTCTAACTCATTAGAACTAAGCTATTATACTAGCAAACACTGAGTGAACCTAGTGGCATCCTAAACGTGGCTATTGGACTTCTGTATAGTCCCAGTAGTGCAAAGATATTTGCAGCACGTCTGCCTGCATTGCACACTCCAACTCATTATAACTAAGCCATTATACTAGCAAACACTGAGTGAACTTAGTGGCATCCTAAACGTGGCTATTGGACTTCTGTATAGTCCCAGTAGTGCACAGATATTTGCAGCACGTCTGCTTGCATTGCACACTCCAACTCATTATAACTAATCCATTATACTAGCAAACACTGAGTGAACCTAGTGGCATCCTAAACGTGGCTATTGGACTTCTGTATAGTCCCACTAGTGCAAAGATATTTGCAGCACGTCTGCCTGCATTGCACACTCCAACTCATTATAACTAAGCCACTATACTAGCAAACACTGAGTAAACTTAGTGGCATCCTAAACGTGGCTGTTGGAATTCTGTATAGTCCCAGTAGTGCAAAGATATTTGCAGCACGTCTGCCTGCATTGCACACTCCAACTCATTATAACTAAGCCACTATACTAGCAAACACTGAGTAAACTTAGTGGCATCCTAAACGTGGCTATTAGACTTCTGTATAGTCCCAGTAGTGCAAAGATATTTGCAGCACGTCTGCCTGCATTGCACACTCCAACTCATTATAACTAAGCCATTATACTAGCAAACATTGAGTGAACCTAGTGGCATCCTAAACGTGGCTATTGGACTTCTGTATAGTTCCACTAGTGCAAAGATATTTGCAGCACGTCTGCCTGCATTGCACACTCAAACTCATGGTTACTAAGCCATTATACTAGCAAACACTGAGGAAACTTAGTGGCATCCTAAACGTGGCTGTTGGAATTCTGTATAGTCCCAGTAGTGCAAAGATATTTGCAGCACATCTGCCTGCATTGCACACTCCAACTCATTATAACTAAGCCACTATACTAGCAAACACTGAGTGAACTTAGTGGCATCCTAAACGTGGCTATTGGACTTCTGGATAGTCCTAGTAGTGCAAAGATATTTGCAGCACGTCTGCCTGCATTGCACACTCCAACTCATTATAACTAAGCCATTATACTAGCAAACACTGAGTGAACCTAGTGGCATCCTAAACGTGGCTATTGGACTTCTGTATAGTCCCACTAGTGCAAAGAAATTTGCAGCACGTCTGCCTGCATTGCACACTCCAACTCATTATAACTAAGCCATTACACTAGCAAACACTGAGTGAACTTAGTGGCATTCTAAACGTGGCTATTGGACTTCTGTATAGTCCCACTAGTGCAAAGATAGCTGCAGCACGTCTGCCTGCATTGCACACTTCAACTCATTAGAACTAAGCCATTATACTAGCAAACACTGAGTGAACCTAGTGGCATCCTAAACGTGGCTATTGGACTTCTGTATAGTCCCAGTAGTGCAAAGATATTTGCAGAACGTCTGCCTGCATTGCACACTCAAACTCATTATAACTAAGCCATTATACTAGCAAACACTGAGTGAACATAGTGGCATCCTAAACGTGGTTATTGGACTTCTGCATAGTCCCAGTAGTGCACAGATATTTGCAGCACGTCTGGCTGCATTGCACACTCCAACTCATTATAACTAAGCCATTATACTAGCAGACACTGAGTGAACCTAGTGGCATCCTAAACGTGGCTATTGGACTTCTGTATAGTCCCAGTAGTGCAAAGATAGTTTCAGCACGTCTGCCTGCATTGCACACTCAAACTCATAGTTACTAAGCCATTATACTAGCAATCACTGAGGAAACTTAGTGGCATCCTAAACGTGGCTGTTGGAATTCTGTATAGTCCTAATAGTGCAAAGATATTTTCAGCACGTCTGCCTGCATTGCACACTCCAACTCATTATAACTAAGCCCCTATACTAGCAAACACTGAGTAAACTTAGTGGCATCCTAAACGTGGCTATTGGACTTCTGTATAGTCCCAGTAGTGCAAAGATATTTGCAGCACGTCTGCCTGCATTGCACACTCCAACTCATTATAACTAAGCCACTATACTAGCAAACACTGAGTAAATTTAGTGGCATCCTAAACGTGGCTATTAGACTTCTGTATAGTCCCAGTAGTGCAAAGATATTTGCAGCACGTCTGCCTGCATTGCACACTCCAACTCATTATAACTAAGCCATTATACTAGCAAACATTGAGTGAACCTAGTGGCATCCTAAACGTGGCTATTGGACTTCTGTATAGTTCCACTAGTGCAAAGATATTTGCAGCACGTTTGCCTGCATTGCACACTCAAACTCATGGTTACTAAGCCATTATACTAGCAAACACTGAGGAAACTTAGTGGCATCCTAAACGTGGCTGTTGGAATTCTGTATAGTCCCAGTAGTGCAAAGATATTTGCAGCACGTCTGCCTGCATTGCACACTCCAACTCATTATAACTAAGCCACTATACTAGCAAACACTGAGTGAACTTAGTGGCATCCTAAACGTGGCTATTGGACTTCTGGATAGTCCCAGTAGTGCAAAGATATTTGCAGCACATCTGCCTGCATTGCACACTCCAACTCATTATAACTAAGCCATTATACTAGCAAACACTGAGTGAACCTAGTGGCATCCTAAACGTGGCTATTGGACTTCTGTATAGTCCCACTAGTGCAAAGATATTTGCAGCACGTCTGCCTGCATTGCACACTCCAACTCATTATAACTAAGCCATTACACTAGCAAACACTGAGTGAACTTAGTGGCATTCTAAACGTGACTATTGGACTTCTGTATAGTCCCACTAGTGCAAAGATAGCTGCAGCACGTCTGCCTGCATTGCACACTTCAACTCATTAGAACTAAGCCATTATACTAGCAAACACTGAGTGAACCTAGTGGCATCCTAAACGTGGCTATTGGACTTCTGTATAGTCCCAGTAGTGCAAAGATATTTGCAGAACGTCTGCCTGCATTGCACACTCAAACTCATTATAACTAAGCCATTATACTAGCAAACACTGAGTGAACTTAGTGGCATCCTAAACGTGGCTATTGGACTTCTGCATAGTCCCAGTAGTGCACAGATATTTGCAGCACGTCTGGCTGCATTGCACACTCCAACTCATTATAACTAAGCCATTATACTAGCAGACACTGAGTGAACCTAGTGGCATCCTAAACGTGGCTATTGGACTTCTGTATAGTCCCAGTAGTGCAAAGATAGTTTCAGCACGTCTGCCTGCATTGCACACTCAAACTCATAGTTACTAAGCCATTATACTATCAATCACTGAGGAAACTTAGTGGCATCCTAAACGTGGCTGTTGGAATTCTGTATAGTCCTAGTAGTGCAAAGATATTTGCACCACGTCTGCCTGCATTGCACACTCCAACTCATTATAACTAAGCCCCTATACTAGCAAACACTGAGTAAACTTAGTGGCATCCTAAACGTGGCTATTGGACTTCTGTATAGTCCCAGTAGTGCAAAGATATTTGCAGCACGTCTGCCTGCATTGCACACTCCAACTCATTATAACTAAGCCATTATACTAGCAAACACTGAGTGAACCTAGTGGCACCCTAAACGTGGCTATTGGACTTCATTATAGTCCCACTAGTGCAAAGATATTTGCAGCTCGTCTGCCTGCACTGCACACTCCAACTCATTTTAACTAAGCCATTATACTAGCAAACACTGAGTGAACCTAGTGGCATCCTAAACGTGGCTATTGGACTTCTGTATAGTCCCACTAGTGCAAAGATATTTGCAGCACGTCTGCCTGCATTGCACACTCCAACTCATTATAACTAAGCCATTATACTAGCAAACACTGAGTGAACCTAGTGTCATCCTAAACGTGGCTGTTGGACTTCTGTATAGTCTTACTATTGGAAAGATATTTGCAGCACGTCTCCCTGCATTGCACACTCAAACTCATTATAACTAAGCCATTATACTAGCAAACAGTGAGTGAACTTAGTGGCATCCTAAACGTGGCTATTGGACTTCTGTATAGTCCCAGTAGTGCACAGATATTTGCAGCACGTCTGGCTGCATTGCACACTCCAACTCATTATAACTAAGCCATTATACTAGCAAACACTGGGTGAACCTAGTGGCATCCTAAACGTGGCTATTAGACTTCTGTATAGTCCCACTAGTGCAAAGATATTTGCAGCACGTCTGCCTGCATTGCACACTCCAACTCATTATAACTAAGCCTTTATACTAGCAAACACTGAGTGAACTTAGTGGCATCCTAAACGTGGCTATTGGACTTCTGTATAGTCCCAGTAGTGCACAGATATTTGCAGCATGTCTGCCTGCATTGCACACTCCAACTCATTATAACTAAGCCTTTATACTAGCAAACACTGAGTGAACTTAGTGGCATCCTAAACGTGGATATTGGACTTCTGTATAGTCCCAGTAGTGCACAGATATTTGCAGCACGTCTGGCTGCATTGCACACTCAAACTCATTGTTACTAAGCCATTATACTAGCAAACACTGAGTGAACCTAGTGGCATCCTAAACGTGGCTATTGGACTTCTGTATAGTCCCAGTAGTGCAAAGATATTTGCAGCACGTCTGCCTGCATTGCACACTCCAACTCATTATAACTAAGCCATTATACTAGCAAACACTGAGTGAACCTAGTGGCATCCTAAACGTGGCTATTGGACTTCTGTATAGTCCCAGTAGTGTAAAGATATTTGCAGCACGTCTGCCTGCATTGCACACTCCAACTCATTATAACTAAGCCATTATACTAGCAAACACTGAGTGAACTTAGTGGCATCCTAAACGTGGCTATTGGACTTCTGTATAGTCCCAGTAGTGCACAGATATTTGCAGCACGTCTGGCTGCATTGCACACTCCAACTCATTATAACTAAGCCGTTATACTAGCAAACACTGAGTGAACCTAGTGGCATCCTAAACGTGGCTATTAGACTTCTGTATAGTCCCACTAGTGCAAAGATATTTGCAGCACGTCTGCCTGCATTGCACACTCCAACTCATTATAACTAAGCCTTTATACTAGCAAACACTGAGTGAACTTAGTGGCATCCTAAACTTGGCTATTGGACTTCTGTATAGTCCCAGTAGTGCACAGATATTTGCAGCACGTCTGGCTGCATTGCACACTCAAACTCATAGTTACTAAGCCATTATACTAGCAAACACTGAGTGAACCTAGTGGCATCCTAAACGTGGCTATTGGACTTCTGTATAGTCCCAGTAGTGCAAAGATATTTGCAGCACGTCTGCCTGCATTGCACACTCCAACTCATTATAACTAAGCCATTATACTAGCAAACACTGAGTGAACCTAGTGGCATCCTAAACGTGGCTATTGGACTTCTGTATAGTCCCAGTAGTGCAAAGATATTTGCAGCACGTCTGCCTGCATTGCACACTCCAACTCATTATAACTAAGCCATTATACTAGCAAACACTGAGTGAACTTAGTGGCATCCTAAACGTGGCTATTGGACTTCTGTATAGTCCCAGTTGTGCACAGATATTTGCAGCACGTCTGGCTGCATTGAACACTCCAACTCATTATAACTAAGCCATTATACTAGCAAACACTGAGTGAACCTAGTGGCATCCTAAACGTGGCTATTGGACTTCTGTATAGTCCCAGTAGTGCAAAGATATTTGCAGCACGTCTACCTGCATTGCACACTCCAACTCATTATAACTAAGCCATTATACTAGCAAACACTGAGTAAACCTAGTGGCATCCTAAACGTGGCTATTGGACTTCATTATAGTCCCACTAGTGCAAAGATATTTGCAGCACGTCTGCCTGCATTGCACACTCCAACTCATTATAACTAAGCCATTATACTAGCAAACACTGAGTGAACCTAGTGGCATCCTAGACGTGGCTATTGGACTTCTGTATAGTCCCATTAGTGCAAAGATATTTGCAGCACGTCTGCCTGCATTGCACACTCCAACTCATTATAACTAAGCCATAATACTAGCAAACACTGAGTGAACCTAGTGGCATCCTAAACGTGACTATTGGACTTCTGTATAGTCCCAGTAGTGCAAAGATATTTGCAGCACGTCTGCCTGCATTGCACACTCAAACTCATTATAACTAAGCCATTATACTAGCAAACAGTAAGTGAACTTAGTGGCATCCTAAACGTGGCTATTGGACTTCTGTATAGTCCCAGAAGTGCACAGATATTTGCAGCACGTCTGGCTGCATTGCACACTCCAACTCATTATAACTAAGCCATTATACTAGCAAACACTGGGTGAACCTAGTGGCGTCCTAAAAGTGGCTGTTGGATTTCCATTAGTGTCCCACTGGTGCAAAACTATGTGCAGCACCTCTGAATTGAACAATCAAACTCATTCTTACTAAGCCATTATACTAGCAAACACTGAGTGAACCTAGTGGCATCCTAAACGTGGCTATTGGACTTCTGTATAGTCCCAGTAGTGCAAAGATATTTGCAGCACGTCTGCCTGCATTGCACACTCCAACTCATTATAACTAAGCCATTATACTAGCAAACACTGAGTGAACCTAGTGGCATCCTAAACGTGGCTATTGGACTTCTGTATAGTCCCAGTAGTGCAAAGATATTTGCAGCACGTCTGCCTGCATTGCACAATCCAACTCATTATAACTAAGCCATTATACTAGCAAACACTGAGTGAACTTAGTGGCATCCTAAACGTGGCTATTGGACTTCTGTATAGTCCCAGTAGTGCACAGATATTTGCAGCACGTCTGGCTGCATTGCACACTCCCACTCATTATAACTAAGCCATTATACTAGCAAACACTGAGTGAACCTAGTGGCATCCTAAACGTGGCTATTGGACTTCTGTATAGTCCCACTAGTGCAAAGATATTTTCAGCATGTCTGCCTGCATTGCACCCTCAAACTCATGGTTACTAAGCCATTATACTAGCAAACACTGAGGAAACTTAGTGGGATCCTAAACGTGGCTGTTGGAATTCTGTTTAGTCCCAGTAGTGCAAAGATATTTGCAGCACGTCTGCCTGCATTGCACACTCCAACTCATTATAACTAAGCCATTATACTAGCAAACACTGAGTGAACTTAGTGGCATCCTAAACGTGGCTATTGGACTTCTGTATAGTCCCAGTAGTGCACAGATATTTGCAGCACGTCTGGCTGCATTGCACACTCCATCTCATTATAACTAAGCCATTATACTAGCAAACACTGAGTGAACCTAGTGGCATCCTAAACGTGGCTATTAGACTTCTGTATAGTCCCACTAGTGCAAAGATATTTGCAGCACGTCTGCCTGCATTGCACACTCCAACTCATTATAACTAAGCCTTTATACTAGCAAACACTGAGTGAACTTAGTGGCATCCTAAACTTGGCTATTGGACTTCTGTATAGTCCCAGTAGTGCACAGATATTTGCAGCACGTCTGGCTGCATTGCACACTCAAACTCATAGTTACTAAGCCATTATACTAGCAAACACTGAGTGAACCTAGTGGCATCCTAAACGTGGCTATTGGACTTCTGTATAGTCCCAGTAGTGCAAAGATATTTGCAGCACGTCTGCCTGCATTGCACACTCCAACTCATTATAACTAAGCCATTATACTAGCAAACACTGAGTGAACCTAGTGGCATCCTAAACGTGGCTATTGGACTTCTGTATAGTCCCAGTAGTGCAAAGATATTTGCAGCACATCTGCCTGCATTGCACACTCCAACTCATTATAACTAAGCCATTATACTAGCAAACACTGAGTGAACTTAGTGGCATCCTAAACGTGGCTATTGGACTTCTGTATAGTCCCAGTTGTGCACAGATATTTGCAGCACGTCTGGCTGCATTGAACACTCCAACTCATTATAACTAAGCCATTATACTAGCAAACACTGAGTGAACCTAGTGGCATCCTAAACGTGGCTATTGGACTTCTGTATAGTCCCACTAGTGCAAAGATATTTGCAGCACGTCTACCTGCATTGCACATTCCAACTCATTATAACTAAGCCATTATACTAGCAAACACTGAGTAAACCTAGTGGCATCCTAAACGTGGCTATTGGACTTCATTATAGTCCCACTAGTGCAAAGATATTTGCAGCACGTCTGCCTGCATTGCACACTCCAACTCATTATAACTAAGCCATTATACTAGCAAACACTGAGTGAACCCAGTGGCATCCTAGACGTGGCTATTGGACTTCTGTATAGTCCCATTAGTGCAAAGATATTTGCAGCACGTCTGCCTGCATTGCACACTCCAACTCATTATAACTAAGCCATAATACTAGCAAACACTGAGTGAACCTAGTGGCATCCTAAACGTGACTATTGGACTTCTGTATAGTCCCACTAGTGCAAAGATATTTGCAGCACGTCTGCCTGCATTGCACACTCAAACTCATTTTAACTAAGCCATTATACTAGCAAACAGTGAGTGAACTTAGTGGCATCCTAAACGTGGCTATTGGACTTCTGTATAGTCCCAGAAGTGCACAGATATTTGCAGCACGTCTGGCTGCATTGCACACTCCAAACTCATTATAACTAAGCCATTATAATAGCAAACACTGGGTGAACCTAGTGGCGTCCTAAAAGTGGCTGTTGGATTTCCATTAGTGTCCCACTGGTGCAAAACTATGTGCAGCACCTCTGAATTGAACAATCAAACTCATTCTTACTAAGCCATTATACTAGCAAACACTGAGTGAACCTAGTGGCATCCTAAACGTGGCTATTGGACTTCTGTATAGTCCCAGTAGTGCAAAGATATTTGCAGCACGTCTGCCTGCATTGCACACTCCAACTCATTATAACTAAGCCATTATACTAGCAAACACTGAGTGAACCTAGTGTCATCCTAAACGTGGCTATTGGACTTCTGTATAGTCCCAGTAGTGCAAAGATATTTGCAGCACGTCTGCCTGCATTGCACAATCCAAATCATTATAACTAAGCCATTATACTAGCAAACACTGAGTGAACTTAGTGGCATCCTAAACGTGGCTATTGGACTTCTGTATAGTCCCAGTAGTGCACAGATATTTTCAGCACGTCTGGCTGCATTGCACACTCCAACTCATTATAACTAAGCCATTATACTAGCAAACACTGAGTGAACCTAGTGGCATCCTAAACGTGGCTATTGGACTTCTGTATAGTCCCACTAGTGCAAAGATATTTTCAGCATGTCTGCCTGCATTGCACCCTCAAACTCATGGTTACTAAGCCATTATACTAGCAGACACTGAGGAAACTTAGTGGGATCCTAAACGTGGCTGTTGGAATTCTGTATAGTCCCAGTAGTGCAAAGATATTTGCAGCACGTCTGCCTGCATTGCACACTCCAACTCATTATAACTAAGCCACTATACTAGCAAACACTGAGTGAACTTAGTGGCATCCTAAACGTGGCTATTGGACTTCTGTATAGTCCCAGTAGTGCAAAGATATTTGCAGCACGTCTGCCTGCATTACACACTCCAACTCATTATAACTAAGCCATTATACTAGCAAACACTGAGTGATCTTAGTGGCATCCTAAATGTGGCTATTGGACTTCTGTATAGTCCCACTAATGCAAAGATATTTGCAACACGTCTGCCTGCATTGCACACTTCAACTCATTATAACTAAGCCATTATACTAGCAAACACTGAGTGAACCTAGTGGCATCCTAAACGTGGCTATTGGACTTCTGTATAGTCCCACTAGTGCAAAGATATTTGCAGCACGTCTGCCTGCATTGCACACTCCAACTCATTATAACTAAGCCATTATACTAGCAAACACTGAGTGAACTTAGTGGCATCCTAAACGTGGCTATTGGACTTCTGTATAGTCCCAGTAGTGCAAAGATAGTTGCAGCACGTCTGCCTGCATTGCACACTCCAACTCATTATAACTAAGCCATGATACTAGCAAACACTGAGTGAACTTAGTGGCATCCTAAACGTGGCTATTGGACTTCTGTATAGTCCCAGTAGTGCAAAGATATTTGCAGCACGTCTGCCTGCATTGCACACTCCAACTCATTATAACTAAGCCATTATACTAGCAAACACTGAGTCAACTTAGTGGCATCCTAAACGTGGCTATTGGACTTCTGTATAGTCCCAGTAGTGCAAAGATATTTGCAGCACGTCTGCCTGCATTGCACACTCCAACTCATTATAACTAAGCCATTATACTAGCAAACACTGAGTGAACCTAGTGGCATCCTAAACGTGGCTATTGGACTTCTGTATAGTCCCACTAGTGCAAAGATATTTGCAGCACGTCTGCCTGCATTGCACACTCCAACTCTTTATAACTAAGCCATTATACTAGCAAACACTGAGTGAACCTAGTGGCATCCTAAACGTGGCTATTGGACTTCTGTTTAGTCCCACTAGTGCAAAGATATTTGCAGCACGTCTGCCTGCATTGCACACTCCAACTCATTATAACTAAGCCATTATACTAGCAAACACTGAGTGAACTTAGTGGCATCCTAAACGTGGCTATTGGACTTCTGTATAGTCCCAGTAGTGCAAAGATAGTTGCAGCACGTCTGCCTGCATTGCACACTCCAACTCATTATAACTAAGCCATGATACTAGCAAACACTGAGTGAACTTAGTGGCATCCTAAACGTGGCTATTGGACTTCTGTATAGTCCCAGTAGTGCAAAGATATTTGCAGCACGTCTGCCTGCATTGCACACTCCAACTCATTATAACTAAGCCATTATACTAGCAAACACTGAGACAACTTAGTGGCATCCTAAACGTGGCTATTGGACTTCTGTATAGTCCCAGTAGTGCAAAGATATTTGCAGCACGTCTGCCTGCATTGCACACTCCAACTCATTATAACTAAGCCATTATACTAGCAAACACTGAGTGAACCTAGTGGCATCCTAAACGTGGCTATTGGACTTCTGTATAGTCCCACTAGTGCAAAGATATTTGCAGCACGTCTGCCTGCATTGCACACTCCAACTCTTTATAACTAAGCCATTATACTAGCAAACACTGAGTGAACCTAGTGGCATCCTAAACGTGGCTATTGGACTTCTGTTTAGTCCCACTAGTGCAAAGATATTTGCAGCACGTCTGCCTGCATTGCACACTCCAACTCATTATAACTAAGCCATTATACTAGCAAACAGTGAGTGAACTTAGTGGCATCCTAAACGTGGCTATTGGACTTCTGTATAGTCCCAGTAGTGCAAAGATAGTTGCAGCACGTCTGCCTGCATTGCACACTCCAACTCATTATAACTAAGCCATTATACTAGCAATTTATGCTGCCAGTTTAAGGGCCGTAGTTGCATTGTCAGGGATATTTATTCTTTATTATTCTGCTGTTAATAAAGCTAGACCACCGCAGCAATCTACACCACCTCTCAATTTTTACTACCACATTTTCAGTGCACAATCTTGTCGCAATCAACATGAGTGGCAAAATGACAGATGCTGGTGGAAAGGGGAAGAGGCATGGTGGAAAAGGAAAAAAAGGGTTTGTCCGTGGGGAAGGTGGCAAAGCTCCATTATCATCTGCTGAAGATAGACCATCTACCAGCAAAAGTAAGATGTCTACTCCTTACCGTGGACAATCTGATGTGCTCCCTTTTTTACGGACACGAACAACAGGAACAAAGGTAGATGATGGCCAAAAAAGGAAAATGCTTGAATGGATCTCAAGTGGTCCAACAAGTGCCCTCTCAGCCACTTCAAGTACCGCATCCAAAAAACACCAGTCCTCTGAGTTGTCATCCCAATCCAACTTGCTTTCTCCCAGCTCTGAAGTCTCCATCAGCCCTGCACAGTATGGTGGAACTGAGATGGCTGAGTCTGCAGAGCTGTTCAGTCACACTATAGCCTGGGAATCAGAGGTCTGCTCCCAAGCTACATTGAGTACAGACCAGGAAATGGTCTGCAGTGATGCCCAGAACCTTTGTGACTCTGATTCAGGCCATGAGGACCAAGTTTCTGAGCATAATGTTGACCCTTTGTCACAAACTGTAACACCTGTGGTTATAGACAATGAGGAACATACTGATGACGATGAGACGCAGATACCAGATTGGGATGACAACTTAAATATTCGGTCAGGGCAAGAAAAGGCTCGGTCTGAGGGTGAGGGGAGTGCAAACACAACAATTGATGATGAAGTTCTAGATCCCACCTACTGTCAACCCACAGTCAGGCACTCGAGGAGGTCAACAGAGGTGGTGGAGGAGGATGCAACCGACGACGAAGTTACCTTGCGCCTTCCTGGACAGAGTCGGAGCACTGGTAGCACGTCTACAACTGCATCATCAGCCACCACTCTGCCTCTGAGCACTAGTCGGGGGGGCTCAGCAGGTCACATGCCCTCTAAGCCTTGCCTAGCCTGGTCCTTTTTTGACATAGAAAAAGATCGCCCAAATTATGTGATGTGTAAAATTTGTCATGATTCTATTAGTAGAGGTCAAAACCTCAGCAGTTTGACAACTTCTTCCATGAATCGTCACATGAATAAATATCATATGTCCCGGTGGGAAGCTCACCGTGCTGCAATGCGGCCTAACGGAGCGAACCATCCACGGCCTGCCCCTTCCAGTACATCCGCGCGCTCTTCATCTTCTAGGACTGTGGGGACAGCTGTCACACCTGGTTTTCCACGCACAACTTCCACCACTGTAACCGCATTAGGCAGTTTGCTTGGTAGGTCGTCAGTTGGTTTGGAAGGGGAAACAAGTGAGTGTGTACAGCTCTCTCAGACATCGATAGCACCAACATTGGATGAAGGCAATATCATGTCTCCACCTGCACTTTCCTCACAAACCTGCATTTTTCCAGGGACACCCTACTCAACACCGTCTACACACAGCAGCCAGATCTCTGTCCCTCAGATGTGGTCAAATAAAAGGCCATTTCCTGCGACCCATGACAAAGCTAAGAGGTTGACTCTATCCCTCTGTAAGCTCTTGGCTACCGAAATGCTGCCTTTCCGCCTAGTGGACACACAGGATTTTAGAGACCTTATGTCTGTCGCTGTGCCCCAGTACCAGATGCCTAGTCGCCACTGCTTCTCTAAGAAAGGTGTGCCCGCGCTACACCAGCATGTCGCACACAACATCACCACTTCCTTGAGAAACTCTGTGTGTGAACGGGTGCATTTCATCACCGATACTTGGACCAGTAAGCATGGACAGGGACGTTACATGTCGCTGACTGGGCACTGGGTAACTATGGTGATAGATGGTGAAGGGTCTACTGCACAAGTCTTGCCGTCCCCACGACTTGTGTGTCAATCCTCTGTCTGTCCAAGTTCTGCCACTGCTTCTGCCTCCTCCACCTCATCTGGGTCCTCCACCTCCGCCCCAAGCCTGCCTGGTCAGGCCACCAGCATTCTCACTGCG
Source organism: Anomaloglossus baeobatrachus (assembly GCF_048569485.1). Taxonomy (NCBI): domain Eukaryota; kingdom Metazoa; phylum Chordata; class Amphibia; order Anura; family Aromobatidae; genus Anomaloglossus; species Anomaloglossus baeobatrachus. The sequence goes on from NC_134355.1 coordinate 141,935,367, forward strand.
CAGAATGAATCACGCACCCCTCATTACTATGCTGGCAGCAGAGCGCAACGGCATCAGGCGGTCTTTAGCTTGACATGTCTTGGGAATAGGAGTCACACAGCTGAGGAGTTGTGGTCAGCTCTGCGGTCCGAGTTTAATAAATAGTTGTCTCCACTCAACCTGCAGCCTGGTAAGGCCGTGTGCGACAATGCTGCAAACCTGGGTGCGGCCCTTCACCTGGGCAAGGTGACACACGTGCCTTGTATGGCTCACGTGTCGAACCTTGTTGTCCAGCAATTTTTAACACACTATCCCGGCCTAGATGGCCTTCTGACCAGGGCACGAAAACTGTCTGCTCACTTCCGCCGTTCAACCGCCGCAGCCGAGCGACTTGCATCGCTCCAGAAGTCTTTCGGCCTGCCGGTTCATCGCCTGAAATGCGATGTGGCGACACGCTGGAATTCGACTCTCCACATGTTACAGCGACTGTGGCAGCAACGCCGAGCCCTGGTGCAATACGTCATGACATATAGCCTGGGCCAACGAGATGCAGAGGTGGGGAAGACCACCCTGATGGAGTGGTCTCAGATCAAGGACCTATGCACCCTTCTGCACAGTTTCGACATGGCGATGAATATGTTTAGCGCTGACAATGCCATTATCAGCATGACAATTCCAGTCATTCACATGCTGGAGCACACGCTAAACACTATTCGGAGTCAGGGGGTGGGACAACAGGAATGGGAGGAACTACAGGAGGATTCATATGCGCAAGGGACAACAACATCACCAAGGTCCAGACGTTCATCATCACCAACGCAGCAGGCATGGGACCATGGTGGACAGGGATCAACAAGGGCGCATAGTAGCAGGCGAAATGTTGAGGAAGGTGCAGGAGAACATGAAGAAATGGAGGACGAACTGTCCATGGACATGGAAAACTCAGCGGATGAGGGAGACCTTGGTCAAATTTCAGTTGAAAGAGGTTGGGGGGAGATGTCAGAGGAAGAAAGAACGGGTAGCACCTCTATGCCACAAACACTGCGTGGACTTGGTCCGCATGGCTGCGCAAGACACATGAGTGCCTTCTTGTTGCACTACCTCCAACATGACCCTCGTATTGTCAAAATTAGAAGTGATGATGACTACTTGATTGCCACACTATTAGATCCCCGGTACAAGTCCAAATTTTGTGACATAATTCCAGCCATAGAAAGGGACGCACGTATGCAGGAGTATCAGCAGAAGCTGTTACTCGATCTTAGCTCGGCTTTTCCACCAAACAACCGTGCAGGTGCAAGGAGTGAATCTCCCAGATGTAACTTGACAAACATGGGACGGTCTCGTCATCTTCAACAGTCTACTCGTACCAGTAGGACTGTATCTGGTGCTGGTAACAGCAATTTTATGGAATCTTTTCATAATTTTTTTAGACCCTCCTTTGCAAGGCCACCAGAGACAACAAGTCTCACACATAGTCAACGGCTGGAGAGGATGATACAGGAGTATCTCCAAATGAACATCGATGCCATGACTTTGCAAATGGAGCCTTGCTCATTTGGGCTTCAAATCTAGAAAAATGGCCAGAGCTCTCCAGTTACGCCTTGGAGATTTTGTCGTGTCCAGCTGCCAGCGTTGTCTCTGAACGTGTCTTCAGTGCTGCTGGGTGTGTGCTGACAGATAAGCGCACGCGTCTGTCCAGTGACAATGTGGACAGACTAATGTTCATCAAAATGAACAAGTCATGGATCCACTAGGATTTTACTACCCCTGTGTCATCCTGGGGAGAGTAAATGCTTGTGGATTTGGAATGTGCTTGATGCAAATTTAGCTGTGAAGTGTACAACTAGGGCACAAGTGCTGCCACTGAATGGGTGGGTTGTGTGGGGCCCAATTTTTGGAAAAAAGGGAGACTCCGCTTGGAGTAACCCTTGCTTACATTGTTTTTAAAAGAAGCCAAGATGAACAGAGCTGGGATAAGGAAAGACTTTGCTACCTACCCCGGTGTCATCCTGGGGACGGTTAAGTATGGCGTATTTTTGAATGTGCTTGATGCAAATCTAGCTGTGAAGTGTACAACTGGGGCACAACTGCTGCCACTGAAGAGGTGGGTGTGTGTGTGGCCCAATTTTTGGAAAAAAGGGAGACTCCGCTTGGAGTAACCCTTGCTTACATTGTTTTTAAAAGAAGCCAAGATGAACAAGTCATGGTTCAGCAAAGACTTTGCTATCTACCCCGGTGTCATCCTGGGGACGGTTAAGTATGGCGTATTTTTTAATGTGCTTGATGCAAATCTAGCTGTGAAGTGTACAACTAGGGCACAAGTGCTGCCACTGAATGGGTGGGTGTGTGTGGGGCACAATTTTTGGAAAAAAGGGAGACTCCGCTTGGAGTAACCCTTGCTTACATTGTTTTTAAAAGAAGCCAAGATGAACAAGTCATGGTTCAGCAAAGACTTTGCTACCTACCCCGGTGTCATCCTCGGGACAGTTAAGTATGGCATATTTTTTAATGTGCTTGATGCAAATCTAGCTGTGAAATGTACAACTAGGGCACAAGTGCTGCCACTGAATGGGTGGGTGTGTGTGGGGCACAATTTTTGGAAAAAAGGGAGACTCCGCTTGGAGTAACCCTTGCTTACGTTGTTTTTAAAAGAAGCCAAGATGAACAAGTCATGGTTCAGCAAAGATTTTGCTACCTACCCCGGTGTAATCCTGGGGACGGTTAAGTATGGCGTATTTTTGAATGTGCTTGAGGCAAATCTAGCTGTGAAGTGTACAACTAGGGCACAAGTGCTGCCACTGAATGGGTGGGTGTGTGTGGGGCACAATTTTTGGAAAAAAGGGAGACTCCGCTTGGAGTAACCCTTGCTTACATTGTTTTTAAAAGAAGCCAAGATGAACAGAGCTGGGATCAGGAAAGACTTTGCTACCTACCCCGGTGTCATCCTAGGGACGGTTAAGTATGGCGTATTTTTGAATGTGCTTGATGCAACTCTAGCTGTGAAGTGTACAGCTAGGGCACAAGTGCTGCCACTGAATGGGTGGGTGTGTGTGGGGCCCAATTTTTGGAAAAAAGGGAGTCTCTGCTTGGAGTAACTCTTGCTTACATTGTTTTTAAAAGAAGCCAAGATGAACAGAGCTGGGATCAGGAAAGACTTTGCTACCTACCCCAGTGTCATGCTGGGGACGGTTAAGAATGGCGTATTTTTGAATGTGCTTGATGCAAATCTAGCGGTGAAGTGTACAACTGGGGCACAACTGCTGCCACTGAAGGGGTGTCTGTGTGGCCCAATTTTTGGAAAAAAGGGAGACTCCGCTTGGAGTCACCTTGCGATGTTTTAAATGATTTTAGAAGGGCATGCCATGCCTATATCTGTGTTTCGTCCTCTTTTTCCTCGTAACGCTGTTTTGTTTTCACATGAGAATTTGTCCTTGTCACTTTCCCATGTGTTTGTGTTGTGTTTTGAGTTGTTTGTCACCTTTTGGACACCTTTGAGGGTGTTTTCTAGGTGTTTTTATGTGTTTGTGAATGCCTGCCATTGTTTCCTATGCAGTTCGAGTTCGGTTCGTCGAACGTTCGATGAACCGAACTCGAACGGGAGCTCCGTTCGGCGAACCGACCTCGAGCCGAACCGCGACCGGTTCGCTCATCTCTACTAATGACCTCACTGTGAGCGTCGAACAACCATTTCCTGTAGTGGGAGGGACGTTCGGCGTCACAGCAACGTCACACGGCAGCTGGCCAATAGAAGCAGAGGGGCGGAGATGAGCGGGACGTAAACATCCCGCCCACCTCCTTCGTTCCGCATTGCAGGCGGGATGCAGGTAAGATGTGTTCATTGTTCCTGGGGTGTCACACGCAGCGATGTGTGCTGCCTCGGGAACAATGAACAACCGGACGTTCAATTTTTAGTAATTGAACGACGTGTATGCGATCAACGGTTTTTCATTCAATCACAATCGCACGTAGGTTTCACACACTACAATATCACTAACGATGCCGGATGTGCGTCACTTACGACGTAACAGTGCAGACACATCGTTAGATATATTGTGGCGTGTAAAGCCCGCTTAACTTGTAGCTTTTGGCCTACATTACACTTTAAAGGTTTACAAAAATCAGTTACTATGTAATATGTCAAAATGATGTTTTTTCACTTACTGTACCAGTTTACAGGTTAAAATAAAACCACTCCAGAGAAATATAATAGTAAACTGCAGGCTACAAATGCAAAATGATTTAATTGGTTGTAGAGCATTACGGCATGAAACCTTGACCTTTCCACTTGAGCCTACTGTTTTAGACATAATTCACAAAGTGTGAAAATCACCTAATTGGTAATTACATTACAGTCAGCAAGAAAAAAATGTACAAAATGAAGTTAAGTTCTATTTTAATTGGGATACTCACTATGAACATGATTATATGATCATCTTTTTTTTGTAATCTGCAAAGATTACAAATAGTTTGTGTGGCACCAAGCCATGACATTTCAGTGCAGGAGACTCCACCACTCATCTGTCTAGAGCTAATGAAGGTGCACAGGATAGGATGCTAAAAGTCAAATGAAATCAAGAATATCTGCCCGTAAAAGAAAAGCGCTGGAGAAATTGTGCTTAATAATACAAGCAGGGGAAGGGAATGTATGATTAGAAAACAACGTATTTAAATCAGGATTTAGTGTTTAATGTAATTTTTTCAATGTTTTTTCTTTGCGGCACAATTTTTATTTAGAAATTAAAAAAAAAGACAAAATAGAAATCTTGTACTTTTCGCACTTGACACTTTAGCTATTTTACACTCATGCTTTCTGATTTTTTACAAAAGACTATTCACAAGCCTCATTTTCTTTAAAGACAGGATTACAATGACAAATAACAGCGCTATACACAGCTAATAACACAGAACCCAACTTTCACAATAAGCAATGTTACAGCTCCCCTGCTCCCCCTCTCTTCACAGTTCTCTTTGTGCACGCTTATTAGATCTAAGTCAGGCTAATGCTGCTAATGTACATGTGAATTTTCCATAAAAACAGAAAATATGAGTTTAGAATTGCTCACATATTCAATATTTCAGATAACACATAGTAAAATCAAGAGATCTATTACAATTAGGCTCATATAGGAAAAAATGCACCCTAAAAACAAAATAGCCCCAATAGAAATTACTCAAATATACAAGATTGGGTGAGACTAATGTTTGTACTAAGGAGTATATATTATTATTATTATTATTATTATTATTATTATTATTATTATTATTTATTTATAGAGCACCATTAGTTCCATGGTGCTGTACATGAGAAGGGGGTTACATACAAAATACATATACAAGTTACAGTAGACAGACTAGTACAGAGGGAAGAGGGCCCTGCCCTTGCGGGCTTACATTCTATAGGATTATGGGGAGGAGACAGTAGGTGGGGTGTAGATGGGGCGGCAGCTACGCACGGTGGTGGGGCGGCAGCTCCGCACGGTGGTGGGGCGGCAGCTCCGCACGGTGGTGGGGCGGCAGCTCCGCACGGTGGTGGGGCGGCAGCTCCGCACGGTGGTGGGGCGGCAGCTCCGCACAGTGGTGAAGCAGTGAGGTCATTGAAGGTTATAGGCATTTCTGAACAGATGAGTCTTTAGGTTCCGTTTGAAGTTTGCAAGTGTAGTAGATAGTCTGACGTGTTGAGGCAGAGAGTTCCAGAAGACTGGGGATGTTCGGGAGAAGTCTTGGAGGCGATTGCATGAGGAGCGAATGAGAGAGGAGGAGAAAAGGAGATCTTGGGAGGACCGGAGATTACGTTTTGGAGTGTAGCGAGATATTAGTTCAGAGATATATGGAGGAGACAATTTGTGGATGGCTTTGTAAGTCAGTATTAGTAGTTTGAATTGGATACTATGGAAGATTGGGAGCCAGTGAAGGGACATGCAGAGAGGAGAAGCGGGGTGGTAGTGAGGCGAGAGGTGGATCAGTCGGGCAGCAGCATTAAGGATGGACTGAAGAGGGGTGAGCGTGTTAGCAGGGAGACCACATAGGAGGATGTTGCAGTAGTCGAGGCGGGAGATTATGAGAGCATGCACTAGCATTTTTGTAGATTGAGAATTGATGAAGGGACGGATTCTGGAAATATTTTTGAGTTGAAGACGACAGGAGGTGGTGAGGGATTGAATGTGTGGTATGAAGGACAAGGCAGAGTCAAAGGTCACTCCGAGGCACCGAACTTTGGGTGCTGGGGAGAGCGTGATGTTATTTATTGTAATAGATAGATCAGGTAGAGAGTGTAGGTGAGATGGAGGAAAGATGATCAGCTCAGTTTTGGCCACATTGAGCTTTAGGAAGCGAGAGGAGAAGAAGGAAGATATAGCAGATAGGCACTCTGGGATTCTGGACAGCAGAGATATGACATCTGGACCAGAGAGGTAGATCTGAGTGTCATCGGCATATAAGTGGTACTGGAAGCCATGGGACTTTATGAGTTGTCCCAGGCCAAATGTATAGATAGAAAAAAGTAATGGTCCCAGGACAGAGCCTTGAGGGACACCAACAGAGAAAGGACGGGATGAAGAGGTTGTGTGGGAGTGGGAGACACTAAAAGTGCGGTTGGAGAGGTATGAAGAGATCCAAGAGAGGGCGAGGTCTCTGACACCAAGGGCAGAGAGGATCTGTAGTAGGAGGGAGTGGTCAACAGTGTCAAAAGCTGAGGATAGGTCTAGAAGTAGGAGTATAGAGAAGTGGTTGTTAGCTTTGGCAGTAAGTAAGTCATTTGTGATTTGTGTCAGGGCAGTTTCAGTGGAATGATGTGGATGGAAGCCGGACTGTAGGTTGTCAAAGTGAGAGTTAGAGGAGAGGTGGGAGGAGAGTTCAGCATGGACGTGCTGTTCCAGTAGTTTTGAGGCGAATGGGAGTAGCGATATGGGGCGATAGCTGGCAGCAGAGGTTGGGTCGAGGGAAGGTTTCTTTAGGATGGGTGTGACTGTTGCATGTTTAAAGGCAGAATGGAAGGTACCAGTCGTTAAAGATAGGTTGAAGAGATGGGTTAAGGCTGGAATTAGGATAGTGGTGAGGTTGGGGAGGAGGTGGGTTGGGATGGGATCACGTGCGCAGGTGGTGAGGTGCGCTTTTGAGAGAAGATGTGCAAGCTCTTCTTCGGTGATAGTAGAGAGGACGTTTATGGGGGAGGAGCAGTGGTCTGTTATATGAAGGGGTTGTGGTGGTTGAGCAAAAAAGACTTGTCTGGTTTGGTCGATCTTTTCTTTGAAATATGTGGCAAATTCTTCTGCGGAAATGAGGGAGGTTGGAGGGGGCAGTGGTGGGCGAAGGAGGGAGTTGAAAGTATTGAATAACTGTTTGGGGTTGTGTGTTAAAGAGGATATGAGGTTTCTGAAGTATTCCTGTTTAGCCGAAGTAAGGGCCAAGCGAAACGTGTGAATTGCATTTTTGAATGTGGTGAAGTCTTCCTGGGAGTGCGTTTTCTTCCAGCGCCGCTCTGCGGCCCTAGACACTTGCCGAAGCTTTTTAGTGAGGCTGTTGTGCCAGGGTTGTCTATTGATTTGTCTCACTCTGCCATGCACAAGAGGAGCAACTGAATCAATAGCTGATGTGAGAGTGGCGTTGAAGAAAGTGGTGGCACTGTTTGTGTCGTGCACTGAAGATATGGAGGACAGTGGTAGGATAGAGTCAGAAAGGGTGTGTATGTTGACGTGTGCGAGGTTTCTGCGAGGGTGTGATACGTGCAGGGCAGGAGGGGCAGGTGAGGAGGACAGAGCAGAGAAGGTCAATAGATGGTGGTCAGATAAAGGGAGGGGGGAGGTAGTGAGGTTAGATAGAGAGCAGAGACGGGTGAAGATAAGGTCTAATGTGTGTCCATCTTTATGGGTGGCAGAGGTGGACCACTGAGATAGACCAAAAGATGAAGCAAGGGAGAGTAGTTTGGAGGCTGCTGACTGGCGGGTGTCAGTGGGGATGTTGAAGTCACCCATGATGATAGTGGGAATGTCAGCAGAGAGAAAGTGTAGAAGCCAGGCAGAGAACTGGTCGATAAAGGAAGTGGTAGGGCCTGGGGGTCTTTATATGATGGCCACTTGGAGGTTGGAAGGAGAATAGATGCGGACAGAGTGCACTTCAAAAGAAGGCAGGACAAGGGAGGGTAGAGGTGGGATTGGATTAAAGCTGCAGTTGTTAGAAAGAAGGAGGCCCACTCCTCCACCTTGTCTATTGCCAGAGCGAGGAGTGTGGGTGAAGTGAAGGCCACCGTAGCATAGCGCAGCAGGGGAGGCAGTGTTGGATGGTGTCAGCCATGTTTCAGTGATGCCCAGAAAGGATATATATATCAATATATATATATATATATATATATATATATATATATATCAAGATAGATACACCTAGGTCTGACTGTGGATGTTGGTATCTTACAGATGATGGCTTTGGCACACTTGCCCTCTGTTGTCATACCATGTTTTGCCTTGGAAAACTGTAATGTGAGCTGAGACAGTAGTCATTACTCATCTTCCACACAGCGCCACACTACAATAAAATGGAGTTCCTGGCTAGTTGAGTGCTGCTGTTACCTCAGCGATATGCCTTTGCAGACCACATACTGTTGTTTTACATGGCAGGACAGGACCAAATGAAGTAGCGTTGAATAATATAGACCAAAGTCCAAACATATATTTTTTACTGAACAACAACTTGAGGAAAAGTGTACATATCAGATAGCATGCACAACTCTTGATGAACCATTCTTCGGCACCAAATAGAGATGGACACTTTACAATTGCATATCGTGGTACAATACTTCCTTTACATGTTACAACACTAAGGATCTTGTCCTCCTTTTTATCTTAACTAGGGTCCCCTATGTCTGAAATCTGGATTCCTTCTCCCACTTAATCTTCACTTTCCTTCAGAACGTACTGATATATGTTAACGTTTCTATGCAAGTATGCAAACAGCCAGAACAAAGGTCGGTTATTTTTCAACATTTAATCACTATATAATCATTTAACAGGAAATTGCTTCACTTGTGTTCCCATGTAACATCCTGAGCTGGTCCCCAACTATTAACTCTTTCTGCTCCTAACTCACTGTTGCTGATAACATAATATATAAAACAACATTTTAAAATTAAAAATGCATTAAACAATCAAACGATCTTCAAGGAGGAGTGTGAGCAGTTTTCCACTTATTTACAAATCCCCCTCTTTTAACGACGCCTGTCCTCAGTCATCGAAGACTTGCTAAACACCAAAAGCAACCACACTATAAAATGATACATAATGCATTCTTAAGTTTTGGAGCTCTGGGATGTTTTCTCATATAAAGTGCAACAGTCTCTAGCGTTGATTGGTAGGGACACTGGAACAACAATAAATAAAGTCCTTTAATCCTATAACAGTCCATAGGATTGCTCTGTTTTGTCCTGGTAAGAACCCTGGTGCAGAAGCAAACACAATCATTCAACTCGAAAACTGTCCATAAGACAGAAGTACAGTCCATTAATTGCCATGAGAGTCCTGAGATGGCTCTCTAAATAGTTGAGGATTAAGGATTCTCCAGCAGCTTTAATGCCTTTAACCCAGAAAAAAAGGGTGCAATAGGTACAACAAAAGAAGATAACACTTCTGCCATCCAGCTACTGTAAAGTGAGGTCATCCTTGGCCTATCTGATGCCATAACCAGTTATTATCTCATTAACAAGAGGCTTGATCAGCTGTAGGCTACAACATACTCTCTTTCCATGAGTCCCAGAGTTTTGGACCATAGTTTTGCTGGGTTTCTGTTGCTTAGAGAGTCTTAAATAACTCTAGCTCATTTGAGATGCAACAGGCACAACTTAGCAGCTTCTCTATCTTCTGGCTCTCTTCATTTTATTCTATATTCTATTTATTCTTCTGTTGGGGACATAGGACGTAATCTCTGTCTCCCAAATGGTCCCCATCCTCTCAGATGTTGGGCAGTGTTTTATCCCTACTTAGATGTGGAAAAGGTGTCTGAAATTTAAATATAGGTTACAGCTCCTTGTGCCACTTTGACTGTCACAATCCAATGTGAGGTAGAAAAGGGTCGTTTGCTTCCCTTTACATCATGAATGTTTTTCTAACCTTATTCATGTCAAGCAAAGTGTCCTAAGGCCTCACAGCTGATTTGTATCATAATATCTAACCAGTTGTTCTTCCGTAACCTTTCTATCTTTGGCACTAGCTCCCTTTAGTGCCTTCCCTACATTACATCCCTACAGACTAGCCAACTTGCACTGTCACATCACTCCATTTGCAAACCACCTGTGGGGTCCAGCCAAATTCAGAAAAATTACTTGTTCATCTGGGAAGAGATCATATAGTTTTTGGTGTAGGTACTTCTTCTTTACTGTATTTCGGTTGACATAGATATTGTGACCAGTTCCATGCTCACGGATAAACCCATACCACGTCATCCAACTTAAGTAGATTACCTCATCATGAGAACACTGTTTCTTGATGTACTCTTCCAGGAGACCCACCAGCCTCTCTTGAGCTAGAGGTTTTGGCACTCTTCTTTTTATAGACATCAGATCCATTGCATTGCATAGAGCTGGTTAAGGATCAGGTAAAATCTCTCTGATCTGCTCTCAGTCATCAGGTGAAACCGGGGCATGGGATACTATTCAGTCACTGAACCTAGAATATGCACTGAAGTGGGCCCTTGTGGATTTTCTGTCTGGTTCTCTGCTGCTTCCATACACATTCCAGGGAGTCCCAAGTCCTCTTTGTCACTTTCGTTTTTTTACAACAGGGGTCTTGCTTCTGCCATATTAGAGCTGCTTTACCTCAGCCTTATCTCTTGTTACATGTACACTAATAGCGCTGACCTTCTCCAGGCTTTGCACTTCCTGGTAGCACTCCACCTTCTGTGGGCTGGACTTTTTTCTGCAAGTGACGGTCCTGCTTTGATGTCTCTTCCATACTTCACCTGCCAGTGGACAGGCCTTTTCTTTCCATTGCCCCTACCTCAAGTGGTCACCTTCTACAACAGGCTGCCTACTCTTTATAAGTATGACAACATTCACAGAGGAGAAAAAAAAAACAGTTTCAAATAGAAAACATGATGTTAAACAAAAATGTGTTTGTCTGTTTTAATTAAGGTAAATGGACAGTAAAGTTTTGAATATACTCCTTTATGTATAGAAGCTATGTGGTAAAAGAGAATTGGAGTTCTATATTCATATAAAATTACAAATACTTTATTATATTATAACACGTAAACAACATACAATAGAATAAAAAATTATGTCAAAAGGAGGTATAGTAAGAGGACAAGTAAATGATCCCACCAGTTATTTAGTCGAAAAGCACTAGCTAAGTCTCCCACAATATATAAGCTAATCACCAGATTTGATTTGTGGCAACAATAGTGCATTTAATAATATGCTATGATTGAGGACTGATAAAAACATGCATAGCAAAGGACCCGGAATACAGAGCGGTTTTAGGCTATGTGCGCACAGTGCGTTTTTCCGCGGCGTTTTTGCTCGTTTTTCGGGTGCGTTTTTGGCCTCAAAACTGCAGGACTTTGCTTCCCCACACATCTGTTTTTTTTCAGCTGCGTTTTTGTGGTGCCACAAAAACGCAGCATGTCAATTATTCCCGCGTTTTTCACCGCGCTTTTCATCCATTGAGTTCAATGGGATGTTGAAAGACGCAATGAGAAACGCAAATAGCTGCGTTTTGGTGCGTTTCTAAGACCAAAAACGCAGCTATAAACGCAGGAGGTGGGTAGTAAAGTGACGTGTACAGGAAGAGGATTCCTTCTGTCAGTATATACAGAAGCGTGAATCCTCCCGGTACGGTCACCGTCGCGTTCACCTCCCGTCCTGTGCATGTATGCTGCCGTGCGGCGCCATGTACAGGCAGGAGGTGGAAGCGGCTGCGAAAACAAAAGTAGTAGTAGAAAAAATAAAAAAAAGTTATACTCACCTGTCTGCAGACTCCCGGTGCTATGCCCGCTCCCAGCTCCTCTCACGGTATCGCTGCTCCGGCTGTGTGCAGACGGCCGGGAAACCTCCGATGGATGCAGGACCTGGCGATGGATCACCTAATGCAGTCACCTGACGCATCAGGTGATCGTAAGTATCGCGGTGACGCGGGCGCCCGGCCGGTTTCAGCGGATGCGTCAGGAGACTTCATCCCTGATTACCGGCAGCTGCTGCAGCAATCGGACGGGATCAGACTCCCGCCCCATCGCTGCAGGAGCTGCCGGTAATCAGCACATAAGTGAGTATTATTTATTTTTTTTTTTTTTTTGCACTGATGCATCTGCTGATTGTATAAACGGCTTTTATACAATCAGCTGATGTGTGATGGGATTCAGGCACTTGATCCTGACACATCATCTGATCGCTTTGCCTTCCAGCAAACCAAACCGATCAGATGATATTGGATCCAGATTGGACGGCGCGGGACCCTTGACCCAGGATTACTGCGGAGGGGGGTTCTTTATTTCAATAAAGATGGAGTCACTAATTGTGTTGTGTTTTATTTCTAATAAAAATATTTTTCTGTGTGTTGTGTTTTTTTTTTTATCTTTACTAGAAATTCATGGTGGCCATGTCTAATATTGGCGTGACACCATGAATTTCGGGCTTAGGGCCAGCTATACAGCTAGCCCTAACCCCATTATTACCCAGCGAGCCACCCGGCATCAGGGCAGCTGGAAGAGTTGGATACAGCGCCAGAAGATGGCGCTTCTATGAAAGCGCCATTTTCTGGGGTGGCTGCGGGACTGCAATTCACAGCGGGGGTGCCCAGAAAGCATGGGCACCCTGCACTGTGGATTCCAATCCCCAGCTGCCTAGTTGTACCCGGCTGGACTCAAAAATTGGGCGAAGCTCACGTCATTTTTTTTTTTAAATTATTTCATGAAATTCATGAAATAATTTAAAAAAAAAGGGCTTCCCTATATTTTTGGTTCCCAGCCGGGTACAAATAGGCAGTTGGGGGTTGGGGGGAGCCTGTACCTGCCTGCTGTACCCGGCTAGCATACAAAAATATGGCGAAGCCCACGTCATTTTTTTTGTTTGGGGGGGCAAAGAAATCCTGCATACAGTCCTGGAAGGAGGATGCTGAGCCTTGTAGTTCGACAGCTGCTGTCTGCTCTCCTGCATACACTATTGGATGGAGGATGCTGAGCCTTGTAGGTCTGCTCCCCCTGACTCTCCCTCAAGCATACAGTCCTGGATGGAGCATGCTGAGCCTTGTAGTTCTGCAGCTGCTGTCTGCTCTTCTGCATACACTAGTGGAGAATGAAGAACACATTGAATAAGGAAATGACATCAGACCTTTTTTTTTTGTTCACTGATAAAAAGCGCATAAGGACGCAGTGAGCAAAAACGCAGCAAAACGCAGCAAAAAACGCACGAAATCGCGGCAAAACGCAGGTGCGTTTTTTCGATGCAGGTGCGTTTTTGTGCGTTTTTAGCGGCCAAAAACGCACAAAAACGCAGCGTCAAAAAAACGCAGTGTGCGCACATAGCCTAAAAAAAAAAGCTGTGCTGCTGGAGAATATTCAAATAGCCAAATGCTTTGAGGACGATATAAAAGGGGGTTTATTTTCTACACATTTCAGAGTGATTCTCACTCCTTTCCCAGGAAAACCACCCAGTTACTTGAGCAATGTTCGACACTGTTAGTAAGGCCTCCTGACTTGCAATAAGTACCTCCTCATGCTGCTCCCCTTGAATAATGTTCCATTTTGTTAGTTGGCCACCTAGCCTGTAAAAAAAGACCTTGTCTGGCTCAATATCTTCATTAGGGCCCCCTCTGCCTGAGATCCCAAATTTTTGGTTTAGTTCAGAATGTGGTATCTGATATATGGTGGTCTCCGTCCATACAGAATACCATTTTTATGCATGTTGGCAAGTAGCAAGACCTGGAAGTCTGTTACTTCCCAACACTAATCCCTATCACTAATCACTAATACTTATCAGATCAGTAAACTGAAAATTGCTTTCCATGTGTGCCCATGCAACTCCTTCCATTCTGAGCTGGTCCTCAGCCATTAACTCTGTCTGCTATTAACTCACTGTTGCTGGGCACATAATAGATAAAACTACATTTAAAATATAGCACTACATTAAATTATCAGCAAAGGGAAGTATGGACAGATTTCCCACTCCTTTACAAAAGCCTAGTATGTAAACTCTTATACACAAAGCTTTAAAAAAAACACAAACACTTAAAAAATTCCCAAAAAAAGACAATATTTGCCAACAGTACTGCTATCAGATCAGTTCAATAATATAAAGTTGCATGCTGAAAAATCAACTCATTATGTATATATAGTGCCAGTTTTCTTATATGTTACAGAATTAAAAAAGGTTCGGAAAAACTTAAGGAACCTATATATCAATCTAAATGCAGTAATTACAAGAAAAGACAATGTAGGTAGAGTATGTATTTAGCCCTCTAGAAATTATGTGTGAGGGCCCGCTACTGGCTCTCTAAAAATTGAGTGAGGGCCAGCTGCTGGCCCTCTAAAAATTATGAGTGAGAGTTGACTACTGGCCTTCTAAAAATTGTGAATGAGGGCCGGCTACTGGTCATCTAAAAATTATGAAGGATAGCAAGCTGCTGGCCCTCTAAAAATTGAATTAGGGGCAGCAGCTGGCCCTCTAAAAATTATGAGTGAGAGCCTAGCCTGCCTAAGCCTGCTAGCCTTATAAAAATTTATTGAGCTCCGCCCGCTTTTTAGGTTTGAAGGGGTTCATGGGAATGCACCAGAGAAAAAAGATTATTTCAATTCGTTTTATGTTCCTCTGCTGTGATCCACTAGGGTTGACCAATCAGAGTCAACTCATGTCTTGTTCATTTTGAGAACAATTAGCCTGTCAGCATTTTCACTTGACAGACAGATGTGCCTAATAATAGTTATTTTGCGCTCAGTTGTACTATAAACCCATGGAATCAACTTAACCAAGGAGAGAGCAGTGAATGCAGCCTGTGAGACTATGATTTGGCTCTCTTCTGAGTAAAATTATGTCTAAGGACTCACTGATGGCCCTGTATAAATTTGAAATGATGGCCACATGATAGATCTGTTGATGAGGTGTAGGAGGAAAAGGAGGAGGCCAAAAAAAAAATAATGATCTCCATTTGTGTGAATAAAGGACAAAGGAGGTATTATTTCCTCTGGAATGGGTAGGAGAAGTTCCCTCATGGTTCATGAATTTTCATTGGCAAGGATTTCCAAGGAGATAAAAAAAAGTTTGGAAACCCCTGCTTCAATCTATTTGAAGTGTTGGGGCTGGCTGATGCCCTTAGCCAGCACAGTCGGAAATGTCTTAGCTGGACCGAAATTGCAGTTGGATGTCTGAAGGTCTTTCCTTCTTGTGCTGGCCAAAGGAGTCCCACTCTTTCTAAATGTAAATGTTTTCTGAGGTCCTACTCTACATGTGTTCCAAGGTGTATTGGAGTTCCTCCAAATTTTTGGCAGTCCTCTCACATAGTGTATGCATGATACCAGTCTAGGAGTCCCAGTCCTTCCAAACTGGGAAAGTGTTTTCTAAGGCCATCCTGTATGTATATTGCAGGGTGTATTGCATTCCCTCCTTTTAATTTTTTATAGGCCTTGCACTTAATACATAGGTTTCACCAGTCGTGGAGTCCCACTCCTTAAAATTGGAAAAAAATAGAGAAATCTCATGCACACAATTCCTTTTTTTTCCGGACTGAAATGGAAAAATGCTGCATTTTTGACATGCCAATCCTTTCAGTGTTTATGCAGCATTTTTCACATTTTTTTTACCACTGAAAGCTTTGAGAGTGCAAAAATGCTGCAAAAACTGTTTGAACATAGCTTAAAGGGTGGAGGAGGTGTTTTTTCTCTCTATTTAAATTTGCCTTATATCCAAGTCATTATGCAGGAAAGAATGTTTCCTAATATTTTTTCCTGTTAAATCATGTTATCTTTAGTTTGAAATGTTTTATTGCCCGTCCATAAAAGTGGCATAATACTCTGACAACATTGTTTCTAGCAGTGACCTGGGAGTCAGAGATGTGTCCAGGTAGCTTTCCCATGCTTTTTTTATTACATTTGACCCCTGCTTCCATCCATTTCATTGATTTTTCTGCCCCTTCCAAACCTCCTGGGATGGTCTGTCTAAAAAATGCTCAAGTTTTCTATTGTGTTCCATTATGTCTGTTACTTGAGATGAGCACTCAAGCATTACAAATCACTTGACTCAAGTACTGAGCACCTGAGCATTGTAGTGGTTGCCCATCGCTTATCAGCACCCATGATCATCTTAGGGGAAGGGGGAATCAATGGGGGACAGAAAGTCTCTTTGTTCTATCCAATCAGCTAGATCCAACAATTTCTATTGTCCATAAGATGAACAGGGGATAACAACAAGGATTTTCACTACTACCTGTCATTGAGGTTGAGTCAGGATCAAGGCGAAGAAGTCATCAATTGCTGCACCTCCCACTGATCTCACTTGTGCACAGCAGATGCAAAATCACCCTAATGAAAATATAGGCCATCATGTAGTAAAGTGGTTTCCATCTGCAAAATACATTTTGGTTGTTTAGCAGGAAGAATCCCTTAATGTGGCTATTAGTTGTTCCCAAACTAGCTTGCTCAACTGACAGTTATTCGCAGCCTTTAATGTCATGTTATGGCAAAGTCTATTCCCCCTGAGCAAATCAACCTTGTAGCAATAGTCTCAAATGTGTAGAATATGTTCTTTATATTGTAACAATTACATAAGACAAGTTATCCAACATAATATTCTATCTAAATAGATATGTTATCGTTAACAGCATGGTCTTTGATAATGGCATAAAAATCGTAATAAAAAAAGAACATTCCTGAAAGAAATGAATAGAGACTTAGTAAAAGTGAACCTTAACACCTTTCGTCTTCTAATTAGCTGAACTAGAGCACGGTGTGAATGAGTCATTCAATCAATTTTGGATTTTTAGCAGCCCCACTAGCTATGAAATTTGCTGATGTTATCATTACTTAGGATGGAGACACTTGGTTAGCATTTTAATAAGCACATATATTGTAATAATATTTCTGAGAACAAGTATCGAATGTAACCAAGAATATAATCTGCATAATATGGTTTCATAGAGGACAGAATTAAACCACCCTCAGGAAGTTTTATGGAAAATGTAATTTCTCCTTTACTGATCAGACAGTAATAATATTTTCACAATTTGGAAGATTAAAAAGCAATTATTTGGTCAAAACCAGCTGGAATATAGTTTGTGAATGAAAATAATTTTACATTGTTATAGTTTTCAAGCATGTTTACCTACAAGATCACCCACATTAAAATATATGGCAAAAGGGTGTGCAATGCGAAAAGTTCTGTACTATAAAATAATGTACAACTCCAATTCCAAAAAATATGGGATGCTATGTAACGTATAAAGAAAGCAAAAATGAAAGGATTTGGAAATCTCTCATAGTCATGTCTTATATACATGGGGCTGCTGACAAGTCTTTGGTTTTACCCAGAAAGAAACGAAATAGGATGATGAAACTTTACATTTATTCCACATACTCTCCACTGATGTCAACACACTTCTTACATCGGTATTTCAAGTTCTGTAAGCCTAGCAAAAAGAAGGATTTCAGCTGTGCCTCAAACCAGGCATCCGTAGCAGCCATGGCATCAGAAATGGTGAGAAATTTGATACCCTCGAGGTGTTTTTCCAAGTTTGGAAACAGATGATAGTCGGAGGGAGCTAGATCTTGTGGATAAGGTGGGTGGTCAACCAGCTGGAAGTCCAGCTCTGCCAGTTTTGCCGTGGTTGTTTGTGCAGTGTGAGTGGAGGCGTTGTTTTACAGGAACAAGATTCCTTTGGACATCTTGCAGCACCTTTTGGCCTTCAGTGCTGTCTTTAATTGGTCCAAAATTTCAATGTAATACCTTGCATTTCAATGTAATAACTAGCAGCACACCCTCCGTATCCCACAACACAGACGCCATCACCTCTGTGGCTGATTTTTGTACCCTGAACGTCTTTGGATGGGAAGAACCACTGTGCCTTAACTCTTTGGACTGCTCCTTGTTTTCAGGGTCATACAAATAAATCCAGGTCTCATCCATAGTGACCAGTCGATCCAGGAAGTTCTTATCAGTCCAGAAACGTTGACAAATAGACCGGGAAGTTTTCACTCGCATGCTTCTCTGATCTGTTGTCAAACATTTGGGGACCCACTTTGCAGATAGGTTCCACATGTCCAAATGTTCATGGATAATGACACAAACACGTTCATGGGAAATCCCCATGATGTCTGTTATTGCTTTAGCTGAAATTCATCCATTCTCCAGTATGAGGTTGTGCACAGCATCGACGATCTCCAGAACAACAACCACTCTCGGTCGTCTAGGACATTCCTCATCATTGGTGGTGAAGTGACCCGTTTTAAATTTAGCAACCCAGTTCTTAACTGTGGAATATGAAGGGCATTGATCCCCAATGTCTGCGACATATCACCATGAATATCCTTTACAGACTTTCCTTCCAGAAACAAGAATTTTATCACTCCTCTGCGCTCAGTTGCTATGAATATTGCATTAGACTCTGCCATTTTGTTTTCCCACGAGCGTAGACTACTGTTGAAATAAGCAACAAACACAAAATGTTGGAAACATATATTAGACACATAATAATAATAATAATAATAATAATAGTTAGACACATAATCATGTGATGTAACATTCATTACAATAGCCGTAAAAAAAGATCACAAAGCCAAAGACTTATCAGCAGCCCTTCATAGAACATAAAACACATATTTGAAGTTGATAGACATTCTTCCATTTTATTTAATAAAAAAAATAACTCATTTAGAAATTGATGGCAGCATCATATCTCAGAGAAGATGAGACAGGGTTAACAAAAAGTTGGAAAAATAAGTGGTACTAATAATAAACAGCAGGGGGTCAATCTTAAAATAAGTCGCATGAGTATGAATTAAAAATATGCATGTTAGAGAGGCAAAATCATTCAGAAGAAAGGGTAATCAGAAGGTCACTGATCTGTGTAGAAATGCTTGTGAAAATTGTGTAAAAATATCATAAAAGTGCTCTTCAATGTAAAATTGAAAAGACTTGCAATAATAATAACAATAAATAATCTCATCAAAAGATTCAGAGATTCTGATGATGGAAGAATATTGTAGAGTGCAACAAATTGATAAAAAAATATATTATACAATGCATCATATACTGTAATGGTTGCACTGTTTGTAGAAGCATGTCAGCTTCAATGGATAGGTTTAGAGCAAGCCACTCCGTTTACCAGATCTCATTGATGGCCCTGGCCTTCACGCTTTAACCCCTGTAAAGTGATCTGGACTTATAGATTGGCTCCTGGGCTGAGGCCACAGAATAGCTGCTGACCGGTGGAAAAATCCGAAGACAAGAAGAGTTGCCACTCAGGGTCATTGAGAAGAGGTCACATCAAGAACAAAATCAGAAAGTAAGTGGATGATCAAAAATCAAGCAAAGGTCAGAAAACAGAAGAAATTAGGAAGATAACACAAGAACAAGCACTAAAGCTACAAGCCAAGTTAAAATAACTCATTGAATGGTTGTAATACTATTGTATGTACTGAGGATTTCGATTGCGTTAGGGCAATGACAACCAGAGACGAGTTCTTGGTGCAAAAGACGTTTTATAATATGTAACCGCAATATGTGCACAGAACAGAATATACACAATAATATGTAACCGCAATATGTAAACAGAACAAAATATACACAGTAATATGTAACCGCAATATGTACACAGAACAGTATATACACAGTGGAACATAAACACAGTAAATACCTGCTGGGTTCAGAGCAAAGGGGAATTCCCGGGGCCGCGCACTGGACTCCCCCAGGGAGACCGCCAGAAGCGAACCCCTATACAGGGGCTGTCCGGCAATCACCCCAGAAGGCCCAAATGTACAGCAGCCGGGACACAAAAGGGCAACAGATATAGTCCAAAAAATGTCCGTACGGGATGTGAGTCCTAGGGTGGATATGAACGGAAGGGACCGGGCAGAAGTGCCGACCAGAGATGGCAGACAGAGTCCGAGCACAGTTAGATGAGAGGTGAAGTCCAGAGCTGGTGTCAGGTGTTGCAACCGGATCCAAACAGCAATCAGGAGATGAGAGCAGCAGGGTAGGAGTACACAGGAAGCAGTATACTCAGGCAACTAGACTAAGCTTAGGGGCTGGCTTTTAAACAGATGAACAGGAAGTAGGGTAACAGAACAGAAAACTCCATGTTAACAAAGGGCAAGATCCTTCAAAAGAAAACTGGAAATCCCGGAACTCTGACAGTACCCCCCCCCCAGAAACGGCTTCAGGACGGATCAGGGCCAGGCTTGTCCGGGTACCTCCGATGAAACTGAGCAACCTTCCGGGGCGCTCGGATGTTACCCACAGGTTCCCAGAAATCATCCTCGGGGGAGTACCCCTGCCAACGTACCAGATACTGAAGCCGATGCCGATGGAGCCGGGAGTCAATAATGTCCTCAACCACGAACTGCTCCTGGCCATCAACCATCACCGGCGGAGGAGAAGGCACGATACAACCATGAAATGTATTAGGGGAAACTGGTTTTAGCAGAGAAACGTGAAAGACCGGGTGTACCTTTAAATTGTGCGACAACCTCAGCCGACAGGCCACAGAGCTCACTATCCCGGTGATCTTAAATGGACCAATGAATTTCTGCCCCAGCTTCTGTGAAGCAACACCTAATTTCAGATTTTTGGTGGATAACCACACAGAGTCCCCTACCTTATACATGGGTGCCTGTTTCCGGTGAGTGTCTGCCGACTTCTTGTAACGTTCCTGAGCCGAAGCCAAAGAGTCCTTCAAAACCTCCAGATTCCGTCGTAGCTCCGTCAATCTGTCCTCCACCGCTGGCACCGAAACCGCCACCGGTGACCTAGGCAAAATATTCGGATGGTAACCCAAGTTAGCGAAAAAGGGCGTTACCTTAGTGGAGCTGCTCTGAGTGTTGTTATACGAGAACTCCGCCAAAGGAAGCAGCTTCAACCAATCGTCCTGCAGATGGCTGACATAATATCGTAGGTACTGCTCCAGGGTTTGATTAGTCCGTTCGGTTTGCCCATTTGTCTGGGGATGGTATGCAGAAGACAAACAGACATCAATATGGAGTGCCGAACAAAACCCTTTCCAGAACTTAGATGTGAACTGCACGCCCCGGTCAGAGATGATCTCATCCGGTACCCCATGCAATCGAAATATATTCTGGATAACCAAATCCACTGTCTCTGCGGCTGAGGGAAGACCGGTACATGGAAAAAAGTGAGCAGCCTTTGTCAACCGATCCACCACCACCAAAATGGTATTGTTACCGCCTGAGACGGGCAACTCCACAATAAAATCCATTGAGATGGATCCCCAAGGGCGAGATGGTACGGGTAACGGTTGAAGGAGTCCCGTAGGAACCACACGAGGGACCTTGCACTGGGCACAAACCACACATGAGTGGACATAGTCTTTCACATCCTTTAAACAGGTAGGCCACCAGAAAAAACGACTCAGAAATTCCTGCGTCTTCTGTACCCCCCTATGACCTGCCAACACGGAGTCATGGACCAACTTGAGAACCCGAAGTCTTACAGCCTCCGGGACATAAATACGTCGCTCTCTCAACCACACACCATTCCGAAGGACAAGAGTCACATCATTCGGGGGGGCAGCAAGAAATACGTCACCATCATAGGCCAGCTTGATGTCCTTCCACAAGTCCCGGTCCCGGATTACTCCAACAAAATTGGCATCTGATAAAACGGTCTGAGACGGGGTTCCAGGCACGGAGTCCATGGCATGGATTCGGGACAAGGCATCGGCTTTCCCATTACGTGACCCTGGACGGTATGTAATGATAAAATTAAACTAGTTAAGGAACAGGCTCCAACGGGCTTGCCGTGGAGACAGGCACCTGGCAGATTTAAGGAATTCTAGGTTACGATGGTCTGTGAGAACTATCACTTGTTGCGCTGCTCCCTATAAGTGGTGTCTCCATTCCTTAAAAGCAGAAATAATCGCCAACAATTCCTTGTCTGCAATGTCATAGTTCTTTTCTACAGGGGACAATCGGCGAGAAAAGAAAGCACACGGGTGCAAGAGACTCTTGTCCCCAGTCCTTTGTGAAAGGATAGCCCCTAATGCATAATCGGAAGCATCGACTTCCACAATAATAGGGAGTGCGGGATTCGGGTGTATTAGTATTGGTGCTGAGGTAAAACAAACCTTGAGACGATTGAAAGCTTCCTGGGCCTGGGCGGACCACACAAACTTCTGCCCTTTTTTGGTTAACAGAGTGATAGGACGGACGATCTCTGAAAAGTTACGGATAAAGCGTCTGTAAAAGTTAGCAAAACCGACAAAGCGTTGTACCTCCTTGATGTTTCCCGGTTCCGGCCAGTCTAGAATTGCCCGTATCTTGCCAGACTCCATGTTCAGTCCCTGAGGAGAGATGACATATCCTAAAAATTGTATCTTTGAGCAATGGAATTCGCACTTCTCCAGTTTAATATACAGGTGGTTATCCCTCAGACGGGTAAGTACTGTCTTGACGTGCTCCTGGTGTTCCTGTAGGGAATCAGAAAAGATCAAGATATCATCCAGGTAAATCACCATGAACTGGTCCATTATATCCCTAAGAATATCGTTGACTAGGTGTTGGAAAGCTGCTGGGGCGTTACAAAGTCCAAAAGGCATCACTAGATACTCATAATGTCCATACCGACATCTGAACGCTGTTTTCCACTCGTCCCCGGGACGTATGCGGAGTAGATTATATGCCCCACGGAGATCCAATTTAGTAAATATTTTGGCCTGTTGTACTCTCTCCAATAGTTCGGGAATCAACGGTAACGGATACCGGTTCCGGATGGTTATCTTATTTAGTTCCCAGTAGTCGATACAAGGTCTCAGAGTCCCCTCTTTCTTTTTCACGAAAAAGATGGGTGCCCCTGCTGGTGAGGTAGAAGGTCGAATAAATCCCTTGGCTAGGTTTTCATCGATGTAATCTTTTAGTGCTTGTAACTCAGGTGCCTCCAACGGGTAGACATGACCAAACGGGATCTCTGCCCCTGGGAGTAAGTCTATGGGACAATCATACGGTCTATGCGGGGGAAGCCGATCTGCTTTTCTTTTGTCGCATATATCAGCGAAGTCATTATAAACCGGGGGTAGAACAGGTACCTGTACAGTGCCCTCCGCATTCGGTGTTACTGGAACCGGTACAGTTGGACTAATAGTCGGACCACTCTGGGGTGGGAAGGATATTTCTTTAGTCTCCCAATCGATGACTGGATTTGTAGACCGCAGCCAAGGAATTCCTAAAATTATCGTAAAATGGGGAGAAGAAATCAACATGAAAACAAGGGTCTCCTGCTGACCTGGTTTCATCACACATTCAAGGGGTACTGTCTCCCGATCAACTGGTCCGGAAACTAATGGAGAACCGTCTACCATCTCCATGGTAACTGGTGAGGATCTTTGTTGAATCTAGATACCGTGTTTCCTGGCAAAAGAAGAGTCCATGAAATTTCCCCCTGCCCCAGAGTCTATCATAGCAGATGTAGGAATTAACTGTCCCTCCCACCGTATCTGAATGGGAAGTGAGCAATGGGTGTATTTCCCTTCTGGGTCCTTAGGTGAAGTTGACATCAATGTCGAGGGAAATACCGCATCCAGGTGTAAACTTGCCTCAGAGATATCGGACTCTGCGTCCGTGTTGTCACACTCTGCCATTGCTGCCAGTACCTTATTCGGGCGATTTGGACGTTTTGGGCAGTCAATCAGAAAATGGTCCGATTGACCACAATAGAAACACAAACGCTCACGGAGCCGGTGTT
Source organism: Anomaloglossus baeobatrachus (assembly GCF_048569485.1). Lineage (NCBI taxonomy): Eukaryota > Metazoa > Chordata > Amphibia > Anura > Aromobatidae > Anomaloglossus > Anomaloglossus baeobatrachus. The sequence continues at coordinate 141,959,224 of NC_134355.1, forward strand.
CATGACGTTTGTTGGTCTCTTGCTTTTGTAGAGAGTCCATTTGCATAGGAACATCCTCGGCCTCCCGTGGCGTCTTGTGAGCGGGTTCTCTAGAAGGAAACGCAAAGTTGGTTACCCGGTTTACAGCTGCCCATTTTTCCTGTCGGCGTTCCGTCAAGCGGGTATCGATACGCACACAGTGTTGGAGAAACAGTTCAAAATCCCGTGGAGATTCAGCACGAGCTAACTCGTCCTTGATGGTACCGGACAAACCCTTTCTGAACACTGATAATAGCGCATTATTTCCCCAGTCGGTGTCTACCACTAACCTTTTGAACTCAGTGGCGTATTCGACGACAGACCGCTTTCCCTGACGTAAGGAAAACAGAGCTGATTCAGTGGTAGCACGGCGATTAGGATCATCAAACATTTGCGCCATTGCTGTTAAAAAGTCATCCAGGTTATTTAAACGGTTATCACGATTCTCTATCATAGGATTAGCCCAAGCCAGTGCTCGTGAGGTTAACAACATGATTATACATAACACTTTTGACCGGTCAGACCGGTAATAATCAGCATGTACATCAAAAAACAGTATACACTGGTTAACAAACCCACGGAACTGGCTTCGATCACCACTGAAACGAAATGGGGGTAACCTAGGCATACCGGCAGCTGATACGGACGTAGCGGGGGTGGCTTCCTGAGCCTTCATTCTGGTTTGCAAATCCTGAATAGCCGGACCCAGTACCTGGTGATCATGGCCCAGCTGTACCTCCACATCTCTAAGCTTAGTTTGCACCGCCTCCATCTCCTGCTGCAAGGAGTTAATCATGGAGAAAAGCTGATCTACTCGTGTCTCAGTCATTGCCCCAGTGAAATCCTCTTAGTGGCCTGAGTATAATGTAATACTATTGTATGTACTGAGGATTTCGATTGCGTTAGGGCAATGACAACCAGAGACGAGTTCTTGGTGCAAAAGACGTTTTATAATATGTAACCGCAATATGTGCACAGAACAGAATATACACAATAATATGTAACCGCAATATGTAAACAGAACAAAATATACACAGTAATATGTAACCGCAATATGTACACAGAACAGTATATACACAGTGGAACATAAACACAGTAATCCAAACAGCAATCAGGAGATGAGAGCAGCAGGGCAGGAGTACACAGGAAGCAGTATACTCAGGCAACTAGACTAAGCTTAGGGGCTGGCTTTTAAACAGATGAACAGGAAGTAGGGCAACAGAACAGAAAACTCCATGTTAACAAAGGGCAAGATCCTTCAAAAGAAAACTGGAAATCCCGGAACTTTGACAATGGTAGTGGAAGTCAGAGACTCAGAGTTTTAAAAAGCTATATCCAGGGCCTTCAGAAAGGAGTCATCAAATGCAAACAGTTACCACATAGCTCCCTGATCTAGCAGCACGAAAAATCTCAGGAATAAAATAGGACTGTCACACATCACGTGCAATAAAGGCATAGCGCCACCTAATGGCAAAAAAAAGGGACAAGAATTGGCCCAGATGGTGCAGACACTGGGTTTATTAGAAATAGGTTAATTACTCAATCATTACTATATAAAAAGACAAAAATGTGAATCAAATAATTCATTACATTAATATAGTTGTTATTCATTAGTAGAACCAATTACAACTGATTCAAAGGTGTAATACAGGAAACCAAGACATTGGATATGATGGAGATGAAGGGTTAATAGCCATAATAGGGTTAATAGCTTGTCCACAAAAAAAGATACCGGTGTTGAAAAGAGTGATTTTATTCAACTCGTTTTGGAGTTGATAATCCTTCATCAGGATATTCACACACTGTGTATCCTAATGAAGGACTATCAACTCCAAAATGGGTTGAATAAATTCCCCTTTTCCAGAATTACCATCTTCTTTTGTGCGTGGCTATTAACCCTTTATATCAATTCTCTATACTTTACTCTGTGGGGGCTTCTCCAGCTGTCTTTATGTTTCAATAGTTTTTGTGTCTCACACTACCCTACCAGGTGAGCAGGCTTTTTGCCCTGAATCTTCACAGATAAACCCTATTTGCATTTATCCCTTCCTTGTCTAGTAAACAAAGAAAGACATGTTAAAAATTAGACAAATTGGATCAACAAGGATAAACATAAAAGTGAAACAACTGAAAAGTAAGGTGCAGGAATTCAATATATGAAACATAAAAGACATAGGTGAATACATATACACTGGAGATCAAAATTAGACACTATTTCCTAAATGTTAAGGTCATTGTGTAGTCCTATGTGATTATATCCTAACATGAGTAAACTAGAAGTATTTTAATTTTATTTCATTAATTGAATTTATTGTAAAGCATAAAATAAAAATTGAAATGAGATAAATGAAAAAGAACACTGATCAAAATCAGAGAACACTTTCACATACCTGCAAGTTATTGGTGTTAATCTGGCACCTGATACTACTTTCTTTAATTATCTAACAAACCCTATTTAACTGATAGCCTAACCTTCCAGTTTGCACTGACTTTGCAAAAATGGTGTGCCATTCCAAAGTAACTGAAATCCTCTGGCAGCATTTTGTCCAGATGAAGGCCATAGGGGTGATCCTCTGAGCCATAGCAAGAGAAGTTGGTCATTCCAAGTCTGTGATTTCGAGAATATTGCATCTTTACAACATCACAAACTCTTTCAAGTCCCCCAAGAAGGTTGGTCGCCCTCAAAAGACAAATGCAAGAGTGGACAGGATAATGCGGAGAATCTCCATGGGTAATCATTTCAACAACGCAACTGGAATTGATCACCAGTTCAGCACTGAACAGGGTAAGGATCTGTCTCGGCATACAGTATCATTATGTTTAAGAGCATTTGGACTGAAAGCCCACTCTACAGTGATCAACCCTCTCATTAGCAGAAATAATAAAAAGGCTAGACTCACCTTTGGTGAGGAGCATGTTGTGTAAACAGAGGAGATGTGGTCCACAGTCCATTTTAGTAATTAAAGCAAGTTTAAATTATTTGGGTCTGATAGGAAACATAATGTTCGTAGACCAACTGGGGAACGACTGAACCCAAAGTATGTTTAGAATAGGGCTGTGGAGTCGGAGTCGGAGTCGTGGAGTCGGAGTCGGAGCTCATTTTGGTGGAGTCGGAGTCGGTATAAAATGCACCGACTCCGACTCCTAAAATATATAATAAATTGGGGACAGTAGTGCAACGCAGAATGTGCTGAATATTTTACTAAATAATAACATTTAGTATAACGCTTATATTTAAGTGAAAAATTTATTGTAGTACAATGTGAACATCAGACATTAAATTATTTTTATGATACAATAATAAATATATTTTGATAGAACATAAAATATACTTATTAGAATACAACTCTAGAACACAAAAAACTAATAAATTGTAAATATGTAATACAATATATATATATATATATATATATATATGTATATATATACACACACACAAGATAAATACATAAAAGATAAATACACACACAAAACAAGATATATATGTAATCTACTGTATATTACATAGTGTATTACATATTTACAATTTATGATTACCAAAAGTATGTCACATAACAGGGGAAAACACAGTGTCTGGTGGTGATAATACACCAACACCCTGAATATAATAAATGGATAGGCTGTAACCAAGAACACATAACCTATAAAAAATACAGCCAAAACACAGGTAGTAATAAATAGAATTCAGGTTTTATTAATGAGTAAAAATCTTAAAAGTGCAAAAGCACAAGGACAGCACGACAGAGGACAAGGTTAGAAACAAAAGTACATATAAACATAAATATGCATTTCTCCACAATATATATAGAAAATAGAAAAATATCAGCATATGGAAGTAGAAAAAATATATTTTTATGTCAATAACAAAGCCCAAGAAAAAATGTGTATATGACAAGTGACAAGGAATAGCACAATTCCCTGTGCAAGGAAATGATGTTAATAAAATGGAAAAATATATATTGTGAATATTAAATGAAAAAGTGTAAAAAGTAGAAAAATTATATTATATATAAAAAGGGGCTATTGCACAATAAATAAAGTGCAAAGCCAGTGTAACAAAATACACTTATCAGTGAAATATGTAGGTAATAAATCCAAGTGGAATTTCCATAGTCAGGCACTTGCACAATCTCTAAATAGTGGGGCTATCAAAGATTTTAATATTCAATCATAGATTCATATTAAGTAAGATGGAGATAGACAGCCGAGAATATTGGCACATAAAGTCAAATGACAAGAGACAATGGTGAGGAGGGGTTACCTGCGGTCATGTCCTGCTGCCGTGCCGACGCCAAACCAACACGTGTTTTGGCACGTGGCCTTCGTCAGAGGTTATATATTTACAATTTATTACAGTTTTTTTGTGTTATAAAGTTGTATTCCAATAAATATATTTTATGTTCTATCCAAATATATTGATTATTGTATCATAAAAATTATTATATGTCTGATGTTCACATACACATGTTCATGTACTACAATAAATTTTTCACCTAACTATAAGCAATATATGTAGGAGTCGGAGTCGGAGTTGGAGCCGGAGTCGGTGCAAGAGAAATTGAGGAGTCGGAGTCGGAGTCGAAGGTTTGGCTTACCGACTCCACAGCCCTGGTTTAGAAGTCAGTGAAAGGTAATGGAGGACGTGTCATGGTTTGGGGAATGTTTTCTGCAGCAGGAGTTGGATCTCTCATACAGCTACATGGCAGAAAAATGAACCTTATTCAACAACACGTGGTTCCTTACTTGCATTCATCACTCAATCAGCCAGCAATTTTCATGCAGGACACACAGCTGTCACACAGCAAAACGGGTTAAGTAGTCCCTTGAAACAGAAAACATTGAAATAATGAAATGGCCAGCCCAGAGTCCTGATCTAAACCCAAATAGAAAACCTCTGCAAAATCCTTGGTGACAAAGTTATGGCCAAGAAACTCCCAACAGTCAAAGAACTGTGGAAGAGACTGGAAGAAGAGTGCACCAAAATCACACCAGAGCAGTGTGACAGACTAGTGATGTTCTGTGGCCGTAGAAGTGCTGAAGTCATTCAACGCAAAGGCCTGTACACATCCTACTGATTGGAGACTGTTGTTGCCTTCAGAAAATTTAGTTACAGTGGAACCTTGCTTAACGAGAACAATCCGTTCTGGGACTGTGCTTGTTAATCAAGGTACTCGTTCAGCAGAGCAAGATTTCCCATAGGAAATCATTGCAATGCTGACGATCCGTTCCACAACTTCTAAAATGTCCCATCCTGGTCCCCTATTCTATCATTCCACACATGCCCAACCACACACACAAACACACACAAACACACACAAACTCACACAAACACACATGCACGCATGCCCACACACATATTATATGCTCACCTTACCTTCCGTTCCATTTCAGCTTTGCAGCAACTTTATTTTCATAACCTAAACCAAATTTGGGAGGGTTTCAGCTTTCAAAAGAGTAATTTATAAAACCAATGGATGAATTTAAAGTCAGGTTATAAGCTTTTATTTACATAACATGGATACGACAGAACTTCTGTCAGGGAGTGTAGAGCAGTGATGTTTTGGGCCCGTCACTGGGCAACACAGACTTTCAACTCCCTCAAAAGGCCATGACGAGCTTCATAAAACTGTGATCACACAGTGAGGGAGCTCTGTTCCGCTGTGAACTATCTAGATGCCACTGTCTCTATTGACAATGTCATATATGAGGTTAATCCATGTAGCATGGTGTCACGGTTTCAGGGTGATTGCACTTAAACACACATTACCTTTCAACTGTGTCAGTTTTTTTGTGACATCATTGAGAAAAATGGAACTAGGAGAGCTGGATAAACCAGCCTCTCTCCCTGTGATTGACCTATTTATACAAAGCAGATTAGTCGTGAGCTCTCTAGCTTCATGTCTCCCTGTGTAAAAGGCAGAAGGTTTCATTGAACTGGCTATATGCAATTTCATGAGACAGTTTATGTAAGTGATTCCCAAAATATCCAGTCCTCATAGCACACCAACAGATCATGTTTTCTGGATTTTCTTAGTATTACCCAGGTGAGAAAATTTGGCAGTTTCTGAGTCTTTGATAATAATTCTATTACCTGTGCAATACTAAGGAAATCCTGAAAATATGATCTGTTCAGGGCTGCTAAAGGGTTAAACGATTGGTCACACATCATGGCTCCATCATCAACATATCCCCTTCTGCCAACTTTTTAAAACATAAAATACCAAAAATTAGGATAAACCAATGGCTTATTGTAAGAAAATTTGGATTTACTATTCAATGTAAAATAAATGACTGCAGGCTAATAAAACGTCCAAACCTTCTTTGGACTTTCCTTGGTCTTATCTTCTATGCAATTGATGTATATGCTTTTTATCATACATTTATTACAAAACATGTGTCACAATATTCATGATTTTTTTCATATATTTTTATGAAAATTCAATATAGTGGGCATTTTATTTGATTCCAGATGACATGCACTTAATTGACAGAAATTAAGAGAATAGTGCAAATGTTACTGTGATTGTGAGATTAAAGACAATTCTATCCGTCTTACAAAATTGTGGTGTTAGTTTGCTGAGTGAAAAAAAAATAAATGGGACTTTGATTTTTATAAAAAAATAAATAAATAAATTTGTCACTCCTCACAAGAAAAAAAACAAAACAATGAAAACAGAGTATTAATCTTTTTTAATTCCATGGTATAACAAACCCACGTATGTATAAAGTACTAAACTTCACCACAATTCAAGGATATTTTTTTATATATATCTTTTGTAAGTGGAAATAATGTCCTTGTAAATATGTTCAAAATATACCTCTGTCAGCAATGATTGTCTTGGCTACAAAAGAGTTTGAAAGCCAGCAATTGAAATTATTTTAGCTTTAAGAAAATAATAGCATTGGCTTTTGTCTAAGAAAATAGTTATGATCCTTTGTAAAAGTAGCTATTAAAATTAAATATTTTTTTCTTCTAGAAAGTAATATTTCAAAAGAAGTTGTTTTTTTAATAAAAAAATAACTGTTTCTTGTTCTATATTTTAAAAAAAAAAATGATACATTGAAAGATGAATAACTTTATTGGAAAATTTGGTTCTTTAACCCCTTCACGACCGGCCGATTTTTCGCTTTCCGGTTTTTTTTTTCGCCATTCTTTTTCTGAGAGACGTAACTTTTTTATTTTTCAGTCAATATGGTCATGTGAGGGCTCATTTTTTGCGGAACGAGCTGTACTTTTAAATGAAACCATAAGTTTTACCATATAGTGTACTGGAAAACGGCAAAAAAATTCCAAAATCCAGAAAAATTGCAAAAAAAGTGCAATACCACTATTGTTTTTGAGATATTTTATTCACTGTGTTCACTATATGGTAAAACTGAGGTGTGGGTGTGATGCCTCAGGTCAGTGCGAGTTCGTAGACACCAAACATATATAGGTTTACTTTTATATAAGGGGTTAAAAAAAATCGGAAGTTTGACCGAAAAAAGTGGTGCACGTTTTACGCCATATTCCGTGACCCGTAGCGTTCTCATTTTTCGGGATCTATGGCTCACTGATGGCTTATTTTTTGCGGCTCGAGCTGATGTGTTTAACGGTGCCATTTTTGCGCAGATGCTACGTTTTGATCGCCTCTTACAGCATTTTGCGCAAACGTTGTGGTGACAAAAAAACGTCGTTTTGGCGGTTGGAATTTTTTTGCCGCTACGCTGTATACTGATCAGATTAATTGATTTTATCTTTTGATAGATCGGGCGTTTCTGAACGCGGCGATACCAAATGTGTGTATATTTTTTATTTTTTTATCCCTTTAATTTTCAATGGGGCGAATGGGGGGTGATTTGAACTTTTAGGTTTTTTTGTTTTTTTTTAATTTTTTAAAACTTTTTTTTTTACTTTTTTTTTTATTTTACTAGTCCCCCTAGGGGGCTATGGCGATCAGCATTCTGATTGCTCTGCACTCTCTGCTGATCACAGCTATACAGCTGTAAACATCAGATACGCTCTCTTTCTCTTTTGCTGTGCCGCTGGCACAGCAAAAGTGAAAGCAATTCATGTGTACTACAGGAGTCATCACATGACCCTGTGCTACCATGACAACTAACGGAAGTCACGTGATCGCATCACGTGACTTCCGGAATCGGGCTGTAAGTTTACCGCGATCGCGCTTATAATGGCGCTGTCACATATTGACAGCGCCATTTAAGGGTTAAACGGCACGAGCAGATAACGATTCTGCTCGTGCCTAGCAGGCACACATCTCAGCTGTGAAAATCAGCTGAGATGTGTGCCGATCGCGGCATGCTGCCGCCAGCAGACCGCGAGCAGTAACATTATGACCGCTAGTACGTAATTTTACGGCCCACGGTCGTTAAGGGGTTAAATTTAGTGTTGAGCGAACCCGAACGGTAAAGTTCAGCATTCGTTCCGGACACCTAGTGTCCATGTCTCGAACTTGAACATGGACTTCTTAGGGAAGTCCGTGTCCAAGATCGGCTTTAGAGGCCAAATTAGCTTTTTTTCTTTTGAAACATTTGCGAGCACCATAACCTACTTCTAATGGACGGTTTGATGTGGAGTTGTGGGTGGGATAAGTATGGAGCTTGGAGCTACTGTAGATCTGGACTGGGAATCCCTGGGACTGACACGACCAGTGAAAGCTGGGATAGTACAGGTAGAATGGAAGGAAAATCTGGAACTGTACGCTTCGGAAACAAGTAACAGAATGTGTTGAGCTTGATATTACATATTGCAAAATGATGAATATGGACTGTTCAGTAAAGATGAGCGAACCAGTCGCGGTTCGGCTCGAGGTCGGTTCGCCGAACGGAGCTCCCGTTCGAGTTCGGTTCGTCAAACGTTCGACGAACCGAACTCGAACTGCATAGAAAACAATGGCAGGCAATCACAAACACATAAAAACACCTAGAAAACACCCTCAAAGGTGTCCAAAAGGTGACAAACAACTCACAACACAACACAAACACATGGGAAAGTGACAAGAACAAATTCTCATGCAAAAACAAAACAGCGTTACGAGGAAAAAGAGGACGAGACACAGATATAGGCATGGCATGCCCTTCTAAAATCATGTAAAACACCGCAAGGTGACTCCAAGCGGAGTGTCCCTTTTTTCCAAAAATTGGGCCACACAGACACCCCTTCAGTGGCAGCACTTGTGCCCCAGTTGTACACTTCACAGGTAGATTTGCATCAAGCACATTCAAAAATACGCCATACTTAACCGTCCCCAGGATGACACCGGGGTAGGTAGCAAAGTCTTTCCTGATCCCAGCTGTATGCATCTTGGATCATTTTTTAAAACTATGTAAGCAAGGGTTACTCCAAGCGGAGTGTCCCTTTTTCCAAAAATTGTGCCCCACACACACCCACCCATTCAGTGGCAGCACTTGTGCTCTAGTTGTACACTTCACAGCTAGATTTGCATCAAGCACATTAAAAAATACGCCATACTTAAACGTCCCCAGGATGACACCGGGGTAGGTAGCAAAGTCTTTCCTGATCCCGGCTGTATCCATCTTGGATCATTTTTTAAAACTATGTAAGCAAGGGTTACTCCAAGCGGAGTGTCCCTTTTTCCAAAAATTGTGCCCCACATACACCCACCCATTCAGTGGCAGCACTTGTGCTCTAGTTGTACACTTCACAGCTAGATTTGCATCAAGCACATTCAAAAATACGCCATACTTAACCGTCCCCAGGATGACACCGGGGTAGGTAGCAAAGTCTTTCCTGATCCCAGCTGTATGCATCTTGGATCATTTTTTAAAACTATGTAAGCCAAAACCAGATTCTTACTACTTTTATATAAAAACGTATAATTTTATTATTATCAAATTTACGTACATAACACACAATTAAAAGGCAGGATGAAATAGAGGAAGGATGATCTTGCCCTATCCTATTCCTTCCTCACTACGGGGGTCGGCGTCCTAATGTGAAGACGCCCCCGTTCTACGACGGCTATCCCTGGGTATTGCCCTCCCTATTGGTAAAAGGTGATCCCTCTCAGATAGAAACAACCCCTACAGTAGTAACACCACAGTGAGGAAGAGGTGCTCAGTCCGCAGTGGCTAATTTATCTGTATCACCACTCAGATGAGTAGGGATACGGGGCATAGGGAAGTCGTCAGATGTTTCATAAGTCTACGTGCTCAGCTAAGGTAAACAGATGAGTCACACTTCTTCATAAGTCTATGTGCTCAGTTAAAGGTAGACAGATGAGTCACACTTCATATGAAAACAAAGAAATGCCCAATAGAAGGTAAGTAACATTTCTTATAAAACTCAATTCAAGAAATGCCCGACGCGTTTCGCCCTTGGCAATATCAGGGGCTCATCAGGGGCTTTTCAACAATTTCTTGAGAGAATTTTCCGTCTTTGGACAGATCTGTGACAAATACAATAAAAATAGCCCAGTATGTATTATTGGGTGAGCGACCGCTGGACGCCATACCTGGAATCCCCCATACGGACCTCCCTAAGGTAGGACTTTTACAACCCCCCGGTGAGCAATATCAGACTCAGGTGGCTTTATTAGTATTGTATATCTTTGCACTGTAGATACCGGTTGCTGTGGATCCTTGTGGTTACCCTTTGCCCTACTGTGGGATAGCAACCAGGTATGTGGTTTTTCTACTGCAACTGTAAATGGGATGAGTGAGAAGGGCAAGCTCCGTACCATATGGAACTATAAATGCATTTTCTCGGTTTATATAGGACTTGGAGTACATGTACCCCCTCTTTTATTTCTAGAGGCTGCATATGTGGGTATATTGCTAAGAATACGTGAGTGATTGTCCAAAACGCACTCAGTCCTTTGGATGTACCTGAGGTATTTTCCTATGGTCTTTTGATAATTATAATCATGCTGCTCTGATTCTCTTTGGGGCTGAATATTGTTCCTTTTCATTTTTCTCCCAATAGGTCCCCCCAATGGGAGTAATTTGACTCTCTTGGAGGTTATACATATGGGTATATTTCCCAGCCATAAATTCGAGTGATATATTGCATGGTCCAGAGCGGACATCTATAACCAGTCTAGGTAACATTACACAGAGATGGAGTATAAAATTATGTATTCAAACCTGGTTGCATAATTGTCCCCTAATACCATAACTATGGAGCAAATTGTTGTCTGTTCCTTTATTGACAGTATCCATTAGGACCCTGAACTCCATTGTGGTATGAGTAACATAGGAATTATCAGCCAGAAAGGTACTGGTCGTCTAACAATGGCCCCTAACCCAGGATATAGGGTTGTTATCTGAAGATGAATTTATTTACAGTGTGTCTACCCATATAGGTGAAAAAGCCATCCTGACATACTTTATGATAAACCAGCCGAACAGGCAGCACGGTTGTCCCACCATATCTCTTTGAAGTGGCAATCAGCGATTGTTGGTTAGTATCGGTGTTTTTGATGCACACCTATATTTGCTATCTAATTGGATCCTTGAACTTGTAATTAATGTGGGTTTTATTTTATTGTATTTGTCACAGATCTGTCCAAAGACGGAAAATTCTCTCAAGAAATTGTTGAAAAGCCCCTGATGAGCCCCTGATATTGACAAGGGCGAAACGCATCGGGCATTTCTTGAATTGAGTTTTATAAGAAATGTTACTTACCTTCTATTGGGCATTTCTTTGTTTTCATATGAAGTGTGACTCATCTGTCTACCTTTAACTGCCTACCCTCTCTTTTTTAGAACAAGGCAGAGTCAACCACTACAATCTCAGAAGTGGGGGAGACATGAGACCAAAATGACCACAGCAAGTATGAATAGGGATATTGAGATGCAAATAATTAATCTATCCAAATATACACTGTCACCCATTGAAGACAAAGTACTCAGAGCCGGGTTAACTTTCGTACCAACCAAACGCTTTGATGCCTTTAACTGGGTAAAAGATGTCCATTTATTTATAAGAAAGTTGAAGTGGAGGAAACACTTCGCGTTGGAAAATAAAAAGAGGAGTCAATAATTGGAGGTATCAGTAGACATGTTAGAGGACATTGACATCCTTATGGAACTTGAGAATGAAGGCACACATAAAGTGGGAGAGGGTCCCTTCTCCACCCTAAAAAAGAAAAGTAAAAAGGCACCTCCCTTGGGGGACTACACTAATCTCGATCTGTTCTGTAATATTGTTACAGATGAGATAAAAATGATTCATCCTAAAAAGAACGCAACAGTCTCTAATGTCACGCAAGAAGAGAGGGAAGCCATATGTTGTTTGAAGAGCAACAGCAACATAATAATAAAACCTTCAGACAAAGGGGGGAACATTGTTATTCTGGACCAAGAGACCTATGTACTCATGTGTGCCCAACTGTTAAAGGACCAAAAATCATACGAACGACTAACTGGAGACCCTACCCCCCAGTACCACTTGCAGTTAAAACAAATACTTGATGTGGCAAAGCAACAAAAACTTATCTCATCCAATGAATATGATTTCCTATTTCCACGCTACCCTAAGTTAGCGACCTTTTATGCTATTCCCAAAATACACAAAGGCACCAACCCCATCAAAGGCAGGCCTATAGTGTCTGGGATTGATTCTTTAACTCAGAACAGTAGTACCTATATAGATCAGATACTCAGATCTTTTGTTACCCCTTTACCGTCATACATACGTGATACCCTAGACTTACTGGCAAAAATAGAAGACATCACCCTAGAGGAAAACATGATACTCACTTCCATAGATGTGGAGTCCCTTTACACAAGTATTCCTCATGATAAAGGGATGGAAGCTGTCAACTATTTCTTGAGTATGCGTGGGAATCAAATGGAGGCCCATAATAGGTTCATCGGAGAGCTCCTGTACTTTATCCTTACCAGAAACGCGTTTTTGTTCAATTCCAAGTTCTACCATCAGCTCAGGGGCACAGCAATGGGGAGCCCCTGTGCCCCCACATACGCTAATTTGCTCCTGGGCTGGTGGGAGAACACCGTCGTTTTTAAGGACGATGGGGATAACCACTGCTCCCAGATTTATTTCTGGGGTAGGTATATTGATGACATACTGGTTATCTGGGATGGAACAGCTCAATCCTTTAAAGAATTTGTAGAAGAACTTAACATATATCAAATCGGACTTAAATTCACTTATGAAATCGGAATTGACAGGATCGCGTTTCTGGACATTTTCATCAAAAAGGATGTGGACGGTACACTGCAGACAACTCTATATAGGAAGGTAAGTCCAAGAGGGTCTGGCTCACTGTATTTTTTAGATCTGTTCGGTTAAAAGTTCACTTTAATCAGATACTGCCTGATCCGAGTTCCACCTTGTCTGGTTCACTATTTTCATTCACATCATTAAATTTGGCTATGCCCAGTAGTTTCATGCCTCCACGCAACTATCACCCAGCAGAAACCTTTGTATCTCTCGTTAAGACTGACATTAATAATTTCATTGATACTGTCAAACGGGGTGAGTTACGGGTCAAGAATAATTTAACTCCATGTGAGACCCAAGCATTACAGTCCCTTAAGAATAATTCTTCGATAATTATCAAGCCAGCGGACAAGGGCGGCTCACTGGTGGTTATGGACAAGAGTTATTACACATCTGAGATTTTGTCACAGTTATCAGACAGTTCCACTTATTTACCTATATCGGGTGACCCTTCCCATGATATCAAACGTACCATCTTAGAGTTGATTCAACGTTTTTCCATCTCGGGTGTCATTGATTCTAAATTAGCTACTTATCTTAATAAGGTGAATCCGGTCATTCCGGTCATGTACACACTACCTAAGATACATAAGAATCTATGGCATCCACCTGGACGCCCGATTGTTGCTGCCACTGATTCTTTATTGTCACCATTGGCAATAACCTTAGATCGTATTTTATCTCCTCTTGTCACCAAGACCCCCTCGTATTTACGGGATACGGATGATTTTCTTCACCAACTTAAATCTCACAGTCCATTTCCACCTGACTCGTTTCTCGTCACGCTGGATGTAAATTCACTATACACCAGTATTGATCACGATTTAGGCTCACGAGCGGTCAATTGGTTTTTGGATACTTACAGTGATTTTTCATCCCCACAGAAAGAATTTTGCTTGGAATTATTACATGTTATTCTTCATAAGAATTTTTTTCTTTTCCAAGATCAATTCTATTTCCAAATTAAGGGTACCGCTATGGGTTCTAATGCTGCTCCCCCTTATGCCAATATCTTTATGACGCATTTCGAGTCATTATTTGTATATAATCATCCTCTTTTTCAATCCCATATAACCTTTTACAAACGTTATATTGATGATATTTTTATCGTTTTTTCGGGTTCTCATGCCCTTTTTGACGATTTTTTCAACTTTCTCAATACAAGGGTTCCTGGTTTAACATTTACACAACATACTGATTCTTCAGCTATTAATTTTTTGGATACGCTTATCTCCATGGATCATCTGGGTAATATTGTGTCTGATTTATATGTAAAACCCACAGACCGCAACAGTCTTTTGCATTATTCCAGCAGTCATCCCCGCCATCTGAAACAATCATTACCTTGTTCTCAATATAAACGGGTTTCACGCATAGTTACCAATCATGAGCTACGCTCTCGCAGACATCAAGAAATGTCTCATAAATTTCTCCAACGGGGTTATCCTCCATCAGTGGTTTGCTCTGCTCTTCAAAAAAGTTTTTCCACTGGTTCGGTTAAACGCACAGGACCTTTTACTACATTTGTTAATACATTTCATCCTTTTCATTCCGTTATTAAAAGCATCATATTGAGGCATTGGCCAGTTTTGCAGCGATCATATCCGAAAATATCTGAATTTTCTATCCCACCCCTTTTTTCTTATAAACGTTCCCCCAATCTCCGTGACCTTCTAGTTAGGGCCGATATTGGGTCATCTATTCGTCAATCCCGTCAATCCTTCCTCTCTACACCACGACAGGGCACTTATCCTTGTTTACATTGCCCACATTGTTCCAATGTTATTAAAGGCAGTCAGTTTACTCATCCACGTACAGGAAAGATTTTTCACATTAAAGATGTTTTTACTTGTGATACATCATACGTAGTTTATCTTATCAAGTGTCCGTGCGGTCTCGGATATGTTGGGGAGACCACCCAGCATATCCGAGACCGCATCGGGAAACACAAATCCACTATTCGTTGCAAGTTGACAATGTTACCCATCCCTCAGCATTTCATTCAGTGTGGCCACACTGTTTCCCAGCTCCGGTTTCAAGTTCTCGAACATGTTCCTCCACTGAGACGTGGCGGTGACAGGGTTGGTATACTTAAAAATAGGGAATCCTATTGGATCCATACGCTGGGTACCCTGTCCCCTCACGGTCTCAATAGGGAGTATGAGTATCATTAAGTTTATCTTATTTTATTTGAGGTCCGTCTTATCTGTGCTGTTTTCTATACCGACACATCATTATTCTGATATTTCAGATTATTTCCGTGTGTCTTCATATACCCTTGTGATGTATTTCTCACCATTTTGTAAGCATATTAAACCCACTCTTGCTGTTTAATTAAATGCCGTATATCTAATGATATGATATTGCTTCTTTGACATGTAATTTTACTTCTTTCCCCTCTTTCCTATAGTTACGCTGACGCTCACCGCCATCTCCATGGAAGTTTTTGGGTCCTCCTTTCTCTGTTTCTCCTGTTTTCTCTTTTTTTTTTTTTTTTTTTTTTTTTCTATTCCATCTTCAGGAAATTGCTTCAATTGTCTCGCCCTTCCCCTTTATAAACCCTCTCTGTCAGTTCACTCTACTCACTCCACCGCTGATCACCCTGGACACAGGTAACACTGCTTTGCTCTCCAGCTTATCCAATGGGCCTTTTTGCTTTGTATTGTCTTATTGTTAGTAAGGTGTTCTAAACTTCCTTTTTTCTACTCTTATTATTTCCCAGCTTTCCACATAGCGGTGTTATACCCTTATACACTGGATTTCACTTAATGTCTTCTATCCCTTTTCAGGTAAAAAAACCCTTATTACTTTATTCTCTTGTACTCTTTTTGGCCCTTGGAATTTTGTTCCCTTATGTGATTCATATAATATGTTCTTTATATTTTTGGGCATATACACCTTATTGTATAGTTCTTATGATATGTCTTTTTCAATTAATGGACCCTCCTTTTTCTTGATGTCTGTCACAGGATAATCCATCAAGATTCCTATATTGAGAGAATTATCTGTTATATACCATATAGGTATTTTTTCTTTGTTGTATTTTCTATATATTATAATGAGTTGACATAGTATGGTACTAATACATGTATGTATATATTTTTTTCCTTTGTCTAGTTGAATTTTGATGAAGGCTAAAATTGCCGAAACGTCAATTTCAATCAAAATAAACTCTAGTTTGAACACAAATTAATTGTTTCTTATGACTCAGAAGTGTGCCGGGATTTTTTTCTACTAACTCTATATAGGAAACCTAGTGCCACTAACAACTTTCTCCAATGGGACAGTCATCACCCTGTTAGTTTAAAAAGGGGTATACCCAAGGGCCAATTCCTACGTATTCGTAGGAATTGTTCTGACGATCAGGAGTTTGGGAGACAGGCTGGTCAACTGACAAAAAGGTTCCTTGATAGGGGATATCCTAAAAAGGTCGTTCACAGGGCCTTTAATTCTGCAGTGGTGAAAGACAGACATGAATTACTAAACTGTAAGACTAGGGAAGAAAGCAAAGGGACAACGAGGTTAGTAGGCACTTTTGACGACCAAAATAATCAAGTAATGAAAATCCTCAGGAAATACTGGGGTATTCTTAAACAGGATCCAGACATAAAAGACAATATTCTCCCTTATCCATTGGTGACTTTCCGCAGAGGCCGTAACTTGAGGGATCATGTGGTGAAAAGCCACTATGTGGCCCCCGGGACATCCGGGAGTGCGTGGCTTAGGACACGTGAGAATGGCACCTTTCGGTGCGGAGCTTGCAAGTTTTGCAAATACATCTCCCCATCAAACACGTTTCAGAGTGTCACAACAGGAAGAACGTACCAAAATAGAAATTTCGCCAACTGTCGGACCCAAGGAGTCATCTATCTATTTAGATGTGGTTGTCCAAAAAATTATATTGGCAAAACCAAAAGACAGCTCAGGGTACGTATTGGCGAACACCTTGGTGATGTTCGCAACTTACGTGACACACCAATAGCACGCCATATGAATCACGAACATGCAGGCAAAATGGAGGGTGCATGTTTCAAATCCATCGAAACAGTACCAGAGCCTGAGAGGAATGGAGACTGGGATGTCCTCCTATTACAAAGAGAGGCAAGGTGGATCTTCTGGATGGCCTCTGTGCATCCTGATGGCCTAAATGAAACAATTAGTTTTACGCCCTTTATCCAATAGCAATTGGATCCAGCCATCATGTCTGGGAAAATTGTGTCTGTAGTGGACCTTCCCTCTAAATTAATAGACCCGCAATATTGGAGATGGGTCCTTAGTTACAGTAACATACTTTACTGTTTCTTTATACCGTATCGTAATTTGCATACATAATTTATCTATGTGTTCCCCCAAGAAAAATTTCCCCCCCCCTTCCACCTTATATTGGCTATGTCCAATGATCCAATTATTGATATACCGAGGTTATACTAGTATACTTCGCTCCCCCTGGTCAGAGCTAAAGTGCCCGAACAATATGACAAATAATGGGACTTGATAACCCTGCACTGTCATGGAAGACATGAAAGTTTATCTCCGTTTCTGTGGTGACTTTGCTGGTTTCCAGCACGTATATCTTTACCATCTAAGTCATGTACCGTATGGTGCGGATTTGGCGGTTTTATAGTTCTCTATCATTAAACGCCAGCATTTATCTATGTAAACAGGATAATAACTTCACTGCGCATGCGCGAATACTTCGTGCATAAACTAACAACTAGGAACCTAGTCTGCTGGTTCCGGGGATCTTATTCAGAGATGCGCATCCCTAAATCACGTGACCGAAAATGACGAGTACGGCTGGGAAGCACGTTGGGACGATGATGCGAGTAGCGTTACGTCACTTCCGGGTTCTCTCATGCTGGCGCCAAAACTGGCTTTAAATAGCCCAGTATGTATTATTGGGTGAGCGACCGCTGGACCCCATACCTGGAATCCCCCATACGGACCTCCCTAAGGTAGGACTTTTACAACCCCCCGGTGAGCAATATCAGACTCAGGTGGCTTTATTAGTATTGTATATCTTTGCACTGTAGATACCGGTTGCTGTGGATCCTTGTGGTTACCCTTTGCCCTACTGTGGGATAGCAACCAGGTATGTGGTTTTTCTACTGCAACTGTAAATGGGATGAGTGAGAAGGGCAAGCTCCGTACCATATGGAACTATAAATGCATTTTCTCGGTTTATATAGGACTTGGAGTACATGTACCCCCTCTTTTATTACTAGAGGCTGCATATGTGGGTATATTGCCAAGAATACGTGAGTGATTGTCCAAAACGCACTCAGTCCTTTTGATGTACCTGAGGTATTTTCCTATGGTCTTTTGATAATTATAATCATGCTGCTCTGATTCTCTTTGGGGCTGAATATTGTTCCTTTTCATTTTTCTCCCAATAGGTCCCCCCGATGGGAGTAATTTGACTCTCTTGGAGGTTATACATATGGGTATATTTCCCAGCCATAAATTCGAGTGATATATTGCATGGTCCAGAGCGGACATCTATAACCAGTCTAGGTAACATTACACAGAGATGGAGTATAAAATTATGTATTCAAACCTGGTTGCATAATTGTCCCCTAATACCATAACTATGGAGCAAATTGTTGTCTGTTCCTTTATTGACAGTATCCATTAGGACCCTGAACTCCATTGTGGTATGAGTAACATAGGAATTATCAGTCAGAAAGGTACTGATCGTCTAACAATGGCCCCTAACCCAGGATATAGGGTTGTTATCTGAAGATGAATTTATTTACAGTGTGTCTACCCAAATAGGTGAAAAAGCCATCCTGACATACTTTATGATAAACCAGCCGAACAGACAGCACGGTTGTCCCCCCATATCTCTTTGAAGTGGCAATCAGTGATTGTTGGTTAGTATCGGTGTTTTTGATGCACACCTATATTTGCTATCTAATTGGATCCTTGGACATGTAATTATTGTGGGTTTTATTTTATTGTATTTGTCACAGATCTGTCCAAAGACGGAAAATTCTCTCAAGAAATTGTTGAAAAGCCCCTGATGAGCCCCTGATATTGACAAGGGCGAAACGCGTCGGGCATCTCTTGAATTGAGTTTTATAAGAAATGTTACTTACCTTCTATTGGGCATTTCTTTGCTTTCATATGAAGTGTGACTCATCTGTCTACCTCTAACTGAGCACATAGACTTATGAAGAAGTGTGACTCATCTGTTTACCTTAGCTGAGCACGTAGACTTATGAAACATCTGACGACTTCCCTATGCTCCGTATCCCTACTCATCTGAGTGGTGATACAGACAAATTAGCCAGTGCGGACTGAGCACCTCTTCCTCACTGTGGTGTTACTACTGTAGGGGTTGTTTCTATCTGAAAGGGATCACCTTTTACCAATAGGGAGGGCAATACCCAGGGAAAGCCGTCGTAGAACGGGGGCGTCTTCACATTAGGACGCCGACCCCCGTAGTGAGGAAGGAATAGGATAGGGTAAGATCATCCTTCCTCTATTTTATCCTGCCTTTTAATTGTGTGTTATGTACGTAAATTTGATAATAATAAAATTATACGTTTTTATATAAAAGTAGTAAGAATCTGGTTTTGGAAAATATCTACTTCTAGTATTCAGAATTGGTTTAGTGTTAAAACTATGTAAGCAAGGGTTACTCCAAGCGGAGTGTCCCTTTTTCCAAAAATTGTGCCCCACACACACCCACCCATTCAGTGGCAGCACTTGTGCCCTAGTTGTACACTTCACAGCTAGATTTGCATCAAGCACATTCAAAAATACGCCATACTTAACCGTCCCCAGGATGACACCGGGGTCGGTAGCAAAGTCTTTCCTGATCCCAGCTGTATGCATCTTGGATCATTTTTTAAAACTATGTAAGCAAGGGTTACTCCAAGCGGAGTGTCCCTTTTTCCAAAAATTGTGCCCCACACACACCCACCCATTCAGTGGCAGCACTTGTGCCCTAGTTGTACACTTCACAGCTAGATTTGCATCAAGCACATTCAAAAATACGCCATACTTAACCGTCCCCAGGATGACACCGGGGTAGGTAGCAAAGTCTTTCCTGATGCCAGCTGTATGCATTTTGGATCATTTTTTAAAACTATGTAAGCAAGGGTTACTCCAAGCGGAGTGTCCCTTTTTCCAAAAATTGTGCCCCACACACACCCACCCATTCAGTGGCAGCACTTGTGCCTTAGTTGTACACTTCACAGCTAGATTTGCATCAAGCACATTCAAAAATACGCCATACTTAACCATCCCCAGGATGACACCGGGGTAGGTAGCAAAGTCTTTCCTGATCCCAGCTGTATGCATCTTGGATCATTTTTTTAAACTATGTAAGCAAGGGTTACTCCAAGCGGAGTGTCCCTTTTTCCAAAAATTGTGCCCCAAACACCCACCCATTCAGTGGCAGCACTTGTGCCCTAGTTGTACACTTCACAGCTAGATTTGCATCAAGCACATTCAAAAATACGCCATACTTAACCGTCCCCAGGATGACACCGGGGTAGGTAGGAAAGTCTTTCCTGATCCCAGCTGTATGCATCTTGGCTCATTTTTTAAAACTATGTAAGCAAGGGTTACTCCAAGCGGAGTGTCCCTTTTTCCAAAAATTGTGCCCCACACACACCCACCCATTCCGTGGCAGCACTTGTGCCCTAGTTGTACATTTCACAGCTAGATTTGCATCAAGCACATTCAAAAATACGCCATACTTAACCGTCCCCAGGATGACACCGGGGTAGGTAGCAAAGTCTTTCCTGATCCCAGCTGTATGCATCTTGGCTCATTTTTTAAAACTATGTAAGCAAGGGTTACTCCAAGCGGAGTGTCCCTTTTTCCAAAAATTGTGCCCCACACACACCCACCCATTCAGTGGCAGCACTTGTTCCCTAGTTGTACACTTCACAGCTAGATTTGCATCAAGCACATTCCAAATCCACAAGCATTTACTCTCCCCAGGATGACACAGGGGTAGTAAATTCCTTGTGGATCCAGGACTTGTTCATTTTGATGAACGTTAGTCTGTCCACATTGTCACTGGACAGACGCGTGCGCTTATCTGTCAGCACACACCCAGCAGCACTGAAGACACGTTCAGAGACAACGCTGGCAGCTGGACACGACAAAATCTCCAAGGCGTAACTGGAGAGCTCTGGCCATTTTTCAAGATTTGAAGCCCAAAATGAGCAAGGCTCCATTTGCAAAGTCATGGCATCGATGTTCATTTGGAGATACTCCTGTATCATCCTCTCCAGCCGTTGACTATGTGTCAGACTTGTTGTCTCTGATGGCCTTGCAAAGGAGGGTCTTAAAAAAATTATGAAAAGATTCCATAAAATTGCTGTTACCAGCACCAGATACAGTTCTACTGGTACGGGTAGACTGTTGAAGATGAAGAGACCGTCCCATGTTTGTCAAGTTACAACTGTGAGATTCACTCCCTGCACCTGCACGGTTGTTTGGTGGAAAAGCCGAGCTAAGATCGAGTAACAGCTTCTGCTGATACTCCTGCATACGTGCGTCCCTTTCTATGGCTGGAATTATTTCACAAAATTTGGACTTGTACCGGGGATCTAATAGTGTGGCAAGCCAGTAGTCATCATCACTTCTAATTTTGACAATACGAGGGTCATGTTGGAGGTAGTGCAACAAGAAGGCACTCATGTGTCTTGCGCAGCCATGCGGACCAAGTCCACGCTGTGTTTGTGGCATAGAGGTGCTACCCGTTTTTCTTCCTCTGACATCTACCCCCAACCTCTTTCAACTGAAATTTGACCAAGGTCTCCCTCATCCGCTGAGTCTTCCATGTCCATGGACAGTTCGTCCTCCATTTCTTCATGTTCTCCTGCACCTTCCTCAACATTTCACCTGCTACTATGCGCCCTTGTTGATCCCTGTCTCTCACGGTCCCATGCCTGCCGCGTTGGTGATGATTAACGTCTGGACCTTGGTGATGTTGTTGTCCCTTGCGCATATGAATCCTCCTGTAGTTCCTCCCCTTCCTGTTGTCCCACCCCCTGACTCAAAATAGTGTTTAGTGTGTGCTCCAGCATGTAAATGACTGGAATTGTCATGCTGATAATGGCATTGTCAGCGCTAAACATATTCGTCGCCATGTCGAAACTGTGCAGAAGGGTGCATAGGTCCTTGATCTGAGACCACTCCATCAGGGTGATCTGCCCCACCTCTGCATCTCGTTGGCCCAGGCTATACGTCATGACGTTTTGCACCAGGGCTCGGCGGTGCTGCCACATTCGCTGTAACATGTGGAGAGTCGAATTCCAGCGTGTCGCCACATCGCATTTCAGGCGATGAACCGGCAGGCCGAAAGACTTCTGGAGCGATGCAAGTCGCTCAGCTGCGGCGGTTGAACGGCGGCAGTGAGCAGACAGTTTTCGTGCCCTGGTCAGAAGGCCATCTAGGCCGGGATAGTGTGTTAAAAATTGCTGGACAACAAGGTTCAACACGTGAGCCATACAAGGCACGTGTGTCACCTTGCCCAGGCGAAGGGCCGCACCCAGGTTTGCAGCATTGTCGCACACGGCCTTACCAGGCTGCAGGTTGAGTGGAGACAACCATTTATTAAACTCAGTCTCCAGAGCTGCCCACAAGTCAGCCACTGTGTGACTCTTATTTCCAAGACATTTCAAGCTAAAGACCGCCTGATGCCGTTGCGCTCTGCTGCCAGCATAGTAATGAGGGGTGTGTGATTCCTTCTGCGCAGTGAGAACGCTGGTGGCCTGACCAGGCAGGCTTGGGGCAGAGGTGGAGGACCCAGATGAGGTGGAGGAGGCAGAAGCAGTGGAGAAACTTGGACAGACAGAGGATTGACACACAAGTCGTGGGGACGGCAAGACTTGTGCAGCAGACCCTTCACCATCTATCACCATAGTTACCCAGTGCCCAGTCAGCGACATGTAACGTCCCTGTCCATGCTTACTGGTCCAAGTATCGGTGGTGAAATGCACCCGTTCACACACAGAGTTTTTCAAGGAAGCGGTGATGTTGTGTGCAACATGCTGGTGTAGCGCGGGCACACCTTTCTTAGAGAAGTAGTGGCGACTAGGCATCTGGTATTGGGGCACAGCGAGAGACATAACGTCTCTAAAATCCTGTATGTCCACTAGGCGGAAAGGCAGCATTTCGGTAGCCAAGAGCTTACAGAGGGATAGAGTCAACCTCTTAGCTTTGTCATGGGTCGCAGGAAATGGCCTTTTATTTGACCACATCTGAGGGACAGAGATCTGGCTGCTGTGTGTAGACGGTGTTAAGTAGGGTGTCCCTGGAAAAATGCAGGTTTGTGAGGAAAGTGCAGGCGAAGACATGATGTTGCCTTCATCCAACGTTGGTGCTATCGATGTCTGAGAGAGCTGTACACACTCACTTGTTTCCCCTTCCAAACCAACTGACGACCTACCAAGAAAACTGCCTGTTGCGGTTACAGTGGTGGAAGTTGTGCGTGGAAAACCAGGTGTGACAGCTGTCCCCACAGTCCTAGAAGATGAAGAGCGCGCGGATGCACTGGAAGGGTCAGGCCGTGGATGGTTCGCTCTGCTAGGCCGCATTGCAGCACGGTGAACTTCCCACTGGGACCTATGATATTTATTCATGTGACGACTCATGGAAGAAGTTGTCAAACTGCTGAGGTTTTGACCTCTACTAACAGAATCACGACAAATTTTACACATCACATAATTTGGGCGATCTTTTTCTATGTCAAAAAAGGACCAGGCTAGGCAAGGCTTAGAGGGCATGCGACCTGCTGAGCCCCCCCGACTAGTGCTCAGAGGCAGAGTGGTGGCTGATGATGCAGTTGTAGACGTGCTACCAGTGCTCCGACTCTGTCCAGGAAGGTGCAAGGTAACTTCGTCGTCAGTTGCATCCTCCTCCACCGCCTCTGTTTACCTCCTCGAGTGCCTGACTGGGGGTTGACAGTAGGTGGGATCTAGAACTTCATCATCAATTGTTGTGTTTGCACTCCCCTCCCCCTCAGACCGAGCCTCTTCTTGCCCTGACCGAATATTAAAGTTGTCATCCCAATCTGGTATCTGCGTCTCATCGTCATCAGTATGTTCCTCATTGTCTATAACCACAGGTGTTACAGTTTGTGACAAAGGGTCAACATTATGCTCAGAAACTTGGTCCTCATGGCCTGAATCAGAGTCACAAAGGTTCTGGGCATCACTGCAGACCATTTCCTGGTCTGTACTCACTGTAGCTTGGGAGCAGACCTCTGATTCCCAGGCTATAGTGTGACTGAACAGCTCTGCAGACTCAGCCATCTCAGTTCCACCATACTGTACAGGGCTGATGGAGACTTCAGAGCTGGGAGAAAGCAAGTTTGATTGGGATGACAACTCAGAGGACTGGTGTTATTTGGATGCGGTAGTTGAGGTGGCTGAGAGGGCACTTGTTGGACCACTTGAGATCCATTCAAGCATTTTCCTTTTTTGGCCATCATCTACCTTTGTTCCTGTTGTTTGTGTCCGTAAAAAAGGGAGCACATCGGATTGTCCACGGTAAGTAGTAGACATCTTACTTTTGCTGGTAGATGGTCTATCTTCAGCAGATGATAATGGAGCTTTGCCACCTTCCCCACGGACAAACCCTTTTTTTTCCTTTTCCACCATGCCTCTTCCCCTTTCCACCAGCATCTGTCATTTTGCCACTCATGTTGATTGCGACAAGATTGTGCACTTAAAATGTGGTAGTAAAAATTGAGAGGTGGTGTAGATTGCAGCGGTGGTCTAGCTTTATTAACAGCAGAATAATAAAGAATAAATATCCCTGACAATGCAACTACGGCCCTTAAACTGGCAGCATAAATTGCTAGTATAATGGCTTAGTAACAATGAGTAGGAGTGTGCATTGCAGGCAGACGTGCTGCAAATATCTTTGCACTACTGGGACTATACAGAAGTCCAATAGCCACGTTTAGGATGCCACTAAGTTCACTGAGTGTTTGCTAGTATAATGGCTTAGTTACAATGAGTTTGAGTGTGCAATGCAGGCAGACGTACTGCAAATATCTTTGCACTACTGGGACTATACTGAAGTCCAATAGCCATGTTTAGGATGCCACTAAGTTCACTGAGTGTTTGCTAGTATAATGGCTTAGTTATAATGAGTTTGAGTGTGCAATGCAGCCAGACGTGCTGCAAATATCTTTACACTACTGGGACTATAGAGAAGTCCAATAGCCACGTTTAGGATGCCACTAAGTTCACTGAGTGTTTGCTAGTATAATGGCTTAGTTATAATGAGTTTGAGTGTGCAATGCAGGCAGAGGTGCTGCAAATATCTTTGCACTAGTGGGACTATACAGAAGTCCAATAGCCACGTTTAGGATGCCACTAAGTTCACTGAGTGTTTGCTAGTATAATGGCTTAGTTATATTGAGTTTGAGTGTGCAATGCAGCCAGACGTGCTGCAAATATCTTTGCACTACTGGGACTATACAGAAGTCCAATAGCCACGTTTAGGATGCCACCAAGTTCACTGAGTGTTTGCTAATATAATGGCTTAGTTATAATGAGTTTGAGTGTGCAATGCAGGCAGACGTGCTGCAAATATCTTTGTACTAGTGGGACTATACAGAAGTCGAATAGCCACGTTTAGGATGCCACTAAGTTCACTGAGTGTTTGCTAGTATAATGGCTTAGTTACAATGAGTTTGAGTGTGCAATGCAGGCAGACGTACTGCAAATATCTTTGCACTACTGGGACTATACAGAAGTCCAATAGCCACGTTTAGGATGCCACTAAGTTCACTGAGTGTTTGCTAGTATAATGGCTTAGTTATAATGAGTTTGAGTGTGCAATGCAGCCAGACGTGCTGCAAATATCTTTGCACTACTGCGACTATAGAGAAGTCCAATAGCCACGTTTAGGATGCCACTAAGTTCACTGAGTGTTTGCTAGTATAATGGCTTAGTTATAATGAGTTTGAGTGTGCAATGCAGGCAGAGGTGCTGCAAATATCTTTGCACTAGTGGGACTATACAGAAGTCCAATAGCCATGTTTAGGATGCCACTAAGTTCACTCAGTGTTTGCTAGTATAATGGCTTAGTTATAATGAGTTTGAGTGTGCAATGCAGCCGGACGTGCTGCAAATATCTTTGCACTACTGGGACTATACAGAAGTCCAATAGCCACGTTTAGGATGCCACTAAGTTCACTGAGTGTTTGCTAGTATAATGGCTTAGTTATATTGAGTTTGAGTGTGCAATGCAGCCAGACGTGCTGCAAATATCTTTGCACTACTGGGACTATACAGAAGTCCAATAGCCACGTTTAGGATGCCACTAAGTTCACTGAGTGTTTGCTAGTATAATGGCTTAGTTACAATGAGTTTGAGTTTGCAATGCAGGCAGACGTGCCGCAAATATCTTTGTACTAGTGGGACTATACAGAAGTCCAATAGCCACGTTTAGGATGCCACTAAGTTCACTCAGTGTTTGCTAGTATAATGGCTTAGTAACAATGAGTTTGAGTGTGCAAAGTCAGGAGGGTACAGTGGCAGGGTTGTGGGTCTCTGGGTAGAGGAAAGGAAGCCTGCCTTTCTATCCCTCCTAATGGGGAAATGCAGCGAGGAAATCCCTGACCTTAGCTACACAGACGCTGTCAACTTGTGTAGCTGTTAAACTCTCTTTTCAGGACCTGTCATCTATGGCTCTGACCCTGCCGGTATGAGCCCTTAAAAGGACTGATAGAAAGTGCTATCCCTATGCTGTCCAGCGCAGTGTATGGAGCGTATACAGCTGTATCGGTGATAGGAGCTGCGCCAGTGATGTCTGACTTCAAGGACGCAGAAGGCAGATAATGGCGTGCTGGAGGAAAATGTCTGGTTTTATAATGCAGGGACATGTGACATGGACATCTTATCACACATGCCGTTGCTTCTCTGGCTAAAAGTCCACTTAGCTGTGTGTGTGTGTCTGGGATTGGCTGACATGCTGGCCCGCCCCACTACACGCGCGCGCTTAGGGAAGGAAGACAAGGAAAAAAAAAAAAATGGTGATCGCCATTATCCAAACAGCAGTGATCTGAATGCGCTGTTCCCACACACTATACACTGAAATGTCATAATAGTGTGAGTCACAGAGTGACTTACACTATTGCAGCGGAAAGCCAGCTAGGAATTAGCTGCATTTTTTGCTGCTAGAACCGTTCTCGAACGTATCTAGAACTATCGAGCTTTTGCAAAAAAGCTCGAGTTCTAGTTCGATCTAGAACAGCCCCCAAAATCACTCGAGCCGCGAACTGGAGAACCATGAACCGCGAACCGCGCTCAACTCTACTGTTCAGTAAACTTTTTTGGTTTGAAACAAACTGGGCGTCCATTGGTTCATATGCGGTGGCTACTGAAATGGAAGATTTGGAGTCAGCAGAGGCCGGTATCTCACCAGTGAGTACAATGTACTCCACACAAAACAGCACATATAATCAGGGATATAATCTCTATGTAGAGTGTCGGGGCACTATGTAGCAGCAGCTCAATTACGACTTCAGCCCTCTTGAACTCTACACTGAAATACGGGCACCATCGAACTGAGGTCATAGTGCAAATTATCTCTTATTGCCTCATTATAGCAAATGGTTTCATTGGGAGTTTTATCTGAGTCACATTATTCGGAGATTTAAATGTAAACCCCAAAGAAATTGCTCAGCGTAGAGCACAGGATTAATGTGATCCAAAATGTCATTTAAAATGTTCACAATAAAAGCTTCAGCTCATTCCACACAAAAAAAATCCTTCACTTATGTCCATCATCTGTCAGTGGAAATAAAGGGTCTTTCCACGTTATAAGAGAAAACGAGCAAAACTGCACTCCCAAATCCAAATGCCCCCTTCTCTCTTAGTCCTACAGTGTGCCTAAAACACATCTAGCATCCACATGTTTTGCATTTCTGTAGACAGGAGAGTCTGTTTAATTTACCAGGTGCGTGTCTGTAGAAGCAAAGCTGGGAAAAATCAATGAACACTATAATGTACAGGCACTAGAATGGCAGATTGCCATTTTCATTCAGCAACATCAATTGTTGCTTATGTGACGCCCCTGGACTATTAGGTCGTCACAGGGTATTGCACAATCTACCCTCCCGTGCAGTATTCACCTCCCTCTTGGTTATGAGTCCCTAACCAAGTGGTGTTGCCTACATCAGCTAATCAAATCCTAGGTACAATCTGCACCACACCCACAAGACACACCAGTGGACGGCTTGAGTGGAATGGAGTCGCCCACCTGGGGGGTCAGGGAGGGGAGGTGAGGAGGGTAGTGAGTAGAGGAGTAGGAGAGAGGAAGTCGGGAGTGGTGGCTCCTGGACAAGTCATCTAGGTTGCAGATGGTGGTCTGGGCCTAGAGGAGTCGGACACCCGGTCGCAGGGGATCGTGGCAAGGAGCTTGGAACTGTCAAGCAGCACAGCTGGCGGCCATGCACCATCACTGGTAAGGGACAGAAGCACGACGGGGTACGTGGACCTTAAGTCAGGGAGTAGCTGCATGCAGCCTGATAATTTACCCGTGGAGAACAGAGCCTTCAAGATTCGTTCCCAACCACTCCAAAATTGGGGCACTAGCACAACGAGGGGGATAGGACTTTCCATCCAAAGCGGTCCAGAAAATCCCAAGCGTGAGCTCTGAGAGCAAGCTCCAACACTTAGCCATAGTGGGGAATGGGACCC
Source organism: Anomaloglossus baeobatrachus (assembly GCF_048569485.1). NCBI lineage: Eukaryota > Metazoa > Chordata > Amphibia > Anura > Aromobatidae > Anomaloglossus > Anomaloglossus baeobatrachus. Next base: position 141,988,132 of record NC_134355.1, read on the forward strand.
AGCAAGTTCCACACTACCGGGACCACCAGAGAAGTAAACTTAGTGCAAGAAGGCAGTTCACGGATCATCAGGCAGCACGTTTGGGGACAGGACCCAAACTAGCTCCCCTCAGCGGCAGTGGTGTCCAGAGACTTGGTTTACCCAGTTGTCGGTGTCTGCTTAATGGACTGAGTGAGTACAAGAGTGATCCCTGCATCCCACGGCCTCTTCCCCCACACCAAGACCAGGGGCATTCCCCCTACCCGTGGAGGTTTCTAACACCTTGCTGCCCCGTTTCATCACCCCCGGGTACTCCCAACTGCAGCGGTGGTACTCCTAATTACCACACACCATGGGTGGCATCACGAACTCTATAATCCCTTGTAAATACTCTCTTCATTTGAGTGGCCACATGATTCCCGGGTCCGGAGACCCTCGAGCCAATGAGAATCCGCATCCGAGCAGCTCAGCTGCTGCCATGGGGGCGGCACATTTATTTTTGGAAAACATCCATGAAGTAAAAATCTGTGCACCAATGTTTAAATAGCACTCCATCCTTCCCTCACAAGTCTTGCCGTGTGACTGAGCAATACTGCACAGCCACATGTTGGCTATTGCCATGCTTAGTAGAAATTATCTGACACATTTTGGTGCCATTTTTACCCATTTTCCCTTGTGAAAATGTAAAATCTGAGGCTGGTGTAGTGACCGTAGGTCCGAAAAGAATCCAGTGGGTCACAAACCGAGACAGAGGCAGAAATAAACAAGGGTTCCTTTACTGGGTTGAGAATTAGAGAATGATTCAGAATAAATAATAATTGACTTTACAACCCTTCAAAGGACCACAAAAGGGGAACTAACACACTCAGCTTTTAGCCGGAATCAATGTGCCGATTTCAGAGTTCCCGGGTTATGTATATTACCTCAGGAACCGGGAAGAAATTTACCTACTCACCAGGTTGAACAAAGAAAAACAATTAACTATAAAGGCAAGAGGTGTAAATCCAATGGTGGCACTCTGAGGAAACCTCTGAGATGGCGCACTGAGTATAACTTATCACCACTAATAATAAAGCCTTAAATTTTACCAACGTTGGTTTTACACTGAACAAAGGTATACCCGGGTATCTTAAAACTATGGTACCGTTAACTTCAAGGGAAGTTTCACACAGGCCTGTGCTCCGAGTCCGCTCTGATCTCTTTCTCTTTTCAGACTCTTTTTTTTTTAGCCCGCAGTCCCACAACTGTCTTTCTCAGGCAGCCCGGGCTCAGTTCCCTTTCCCTGAGGTAACTCCTGCATCTACAGGGTCTCTGACCCAAAACCCTGCTGATCAGTGCAGGCAGGCAGAACTCACAGGGTCCTACTGCACTGCTGACACAATCACATTTCAGGCTCTCACACTAGAACGAGAGTTTTGTTGTAAAAATGTAATTATTTTTCCTTCACTGAAAAAAAAAGCATCCAAAATCATGTAAAATGCATCCAAAATGCATGCGTTTAGGATGCTTTTTTTTTTTTTGTCAAATGCATTGTTTACAGTTGTCAAAGTCTACCAGAGGGTGCATTTTTTTTTTTACAATTGCAGAACGCAGCATGCGCACATAACCTTAATGCCACTGTCAGAGATTGACCCATGGCTGTTAGGCTAAGTTCACATTTCCGCTAAAATCTATCAGTCACAATCCGCTGCTCTTGTAAACAGCGAAATCCGTTTAGCGGATTCCGCTGCTCCCATAGACTTGTATGAGCAGCGGATTGTGACTGATGATGCTGCGTTGCACCCTCCGCCCGACTGATCAGTCGTGGAACGACTGACCGCCGGGCGGGAGGAACGCAGCATGTAACGTTTTTTGAGCAGCGAGATCCGTCGGATTTCGCTGCGCATGCTCTCTGGCTCACGTCACCAGCTTTGGTTGGTTACCCGATATTTACCCTGGTTACGGTGCATGGAGCCAGCGCTAAGCGGTGTAGGCCCGTAACCAAGGTAAATATCGGGTAACCAAGGTAAACATCGGGTGCTTTGCTGTTACCCGATATTTAGGCTGGTTACGTGTGCAGGGAGGCCGACACTTACCCGCTCGGCCCCGCCCCCTCCCGCACTCCGCACATGTATGTACACACACACACACACACACCTGTCCCCAGCCATGCAGACAAGCACTGACACCCTCGTCTGGCCCCGCCCCCTGCTCGGCTCCGCCCCCTCCCGCACTTTGCATGTGCACACACACACATACATACATACATACATGCACATACACACACTCACTCACACATACACTCACCTGTCCCCAGCCATGCAGACCGCAGCACTTCCACTGACATCCTCAGCGCCTGGCCCCGCCCCCCGCTCGGCTCCGCCCCCTCCCGCACTTTGCATGTGCACACACATACATACATACATACATACATACATGCACATACACACACTCACTCACAGATACACTCACCTGTCCCCAGCCATGCAGACCGCAGCACTTCCACTGACATCCTCAGCGCCTGGCCCCGCCCCCCGCTCGGCTCTGCCCCAGAACTCCGCCCCCCGCACACAACGGAATCCGACAAAGAATTCTGTTCTTTGTCATCCGTTGTACAGCGTTGAACAGCGCATCAGTCACATGCGTCAAGCGACGCATGTGACTGATACAAATCAACGGAAATGTGAACTTAGCCTTAGAGACAGATTTTAGCCGTGAAACTCAGCAGCCATCATCTGTTGAGTATGAAACAGGCTTATGCTCTGAGCCAGCTTCATACTCTCACAATATATACGGTGGATGTCAGGACGTTTTACAGATGAAATAGTTCAACATTAATAAGTCTGAGGTTGTCCCATCTGGAACTATTAAAGAGGACATTTAACCAGTTTCCGCTTGTTAAACTGGGCACATGATGAAATTGTGGTTTCCAAGGTAAGTAAAATGTAGTTTTCATTTTGTAATTTCTCTTCTCCATTGCAGAGATATTAGCATGTAAAGTTTAGATTGTAATTTATACTATATATGAAAACGGAGACAGAAGTCTTTAACCCCTTAGTGACGGAGCTAATTTTCACCTTAATGACCAGACCAAATTTTGCAATTCTGACCAGTGTCACTTTATGAGGTTATAACTCTAGAACGCTTCAACGGATCCCGGTGATTCTGAGATTGTTTTTTCGTCACATATTGGACTTCATGTTAGTACCAAATTTAGGACAATATTTTTTGCGTTTATTTATGAAAAAAATTGAATATTGGCAAAAATTTTGAAAATTTTGCAATTTTCAACTTTTGAATTTTTATACCGTTAAACCAGAGATTTCTGTGACACAAAATAGTTAATAAATAACATTTCCCACTTATCTACTTTACATCAGACCAATTTTGGAAACAAAATTTTTTTTTGTTAGGAAGTTAGAGGGGTTCAAAGTTTATCAGCGATTTCTCATTTTTACATCAAAATTTACAAAACCATTTTTTTAGGGACCACATCACATTTGAAGTGACTTTGAGAGGCCTAGATGATAGAAAATACCCAAAAGTGACACCATTCTAAAAACTGCACCCCCCAAAGTACTCAAAACCACGTTCAAGAAGTTTATTAACCCTTCAGGTGCTTCACATGAACAAAAGCAATGTGGAATGAAAAAAAGCAAAAATTAAATTTTACCTAAAAATGTTGCTCTAACCCAAATTTATTCACTTTTAGAAGAAATAACACAACAAAATGGACCCCAAAACTTGTTCCCCACTTTCTTATGAGCACGCCGATACCCCACATGTGATCAGAAACCTCTGTTTGGACAAATGGGAGGGCTCGGAACAGAAGGAGCAATATTTGAATTTTGGAAAGCAAATTTGGCTGAAATAGATTGCGGGCACCATGTTGCATTTACAGGTCCGCTAAGGTACCTAAACAGAAGAAATCCCTCACAAGTGACACCATTTTGGAAACTAGACCCCTCAAGGCTTCTATTTAGGGGTATAGTGAGCATTTTAGATCCACAGGTACTTCACAGATTTTGTTAACGTTACGTTGTCATATTGAAAATTTTAATAATTTTCTCAAAAATGTTGCTTTAGCATCAATTTTCTCACTTTTTCAAGAGGTAATTCCAAAAATTTGACCTCAAGGTTTGTTAACCACTTTTTTATGAGCGCGGTGATACCTCACATGTGGTCTGAAACCTTTGTTTGGACAAATGGGAGGGCTTGGAACGAAAGGGGCAATATTTGAATTTTGGAAAGGAAATTTGGCTGAAAAAGGGCACCATGTCACATTTGGAGGACCCCTAAGGTACCTAAACAGCAGAAACCCCGCACAAGTGACCCCATTTTGGAAACTAGGCCCCTCAAGGAATTTATCTAGATGTTTGGTGAGTACCCTGAACCCCCAGGTGCTTCACAGAATTTTATAACGTTGAGCCATGAAAAAAAAAAAATAAAATTTTACCACAAAATTGTTATTTCAACCAGGTAGCTTTTTTTTTTACAAGAGTAAAAGGAAAATATTCAGCATAACATTTATTGTGCAATTTCTCCTGAGTTTGGCGATACCTTATATGTGGTGGAAATCAACTGTTTGGGTGCACAGCAGGGCTCGGAAGGGAAGGAGTGCCATTTGACTGCAAAATTGGCTGGAATCAATAGCGGACGCCAGGTTGCATTTGGAGAGCCCCTGAGGTGCCTAAACAGTGGCTGTCCCCCACAAGTGACTCCATTCTGGAAACAAGACACCTCAAGGCTTTTATCTAGGTGTATAGTGAGCAGTTTGAATCCACGAATACTTCACAGATTTTGATAAGCTTAGGTTGCCATATTGAAAATTTTCATTTTTTTCACAAAAATGTTGCTTCAGCATCAAATTTCTCACTTTTTCAAGAGACAACAACAAACCGTGGACCCAACAGGTTGTTATCCAATGTCTTATGAGCACAGGGATACCCCACATGTGGCCAAAAACCTCTGTTTGGATAAATGGGAGGGCTTGGAATGGAAGGAGCACCATTTGAATTCTGGAAAAGTTGAGATAAATTGCGGGCACTATGTCACATTTGCAGGGCCCCTTGGGTACCTATACAGCAGAAACCCCCCACAAATGACTCCATTTTGGAAACTGGATTTTATTCAGGAGTATAGTAGCATTTTGAATCCACAGGTACTTCACAAAAATGTTGCTGTAGCAACAAATGTCTCACTTTTAGGCTATGTGGCCATGATCCAGCGACACGGCGTCTAGTACACAGTGTCAGCCTCCTGCAGAGATGTGAGTGTTGTCCACGGGAGAACGCAGCTGCCCATGCCCACGATTTGGGTTCAGGCCGCTGTGGAGCTCTATGCTACCTGCAGAGAACACTCATCTCCGCAGCATAAATTGACATGCTGAGGCTCGGGAAGCTGCCGCCACAGGTCGGTTTATGCTGCGGAGAAGAGAAGTACATTGGGCAAGCACATTGGGCATGGGATTTCTAAAAATCCTTCCACTGTGCTTCTACTGCACAATGCAGCGTTATGGACGCAGGGAAAACACTCTGCGCCCAAAACGCTGCAAATCCCGATTGTGGGCGCACAGCCTAAAATGCTACAATGGATGAATGGATAGATGTCAAACAAATATAACGTCCCACCCCCTGCATATTCTAAGCTGGCGCCCTTTAGTGCCTTTCATGTGGCACTAAAAGGTGCCTAGCCTTGTATTTAGCCCCCCAAAAAATTAATAATTAAAATAAACGACGTGGGGTCCCCCCTATTTTTGATAGCCAGCTAGGGTAAAGCAGACAGCTGTAGCCTGCAAACCACAGCTGACAGCTTCACCTTGGCTGGTGATCAATTTGGAGGGCTCCCCAGGCGTTTTTTAAAAAAAAAAAAAAAAACGTGGGGTCCCCCCAAATTAGATCACCAGCCAAGGTGAAGCAGACAGCTGGGGTCTGGTATTCTCAGGGTGGGAAGAGCCATGGTTATTGGACTCTTCCCAGCCTAAAAATAGCAGGCCGCAGCCGCCCCAGAAGTGGCGCATCCATTAGATGCGCCAATCCTGGCGCTTCGCTCCAGCTCATCCCGCGCCCTGGTGCGGTGGCAGACGGGGTAATATATGGAGTTGATACCAGCTGTAATGTCACCTGGCATCAAGCCCTGGGGTTAGTGATGTCACGGCATCTGAACAGATACCCGACATCACTAACCCAGTCAAGAAATCGAAAAAAATAAAGACAAAAAAAAAATTTATTTGAAAAAAAACTCCCCGAAACATTCCTCTTTTACCAATTTATTGTAAATAAATAAATTTCGGTCGCTGTAATCCATTTTTGAGGTCCCACGCCGTCTCTGGATCTTCTATAATATGGGGGGCACGTTCAGGGAACGTATCCCCCATTTTCTGGAAGAGCAAGCTCTCCATGAGCAGTGTGGGTGCAGTAATCTGAGAATACTGCACTCACACTGCCCCGGTCCAACCTAGGGCAGAGTGACCTGCAGTAACCTCATTCTAGAATATGAGGGGCACGCTCACAGAACGTACTCCCATTTTCTAGAACAGCAGGCTCTCCATGTGAGGAGTGTGTCTGCAGATTACTGCACTCACCCTCCCCCGGTCCACAGTGGAGCAGCCTACTGCAGCAGCGACGTCAGCGTCCCTGCTTGCAGGGATCCAGCTGACAGCCGCTGTCTGCGCATGCGCCGCCAGCATTCAAGAGAAGGAGGCGGCGTGATCGCGGGGCCGGAGCACCAGCAGCCAGGTAACGTATGACCGGGGGCTGGGGGGGGTGACGGGGGGTGACGGGGGGTGACGGGGGGACCTGAGGACAACTTTCTGCCGCATGTGACGTGTCACATGCGGCAGAAAGAGTAGGATGAATGCGGCCGCCATTTTCCACGCTCCGGAGGGGAGAGGGGGGAGGCGGCTCTGGAGAACCGGAGGGGGCTCCGGGGACCAGAGATCTCCGGTGTACCGGAGGAGGGGTCAGGGGGAGGACATTTCCCTCCGATCTGAAATGTTTGATCATTTCAGATCGGAGGGAAATGAATGCAGAGCCGACGGCGGCGGCAGTTTTCAGCGCGCGTCGGCGCCATCTTGGATTTTCCGGAGGGGGGGTAGGGGTGGTGGGGGGACTCTCCGGTACCGGGGGCTTTGGGGGCACTAGAGGATTATATTTATTTCTCATCTGGCATGTTTGATCACGTCAGATGAGAAATAAATCAATTTTACCGGCCATTTTTTTTTTTTAATGTTGTCGCCGGTATACGGTGTATACCGGCGATCGCATTAACGGGGTCCAAAAAAACCACCCCGATTCATAATCTTGGGGGTCTCAGCTACCTCCGGTAGCTGAAACCCCCGAGATTTTTCGTCACTGGGGGGCGCTACAAGCTTTTTCCGGCCTGACGTCTCAAGACGTCGGAACAGAATAAGTACCCTGTTTTTCCGACGTCTTGAGACGTTAGGCCGTCGCTATGGGGTTAAATTTGCCTAATGAACACTATACCCCATAATCACATAGTCACCAATTAACAGCGCTAGTGCACATAATTTTTTTTTTTTTATTTTTAATTGGTCAGACACAAAGTATAACAGGGGTATAGACAATAACAGTGTTTTAAGAGCAGGTTAAGACAGACTTGATGACCCAGCGCTCACCACTGTGGGGAATTAAGTGTACCACCTATATCATTGTATGTACCTTTGCAACATGTGGCTTCACATGGGTATTTAATAGCCTCTCTCTGTCTTAACCTGCTCTTAAAACACTGTTATTGTCTATACCCCTGTTATACTTTGTGTCTGACCAATTAAAAATAAAAAAAGATTAAAAAAATGTATGTGCACTAGCGCTGTTGATTGGTTACTATGTGATTATGGGGTATAGTGTTCATTAGGCAAATTTAAAGACTTCTGTCTCCGTTTTCATATATATGCTTTTTGAAGTTGTTGTCTTTTATCTTTGATGAAGTCCATATATACTGCCCTATGTTTTCTAATTTATACTATAGTATATTTTTTTAGAGGAATATATTTCTTCCCTTGCATGAGGTTTACCAATCATAAGCAGGCAGGGGGGTAAAGAACATGCTTTCCTCTCCTCACTGATCTCCACAGCTACTGTGTAGACATATTGCATAGCTGAGATATGTATCATTAGAAACTCTTGTAGATATCATCTCATGGCAGTCAGTGTGGCAGAAATTAGCTCTGCTGCACCTTACACATTAATGCAGATTAATGTATCATTGTAACTCTCTCCCCCATACATACACTTTCAATACACAGAATGCTATGAGATGAGATCTGAAAGGTCTTATAATGATATATTACTCAGCTTTGTTGTACCTTTACACAGTAGCTGTAAAAATCAGCTCTGCAGCCAGTCTTCCAAAAAGTAGCCATTAACGTGCTCAACCTGGTGAAAGGTCCTTATAAATTGATTAATTGATAGATACTGGATTAGCCTACACTCCCTGACAGAAGTTTTGTCGCTTATCCATGTTATGTAAATAAAAGCTTATAACCGGACTTTAAATTCATCCATTGGTTTTATAAATTACTCTTTTGAAAGCCCAGTCACCAGATATGAACATCATTGAGCATCTTTGGGGTAGGATGAAAGAGGAAGCTTGGAAGACAAAACCAAAGAATCTAGATGAATCTGGGAGACATGTAAGACTGCATTCTTTGCTTTCACTGATGACTTCATTAATAAATTGTATGAATCGTTGTTGAACCGCATGGATGCAGTCCTTCAAGCTCATGGAAGTCACACAAAATATTAAATATGGCTCTAATAACACCACAACTTCATTCACCAATGTTATGCAACATATCTTTGTATTAGAAGTTAATTATTTGTTTGAATTTCACATTACTTTCTGTGGGCGACAAAACTTTTGTCTTGCCAAAATCTGACCTTTCTGTGTTCACTGAATGATCAATATTTCAGCTTTGCATCAACTTTATTTTCATAACTTAAACCAAATTTGGGAGGGTTTCAGTTTTCATGAGTAATTTATAAAACCAATGGATGATTTTAAAGTCAGGTTATAAGCTTTTATTTACCTAACATGGATAAGCGACAGAACTTCTGTCAGGGAGTATAAAAGCTAAAACAGGGAACACAGTATTCATTTTATGGTGTTACAGCTGTAGAGGGGACAGAATACACAGCATGGCAATACAGAAGGGGAAACAAAGTTTTAAATATTAAGTCCAGTCACAAATTGAAATTCCGTCATCTAAATAGAGATTGAAGGGACAGAACTTCTGTCAGGGAGCGTATCTCTGGCAGCACACAAGACCATGATATGAGGTCCTTAGTCTTGCGATTTATGCAAGTTCTATGGCTGAGACCAAGTTTATTGAATATTTATGGAATAAGATACCAATATATCAAATAAAAAAAATTGAGTCAGCATTCGAAATCCAAAGATATTTTATTCACTCATTCAATATTTTAGCTCTGCTAAATAGAGCCTTTGCAAAGTTTTTCATTTTTTAATGTTGGGTAGCATAAAGCTAGTGATTTTGCACACCATAGTGGCATAAAAGTCCTTGATGGGTAACATCCCTTTAACTCTTTAAAATACCTTGTTCATATTTATGCAGGAAAAAAGCACCTAAATACTATTTAAAGCGTTTTCCAAACATTAAAAATGATCACCCCCACCCATACAGAGAATGGCGTCCTGACAAGCCCTGTTGAAACAGTGTGATTGTCACACATGCATAACACTGATCTGTTCTTTCTCTATGAAAATGTCACAGAAGGCTTCAACTCCCCATTCTCAGGATCAAGGGAATCCCAGTGGTTGAAGAGGTAATAACTAAAGCTGGGCGAATACTAAAATATTCGGGTTCAGATTATTGAAGCCAAATAATTTATATTATTTGTGTATTCGTACCAAATAAGTCTAATGCAAGCCAATGGGAAACTAATAATTTTCCGGAGGACATTGGAAATAGGTCTATGAAAGATGTAAAAATGCTGCAATGGATGGAAAAATAATTAAACTGTATGGGAACAGCATAGGTAAGATGACTGGATAAATTTCTGACTCACATTTGGTTTCTGCGAATGATATCACTTTTACTGAGTGACAATAAAAGCCCAATATGAATTTAATTTTACAGTGACAAATGTTCAGAAACTTTCTTCCCTGTATAATGACTTCTATATAAGTTAAAAAAAAAAATAAAGACCCTTTAGCCTATGTCCACACATAGCATTTTTTTCTCATTGCTATAAATGTTGAAAACAAGTTCACCTGGAAATGTACGGCTGTGTGCACATTGCGTCTTTTATGTATTTTCAATGCATTTGTTGATACAGATTTCTCACAAATCTGTACGTCTAGCCATATGCCAGCAGAGACCAAGAGAATTCTACAGTGACCTTGTGCATGTTGCTTACTTTTTCCTTGCAGATTTGGTACAGAAAATAATTTGTAGCATTTCAATTCTTTGAGTGCTTTTGCCTGCATTGTTCAGCCCTTCAACCCATAAACTTCAACCCATTGATTTCAACACATGATGAAAAACCTAAAAAAGAAAACATTTTTGGTGTGTTTTTCTATCAGAAGGTGCAGATTTGATGCATAAAACTTCTGCACATAGCCAATAGTAACATTTTACTACTTTATCTGGGTATGTGGTGTGTGACATGGTCAGACACCTCCTGTTTTATTTATGAATATCTGTATTAATCCACACTAGCCTGGATTGTAAATAGAATTGTTTTCTTGAATATTATACCAGCAGGTCTAAAAATACAGCCCAAAATACAGCTCCCCCTACACTAACTCAGGACACACTGCGCACAAGATCTTGTTTTTTTCGGGGCCTTCTCTTCCTACTCCACTATATCTACAGATCATTATAAGGCCCTCTACTATAATTTTTAGAGGGCCATGAAGAGGCCCTCAGTCATTCATTTTGGAGGCTTCTCTCATACATTTGGTAGGGCAGCACGTTGGCTCAGTGATTAGCGTTGCTGTATCTGGACACACTGTGCACAAGATGGTGTCTGTGGATTTCATATACAGTGGAACCTTGGATTAAGAGTAACTTGGTTTGAGAACGTTTTGCAAGACAAGCAAAGCTTTTTAAAAAAATATACAGTAACTTGGCTTAAAAGCAATGCAATAACAGCAAATACTCACTGTGCACACTTCTGGTTCCGTCCTTTCACCCCGCTCTGACCTGCTGTGGAGGTAACTTTCTGTACATCTGCACTGCATATGTGGTGCCCCTGACCTGGTCAGGCACCACTGAGTACTGCACCCATGCTGGGACAATACTTCCAGGTAATCCTGAAGGCTGAATTGGATGTGTACGCACAGACACATAGCAACCAGGTCTCCCACACCTTAGAGGGGACCCTTGGGCAGACCCAAGAGGGGGTGTTCCTCCACATCTCAGCTAGGGGTGTAGGGGAGGGTCTGGAAGCTAAGGTGGCAGTGGCTGTCATGAAAGTAGGAGGAGTTAGCCAGTCTGAAGTGAAGAAGCGCAGAGAAAGTGGCAGGAGGGTGACGTGCGTGGACACGCTAGTCAGACCCTGCACGTGTAGTAGCCATTATCGAGTGAGAACGGTTACCAGCAAGACGGTCAGAAAGACGCTGAGGAAGTCAGCTGGTCAAGTACGGAGTCTCCTGGTGGCTAGGCACGCATGGGGAAAAGGTCCCTAGAGTAAATGTCCATTTATTTGGTCTGCTAAACCTGCCAGTGGGGGGACCACTAGTCCCACACCAACCAACTAGAGTCCGAGCATCGAGGGGGCCCATAAGGAGGATTGAGCCTGGAGCCATTTTCCTTGGTCCACGCTGCCAGCAAACGGGCCAAAAAGGGGAGAAAAGGCAGTAGCGACTTCCCTGGATGAATCCCACAGTACTTCAAGTCAGGGGTTAGTCGAAACAAGAAAAGCTAAGAAGCCAAGTTAACGGTTACCCTTAGACCAGCCTGAAGGATACCTGGTTTCACCTGGTTTATCTCAGCATCGCCCGGGTTACCTCATAAAACCATCTGAAAGTAAGTAAACAAGTTGAAAGACACTTTGGACTTTGACTGAGTTATCCTGGAACCTGTTGTTCTACACACCCAAGCCCCTGGGGCCAGCCTCACTCACGGGAGGCCACATCATCTGGCTGCAGACTCCATCAGCACCAGACGCTCGTTAAACCTGCAGTGGCGGTCACCCATACCCCTGACCGCAAAACCATGAGTGGCGTCACGACTCCTATGCAAATAAACCTGACATACCTGTGGCCAGAAGTACCAACAAGTGGAGACCCCATGGCGTCCCTTCAGGTGGATAGATGTCCTTGGGAGCGGTGGGCGACACATATATGGTATACCATTGTACAGTACAGTATATACTATATAGCATGTCTATCAATTTGAATTTGTGTAAATAGTAGTGTACTTTATTTCTGCTAAGCACTGCAGTACAGCAAATTGCTTGTACTGTACCAATTCTATTGGAAGGTGCAGTTTAATTTGTTTTATGTTTTTACTGTACTGTACAATATTTTGTATTAGTGTACTGTAATAATTATATATGAACACAGTACAGTATTTTGTATTACTGTAATAAATTTATATAAATACAGTAAATATTTTTGCATTGTGGAATGAATTGTCTGAGTCTCAATTGGGAAAATTTGCTTTGATATAAGAGTAACTTGTTTAAGAGCACACGCCCAGAACGAATTATGCTTGTAATCCAAGGATTCACTATTTACTTTTTTGGCTACTTCCTCCTTCTCAACTCATAGCCACAGAATCATTATGAGGCCCTCAACTATAATTTTTGACAGCCATGAGGCAGCTATAACTCATACATTTTGGAAGCCCGTCTCTTATACATTTGGTAGGGCAGCATGGTGGCTCAGTGGTTAGCACTGCAGTCTCTGAACACATTGCGCACAAGATGATATCTGTTAATCTTTATTTGAGGAGGGCCTCTTCATCTTCCTCCTCCTCTACTCTATCCACAGACTCCTCATTCGGTCCTCAATCATAATTTTTGGGAGACCCTCAAGTGGCCCTCACTCATACGGTTCTCAGGGCTCTCTCACATACATTTGGTAGGGCACCACGGTGGCTAAGTGGTTGGCACTGCAGTTTCTGGGCACACTGTGCACAAGATGGCATCTGTGGATCTTATTTTATTGATGGCCACAGACACATTATGTGGCCATCAACCATAATTTTTGGAGGGCCATCAGGTAGCCTTCACACATACATTTTGGAGGGCTCTCTATCATATATTTGTAGGCCAGCATGGTGGTTCAGTGGTTAGCACTGCAGTCTCTTGACACACTGCGCACAAAATGACATCTGTGAATCATATTTTTTTGTGGGGGGTCTCCTCCTTCTCCTTTTCCACCATATCCACAGACTTCTCATGCAGCCCTCAACCATAATTTATAGAGGGCTATCAGACAGCTCTCACACATACATTTGGAAGGGTCCACAGGTGGCTCTCTACTAAAAATTTGGGAGAGCATTCACTCTCTCATGCATTTGGTAGGGCCCTACCTCATACATCTGGGAGGGTAAACATGTGGTCCTTTCCCAGAAATTTTTGAGATCCCTCCCTCTAGTTCCTTTCATCTTACTTGGAATTACCCTCCCCATCAGTCCCAATCTAGAAGCACTGCAGCACTGCCACAGTGAAGTAGCAACAGACTGTTAAAATTACTATCCTTAGGTGATAAATCGCCCCCTGCAGCAGAGTTGTGAAAGATTTAAAGACCAGACAAAACTGTGGCTCTTGCCAACCGAACCTACAACCAGCCATGGTCTGGTATGGGAACGTGCCTGTGTGCCGCCCCCGTGCCAGCAGCCGGCGCTGCTCGGGTCCGGGCCTTCTGGGGTGGTAGCTCGAGGGTCTCGCGGACACGCCGAATAAAAAAAGGTAACAAAAATGTACGGGCTAGGCCGTATTAAGTTCGTGACGCCACCCACGGTGTGTGGTGAAGTGGGACACCACCGCTGCTGTTGTAGGGCACCCGGGAGAGATGATGTGGCAGCTAGTTGTTAACCCCTCCGTGGGTAGGGATGGTGACCCCGGGTGTTACATTTCGTGGCTCTCCTGAGGCAATCTCCCATTCCTTGCCTGCCACGAGCACTCCTGCTCAGCAGCGCCGAAGGTCTGCCAGACTGCGCAGTGTGCAGGAGATACCTTCTCAGAGAGGCAGCAGAAGGGTGACACCTAGTGGTTCTCCTGTTACAAGGAGTGAAGCGGTCTCCCATTCCTGGCCTGCCACAGACTCTCCTGCTCAGCAGCCCCGCAGGTCTGCGAGGCTGCGCAATGTGCAGAGGTTTACTGCTCAGGGAAGCAGTGAGATTCCCGTTATCTCTGCACATTGTGAGACCGAGGATCCCGCCTCTATTTCCCAGAGGCAGGAGGGTGAGCATGTGCAATGCGTGGTGGGTCCTGATTCGCTCACTGACGTCACACGGCTTGATGACAAGGCTGGTGACGTGGTGAATCCTGACTGGCCAGGCTGGGACGTCGTGGACCCTGATTGGGTCAAGTCCGTCATCTCCGCCTCGCGCCCGCCCTCGGGTGGAGCTGCACCTCCTTAAAAGCTCCCCCTGCCATCATGGCGGCGCGCGACCGTCCTTCTATGTTTGGATGTCTGGCAGCGTGCTGCCACGCCACTGCTCAGGCATTACTGTCTCTTGTGGGCTTGGCCCTTGCTGCTCCGGCAGTACCTCGTTTGCAGGCCGTGTTCCTGCCTTGCTGCTCCGGCAGTACCCCCGTCAACAGGCCGTGTTCCTGTCCCAGGTGAGCTCCTCAAGTCTCCATTGGACTCACCTGGTTATTGAAAGCACACGTGCGTGGGCACCTCTGTGCTACCCTCGTGCCATATTCTCGTGACTTCCACTGGCACACGTGCGTGGGCACCTCTGTGCTTCCCCGTGCAACAGGTACACTGAGCCGTGAGATCTGTGCCATACAACCCTCACGGGTTAGGGCAGATCGGTGTACATAGATCGTCTGTGACATTCCAGACGATCGCTAGCAGCAACCCGCTCACTCTTCACCCACCATAGCAGCGGTCCCTTACACCGCACAGTGGACCTTGACCGGTGGAAGCAGTCCATTTCCCATCTTGGCACGCTTCCCCGGGTCCCCCTCGTAACATTACGGTCGCGCCAAAGGTCTGGCTATGGCTGAAGAGCAGCAGCAGTTGCTGCGTTATGTGCAGCAGTTGGAGTCACGATTGGCAGCAGTGGAGCAGTCTTCCTCCGATAAAACTACTCTGACGACAGTCGCCACCCAGGCGGCTACCCAGGCTGTGCTATTGGGCGGAAGGTCTCATCGCCTTGCGCTTCCAGAGCGCTTTAGCGGCAACAGCTCTGAGTGCCGTGGTTTTATAAACCAGGTTACCACCTACTTAGAGCTGTCCGCGACTCTTTACGCTACCGAGAAGGCGAAGGTAGCCTTCGTCCAGTCCCTGCTCACAGGGAGAGCGCTGAAGTGGTCCACGCCGTTGTGGGAGCGCGGAGATCGTGTGGTGAATAACTTAGCAGCTTATCTTGGGGCCATGAGAATGGTGTTCCTCGGGCCTCAAGTCACCCACGATTCCGCGCTGCGCCTCCTACGACTTCGGCAAGGGTCTGCTTCAGTCGGGGACTTTGCTGTACACTTTAGGACACTGGCCGCAGAGCTGGACTGGCCGGATAAGGTCCTTGTCCCTGTGTTTTGGGAGGGCCTGGCAGGGTTTGTCAAAGACGCACTGGCCACACGTGAGGTGCCTGCCACTTTAGAGTCCTTGATTCAGGTTGCCTCTCGCATAGACATCCGCCAGGCGGAGCGAAGGCTCAAGGTCTCTTCAGCACCCACGTCTTCTCGGCCTAAAAAGCGTCTGACTCCCATCTTCCATCAGACAGGTCCCCCAGCCAGTCCTGTAGGCGACTCCGTGGAGTCAATGGAGGTGTCCAAGGTGGTCTCCTCTGTCCCAGGTTCTCGGTCTTGTGTCATCTGCTTTTCCTGTGGGCAGAGGGGACACATAGCTACCCGATGTCCCAAACCGTCGGGAAAAGACAGCGTCTAGTTTCTATCAGAGGGGGGACTCTAGACGCTACTTCTCCCTCTAGGTTGACTATCAGCGCCCAGTTGCAGTTCGGCACTACTCTCTTCTCTGCCCTGGCTTGCTTGGACTCAGGCGCTGAAGGCAATTTCATCTCGACCTCCCTGGCAACCCGATACTCAGTTCCCCTGGTTCTGTTGCCCAAGCCACTCAGGGTCCGGGTAGTCAACGGGTCCATACTACTCGATCCTATCACCCAGATCACCATCCCTCTCAGGATGGATGTACCACCGGGACACCATGAGCAGGTGTCCTTCCTGGTGCTTCCAGGGGGGACGGATGAGATCCTACTGGGCCTTCCCTGGTTGAGACAGCATGCTCCTATACTCAACTGGGCAACAGGGGAGATCTCATCCTGGGCAGGATCCTGTAGAGAGCACCTCGTGACTACCGAACCACCCGCTACCATTAGGTCGGTTGGGTCCTCAGGGAATACTGAGGGGCCGGGTTTACCGACACCTTATGAGGCCTACAGGGATGTCTTTTCCAAAAGGGCCGCAGATACTCTTCCTCCCCACCGGCCATATGATTGCCGAATAGACCTGAAGCCAGGCTCCGAGCCCCCTAGGGGCAGAGTGTATCCACTCTCTGCTCCAGAGACGGAGGCTATGTCCAAATATATTCAGGACAGCCTGGCGAAGGGGTTCATTCGCAAGTCTATTTCACCGGCTGGTGCAGGGTTCTTTTTTGTGCAGAAGAAGGAAGGGGATCTGCGCCCCTGTATCGATTACAGGGGATTAAATGCAATCACAATCAAGAACAAATACCCTTTGCCCCTCATTACTGAGCTATTTGATCGATTCCGCGGGGCAAAGGTCTTCACAAAGCTGGATCTACGCGGGGCGTATAATCTAGTGCGAGTCCGAAAGGGCGATGAGTGGAAGACCGCCTTTAACACCAGGGACGGTCACTACGAGTATCTAGTAATGCCCTTCGGACTCTGCAATGCCCCCGCCGTATTTCAAGACTTTGTGAATGACATTTTCCGGGATTTGTATCTTTCCATGGTTGCATACCTGGATGACATTCTTATCTTCTCCCCCGATCTTACCACCCATCGGAGGGATGTCATCCGAGTACTTAAGAGGCTCCGCACCCATTCGTGATATGCTAAGCTGGAAAAGTGCGTTTTTGAACAGGAATCCTTGCCGTTCCTGGGGTACATAGTGTCCAGTCAGGGGTTAGCTATGGATCCGGGGAAGTTGGAGACAGTGATGAACTGGCCTGAGCCCCGCTCGCTAAAGGCGATCCAGCGATTCTTGGGGTTTATCAATTATTATCGCCAGTTCATTCCCAACTTCTCGACGGTGGCAGCACCCATCATTGCCCTTACCCGCAAGGGCGCTAATCCCAAAGCATGGACACGGGAAACGGTAGAGGCATTTCACACTCTCAAAACTCACTTCTCCAGAGCTCTCATCCTTCATCGTCCAGACATCTCCAAACCCTTCCTACTGGAGGTAGACGCCTCTTCGGTCGGTGCAGGTGCAGTCCTGTACCAGAAAAACGAACGAGGAAGGAAACATCCGTGTTTCTTTTTCTCCAAGACCTTTTCTCCGGCCGAGAGGAACTACTCCATAGGGGATAGGGAGTTACTGGCGATGAAACTAGCATTCCAGGAATGGCTGCATCTCCTGGAGGGTGCGAAGCATCCATTTGAGGTTTTTTCTGACCACAAAAACCTCACATACCTCCAGACAGCACAACGCCTGAACCCAAGGCAGGCCCGTTGGTCTTTATTCTTCTCCCGGTTCCGCTTTATTATCCGCCACCTGGCCGGTGAGAAAAACGTACGGGCCGATGCCTTGTCACGTTGTATGGTTGTGTTGGAGGAGGACGAGGAGGAGCCTCGTCTTATACTACCCCCGGACAGCTTGAGGATGGTCACTCCCACTTCTTTGGACCAGGTGCCACCTGGCAAAACCCTCGTTCCCCCTGAACTACGGAACGAGGTGCTATCGTGGGCCCATGCCTCCAAGGTCGGGGGTCACTTCGGGGTCAAAAGGACCAGAGACCTGGTGACCAGGCATTATTGGTGGCCGAGACTACCCCAGGACATACAGGAATATGTGGGAGCCTGTATGTCGTGTGCTCGGAATAAGCCGTCCCGGCAGAGACCGGCAGGTCTTCTTCACCCACTGCCAGTGCCGGATCGTCCCTGGGAAGTGGTAGGGATGGACTTCCTGGGCGATCTGCCCAAGTCAGCAGGGCACAGGGTCGTATGGGTCATCACGGACCACTTCTCTAAAATGGTCCACTTGGTGCCTCTCCCACGACTCCCGACGTCACGTGCTCTCGCCACCTTGTTCATTCGGCATGTATTTAGGTTGCATGGGATGCCTGACAAGGTGGTGAGCGACCGGGGTCCCCAGTTCGCGTCTCGCTTCTGGAGAGAGCTCTGTAAGCTCCTGCAGATAGAGCTGAACATCTCCTCCGCATACCATCCCGAGACCAATGGACTAGTGGAGAGGACTAATCAGACCTTGGTAACTTACCTCCGCCATTTTATATCCGCGCACCACGACAACTGGGCTAACCTCCTTCCTTGGGCCGAATTTGCCATTAACAATTCGGTCCATGAATCCTCTGGCCATACTCCGTTCCTACTCAATAACGGACAACATCCCAGAATCCCGGTTCCGATGCCCATTACGTCACCCGATACTAGAGTGGAGGATTGGGCGACCAAGGCCCGGGAGATCTGGGATGATACCCAAGAGGCTCTTAAAAGGGCTAAAGAC
Organism: Anomaloglossus baeobatrachus; assembly: GCF_048569485.1. NCBI lineage: Eukaryota > Metazoa > Chordata > Amphibia > Anura > Aromobatidae > Anomaloglossus > Anomaloglossus baeobatrachus. The sequence goes on from NC_134355.1 coordinate 142,006,920, forward strand.
CGGATGGTGACAACGGCTGATGTTCGCCGCCGCCCTGCACCATCCTTCACCCCTGGTGACCTAGTATGGCTGTCCTCTAAGAATGTTAACCTACGGGTACAGGCAGCCAAATTCGCCCCTAGGTATCTGGGTCCGTTTAAAGTACTACAGCAGGTAAACCCAGTGGCATATCGACTCCAGCTCCCTCCACGCTGGGCTATAGCCAACACCTTTCACGTGTCCCTCCTGAAACCCGTACGACTTAATAAATTCTCGGGGTCCCTGCCGACTCAAACCGACTCCCCGTCCGATGACCCTGAGGTGGCAAAACTTGTGGAGACAAAAGTCATACAGGGCAAGAGGTACTACCTCGTGGAGTGGGCCGGCCGTGGTCCGGAGCATAGATCCTGGGAGTTGGAGGATCATATCCGCGCCCCGGGTTTGATAGCGGCCTTCGAGCACGGACAGGGGGGGGGGGGGGCCTAGACGGGGGGGTAATGTTACATTTCGTGGCTCTCCTGCGGCAAGGACTGAGGCAGTCTCCCATTCCTTGCCTGCCACGAGCACTCCTGCTCAGCAGCGCCGAAGGTCTGCCAGACTGCGCAGTGTGCAGGAGATACCTTCTCAGAGAGGCAGCAGAAGGGTGACACCTAGTGGTTCTCCTGTTACAAGGAGTGAAGCGGTCTCCCATTCCTGGCCTGCCACAGACTCTCCTGCTCAGCGGCCCCGAAGGTCTGCGAGGCTGCGCAATGTGCAGAGGTTTACTGCTCAGGGAAGCAGTGAGATTCCCGTTATCTCTGCACATTGTGAGACCGAGGATCCCGCCTCTATTTCCCAGAGGCAGGAGGGTGAGCATGTGCAATGCGTGGTGGGTCCTGATTCGCTCACTGACGTCACACGGCTTGATGACAAGGCTGGTGACGTGGTGAATCCTGACTGGCCAGGCTGGGACGTCGTGGACCCTGATTGGGTCAAGTCCGTCATCTCCGCCTCGCGCCCGCCCTCGGGTGGAGCTGCACCTCCTTAAAAGCTCCCCCTGCCATCATGGCGGCGCGCGACCGTCCTTCTATGTTTGGATGTCTGGCAGCGTGCTGCCACGCCACTGCTCAGGCATTACTGTCTCTTGTGGGCTTGGCCCTTGCTGCTCCGGCAGTACCTCGTTTGCAGGCCGTGTTCCTGCCTTGCTGCTCCGGCAGTACCCCCGTCAACAGGCCGTGTTCCTGTCCCAGGTGAGCTCCTCAAGTCTCCATTGGACTCACCTGGTTATTGAAAGCACACGTGCATGGGCACCTCTGTGCTACCCTCGTGCCATATTCTTGTGACTTCCACTGGCACACGTGCGTGGGCACCTCTGTGCTTCCCCGTGCAACAGGTACACCGAGCCGTGAGATCTGTGCCATACAACCCTCACGGGTTAGGGCAGATCGGTGTACATAGATCGTCTGTGACATTCCAGACGATCGCTAGCAGCAACCCGCTCACTCTTCACCCACCATAGCGGCGGTCCCTTACACCGCACAGTGGACCTTGACCGGCGGAAGCAGTCCATTTCCCATCTTGGCACGCTTCCCCGGGTCCCCCTCGTAACACCCGGGACCCGGTGTCTCTGTGCAGGGTGTAGCGACCGCAGGGAGTGTTTGTGTACTCACAGTTAATAAACCACACAAGTCTCTGGTTACCCAAGGTGCTGGTGGCCAGTGCCTCGGCCTGTTGTATTCGGGTCCCCCACCCGGCTGGTGGTCTCTATCCTTTTCTCTGCACTGTTTTGTGTAAGGTGGACTTTCCAGCGTGAAACTCAGGAGTCCGCTCCCGGCTGGATGTGGCCTAAGGAGCCGTGCCCGCAGACGCTGGCCCGTGGGATCTATGGGCCCTGGCGGTGACCTCTTATCCCTGTTGGTGGGCTGTTGTCTTGAATGAGGGACTTTGGGTGGGACAGAACCTCTAGTCCTGGCCTCAATCGGTGAATTAACCAGTCCGCTTGTTTCCGGTTCTGGCTTCAGGGTCCAAGTATCCCCCTTTGTTCTACGGTTTCCAGGTCGGTTCCCCGTGTCGGTACCAGCAGGCTACAACCCTGTCCCGGTCCACCTCGGTTCTGCCGAGCCGTCTTCCCATCTCCTGCTGACGGAGACCACCGTCTGCCTCCTAGCCAGTGGCACCAGGGCTCCTACCCTGGTACCGTTCAACTTGAACTTTCCTGCTGGAGCTACACTTAGCTCCAGCCCACACTCCTCTCCAAACTGAACTTCAGACTAATCTGACTAAACTAGATTAACTGTTTTCCTGCCCTGGGCTGTCTGGACCCCTTGGTGGGCGTGTTCCAACTGCCTGGTCACGCCCACTGGTGTGTCTGTATTTCCCTAAGGGGGGTTGACTAGGGTTTCTAGGTTGGCTGTGTGTTGCCTAGTGAGGGAAGGTGTTATGCAGGGGCCTATTTGTGACTACCTGGTTTTGCCAGGGCATCACACCTGTAACTTTGTGGTGGTTCTGAAGCTTGGCAAGCTCGCACATATACCATGGGCAGGCCATGTACTTAACTTAGTACTTCAGCGGTTTATGTAAAATGAATCCAATTTGCCTGAGCTACTTCTGAAGGTATGCTGTGTACGCCCATTTCCAACACCAGCTGCTACCTGTATGGCAGTGCTTCAGTAGCACTTGCAAGTGGAAGCTCACCGGCAGGTATGTGACATGACCATATGCTGGATTCGGAAAGACATGATTGCTATTTTATTTTATATGATTGTATTTTTTTATTTTCATGGTTCAATCTCATAAAATTGTGTGTTACCTGTTGGTTCAAAATGCTAATTACGCATTTAGGTCAATTCTTTGAACAGTGTAGTTTCCCGTAAAAAAAATTCTGGTTTTGCCCCTCAGGTGCTCTGCAAATGTAAGCCACCAGTTTGTGCTCCTTTCCATCTCCGCCCTGACGTGTGCCCAAAAAGTAGTTTTCCGTCAGATATAGCTGACTGCTGCATTCAGGATAAATTGTGTGATACATTTATAACTAATATAGTTTAGTTTTCATTTTCACAAATGATAATAGGTGAAAATGTACCTAACAATACGTTACACAATTTTTCCTGAATGCTGTCATACCCCAATTGTCTAAATAGGATAACTGAAGTGAGCACTAATATATATTATTAGTGCAAGCCAAAAAAATGCATAGTACATAAGGATAAGGCTGCACATCAAAGTTAGATAATAGTATACTGCTATAAGCATACTGAAAAACATTGAAGCATACAATGAAAAATGCCACTTGCTAACTTGAAAGTGTGAATAATGAAATGCATACCTGCCATGAATATTAGGAAAAAGGAGATATTTAGCAATCGCATTGATCAATGTAACTGAGCCCCAAAACCTCGTCAAGGTATATCTCTATATTGGGGTCCCTAGCTCTATGACCCCAACTGTGTGTCACCTCATTGCAATTAAAAACTGCTGTGTGTGGAGAGGGGTAACCAAGGACTTTCTTATATTGGAGATGGAAAATATACCTTGATGAGGTTTTGGGGCTCAGTTACATTGATCAATGTGATTGCTAAATATCTCCTTTTTCCTAATATTCATGGCAGGTATGCATTTCATTATTCACACTTTCAAGTTAGCAAGTGGCATTTTTCATTGTATGCTTCAATGTTTTTCGGTATGCTTATAGCATTATACTATTATCTAACTTTGATGTGCAGCCTTATCCTTATATTCCCCAATTGTCATCAGAAAATACTTTTTGGCCACATGGCCCCGAAGGAAGGAGCGGTATTTGACAATTGTAATGTTGATTTTGCTGGAAAAGTTTGTAGCTGTTCTTTCCAAAGCAAGTAATGTGCCAAAAAAAAACCTAGAAATAACCCTATTTTGGAAACTAGATCTTTTAATTAATTGATTTATGGGTAAAATAACTATTTTGCAACCACAGGTAAAAAAAAAAGCATACAGTAGATGCTGCAAACTGAAAATTTCAAGTATGACAGCTTAATACCTTATAAATTGTGCCCAGCTTGTGGTGATGAACACATGCACCCCATAAATTGTTCAACGGATTCTATTCACTACAATAATGCCACATAAGTGGATGCTAACTATTGTGTAGGAACACTGTGGGGACCATCAGGAAGAGAGATATTTGGATTTGATAGGGCAGAGTTCACTTAATTTTATTTGTGGTGTACCATGTTGTATATTGTAAAGCCTTTGTGCTTCCATTAACAAGGAAACTCGCAATTTCTTCATTGTCAGCTAATTCTAATGTAGTTTATCATACGGGACAAATAACGTAACAGTTTTACAGTTCGCGCTATTTCGGATGGAGTGATACCAATTATGTGTACTTTTTTTGGTTTACTTTTATTTTTACATAAAAGCAGCTTTTTTTTCTCTCTCCAGATCCTAGAACATAATAAGGAACATTGAGTTTGTGGAGAATACATTAGCTGTTTGGTGAATTTGAATCTTATTATATCTGCTCATCTTTAGTGGATAGCAAATATCACTAGAAAGGCAGCATATAATCAGGGTTCTTGAACATCAGGGAGGGGAATATATTGGTAATTAAAACATTTCTTTATTTCTTTATAACAATTTTTTTGTCCTTTAAAATTTTAAGAAGTCCTGGAAAACCATTGAAGTAAACCTTCAAAAACAAAAAAAGGGGTAAAAATTATTTTTTAATACATTATTAGTAGGTAGATTTAACAACTACAGTGTTGTGCCCTTAGAAAATGATTATAATATATTAACCCTTTACGACAGAGGACATACTGGTATGTCCTTGATCGCCTCCCTCCGGGTACCACAGACTCCAGCGGTATGCCCGGGGTAATTCCCGCACATGTTTGCTGATCTGATCAGCAGATATATATGGCTAACAGGCACTGGTGGATCGGAGATCCACCTGCACCTGTTAATTCCTTACATCACTCTGTCAAATACTGACAGTGCAATTTAAATGGCTGTGGCAAGGATCACACTATTCCCCACTGCCATCAGTGGCCTCGCAATGCAATCACGAGACTCCGATGTGTTGACATGATAGTGCAGGGTCAGCTGTTCATCATTGATGTTGCCATGACTCACTTCCTGTGAGAGTCGGCAGAGTAACGGCACTCACAGGAAAGCAGCATTGCTCCTGAGCAGAGCGATGCTGCTCTGATCAGGAGAAATGCACAGGTGATCGGACTGTGCAGGCATAAAGTCCCCTAGGGGACTAATAAAATAAATAAAAAATGTAAAAAAAAGTTTTTTAAAAATATGAAAAACTAAAGAACTAAAAGTTCAAATCATCCCCTTTTGCCCCATTGAAAACAAAAACAGTTAAAATATTCAAAAATACACATATTTGGTATTGCCGCATGCAGAAATGCCTGATCGTGGCGAGAAAAAAATTCCAAACACCAAAGTTAGGTTTTTTTGGTCCCTGCAACATTTCTGTAAAATACAATAACACGTGGTCAAAACAGCACATCTACACAAATATGATATAATTAAAAACCATCAGCTCAAGATGGAAAAAATAAGCCTTCATTAAGCCATAGATCCCAAAATTGAAAATTATACAGGTCTCGGAAAATGACGACAAAAGGGCTACTATGTATACATGTTTGGTATCTATGAACGCGTATCGATGTAAAGCATCATACTGACATTTTAGCTTTACCATATAGTGAACATGGGAATTAAAAAAAACACACTTGTGCAATTGCACTTTTTCACAATTTCTCCAAATTTGGATTTTTTTTTTCCCCCCATTTTCAAGTACACTATATGGTAAAACTAATGGTTCCATTCAAAAGTACAACTCGTCACGCAAAAAAAATAAGCGCTCACATGGCTAAATTGATGGGAAAATAAAAGATGTATGGCTCTTGGAAGAAGGAGAGGAAAACAGGAAAATGAAAAATGGAAAATTGCTGGGGTGTAAAGGGGTTAAACAGATGACGAAAAAGCTGTTGGAAACACATGCAGACATGAAAATCCAATGGAATTTTTAACTATAGCAAATAGAGATGAGCCAGTTGATTCGCTTAGAAAGAAGTTCAAGTTGAATCTCCTGAAACTTGCGGTTTCGCAAGAGTTTGAATATTTTGAGATTTGGTTTGCAAAAATAAAACAAAACTTGTCGAGTACTATGTTCCATACTGCTGAAGCAACAGAGAGTGGGCTAATATAATTTTGTGATGCCACACTGGCTTCCCCATAATGTTTTGAAGCTATGAAAGGTAGCAGACCATATTTTGTACAGTGGTGGTTAGTACCTGAGCCATCACTGATCAGCTATCAGCAGTTTGCACAGCAGTTGTTTTCCATCTTTGGACTTACTGACTAAAGGCCACTTTACACGCTGCGATATTGGTACCGATATCGCTAGCGTGGGAACCCGCCCCCATCGGTTGTGCGACATGAGAAAATCGCTGCCCGTGGAGCACAACATTGCCCAGAACCGTCACACTACTTACCTGCCCTGCGACGTCGCTGTGACTGGCAAAACGCCTCCTTTATAAGGGGGCAGTTCGTTCAGCGTCACAGCGACGTCACATCTGCGTCACTGAACCGCCGCCCAATAGAAGCGGAGGGGCTGAGATGAGCGGGACGTAACATTCCGCCCACCTTCTTCCTTCTGCATTGCAGGCGGGAGGAAGGCAAGGAGAGGTTCCTCGTTCCTGCGGTGTCACACATACCAATATGTGCTGCCGCAGGAACGAGGAACAACATCATTACTGCTGCAGCAACGATATTAGAGAATGGACCCCTATGTCACTGATGAGCCATTTTGCACATTTTTGCAACGATGCAAAATCGCTCATAGGTGTCACATGCAACGGCATCGCTAAAGCGACCGGATGTGCGTCACAAATTCCGTGACCCCAACAAGATCGCTTGAGCGATGTTGCAGCGTGTAAAGCGGCCTTTAGTCTCTTTCTCATTCTTTCTTTCACTAGAGAGGAAAGAGAGCGTATTTGTCATGCTGTTCAAAGGGCTAGTAAGACATAGTACAACGTATTCCCCACTAGGTGGCAGCAGAGTAGTGAAGGAGAGTCAAAGTTACACTGTAACAGAAAGGCAGCAGAAGTACAGCAGAGTAACTTCAGCAGGCAACTAACAGGCGAACCACCAGGGGGCAATAGAGTAGTCAAACAATCAGGGTCTAGCAAGGAAAGTCAAGTCACTGCAAAGGGAGGATCAAAGTCAAGTCAGAAAACACAACCGAGTCAGAAGCCGGGAGATCAGGAATGCAGAGGGAAACACAAACAACAGACAGGAGCGGGAAGTCAGGGACTGGGACAGATGGCCGAACGGGGGAGGGCACAGGTCAGTGCACGACAACAAGGAGTCAGATAAACCAGGAAATCTCACCAGAGAAAGTCACAGGCTGCAGAGCAAAACTATAACCAGCACAGGAATGCAGGTTCAGAGACCATATATAGTGTCTCCTGAAACCAGAATGAAGCTGATGGGAGTTAACCCCTGACATGGCCAGGCCGGGTCTGTGAAACTCTGGTACATATAATACAGGTCCTTGATCATGACAGTATTTGAAAGGATCTAGACACACTCGAACAATGGGCTGAGGAGAACAGAATGGTTTTTAACAGGGACAAATGCAAAGTCCTACAACTGGGTAAAAAATGTAAAAAGCATATATAGTATGGGAGGAACAGAACCAGGTGATAGCACCAGGGGAAAAGGACTTGGGCATAATAGTAGATCATAGATTTAACAAGAGCCAACAGTTTGCTGCAGCAGCTAAAAAGGCCAACAAAACTCTGGGATGTTTCAAGACAAACAGTGAATCTAGATCAAGAGAGGTAATTATTCCCCTATACTCTGCCCTGGTCAGACCCCACCTGGAATACCGTGCACAGTTCTGGGCACCTGTCATGTCCCCCTTGGTGTCTGCCTCTGCGACTTCTGCTCCGATCACCAGGCAACGCTGTGTTCCCACCGTGGATCGTGATGGGAGAGGAGTCGATGCCAGTGGCTCTGCTGGGTGCAGGCTCTGTTCATCCACTAGGCTGGGTTTCCCTGGGACCTGCAGTACCACTGTCTGACTGTAGGTGACGTGTGTCTTCCAGCTGAAGTTTACCTTCATTCAGCTGCAGCCAATGGGAAGACACCACACCCTTCTTATTCCATCTCCTATCATCTGACCACTGCCAGAGATAGTTCTGTACTCCTGGTTATAGTGCTGTTTGTATTTTGATTCCTGTGCGCTGACCTTTGCTTATTTTTTGACTACCGTCCTGCCTGTCGTTTTTGTACCTTGGTGCCAGTTCCGGATTTGACCTCTGCTTTGTCTCCTCACTACGCCCTTACCTGCCAATTCTGTTCCTGTTTAGCATTTCCTGGTTTTTGACCCTGCCTGACCACCATGGACTACAGCCTTCCACAGGTGGTGATTTCTGGGGTTCTGTGTAATTCCAAATTCCTGTATAGGGGTTAAAGGGTTGCAGAGTTCTCGAGGTCCTGCTTTGTGAGCAGCTTTTCTCTAGCCTCTCTTTACAGCCAGTCTGTGTCTGTGGCTCCAGGCAGGCGTTACAGCACCCCAATTCAAGAAAGACATCAATATATTGGAGCAAGTCCAGAGAAGAGCAACCAAGATGTTAGAAGGTCTGCAAACCATGTCATATGAAGAACGGCTAAAAGAACTAGGGATCTTTAGTTTGAAAAAGTGAAGGCTGAGAGGAAACTTAATAGCAGTCTACAAATATCTGAAAGGTAGTCAAAGTGCAGAGGGAACTACCCTATTCTCATTACTAGCACAAGGAAGTACAAGAAGCAATGGGATGAAACTTAATGGAAGGAGATTCAGATTAGACATTAGGAAAAACTTTCTGACAATGAGAGCAGTCAGGGAGTGGAACAGGCTACCATGCGAGGTGGTGAGCTCTCCATCAATGGAAATCTTCAAGCAAAAACTGGATAAACATATAGCTGGGATGATTTAGGAAAGCCTGCACTTGCAGGGGGTTGGACCCGATGGCCCTTGAGGTCCCTTCTAACTCTACCATTCTATGATTCTATGATTCATAGAGTGCAAGCTCTTATAGTCAGCTGAGTCCTCTCTCTCTTGAGTAGTCTTTTTATTTCCAGCTCCAAGATCCTATCCCAATATGCATAGGTGTAACAATAATAATAATAATATTTGCAAATGCCTCCAATTAGAAATGTAGTATAGTTTTTCTGATTCACTGTCATTTACATCATGTTCAGAGCATTGCAGGACCTTAAGTATCCATGGTTACAACCACTAGCAACTAAATGACTATATGTGTAGTCGTAGTCATGTATACCTAAGGTCCTGCAATGCCATGAACATTAGGTATGTGACATAGAGAATCAAAAGAACTATATTACATTTCTAATTGGAGATATTTGCTAATATTATTATTACACCAACTAGATATTGGGATAAGAGGATGGAGATGGGAATGCCTCTTTAAGCTTTTATGGCCAGCACTGTCCTCTCTCTTTTGTAGTCTTTAAGCTTTTATGGCCTGCACTGTCCTCTCTCTTTTGTAGTCTTTAAGCTTTTATGACCAGCAGGGTTCTCTCTCTCTTGCATGTAAAGTATATGTATATTCAGCAAGGTTCTCACTCTTTCTTCTCATCCATGTGTATTTTTCGACTCTGTTATTTTGCAGACTCGTGATAATTTCTCATGCATGCATGTTCGCACATGCGTGTGTCCCACATTTCTTCTCATTTTTTCATTCTTTCATTCATTTTTTCCTTTCCCTTCCCACCCTCCCCCCCCTTTTTTTTTCCTTAACATTTCAATATATATAGACTAGCTAGCATAATAACCACAAATAAACAAATAAATAGGGGATCATTTAATTAATGACTACTTATTACCCTTCATTTTCTGTTAACCATACATTGGCTTGACTCTGATTATGTGTCACTACCCACCCACACAATTTGTTCATTTATCCCAATTCCTCACAAGGAATTTTTTTGAGCCTGCATATTGGTAGAATTATTATATAGATAAATGATGAAACCTAACGTACCATATGCCCCCCCCCCCCCTCTTCCTTCTATTACATACATAATAATCTCACGAATAGAGAACAAATGATGAAGGATAAATAAATACAAGACATATGAAATACATAAAAAATAATAATCAATAAATAAATATAAATAATGAAGAACTCAATATTAATATAAATATAAATAAAAATAATAATAAAAATAAATAACATAAGAATATGAATAATATATATAAAAACAAAAAATAATAAATAGTTTAATAGCAATTAATTTATATAACATCCTTGAGTAATAATATATAATGCCGATTATATTGGACATACATTAATATGACACAATATAATGATTATCCATAGTGTCACGAAATGAATACTCATCATAAACATGTTTTATTTTAACTATTCATAGCTTATAACATGCGTAATATTTTGATTTCTACTTTCAACAACTATATATTTATTTATTTATTTATTTTTAACACCTATGCATTTATCTCATGCTCACATACTTCCCATCTGCTATATTCTCCCCCATTATATCATATGTTACTGCAGGGGTTAATGGGATCATACCTCTTTTTTTTTTTTTTCCTTTGCTCTTTCATTTGCATGTTTTGAGGGAACACCCTTCCCGTTTCCTGATTAGTTTTTTCTACTCATGAAGTGCTATATATACCTCTTGCCTCATATATAACATGGCTTATGATTAAGGACTGGTTTTAATCCCCTCTTTCCATCCGAAACGTGTCAAGCCGCATGGCGTTTTTTCTGGATGACCTGTGATCATTTTAATTTTTGAAATAAAACTTCCAAGTTTTATCATACAGAATTGGTGCTGAGTCCCATCCCTCTTTTCCTGCTGTTGCCTTGGATCACGGACCTGCCTGTCCGGGCGACTACGGGCATCCACTCCAGCCTGAAGGACATCACACGGGTGAGCTGAAATCCATATTTTTCTGTTTTTCGAGCATTTACAAGTTTTCCAGTATTGATATTCACGTTCATTTTTTTGTCTTCAAATCTAATTTTATTGAGAATTTCAAAAGAATGCTGAGTGTTTAACCATGCAAGAAGTACAGGATGAGTGCGTGTATTAAAAAAGTAGGCCCAGAAATTATAGGTCTGTTAAAAGAGGTAATAGGTGAATCCCCCTAAAATCATACTCATATTGTGGCAAAATATTAAAAGTCCATAATGTTGGAGATAAAATCTCAATGCGTTTCTGGTGCCACGCACCCTTAGTCACTGAATTGTTGACTAAGGGCGTATGGCGTCAGAATAGCGTAGAGATTTTATCTCCAACAGTATGGACTTGTAATATTTTGCCACAATAAAAGTATGATTTTATGGTACTTTGTCCATTACCTGTTTTATCATACATTAGCCCATGGTCCGTTCTTTTGGCTGAAGTCCCACATAATTTGAACGTGGTCATTTCTATTTTCTACATGGTGAGGCTTTTTTTTCTTTGAAATATTGACTTATAGGTCTGTTAGATTAACTTTTATTGGGGTCAGAATATTTGAAGGTTATCTTGAATATAGCACCCTCATAACCCAGCATTGAGAGATTTTTGTTGGATCTGTTGTAGAATATAAGTGGGTCAGCATTAGTGATGAGTGAACATGCGCCGCAATGCTCATTATATGATTGGGCATTGGGGTGCTCAGGTACTCGCATCACTTGGCCGAGTATCGTGGATGTTCAGATATATTGTTCACAAAACAATGACCACAATGCACAGGCTTGCTTTACTGCATGATGTGTTCAAGCACCCAGTGAGAAGAATTTGCAATCTCTGGCTCTCCCATAGGATAAAACAACATTCTCAGACGTAGTGTGACCAAGAAAATAAACCCTCCCTCAATACTGCCGGAAAAGCTCTGTTTATGGCTGGCTGTATGTGGGCGGACTCACAAGGAGGCAAAAAAATGACTTTCCATAATGCTCGTTACTTGCGTCGTGTTCGTCTGAGAGTCTGAACAGCTTGAAAAAGTAACAAGCATATTAGTGCTCACCCATCACTATTAAGCATGTATATGGAAATGTGTATCAGTCCGGACCAAGTTAAGGTCATGATGTTGTGTATCTGGATTGCTATAAAGTATTTGAGAAATGCTTGGTGAATAAAATCAGAACTATGTGAATAAGAAGCAAAATATGTAATGTACTGTGTGTGCATCAATCTCAGGCTGTACCATTTAATATCTACACAGCAGTCCAAGCATATCATATATTATGTATTTAGAAGTATCAGTGTATTCTTAAGACATATAGAGCACTCTCAGTGTACCCTATGTGGTGTTTACAGTAGGGAACCATATAGGTAAGGATTGAGTCCTTTTTTAATACATTTGTGGTGCCCCTGAATACATCAGGGTGTCACAGGGAACTGCATCCTTACCCAGAGTGCAGGGCCTACCCTCCATGGTTTCAGGTACACAAGAAATTGGTGTCACTCCCATCTGCACCACAAAAACCCAATCGCCTCACATCAGTCACTGTCAGACACACCAGTGGGTTGGTCTAGCTGGAAAAAGGGCCATCCACCTAGGGGTCAAGCAGACTGTAAGAGGGAGACAGAGAGAGAGGAAGTAGGCTCTTGAAAGTGAGGAGATGGGAGAGTGAGCTCCTGTGGAGCTAAGGATAACTGATTGGGTCGCAATTAGTGATTTGGGTACAGAGGAGTCAGGGACCGGTTGCAGGAACGTTGGACAGGGGTGTGATGGACGTAGTCTTGGAGGGACTGTCGGCACCAGAAGGGTGCAACAGAACTGACCGGTACCGAGCACAACAGGGTACAGGACCCTAGGTCAGGAGCCGATTCAACATCCTAACAATTCACTTGAAAGGGAGTGGATCTTCAAGGACTTCCCTAGACTCTCAGAGATTGAAGGCATAAGCACAACGAAGGGGACAGGTTTTTTCCAGACACAGTGACACACTGAAGTCCCAAGTGCCAGCACTTAAGTGCACATCTACACTACACATAGTGAGCAGGGCTCCCAACAGCTTCAAGCCATGGGGACCATCTATGGATAACAAATTGTGCATGGAGGCAGGCTCCGAATCACTAACTGACACCGGTAGGATCGGGTACTTGGACAGGCTCCCGGCTGTGGCAGCTGTACGCAGAGACTTTGGTTTACTTACAGTGTGTGTGTCTCCTTTCTCCACCTCATCCAGCACCATGACTACCCGCAATGAGTACCCTGATCCCTGCACCCTGTCCTCCCAAAGCTACCAACCCCCTGAGCTCGGGGCCTTCCCTACTTGCGGAAGGACTGACACCTTGCTGCTTCACACCATCTGCCCCGGTCCTCCTTCCAGCAGCGGCGGTACCCCCATTACTGCAACCCGCAGGTGGCGTCACAAACTTTTCCCCTGTAAATAACCCCTTTTACGGATAAAAGTGTCCGCCAAGCCAGGTCCGGACCCCTCGAGCCACGACGATCCCAGATACGAGCAGCCTGACCCACCCTGGGGTGGTACACATTTATGAAAAACTTTGTAGAAGACACCCAGAGGGGACTGTTATTATCCGATGTTCAATGACTACCATGAACACAATTCACCAGAGTCGTAAGTAGAGATGAGCCACTCCCCTAGCGTTCGAGTTCGGTTCGGTTCGTCGAACCGCGGGTGTGTTATGCGAACAAATGCCTTTGAACCCCATTGAAAACAATGGCAGGCAAACACAAACACATACAAACACATTATACATGTACACATACAGTTAATAAACATTGCCATTATAATTACAGGTCCCCGCGATGTGTCCTGCAGACTCTGTCTCTCACCGCTTCTCCTTCCGATCATCGCTGCACCCTCTTGATAACCAGCACTGATGATAGGACCTTCTGTGATGTCGTCATAGCATGTGACCAGTCACGTGTCTATTATCTCATTGGCTACACACTGGTCACACGGCTAGACGTCATACTAGGTCCTGTCAGTGCATCTCTCCGGTACACGGTGCTCATTTGAGCATCTCCGTGTACCAGCGAGATGCTTGGGCACATGCTTGGCTCCCCATTCCTGCATGTCAGCGCTTTTTACAGAGTCAGCTCACATACAAGGACTGCCTGCCACAGCCGGTCAATAGCGGCACCGGGAATCAGGTGATCGGAGATCACCATTTCTATAGTAACCCGCCTGCCAGATTACTATTTCAACGTTTGCAGCGGTGACATCCCCGCTTACAACCCGCAGCCTCTGCTCACTCACTGAGTGATTAGACTGCACAGGAGCAGCAGCATCTTCCTCCCATGCATTACTGTATGATGCAGCAGAGCTGCATGGGTTGAAGGAGAAAGAAGACAGAAGACCAGGATCATGGAGGGGTGAGAGGGAGTAATAAACATGGAGGCTCTAAGTGTGTCTGTGTATTTATTTCTATTAAAGTATTTTTTCTCTGTGTGGTGTCTTTTTTTTAACCCTTTATTGGAGATTCCTAATGGCCGGGTCAAACTTTGCTGACATTAAAAATCTCTGGCTTAATACTAACTAGTAAAACAAAGCTAGTATTAACCCTTTATTACCCAGCAAGCCACCCAGCATAAGGGCTGCTGGAAGAGTTGGATACAGCGCTAGATGATGGCGCTTCTATGAAAGCTCCATTTTCTGGGGCGGCTGCGGACTGCAATTCGCAGCAGAGGTGCCCAGAAATCTCCGGACAACCTGTCCTGCGGATTCCAATCCCCAGCTGTCTAGTTGTACCTGGCTGGACACAAAAATGGGGCAAAGTTTTTTTTTTACTTATTTCATGAAATTCATGAAATAATTAAAAAAAGGGCTTCCCTATATTTTTAGTTCCAGCCGGGTACAAATAGGCAGCTGGGGGTTGAGGGCAGTTGTACCTGCCTGCTGTACCTGGCTAGCATACAAAAATATGGCGAAGCCCACGTCATTTCTTTGGTGGGCAAAAAACTCCTGCATACAGTCCTCGATGGAGTATGCTGAGCCTTGTAGTTCTGCAGCTTCTGCAGAGAGAGAGGAGAGAGAGAAGAGAGATAGAGAGAGAGGAGAGAGAGGAGAGACAGAGAGAGAGGAGAGACAAGAGAAAAGATAAGAGAAAGAGAAGAGAGAGAAAAGAGAAAGAGGGAGAGGAGAGAGAAGAGAGAGGAGAGAGCAATGCAGCCTCATTCTGTGAACTGCTCCGATTTTAGAGGTGTGTCCCGCGGCTCACTGCTGAAGTCTGGCTCCTCCCCTTAGTGCAAACTTAAATTAAATAATAATTTAAAAAAAATAATAATTATAATTTAAAATTATAAATACATTAAATTCTTTACCGGGACGGCCGGGACTCGAACTCGTGAACTAATTCTCCATAGGCAGTAGCTCTACCCATTGAGCCTTTACTGACTGTAATGAAAAGCATAGGAAATTTTGGTAATCTTAACCTCTGTATTGCAGTAGAGAATCCAGAAGTAGATTATTCAGCTACAAAGATGAGAAAGATGAGAGAGTGAGATGAGTGAGAGAGAGAAAGAAGGGAGAGAGAGGAGAGAGGAGAAGAGAGAGAGAAGAGAGAGAGAAGAGAGAGAGAAGAGAGAGAGATGAGTGAGATGAGTGCATAATTAAATTATAAATAAATAATAATTATAATTTTCAAGTATAAATAAATTAAATTCTTTACCGGGACGGGCAGGACTCGAACTCGTGAACTAATTCTCTATAGGCAGTAGCTCTACCCAATGAGCCTGTACTGTCTGTAATGAAAAGCATAGGAAATTTTGTGAATCTTGACCTCTGTATTGCAGTAGAGAATCCAGAAGTAGATTATTCAGCTACAAAGATTAGAGAGATGAGTGAGAGAGTGAGATGAGTGATAGAGAGAGAGAAGAGAGGTGAGAAGAGAGAGAGAGAAGAGAGAGAGGAGAGAGAAGGGGAGAGGAGAGAGAGAGGAGAGAGAGAATAGAGAAAGCGAGAGGAGAGCGAGAAGAGAGAGGAGAGAGAAGAGAGAGAGAGGAGAGAGGAGAGAGAGAGGAGGTAGAGAGATGGGAGCGAGAAGAGAGCGAGAAGAGAGCGAGAAGAGAGCGAGAAGAGAGGAGAGAGAGAAGAGAGAGTAGAGAAGGAGTAGAGAGAAGAGAGAGGAGAGAGAGAGAGATAGAAGAGAGAGAGAGGAGAGAGACAGGAGAGAGGGGTCAGAGAGAGGGGAGAGAGAGAGGGAGAGAGAGAAGAGAGAGAGAAGAGAGAGAGAGAGAGAGGAAGAGAGAAGAGAGAAAGAGAGAGAGGACCCCAACTCCCCATAACCCTGATCCCCTCCCACCACACTTACTGTATTTCTCTTGCTTTGGCAACACTAATTGTATTTTGGTCCTACCAATAAAGCATATTTGAATTTGAATTTGAATTTGAGAGAGAGGAGAGAGAGGAGAGAGAGGACAGAGAGGAGAGAGAGAGAGAGAGAGAGAGAGGAGAGATAGGAGAGTGAGATAGAAGAGAGAGCAGAGAGGAGGGAGGGGAGAGAGAGGAGAGAGAGGGGAGAGAGAGAAGAGAGAGAAGAGAGAGGAGAGAGAGAGGAGAGAGTGAGGGGAGAGGGAAGAGAGAGGGGGGAGAGAGAGAAGAGAGAGAGAAGAGAGAGAGAGACACGCAGGGACTACTGCCCCTATCCTCATCAACGCAAACACAAGCACTAACACACTCATCATCATCATCTTCGCACACACGAGCACTACCGCGCACTCATCATCATCCTCGCACACACGCAGGCACTACCGCTGTCATCATCACCACCGCACACACGTGCACTACCGCCCCCATCATCATCCTCGCACAAACGCAGGCACTACCTGGGTGAAGTCTCCAGTGACAGCTTGGCTCACTTCAGTTGCTGCGTGGAGCTGACACAGAGCTGTCGTGTTCTATGGTGCTCCCTGTCAGCTTCATGTAGCAGAGCTGAAAGCGTCGTGTGGATTACTTCGGACCTTGATGGGTGTTTGGGATTAATAAAGTGGTAAAGGAGGGGGGGGGGTTGTCTTTTATTCCAAATACAGGATTTTTTCAGGTGTATGTGTTTATTTACTTTCACTTACAGGTTAATCATGGAAGGTATCTCGGGGAGATGCCTGTCATGATTAACCTAATCTTATTACACCGCTTGCCACCGCACCAGGGCAATTCGGGATGAGCCGGGGAGAGTCCTGGGACTATCGCATCTAATGGATGCGGCAATTCCGGGTGGCTGCTGGCTGATATTGTTAGGGTGGTGGGCTCCCCATAACGTGGCGCTCTTCATCCTGATGATGTGTGGCTTTATCTTGGCTGTTATCAAAATTGGGGGAACCGCAGGTTTTTTTTTTTTGTTTTTTTTTATTATTTATTTCACTGCACGATATAGACCCGCCCGCCGGCAGCTGTGATTGGTTGCAGTGAGACAGCTGTCACTCATCATGGGGGCGTGTCTGACTGCAACCAATCATGGGCACCGGTGGGCGGGGAAAGCAGGCAATACCAGATTGCATAATGATCGGCTGCCATTTCCAAAAGAGGAAAAGCCACTGTAGCTTTGTGACAGCTGTGCAGCGCCACGCCCGTGATCGGTGAGTAGGAAAGAGAGAGAGATTGTGCTGGGGACGCAGGACGCATGCAGATACGCAATGTGCACACATAGCCTTACTGTGAAAAGCCAAGCTTTTGGGGATCGGAATGTTATCGAACGGTAACTCGAACAGCCAAACTTGAAGCAAATCGTTCAAGTTTGTCGAACGACTCGAACATCGCGCAAAATCACTCGAATTTGAAATTGGTGAATGGTTTGATTCGAACATCGCACATCTCTAGTCATAGGTAATAAAGTACTGACCGCAAGCCCTGAACTTAACACCACAGTAGAAGTAGCTGGGCAGCATGCCTAGCAATCTAGATGCCTCAAACCCAGCCGGAGGACTACATAACCTACAAGGCAGAAAGTAGAAAGAAACTATCTTGCCTCAGAGTAGATTTCCCCAAAGAAAAATAGGCAGTCTCCCATATGTACAGCCTGTGAGCAAAGATGAAAAAAGACATACACAGTAAGAGCAAGATGGAGCAAAGAGAGGCCACACTATACTAAATATGAAAGACAGGATAGGGAACTCTTGCGGTCGGCATGAAAAATTCTATCAAAACTTCCTACACGGAATATACTTTTTGCACAAAGAGTAATCTAATACTCGCACGTTCACAATCCGTACAAGACTCTGGTGAAACTGTAGGAAAAAACTAGCAATTACCCTGCCGACTAACCCTTGCTAAGATAAATACCATATACAGACTAGGAAGATAAATCTTCCTTATCTGAAAGCACAAACAAAACAGGATACAATACAAAAACCTTCAGAGATAATTCACAGAACCAATAAGCAAATAAGGGTGCCTTCACACTTAGCGATGCAGCAGCGATCCGACCAGCGATCTGACCTGGTCAGGATCGCTGCTGCATCGCTACATGGTCGCTGGTGAGCTGTCAAACAGGCAGATCTCACCAGCGACCAGTGACCAGCCCCCAGCCAGCAGCGACGTGCAAGCGACCCTGCGCTTGCACGGAGCCGGCGTCTGGAAGCTGCGGACACTGGTAACTAAGGTAAACATCGGGTATGGTTACCCGATGTTTACATTAGTTACCAGCGCATCCTAGCTACAGTACACATTGGGTTAATTAACCCGATGTGTAATGCAGCTACATGTACAGAGAGCAGGGAGCCGCGCACACTGTTTAGCGCTGGCTCCTTGCTCTCCTAGCTACAGTACACATCGGGTTAATTAACCCGATGTGTAATGCAGCTACATGTGCAGAGAGCCGGAGCCGGCAGCACAGGCAGCGTGAGAGCTGCGGAGGCTGGTAACTAAGGTAAATATCGGGTAACCACCTTGGTTACCCGATGTTTATCTTGGATACAGCTTACCGCAGCTGCCAGACGCCGGCTCCTGCTCCCCTGCTCGCTTCATTCGTCGCTCTCTCGCTGTCACACACAGCGATCTGTGTGTCACAGTGGGAGAGCGCCTTTGAAGAAAACGAACCAGGGCTGTGTGTAACGAGCAGCGATCTCGCAGCAGGGGCCAGATCGCTGCTCAGTGTCACACACAGCGAGATCGCTAATGAGGTCACTGCTGCGTCACAAAAAGCGTGACTCAGCAGCGATCTCGGCAGCGAGCTCTCTGTGTGTGAAGCACCCCTAACACACAATAAGTATGAAGCAAAACCAAGAACTTATCTTAGCTTGATAGCGGACAGCCAGGAGGACAAGAGACAGATTCCTATTCACTCAGGAATTTCAGACAACTGGCAAGGACAAACAGCCAGCACACACCTATGTCCAAAATCAAGGTTTGAGCTGCCAACCAGGTGTGTAGAACTGAGGAACGGAATCCAACCCACGAACATCAACAACCACAGGAGGGAGTCCAAGAGCGGAGCTCCACCAGACAGCATTCACAACAGGGGAATTTCAATATTTGCAGATGATACTAATCTCTGCAGGATGATAAGGATTTAAGGAATTTAGAGACTTGAGGCCCAGTCACACTAAGCAACATCACTAGCAACATCGCTGCTAATGAACAACTTTTGTGACGTAACAGCGATGTTGCTAGTGATGTTGCTGTGTGTGACATCCAGCAACAACCTGGCCCCTGCTGTGAGGTCGTTGGTTGTTGCTGAATGTCCTGGGCCATTTTTTAGTTGTTGATGTCGCGCTGTGAAGCACAGATTGCTGTGTGTGACAGCGACAGTGCAACAACTAAATGTGCAGGCAGCAGGAGCCGACTTCTGCGGAGGTTGGTAACCACAGTAAACATCGGGTAACCAAGAAGCCCTGTCCTTGGTTACCCGATATTTACCTTCGTTACCAGCGTACTCTGCTCTCACTGTGTGCCGGCTCCTGCTCTCTGCACATGTAGCTGCAGGACACATTGGGTTAATTAACCCGATGTGTACTGTAGCTAGGAGAGCAGGAAGCCAGCGCTAAGCGGTGTGCGCTGCTCCCTGCTCTGTGCACATGTAGCTGCAGCACACATCGGGTAATGAACCCGATGTGTGCTGTAACTAGGAGAGCAGGGAGCCAGCGCTAAGCAGTGTGCGCTGCTCCCTGCTCTCTGCACATGTAGCTGCGTGCGCTAGTAACCAAGGTAAATATCGGGTTGGTTACCCGATATTTACCTTAGTTACCAAGCGCAGCATCTTCCACGCGGCGCTGGGGGCTGGTCACTGGTTGCTGGTGAGCTCACCAGCAACTCGTGTAGCGACGCTCCAGCGATCCCTGCCAGGTCAGGTTGCTGGTGGGATCACTGGAGCGTCGCAGTGTGACATCTCACCAGCAACCTCCTAGCAACTTACCAGCGATCCCTATCGTTGTTGGGATCGCTGGTAAGTTTTTTAGTGTGACTTTAGCCTGAGAAATAGAAATTGATGTTTGACATAGATAATTCTAAGGTCACGCACTTAGAAAAAACAACAACTTTGGGGTCATCTAATTACACAAGCAGTGAGACTATGGAAATTTCTGCTAAACAATTCTGAAATGGTTGAATTATTGAACAAGTACAAAGAAAGCCTCAATGACTTTCTTTGAAAATATGATATTCATCAGGGAGAACTCTTATTAGAAGGCTGAAAGCTATTCATATGGCTTCCATGGACAAGCTTTGAACTAGCCCTCCAAGTAGAATCTCTCATGGGATGTCCAGGCCTTCACCCATTAATCCTTGTTCAGTATTCTGGATTTACAAAGGGGTTCCTGAGTTGGTTCCCCTGAATGACTGCTGATCAATGGAGTAAGCTGTCAGAGGATAGCCAGAAACCCATGTCAATGCCAGGAGCTCAGAAAGATAAACAGGCAGAAGAATAATCTAAACACAGGCCATTGTCAGAAACAGTAATCAAACAGGCTGAAGAAGAGCTGATTAACATGAGAGTACCAGAGCAATTATAAATTATAACTGACAGCTCTCATCATTTTGATAAGAATTCTCATTGGTCTCCCGTAGTTTGTGACCTGCCAGATCGCTCCAGTATTTCAAGGAGGTCAGCCAGAAGTCAATCTTCAATTCATGTCTGACAGCTTCATTCTGACCTTGTTTTGGCTCTAGTAGAATTGCATTGAGAGTTTGCAGCGTAACTTCTAACTTCCTGCCAATCAAAAGTTGAGGTCACAAGATGGCGTTCAGGGACCAAAGCACCATAAACAAAAAGTGAAGATAACAGCGAGTGAGTATATGAGTAAGGTAAGAGACCTCAGATTAAGCGCATGATTAAAAAAAAAAATCACTGGAGTGGTGCTTTAACAACTAAGATGATATATGTGTCACATGCATAAGGACAGACGCAGGGTCAACTTTCTCATTTACCATCTGGGACCATGCACTTTTTATGTAGTTTTTTCATTTGGGCACATTAAGGGTTAATTCCTTCACTGGTGCAGCAGACTTGCTCAGCTGTCAGCACTTAATCACTTCTTCCCGGGGATATAAGCCCTCTGCTTCCTGGGTATTTTGCTGGTTATTGTATTCAGTTAGGAGCTAGCCTGGGAGCAGGGAGAACGTGGTGGTTGCTGCTGTGTTGTCTGCTGCGGTTTGTGCAAGTTGTTTGTTTTGTACTACCTCTTTTCCCTTATTATACCGTACCCATTTTTTCTTGTTTGTTCCTGGTGTAGGTTTTTGGTGTGTATGAGGTTTTATTTTACCCCTGTTTGTCATACCTTGTTGGTGGGTTTTTGGGATCTCTGTCCCACTCTGTTCCCTGGGTGGTAGGAACGTAGTCATCAGGGCCAGGACAGGAGATAGGGCCACATTGGAGGCTCGATCTAGACTACCATTAAGTCTACTGTCATGGTAAGGGACCCAGTCTTAGGGTCAGCCGAGGAGCCCCTGTACTATCCGTATCGCTCCATTACAATACGAAGGAAAAAAAATATTTGAAGTATAACTTTAAAAACTCTAAGAATCATTTTCTGGACCTATTTTTAACGGAATCCTACAATTTTCACTCATAGCTTAAGTTTAGGAAGACAGTTTTCTAAATACATTGGACAAATCATACATCAGTGTGCTAATTATTTTGTCTGGATACAAATGATTGCCACTGTAAGGTTACATTTCTCAGTGTTTTGAACTGGCACAAAATACAATTACGCCTTTTTCATAGCCTTATATTATAGTATGCTCCATAATGTTTCACTGAATGGGAATGACTTCTTTAATTCATGCTGTACTTTCAAATCTGCTTCTTGAATAGATGACAAATAAATTATTTTGCAGAAGACATTTTTCTCCATAGTAATATTATTGCTGGTCTTAATGCCTTTGCTCTTTAGTTTTTATGTCTCACTATAAAATTTTTATGATGCTATAAATTAGGATTTTAAGTGCCAATATTGTTTTCCAAACATCTGAGCCACAGGCCTTCTTTAATTGTAGAGGTATCTCCTGTGATATGTAATGTACTTTAGACGAACTATGTAAGATTTTGCCATCTGCTTTCAATGAGACTTTACAGAAATCTAATTTTATTGGTTCCCTTTTAAAAATAAAAATAATTATTGAAGATCAAATTTTCTTTTTACAAAATGAATTTGTGGAAATAATTACATTTCTTCTTTTTTCCTAGAATAATTACAATTTAAAGGGAACCTCTCACCAGGTTTTTCTCTTATGAGCTGCGTCCGTATAACATAAAAGAACATCTTTATAATACTTACCTATTGGGAGGTCCGGTCTGATGGGCATCGCTGGTCTCGGTCTGATGCCTCCTCCATCTTGTGCGATTGTGGTCCTCCTTCTTCTTAGCCCCAAGTGGATGACATGTTCTATGTCATCCACATGGGCTGGCATTGAATTCCTGTGTAGGTGCATTTTGACCTGCCCTGCATAGGTAAGATCAAAGTACTATAATGCGCAGGCACAAGGAAAGGTCAAAGACTGCATGCGCATGCGCACTACTATATTTTGATCTGCCCTGAGCAGGACCGCAATGCCGGCCTTTGTGAATGACGTAGAAGAAAGAGGAGGACGATCACACAAGATGGAGGAGGCACTGGACCGATAATAGCGACACCCATTGGACCAGACTGTCCTCTAGGTGAGTATAATAAAGATGTCTTTTACATTATGCAGAGCGGTCTGGGCTCTTATATACAGAATTCTGGAATGCTGTATATAAGGGCTCACTGGTGTTGGCCGCAGCTTGAAAGGGAAAAACATGGTGACAGGTTCCCTTTAAATATGGAGTGTTGAGATGGGAATAAAGTTAAAAAAAGCCACAGTGAATGCAATGCTGACTGTGTTGCATGAAAACAGCCTAGCTCGTTGAGCTATGATGACTCCATAACTCCTGTTCACCTCTATGGGAGTTAATGAAATAGCAAAAATGAGCTGATGTCTCCTCTGCTTTGTTTCTTTAGTTACTGCATTACTAATGATAAGGGCACTAATTTATTAAAACTGGTATTTCATACATCATTCTTAGAGGGAATCTGTCTTCAGGTTTTTGCTCATCTGAGAGCAGCATAATGTAGGAAAAGAGACATTGATTTCAGTGATGTGTCACTTATTTTTCTGGGTACAGCAGTTGAGATACAGTCAGAGTTTTTAGATGTGGCATGTAGTAGAGCTTAGAAAGCTGCCCCCACCTGCAATACAGCTTTCTGTATACATTGTCTATTGACAGTGAGCTGCTTATCAGAGAAGAGGGCATAGTTGGTTTAGCAGGTAACTGAACTGTAGTCCAGGCAGTGAAAATCTTCTGCTGATAACACCCTTATTGTTTTGAAAAAACACACTGCCTAAAGGGTGCTTTACACAAGACGACGGATCGTGCGATGCAACGTTGGGATCACGGTTTTCGTGACGCACATCCGGCATCATACACGACGTCGTCTCGTGTGAAACCTCTGAGCGACGCAGTATCGCTCACAAATCGTGAGTCGTGTACTCGTCGCTCAGTTTCATAATATCGTTTATTTTTACTTGTGCCAGTTGTTCATCGCTCCTGTGGTAGCACACGTCACTCCGTGTGACACCATGGCAGCGATGAACTCTGCTTACCTGCGTCCCACAGCTCCCGCCGGCTATGCGGAAGGAAGGAGGTGGGCGGGTTGATTACATCCTGCTCATCTCCGCCCCTCCGCTTCTATTGGCCGGCGGCTGTGTGACGTCGCTGTGACGCCGAACGTCCCTCCCCATTCAGGAAGTGGACGTTTGCCGCCCACAGCGAGGTCACTCAGCAGGTAAGTACATGTGATGGTGATTTCACGACTTTGTGCAACACGGGCAGCGATTTGCCCGTGATGCACAAACGACGGGGTCGGGTACGATCGATCGTGAAATTGCACGATCGGTCGTCCCGTGTAAAGCAGGCTTAACAAGTGACACATTCCTGAAATCAGTGTCTCCCAACATTCCTCACACCATACCTCTTTAATGAAGAGAGTATAAAGGCCCTGTCACACATAGAGATAAATCTTTGGCAGATATGTGGTTGCAGTGAAATCATGGGCATATTGTTCCATTTGTACACAGCCACAAACCTGGCACTGATTGTCCACAATTTCACTGCAACCACAGATCTGCCGCAGATTTATCTCTGTGTGTGACAGGGCCTTAAGAGTTGTGTAGCAAGAGGGTGCTGACTTTATATATTTTTTTTTCATATTTTGCGCTACTATTGTGGTATAAATTATGTTGAATCATCAGTGCTTGGCCATGTACCATCCCACATGAACTACATCAATTTTTCAAAATGTTGCTGAAGCTAACCATGACTGGCATAAAAATACCGAAAATCTCAACAGTTTTGCACTATTTTAAGTTACGCAAAAATGTTCCAACACTTCTTACAGGTTTTCTTTCCAGAATCCTGTCAAAAATGTCAAATTAATGAAAGTTTTTATACTGATTATAGCAGAAAGGCTGCAGATAGAAATCAAAAATGTTAATGAAAAATGTCTTTTAAAAAATGTATGTAATAACCAATTATGTTGCACTTTAAAATTATATATTAAGTAGTAGCTATGAGTTTTCATTATGACATTAGATTAATGGCTTTTGAAAATGTACTGACGTCATAGGTGACACTGACAAACTTTGGCTTAAGGAATTTAAAGGGTATTAATATCTCCAAATTCTTATCCCAATATGTAATAGATGTAAAAATAAGATTATTAGCAAATACCTCCAATTAGAAATGTAGTACAGTTCTCCTGATTAGCTATGTCTCTTACCTTATGTACAGGGCATTGTAAATTAGGTATCCATGGCTATGACCACTCAGATATTGACAGTTAGTTAGTAGTGATGGGCAGACTTGCAGATAACCAAGATTGGCGGGTCTAACCAGATTTTCAAAAAAATGGTTCTGGCGCGGAATTGATCCTCGATATCTGACCGGACACAAGTCCCCATATAAGTCTAGAAGAAGGTGATAGTAAGGATAATGGGATTGAAGCAATTGAATCAAGCACACAATACTTACAGAGTCTCTGATGCAGCTGCAACTGCTCC
This sequence comes from Anomaloglossus baeobatrachus, assembly GCF_048569485.1. Lineage (NCBI taxonomy): Eukaryota > Metazoa > Chordata > Amphibia > Anura > Aromobatidae > Anomaloglossus > Anomaloglossus baeobatrachus. The sequence continues at coordinate 142,032,380 of NC_134355.1, forward strand.
TGTGGCCGCTTGTTCTACTTCCAGGGCCACTTATTATTGCTCATCCATATTCACTGCTTCCCCCGCCAACCATCAGTACCCCCATCTCTGATTGGTTGAAGTCAGACATGCCTCCAGCTTGAGTGACAGAGTTTTGGACTGTAACCAAATACATACCATTTCTGTGGGTCTCTATTGTGGTTTAAAACTAAATTAACAAAAAAAATTGTAATAGGGTCTCCCCGTATTATGATACCCAGCACAGATAAAGCATACGGCTACAGGCTGCAGCCCTCAGCCATGCAGTTATTTTGGCTGTGTATCAAAATAAGAGGAACTGCATGCAGCTAGTTTTTTTAAATTATTTCAAGAAATAATTTAATAAAAAAAGCCATGCGGTCCCCATTTTGATAGCCAGCCATGATAAAGCCTGACAACTAGGAGCTGGTATTCTCAGGGTGGGGGACCCATGATTATTGGGCACCCCCAGCCTAAACATAGCAGCCTGCAGTCACCCAGGATTATCACATCCCAATAATAATAGGTCTCCCCAGCCTGAGAATAACAGCCCACAGCTGTTGGGCTTTATCATGGGTGAGTATCAAAATTGGTGGGACTGTAGGCCGTTTTTAAAATTATTTATTTAAATAATTTTTAAAAAGCTGCATACTGTTCCTCTTTTTTTAATACACAGCCAGTGTTGGGGGCTGCAGCCTGTGGCTGTATGCTTTATCTGTCCTGGGTAGCATAATATGGGGAAACCCTATGACAATTTTATTTTTAAAAATATTTTGTTTTACACCATGTTAGGGACACACAGACAGGGTCTGTGATTGCAAGCAAAAACTGTCACACAGGCTAGGGAAGCGTATCATTGCAACCAATTACAGACTCCAGGGCTGGGTGAGAGAACTAGTTAATTTGGATGAGCAATAATGAGTGGCCCCTGAAGTAGAATGAGCAGCCCAGAAGCAGTTACAGCTGCACCGGAGTCTCGGTAACTATAATATGCTTGCTTGATTCTTATTTTCTCTATCTTTCCTTTATTTTCTTTTTATTTCCCGAGTTGCCGGATCATTTATTGGAATTCCCTGAGAACTCCATGCCTGGGCCCAGCACTCGGGATTGGGTCCGCCCATCACTATTAGTTAGTCATTTGCTCATGGTCATCACCATGGATACCTATGTTGCAATGCCCTGCACATAACGTAAGAGACATGGCTAATCTAGAAAACTATACTATATTTCTAATTGGAGGTATTTACTAATATTAATATTATTACACCTATTACATATTGGGACAGGATCTTAAAGATGGGAATACCCCTTTAAAGGTTTATTTTTAAATATGTAATAGCATCTCTTATTGGCAGACAAATTACTGTCCAGTAAAAGCCCCCATGTCTGTGTGCCTGTATTGCTTGCTGTTGGTAGTGCACATAAGCTAGGAATTGCTTCTGCATTTATTAGAACACTAGAAGGTGGCCCGATTCTACGCATCGGGTATTCTAGAATTTACGTAATGTGTAGTTCATGTATGATTTTTGTTTTTTATATATATATATATATATATATATATATATATATATATATATATATATATATATATATATATAGATGTTGTGTTTAGTTACCAAGTGTTTGTGTAGGGGCTGTACATGTTCTGGGTGTTGTCTGGGTGTGACGGGGGGTGAGAGCGGTGTTATATGTGTGTTGCATTGTTTGTGGAGCGCAGTGTGTCTGTAGCGTTGTGTGTGTGTGTGTGTGTGTGTTGCGTGGTTTGTGTGTGTGTGGTGTGTTTTGGGGGAGGTATGTTTTGTGCAATGTGTGTGCTGTGCGGTATGTGCGTATATTTGTGTGTGCCACGGTGTTTGTGTGTTGGGTGTTGTGTGTGTGCAGCATTGTCTGTGTGTGTGGGTGTCTGTGTAGGGCAGTTGTTTGTGGTTGCCAGTGTGTGTGTGTGTGTGTGTGGTCTGTTGTGCAGTGCGCGCGTGTGTGTGTGTGTGTTGGGGGGAGGTGTGCACTTCCCATCGTGCTCCATCCCCCATGCAGCGCACTCCCCATCGTGCTCCATCCCCCATGCAGCGCACTCCCCATCGTGCTCCATCCCCTATGCTGTGCACCCCCCATCGTGCTCCATCTCCCATGCTGTGCACTCCCAAACGTGCTCCATCCGCCATGCTGCGCACTCCCAAACGTGCTCAATCCGCCATGCTGCGCACTCCCAAACGTGCTCAATCCGCCATGCTGCGCACTCCCAAACGTGCTCCATCTCCCATGCTGTGCACTCCCAAACGTGCTCCATCCGCCATGCTGCGCACTTCCAAACGTGCTCCATCCGCCATGCTGCGCACTCCCAAACGTGGTCCATCCGCCATGCTGCGCACTCCCAAACGTGCTCCATCCGCCATACTCTGCACTCCCCATCGTGCTGCATCCCCCATGCTGCGCACTCCCAAACGTGCTCCATCCACCATGCTGCGCACTCCCAAACGTGTTCCATCCGCCATGCTGCGCACTCCCAAACGTGCTACATCCGCCATGCTGCGCACTCCCAAACGTGGTCCATCCGCCATGCTGCGCACTCCCAAACGTGCTCCATCCGCCATGCTGCGCACTCCCAAACGTGCTCCATCCGCCATGCTGCGCACTCCCAAACGTGCTCCATCCGCCATGCTGCGCACTCCCAAACGTGCTCCATCCGCCATGCTGCGCACTCCCAAACGTGCTCCATCCGCCATGCTGCGCACTCCCAAACGTGCTCCATCCCCCATGCTGCGCACCCCCATCGTGCTCCATCCCCCATGCTGCACCAGCATCAGCCTCTCTACCCGCAGCATCAGCCTCTCTGCCCGCAGCATCAGCCTCTCTCCTCCCAGCATCAGCCTCTCTACCCGCAGCATCAGCCTCTCTCCTCCCAGCATCAGCCTCTCTGTCTCCAGCATCAGTCTCTCTGTCCCCAGCATCAGCCTCTCTGTCCCCAGCATCAGCCTCTCTGTCCCCAGCATCAGCCTCTCTCATCCCAGCATCAGCCTCTCTCCTCCCAGCATCAGCCTTTTCGGTCCCCAGCATCAGCCTCTCTCCTCCCAGCCTACCCCAGCCTCAGCCTCCCCCAGCATCAGCCTCTCTCCTCCCAGCCTACATCAGCCTCAGCCTTCCCCAGGATCAGCCTCTCTCCTCCCAGCCTCCTCCAGCACGCCGTGCTCCTCTGTCGACACTCACAGATCCGATCGCATACACTCACACACACTCGCACACACCCGATCGCATACACTCACACACACACCCGATCGCATATACTCACACACACACCCGATCGCATACACTCACACACACCCGATCGCATACACTCACACACACCCGATCGCATACACTCACACACACCCGATCGCATACACTCACACACACCCGATCGCATACACTCACACACACCTGATCGCATACACTCACACACACTCACATTGACGATATTACACATACGCGCTTATACTCACAACATCCGGAGATACCACATGCTTCTGGCCATGTGATCCTCCGGCAGGTCCTGGAAGCTCACAGCACAATATCGCCGCCGAGAAGCAAGCGATATCCCAGGATGTTGTGAGTATGTGGATGCCATGTGATGTGTGTGTGAGGTGTGTGTGAGAGTGAGTGTGATCTGATGTGTGTGTGTGTGTGTGTGTTGTTATGTGTGTGCGTGTGTGTATTTTCCGCCGCTGCAGGACCTTGATGCACTGGTAACTAAGCTACCATGGTTACCAGCGTATCTCGTCCCCCGCTCGCACGGGAGCCCACACCAGCATACGCCGGCCAGCCCCAGCAATGCGAGGGTATGTGTTGGCTGGTTTGGCGGCGTACGCTGATGTGGGCTCCCAGGGGTACAGTACTCACCTGGTAGTCGTGGCTCCCTGACCGTGTCGGTTCGGGGAATGCGTGGGGGGGCAGGGCCAGAGCTAGCGTGCATTGCGTGAGGGGGGCGGGGCGTGGCCGAGTTGCCAATGCCTGCAGGGTGCCGGGGCGACAGGCCAATCTGTGGGGGGGCGGAGCCTCGGCAAGCGGCCGGCCAATCCGTGTGGGGGCGCAGCCTGGGCGAGCGGCCAATCCGTGCGGGGGGGCGGGGCCATGGCGAGCCCAGCGGCCAATCAGCTTTGTGTCACCGTAAGTGTCACCGTAAGGACACAATTTTGGAGCAAGACAGACAGACAGACAGACAGACAGACAGAATAAGGCAATTATATATAGATAGGTTATTATACTGAATCTATGCCATAATATAATAGTTAAAAACTAAAGATGGAAAGTAAAAAAAATCCCCTTTGGAATTAGATTATTTAGAGAAATAACCATACCGAAAGAGTTTTCATGAGAAACACATTTTCATATTACTTAAACATGGAATAAAATGAGCAGTAAACCCCATCATCTTATAGAATGTAAGCCTGCAAGGACAGGACCCTCTCCTCGCTGTACCAGTCTGTCACTGTTAGTTTTTTTTATTGTAATCTATATTATCTATGGAACCCCTTCTCATGTACTACACCATGGACTCAATGGTGCTCTATAAATAATAATAATAATAATAATAATAATAATAATAATAATAATAATAATAATAATTAGGGATGATCGAATACCTCAAATATTTGCCGAATAAATCACTGCTATTCGACTATTCGCAAATATTCGATACGCAATTCGGAACTATTCGGGCTTCCCATAGACTTAAATTGTGCATCGAATATTCACATAGCGGCGACCTATTCGGAAAATATCCGCAAAGCCGAATATTTCAGTTATTCGATCATCCCTAATAATAATAATACTACTACTACTACTACTACTACTACTACTAATAATAATAATAATAATAATAATAATAATAATAATAATAATAATAATAATAATAATAATAATAATAATGATAAGTAGAATAAGAATATCTAAAGAATTAGTTTAAATCCTAACACAATTGTATATGTATTCTTTTCCCAATCTAGTGATGGCAGGTGGCCTCACTGACATGGTAATTTTTCTCTAAAATTCATGGAGATACTATCTAACTAAAGAGATAAAAAAATACATAATAATATTTCCATTATTTGATACTTTTCATTCCATTTTTTTTTTTTTTTTACTTTACGCTGCACCACATTTACAATCTTCTCTGGATATGGCGTAGTGTTTGTCCTCAGGAAGATCTGACCAATAAATCAGCCATATTCTACAGGGAAAGATATGGATTGGCATGTGAGTCCACATTAATGTCAGAAAGTTGGCATATGACATACCACGATATCACGTGGGTTAGGGTTTAAGAACTTTTAAGATAACTTGCCAATTACTTTTGGCCCCTTTATAAAGAGACAGTTAGGCTGGGGCCACACGGGCACTACTGCGATCCACTTGCATGAGACTCGGCTCGTGCTGGCAGTACAGCAGAGCCGAGTGTCATGCCTGTGTCTTTGCAACTGAGGTCCGTTCGTGCGAGCAGACCTCAGCTGCGGGGGGCGTGCCGGCACACAGGAGGGAAGGGAGGGATTTCTCTCCCTCTCGCCTGTGTAGCCGGCTATAGACATTCTCGCTCTGCACGCACGGTACACCGGTGTACCGCGAGTGCAGTGCGATTTTTCTCTCGCCCCATTCACTTGAATGGCTGCGAGAGAAAGAGTCTCGGATTACAATCGCAGCATGCTGCGATTGTTTTCTCAGTCCGATTAGGGCTGAGAAAATAATCGCTCATGTGTGCTCACACACAGGCTAGAATTGGTCCGAGGGGAATGCGATGTTTTATCGCACTCCACTCGCACCGATTTTCTCGCCGTGTGGCTTAGCCCTTACATATGAAAGAGCTGTAATTCCTAAACCCTTAATCCAATGAGGATGTGAATAACCTCAAAGCTGAGGGTCTGCACTTTAAGCTCATATTGATTATAACTGTATGTTGAATATGTTTTGCTAAAATGTTAAAACTTGTGTCACTGTCCAAATAATTCTGGACCAAACTGTATTTGTGTTTACAATGTCCATATCTCAAGTTCAGTACTATTCAGTATTATTACAGTGAAGTCCGAGCATACAGGACTTGCAAAGGAGCAATTCACCGAGTTTTAATTAACTGTTGCAGAAAACTCATATGTTCATAAGAATTCTACCTTAAATGAGTAATCTAGAATTGTTATTTTTACATCTTTTACATAAAAAAAAAAAAAAACTATTGCTGTTTAGATGAATGCTGAGCAGGGTCCTCTTTATGAATTTAATATAATAAACTAAATTGCAGTTTGCAACCTTGTCTGTTGAGAAACTACAATTTTTATTCATAGTTATCTATAAAGAATTTGATTAAAATGCACACATTCATAACAGATGCACTGGCAGTTTTAGAAGGCTTACGGTGTTAATAATCTAGTCAAATAGTTTTCTTAACTCCATATGTAATAAGTAATTTACATTTTTTAATTTTAACATTATACTTATGCTATGTATTTATCTGAAGGGTGAGATTTCTCGAAGAATTATTGCTGTAATTTTGAAAACAACAAAAGACAAACAATCATGCCTCATTCTAATGCTGATGATGCTTATCTGCATACATAAGCGCCATTTTCTGTAACCCTATTCCAGCATGCACCGCGGCACTGTCGGTTGCGAAGGAGCAATTCGGACTGCGCCTATGCAAGTGACATACATGTCACCGCAGCTTCTGGGCACGAACTGCGCGTGCGCAAGTAGCGGTGACGTCACCTCTTTTCCCACACACACACAGTAGCAGCCGTGGCTCGCAGCTGGTACTGAGCCTGCGTGGGAAGAGCGGTGATGTCACCGCTACTTGCGCATGTGCAGTTCATGCCCGGAAGCTGCAGTGACATGTATGCATACGAATACCAGTGCTATAGCAACCATAGAAAAAATACAAACAAACATGTGGCAACAGCTTTGCCATTATTTTTGACATGTGAATAAATTGTATCCTTTCACTTCATTTGTGCTTTTTAGTACACTTTGGCGAACGTACAATCACATACACATCAAACTTCACAAAACAATGTAGCACCTTCAATTATAGTCAGAACAGCTTACAAAAGATCATATAGTGTAAACACACACACAGCACACGAGAGACACCACATAGTGAACATAGCTCAAGAGACACAACATAAGATACCAATATACTGCACATAATAAGGAAGATACAGTGCACAGGGGTTACAGAAGTCAAATGACGCAACACATACAATATACAAATGCAGAGGGATGACATACAACAGATATATTGGAAAGCGCAAACAGTGTGACACATGTCCATTGCTCCTGTCAGCACCACTAAGCATACACAGATGTTCATTTCATCGGACTCCCGATGCAATAGCATCGGGCCTCTTTCTAATCTAATATACCGTGTGCAAAATATTAGGCAAATGAGTATTTTGATCACATGATACTTTTTATACATGTTGTCCTACTTCAAGCTGTATAGGCTTGAGAGCCAACTATCAATTAAGTAAATTAGGTGATGTGCATCTCTGTAATGATGAGGGGTGTGGTGTAATGACATCAACACCGTGTATAAGGTGTGCTTAATTATTAGGCAACTTCCTTTCCTTTGGCAAAATGGGTCAGAAGAGAGATTTGACGGGCTCTGAAAAGTCAAAAATTGTGAGATGTCTTGAAGAGGATGCAGCAGTCTTGAAATTGCCAAACGTTTGAAGCGTGACCATCAAACAATCAAGCGTTTCATGGCAAATAGCCAACAGGGTCGCAAGAAGCATGTTGGGCAAAAAAGTCGCAAAATAACTGCTCATGAATTGAGGAAAATCAAGCGTGAAGCTGCCAAGATGCCATTTGCCACCAGTTTGGCCATATTTCAGAGCTGCAATATTACTGGAGTATCAAAAAGCACAAGGAGTGCCATACTCAGGGACATGGCCAAGGTTAAAAAGGCTGAAAAACGACCACCTTTGAACAAGAAACATAAGATAAAATGTCAAGACTGAGCCAAGAAATATCTTATGACTGATTTTTCAAAGGTTTTATGGACTGATGAAATGAGAGTGACTCTTGATGGGCCAGATGGATGGGCCAGAGACTGGATCAGTAAAAGGCAGAAAGCTCCACTCCGACTCAGACGCCAGCAAGGTGGAGGTGGGGTACTGGTATGGGCTGGTATCATCAAATATAAACTTGTGGGACGTTTTCGGGTTGAGGATGGAGTGAAGCTCAACTTCCAGATCTACTGCCAGTTTCTGGAAGACAACTTCTTCAAGCAGTGGTACAGGAAGAAGTTGGTATCGTTCAAGAAAAACATGATTTTCATGCAGGACAATGCTCCATCACATGCATTCAACTACGCCCATCCAACTGCTCCACAGCGTGGCTGGCCAGTAAAGGAGGCTGTGGTGGCTGCTGTACGCAATGTTGATCATAAACAGAGCAAGCAACTGACAGAATCTATGGATGGTCGGCTGTTGATTGTCATCATAAAAAGGTGGCTATTTTGATCACTAATTTTTTTTTAGGGGGGTTGCATGTTAGAAATGTTTATTTCTATATTGTGTGTAGTTATATTGGTTTATTTGGTGAAAATAAACAAGTGAGATGGGAATATAATTGGTTTTTATTAAGTTGACTAATATTTCTGCACAATAATAGTTACCTGCACAAACAGATATCCTCCTAAGATAGCCAAATCTAAAAAAAAAACCACTCCAACTTCCAAAAATATTAAGCTTTGTTGTTTATGAGTCTTTTGGGTTGATTGAGAACATAGTTGTTGATCAATAATAAAAAAAATCCTCTAAAATACAACTTGCCTAATAATTCTGCACACGATGTACATAAAGCTCAGTGTATGTGTGTGTGTGTGTGTGTGTGTGTGTGTGTGTGTGTGTGTGTGTAAGAGAAAAAGTTTTGGTACCATGTTAGCCAGTTGAAATCAATCACATGTGTGTGTGTATGCATGTCCGCTAAAGGAATGTGCACCGTAGCGTTTACAATAACAACATTTTGCACAGCCCCCTCATTTGATTCAGGAAATGTCATAGACTATGTTTTGAGTGGAAAATGTAACCCTGCACTTTACAGTTATTCGCCAAAAATCTGCTTACATTAAAGTCAATGGAGCTGGGAGCCGCAGGTCATCAACCCCTTCACCCTCGGCCGATTTTCCATTTTTCAGGGGGGTTTTGCTTCCCTTTTTCTGAGAGCCGTAACTTTTTTATTTTTCCATCAATCTTGTCATATGAGGGCTTGGTTTTTGATGGACGATTTTTACTTTTAAATGAACCATAAGTTTTACAATATAGTGTACTGGAAAATGGCAAAAAAATTCTAAGTGTGGAAAATGCAAGAAAAGTGCGATTGCGTGATTGTTTTTGGGGTATTTTATTCACCGAGTTCACTATATGATAAAACTGATTTGTCCATACCAGATGGACTCAGTTCACGTGTCCTTAAAGTGTGTGCAGACCAGCTGTGAACGGTCTTTACACAGCTATTTAATGGAAGTCTACAAACACAGAGGGTACCAGTGTTATGGAAAATGTCCTGTCTGGTTCCAGTACCCAAGACTACTTCTCCTGCAACCCTAAATGACTATCGTCCTGTAGCCTTAACATCTCATACTATGAAGGCCTTGGAAAGATTAGTGCTTGCTCACTTGAGTCCGAGGTTGAGGGCTTTTATTGATCCCCTACAGTTTGCTTACCAGCATAGATTGGGGGTGGACGATGCTATTCTTTCTCTGTTACATACTGTACATTCATTTTTGGAGAATGACGGAACCACTGTGCGAGCGATGTTCTTTGATTTCTCGAGTGCATTTAACACCCTGCAGCCACTTTTACTACTCAAAAAGATGACTGATATGAAGGTGGAGGAGGGGATGAGAAATTGGATAACTGACTACCTATCAGATCGGCCACAGTTTGTACAGATGGGAGCAGTTGAGTCTAGCAGATTATTGAGCAGTGTAGGTGCCCCTCAGGGAACGGTGCTAGCGCCCTTTCTATTCACACTGTATACATCAGACTTTCAGTATAAATCTGATTTTTGCCACCTTCAAAAATTCTCGGATGACTCTGTGGTTGTTGGATGTATTAGGGGGGACCAGGGGGATGAGGAATATAGAAGGGTGGTGTCGAATTTTGTGGATTGGTGCCATGGTAACTATCTACAACTAAATGTCAAGAAAACTAAGGAGTTGGTGGCCAACTATAGCAGGAGAAAGATGGAATGTTTACCGATCACTATTGCTGGTCAGGAGGTAGAGCAGGTGGAGAGTTACAAATATTTGGGGTCCACCTGGATAGCAAACTGGACTGGAGATGCCACTCAGAGATGGTCTACAAGAAGGGGATGAGCAGATTGTATTTCTTAAGGAAACTGAGGTCTTTTAATGCGTGCAGCAAAATGTTAGAAGTGTTCTACCAGTCTGTAGTGGCAAGTGCCATCTTTTTTGCACTCATATGCTGGGGTAGTAGTGTGCGGGTCTCTGATGCTAATAAGCTGAATAAGCTTATCAAGAAGGCAAGCTCTGCTGTTGGCTGCAATCTGGACTCTTTTGAGGAGGTAGTGGAGAGAAGAACTCTGAAAAAGTGTATGGCGATTATGAATAATCATTCACATCCATTATATGAGCTATTCATGAGACAGAAGAGCACCTTCAGTAACCGGCTAATCCTTCTGAGGTGTAAGAAGGAAAAATATAGGGAAATAATTTGTGCCAACTGCTATGGGAATGTACAACAATAACATTAGTGTTAAATCATCAAGGTGCATGTCTACTTTATTTCTTCTACTTTCAGTTCACCCGCTGTGTATGTCCTAATCTAATGTATAATGCTCTTCTGTCAACTCTACTGTCTTGTCAATTATGTAATTCATGTTATGATTTAAGTTGTGCTGCTGTGATACCAGAATTTCCCACGGGATCAATAAAGTGTATCGTATCATATCGTATATGATGCGTCAGGTCGGTATGAGTTTCTAGACACCAAACATGTATAGGTTTACCTTTATCTAAAGGGTTAAAAAAAATTCAAAATTTTGTCCAAAAAAGTGGCACACTTTTTGCGCCATTTTCCGCAACCTGTAGCGTTCTCATTTTTCAGGATCTATGGCTCAGTGACAGCTTATTTTTTATGACTCGAGCTGATGTTTTAATGGTACCATTTTTGCGCAGATGCTACATTTTGATCACCTGTTATTCCCTTTTGCGGAAAATTTGGGCGACCAAAAAATGTATTTTTGACGTTTGAAATTTTTTTGCTGCTATGCTGTTTACTGATCAGATTAATTGATTTTATATTTTGATAGATCAGCCATTTCTGAATACAGCGATACCAAATGTGTGTTTATTTTTCATTGTTTTAACGCTTTAATTTTCATTGGGGTGAAAGGAGAGTGATTTGAACTTTTAATTTTCTTTTTTTTATTTTACTAGTTCCCTTAGGGGACTATAAGGATCAGCAGTCTGATCGCTCATTCATTTCTGTTGATCACAGCTATACAGCTGAGATCACCAGAAATGCTCGTCTCTTGTAACAGGCAGTACTCGGCCGGCACTTACAAGAAGTGAGTCATGATAGATACAGGACCCTGTGCTACCATGTCAACAATCGGCTTCACGCACGTAACTTCCGATAGCGGCGGGTGAGTGCTTGTTTACCGCGGCGGGGATTTAAATCGTGCTGTCACATTTTAACTGCGCAATTTAAGGGGTTAATTGGTGCAGGTGGATCACTGATCCATCTGTGCCAGCGAGGTACATATGTCTGCTGTATAAATCAGCTGACATGTGCAGGACTCACCTCCGGCTCACCGCAACATCCACAGGTGATTACACCTTGATGGTTTAGGATGTACCAGTAAGGCCCGCGGCCGTTAAAGAGTTTATATGAGCTCTGATTGGTTGCTATAAGCAACAAAGGACATTCATAGTATAAGACAGCTTATGTATGAGGTAATATGATATCAGTAGAGAGATGTATAGAGAGAAAGACAGACAGACAAAGTTAGACACACAGAGACACAGACACGTACAGAAATACTGTGCACACACTGATACAGAGACAGACACAGAGACAGACACAGAGACACACAAACTGTTACACACGCACAGACAGAGACAGAAAGAGACAGAGACACAACGAGACAGACACAGAGACATGCACAGAGACTGACACAGAGACACACAGAGATGGAGACACATACAGACAGAGACAAATACAAAGACACACACAGAGACAGACAAACAGACAGACAGAGTGACAAAGACACACACAAACAGACACGCAGACACAGAGACCCAAATAGAAAGACACAGATACACAAACAGACATACACACAGGCACATAGAGAGACACACCCAGTGACAGAGGCACATAGAGACAGACAAAGAGACTGAGAGACACAGAGACACACAGACAGACACAGAGATGGAGGAGGTGTGACTCAACCAGGAGTCGACCCAGTCCAATTGGCATTGCTAGTCTTTATTGTGAGGAGGCGCAAAATAAAGACTAGCAATGGTCAATGGACTGGGTTGCCCCATAGTTGAGTGTAAGAAAAGGTCATTTTTTATGATATGCAAGTTGGTTTGAGGACGGATATAAAGTATTCTATATTTATGTATATAAAGGCTTACTGGTAGTGCTTGAACTTTATATAGGAAAAACCTGGTGACAGGTTCAATTTAAAGTCCCATAGAAGGACTATGTAAAAAAAAAAATGTAAAATATTTTTAAAAAACACTAAATGAATAGTAAGAAAGGAAAAAACATTATTTATGCAATAACAAAATGAAACAAAAAGTACATGTGCCGCCCCCGTGCCAACAGCCGGGCTGCTGCTCGGATCCGGATCCGCGGTGGCTCGAGGGGTCTCCGGACCCGGGGGGGGGGGGTGAATCGCTCGGCTACTCGATAAAAGGGGGGCTATGCACAGGGGTTGTTTTGGAAAGTTTGTGACGTCACCCACGTTGCGTGGTAATATGGAGTACCACAGCTGCGGTTGGGGAGCCCGGTGACAATGGTGTGGCAGCCTGATGTTTTAACACTAGAAGTCCCAGAGAGGGGTCATTTAACATTTCTACCTTTGGAACCCAGAGACTGGTCGAATGACCTGAAGGATTTTAGCTAACATCCTATAATCACTGTCTTTTGTTCTGTAATTAAGGCCATTACTATCGCACCACAGGAGGTTGTTGTTTTCCATTGAGTTTAGCCATTTAGTTTCTAGTTAGTTCTATTCAGTTTATTGTATGTCATTTGACACTCTTTCGGGACTTCAGGGGGAGCTCGAAATTTCTGGGACTTCTAGTGTCAACCCCTCCGTGGGTAGGGGGTTTGTGTCCTGGGGCCCGTTGGATGGTTGGTGAATGGGTGAAGCTGGGGTAGGAACAGGGGTATTTCAGTGTACTCACTCAGTCGAGGAATAACAACACCGACAGCTTGTAAACCAAAATTCTGAGCACCACTGCAGCTTGTAGGGAGCACGCTTGGGTCCGTGCCCTTGGTGTTGCTGTTAGCCTGCGACCAAGTCTTTGGCACCTCTGTCTCTGTTTGACCTGTGGGTATAAAACTCTTTGGGTCCCGCTCACCCGTAATGGAGTGAGCTTGCTCCCAGGGTTCATGCGTAGAATTTATTTGGACTGTATTAGGAAAGTCCTATCCCATCGGTGTGCTAGTACCCCGATTTTGGAGTGGGTTGGGGATGACACTTGAAGTCTTCTTCACCTCCATCAGGTAAATTACCGGAACGCGTGAAGCTACTTTCCAGCCTAGGGTCCACGTACCCTGTTGTGCCCTGGCCCCTGCCCGGTGATAGCTCAAGGCCACCGGCCACCCTCCTCAGCAGTCCGTGCCCCTTGACACTGTCCCCTGCAACCGGCGTTCCAGCTCCTACCAGGCCCAGACCAACGTCTGCCACCTAGTACACAGGAGCTCTCCTCCGTGGTCTCTCCTCACGAGAGTCACCACACACCTCCTCTCCTTTCACTCTCCACTGCTCAACTCCCCAAGCTCAACTGTCACATTCCCCTCACCAACTCCCCATGTGGGTGGCCCTATTCCCTTCAGGCCCCCCAATGGTGTGTCTGGTGGGTTAAAGTGGGAAGTGTTCCTAGGATTTGATTGGCTAAGGTGTTAGCAACACCAAAGGACCAGGATCCGTAACCAAGGAGGGTGGATACTGTGCAGAAGGGCAGATTGCACAATACCCTGTGACAACCTGATAGGCCAGGGTGTCACATACACATATTTAGTATCATCGTATCCTTTAAAACCTGATCTTTAATCTGAAACGTTAGTTAGTTAACCTCTTCAGTGAATGTCATAAAAAAACCTGGTATTTATTCATTACTAGAAATAGGCGGTGCGGTGAAATGAACATCTGTGTATGCTTAGTTGTGCTGACAGGAGCAGTGGACATGTGTTACACTGTTTACGCTTTCCCATATATCTGTTGTATGTCATCTCACTGCATTTGTGTTTTGTATGTGTTGCGTCATTTTACCTCTTTCGTCAGTGTCACCATTTCTCGTCAGTGTTGCCATGTCTCGTCGCTCAACGCAACATCGCTCAAGGCATGGCGATGTCAGGCAAGGGCGGACATACCCGACCACGCCTCCTTACAGCTCCATGACATCGCAAATGTGTAATTTGAAACACCAACACCTCATTATACCTGGATGTGGTATGGGTAGCACAATGTTAGACTGGGAACAGAATTGTGCTTACTCAGCCCAAAATTTGGGTTCCGCCCGCACGGTTGTCCCTGGTTACAATGGCTATGATGTGGGAATGAACTGCGGCTGTGCAACTGACAGTGCCGCAGTGCATTGCGGAATATGGTTACACCCGCAATTGGCAATTATGTATGAAGACTATTTATTCATTCTGCTATTTAATCTGTGATCTAGAAACTCGTATACTTAGAACATTTTCTGCTGCAAGTGACTCTCCTAGTTTTAAATCTACTAGTACACAGATGCATAACTTTTCATTTATTAACATTAAACTCATTTGCTAAGTGGATGCCCAAACATTTAGGTTGCCCAGGTCAGTCTATAATTCATGAACAGCTTCCACTAGCGGCATTATTCTACAAAGTTTGATGTCATTTACAAAAATAGAAACAACACACACAGTTCATCCCATCTTCTATATTGTTAATAAAAAAGTTGATTACTACCGGACCCAACCCTGAACCTTTAGTTGTTTAAAGAAGTTGTCCGACCATAAACTCCAATCTTTTGTTTAAGCTAATGTGTGCTGCATTGTCATCTAAAACACCCCTTCCATTTTTTTTATTTCTAACTTTTGTTCCTCTTGAATTATTACTAGAGATGAGCGATGTTCGAGTCGAATGGTTCCCCAATTTCATGTTCGAGTGATTTTGGGGGGGGGGTTCGAGTCGTTCGACGAACTCGAATGATTTGCTAAAAGTTTGGTAGTTCGAGTTACGTTCGAGAACCAAAAAGCGTGGCTAGTTACTAGCTGGCTTTTCACTGTAATAGTGTGAGTCACTGTGAATCATGATATTATCAAAATTCAGCGTATAGTGTGCGGGGCGGATGGAGTTTAGATCAGTGCTGCTGCTGAATGCTGAAAGAATGGCGATCGTCATTTTTTTTTTCCTAACCGCGCGTACAGTGTGGCAGGCCAGGCTGTCTGCAAATCACAGACACACACACAGCAAAGTGGATTTTTGCCAGACAAGCAAGGGCATATGTTATAGGCTGTGCATGACACATGTCCTTGCCTTATAAGACACGGCCATTTTCCCCATTGCTGACATTATCTCTCTGCTGCGGGTGGGTGACAGTCACCACTCCCGCTGCTGCTGTGTGCGCTATAGACATACAGTGCAATCTACAAAGCACTTTAGGGATTAGGGACTATTTGTAATTTCAGCCCTTTTAAGGGGTGTATTACAGCCATTCATAGCCATTGTTGCTAGGTAGGTCCATGCCAACGCTGTGCAGGGGTTTATATAAATAACAGCATCTGGCTGCATCAGCTCAGGCAATTCCTTGGTGCATTTTTTCATTCGCAGGGATAGAAAGTGAGGCTTTCTTTGCTATCCAGCTACCTACAGCACCTGTGCATTCTACACACCTGCCTATTTTTGCTACGCAATTTTAATTGCAAACAGTGCTGACACTTTTAGTGGCATATTAAAATTGTCTGGGATACTAACTTAGTGTTCCTTTGCTGTCCAGCTATCTACAGCACCTGTGCATTCTACACTCCTCTCCATTTCCGCAACGCAATTTTAAATTCCAAAAGTGCTGACACTTTTAGGGGCATAGTAAAATTGTCAGGGACACTACATTAGGGTTTCTTTGCTGTCAAGCAAGGTACACCACATGTGCATTCTACACTCCTCTCCATTTCTGCAACACAATTTTAATTTCCAAAAGTGCTGACACTTTTAGGGGCATAGTAAAATTGTCAGGGACACTACATTAGGGTTTCTTTGCTGTCAAGCAAGGTACACCACATGTGCATTCTACACTCCTCTCCATTTCTGCTACGCAATTTTAAAATCCAAAAGTGCTGACACTTTTAGGGGCATAGTAAAATTGTCAGGGATACTACCTTAGGGTTCCTCTCCTGTCAAGCAAGGTACACCACATGTGCATTCTACACTCCTCACCATTTCTGCTAAGTAATTTTAAATTCCAAAAGTGCTGACACTTTTAGGGGCATAGTAAAATTGTCTGGGATACTACCTTAGGGTTCCTCTCCTTTCAAGCAAGGTACACCACATGTGTATTCTACACTCCTCTCCATTTCTGCGACGCAATTTTAATTTCCAAAGTGATGACACTTTTAGTGGCATAGTAAAATTGTCAGGGAAACTACCTTAGGGTTTCTTTGCTGTCAAGCAAGGTACACCACATGTGCATTCTACACTCCTCTCCATTTCTCCTACGCAATTTTAAATTCCAAAAGTGCTGACACTTTTAGGGGCATAGTAAAATTATCAGGGATACTACCTTAGGGTTCCTCTCCTGTCAAGCAAGGTACACCACACGTGCATTCTACACTCCTCTACATTTCTCCTACGCAATTTTAAATTCCAAAAGTGCTGACACTTTTAGGGGCATAGTAAAATTGTCAGGGATACTACCTTAGGGTTCCTCTCCTGTCAAGCAAGGTACACCACATGTGCATTCTACACTCCTCTACATTTCTCCTACGCAATTTTAAATTCCAAAAGTGCTGACACTTTTAGGGGCATAGTAAAATTGTCAGGGATACTACCTTAGGGTTCCTCTCCTGTCAAGCAAGGTACACCACATGTGCATTCTACACTCCTCACCATTTCTGCTAAGTAATTTTAAATTCCAAAAGTGCTGACACTTTTAGGGGCATAGTAAAATTGTCTGGGATACTACCTTAGGGTTCCTCTCCTTTCAAGCAAGGTACACCACATGTGGATTCTACACTCCTCTCCATTTCTGTGACGCAATTTTAATTTCCAAAGTGATGACACTTTTAGTGGCATAGTAAAATTGTCAGGGAAACTACCTTAGGGTTTCTTTGCTGTCAAGCAAGGTACACCACATGTGCATTCTACACTCCTCTCCATTTCTCCTACGCAATTTTAAATTCCAAAAGTGCTGACACTTTTAGGGGCATAGTAAAATTATCAGGGATACTACCTTAGGGTTCCTCTCCTGTCAAGCAAGGTACACCACACGTGCATTCTACACTCCTCTACATTTCTGCAATGCAATTTTAATTTCCAAAAGTGCTGACACTTTTAGGGGCATAGTAAAATTGTCAGGGATACTACCTTAGGGTTCCTCTCCTTTCAAGCAAGGTACACCACATGTGTATTCTACACTTCTCTCCATTTCTGCTACGCAATTTTTAACTGCAGGTAGTCCAGGCAATCTTTGACGAAGGTGCAGGTGTAGATATGCTGTTGCCTTCATCCAAAGGTGGTTCTCTTGATGTCTGAGAGAGCTCAACACCAGCAGCTGTTTCCACTTCAAAAACAACTGACGACCTGCCAATCACACTGCCTGTTGCAGGTAAAGGGGGTGGAAGGTTAGCATCAAAAAGCATGTGTGACTGCTGTCTTCACAGTCACAGAGGATGAAGAGCTCACAGATGCCATTGATGGGGCAGACGGTGGTTGCACAGCCCTGCTAGGCCGCATTGTAGCACAGTGAACTTCCCATTGTGACTTATGCTTCATTTAAAGTAGTGTACAGGGTGGGCTCCCCAATATACAGCAAAACCACACAATAGGAAAAGGACTCTAGGCAGTTGGGTTGATAAATGACTGTTTAACTTTCCAAAAACAAACAATAAGAACCATACATAAAACATAAAGAATAGAACAATCTATTCACAATTCCAAAAGCCTATACCACTATGCTTCGACACTCGTAATGGCGATTTATACCCCTGCTCACCAACTTTTGCCTAACCAAGGGACTGTCTTAACAGTTGCCTACTACCTGGTATTTCCTCTGCGTAGCAGGAGTAATTGTGTGTGTGTGTGTGTGTGTGTGTGAACACGACTTACCAGTGTCGCATCACAAGAGCTTACAACTTATCTACCTAAACATAGACAAAACCCATTACCCCTCTTAATACCCTTGTTAGCTGAAGCCTCACAGGTTAAGGCAGATGACAGTGTGCAGGCAAACCACACAGCTCAGCAACACAGTCCTGGATATCTTGTAAAGCCACAGTACATGCAAACATGTGTCGCTGTCACGCTATGATTTTAACTGTAACTGACAAATTGACAGAGCAGAGGCATCAAGTCTTATTGTCTATATAGTCTTCCGAAGCAGACCAGATATGTGTTTTGCTAAGAAAACAAAGTGTTGCTTGCACGCATTACTGTCTGGTCCCAGCCTACCATACCCGGATACTGTGGTGTCCAGTTGCCATCAATACAGAGTTTACGATTCTCTCCCGGTTAACAGTATAGATCGCACCGTAAGAGTGTCGGTCTGTGGCACAGGATGCTGTTCACAGGCGTTACGGTCGTCCTCATTAAACTCCAACACGAGTCTCCTCACAATTCACCAAAGTGTTTCCGCGGTGGCTCCTTGCTGTAACGCACACCTTAAGCTTTTCCTTCACTTCACAGACAGCACCTCCTCTGCTCTCCAAGTCCACAGCTGAAGACCGTTTTGCTATTGCTATAGTGACCAAACGGTCAAAGGAAGATGCAAAAAAACAGCAGCCCCTTGTGGGTAGTCTGCAACAATGCATGCAATGAACGGCAAATAAGCATGTTGCATTCACAGTGGATAAAGCTCATCAATACACCCTCACCCTATCACTTCATATCCATGTGACAGTTCATAGACGAAGTACTCAAAGTAGTCAGTTTTTAGCTTCTACTTACAGATTGGTGACAAATCTTACAAATGACATGACTTGGGTGATCTTTTGCAATGTAAAAAAAGGCCCTGGCTTACAGTCCATGCGACCTGCAGAGCCACGACGACTTCTGCTCAGAGGCAGAGTTGTGGCTGAGGATTCAGTTGTTGACGTGCTTCCAGTACTTTGTCTCTATCCAGGAAGATGCAACATAACCTCGTCGTCAGTAGCATCCTCCTCCCCCTTCTCTGCTGATCTCATCGACTGGCTGACTTCGGTTTGACAGTAAGTGCGGTCTCCAACCTCATCATCACCCTGTGTGTTTTCACTCCCCTTGTAATGACTCCTCCGAGCGAACCTCTTCCTGCCCTGACCGAATAGTAAAGTTGTCGTTCCAATCAGGTATCTGAGTCTCCTCAGCATGTTCCCCATTGTCAACACCAGGAGGATTTACAGTTTGAGAATGAGGGTGTACATTATGCTCAGCACCTTCATCGGGGCCTGGATCCGACTCACAAAGCTTCTGGGCATCAGTGCAGATCATTTCCTTGTCTAGACTCACTGCATCTTTGAAACAGACCTTTGATTCCCAGGCAATAGTGTGACTGAACTGGTCTGCAGACTCAACTATCTCTGTTACCGCATACTCAGCAGGGCTGGTGGAAATGTTTGAGCTGTTAGGAAGCAAGTGCGATTGGGTTGACACCACAGAGGAATGGAGTATTTGGGATATTGAAGTTGAGGTGGAGGAGAGGCCACTTGATAGAGCACTTGAGAGCAACTGCTCTTTTGGTGCCTCATCTACATTTGGTAGCGATGGTCGAGTCCCTGAAAAAAGGGATCATATCAGATTATCCATGGGAAGAAGTACACCTCTTATTTTGGCTGGTAGTTGGTGTTATAAATCGGTGCCGCTGTAGACGCAAGCAGCCTGCTGTGGTTCCAGTTGCGTCCAGGCGTAAGCTGCCATTTTTGGTCGTGCCTCGGGTCGTCCAGCTGGCTGCTTCCTCAACCATGTCTAAGTGTGGAGAGACAGCTTGTGTGCATGCTTGTGCCGATTTACCCCAGACACAGCCAAAGTACAGTTTTTAGCCTAGTGAGCATGTTCAGCGTGACTGTGCCATTCCTGAGGCTAAGTCCTCAGTTAGTGCTACTGAGCATGCTCCCACACTTCATGAGAAAATCCTCTTTGCACAGGTACTTGGACTCCATGCCGTGTGTAAGTCCTGTGTTGGGCCTACAGAGCATGCAGAAGCTGATAGTCTGTTTTCTGAGACTGTTTTCAGGCAAATGGCATGCACAGGCACTTAGTGCATCAGAGGATAGGTCCATTAAGGAACTCACTGGCCATGTCCATGAGGTGTCAGTCCATGATAGTCCAGAGGGCATCAGGTGTCCTGATTATGTGGCCACTCCAGACTGGCTCGCAGAGGCCCGCCCCTATGATTTGGCACCTCATCATTGTTCGTTAGACGATGACTGGTGAGGTGTTTGGGGCGTGGCTGCTATGATGTCATCATTGAAGTGGCTGTTCCAGATAGGCCGCTGGTTATGTCACTGATGACGTGGCACTCTGCTTTTGGCTCATGGAGGTGCATTGTGGTCCACATTGGGTTGGGGCGGACCCAGGTTAGAAAAGAGGCTGGAGACAACAAGGAGGTGCGCAGTCTTTTATTATGCTCAGACAGAGCACATCTCCATGTGTTGAACCAATTGTGGCTTTAGGGCAGAGGTAGGCAGGGATATGGCGTCGGTGCAGGACGCCACCACACTTGGTAACGCAGAACGGTTACGACCAGCTCCTGTCTTACCAGTCCTGCCAGTGTAGCACGGTGGCATTAGCTGTCCACAGGTGGGCCTCCTAAGCACACGGAAAGCTTACCCAATGGCCCCTGTGTTGTTAACAGGGAGTTCCTGGGCTGGGTGTGTGGACCCTGTGACGCTAACAGGGTTCCCAGTCTCCAGATCCGAGTGTCATCTAACTCGGTTCAGGCTACTATTTTTTTCAGAGCCACCCAGCTCTGTATCCTCCGCCTAACCTTCGGGTTACCAGCATCTCCTTTTCCATCTAGGAGCACAGTGGTCCCCGACTGGCGATTGTGATATATACCACCTTATCCAAATCTGCCAGTCCCCCCGTAACAGATGGTGTGCCTTCAGCAGATATTACTGTTGCTTAACCACCAAACCCATGGACACAAACTTTTTTTCCCCTTTCTAACACACCTGTTCCCCTTTCCACCAGCATCTGGCCTTTTTCCACTCATTTTGTAATGACAAAATTTGCAACTCTGCAGGGACACCCTACTCAACGCCGTCTCAGCACAGCAGCCATCCCTCGGTCCCTCAGATGTGGACAACTAAAAGACCATTTCCTCATAGCTATGACAAAGCGTTGAGATTCACTCTGTGCAGCACTGGTGTTTAGTGGAAAAGCCGATCTAAGATTGCGTACCAGCTTCTGCTGATACTCATGCATACGTGCATCCCTTTGTATGGCAGGACTTATTTTGCTAAATTTTTTCTTGTACCGGGAATCTAAGAGTGTGGCAACCCAGTAGTCAGCATTACTTCTAATTCTGACAATCCGAGGGTCATGTTGTAGGTAGTACAGCAAGAAGGCGCTCATGGGTCTTGCGCATCCAGGAGGACAAAGTCCTTGCTGTGTTGGTGGCGGAGAGGTGAGAATCATGCTTCCTTCCTCTGCCCTCTCCCCCCAACCTCGCACAACAGAAATGTGATCATGCTCTCCCTCATCTACTGAGTAGAGATGAGCGAACCGGTCGTGGTTCAGCTCGAGTTCGGTTCGTCGAACGGAAGTCCCGTTCGAGTTCAGTTCGTCGAACCGAACTCGAACCACATAGGAAACAATGGCAGGCATTCACAAACACATAAAAACACCTAGAAAACACCCTCAAAGGTGTCCAAAAGGTGACAAACAACTCACAACACAAACACATGGGAAAGTGACAAGGACATATACTCATGCGAAAACAAAAGAGCTGGACAAGGAAAAGAAGGAGGAGACACAGATATAGGCATGGCACGCCCTTCTAAAATCATGTAAAACACCGCAAGGTGACTCCAAGCGGAGTCTCCCTTTTTTCCAAAAATTGGGCCACACAGACACCCACCCCTTCAGTGGCAGCACTTGTGCCCCAGTTGTACACTTCACAGCTAGATTTGCATCAAGCACATTCAAAAATACGCCATCCTTAACTGTCCCCAGGATGACACCGGGGTAGGTAGCAAAGTCTTTGCTGAACCATGACTTGTTCATCTTGGCTCCTTTTAAAAAAACACAGCAAGCAAGGGTTACTCCAAGTGGAGTCTCCCTTTTTTCCAAAAATTGGGCCCCACACACACCCACCCCTTCAGTGGCAGCACTTGGGCCCCAGTTGTACACTTCACAGCTAGATTTGCATCAAGCACATTCAAAAATACGCCATCCTTAACTGTCCCCAGGATGACACCGGGGTAGGTAGCAAAGTCTTTGCTGAACCATGACTTGTTCATCTTGGCTCCTTTTAAAAAAACACAGCAAGCAAGGGTTACTCCAAGTGGAGTCTCCCTTTTTTCCAAAAATTGGGCCCCACACACACCCACCCCTTCAGTGGCAGCACTTGGGCCCCAGTTGTACACTTCACAGCTAGATTTGCATCAAGCACATTCAAAAATACCCCATCCTTAACCGTCCCCAGGATGACACCGGGGTAGGTAGCAAAGTCTTTCCTGATCCCAGCTCTGTTCATCTTGGCTCCTTTTAAAAAACACAGCAAGCAAGGATTACTCCAAGCGGAGTCTCCCTTTTTTCCAAAAATTGGGCCCCACACACACCCACCCCTTCAGTGGCAGCAGTTGGGCCCCAGTTGTACACTTCACAGCTAGATTTACATCAAGCACATTCAAAAATACGCCATAATTAACCGTCCCCAGGATGACCCCGGGGTAGGTAGCAAAGTCTTTGCTGAACCATGACTTGTTCATCTTGGCTCCTTTTAAAAAAAAACAGCAAGCAAGGGTCACTCCAAGCGGAGACTCCCTTTTTTCCAAAAATTGGGCCCCACACACACCCACCCCTTCAGTGGCAGCAGATGGGCCCCAGTTGTACACTTCACAGCTAGATTTGCATCAAGCACATTCAAAAATACGCCATAATTAACCGTCCCCAGGATGACACCGGGGTAGGTAGCTAAGTCTTTCCTGATCCCAGCTCTGTTCATCTTGGCTCCTTTTAAAAAACACAGCAAGCAAGGGTTACTCCAAGCGGAGTCTCCCTTTTTTTCCAAAAATTTGGCCACACAGACACCCACCCCTTCAGTGGCAGCACTTGGGCCCCAGTTGTACACTTTACAGCTAGATTTGCATCAAGCACATTCAAAAATACGCCATAATTAACCGTCCCCAGGATGACACCGGGGTAGGTAGCAAAGTCTTTGCTGAACCATGACTTGTTCATCTTGGCTCCTTTTAAAAAAACACAGCAAGCAAGGGTTACTCCAAGCGGAGTCTCCCTTTTTTCCAAAAATTGGGCCCCACACACACCCACCCCTTCAGTGGCAGCAGTTGGGCCCCAGTTGTACACTTCACAGCTAGATTTGCATCAAGCACCTTCAAAAATACGCCATAATTAACCGTCCCCAGGATGACCCCGGGGTAGGTAGCAAAGTCTTTGCTGAACCATGACTTGTTCATCTTGGATCATTTTTAAAAACAATGTAAGCAAGGGTTACTCCTAGCGGAGTCTCCCTATTTTCAAAAAATTGGGCCACACAGACACCCACCCCTTCAGTGGCAGCAGTTGTGCCCCGGTTGTACACTTCACAGCTATATTTGCATCAAGCACATTCAAAAATACGCCATAATTAACCGTCCCCAGCATGACACTGGGGTAGGTAGATAAAGTCTTTGCTGAACCATGACTTGTTCATCTTGGATCATTTTTAAAAATAATGTAAGCAATGGTTACTCCAAGCGGAGTCTCCCTTTTTTCCAAAAATTGGGCCACACAGACACCCCTTCAGCGGCAGCACTTATGCCCTAGTTGCAAACAGGATGTTTTGATTTGCATCAAGCACATTCCAAATCCACAAGCATTTACTCTCCCCAGGATGACACAGGGGTAGTAAATTCCTTGTGGATCCATGACTTGTTCATTTTGATGAACGTCAGTCTGTCCACATTTTCACTGGAAAGACGCGTGCGCTTATCTGTCAGCACACACCCAGCAGCACTGAAGACACGTTCAGAGACAACGCTGGCAGCTGGACACGACAAAATCTCGAAGGCGTAACTGGAGAGCTCTGGCCATTTTTCAAGATTTAAAGCCCAAAATGAGCAAAGCTCCATTTGCAAAGTCATGGCATCAATGTTCATTTGGAGATACTCCTGTATCATCCTCTCCAGACGTTGACTATGTGTCAGACTTGTTGTCTCTGGTGGCCTTGCAAAAGAGGGTCTAAAAAAATTATGAAAAGATTCCATAAAATTGCTGTTACCAGCCCCAGATACGGTCCTACTGGTACGGGTAGACTGTTGAAGATGACGAGACCGTCCCATGTTTGGCAAGTTACAACTGGGAGATTCCCTCCCTGCACCTGCACGGTTGTTTGGTGGAAAAGCCGAGCTAAGATCGAGTAACAGCTTCTGCTGATACTCCTGCATACGTGCGTCCCTTTCTATGGCTGGAATTATGTCACAAAATTTGGACTTGTACCGGGGATCTAATAGTGTGGCAATCCAGTAGTCATCATCACTTCTAATTTTGACAACACGAGAGTCATGTTGGAGGTAGTGCAACAAGAAGGCACTCATGTGTCTTGCGCAGCCATGCGGACCAAGTCCACGCTGTGTTTGTGGCATAGAGGTGCTACCCGTTCTTTCTTCCTCTGACATCTCCCCCCAACCTCTTTCAACTGAAATTTGACCAAGGTCTCCCTCATCCGCTGAGTCTTCCATGTCCATGGACAGTTCGTCCTCCATTTCTTCATGTTCTCTTGCACCTTCCTCAACATTTCGCCTGCTACTATGCGCCCTTGTTGATCCCTGTCCCCCATGGTTCCATGCCTGCTGCGTTGGTGATGATGAACGTCTGGACCTTGGTGATGTTGTCGTCCCTTGCGCATATGAATCCTCCTGTAGTTCCTCCCCTTCCTGTTGTCCCACCCCCTGACTCCGAATAGTGTTTAGCGTGTGCTCCAGCATGTAAATGACTGGAATCGTCATGCTGATAATGGCATTGTCAGCACTAAACATATTCGTCACCATGTCGAAACTGTGCAGAAGGGTGCATAGGTCCTTGATCTGAGACCACTCCATCAGGGTGATCTGCCCCACCTCTGCATCTCGTTAGCCCAGGCTATACGTCATGACGTATTGCACCAGGGCTCGGCGGTGCTGCCACAGTCGCTGTAACATGTGGAGAGTCGAATTTTAGCGTGTCGGCACATCGCATTTCAGGCGATGAACCGCAGGCCGAAAGACTTCTGGAGAGATGCAAGTCGCTCAGCTGCGGCTGTTGAACGGCGGAAGTGAGCAGACAGTTTTCGTGCCCTGATCAGAAGGCCATCTATGCCGGGATAGTGTGTTAAAAATTGCTGGACAACAAGGTTCAACACGTGAGCCATACAAGGCACGTGTGTCACCTTGCCCAGGCGAAGGGCCGCACCCAGATTTGCAGCATTGTCACACACGTCCTTACCAGGCTGCAGGTTGAGTGGAGACAACCATTTATTAATCTCGGACCGCAGAGCTGACCACAACTCCTCAGCTGTGTGACTCCTATTCCCAAGACATGTCAAGCTAAAGACCGCCTGATGTTGTTGCGCTCTGCTGCCAGCATAGTAATGAGGGGTGCGTGATTCCTTCTGCGCAGCGCGAACGCTGGTGGCCTGACCAGGCAGGCTTGGGGTGGAGGTGGAGGACCCAGATGAGGTGGAGGAGGCAGAAGCAGTGGCGGAACTTGGACAGACAGAGGATTGACACACAAGTCGTGGGGATGGCAAGACTTGTGCAGCAGACCCTTCACCATCTATCACCATAGTTACCCAGTGCCCAGTCAGCGACATGTAATGTCCCTGTCCATGCTTACTGGTCCAAGTATCGGTGGTGAAATGCACCCGTTCACACACAGAGTTTCTCAAGGAAGCGGTGATGTTGTGTGCAACATGCTGGTGTAGCGCGGGCACACCTTTCTTAGAGAAGTAGTGGCGACTGGGCATCTGGTACTGGGGCACAGCGACAGACATAAGGTGTCTAAAATCCTGTGTGTCCACCAGGCGGAAAGGCAGCATTTCGGTAGCCAAGAGCTTACAGATGGATAAAGTCAACCTCTTAGCTTTGTCATGGATCGCAGGAAATGGCCTTTTATTTGTCCACATCTGAGGGACAGAGATCTGGCTGCTGTATGTAGACGTTGTTGAGTAGGATGTCCCTGGAAAAATGCAGCTTTGTGAGGAAAGTGCAGGCGTAGACATGATGTCGCCTTCATCCAACGTTGGTGCTATCGATGTCTGAGAGAGCTGTACACACGTACTTGTTTCCCCTTCCAAACCAACTGACGACCTACCAAGCAAACTGCCTGTTGAGGTTACAGTGGTGGAAGTTGTGCGTGGAAAACCAGGTGTGACAGCTGTCCCCACAGTCCTAGAAGATGAAGAGCGCGCGGATGCACTAGAAGGGGCAGGCGGTGGATGGTTCGCTCCGCTAGGCCGTATTGCAGCACGGTGAGCTTCCCACCGGGACATATGATATTTATTCATGTGACGATTCATGGAAGAAGTTGTTAAACTGCTGAGGTTTTGACCTCTACTAACAGAATCATGACAATTTTTACAAATCACATAATTTGGGCGATCTTTTGCTATGTCAAAAAGGACCAGGCTAGGCAAGGCTTAGAGGGCATGCGACCTGCTGATCCACCCTGACTAGTGCTCAGAGGCACAGTGGTGGCTGAGGATGCAGTTGTAGACGTGCTACCAGTACTCCTACTCTGTCCAGGAAGGAGCAAGGTAACTTCGTCGTCAGTTGCATCCTCCTCCACCGCCTCTGTTGACCTCCTCGAGTGCCTGACTGTGGGTTGACAGTAGGTGGGATCTAGAACTTCCTCATCAATTGTTGTGTTTGCACTCCCCTCACCCTCAGACCGAGCCTCTTCTTGCCCTGACCGAATATTTAAGTTGTCATCCCAATCTGGTATCTGCGTCTCATCATCATCAGTATGTTCCTCATTTTCTATAACAACAGGTGTTACAGTTGGTGAAAAAGGGTCAACATAATGCTCAGAAACTTGGTCCTCACGGCCTGAATCAAAATCACAAAGGTTCTGGGCATCACTGCAGACCATTTCCTGGTCTGTACTCACTGTAGCTTGGGAGCAGACCTCTGATTCCCAGGCTATAGTGTGACTGAACAGCTCTGCAGACTCAGCCATCTCAGTTCCACCATACTGTGCAGGGCGGATGGAGACTTCAGAGCTGGGAGAAAGCAAGTTTGATTGGGATGACAACTCAGAGGACTGGTGTTTTTTGGATGCGGTAGTTGAGGTGGCGGAGAGGGCACTTGTTGGACCACTTGAGATCCATTCAAGCATTTTCCTTTTTTGGCCATCATCTACCTTTGTTCCAGTTGTTCATGTCCGTAAAAAAGGGAGCACATCGGATTGTCCACAGTAAGTAGTAGACATCTTACTTTTGCTGGAAGATGGTCTATCTTCAGCAGATGTTAATGGAGCTTTGCCACCTTCCCCACGGACAAACACTTTTTTAAATTTTCCCACACGCCTCTTCCCCTTTCCACCAGCATCTGTCATTTTGCCACTCATTTTGATAGCGACAAGATTGTGCACTTAAAATGTGGTAGTAAAAATTGAGAGGTGGTGTAGATTTCAGCGGTGGTCTAGTTTTATTAACAGCAGAATAAACAACAATAATTATCCCTGACAATGCAACTACGGCCCTTAAACTGGCAGCAGTGTTTTCTAGTATAATGGCTTAGTAACAATGAGTTTGAGTGTGCAATGCAGGCAGAGGTGCTGCAAATATCTTTGCACTTGTGGGACAATACAGAAGTCCAACAGCCACGTTTAGGATGCCACTAAGTTCACTCAGTGTTTGCTAGTATAATGGCTTAGTAACAATGAGTTTGAGTGTGCAATGCAGGCAGACGTGCTGCAAATATCTTTGCACTAGTGGGACAATACAGAAGTCCAACAGCCACGTTTAGGATGCCACTAAGTTCACTCAGTGTTTGCTAGTATAATGGCTTAGTAACAATGAGTTTGAGTGTGCAATGCAGGCAGACGTGCTGCAAATATCTTTGCACTTGTGGGACAATACAGAAGTCCAAAAGCCACATTAGGATGCCACTAAGTTCACTCATTGTTTGCTAGTATAATGGTTTAGTAACAATGAGTTTGAGTGTGCAATGCAGGCAGACGTGCTGCAAATATCTTTGCACTAGTGGGACAATACAGAAGTCCAACAGCCACGTTTAGGATGCCACTAAGTTCACTCATGTTTGCTAGTATAATGGCTTAGTAACAATGAGTTTGAGTGTGCAATGCAGGCAGACGTGCTGCAAATATCTTTGCACTTGTGGGACAATACAGAAGTCCAACAGCCACGTTTAGGATGCCACTAAGTTCACTCAGTGTTTGCTAGTATAATGGCTTAGTAGCAATGAGTTTGAGTGTGCAATGCAGGCAGACGTGCTGCAAATATCTTTGCACTTGTGGGACAATACAAAAGTCCAACAGCCACGTTTAAGATGTCACTAAGTTCACTCAGTGTTTGCTAGTATAATGGCTTAGTAACAATGAGTTTGAGTGTGCTATGCAGGCAGACGTGCTGCAAATATCTTTGCACTTGTGGGACAATACAGAAGTCCAACAGCCACGTTTAGGATGCCACTAAGTTCACTCAGTGTTTGCTAGTATAATGGCTTAGTAACAATGAGTTTGAGTGTGCAATGCAGGCAGACGTGCTGCAAATATCTTTGCACTTGTGGGACAATACAAAAGTCCAACAGCCACGTTTAAGATGTCACTAAGTTCACTCAGTGTTTGCTAGTATAATGGCTTAGTAACAATGAGTTTGAGTGTGCAATGGAGGCAGACTTTTTTTGTTTTTTTTTTAAACAATGTGATACCACACAATGGAGTTAGTTTATGCTCACTTTATTGAAAAATTATTTAAAACAATCACCAACACACAAAGTGAAATACTAATATAATATAAAAGCTAAAAAGTAGTCCTGCTGTGTGGTGATCCGGATACAGCATTAATAATATGCCTGCATTGATTTTAATAATATGCTCACTCACAAGAGAGGTAAATAGTCAAAGGCTGAGCCCATATAATGCAGGAGATCTAAAGTACAACCCCCCCAGGGGTCTGAGAATCAGGTACACCGAAGTGAAATGTATAGTAACAACCACTGTCAAAGATCACTCAAGTAGTCAGAGTAAAAAGCAACCTTGCAGCAACCAGTTGTATCAAAAACGTACCGGATAGATCAGACGACTGGGGGTGTATCCAGGATCACAAGCCCGAAGCGCTTTTCGGCAACCTTTCTCAAGGGCCGTTACAAGGTTGCCGAAAAGCGCTTCGGGCTTGTGATCCTGGATACACCCCCAGTCGTCTGATCTATCCGGTACGTTTTTGATACAACTGGTTGCTGCAAGGTTGCTTTTTACTCTGACTACTTGAGTGATCTTTGACAGTGGTTGTTACTATACATTTCACTTCGGTGTACCTGATTCTCAGACCCCTGGGGGGGTTGTACTTTAGATCTCCTGCATTATATGGGCTCAGCCTTTGACTATTTACCTCTCTTGTGAGTGAGCATATTATTAAAATCAATGCAGGCATATTATTAATGCTATATCCGGATCACCACACAGCAGGACTACTTTTTAGCTTTTATATTATATTAGTATTTCACTTGGTGTTGGTGATTGTTTTAAATAATTTTTCAATAAAGTGAGCATAAACTAACTCCATTGTGTGGTATCACATTGTTTTAAGATATTGAGGAGTATGCATATATTTGGTATAATTGGGGGATTATTACGTGAGAACACGAAGTTGTAATATGGTTCACTGTAACCCCCCTCTTTTCATGAAAACTGTTATAATGGAGGCAGACGTGCTGCAAATATCTTTGCACTAGTGGGACAATACAGAAGTCCAATTGCCACGTTTAGGATGCCACTAAGTTCACTCAATGAGTTTGAGTGTGCAAAGGGCAGGAGGGTACAGTGGCAGGGTTGTGGGTCTCTGGGTAGAGGATAGGAAGCCTGCCTTTCTATCCCTCCTAATAGGGAAATGCAGCAAGGAAATCCCTGACCTTAGCTACACAGACGCTGTCATCTTGTGTAGCTGTTAAACTCTGTTTTCACGGACCTGTCACCTATGGCTCTGACCCTGCTGGTATTAGCCTTTAAAAGGACTGATAGAAAGTGCTATCCCTATGCTGTACAGTGCAGTGTATAGAGCGTACACAGCAGTATCGGAGCTAGGCGCTGCGCCAGCACTGACTGACACCAAGGACGCAGAAGGCAGATAATGGCGTGCTGGAGGAAAATGTCCGTTTTTATAATGCAGGGACATGTGACATGGACATCCTATCACACATGCCATTCCTTCTCTGGCTAAAAGTCCACTTAGCTGTGTGTGTGTCTGGGATTGGCTGACATGCTGGCCCGCCCCACTACACGCGCGCGCTTAGGGAAGGAAGACAAGGAAAAAAAAAAAATGGCGATCGCCATTATCCATACAGCAGTGATCTGAATGCGCTGTTCCCGCACACTATACACTGAAATTTCATAATAGTGTGAGTCACAGAGTGACTATCTAGAACAGCCCCCAAAATCACTCGAGCCGCGAACTGGAGAACCTCGAACCGCGAACCGCGCTCAACTCTACTACTGAGTCTTCCATGCCCATTGCCAGTTCGTCTTCCATTTCTTTCTGGGCTCCAGCACCTTCCTCAACAGTTTGGCTAATACTATGCACCCTTGTTAATCCCTCTCCCCCACCGTCCCATGCCTGCCGCCTTGGTGCTGCTGAACGTGTGGACCTTGTAGATCTTGTGATCCCTTCCACATATGACTCCTCCTGTACTTCCTCCCCTTCCTCTTGTGCCACCACCTGACTCTGAATAATGCTTATAGAGTGCTCCAGCATGTAGATGACCGGAATTGTCATAATGATAATAGCATCATCAGTGCTAAACATCTTCTTTGCCATTTGTAAACTGTGAAGAAGGGTGCATAGGTACTTGATCTGAGACCACTCAAGCAGTGGGATCTGCCCCACCTCTGGATCTTGTTAGCCCAGGCTAATGTATTGCATAGTCATAACGTATTGCAGCAGGGCTCGCCGGTGTTGCCACAGGCGCTGCAACATGTGCAGATTCAAATTCCTGCATGTCGGCAAATCGTATTGCAGGCGGTTAACAGGCAGACCGAAAGACTTCTGGAGCGATACAAGTTGTTCAGCTGTGGGGAGTGAACGGTGGAAGTGAGCACATAGCGAGCGTACCCTCTGCAGAATGCCATGTAGGCTGGGATAGTGGTTTAAAAATTGCTGGACAACCAGGTTCAACATGTGAGCCATACAAGGCACGTGTGTCACATTGCCCTGGTGAAGGGCCGCACCCAGGTTTGCATCATTGTCGCACACGGCTGTTACGTCACCACCGGAGTCCGCTCCAGCAACTTGTACTCTGATCGCCAGGTGAGATCATGTTCCTTTTGTAGATAGTGCTGTTGATGGGAGAGGAGTCGATGCCAGCGGCGCTGGTGGCCGTAGGTTTCGCACAGCCACTGGGCTGGGTTACCTTGAGATCTGCAGTACCACTGGCTGACTGTAGGTAGTGGTTGTCTCACAGCTGAAGTACCATCATTCAGCTACAACCAAAGGGAAGACACCACACCTTTTTTTGGGCCCCTCTTGTCTGCTGACCACTGCCAGACATAATTCTGAACTTCTGGTTCCTGTTCGGCCCAGTTTTGTTTTGTGATTTTGTGTGCTGACTACCGCTTGTTTCCTGGCTACATCTCCTGCCTGATGTTTATGTACCTCGTTGCCCGATCCGCATTTCACCTCTGCTTGTTTTCTGATTAAGTCCTGGACATCCAATTCTGTTCATGTTCCTCAATTCATGGTTTGACCCTGCCTGACTACTACTCTCTCGGACTGCAGCCTTCCACAGGTATTGATCACCTTTGGCCCTGTGTAATTCCAAATCCCTGTGTAGGGATTAATGGATTTCAGGGTTCTAGGGGTGCAGCTTGTTGAGTGCCTTCCCTCTAACCTATCCTTTACAGCCCATTTGAGTCTGTAGATCCAGGCTGGCGTTACACTGTGCCCTCTGCAGAAGGCCATCTAGGCCGGGATAGTGGTTTAAAAATTGCTGGACAACCAGTTTAACACGTGAGTCATACAAGGCACATGTGTCACATTGTCACGGCGAAGGGCCGCACCCAGGTTTGCATCATTGTCGCACACGGCCTTCCCTGGCTGCTGGTTGAGTGGAGACAACCATTGATGAAACTCAGTCTTCAGAGCTAACCGTCCACAACTCTTCAGCGGTGTGACTCACAATTCCCATACAGTTCAAAGTAAAGATTTGACCGCCTGATAGTGTTGAGCTCTGCTGCCAGCATAGTAAGTAGGTGTGCGGGATTCCATGTGCACAGTTACAACGGGGGTGGCCTTAACAGACAGGTTTTGAGCGGAGGTTGAGGACCTAGACGAGGTTGAGGAGGCAGAAGCAGTGGAGGAACTTTTACATACAGAGGAAGGATTGACACACAACTCGTGGGGACGGAAAGACTTGTACAGCAGACCCTTCTCCATCTCTCACCATAGTTACCCAGTGCCCACTCAGCGACATGTAACGGCCCTGTCCATGCTTACTGGTCCAAGTATCTGTGGTGAAATGCACCCTGTCACACACAGAGTTTCTCAAGGAAGCGGTAATGTTTTGTGCGACATGCTGGTGTAGCGCGGGCACGCCTTTCTTAGAGAAGGACTGGCGACCGGGCATTTGCTCTTGGGGCACTGCGATGGGCATAAGGTCTTGAAACTCCTCTGTGTCAAAAGGGAGGAAAGGCAGCATTTCTGTATCCAACAGCTTGCAGATGCTGAAAGTCAACCTCTTAGGCATGTCATGCCCTTCTAAAATCATGTAAAACACAGCAAGGGGACACCAACCACAGTCTCCCTCTCTTCCAATAATTGGGACCCAGACAACACTTAAGTGGCGTCAATTGTCCCGCAGATGCAAACTTAAAAAGTTGATTTGCATGAAGCACTATCAAAAATCCACCAGCCTTTTGCCTCTCCTGGATGACCCAGGGGTAGAAAAGTTCTCTCTGATCCATGAATTTCTCATCTTGGTTCATTTTTCAAAAAAAAAGGGGACTCCAACCACAGTCTCCCTCTTTTCCAAAAATTGGGCCACACACACATCACTTCACTGGCATCAGTTGCCCCCCAGTTGCAAACTTAAAAGTTTGAATGAAGCACTATCAAAAATCCACCAGCCTTTCGCCTCCCCTGGTTGACACAGGGGTAGAAAAATCCTTGCAGATCCATGACTTGTTCATCTTGATGAACGTTAGTCTGTCCACATTGTCACTGGACAGACGCGTGCGCTTATCTGTCAGCAGACACACAGCAGCACTGAAGACACGTTCCGAGAGAACGCTGGCTGCGGGACACGACAAGATCCCCAAGGCGTAAGTGGCGAGCTCAGGCAATTTATCCAGATTGGAAGCCCAAAATGAGCAAGGCTCAAGTTGCACAGTAATGGCATCAATGTTCACTTGCAGATACTCCGATTTCTGTGTCTCCTCTTTTACCTCATCCAGCTCTTTTGTTTTCGCATGAGTATATGTCCTTGTCACTTTCCCATGTATTTGTGGGGTCTTGGGAGTTGTTTGTTACCTTCTGGACACCTTTGAAGGTGTTTTCTATGTGTTTGCATATGTTTGTGTTTGCCTGCCATTGATTTCAAAGAGGTTCGAGTTGGTTCGTCGAACGTTCGTCGAACGTTTGACGAACTTGTCCTCTGTTCAATGAACCGAACTCGAAGTCTAGGGGGGTGGCTCATCTCTAATTATTACTTTATTCTCTGCACCTACTTTATTTACCTACATTGCAAGCAAGCTTGACATGTGCCTGTGCTTGATTGCCAAACTTCACAGTCAGAGCTGATACCGCCCAGCGTCACTGTCCAGCCCTGTCCTGTGCCCGTCCTCTGCACACTCATTGGCTGTCAGTATTCTGCCCAGCACTGACCTCTCATCACTTCAGCATTGGAAATAACAGAGCAGAGATTCCGCTTCTCTCATCTGTGACAGCACAATCCCCTCACATCACATCCCCAAAGGTAACAGAGTTGTTACGTGTTCCTCATCCCTTAGGGTGCATGCCCACGATTAGGACATGCTGCATCCTGACCTGTGGGGCCGTGAGTCTCCCCCGCGACCATTGCAGGGTTGGGGGTTACTGCAGTTTCTGGCTTGTGTTCTCCCTATGGAGGATGCTTATGGCTCCGCAGCAAAAAATTGACATACTTATGGCTCAGAAAGCTGCACTGCAGGTCAGTTTTTGTTGTGGGCCGTACACGCACAGTGAACATGGGATTTCTATCAATCCCATCCACTGTGCTTGTACTGTACAACGCAGCATTTTGGATGCAAAAACACGCTGCATCCAAAACGCTTCAAGCACTGATCATGGGCACTCATCCTTATAGTTAATAAATATTGTGTAATGAGGACTATATATAGCACCTAATGTGAGTCTATAGTAGATATATATGTGCGTGTGTGTAATATATATATATATATATATATATATATATATATATATATATATATATATATATATATACACACATATATATATACATATATATATATATATATATATATATATATATATACACAGTACAGACCAAAAGTTTGGACACACCGTCTCATCTCTAGAACAACTGTTAAGAGGAGACTTTATGCAGCAGACCTTCATGGTAAAATAGCTGCTAGGAAACCACTACTAAGGACAGGCAACAAGCAGAAGAGACTTGTTTGGGCTAAAGAACACAAGGAATGGACATTAGACCAGTGGAAATCTGTGCTATGGTCTGATTAGTCCAAATTTGAGATCTTTGGATCCAACCACCGTGTCTTTGTAGAAAAGGTGAACGGATGGACTCTACATGGCTGGTTCCCACCATGAAGCATGGAGGAGGAGGTGTGATGGTGTGGGGGTGCTTTGCTGGTGACACTGTTGGGGATTTATTCAAAATTGAGGGCATACAGAACCAGCATGCCTACCACAGCTTCTTGCAGTGGCATGCTATTCCATCCGGTTTGTGTTTAGTTGGACCATCATTCATTTTTCAACAGGACAATGACCCCAAACACACCTCCAAGCTGTGTAAGAGCTATTTGACTAAGAAGGAAAGTAATAGGGTGCTACGCCAGATGACTTGGCCTCCACAGTCACCAGACCTGAACCCAATCGAGATGGTTTGGTGTGAGCTGAAACGCAGAGTGAAGGCAAAAGGGCCAACAAGTGCTAAGCATCTCTCATGACTACCTCTTGAAGCTCATCAAAAGAATGCCAAGAGTGTGCAAAATAGTAATGAAAGCAAAAGGTGGCTACTTTGAAGAACCTAGAATATGACATATTTTCAGTTGTTTCACACTTTATTAAGTATTTCATTCCACATGTTTTAATTCATAGTTTTGATGCCTTCAGTGCGAATCTACAATTTTTAGAGTCCTGAAAATAAAGAAAACTCTTTGAATGAGGTGTGTCCAAACGTTTGGTCTGTACTGCATATATATATATATATATATATATATATATATATATATATATATATATATATATATATATATGCAGTACAGACCAAACGTTTGGACACACCTCATTCAAAGAGTTTTCTCTGTATATATATATACACATGCACACATATATATACATAAATACATACATACAAATACACACACACACACAGGAAATGCCAAGTTTTTCAGCCCATTTTTTTATGCTGAAAATGTCCCCCTCAGCTTACTTGAGAGAGAGTCCCACATAAATTATTCTTGCCTGTCCTCCGTTCCCTGGTGTCCTCTTACCTGCTTCTTGCAGACCGCAGGCACATAGACCCCTCAGTGATCACAGCCGATGCAGGTCCCGCCGCTGTTGTCGTCAGCGTTTTACTTCACTTGAATGATTTGCGGCACCACAAACACGTAATAGGACATTGCAGAAATGGAGGACATTTGAAAATAATTTGTGTGTGTGTGTATATGAACAACTGCATAATAGGGGACAAGAAAGGGACCCGAATAAAGACATTATTAAAGGATGGGCACATTACTACAGGGGTTAAAATGGGCACATTACTACAGGGGCCAATATGGGCACATTACTACATGACAATACGGTGTGTATGTATATCTATATATATAATTGCCTTATTCTGTCTGTCTGTCTGTCTGTCTGTCTGTCTGTCTATCTGTCTGTCTATCTGTCTGTCTATCTGTCTGTCTGTCATGCTCCAAAATTGTGTCCTTACGGTGACACAAAGCTGATTGGCCGCTGGGCTCGCCATGGCCCCGCCCCCCCACACGGATTGGCCGCTCGCCCAGGCTGCGCCCCCACACGGATTGGCCAGCCGCTCGCCCAGGCTCCGCCCCCCCCCACAGATTGGCCTCTCGCCCCGGCACCCTGCAGGCATTGGCAATTCGGCCACGCCACGCCCCGCCCCCCTCACGCAATGCACGCTAGCTCTGGCCCCGCCCCCTCCCTCCCCCCGCGCATTCCCCGAACTGACACGGCTGTGACAGGTGAGTACTGTACTCCCCCCCACCCCCCCACCCCCCCGCGCATTCCCCGAACTTACACGGCTGTCACGGAGGTGAGTACTGTACTCCCCCCACCCCACCCCCCCCCATCAAGGTCCTGCTGCTGCGGAAGATCCACACGCACACACATAACAGCACACACACAAACATACACACACATCAGATCACACTCACTCTCACACACACCTCACACACACCTCACACACACCTCACATCGCATCCACACACTCACAGCATCCGGCGATATCGCTTGCTTCTCGGCCTCGATACTGTGCTGTTGTGACCTTCCAGGACCTGACGGAGGATCACATGGCCTGAAGCATGTGGTATCTCCGGATGTTGTGACTGTGAGCGCGTATGTGCGATATCGTCAGTGCCTGTGTGTGTGAGTGTATGCGATCGGGTGTGTGTGAGTGGATGCGATCGGGTGTTTGTGAGTGGATGCGATCGGGTGTGTATGAGTGGATGCGATCGGGTGTGTGAGTGTCGGCAGAGGAGCACGGTGTGCTGGAGGAGGCTGGGAGCAGAGAGGCTGATCATGGGGAAGCCTGGGAGGGGGAGGCTGATGCTGGGGGAGACTGGGA
Source organism: Anomaloglossus baeobatrachus (assembly GCF_048569485.1). Classification (NCBI taxonomy): domain Eukaryota; kingdom Metazoa; phylum Chordata; class Amphibia; order Anura; family Aromobatidae; genus Anomaloglossus; species Anomaloglossus baeobatrachus. The sequence continues at coordinate 142,070,185 of NC_134355.1, forward strand.
GGGGAAGGCTGATGCTGAAGGAGGCTGGGAGGGGGAGGCTGGGAGGAGAGAGGCTGATCCTGGGGAAGGCTGGGAAGGGGAGGCTGATGCTGAGGGAGGCTGGAAGGAGAGAGGCTGATGCTGGGGGAGGCTGGAAGGAGAGAGGCTGAGGCTGGGAGGAGAGAGGCTGATGCTGGGGAAGGCTGATGCTGAGGGAGGCTGGGAGGGGAAAGCTGATGCTGGGGAAGGCTGGGAGGACGGAGGCTGGGAGGAGAGAGGCAGATCCTGGGGAAGGCTGGGAGAGGGAGGCTGATGCTGGGGGAGGCTGGAAGGAGAGAGGCTGATGCTGGGGGAGGCTGGAAGAAGAGAGGCTGATGCTGGGGGAGGCTGATGCTGGGGGAGGCTGGGAGGCGAGAGGCTGATGCTGGGGAAGGCTGGGAGGAGAGAGGCTGATGCTGGGGACAGAGAGGAGAGGCTGATGCTGGGAGGAGAGAGGCTGATGCTGGGATGAGAGAGGCTGATGCTGGGAGGAGAGAGGCTGATGCTGGGGGAGGCTGGGAGGGGGAGGCTGATGCTGGGGGAGGCTGGGACGAGGGAGGCTGATGCTGGTGGAGGCTGATGCTTGGGGAGGCTGATGCTGGGGGAGGCTGGAAGGAGAGAGGCTGATGCTGGTGGAGGCTGATGCTTGGGGAGGCTGATGCTGGGGGAGACTGGGAGCGGAAGGCTGATGCTGAGGGAGGCTGGGAGGGGGAGGCTGGGAGGAAGGAGGCTGGGAGGAGAGAGGCTTATCCTGGGGAAGGCTGGGAACGGGAGGCTGATGCTGAGGGAGGCTGGAAGGAGAGAGGCTGATGCTGGGGGAGGCTGGAAGGAGAGAGGCTGAGGCTGGGAGGAGAGAGGCTGATGCTGGGGAAGGCTGATGCTGAGGGAGGCTGGGAGGGGAAAGCTGATGCTGGGGAAGGCTGGGAGGACGGAGGCTGGGAGGAGAGAGGCTGATCCTGGGGAAGGCTGGGAGAGGGAGGCTGATGCTGGAGGAGGCTGGAAGGAGAGAGGCTGATGCTGGTGGAGGCTGATGCTGGGGGAGGCTGGAAGGAGAGAGGCTGATGCTGGTGGAGGCTGATGCTTGGGGAGGCTGGGAGAGGGAGGCTGATGCTGAGGGAGGTTGGGAGGAGGGAGGCTGGGAGAGGTAGGCTGAGAGAAGAGAGGCAGATGCTGGGGGAGGCTGATGCTGGGGGAGGCTGGGAGAGGGAGGCTGATGCTGGGGGAGGGTGGGAGGAGGGAGGCTGGGAGGAGAGAGGCTGATGCTGGGGAAGGCTGGGAGGAGAGAGGCTGATGCTGGGGACAGAGAGGAGAGGCTGATGCTGGGAGGAGAGAGGCTGATGCTGGGAGGAGAGAGGCTGATGCTGGGAGGAGAGAGGCTGATGCTGGGAGGAGAGAAGCTGATGCTGGGGGCAGAGAAGCTGATGCTGGGGGCAGAGAGGCTGATGCTGGTGCAGCATGGGGGATGGAGCATGATGGGGGGGTGCGCAGCATCGGGGATGGAGCACGATGGGGAGTGCGGAGTATGGCGGATGGAGCACGTTTGGGAGTGCGCAGCATGGCGGATGGAGCACGTTTGGCAGTGCCCAGCATGGCGGATGGAGCACGTTTGGGAGTGCGCAGCAAGGGAGATGGAGCACGATGGGGGGTGCGCAGCATAGGGGATGGAGCACGATGGGGAGTGCGCTGCATGGGGGATGGAGCACGATGGGGAGTGCGCTGCATGGGGGATGGAGCACGTTTGGGAGTGCGCACCTCCCCCCAACACACACACACAAACACACACACGCGCGCGCACTGCACAACACACCACACACCACACACACACACACTGGGAACCACAAACAACTGCCCTACACAGACACCCACACACACAGACAATGCTGCACACACACAACACCCAACACACAAACACCGCGGCACACACAAATATACGCACATACCGCACAACACACACATTGCACAAAACATACCTCCCCCCAAAACACACCACACACACACAAACCGCGCAACACACACACAACGCTACAGACACACAGCGCTCCACAAACAACGCAACACACGCAACACACATACAACACCGCTCTCACCCCCCGTCACACCCAGACAACACCCAGAACATGTACAGCCCCTACACAAACACTTGGTAACTACACACAACAACATCTATATATATATATATATACATATATATATATATATATATATATATATATATATATATATATATATCAAAAATCATACATGAACTACACAATACGTAAATTCTAGAATACCCGATGCGTAGAATCGGGCCACCTTCTAGTATATATATATATATATATATATATATATATATATACACCATTTAGAATATATAGTAATGTGCCCATAATTGTCCCCATCCTATAGTAATGTGCCTCATCCTTGTGCCCATCCTGTAGTAATGTGCCCATCCAGCTGCTCATCCTGTAGTAGTGTCCACTTTCCTGGTCCTCTTCTTGTAGCAATGCTCCATCCTGTAGAATTGTCCCCTATTGTGCCATTATTCACATGCACAAAAAAAACAAAGACAAATTCTTCTCATCTGTCCTCTGTTCCCTTGGTGTCCTTTTTCCTGCTTCTTGCGGCCCGCAGCCCCCTTGATGTATGCTACCAGTGCTGGGGGCTGCTGCTGACAGAGCTTTATATCAGGTGACAGATTTCTGGGTGCTGTGGAGAGACAAGCTCTCTATACAGATACTCCAGTGATCAGCTGCTGGCCTCTGATTAGTTGGAGGCTGATCATTGGAGTAGCTAAATAGAAAGCTTGCATCTGCGCAGCGCCTGGAAATCTGTCATCTGAAATAAAGCACTGACTGTGCGGGCCCCCAGCACAGGCAGTGATTATCAAGGGGGCCACAGGCCTACAGACCGCAAGAAGCAGCAGGGGCCGCATGCAGCCTGCATCTTTGAAACCACTGCAGTACAGAATGTGTGGAAGGGTGCAGGGGAAGGCGTGGCAGGGACTATAATGCACTGTACCCTCCCCACTAAGCAGCCGGGTGGCAACATGACAAGGTGAGCATAAGCCACTGCGAGCATAAGCTCCTGCCCCTGTCGATGTGACGTCACGGGAAGTAGCAAAATCCTGGCAGGAGTGATCACATGAACACTCTGAACCTGGGGAAAGGGCTGACAGCAGGGCAGGTAGGCAATTGCTATCTACCTACAAGCCCCTATGTAGCCCAATAGTAAAATAAAAAAATAAGCAAAATAAGCCGGATAACCCCTTTACGGTTGGTATGGAAATTCATGGCATAAAGAACAACAATTTTTACTAATGCTTTATATTCCCCATATTTTCTTAATCTGCATCTTTTCAAGCATAAGTGATTTAGGAGATTCTGCTGTATCAAGCAACTGGTTAAAGGGAATCTGTACCCAGGTTTTTGGTATACCATCTGAGAGCAGAATAATGTAGAGACAGAGACCCTAATTCCAATGATATGTCACTTTGTTTTCTCTGCTGCAGATCTAGCAGTTATACAGAGCTCATGAATGTTCTGGACTACATGGCAGCACATCAAGTAGTCATCTAATGATAATATAGTGCTGATTAAACAATGATTTTATCAAAACTACACTAAGCAGCCCAGTAAGTGAAACACCGCTAGAATCAGGATCTCTACCTCCATGTTATGCTGCACTCAGATTAGGTGGCTAAAACCTGGTGACAAATTCCAATGGTCGCCTATCTCCTGCTAACGCGGCCTCTGGTGGCAGGCCCGCAGTAATCCCCACACATGTCTGATGATCAGCAGACATGTGGAGTTAACAGTTTCTTGTAGATCGGAGATCCACCTGCACTTGTTAACCCTTTAGATCATGCTGTCAAACACTGACAGCACAGTTTAAATGCCTGTGGTGGGGATTGTTCCCCGCCTCCATCGGCGGCTTTTTTCACTATCATGGGTCGCCAATGTGCTCCATGTTAGTGCGGTGTCAGCTGATGACCCCTGACGCTGTCAAGACTCACTTCCTGTGAGAACCGACAGAGCGCCGGCTCTCACAGGAACTCTGCATTTCTGCTGATCAGAGAGATGTTGCTCTGATCAGCAGAAATTAACAAGCGATCGGACACTGCAGTGATAACGTCCCCTGGAAGGAATAGTAAAATAAATAAAAAATGTAAAAAAAAGTTTTAAAAATAAAGCAAAGTTCAAATCACCCCCATTCGCCCTATTGAAAATGAAACAGTTAAAAAACACACATATTTGATATCGCCACTTTCAGAAATGCCCAATCTATCAAAATATAAGATTATTTAATTTGATCAGTACACCACATGGCAAGAAAAAAATTTAAAGCGCCAAAATTATCTTTTTCGGCTGCCGCAAATTTTTTAAAAAAGGTAAGAACAGGCGATCTAAACATTATATCTGTGCAAAAAGAGTATAATTAAAAACACAAGATGCAAAAAATAAGCCACCACTGAGCCCCAGATCCCGAAAAATGTGAATGCTATGGGTCTTGGAAAATGGCGACAAAAGCGCAATTCTTTTTTTTTTTTTGGACGAACTTCTGATTTTTTTTTTTGTTAATCCTTTAGAAAAAAGTAAAAGTATACATGTTTGGTATCTAAGAACTTGTACCGATGTGAGGCATCATATTGACTCATCAGTTTTACCAAATAGTGAACACGACAAATAAAAGATCCCAAAAACAATCGTGCAATTGAACTTTTTTTGCAATTTCACCTCACTTGGAATTGTTTTCCCGTTTTACAGTACATTGTATGGTAAAATTAATGGTTTCATTCAAAATTACAAATTATCCCGCAAAAAAGAAGCCCTCATATAGCAATATTGATGGGAAAAATAAAAATGTTATGGCTCTTGGAAGAAGGGGAGGAAAAAACAGACATGAAAAAATGAAAATCGCCCAGGGGAGAAGAGATTAAAGATGAAGGGAAGCCTGCAGTACTCTCCAACACCTGGGGGGGGGGGGCAGCAGTGCTGCTGTGTATTACACAGCTACCCTTTATTTCTCAGGATGTGATATGGAGGGGCGAATTAAGGCACTATTTAATTTGTAGCATTCTATAATGGATGTCATATTAATAAGGTTTTCTCCCATAGTGGTATTGTTTGGATGAGAGAATAGCTTAGTATAATGTGTTGTTACAGGGACATCAGATCTATCTAACAGTGTTTGGTTTTCCTCAAGATGCACATTTTACATACTTTTAAAATTCATATATTCATAAAAGACACTTAGATTGCAAAGTCTTATGTGATAATCCTGTCAACTGACTTTGCCTATTAGTTTCCCAATAATAATTTACATTTTCTATTTTTTATCCTAATGCTATTTATTTGGCATAATGACATTATGTGCATTATTTTTTATTCAACTTTGAGCAATAAAAATGATGTTTTCCAGCAATGTGTGCTGCAATATGGCAAATTTCTTTTTATTCATTCCCAAGAGAACTATTTAATATTGTTTATGTCTTTTCATTTCTCAGTCACAATAATGGCTTCACATTATTGTCAATGTGAGCTCAGATGTCTAATAAAAGAGAATTAAAGCAGAGTTTAAAGCTATCACTTTAATTCAAAGAAAATGCTCTAATCAGACACTTAGGATGGGATGGGTTTTTTTAGATTTCAAATGGTCAAATTAAAATTCATAAAAACAGCAAAAATTAAATTTCATAATCAATTTTTTTGTCAGTTTGTTTATGCCAAAATCAGATTATAAATACTAAACTGACACAATAAGAGTATCATAATGACTGTTCTTGGAAACCACAAACTGACATAGAAGTTATAACATTAAATTGTGACTTTATAACAAACTACTGTAGAACCAGCTTCAAAAGTAAATTGGTAAAGAAGCTTCTGCACAGAGACTAATAAATCTAATACTGGCAATACCATACTGTACATAATCTTTTCATCAATTATCTATTCATTTGTTAGATACTTGGACAGTGTTGAATGGTAGTATTATAATGGTAGCATTATATCCCTTTTTAGGTCCCCTATGTACAGTATATATGATAAAAGACTATTATCATCCATACCATTCTTTAGACACAGACAACAGCACTAAGTAAATGATCAATATAAAATTAAATTATATAAAAATTGTTATATTGCAATTTTTGCCCTATTATTTTTTAGGTACATTATTAACAAAACTTTTACTTAGCATGTTATATTCACTTATAAAAAAATATTTATAAATAATTATATACAGTATATCATAAAAGTGAGTACACTCTATTTATAGGACAGCTCTGAAGATACGACACTTTCATACAATGTAAACTAGTCAAAAAACAAAAAGGTCCAGCACGACATCCAATATAACATTTCTTCTTCTTTATTGATTCATATTAAAATAGGTTACAAACCTGGATGAGGTTTAAATTGGATGTCGTGCTGGACCTTTTTGTTTTTTCCTAGTGGCATGGCTAGAGTTAAGCGAGGTTCGAGGTTCGCCAATTTCATGTTCAAGTGATTTTGGGGGGTGCTCGAGATCGAACTCGAGCTCGAGCTTTTTGCTAAAAGGTCCACGGTTCGAGTTAAGCCAGCTTTACACCTTACAATTAGGTATGCGATCTCGTATGCGATGTGACACGCCCAGGTTGCATATGCGATCTAATGAGATTGCACGTAGGTCGTTCATTTGCTGTCACACGTGCGTTAGTAGTCTATGTTAAATTGATCAATTTTGTGTGCGATCCTTTAGATCATGTGTTCTGTGACGTATGCATTGGGCACCTTTTTTTTTTTTTATTTATTGACTTGCCAAGCGTGTGTAATGTGTAGAGATGCGTTTTTACTATATCATCTGCCATTCAGCTCTGCTACATGGCCGCTAACAGCAGACACAGACAGCCATGTAGCAGCGGTGAATGGCAGATGACAGCAGACACAGACAGAGCCGCACTGTCAGAATGAACTCGGGTGAACTTCACCCGACTTCATTGTCATGCTGCGGCTCTGTCTGTGTCGCGTCCCGATTAGCGGTCACCTGTGAAGACTCACCGGTGACCGCTAATCTCCTGAGTAACTGAATTGAGCAGCCCTCTCTCATATACTCACCGATCCCCGATCCCCGGTGCTGCACGGCATTCACACTGCTCCGGCGGCTTTTACTGTTTTGAAAAAGCCGGCCGCCCATTAAACAATCTCCTATTCCCTGCTTACCCCGCCCACCGGCGCCTATGATTGGTTACAGTGAGACACGCCCCCCACGCTGAGTGACAGGTGTCACACTGCACCCAATCACAGCAGCCGGTGGGCGTGTCTATACTGTGTAGTGAAATAAATAATTAAATAATTAAAAAAAACGGCGTGCGGTCCCCCCCAATTTTAAAACCAGCCAGATAAAGCCATACGGCTGAAGGCTGGTATTCTCAGGATGGGGAGCTCCACGTTATGGGGAGCCCCCCAGCCTAACAATATCAGCCAACAGCCACCCAGAATTGCCGCATACATTATATGCGACAGTTCTGGGACAGTACCTGGCTCTTCCCGATTTGCCCTGGTGCGTTGGCAAATCGGGGTAATAAGGAGTTATTGGCAGCCCATAGCTGCCAATAAGTCCTAGATTAATCATGTCAGGCGTCTATGAGACACCTTCCATGATTAATCTGTAAATTACAGTAAATAAACACACGCCCGAAAAAATCCTTTATTGGAAATAAAAAACACACACACATTCCCTGGTTCACCACTTTAATCAGCCCCAAAAAGCCCTCCATGTCCGGCGGAATCCAGGATGGTCCAGCGTCGCATCTAGCGCTGCTGCATGGAGGTGACCGGAGCTGCAGCAGACACAGCCGCGCCGGTCACCTCCACGCAGCTAATGAAGACAGCCGCGCGATCAGCTGACTGTCACTGAGGTTACCCGCTGTCACTGGATCCAGCGGTGGCCGCGGGTAACCTCAGTGACAGATCAGCTGATCGCGCTACTCACCTCAGTTGCTGTCTGGAGCTGACCGGAGCGGCGGTGAGTAGCGCGATCAGCTGAGCTGTCACTGAGGTTACCCGCGGCCACCGCTGGATCCAGTGACAGCGGGTAACCTCACTGACAGCTCAGCTGATCCCGCGGCTGTCTTCATTTGCTGTATGGAGGTGACCGGAGCGGCTGTGTCTGCTGCCGCTCTGGTCACCTCCATGCAGCAGCGCTAGATGCGACGCTGGAGCATCCTGGAGTACGCCGGACATGGAGGGCTTTTTGGGGCTGATTAAAGTGGTGAACCAGGGAATGTGTGTGTGTATTTTATTTCCAATAAAGGATTTTTCGGGTGTGTGTTTATTTACTGTTATTTACAGATTAATCATGGAAGGTATCTCGGGGAGACGCCTGACATGATTAATCTAGGACTTATTGGCAGCTATGGGCTGCCAATAACTCCTTATTACCCCGATTTGCCAACGCACCAGGGTAAATCGGGAAGAGCCGAGTACAGTCCCAGAACTGTCGCATATAATGTATGCGGCAATTCTGGGCGGCTGCTGACTGATATTGTTAGGGTGGGGGGCTCCCCATAACGTGGAGCTCCCCATCCTGAGAATACCAGCCTTCAGCCGTAAGGCTTTATCTGGCTGGTTTTAAAATTGGGGGGAACCGCACGCCGTTTTTTTAAATTATTTAATTATTTATTTCACTACACAGTATAGACACGCCCACCGGCTGCTGTGATTGGGTGCAGTGTGACACCTGTCACTCAGCGTGGGGGGCGTGTCTCACTGTAACCAATCATAGGCACCTGTGGGCGGGGATAGCAGGGAATACGAGATTGTTTAATGGGCGGCCGGCTTTTTCAAAACAGTAAAAGCCGCCGGACCAGTGTGAATGCTGTGCAGCGCCGGGGATCGGGGATCGGTGAGTATATGAGAGAGGGGGATAGACTGACATGGACAGAGAGTGAGGGACAGAGATAGTGACGGACTGACAGAGATTAGTGCATGACAGACATTGTGAGGCGCTTCAGAACGCAGCTTTTCAGCTGCGCTCTAAAGCAGACCTTTTTTAAGCTGCGGTGCAGAGCGCACACCTGCGCACATAGCATCAGACACCAAAATCGTATGATGGATGTCACACGTTACAATTGACTAGTTTCGTACTACCAAACGTCCAATGTATGAGGAATAAACGGCGTGTATGCGATCACCGTATTTTCGTTCAATATCGATCGCATGTAGGTTTCACACGCAAATACGTCACGAACGATGCCGGATGTGCGTCACTTACAACTTGACCCCGACGACGGATTGAAAGATCTATTGAAGTGTGTAAAGCAGGCTTTACATTCGAGAATGGTTCGATCACCATAAACGTGCCTTTTCACAGTAAGGATATGTGCACATATGTTGCAATCTACATGGGTCCTGCGTCCCCAGCTGTTACGGTTGCTGCGAGCACTGGAGACTATGTCCAGATTTCTTGCTACTGCACATGTGCGAGCGCTGGAGACTAAGTCCAGATTTCTTGCTACTGCACATGTGCGAGCGCTGGAGACTAAGTCCAGATTTCTTGCTACTGCACATGTGCGAGCGCTGGAGACTAAGTCCTATCTTGGAGCCATTGCACATGTGCGGGTGACATCATCGCTGACACGAGGTCACATGTCTCTGACACCTTCTATGCCGATTGGTCGCTGGTCATGTGCTTGTGACGCCTTGCTCGGTGATAGGCCAGCATGACGTCACTCTTGTCGTTCTGGCAGCGGATTGGCTCTGGTGTCCTCCATCTTGGATGAGGCACAGAGTCTATATAAGCCCCTGACACACGCCGCATGGCGCTCAGTCCTCTTGGTTCATGCATGAGGGTAGACGCCCTGTGCACGTTCCTCTAGGCATTCCTCTGTCTATGCTAGGTGAGCGCTACCGGCAGGGTAGCGTTCTTATACCTTACAGCTTCGGCTGCTGTCCGTATCCTTACCTCTTAGGGGAGCGGACATAGGCAGGTGCCTGAGGCACATGGTCTGGCTGGGCCTTGTGATTCGACTCGTAGGTGGACGTTGCCGCTAGGGTAACGTTCCTTATACTGCGTCTGGCAGTTGTTCGTATCCTCGCAAACTAGGGGAGCGAACATAGGTAGGAGCTTTGTGCGGCTTACGCTGCTGTTCGTCTCTTTTGCACCACTAGAAGAGCGGACCTAGGCAGGTGCCATATCTAGTGGTTCGTGTCCTCGCACACTAGTGGAGCGAACGCAGGTAGGAGCTTTGTGCGGCTTACGCTGCTGTTCGTCTCTTTTGCACCACTAGAAGAGCGGACCTAGGTAGGTGCCATTTCGCACACATTGCCTTTGTCTCTGTGATTATTAACAGAGATCATTCCACACACCCTCCAAGTAAGGGAGGAATTGCTTTACTTACTTATTATATCCTTCTGTGAGTTAACAGAGGTATTGCTCTCTGCCATAGTCTGCAGCAAAGTCTTTGCACGGTGGACCCTGACTGTCTGATACTCCTTTAGGTTATTATCAGACAGCCCCCCGTAACATTAGGACTGAGCCAAGGGTCTGGCAGTTATGGCAGAATATCAGCAGTTACACCATTACATACAAGTACTTGAGTCACGGCTCAAGAGTATAGAGGATAAACCTCAGACCATGGTGACAGCTGCACATGATCCTCGACTTGCTCTGCCAAACAGATATTCTGGCGATGCCAGATCATGTCGTGGTTTCATTAGTCAGTGTCAGATACACCTAGAGGTCAACTCTTCTCGCTTCTCTACGGAGAGGTCCAGAGTAGGCTTTATCATCTCCTTACTTCAGGACAAAGCCTTAGAATGGGCGACTCCCCTATGGGAGCGCTCTGATGTGGTTACTCTGAGACATCAAGACTTTCTTGATGCTCTTAAGGCGGTATTCATGGGTCCGCAGGTTACCCATGATGCGGCTCTGAGACTGTTAGATCTATCTCAGGGTTCGTTATCCACTAGTTCTTATTCCATTGCTTTTAGAACTCTGGTGGCAGAACTAGATTGGCCAGAGAAGGTGTTGATTCCTATCTTCTGGAGAGGGTTGGCAGGCTATGTCAAGGATGCTCTTGCTACTCGTGAGGTCCCTGCTTCTCTGGAGGACTTGATCACAGTAGCAACGAGGATCGATGTACGCCATAAGGAACGTAGACTCGAGGTCTCTTCCTCACGCCCTAAGCCTCGGGCTATTCCAGTTGTTGAGGGTCCACTACCATCTTCCTCAGCATCTGAAACATCTCCCACTCCTATGGAGTTAGGTCATACGTCCTCCAGACTACGCAAGTCTGGTCCCCCTATATGTTATGTATGTCGTCAGGCTGGGCACTATGCCAACAAGTGTCCTAGTCGTCAGGGAAACTCCCTGGCCTAGTAACCATTAGAGGGGGGTTACTAGAGACGTCTTCTGCACCCTCTAAGTGTTGTATCCCAGGTCAGCTCTCGTTATCTGAGAATACATGGCCTATTATGGCTTTTGTGGATTCCGGAGCTGACGGGACTTTTGTGTCCTCAGGATTTGTAAAGGGACACAATATTCCCTCTATCATGTTAGAGGCGCCTATTCCTGTCCGTGTTGTTAATGGAACTATGTTGTCTGACTCCATTACATTGAGGACAGTTCCCTTGCGCCTTTCCCTGTCTCAGGGTCACATAGAGGAGATTTCTTTTCTTGTTTTGCCTGAGGGTATAGACGAAGTCCTTCTGGGTCTTCCATGGCTTCGGACTCATGCTCCTCACATTGACTGGGAGTCTGACAGCATTATTAGTTGGGGTTCGAAATGTCAGTCCCGATGTCTTCCCTTACCACCTAAGGTCATTGCGGTTGCATCTACTGATCTCTCTCTCATACCTACACCCTATCTGGATTTCGCTGACGTGTTCTCCAAACAGGGTGCTGAGGTTCTTCCACCCCATAGGCCGTATGACTGTGCCATAGACCTTATCCCAGGTTCGGTTCCACCTAAAGGCAGGGTTTACCCCCTGTCGATACCTGAGTCGGAGGCCATGTCGACCTATATAAGAGAGAGTTTAGAGAAGGGGTTCATTCGTAAGTCTGTCTCTCCCGCGGGAGCTGGGTTTTTCTTTGTTCGGAAGAAAGAGGGTGATTTGCGTCCCTGCATAGATTACAGGGGTCTCAACGCAATCACAATAAAGAACAAATACCCATTACCTTTAATTTCGGAGCTCTTTGACAGACTGAGAGGAGCTCAAGTTTTTACGAAGTTGGATCTGCGGGGTGCGTATCACTTCGTACGAATTCGAAAGGGTGACGAATGGAAGACCGCTTTTAACACCCGAGACGGTCACTATGAATACCTCGTCATGCCTTTTGGGTTATGTAATGCACCCGCAATATTTCAGGACTTCGTAAACGATGTGTTCAGGGATTTACTGTTATCCTCAGTAGTGGTGTATCTGGACGACATCCTGATTTTTTCTCCTGATCTGGAGACTCATCGTCAGGATGTCGTTCGTGTCCTTTCCCGTTTAAGGGAGCACTCATTGTTTGCTAAACTCGAGAAATGTGTATTCGAGCAGTCCTCATTGCCTTTTTTGGGTTACATTATCTCACAAGAGGGCCTGGCTATGGATCCTGCGAAGCTCTCTGCTGTCCTGCAATGGTCCGAACCTCATTCCTTGAAGGCGGTGCAACGCTTCTTAGGATTCATAAATTATTACAGGCAGTTCATACCCCATTTTTCTACTTTGGTGGCCCCTTTGGTGGCCTTGACTAAGAAAGGTGCTAATCCCAAAGCCTGGTCTACTGAGACATCTCAGGCTTTTGAGGCAGTAAAAAGACACTTTTCAACTGCTCCCGTTCTTCAAAGACCCGATGAGAGTAAGCCCTTCCTCTTAGAGGTTGATGCCTCTTCAGTGGGTGCTGGTGCGGTCTTGTATCAAAAGAACGGTGCAGGTAGAAAAAGGCCGTGTTTCTTCTTTGCTAAAACCTTTTCACCGGCAGAGAGAAACTATACCATTGGGGATAGGGAACTGCTCGCCTTGAGATTAGCCTTGGAGGAGTGGCGTCACTTGCTGGAGGGAGCGAAACATCCTTTCCAGGTCTATACAGACCATAAGAATCTGACGTACTTACAAACCGCTCAGCGTCTGAATCCTCGCCAAGCCCGCTGGTCCTTGTTTTTCTCCCGCTTTCACTTCTCCATCAACTATCTGTCTGGGAGTAAGAATAACAAGGCAGACGCCCTGTCTCGCTCTATGCTTTCTACCCAGGAAGAGATTGACGAACCTCGTCTTATCCTTCCCTCCAGGGTTTTTCATACGCTCTCCCCTGTGACGTTAGACCAAATCCCACCGGGCAAGACCTTTGTTCCGCCTGATCGACAGAATGATATACTGTCATGGGCCCACACCTCAAAGGTGGGTGGGCATTTTGGTATTAGGCGGACACGAGAGTTACTGGAGAGGTGGTATTGGTGGCCACACTTAGCCAGCCACGTCAAGAGATATGTCGGTTCTTGCTACTCGTGTGCTCGCAACCGTCCATTACGGCAGAGACCGGCTGGGCTCTTGCATCCTTTACCAGTGCCAGATAGACCATGGGAGGTGGTAGGCATGGACTTTGTGGGTGATCTTCCATGTTCACAGGGACATAGATTTGTGTGGGTCATTACGGACCATTTCTCCCGGATGGTTCATCTCGTACCGTTATCGAGAATCCCATCTTCCAGGGTACTAGCCAAACTATTCCTCAAGCATGTCTTTAGGCTTCACGGGATGCCAGATCGTATCATTTGTGATAGAGGCCCGCAATTTGCTTCCCGTTTCTGGCGAGATCTTTGTAGCCTTCTGCAAATTGAGTTGAATCTATCTTCGGCATACCATCCGGAGACCAATAGTTTGGTTGAGCGTACCAATCAATCCATGATTATATACCTTCGACACTTTGTTGCTGAGAACCACGGTAACTGGTCCTCCCTCCTACCCTGGGCAGAATTTGCCCTTAACAATTCGCTGGCTGAGGCCACTGGGCAGACACCGTTCGTACTCAATAATGGGCAACACCCTAGGGTACCGGTACCGTTTACCGCTGCTGCACCTCCTCCTCTTGTGGCTGACTGGGCAACTAATGCCAGAGAGGTTTGGGATCGGACTCAAGAGTCAATCCAAGCAGCTAAGGACCGTATGAAGACGGTGTCCGATAGGTTTCGTCGCCCGGCTCCTGTCTTTTCTCCAGGGGACTTTGTGTGGCTCTCTGCAAAAAACGTGAAACTTAGAGTGAGCTCTGTCAAATTTGCTCCTCGCTTCCTGGGTCCTTATGAGGTTCTTCGACAGGTAAATCCTGTAGTCTACCAATTGAAGTTACCCGTCCATCTTAGGATCCATGACAAATTCCATGTTTCACTGCTAAAGCCGGCAATTTTACCTCACGCTCGTGAAGTGCACTCTCCTGCTTCTGATTCTTCTCGCTCTAGCTATGAGGTACGAGCCATAGTTGGTTCTAAGATGGTTAGAGGGCGCAGGTTTTTCTTGATAGATTGGGAGGGCTAAGGCCCGGAACATCGCTCTTGGGAGCCTGAGGAGGCTGTCCATGCTCCCGACTTAGTTGCCGATTACCTGCGTCGCCGGGAGGGGGGCCCTTGAGTGGGAGGTACTGTTACGGTTGCTGCGAGCACTGGAGACTATGTCCAGATTTCTTGCTACTGCACATGTGCGAGCGCTGGAGACTAAGTCCAGATTTCTTGCTACTGCACATGTGCGAGCGCTGGAGACTAAGTCCAGATTTCTTGCTACTGCACATGTGCGAGCGCTGCAGACTAAGTCCTATCTTGGAGCCATTGCACATGTGCGGGTGACATCATCGCTGACACGAGGTCACATGTCTCTGACACCTTCTATGCCGATTGGTCGCTGGTCATGTGCTTGTGACGCCTTGCTCGGTGATAGGCCAGCATGACGTCACTCTTGTCGTTCTGGCAGCGGATTGGCTCTGGTGTCCTCCATCTTGGATGAGGCACAGAGTCTATATAAGACCCTGACACACGCCGCATGGCGCTCAGTCCTCTTGGTTCATGCATGAGGGTAGACGCCCTGTGCACGTTCCTCTAGGCATTCCTCTGTCTATGCTAGGTGAGCGCTACCGGCAGGGTAGCGTTCTTATACCTTACAGTTTCGGCTGCTGTCCGTATCCTTACCTCTTAGGGGAGCGGACATAGGCAGGTGCCTGAGGCACATGGTCTGGCTGGGCCTTGTGATTCGACTCGTAGGTGGACGTTGCCGCTAGGGTAACGTTCCTTATACTGCGTCTGGCAGTTGTTCGTATCCTCGCACACTAGGGGAGCGAACAGAGGTAGGAGCTTTGTGCGGCTTACGCTGCTGTTCGTCTCTTTTGCACCACTAGAAGAGCGGACCTAGGCAGGTGCCATATCTAGTGGTTCGTGTCCTCGCACACTAGTGGAGCGAATGCAGGTAGGAGCTTTGTGCGGCTTACGCTGCTGTTCGTCTCTTTTGCACCACTAGAAGAGCGGACCTAGGTAGGTGCCATTTCGCACACATTGCCTTTGTCTCTGTGATTATTAACAGAGATCATTCCACACACCCTCCAAGTAAGGGAGGAATTGCTTTACTTACTTATTATATCCTTCTGTGAGTTAACAGAGGTATTGCTCTCTGCCATAGTCTGCAGCAAAGTCTTTGCACGGTGGACCCTGACTGTCTGATACTCCTTTAGGTTATTATCAGACAGCCCCCCGTAACACCAGCACAATCCCTCTCCCTTTCCTACTCACCAATCACGTCTCGCTCCACGTCTGTCACAAATCTGCGGTGTCTTTTACTCTTTAGAAAATGGCTGCCGCTTCATTAATCAATTAGTTATTCCATGCTTTCCCCGCCCACCGGTGCCCATGATTGGTTGCAGTCAGACACGTCCTCAAGCTGAGTGACAGCTGTCTCACTGCAACGAATCACAGCCGTCAGTGGGCGGGTCTATATCGTGCAGTAAAATAAATAAATAAATGAATAAAAAAAAATGCGGTTCCCCCATATTTGATACCAGCCAGGATAAATCCACACGGCTGGAGGCTGGTATTGTCAGGATGGAGAGCGCCACGGTATGGGGAGCCCTCCAGCCTAACAATATCACCCAGCAGCCGCCCAGAATAGCCGCATCCATTAGATGCGACAGTCCCGGGGTACTCTGCCCAGCTCATCCCGAATTGCCCTGGTGCAGTGGCAATCGAGGTAATAAGAGCTTAATCATGCCAAGCGTCTCTCAGACACCTTCTATGATCAACCTGAAAGTGAAATGAAATAAACACACACACACCGAAAAATCCTTTATTTGGAATAAAAGTCAAAAAAACACCCTGTTTCACCCCTTTACTAATCCCCAAATACTACTCCATGTCCGATGTAATCCACACGATACTGTCAGCTCTGCTCCCTGAAGATGTAGCAGCACTGTAGAACACCATCGCGCTGTATCAGGTCCACGTAGTAATGAAGTGAATCGCGCTGTCAGCAGAAACTTTAGTAAGCACTACAGGCTTCAAGATTACAAAATCTGCCTACCTTTATCAATAGAGGCAATAGCTCAGTGGATAGAGAGCTCACTTAAGAAGCATTAGGTCGCGAGTTCTAGTCTCGGCCGTCCTGGTGAAGAGTTTAATTTTTTTTTTTATTATTTTTTTATTTAAAATTATATCGTGCAGTAAAATAAATAAATAAAAAAATAATAAAAAAAAAAATGCGGCTCCCCCCATATTTGATACCAGCCAGGATAAAGCCGCACTGCTGTAGGCTGGTATTGTCAGGATGGAGAGCGCCACAGTATGGGGATCCCTCCACCCTAACAATATCACCCAGCAGCCGCCCAGAATAGCTGCATCTATTAGATGCGCCTGTCCGGGGGGACTCTACCCAGCTCATCCCGAATTGCCCTGGTGTGGTGGCAGTCAAAGAGTTAATCATGCCAGGTATCTCCCCTTCCATGATCAACGTGAAAGTAAATAAACACACACACTGAAAAATCCTTTATTTGAAATAAAAGACAAAAAAAACCCCTGTTTTAAAAAATAACCCAATTTTATTAAAATCCACAAATACCCCTCCAGGTCCAACGTAATCCACATGACACTGTCAGCTCTGCTACAGAACACAAGTGCTCTGTATCAGCTCCACGTAGCAATGAAGTGAATCACGTGGGAAGCAGAAACTTCAGCAATGCAGACTTCAAGATTACCAAATTACTGCCTAGCTTTATCAATGGAGTCAGTAGCTGAGTGGATAGAGCGCTCAGCTAAAAAGCATTACGTTGAGAGCTCTAGACCCGGTAAAGAATTTTTTTTTTTATTTTTAATTTTAAATTATATATATAATATATTTATAATTATAATTTAATTTTGTACTGAGGGGAGGAGCCGGACATCAGGTGTGAGCCACGGGACACACCTCTAAAATCGGAGCAGTTCACGGAATGAGGCTACATTGCTCTCTCCTCTCTCTCTTTCTCTTTCTCTCTCTCTTTTCCTCTCTCTTTTCCTCTCTCTCTTCCTCTCTCTCTTCCTCTCTCTCTCTCTCCTTTCTCTCTCTTTTCTCTCTTTCTCCTTTCTTTCTCTTCTTTCTCTCTTCCTCTTCTTTCTCTCTTTCTCTCCCTCTTCTTTCTCTCTCTCTCTCTTCGCTCTCCTCTTTCTCTCTCCTCTCTCTCCTCTTTCTCTCTCCTCTCTCTCTTTCTCTCTCTCTCTCCTCTCTCTCTCATTTCTCTCTCTCTCCTCTCTCTCTTTTCTCTCTCTCTTCTTTCTCTCTTTCTTTTTCTCAGACCTGGCGGTGATCAGCTGATGCGGTCACCTGACGGCATCAGCTGACACTATAAGTCGAGCGGTGTGGCCGGCTTCTTACCGCCCGGCCGGCTAAACTATAAGCTGCTGCCGTCAGACAGGAGTCTGCACTGAAGTGTGTAGGGTTTTTTTTAACTGATGCATCAGCTTATTGTATAAAAGCCATTTATGCAATCAGCTGCTGTGTCATGTGATTCAGGCCCTTGAACCTGACACATCCTCTGATCGCTTTGACTTCCAGCAAACCGATCAGATGATATTGGATCCAGATTGGAAGGCGTGGGACCCTTGACCCAGGATTACTGCGTCACTGGAGTCACTAATTGTGTTGTGTTTTATTTCTAATAAAAAAAAACACAACACACAGAAAAATATTTTTATCGGTACTAGAAATTCACGGTGGCCATGTCTAATATTGGCGTGACACCATGAATTTCGGGCTTAGGGCCAGTTGATAATATACAGCTAGCCCGAACCCCATCATTACCCAGCGAGTCACCCATCACCAGGACAGCTGGAAGAGTTGGATACAGCGCCAGAAGATGGCGCTTCTATGAAAGCGCCATTTTCTGGGGCGGCTGCGGACTGAAATTCGCAGCTGAGGGGCCCAGAAAGCTCAGGCCAACCTGTGCTGTGGATTCTAATCCTCAGCTGCCTAGTTTTACCTGGCTGGACACAAAAATATGGCGAAGCCCACGTCATTTGTTTTTTAATTATTTCATGAAATAAGTGAAATAATTAAAAAAAATGGGCTTCCCTATATTTTTGGTTCCCAGCTGGGTACAAATAGGCAGCTGGGGGTTGTGGGCAGCCCGCAGGTGCCTGCTGTACCTGGCTATAGAAAAAAGCTCCGGCACACTCCAAAAAATAGAAGATCATAATTTTAAAGTATTTTTGTTTTTATTTAACTTGTGCATAGAAAAGTCCAACGTTTCAACCTTAATTCAGGTCTTTATCAAGGACTTTCTGGTAAATAATAACAGAAAAAGAAAACATTATTTTAGACAGTGTACATAAAAGATGTGTTCACACAATCAATATTACACACATGATATACTCACCAAAAAATATTTTACATATAATACATGCATCCAGGGAGATATTTATATGTACCATAATTTGGGGTCACAAATTAAATGTTTAATATGAGAACTGAGATATCATAGTGTTTCCAATCTCAATACATTAATCTGTATTTCAAACAGAGGAAAAAACACAGAAAAAGACACACAACATCGGAAGAGACACACAACATTGAAAAAAGGGGGAAGGGTACTGTAACACAACCCACCTAAAACACAGTCAATAATTGAAGTTTTGCTAGGCAACGGTTGTTGCATCAGATAAAGGTAGTTTATAAGGTGGTATACCTGAGATAAATAGAATAATGTAAGAATACAAAATAACAAAAAGAAATCAACATAAACAAGACATGGGAGATCAGTCTAGGTCCACTGGGGGGGTACGGGGACCAGGAAGGAGGAACCAAGAAGCTCCCAGGGCATAGGATAAATATCTACCTTGTAATACTGTATATCGGGAATAGGGACACAATGGTCCAAGGGACTGATAAATTAGCTCTTTATATCTAGGCAAAAAATGCGTAATTGCATCATTAGTATTAGTAAATGTAAATGAAATGATCATAACTTCATGTATGATTTCCAATACCTTATGCCAAGAATTAGGAAGAACATCCAGAAAAGGGAAAATAAGTGAGAGCGCTGTATGAGCGTCTTAACCACTCCCCAGGCTCCTCAAGAGTCTATAGGAATAGATTAAATAATTCATGTTATGGAGGATTCGTAAAAAGGAATGCAACATTAGAATGAGGTGACAGGTGAACTTACTTAGATCTGAGTGAGTTGAAGGTGCTCTGGCTGCAGAGAAATTGTATGGGATTATGCAAAAGTGCGACTACATGTTCAACCTGGGGATCATAATAAAATACAATTGACTGCAATGGGAAATACAGATAATAATATTACTTGGGCAAAATGCTGTAAGCCCCTGGAGATGATTACAGGTGCCAGTACCGTGATAAATATAATAGTCAGCTAAACTGCACATATAGGCAATATGATTATTGGGGAAAACTGCATGAAATACAGAGGGACATTTATTCCCAGGAGCCTCTCAATCTTAGTAAGGAATACCGCTGTATTTGGATAATATATATAATGTCAGAGGCATAGACTGGGCATTAGAGACAATCATACAGGTACTATTATAATAGGATGTATCATATTGGAAATATGGATCCATAAGGGTATGTCAGCAACATCAGATAATCGCATATTGCAGTGAGAACTATGTCAGAAGAAAGACACTAAGCAGTACACCACTGAAGGTATGTACTGGTTAATGTCTTTCTTCTGACATAGTTCCTAATACAGCGGTATTCCTTACTAAGATTGAGAGGCTCCTGGGAATAAATGTTCTGCAGTTGCTGTCTGTCTGTATGGAGGAGAGCAGACAGCAGCTGCAGAGCTACAAGGCTCAGCATACTCCATCCAGGACTGTATGCAGGAGTTTTTTGCCCACCAAAAAAATGACGTGGGCTTTGCCATGTTTTTGTATGCTAGCGAAGTACATCTGGCACCTACGGGCTGCCCCCAATCACCAGCTGCCTATTTGTACCCGGCTGGGAAACAAAAATATAGGGAAGCCCGTTTTTTTAATTATTTCACTTATTTCATGAAATAATTAAAAAACAAATGACGTGGGCTTCGCCATATTTTTGTGTCCAGTCAGGTACAACTAGGCAGCTGGGGATTGGAATCCGCAGCACAGGTTGGCCTGAGCTTTCCGGGGCCCTCTGCTGCAAATTGCAATCCGCAGCCGCCCCAGAAAATGGCGCTTTCATAGAAGCACCATCATCTGGCGCTGTATCCAACTCTTCCAGCAGCCCTGAAGGCGGATGGCTTGCAGGGTAATTATGAGTTAAAACTAGCTTTGTTTTACTAGCTAGTATTAAGCCAGAGATTCTTAATGTCATGCAAGTTTGACCCAGCCATTAAGAATCTGTAATAAAGGGTTAAAAAAAAGACACCACAAAGAGAAAAAATACTTTAATAGAAATAAATACACAGACACACTTAGAGACTCCATGTTTATTACTCCCTTTTATCCCTCCACGATCCATGGTCTTCTGTCTTCTTTCTCCTTCAACCCATGCAGCTCTGCTATATCAGACAGCGCTGCATGGGAGGAAGGACACTGCTGCTTCCTGTGCAGTCTTTTCACTCCATGAGTGAGAAGAAGCTGCTGGCTGTAAGCGGTGACGTCACCGGTGACAGGCGCATTGCTATAGCAATGGTGATCTCCGTTATTGACCGGCTGTGGCAGCCGGTGAATAACGGAACGGGGAAGCAGAACGGGGAGTCGACCGTGTGCCAGAGCATTTTGCTGGTACGCGGTGAAATGTGCACCGCATACCGGAGAGATGCAATGACAGGACCTAGGATGACGTCTAGCCATGTGACCAGTCTGTAGCCAATGAGATAATAGATACGTGACTGGTCACATGCTATTTTTACATCACGATAGGTCCTATCATCAGTGTTGGTTACCGGGAGGACGCAGCAATTATCGGAAGGAAAAGCGGCGGGAGACAGAGTGCAGGATGCATCGCGGGGACAGGTAAGTGTTATGGCAATGTTTATTAACTGTATGTGTACATTTATAATGTGTTTTTATGTTTTTGAGTTTCCTTGACATTGGTTTCAATGGGGCTCGAGAGGTTCGTCGAATGGCTCGCCGAACCGAACTCGAGCCTCTAAAGGCTGGCTCATCTCTAGTCATGGCCAAGATTTATTTCCGTGCAACATCTACATGAACTTCCATCTAACTGGTGAGCTGGAATTGACAGTTTACTCTCCATTGTTTCTTAAATGTAAAGAAGTCAGTGTCCAGCTTGTATAACAGTATATATTTGGTGCCCAGTAAATAACTAAACACACAGCCATTAATTTCAAAACCTCTGGGAAGAAAATTGAATGTACCCCTAAGCGAAAATGACCAAATTGTTCCCAATGTGTCAATATTTTGTGTGGTTACCATTATTTTCAAGCACTGCCTTAACTCTCTTGGGCATGGAGTTCAATAGAGTTTCACAGGAGCTGCTGGATTCCTCTTCCACATATCCAGGATGACATCACGGAACTGGTGGATGTTAGAGACCTTGCGTTTCTCCACCTTCTGGGTTAGGTCTGAAGACATGCATGGCCAGTCTGTGATGCCCTGGCAAAACCAGGTAGTCACAAATAGGTCCCTGCATAACACCTTCCCTCACTAGTAAACACACAGCCAACCATTAAACCCTAGTCACCCCCTAAGGGAAAGATAGACACACCAGTGGGCGTGACCAGGCGGTTGGAACACGCCCACCCAGGGGTCCAGACAGCCCGGGGGGAAAAAGCAGCAGATCAGTTTTAGAGTTCAAGTGCAGAGGAGTGTGTAGTGGAGGTAAGGCCTGTGTGTCAGGCCTGAAGCAAACTAACAGGTGCCAGGGAAGGAGCCCTGGTGCCTTGGCTAGGAGGAAGACAGTGGTCTCAATCAACAGGAGACAGGAAGATGGCTCGGTGGAACTGAGGTGGACCGGGCCAGGGTAGGAGCCCGCCGGTACCGGCACGGAGAACCGACCCGGAAACCATAGCAAAAAGGGGGGTACTCGGACCCTTAAACCAGGAACCAGAACCTACTGGAACTGGTTAATTAACCGATTGAGGCCAGGACTAGAGGTCCTGTCCCACCCAAACTCCCTCATAGAAGACAACAGCCCACCGATTAGGGATAAGAGGTCACCGCCAAGGCCCATAGATCCTACGGGCCAGCGTCTGCAGGCACGGCTCCTTAGGCCACATCCAGCTGAGAGCGGACTCCTACGTTTCAAACTGGGAAGTCTTTTCTACTTAAACAGTGCATGAAAAGGATAGAGACCACCAGCCAGGTGGGGTATCCCGAACACAACCGGCCGCGGCACTGGCCAGAACCACCTTGGTTTACCAGAGACTTGAGTGTTTTACTAAAAGTGAGTACACCAGCACCCCCTGCGGTCGGCATCCCCCCTGCACTAGAGCCATCGGGTCCCGGGGCCACCATCCCTGCCCACGGAGGGGTTAACATCTTGCTGCACAACATCTCTCCCGGGTGCCCCGTAACAGTGGCGGTGGTGTCCCACCTCACCACACACCGTGGGTGGCGTCACAAACCTATTACAGCCTAGCCCATACATCTATGTCCCCCATTTTATTCGGCATGTCCGCAAGACCTCCGGGTCCGGAGACCCTCGAGCCACCACCCCTGAAGGTCCAGGTCTGAGCAGCGTCGGCTGCTTGCACGGGGGCGGCACAAGTCCAGCACCTTTAACCTCAGGGGGGGGGGGTTTAGCAAGGGAGTAGTAGTCTTGTTAGTGTGTTTTGTGTCATTATTATGTTGGAATACTGCCCTGGGGCCCAGTTTCTGAATGGAGGGGATGAAGCTCTTCTTATGTATGTCACAGTACATGTTGGAATTCATGGTATTCTCAATGAACTGAGGTTCCCCACAGCTGGCAGCACTCAAGCAGACCCAAACCATGACACTTCCATCCCCTTGCTTGACTGAAGGCAAGACACATTTGTCTTTGTACTCCTCACCAAGTTGCTGCTGCACACGATTGACACCATCTGAAATAAGTAAGTTTATCTTTGCCTTATCAGACCATAGGACATGGTTGCAGTAATGGATGTCCTTAGTCTGTTTGTCTTCAGAGAACTGTTTCCAGGCATTCTTGTGCATAATTTTTTGAAGAGGCTTCTTTCTGGGATGACAGGCATACAGACCAATTTGATGCAGTGTACGTTGTATGGTCTGAGCACTAATAGGCTGACCCCCCTCATACTTCTGTTTTTAGAAGACAACCTCTGGATATGACTCTGAGCATGTGCACTCAACTTCTTTGGTTGATCATGGTGGGACTTGGAGTGGAACCTGTCTTGTTAAACCACTGTTTGGTCTTGTACACCATGCATCAGCTCAGTTTCATGGTGTTAGCAATCTTCTAAGCCATCTTTATGTGGAGCAACAATTATTATTTTCCGAGCCACAGAGAAATCTTTGCCATGAGATGCCATGTAGTGCTTCCAGTGACCAGTATGAGAGAGTGTGTGAACGATAGCACCAAATTTAAAATATTGAAAAAATGTTAGGCTTTGTACTCACGTTTGTGATATACTGTATGTTGGTACTAATATATAAGTGGACAAATAGCTCTCAAACACAACATTGTACTCATTGGCTCACTTTTAGTGTTTCTGTTTTTAGTTTGTGATCCTGTGGAAATTAGTTACAAGACAAGGCTGACTAAAAGTTAAATATAGAGGTGGAAAAATGTATTTGAGTGTAATTTAATTTTACAAAAATCCATATTCTCCAGAATTTTTTAGTAATTCGCTTTGTGTGAATTTAGAAAAAAGTACAGGCATTTGGCCGCCATTTTACTGAACAGTTTCGGCTAGGAAAATGTTAAAAGAAAAAAAAATAATGCTGACCTCACCACTTACAATTCTATAGCTGCTTGAATCCTCAGTGCCTCTTCCTATTACCACTGGACATTTAAACTCCGGACCTCTTTACACTGGGTTGGGACATTCTGCTATGGTGCATCCCGGTTCATTCCATCACAAGTGTGTTATCAGGTCAAGAATCTATGAATTCTGGCCTAACATGAGGCAGCACAGTGTTTCAGTATCCAATGGTAATAAGAAAAGGCAGCAATACAGAATTCGCCAGAAAAAAGATCTATGCATATATAGTGGGTTTTTTTTACATCTTCTGTTTACTATGCTCTGCACACGAAAAAGAAATTCAATTTGCCAATAATAAATTTACAGAGAATTGAATTTCCCAGCAAAATCTGCACGATTTTGTGAATTTGAATCTTGGCAGATTTGATCCGCACTAATCCAGAGGCATCAGAAAGTGCCACCATCTGTTTGCTGATTTTACCTTTTTTCTATGGAGTAATTAGCAAATGTTTACGTGATATGAGGTGTACATGTACATGTTCTTATTACAGATTTATTATTCCCGTTACATTGACAATTTAAATGTAGGACACTGTTAAATGCTGTGTTTATAGTGGGAACACAGTAGTTTGAGCTAACATTGTTTAATGTCACACAGGACGATAACTCGTGCGATCGCATAAGCGATCGCACCCGCCCCCATCGTTTGTGCGTCACGGGCAATTAGTTGCCCGTGGCGCACAAAGTCGTTAACCCCCTGTCACACGCACTTTCCTTCCTAATGACGTCGCTGTGGGCGGCGAACATCCTCTTCCTGAAGGGGGAGGGATGTTCGTCGTCACAGCGACGTCACATGGCAGCCGGCCAATAGAAGCGGAGGGGCGGAGATGAGCGGGATGGAAAAATCCCGCCCACCTCCTTCCTTCAGCATTGCCGGCGAAACGCAGGTAAGCTGTGTTCGTCGCTCCCGGGGTGTCACACGGAGTCTTGAGGCCATTAGATCCACGTCTGGTGTACTCCAGTGAGTGCAGATGTGTGGGAACACTTCTGGGTGGAGAAACCACTCTCCGTCAGCCAGTCCTTGGTGAGTTAGAAGGTCCGCCGCCCAGTTCTCTACTCCCGACATGTGTAACGCTGAAAACACAGACCCCCGTCGATTCGGCCCAGGTGAGGATCCTGAGGACTTCGAGATAAGCTGTCTTGCTGCTGGTACCTCCCTGCCGATTGATCTACGCCACAGCTGTTGCATTGTCCAATTGGACCTGAATCAAACGACCTGCTAGCAGAAGGGGGGAATGACCTGAGTGCGAGAAGATCGCGCTGATTTTCAGGATGATTTCTGAGAAGGGAAGACTCCTGGGGTGTCCAACGTCCCGAAGCAGTGTGGAGCCAGTACGCTGCTCCCCAGACTAAGAGGCTGACGTCCGTGGTCAGGAGTAGCCAGTCCACTTGGGGGAGAAAAACTCCTTTTCGATATGGAAGAGGACTGAAGCCACCAGCAAAGCACATACCTGACTGAAGGTGTCAGGTGAAAAGTTCATCCAAGGAAAAGGGGCTCTTGTCCCAGGCAGCTAGAAGCGCAAGCTGCAGTGGTCAGTGGTGTGGCTAAGCAAGCAGCACTGCCTCTATAGCCGCTGCTATCCTACCTAGCACTCTCATACTGAATCATATGGAGCGAGAGGAGTACGTAGAGGGCAGTGTACCGCTTGTTGTAGAGCAGTCGCCTTGTCTTGAGGGCAAAATATCAAGCCCCGAAGAGTGTCCAGGGACATTGCCAGGGAGGTGACGGATTTTGACGGGACTGGGGATGATTTGAATGGAGTCAGAAGTCGCCCTAAGCGGAATAGGGTGCCCACAGAGATCTGCACGCTGGTTGAGCCCTTGATGAGGAGGTCATCCAAGCAAGGCAGAACAGCCACTCTCCTGGCATGAAGGGCACTCATGGCGGCCGCCATGACCTTAGTTAAGACCCTTGGTGCTGTGGCAGAGCCGAGGGTAGGGCCACAAATAAAAAAAAAGAAGTCCTGAACTGCGAAGCGGAGGAACTTTTGGTGAGCTGGAGCGATGGGTATGTGCAGGTACGCGTCCCTGATAGCTAGGGAGGCAAGGAATTCTCCTTCGACCATAAAGGTAATAATGGACCCTAGGATGTCCATTCTGAATCTCCTTACGTGCACATGTTTGCTCAGGTGTTAGAGGTCCAGGATGGGACGAACTGACCCGTCCTTTTTTGAGGACCACGAGAGGTTGGAATAGAAGGTCTTGAACCTCTCGCCATCCGGAACAGGTACCATCACCCCCGCCGTTTGGAGGGAGTGGATTGCTGAGGAGAAGGCCTCATGGTGTTTTGGAGCCTTTGGGGGGGGGTTTGAGAGAAAAGACTGACCAGGGGATCGGGTACAGAATTCAATGTGGTAACCGGAAGACACAAGGTTTATAGAATAAGGGGGCACCTTTCACCTATTGGAAGCCCTTGAGGAAGCCACATTCTCTGTGGCGATACACGTGGGGCAACACCCCATACCCACACCGATCCTGGGACCTTGCACTGCTTTAAATCTGGACCTCAGCAGGTGGTAATATAACGCGGTGTTTCATCTCGGACGTCTTTGGTTAGCTGGTGTCTTACCTTACTTAAATCGGTGTCTGTTGTACGCTGATTTCCTTTATATAAGGTCTCTTTATTTGTCCTGGTCTATAATTATTACATTGTATTTAACAATGGTGGTGTCAGATAGTATGCTATACTTTTATGTACTATTGGGTATATGATTGCAGTAACTGATGACATTTATGATCTGTATCCCACCTGGATTTATTATTGTATGGTACATCTAGTATAGTGGTATTCGGAATTTCAGTGTCAGGTTCCTGACATGGAACCTTGTATTGGGGTGTTCGTTAATTATACATATTTTAAATGTTTTTAACCCTTTCACTGTCTTGTGTGGATTCTATGTATGCACAAATTTTTGTACCAATAAAAAAAAAATTTTTTTGAATTGAACAAAAACGCATTGGTTGATCCCTATATACAGCAACTCTTTTTCTTCTGTCAGAAGACACAAGGTATCACACCCATTTGTGGTCTGAGGAGGCGGCCCAGATGGAGGAGGACGAGATTCCTCGGTCTTTGTCTAGACTGCCAGGACGAGGTGGACTCGAGGAGGGCTGAGAAGGTCGGGCCCTGCGTGTCTAGTAAAAAACATCCTGGGCTAGAGTTGGGGGAGGGAGGTACTCTTTTCCTCCCGTGGCGTCAGACAAAAGAAGAGCCTGTCCAGATGATCGTCAAACCATCGGTCTGGAAAGGAGTACTGTGAGAGGCTTCTTAGAGACCGAGTCCGCTCTCCATTATCAGAACCAGAGGGCCTTACAGATGGCTATGGTATTTGAGGCGGCAATAACTGCGCAGGTAGCAGCGCCGAGGGAGGCCTGCATGAGGTACTCTGCCGCCGCAGCAATGTGAACTGTTACATCTGTGAGGGTCTGAGGGAAACTGGTAGTCCTGGTCACGGAAGGGGATAGGGACCCGCGGCCTCGAGGCAGAGCGATCGAGCTGCTCCGCTTGTCTGTCTGTCGGGTCCTTGAAGGAGGATCCATCAAGTAAAAGACAATAGTGGTCCTTCAGGTAGGCGGAAGCCGGGTGATGGTCCACCGAGGCCGGATCAGCCCAGCCCTTAGAGACAGCTAAGCCAAAGGGGTACCGGGACTCCATGAGTTTACGGATACCGAAGCTGCATTAAAATACCTTTTTTTTTTTTGAGGTTTCTTCACCCTTTTAAAGGAGACCACAGGGTCAGTAATAGTAGATGGGAAATCTTCCACATGCAGAGATTTGGTTGATTGCTGCAATAAGTCCATCGCAGCTTGATCGCTCGGGGAGGTTGAAACCAAGGAATCATCCCGGTACAAACATCATTCCCCTTCCTCTGGCTCCTTAGAGACCGCGGAACATGTGGAAGAACCCCATCTGTGTACCACAGAGGGAGAACCATGGGGGTCATGCCCTTTTTCTGATCTGCAACCGGTGAAGCAGAGGGCTGATTCTTATCAGAAGGACCCTCTATAGAGGTGTCATCAGGCTGCATTCTGTCCAGGGGCCCCGAGGGGTGTGAGGACGATGTTGCATAGCCAGCACCAGGTTCTGGGAACTGTGCTAATTCCGGGGGACTGGGAGCCGTAGGCTCTGGGCTGGCTGCGGTGGTGGCGGGGGAGGTAAGCTACAGGGGCACCGGACTCACAGAAGGAAGAGGTGCTATCATTCCCTAGTAGCTCAGCGTCTTATAGTTGTTGCTGTAGTTGTGCAGGGCATAAAACATGAGACTGCAGCCCCTGTCTGATGAGCCACAAACTGATTGTAATGAGGGAGCAATGCTCTGCATAGCTAATATGCAAGTGAGGCTATAACTCACCCAGAACACTGATGGCCCTTCCCCCCCCCTCCTCCTGTGTCACAGTTCTTGTGGGAAGGAGGAAGCCAGCTCTGAGACACGCCCAAAGGCTCTGATCACAACAAGAGGGAGCAATTCTCTGCAGATCCTGTGTGAGGGAGGGGGCGTGGCTTATCGAGTGTTGAGGGGACGGGGCTTAGCTCTGACAAGAAGGCATGAGAAAATATAATAAACAAAAAAACAAAAAATGGTGGACAGAAAAACCTCTATAAGTCTACCACAGCTGTGGCTGCACTGAGTCCTGGGAGCTCTCCCCTCCCCCCGCCACAGGTGGAATGCTATGCAGGAGTCTGCAATCAAGTCCATGTGCATCCAGTCAGTGTGACGTTTGCTCCAATTTCCTGTCAGGGAGCCAGTGTGCAGATTCTGACGCCTGCTGGCAGAACTTGTATCAACTCAGACCCTGCCAGAGGGAGTGAGGAAGATTTCATCTGCTTTGTGCTCTGGAAAAAGCAGAATGATCTCACCTCAGCTCCTGTGGAGATGGCAGTCTGATGCCTGGTCACACTTGGTACAGAACGTGTATCAACTCAGAGCCTGCAAGAGGGATTGAGGAAGTTTTCATCTGCTCTGGGCTCTGGAAAATCAGTGCCATGAGACCTGTCGTCCAGTGAGTAACAGCCCAGGATCCAGCGTCCCAGGAGGGGGTATGGGGAGGCAATACTCCGCGTTCCCACCTGTTGATGGTTTTGGGAAATCGGTTCCCGAAGGAACCGTTGCCCTCTAAAAACAAAAAATTCTTGCTGCAGTAGTCTGCAGAGATGTGCCTCCTATAGACACTAAGCTAAAACTGAAGTAGCCTGGCTGGGCCAGGGGGTGTATACTGCAGGGGAGGAGCTAACATCTTTGCATCTACTTAGTGTCCTCCTATGGATAAGCAGCATAACACCCATGGTCCTGTGTCCCCCAATGAGGCGTCAGAGAAATAACCCTTTAAAAGTCAACTTTAATGATTTAGTTTAAAAATATCCAAAAACCCAGTGCAAATAATACAGAAAGAAAGGGAGGAGGGTAAAGTTCTCACCCTAATAGATATGCCTCCCTCCTGTCCGCTACCTACCGCGGAGGTCGGCACCCTAATACAATACGGAAATGGCGCCCCCACTCACCGACGGCTGTCCCTGGAAATTCCCTATCATGCCCTCACAAAAGTCATGAAAGACACGGGGTCAGAGATATATATGGGCAGGGTATACTTAAACTAGTGGACAGGATACTAAAGACACACATATGTACCACATTCCACTTTTCATAGAAGATTATGGAGTATGGACGCACACGGATTATAGTAATCTAGAAGGGAGTCCCAATATATGTAGATCCCTTCTTATCCTCCAATAAAGGTGGGACAATACCCTGATAGTTAGGAATCCGGTGCCTCAAGATTAGACTAAAAAAACACACAAACATAAAAATATTCTTAAAAAACAGCACCAAGATTAAGCTATCTGTAACGAACAATCAGCTAGCTGCTTACTCCTGCCACAGATAGAGTGACTATTTAGATCACAAATTAGATCCAGTTAGAAAAAGGTCCCAATATTATGTTCAATCCGATTCCTATGATAAGCTTACTCAGAAAATATTGAGGAGGACCTCAAATATATAATTAAACCACCTTCTCACAGCACATCCAATACGATGTATAGACCAACACAGTACAAACATCAAATAATATTGTGATTCGTAATAAAAGGGAACAATCTCACCCAAGTGTAGGAATATTCATGAGTGTCCCTTCAATCATCACTGCCTTCCATAGTGACTTGGATCTTCATACCTTCTCGCAGTACTATCAAATCCATCATCTTTGGGGGAAAAGGTGTTTTTAACAGCAACCCCTTAAAGAAGATAAGGGGTTGCTGTTAAAAACACACCTGTTCCCCCAAAGATGATGGCTTTGGTAGCACTGAGAGAAGGCATGATGATCCAAGTCACAATGGAGGGCAATCAGGATTGAAGGGACACTCGTGAATATTCCCATGCTTGGGTGAGATTGTTACCTTTTTTAAAAATCACAGTATTATTTGGTGTCTTCATTAGTGATGAGCGGATTCACAGATAACTGGGACTAGCGATCACTGATATCTGGTTTTTAAAATCCATCTATGGGAACCAGAATCCGGCAATTAAAAATGGTGGTAGAATAGATAGGCAAATAGGAGCAAGCGTGCTGTACAGAGGCTCCGGAACAGCTGTACACTGCTTCCAGGCCTAAAATTCACTTCCTGGTCCGCTAATTATTGTTCATCCATATCCACAGCTTTCCCCTGTGATGGTTACAGTCAGATGTGCCACCACACTGAGTGACAGCGTGTCTTTCTTTTCCAATCACAGGCACTTCCAATTAAAGGTGCTGTATGTGTGGCGCCCCTGCGGCCTCAGACACCACAGGTTACTGCACCTCACCCGAGGTACAGTATTCCTCTTGGATGTGGAGGAGGTAAACCACAAACAATACACTCAATCAACACATAACACTGGAGCTCTTCCACTGGGATTGGGCTGGGGTAGGTGCTGGGGTGGCTATCATGAGGTATGGGAAGTGGGGCACTAACAGGGAAGTTAGGAGCAATCACACTCAATAGTCAGTCGGTTCTGGGAGCAGTAAGCGCCAGGTCACAGTCAAGAGGAGATAAGCAGAGACAGGGACAGTTCGGGACCCGTGGTCTGGAGCTGGGAGCTCGACCCGGGTTCTTAGGAAAGAAAGGAGATCCCAGGATTCGTGGGGAGTGCAGAAGGCGCCCATGACCCATTCCACGGCCCAGGAGGTGGGGGTGGAGGGAAACCATTGAAAGGAGACACCCAGAAGGAAACCCCGGCCATGACCTCTGAAGTATCTGGTATCGACTGAGGCCCATCATAGCAGTACACGGCACACCAAGGGCAGAGTGACTTCAGTGAGTAAAGACCTTGAACTGCAGCCTCTGTGTCGTCCCGTCATTGCCATCGCCCTCACCATCGTGCCCCACTGAAATAGGCGACTACTACTCCATACATCCTCCCTGGGGCATAGCTCTCCTTTCATGAGCTGAAGCATCCGAGCTGCGTCACCATCTGCCCCAGAAGAGAAAAGCATCCTGCAGCGGTGGCTGATAACTAGCCGCACACCACAGATGGCGTCACGAACAACTACCCCCATCATCCTCATCCCCAGCCTTTTATTGACACCAGACTGGGTCATGGAAATGGGCAAGGCCACCGTGGTGACCCAGGAGAAGCACTGCGGCTCAGTAATGAGTAAACCCAAGACCCCGCAGGTGCATCATATGCATCTACACCGTGTGCAGAATTATTAGGCAAGTTGTATTTTAGAGGATTTTTTTTATTATTTATCAGTTGAAGTGGGTTTTTTTTAGATTTGGCTATCTTAGGAATATATGTGTTTTTGCAGGTAACTATTACTGTGCAGAATTATTAGGCACCTTAATAAAAACCAAATATATTCCCATCTCACTTGTTAATTTTCACCAGGTAAACCAATATAACTCCACATAATTTAGAAATCAATATTTCTGACATGCAAAAACAAAACCCCAAAAAATTAGTGACTAATATAGCCACCTTTCTTTATAATGACACTCAACAGCTGACCATCCACAAATTCTGTCAGTTGCTTGATCTGTTTACGAGCAATATTACGTGCAGCAGCCACTACAGCCTCCCAGACACTGTTCCGAGAGGTGTACTGTTTTTCCTCCCTGTAGATCTGACATTTTAAGAAGGACCACAGGTTCTCTATAGGGTTCAGATCAGGTGAACAAGGGGGCTATGTCATTATTTTTTCATCTTTTAGACCTTTACTGGCCAGCCACGCTGTGGAGGAGTTGGATGCATGTGATGGAGCATTGTCCTGCATGAAAATCATGTTTTTCCTGAACGATACCGACTTCTTCCTGTACCACTGCTTGAAGAAGTTGTCTTCAAGAAACTGGCAGTAGATCTGGGAGTTGAGTTTCACTCCATCCTCAACCCGAAAAGGTCCCATAAGTTCATATTTAATGATACCAGCCCATACCAGTACCCCACCTCCACCTTGCTGACGTCTGAGTCGGAGTGGAGCTCTCTGCCCTTTACTGATCTAGCCTCTGGCCCATCCATCTGGCCCAACAAGAGTCACTATCATTTCATCAGTCCATAAAACCTTTGAAAAATCAGTCTTGAGATATTTCTTGGCCCAGTCTTGACGTTTTATCTTATGTTTCTTATTCAAAGGTGGTCGTTTTTCAGCCTTCCTTACCTTGGCCATGTCCCTGAGTATTGCACACCCTGTGGTTTTTGATACTCTAGTAACGTTGCAGCTCTGAAATGGGGCCAAACTGGTTGCAAATTACATCTTGGCAGCTTCACGCTTTATTGTCCTCAATTCATGGGCAGTTATTTTGTGCCTTTTTTGTCCAACACGCTTCTTGCGACCCTGTTGGCTATTTGCCATGAAATGCTTGATTATTCAGTGGTTAAACTTCAAAAGTTTGACAATTTCAAGACTGCTGAATCCCTCTGCAAGACATCTCACAATTTGGACTTTTCATAGCCCGTCAAATCTCTCTTCTGACCCATTTTGAAAAGAAAGGAAGTTGCCTAATAATTAAGCACACCTTATATAGGGTGTTGATGTCATTGCACCACACCCCTCCCCATCACAGGGATGCACATCACCTGATTTACTTAATTGGTGGTTAGCTCTCAAGCCTAAACAGCTTGGAGTTGGACAACATATATAAAAATTATCATGTGATCAAAATACTCATTTGACTAATAATTCTGCACGCTGTGTATCTTGGTATAAAAATAAATAAATAAATGGCATAGGGTCCCCCATATTATGATTAGAGTTGAGCGCGGTTCGTGGTTCGTGGTTCTTCAGTTCGCGGTTCGAGTGATTTTGGGGGCTGTTCTACTGTAGATCGAACTAGAACTCGAGCTTTTTGCTAAAGTTCGATATTTCTAGTTACGTTCGAGAACGGTTCTAGCAGCAAAAAGCCAAGCTAATTACTACCTGGCTTTCCGCTGTAATAGTGTAAGTCACTCTGTGACTCACACTATTATAAAATTTCAGCGTACAGTGTGCGCAAACAGCGCATTCAGATCACTGCTGCTGGGATAATGGCGATCGCCATTTTTTTTTTCCTTGTCTTCCTTCTCTAAGTGCGCGCGTGTAGTGGGGCGGGCCAGCATGTCAGCCAATCCCAGACACACACACAGCTAAGTGGACTTTTAGCCAGAGAAGCAATGGCATGTGTGATAGGATGTCCATGTCACATGTCCCTGCATTATAAAAACGGGTATCTGCCCATCAGGACGCCATTATCTGCCTTCTGCGTCTGGGTGTCAGTCACCACTGGCGTAGCTCCTGTCTCCGATACTGCTGTGTACGCTCTACACACAGCGCTATACAGAATAGGGATAAAAGTTTCTTTTAGCCCTTGTAAGGGCTAATAACAGCAGGCTCAGAGCCATAGGTGACAGTCAGGTCCGTGGAAACAGATTTTAATAGCTACAGATAACAGCGTCTGTGTAGCTAAGGTCAGGGACTTCCTCGCTGCGTTTCACCATTAAGAGGGATATAAAGTGAGGCTTCCTTTCCTCTACACAGACCCACAACCCTGCCACTGTACCCTCCTGCCCTTTGCACACTCAAGCTCATTGTTACTAAGCCATTATACTAGCAAACACTGAGGAAACTTAGTGGCATCCTAAAAGTGGCTGTTGTACTCCATTTGTGCCCCACTGGTGCAAAGATATTTGCAGCACCACTGCATTGCACACTCAAACTCATTTTTACTAAGCCATTATACTAGCAAACACTAAGGAAACTTAGTGGCTTTCTAAAAGTGGCTGTTGGACTTCATTATTGTCCCACTGGTGCAAAGATATTTGCAGCACCACTGCATTGCACACTCAAACTTATTGTTACTAAGCCATTATAATAGCAAACACTAAGGAAACTTAGTGGCATCTTAATTGTGGCTGTTGGACTTCATTATTGTCCCACTGGTGCAAAGATATTTGCGGCACCTCTGCTTTGCACACTCAAACTCATTGTTACTAAGCCATTCTAATAGCAAACTATGCTGCCAGTTTAAGGGCCGTAGTTGCAATGTCAGGGATAGTTATTGTTGTTATTGTTTTGTTATTGAGTCTGCAGAGCTGTTCAGTCACACTATAGCCTGGGAATCAGAGGTCTGCTCCCAAGCTACAGTGAGTACAGACCAGGAAATGGTCTGCAGTGATGCCCAGAACCTTTGTGACTCTGATTCAGGCCGTGAGGACCAAGTTTCTGAGCATAATGTTGACTCTTATTCGCAAACTGTAACACCTGTTGTAATAGACAATGAGGAACATACTGATGACGATGAGACGCAGATACCAGATTGGGATGACAACTTAAATATTCGGTCAGGGCAAGAAGAGGCTCGGTCTGAGGGTGAGGGGAGTGCAAACACAAAAATTGATGAGGAAGTTCTAGATCCTACCTACTGTCAACCCACAGTCAGGCACTCGAGGAGGTCAACAGAGGCGGTGGAGGGAGATGCAACTGACGAAGAAGTTACCTCGCGCCTTCCTAGACAGAGTCGGAGTACTGGTAGCACGTCTACAACTGCATCCTTAGCTACCACTCTGCCTCTGAGCACTAGTCGGGGTGGATCAGCAGGTCGCATGCCCTCTAAGCCGTGCCTAGCCTGGTCCTTTTTTGACATAGCAAAAGATCGCTCAAATCATGTGATATGTAAAATTTGTCGTGATTCTGTTAGTAGAGGGTAAAACCTCCGCAGTTTGACAACTTCTTCCATGAATCGTCACATGAATAAATATCATATGTCCCAGTGGGAAGCTCACCGTGCTGCAATGCGGCCTAGCAGAGTGAACCATCCACCGCCTGCCCCTTCCAGTAGCTCTTGGCTACCGAAATGCTGCCTTTCCACCTGGTGGACACACAGTATTTTAGAGACCTTATGTCTGTCGCTGTGCCCCAATACCAGATGCTCAGTCGCCACTACTTCTCTAAGAAAGGTGTGCCTGCGCTACACCAGCATGTCGCACACAACATCACCGCTTCCTTGAGAAACTGTGTGTGAACAGGTGCATTTGACCACCGATACTGAGACCAGTAAGCATGGACAGGGACGTTACATGCCGCTGACTGGGCACTGGGTAACTATGGTGATAGATGGTGAAGGGTCTGCTGCACAAGTCTTGCCGTCCCCACGACTTGTGTGTCAATCCTCTGTCTGTCCAAGTTCCGCCACTGCTTCTGCCTCCTGCACTTCATCTGGGTCCTCCACCTCCACCCCAAGCCTGCCTGGTCAGGCCACCAGCGTTCTAACTGCGCAGAAGGAATCACGCACCCCTCATTACTATGCTGGCAGCAGAGCACAACGGCATCAGGCGGTCTTTAGCTTGAAATGTCTTGGAAATAGGAGTCACACAGATTTGTGGGCAGCTCTGGAGACTGAGTTTGGTAAATGGTTGTCTCCACTCAACCTGCAGCCTGGTAAGGCCATGTGCGACAATGCTGCAAACCTGGGTGCGGCCCTTCGCCAGGGCAAGGTGACACACGTGCCTTGTATGGCTCACGTGTTGAACCTTGTTGTCCAGCAATTTTTAACACACTATCCCGGCCTAAATGGCCTTCTGAACAGGGCACGAAAACTGTCTGCTCACTTCCGCCGTTCAACCACCGCTGCTGAACCACTTGCATCGCTCCAGAAGTCTTTCAGCCTGCCGGTTCATCGCCTGAAATGCGATGTGCCGACACGCTGGAATTCGACTCTCCACATGTTACAGCAACTGTGGCAGCTCCGTCGAGCCCTGGTGTAATACGTCATAACGTATAGCCCGGGCCAACGAGATGCAAAGGCGGGGCAGATCACCCTGATGGAGTGGTCTCAGATCAAGGACCTATGCACCCTTCAGCACAGTTTCGACATGGCGACGAATATGTTTAGCGCTGACAATGCCATTATCAGCATGACAATTCCAGTCATTTACATGCTGGAGCACGTGCTAAACACTATTCAGAGTCAGGGGGTGGGACAACAGGAATGTGAGGAACTACAGGAGGATTCATATGCGCAAAAGACAACAACATCACCAAGGGCCAGACGTTCATCATTACCAACGCGGCAGGCATGGGACCATGGGGGACAGGGATCAACAAGGGCGCATGGTAGCAAGCGAAATGTTGGGGAAGGTGCAGGAGAACATGAAGAAATGGAGGACGACCTGTCCATGGACATGGAAGACTCAGCAGATGAGGGAGACCTTGGTCAAATTTCTGTTGAAAGAGGTTGGGGGGAGATGTCAGAGGAAGAAAGAAAGGTTAGCACCTCTATGCCACAAACACAGCGTGGACTTGGTCTGCATGGCTGCGCAAGACACATGAGCGTCTTCATGCTGCACTACCTCCAACATGACCCTCATATTGTCAAAACTAGAAGTGATGATGACTACTGGCTTGACACACTATTAGATCCCCGGTACAAGTCCAAATTTTGTGACATAATTCCAGCCATAGAAAGGGACGCATGTATGCAGGAGTATCAGCAGAAGCTGTTACTCGATCTTAGCTCGGCTTTTCCACCAAACAACCTTGGTGCAGGGAGTGAATCTTTTAGTTGTAACTTGACAAACATGGGACGGTCTCGTCATCTTCAACAGTCTACCCGTACCAGCAGCACCGTATCTGGTGCTGGTAATAGCCATTTTATTGAATCTTTTCATAATATAATATATTTAGACCATCCTTTGCAAGGCCACCAGAGACAACAAGTCTGACACATAGCCAACGGCTGGAGAGGATGATACAGGAGTATCTCCAAATGAACATCGATGCCATGACTTTGCAAATGGAGCCTTGCTGATTTTGGGCTTCAAATCTTGAAAAATGGCCAGAGCTCTCCACTTACGCCTTGGAGATTTTGTCGTGTCCAGCTGCCAGCGTTGTCTCTGAACGTGTCTTCAGTGCTGCTGGGTGTGTGCTGACAGATAAGCGCACGCGTCTGTCCAGTGACAATGTGGACAGATTAACATTCATCAAAATGAACAAGTCATGGATCCACAAGGAATTTACTACCCCTGTGTTATCCTGGGGAGAGTAAATACTTGTGGATTTGGAATGTGCTTGATGCAAATCTAGCTGTGAAGTGTACAACTGGGGCACAAGTGCTGCCACTGAAGGGGTGGGTGTGTGTGTGGCCCAATTTTTGGAAAAAAGGGAGACTCCGCTTGGAGTAACCCTTTCTTACAGTGTTTTTAAAAATGATCCAAGATGAACAATTCATGGTTCAGCAAATACTTTGCTACCTACCCCGGTGTCATCCTGGGGACGGTTAAGTATAGCGTATTTTTGAATGTGCTTGATTCAAATCTACCTGTGAAGTGTACAACTGGGGCACAAGTGCTGCCACTGAAGGGGTGGGTGTGTGTGTGGCCAATTTTTTGGAAAAAAGGGAGATTCTGCTTGGAGTAACCCTTGCTTACAGTGTTTTTAAAAATGATCCAAGATGAACAGAGCTGGGATCAGCAAATCCTTTGCTACCTACCCCGGTGTCATCCTGGGGACGCTTAAGTATGGCGTATTTTGAATGTTTTTGATGCAAATCTACCTGTGAAGTGTACAACTGAGGCACAAGTGCTGCCACTGAAGGGGTGGGTGTGTGTGGCCCAATTTTTGGAAAAAAGGGAGACTCCGCTTGGACTAACCCTTGCTTACAGTGTTTTTAAAAATGATCCAAGATGAACAATTCATGGTTCAGCAAATACTTTGCTACCTACCCCGGTGTCATCCTGGGGACGGTTAAGTATGGCGTATTTTTGAATGTGCTTGATGCAAATCTACCTGTGAAGTGTACAACTGGGGCACAAGTACTGCCACTGAAGGGGTGGGTGTCTGTGTGGCCCAATTTTTGGAAAAAAAGGGAGACTCCGCTTGGAGTAACCTTGCGGTGTTTTACATGATTTTAGAAGGGCATGCCATGCCTATATCTGTGTCTCATCCTCTTTTCCTTGTAGCGCTGTTTTGTTTTCACATGAGAATTTGTTCTTGTCACTTTCCTATGTGTTTGTGTTGTGTTGTGAGTGGTTTGTCACCTTTTGGACACCTTTGAGGGTGTTTTCTAGGTGTTTTTATGTGTTTGTGATTGCCTCCCATTGTTTCCTATTCGGTTTGAGTGGTTCGCCGAACCGGTTAGCCGAACCGAACAAGACCTCCGTTCGGCGAACCGAACTCAAGCCGAACCACGGCCGGTTCGCTCATCTCTAATTATGATGCCAGCACAGATAAAGCACACGACTACTGGCTGCAGCCACCAGCCATGCACTTATCGCGGCAGTGTATCAAACTAAGAGGAACCAAATGCGTCTTTTTTTTTTTTTTTTTATTATTATTATTATTATTTAAATAAATAATTTAACAAACTAGACTGTGATCCCCC
Source organism: Anomaloglossus baeobatrachus (assembly GCF_048569485.1). Taxonomy (NCBI): domain Eukaryota; kingdom Metazoa; phylum Chordata; class Amphibia; order Anura; family Aromobatidae; genus Anomaloglossus; species Anomaloglossus baeobatrachus. The sequence continues at coordinate 142,109,360 of NC_134355.1, forward strand.
CCAAATTAGATACCCAGCCATGATAAAACCTGACAGCTGGTATTCTCAGACTGGGGAGGCCCATGCTTACTGCAACCCAGCATAAAAATTGCAACCTGTAGCCACCCGGGATTGTTGCATCCATCCATTTAACCAGCTCTTCCCGATTGCCCCGATGCGATGGCAATTGGGGTAATATAAGAGGTTAATGACAGCCCACGGCTGGGGGCTGCAGCCTGTAGCCATATGCTTTATCTGTGCTGAGTATCGTAATATGGAAAATATAAAAAAGAAAAAGTTTTTCCAGCTTACCCAATATATTGTAGGATCAAGCTGCTATGACTATAGAGGCTCTTCGCATGGATATATGGTAGAAGCTCTTACCAGCACAAATAGAAGAGATGAATCCAGCGAGCCAAAGTTGTAGTAGATAAAAAGTTTCTTTAGTCTTTATTTCAATAATATTAAAAAAAGTCTTTGTCCATAGCAGCATAAATGGCCGGCGTAGGTCGTGGGTGATTTCTTACAAGTGTTATTGATTACAAATTAATTAACTATAGTACCACCCACCTTAGGGGGTCTTTTCCTTTTTATATCCCACATAGTTAGTAAGGTACACTATGGCAATGATAAAGGTCTAGCCGAAACGCGTCTTGTCGTGCGCCAGCAGCAACTTTTCCTACCTCTGTCTGTCATCATTTATGCTGCTATGGACAAAGACTTTTTTTAATATTATTGAAATAAAGACTATAGAAACTTTTTATCTACTACAACTTTGGCTCGCTGGATTCATCTCTTCTATCGTAATATGGAGGGACCCTATGCCAAATATTTTATTTTTTCATTTATTTTTATACATGATACTGACCAGCATACAGCGCCTGTGATTGGTTGCAGTCAGATGCTGTCATACTGGCTGGAGGGTGCATCTGACTACAATCACAGATGCCAGGACAGCCGGTAGGTGGGGATAGCAAGCCCAGGAAGTGAAAGCGAGGCCGCGGGAACAATGTACAGCCTCATCGAATCCTCAGTAAGTATGAAGGACTTGCTTAATTCCTATTTTCTTTATTTTTCCTTTATTTTTTTTTTATTTCACCAGTGCCGGATCTGGATCAAAAACCTTTGAAATTGTGAAGATCTGGACTTTAAGGCGGGCTTTGCACACTACAACATCGCAGCCCGATGCTGCGATGCCGAGTGCGATAGTGCCCGCCCCCGTCGCAGCAGCGATATGTGGTGATAGCTGGCGTAGCGAAAGTTATCGCTACGCCAGCTTCACACACACACTCACCTGCCGTGCGACGTCCCTGTGGCCGTCGACCCGCCTCCTTGTTAAGGGGGCGGGTCGTGCGGCGTCACTGCGACGTCACACGGCAGGCGGCCAATCAGAGCGGAGGGGCGGAGATGAGCAGGATGTAAACATCCTGCCCACCTCCTTCCTTCCGCATATCCTACGGAAGCCGCAGTGAGGCCGGTAGGAGACGTTCCTCGCTCCTGCGACTTCACACACAGCGATGTGTGCTGCCGCAGGAGCGAGGAACAACATCGGACCATTGCATCAGCGTAATTATGAATTACGCCGACGCTATACCGATGATACGATTACGACGCTTTTGCGCTCGTTAATCGTATCATCCAGCCTTTACACACTGCGATGTCGCATGCGATGCCGGAAGTGCGTCATTTTCAATTTGACCCCACCGACATCGCACCTGCGATGTCGCAGTGTGCAAAGTGCCCCTTACAGTCCGGGTCCACCCATCCCTATTATTCATAGTAAGTGTGAGTTTTTACACCGTATTGGATGTGCTGTGAGAAGGTGGTTTAGTTACTGTATATGCTTGAGGTCCTCTCTAATATTTTCCGAGTGAGCTCATCACAGCAATAGGATTGGACATAATAATGGGACCTGTTTCTGGTGGTTTACCATGGGATCTAATTTGTTATCTAAATAATCACTCTTTCAGTGACAGGAGTCAGCAGCTAGCTGATCATTCAATACAGATAGGTTAATCTTGGTGCTGTTTTTTAAGAATTTTTTTGTTTGTGGGTATGTTTTTTAACAAGTGATACATTAAAAATAATATTTTAATACCATTGATCCACCCTGTGCTGCTATTTACAGTCTCTCTGTGGTAGTATTATTATTTTTGCCATAAACTCAGCTATTTACACACTTTTGCTAGAGGTAACATGAAAGAGTGGACAACACAATTTGTTACACAGTTTATTCTGAGAGCATTGATACCCGACATGTAGTCAGAAGCCTCTGTATGGGCAAAAGGTAGGCCTCAAAATTAAAACAGCACTGTTGACTTCTGGAACACAAATTAGGCTGAAATAGATTAACCCCTTCACGACCAGCCGATTTTGCGTTTTCCATTTTTTTTTTACGCCATTCTTCCGAGATACGTAACTTTTTTATTTTTCAGTCAATATGGTCATGTGAGGGCTCGTTTTTGTAGAATGAGCTGTACTTTTAAATGAAACCAAGAGATTTACCATATAGTGTACTGGAAAATAACAAAAAAATTCCAAATGTGGAAAAATTGCAAAACAAAAGTGCGATTGCACTATTGATTTTGAGATATTTTATTCACAGTGTTCAATATATGGTAAAACTGATGTGCCACTGTGATGCCATAGGTTGATTCGAGTTTGAAGACACCAAACATGATTAAGTTTACTTTTATCTAAGGGGTTAAAAAAAATCAGACGTTTGTTCGAAAAAAGTGGCGTATGTTTTGCACCAATTTCCGCGACCCGTAGCGTTCTCATTTTTTGGGATCTGTGGCTCAGTGATGGCTTATTTTTTGTATCTCAAGCTGATGTTTTTAACCGTACCATTTGTGCACAGATGCTATTTTTTGATTGCCTGTTATTGCATTTTGCGCAAAATTTGTGGTGACCAAAAAATGTAATTGTGGCATTTGGAATTTTTTTGCCGTTATGTTGTTTACCGATCAGATTATTGATTTTATATTTTGATTAGATTGGGCGTTTCTGAACGTGGCGATATCAAATGTGTGCATATTTTTTATTTTTTTAACCCTTTAATTTTCATCAGGGTGAAAGGGGGGTGATTTGAATTTTTATTCTTTTTTTATTTTTTAAAACTTTTTTTAAACTTTTTTTTTTTTATTTTACTAGGTCCCCTAGGGGACTATATTGATCAGCTGTCTGATTGCTCATTCATTTCTCTCGATCAGAACTGAATCGCTCCGACTGGGAGAAATTAGCATCTCTTGTAACAGCCAGTACTTGACTGTTTGTTTAAAGGACCTTTGTCATGTGAGCACAGGAGTCATCTCATGACCCTGTGCTACCATGACAACCACCGAACATCACGTGATCACGTCACCTGACTTCCGGTATCGGCCTTTACGTAAACTTTCACCTATAATGGCGCTGTTACTTATTAACAGCGCCATTTATTGGGTTAAAAGGCATGGGCGGATAACGATTCCACTCGTGTCTAGCAGGCACACACGTCAGCTGTATAAATCAGCTGAGATGTGCACCGATCTTCCCCAGCTGCCGGCAGCAGGTGGGGATTAACACAATGACTAGTACGTAATTTTACCGCCTGCGGTCGTTAAGGGGTTAAGACACAATGTCACACTTGCAGGACCCTAAGATGCCTAAACAGCAGAAACTCCACACAACTGACATCATTTTAGAAACTACACCTCTCAAGGATTTTATTTGGGGGTTGATTTTGAACCCAAAGATACAAGACAAAATTGGATAATATTAGGTCAACATATTGGAAATTTTCAGTTTTGCATGTAGTCAAAAAGTTCTGTTTGGACAAACGATAAGGCTCCGAAGGGAAGAATGGACATTTGGTATTTGGAGTATACAGTACATTGATAATAAGTTCTGTGTTTAGACAGAAATGACTACACTAACGTTACTGGCAGAAAAGGCTGCATATACAGATAATACTAGACAAATCCTCAGCAAGAAATAGAAACATTGATCAGACTTTTCCTTATTTCCCCACAGATGACATACATCATAAGACTCAAATCACTTGCTTCAAGGAATGTTTCTAATAATTCATTTTGTCACTTACCAGCATTATCATTATATCCATGTTAAGCATCACAGAACTTATGGCACAAGATTCATTTAAAAACAAATGATAATGCTGAATTTTGTAATACCAGTCTGCAACATAAGTCACTCAGCTCTATTATAGAAAGTTTCTTTCATTCTGTAATGTATCACTCAAATGCTAATGTTTATAGCAATGAATCTAATGGTTCTATTTATTATGTACCATGATGGATTATTGTTTACACTAGAAAAGAGAACAGTCTGCATAAAAACTCCATGTATCTGAACTGGGTTTCTTATTATGTGAAGGCGGGCTGGTCACAGTCATGGTCTTGGATTTGGTGTGTTAAAAAATTCCTAATACACCTTACATCCCACTGTGGTCTCTTTACAGCTATAATGACACACATCACCATTTATTCACTTGTTGTTCTACCCTTCTATCTTATATCCAACCTCTCTTTTCTTCCCTTAAATTTTGCACTTCTCTATATCCAAATATCCACACCGTGGCATGTCTGCCTTTTTGAGTATTGGTCCCACATTTTTTGTTTTGGATCCCGTTGGAGGCCCATACTGAACAAGTAACCCATTGCTTCAACTTATTCATCCACAGCCCACTTTTCTGGAAATGCTCTTTCAGTGTGCCTGGACCTTTTTCACAGGCCACATTCTTCCATCAAGTCAAAATGAGATCTCAAGGTATAGCAAAAAGGTTCACTCAGCTCTCTCACCCACTAGACCTGTATGGTATAAAGGGAAGGCTCAGACAGCTCTCTTTAAAATGCTCCAGCAGCAAAGACAAGGCTAAGGCAAAACAATTCTCAGCTCAGTTCTCATGGTAACTCACCACCAAGCAGCAGCAGTTCAAATTTTTCAAGAGTCAACAGTAGCAGCGAACAGATTGTTTACCAAAGCAAGATTTTATCACATAGAAGAATTCAAAGCATCACATCCTGACTCAACGTTTTCTACACACTCTACCCTTAAAGGGAACCTGTCACCTAAAATATGCGTTCTGACCTATCAGCAGACGCATGTGTGCCCTAATTACACCTCCCTACCCATCCCTGTGTTATAAAATTGTATAATATGAAAGTAATAAAAAAACGTTTTATTACCTTCATATTTTGTATGTATTCCCGCGGCAATAGTAAGTGTAAACGCGCGCAGGATAGAATGAGTGACAGTGACGTCACTGTCACTCATTCTATCCTGCGCGCGTGACTCCATGGTATCACGCCCACAGGGGAGTCATACCACGGAAAGTATGCAGGGCAAGGCGCCGCCCCTGTGACCATATTCCCTGCTATTTACATAGGAAATATGAAGGTAATAAAACGTTTTATATTACTTTCATATTATACAATTTTATAACACAGGGATGGGTAGGAAGGTGTAATTAGTCAGAACGCATATTTTAGGTGATAGGTTCCCTTTAACGGAAGATTGAGGCTACTTGTCACTTATTTAATTTTTCAGTACCAATATTCTGCTTAAAAGGGACAATTACTCTTCTGCAATAGCCTTCATCTTCACTTTCAGGTGAAAGAAACCCATGCTCCTAGCATCTGTCTGCTTGTCTGTGTTTTAAGAACCATGAATAAACAAGAATGATTTTACAAGGAAGGTGTGGTGTGCCACTATCTTTTCTTCTTGTGTTAGCTTTTTATATTCCCCCTGAGCAAATCTACCCGAGTTGGAGCTGATGGACATTGGATCTGCTAGTTCTTATGCTGTGGAAAACAGACTTCGGCACCATCTAAGACTTAAGGCCGCTTTACACGCAACGACATCGCCAATGAGATGTCGTTGGGTTCACGGAATTCGTGCCGCACATCCGGCCTCGTTAGCGACGTCATTGCGTGTGAAACGTACGAGCGACCACCAACGATCAAAAATACTCATCTAATCGTTGATCGTTGACACGTCGTTCATTTTCAAAATATCGTTGCTCATTCTGGATGCAGGTTGTTTGTCGTTCCTGAGGCAGCACACATCGCTACGTGTGACACCCCAGGAACGACGAACAGCACCGTACCTGCATCCTCCGGCAACGAGGTGGGTGTGTCTTTCATGCGGCTGCTCTCCGCCCCTCCGCTTCTATTGGACGCCTGCCGTGTGACGTCGCTGTGACGCCGCACGAACCGCTTCCTTAGAAAAGAGGCTGTTCGCTGGCCACAGCGACGTCGCTGGGAAGGTAAGTCCGTGTGACGGGTAATAGCGATATTGTGCGCTACGGGCAGCGATTTGCCCTTGACGCACAAACGACGGGGGCGGGTGCGATCGGCAGCAACATCGATAGCGATGTCGCTGCATGTAAACTGGCTTTTAATCTCTACTGTAAGCTTCCTGGACTTTTTTAAAATACTACCCAACTTGGTCTCAGGCAAGCAAGTCGACAGTAAACACCTAAGTCTGGAGGATTATCAAGGAGGTCACCCAGACTTTCCGGTACCTATTTTCTACTCAGATAAAGTACTTCTTAATACAGTTTTGTCCTTAAAGACCAACTCTCTAACCACATTGGCTTTCATTCACTGCAGGTCTGCAGCGAACTTTATTGGTTTTCTAGTGGTTCTGACATTAGGATTAGGGATAGTTAGTCTACAAAAAACAATTCAAATTTTTGTTATTAACAAAACATTGTTACTTCAGAGCTTTGTCAAATGAGTAACGGTGGATTTCACACTTGAAGTGTAAATCTCTCTGAATCCATTTCCTGTTTTATATTGGATAATTTACCTGCTGGGTTAGGGTACCGTCACACTTTAGCGACGCAGCAGCGATCCCACCAGCAATCTGACCTGGTCAGGATCGCTGCTGCATCGCTACATGGTCGCTGGTGAGCTGTCAAACAGGCAGATCTCACCAGCGACCAGTGACCAGCCCCCAGCCAGCTGCGCTTGCACGGAGCCGGCATCTGGAAGCTGCGGACACTGGTAACTAAGTTAAACATCGGGTATGGTTACCCGATGTTTACCTTAGTTACCAGCGCACACCGCTTAGCTTAGCGTGCGCAGGGAGCAGGAGCCGGCACTGGCAGCGTGAGAGCTGCGGAGGCTGGTAACGAAGGTAAATATCGGGTAACCACCTTGGTTACCCGATGTTTACCTTGGTTACAGCTCACCGCAGGCTGTCAGATGCCGGCTCCTGCTCCCTGCACATTCAGGATTGTTGCTCTCTCGCTGTCACACACAGCGATGTGTGCCTATCAGCGGGAGAGCAACAATAAAAAAACAAACCAGGGCTGTGTGTAACGAGCAGCGATCTCACAGCAGGGGCCAGATCGCTGCTCAGTGTCACACACAGCGAGATCGCTAATGAGGTCACTGCTGCGTCACAAAAAACGTGACTCAGCAGCGATCTCAGTAGCGATCTCGCTGTGTGTGAAGTACCCCTTAGTCTGTGGCTGCTTAATCACAATACTGTTATTGATTAGTGTCAGAAGGAGATTAAGTAGAGCCCCAGGTGTCATAAGAAGTGTTTAAGTTCAGTATAAATATGTTTCAGTAGTCTGAAGGATCTGCAGAAGCACCTGAAAGACTTTGGCAATGTGTTCTCGGAAAAAAAGATGGAAATACTACCTCCCCATTGTCCCTATGATTGTGCTAATAATCTTGTCCCTAATGCCAAATTACCTATACCTCCCCTTTTCTATTTTGTCTGTGCCTGAAAATACAGGCATGAAAAAATGTGTGAACTAAAGTCTATGGAAGAGTCATATCCATCATTCCTCTTCTCCTGTAGCTGCTGATTTTTTCTTTGTAAAAAAATAAAGATGGTGGCCTTGCTAGAAATGAACAAACTTGTTTGAAAAGTTTGCAAATCTCAAATTTTTGCATGAGTTTTGCCTATTCGGATTCCCAAACATTTCTCTCAAAATTGACAAATTTTGGTCTTTGCTCGATAACTCTTCATGTTTTTACTAATGATTTTCTTCTACCTTATTAGGACTTTGGCTATGAGAGTTGTGTTGTCTGATGAGCAGGGGGAGGTCTAAAGAGCAGCGGACGGCTTTTTTTTTCTTAACTTAATGTGTGGATGTTTAATAATGAAGTGTCCATGCAGCTAAAAAAGTTAAAGAAACTGCAAGACACTTCATTAAAGAAAGCTACACCTCCAGAATACTCACCAGCCCGACAGGCTGTGGGACACGAGGATCTGCAGTGAAACACATTGAGGCCTACTACAAAATGCAAACACTCACCACACACACACACACACACACACACACACACACACATCCGGTGATACCATACTGCTCCAGTCACATGAGGCACTGTGGAATGAGAGGACCTGTTGTGGAATGCATTGAGGACCTGTGGTGGAAAGCAGCATTGCTCTCAGGCTACTTAGTGTGAGAACCACAGCGGGCACTGACCGCTACTGTGTGATTTTTTTTTCTAAAAAATTAGTGAATGATGGCTTGTGTCATGGTTTTTTTATTCTAAATAAATTCCAGGCTGTGTCCCATGCATCCATGGTGTACCATTATAATATTTTTTTTCTCTGGGGTAATTATTGCCACTTTAATGGTGTCTGCCCCTAATTTTTTGAAATGTGGAGACTCCAACTTGGGTCTATTTGTTGTTTATTGCCATTAGTGGCAGGAATCTCACAGCATAAGGCCTACACCTGTCACTCATCGACCTGTTGCTCTTCAATGTTTAAGGAAGAAATATTAAGCCAGGCACTGTCCAAGGCCTTTTCCCATGCATCCATGCTGTGCCTTTATACTATTTGTAGTCTGAGGCAATTAATGACACTTTCTTGGTGTTTGCCTCTAATTTTGGGAAATGGGAATGGGGACTCGTAGTTGGGTTTCCTTGTTATGTGCTGCCTGTAGCAGTAGAGATCCCAGAATGTCAGGCATGCACCTACCATTCACTCATCTACCTCTGTTACTACCCTTAGGTCTCTTACCCCCTAAATATTCAAAGCTTGCCCACTTTAGTGCTTTCCATGTAACAGTAAAGGGTATTTAGCCTTCAATTTATTCCAAAATTAAATAATTAACTGAAAAAAATGACATGGGATCCCCCTATTTTTTATAGCCTTCAAAGGTAAAGCAGATGACTGCAGCCTACCGGACGTAGCTGGGAGCTTTATTTTGGCTGTTAATCCAGAACAGAAGTCACCCCATGTTTTTTTTTAACTATTTACTTAAAAATAACTATAATTTAAGCCAAAAAACGTGGGGTTCCTCCCAAATTGGATCACCAGCAAAGGTGAAGCTAATAGCTTGGGGTCTGTTTTTCTCAGGCTGGAGAGGCATATGAATATTGGGCCTTCCCCTGTCTTAAAACAGCAGACCGCAGCCTCCCCAGAAGTGGTGCATCCATTAGATCCTGGTGCTTGACCTCGGCTCTTCCTGGTGCGATGGCAAACAGGGAAATATATGGGATTGATGCAAGCTGTGAATTGCCAGCTGGCATTAAGCCCTGGTATTAGTAATGGGTGCGTGTCTAGCAAACAGCCCCATTACTAATCTACTTTGGTGATTCCCTGATCCTACCTGGGGGGGGGGGGTTCTGATGGCCTAGGAACGTAATTTGATTGCATTTTATTTGCACTGGCACCTTAGGTAATTATGGCTTCCTTGAGTTTGATATGGCATATGTGCCTTTACAACTCTTCCCCTGAATGAAATCTGCTTGTGACTTATTACACGTATTTATCATTTTGTTATTTATTGCATAACATATACCTTTGGAAACCATTTTTTCCAACTATATGGCCTCAGTTCCCCCATCTTTCTCCATTCTTTGTAATTGATTTTATAACATCAATTTTATCCATGTCTGTGAATGGTTTTTCAATAAAGTTGTATTGTTTTTTGCACATAATACCCTTTTCCTCTTGTTCTTTAAATGTATTTTGAGTTGTTCATACACCGGTCTAGCTATACCAAGGCTAGCCAGGTGATTATATGGTTATCTCAGTTCTGAGAATTTTGTTTCTAATCTACTATATGTATATGTTAAAAAATAAACATATTTTATTTAGAATAAACCTCCTGACATTGATCAATGTATTAGAAAAAATAAAATCCTCCAAAGTGAACCTGAAAGACAAAAAAAGAGATAAATATTAAAGCAAAGAAAGAACAGAGTCAGACTCTCTTTCAGGCCCTCTAAATAAAGTTCATGGATATTCACTGATTTCCCTACCCACCCTCTGTGCAATTGTTTGTGATTGGTTGCAGATGGCCATATAAGCCCTCCACCCTGTGTACATGTCTCTGATTGGTTGCAGTCAGTTTGCTGTACAGTAATGTAAAAACAAATAAATAGAGAATTTAAAAAATGATGTAGGCTTTCACCATATTTTGACAGCCAGCATTAGTAAAACAACAGCTACATGCTTCAGAACCTACCTGTGAGCTTTACCGTAGCTGAATATCAAAAGATTGGAAAAAAAAGATGTAGGGTCTCCCCCATATTTGATATCCAACCACAGTAAAGTAGACAGGTAGGGGCTGGAATTATCAGGATGGGAGGTGCCATAGATATTGACCCACCAGCCTAAAAATATCAGCCTGCAGCTGCCCAAAATTGTCGCATCCATTAGGTGCGACAATTCAGTACTTTACCTGACTCACCCCAATTTCCCTGGTGCGGTGGCAATCAGGGTAATATAAGTGCTTAATGACAGCTCAGAGCTGTCACTAATCCATAGATTAGTAATGGGAGGTGTCTATGAGATTCCCTTCCCAGTTACTAATACTGTAAGTGAAAAGAAATAAACAAAAACACCGAAAAGATCTTTATTTGAAATAAAATACAATCTCTCTCTTTCACCCCTTTTTTAACCCAAAAAACACCCTTGCAGATCCAATATAATCCATACAAAGTCCTTTGATGATCCAGACACTGCAACATCCAGAGCCTGGAGAAAGGGGAAACATGTCCACTTTCCACAGGCTCTAGGAAACACTGGCAGCAGCGAAGGGGGCCTGTATGTGATCTCCGCTGAACTGAGTGATGTCACCAGCAAATGGGGGCCAAGTGACATCACTCAGTTCACCAGAGGTCACAGCCGGGTTCCCACACTATGACCTCTGCAGACCAGACTGTCAAGATGTTGGACTGTGAGCCACGACTGAGACCCGCAATTCAACAGTCAGACAGCAGCTTCAAAGTGAAAGGGCTGCCAGTCTGACCATTTGGCAGCACTTACATTTTCAAGTCGCTGCTGGTCTGTCAGATTATGGGTCACGGCTGTATCCTGCAGTCCAACAATCCTGCAGCAATTTTCCTTTGAAGCCCCTGCCGGACTTCCAGATTGCTGGTCATCTCCTGTCAGAAAATCATGTTTTTTTTTCCAGGAGATGCAGCTTTAGCAAAAAAACACATCAAAACCACATGACAATTTATGATTTTTTTTGCCACAAAATTCAGATTTGGTACAGGAGTTTGGATTATAAATTCAAGCACCAAATCTGCATCTCTTGGCAAAAAACACACAAAATTCCATTAGATTCGACAATTTGAATAATTTACCTGGCTCAACCCAATTGTCCTAGTGCGGTGGCAATCTGGGTAATATAAGAAATTAATGACAGCTCACAGCTGTCACTAAGCCCTAGATTAGTAATAGGTAGGGGTCAATGAGACCCCCCCATTACTAATCTTGTAAGTGAAAACAAAAAACACAAACACAAAAAAGTCCTTTATTTGAAATCAAATACAAAAAAACCTCAACCACTGTCTCCAAATTATTAACCCCAAACACCCAGGTCCGATGTAATCCACACAATATCCCGCAACGATTCTAGTTCTGCTTTATATTGAAGTACCAGCGCGTGGGCACGTTAGAGAACATGACCACCCACTGCAGCTTCAAGCAGACACTGACTGAACTGCAGCTGTGAGCGGTGATGTCGCTGAGTTTACCTGTGGTCACAGCTGGAGGTTACCATGCTACCCCACTTGTGACCACAGGTATACTCACTTCAGGTGAACATTGAGTTGAATGAGACCTGCATCTCCTGGCAGAAAATCATATTTTTTTGCCAAGAGATGCAGATTTGGTGCTGGAATTTATATCCCAACTTCCTGCACCAAATCTTCATCTACTGGCAAAAAACTCACATCCCAAGATGCATTTTTTTGTGATTCTGATGCATTTTTTGTGAGGAGATGCAGATTTGTTGAAGAAATTTGGTATAGAAACTCCAGCACAAACTCTGCATCTCCTGGTTAAAAAAAAAAAAAATGCACAAAAATGGTTTGACTCCATTTCGGTTTTCTGTCACGTCATGCAAATTTGCTGCAGAAATCTGGTGCAGACATTTTTGCACCAAGTCTGCATTTCCTGACAGAAAACTGAACCTGGATTGCATTTTTTTGCCAGGTAATGCAGGTTTGGTGCTGAAATTAGTTCACCAAATTCCTGCAACAAATCTGAATCTTCTGGCAAAAAAAATCGCCAAACAAATAAAAATGCAATGCGGTTTTCATGCAGTATTGATTCAATTTTTTGACAAGAGACCCCGAATTTATTGCTGGAATTTGGTGTATAAATTCCAGTACCAAATTTGCATCTCCTGACAAAAAAAAAACGCAATTTAGGTACAGTTTTCTGCCAGCAAATGCAAATTTGATGCTTAAATGTCATCAATACTGCATTAAACCACATTGCATTTTGATGCATTTTTTTGCCAGGAGAACCAGTATGGGTGCAGGAATTTGTTGCATAAATTCCAGGACCAAATCTGCATCTCTTGGCAGACAAAAATGTGGTTTTCTGCCAGGAGATGCAGGTCTGATTGATGCAGGTCTGATTGAACTCAGTTTACCTAAGGTGAGGTCACTGATTTATTGAACTTACCTCAGGTGAGCTTACCTGTGGTCAGAGGTTGGGTACCATAGGAACCTCCAACTGTAACTGCAAGTAAAATCAGTGACATCAGTGCTCACAGCTACTGTATGGCTCAGTCAGTGTCTGCCCTAAGCCGCAATGGGCTGTCATGCTCTCTAATATACCCTTGCGCTGGGGGGTTAATAAACTGGAGAAAAAGGGTGTTTATTTTTGTATTTTATTTCAAATAAAGTATTTTTTCCAGTGTTTTTGTATAATTCTTTTCACTTACAGGATTAGTAATGGGGTTTCATAGATTATAACCCAGTACTAATCTAGAGCTTATTGGCAGCTGTGAGCTGTCTTTAACCCCGTACATTACCCCGATTGCTACCGCACCAGGTAATTGGGAAGAGAAGGAAAGTGCAAAAATGTTTGCATCTAATGGATGCGACAACTCTGTGGGTTGATAGTTTTAGCCTGATGGGGCCCAATAACTATGGGCCTTCCCAACTTGAGAATACCAGTCCCAAGCTGTCGGCTTTATCATGGTATTTTATTCACCGTGTTCACTTTATGGTAAAACTGATGGGTCGGCGTGATGCCTCAGGTGGGTATGAGTTTGCAGGCATCAAACATTTGTAGATTTACTTTTATCTAAAGGGGTTAAAAAAATTCAGAAGTTTGTCCAAAAAAAGTGAACCACTTTCTGCGCCATTTTCTGCAACACATAGTGTTCTCATTTTATTGAGATATGGGGCTCAGTGATAGCTCATTTTTTGTGTGTCGAGCTAGAGTTTTTAATGGTACCATTTTTGCGTAGATGCTATGTTTATAGTCTGTTATTGCATTATGCAAAAAATTTGCAGTGACCAAAAAACGTAGTTTTGGAGTTTGAAATTTTTTTTGCGGCTATGCCGTTAATGATCGCTTCAGCTGCTTTTACATTTTGATAGATCTCGGCGATACCAAATATGTGTATATTTTTTTATTTTTTTAACCCTTTCATTTTCAATGGGGTGAATGGGAGGTGATTTGAACTTTTAGGTTTTTTTATTTTTTAAGTTTTTTAAAACTTTTTCTTAACTTTTTTTAATTTTACTAGTCCTCCTAGGGAGTTATACAGATGAGCAGGCTAATTGTTCATTCATTTCTCCTGATCAGAGCAGCATTGCTCTGATATCACGCGTGGTGAGTGTGTTCAGACCAACCAAGGTCTGACGCTCAACGAAAAAACACCTAAACAACACTACAGACAAGGGGGGAACATCGGGGACACAAAACAATGGTGGCACTTGGCACTAGTGAGAGGGTAGATGGAGACCTCCTAACCTCACATGAGCTGACCTTGCTCTCCTAACTAGTCCCAATACAGTTTCCGCAACTGATGCCAACCAGCACCCTGGGTTCCTAAGAAACCCTATAGAAACCCTGATTAGTAAGAGGCAGGTGAGGTTCGCTGCACCTACCCCTGCACTAACGAGACAAAAGGGAGACAAACAGAGAATAAGGAACCAAAAATGGAGAGGATACAACATCAGGACAATCCATAGTAGCATCCTTCTACCAAGGCAGCTTTCATACAACTGGTTTGCATAGTCAGCAAAGCTTGCTGGGATACCTGGCTATTTAAACATAAAGAGGTATAACTACAAAGCAGGTGCAGCTGACCTCAATTGCAATGCTAAAGGAAATGAAATGGCATTTTAATGTAGAGCCCTAGATAGAGATAAGGGGCTCCAGACCTCAAGCTGCCACTAGTCTCAAAAAATAAGGAGACCATTGGGACCTCTGATCAGCAGAAATGCTGTGTTCTTGTTTCAGCCAGTGCTCTGCTTTCTGTAATAGGAACTGTGTCATGATAGCGACAGGACCTGTGTTACCTTGGCAACCATCGGTTCACCATGATTGCATCATGGGGCAGCCGTTGAAGCGCAGCAGCTGGTGCAAAACGGCAGCCGTAGTCCGGATGTGCTTTTAACTCACTCCCCCAATGCATAAATGTAGTTTGAATAAAGCACCTTAATGCTATGACGGTAAGTGCCTCCAATCCTCCTTATGTTTTTGGAATTTATCATCTGCTAGTGCTGGAAAGAGCACCACTTGTCTTTGCACACTTCCATTGCAGAAAAATAGAGCAATTCATTTAATCATGCTACTCCCGCAAATATAGGGGTGATAAAATGCAGTGCCCAAAATTTCTCACTTTATACATGGACACAATTTAAGGGGTTAACAGGTGTGGGTTGATCCCAGATCCACCTGCGCCTGCGAGGCACACATGTCTGCTTTACAAATCAGCAATTATGAGCAAGAATCACCATCGGCACGTACCGGCACCTCCTCATTCGTGAAAGGGGTTAGTGATAGCCCTAAATACCTGGGAGCTTATCCCGAGTAATGAATATAATGGAAGTCAATGAGAAATTTGAACATTTATACAGCAAACCCTCCCCCTTAGGAGGTCTGGGGGGCAGTGAAATTATTGAGGTGGATAAAACAAAAGTGCTGACATTGAATGGGAATAGCCTAAGGAAGACACTTTGACACTTTTCTGACTCCCAGGTCACTGCTGGGAACAATGTTGTCAGAGTATTAAGCCACATATACAGACTGACAATAAAGCATTCCAAAACCAAACATAGATAACATGGATTTCAGAGGAAAAAAATAGTAAACATTCTTTCTTGTATAATGATTTGTACGTATATAAGGCAAAGTTAACTAGGGAGATAAACCTCCCCTTCCACCCTTTAGGCTATGTTCATATTTAGCGTTTTTGCTTTCGCATTGCTCCTAATGATGAAAAAATGTTGCAAAAATGCTGAAAGCACTGACAAGCTGTTTCTTTCAAAAATGCAGCATTTTTCCATTTCAGTCAGGAAAAGAAAAATCACGTGCATGAGATTTCTCAATTTTTCCCCATTTGTAAGGAGTGGGACTCCTAGAAGTACAAGGTGTATCAAAAATTAAAAGAAGGGATTGCCATACACCTTAGAATACACATAGAGGATGACCTCAGATTTTTTTTGCCATTTGGAAGACGTAGGACTCCTAGACTGATAAATTGTAAGCACTATGTGCAAGGGTTGAAATAATTTTAAGGAGGAACTCCAATACACCCTAGAACACACATAGAGTAGGCTCTCAAAAAACATTTACATTTAGGAGTGGGACATTTTTGGCTTTCAACAAGAAATCCCGGAGGCGACTACTCAGAGTACAAGTGGCATAACAAGGACCTTAAGACATCTGACTCCAATTTTGTTCCAGCTAAGGCTAGTTTCACACTTGCGTTGGACGGGATCCGTAGCATTGCGTTGTGTGACGCATGCAACGGATGCGTTGCATATAGTGGCACAACAGATGCTATGGATCGTACAAAATAACGCAATCCGTTATAGGTGTTTTTTCTTTGACTTTACACATCTGGGCATGCGCAGTTGTGTAAAGACGGATGCGTTAACGGAATCCGTCAAAATGACGGATTCTAACGGAATCCGCCACCATAGGCGTCCATTATAAAAACAACGGACGCCGACGGAATCCTGCAGGTTGCGTTTTTTGACACTCCGCCAAGTGCAGAAAAATGCTACATGCAGCGTTCCATCCGCCCGACGGTCACTGACGGTCAGCGTCAAAACAACTGATGCACTGCGGGGCGGATGCAATGCAAGACCATCCGTTGCTATCCGTAGCTAATAGAAGACTATGAGGAATATAACGGTTTCCTGCAACGGTTACCGTAATTCCTCAAGGCTGCGGATAGCAACGGAAGCCGTCCAACGCAAGTTTGAAAGTACCCTAAGGTGGGCAGCAGTTCCTCCTTTGGTGACTTATGGCATCAAGAAGCCCCAAGTCTTCAAATACATTGAAGCAGGGGTTTCCAAACTTTTTTTAATGTCCTTGGAGAATTTTGTTAATGAAAAATCATGAATTATGTAGAGGGAATTTCTCCAACCCATTTTGGGGAAAGAACATCACAAGTCCTTTGTCTATTTATTCACACAAGAGTTTCATTTTCTTTCTCAATTTGTATGAATGAATCTTAATTGTTTTTTACACTTAGCTGGGGCAAATCTAAGAATTTCAGGCTTCAGTCACTGCTCCATCCCTATTTAAGTTGACTTTGTGGGTTTTTAGTGCAACCGAGATCATACTAACCAATAGGCGCATCCGCCTGTCAACTAAAAATGCTGAAAAGGCTGACTGTTCTCAAAATGAAAAAGGCATGAATTGGCCCTGAATTCTCAACCCCAGTTTATGATCACACTGAGACATAAAGCCAATTCAAATATTTGCTTTTTTCTGTTTTGGTGTATTCACATGCACAATTTTCCACTCGAAAAAGGGTATACAGTTCATGATATACTATACTTCTTGTCCTCTTCCCCACCATATCAAAAATGGTTATTATGCAGCCTTGCTGCACATTTTTGCATTGCTTTAAGGCATCCCTTACTCACAATTTAACTCGCCACAGACAAGCTAAATCCAAGTTTCACAAGCCGCATCCACAGTGCCACCCATGCTTAAATTGATTTTGTGGATTTTCAGTGCTGCCAGGGGCAAAATAACTAATAAGAAGATCTGCGTGTTAACTGTAAATGCTGACGGTTAGAAAAAAAATGAATAGGGTTTGGATTCGCTCCGACTTTTCAAACCCAGCGGTTTACATTGGCGGATCATAAAGTTATTTCTAGTGTTCTTTATTTTCTGGTTTATTCCCATGCACCCCATCAAACCCAAAAAGGTATAAGGTTCAAGGTTTCTTATTTTTATTGTCCTTCTCCTCCTCTTTCATATCAACAGAGTCATCATGTGGCACTGGCTCATAAGTTTTAAAGGGCAAGCAGCCGGCCCTCAATCAAAATTTTAAAGGGCCAGCAGGCGTCCCTCGAAAAAAAAAATAATATTTTTCAGGTCTACATATTTTATATTGAAAAATTAAAACATGCAGTTTTCAGGTGGGAGCTCATCCTAGCTTCCTGCCTGATTTTGTAGGGTGGCATGAACAACACTTTTGAAACCAGAATAGTGTCAACATTTGGTTTGTTGGATGCTAGATAATGCTTCCAGCCTGTTTCTAAGCACCACCCTGTCTTCCATACAGTCCAGTCTCAGTAGCCAATAGTCTTGACCACATAATCCTCAGCCTGATCCTTTGTCCTCCCACTATGACAAGTCCCAGGAGACAAATAATCCCTCACTCAGGCAATCTGAGGAGCCAGTCTTTACAATTTCATTGATTTTTTTCCAGTCTCTCACCCTGCACATTTCAAGAGGGACATGAGTAGAGTTGAGCGCGGTTCGCGGTTCGAGGTTCTCCAGTTCGAGGCTCGAGTGATTTTGGGGGCTGTTCTAGATCGAACTAGAACTCGAGCTTTTTGCAAAAGCTCGATAGTTCTAGATACGTTCGAGAACGGTTCTAGCAGCAAAAAAAACAGCTAATTCATAGCTGGCTCTCCGCTGTAATAGTGTAAGTCACTCTGTGACTCACACTATTATGACATTTCAGTGTATAGTGTGCGGGAACAGCGCATTCAGATCACTGCTGTTTGGATAATGGCGATCGCCATTTTTTTTTTTTTCCTTGTCTTCCTTCCCTAAGCGCGCGCGTGTAGTGGGGAGGGCCAGCATGTCAGCCAATCCCAGACACACACACAGCTAAGTGGACTTTTAGCCAGAGAAGCAACGGCATGTGTGATAGGATGTCCATGTCACATGTCCCTGCATTATAAAACCGGACATTTTCCTCCAGCACGCCATTATCTGCCTTCTGCGTCATTGGTGTCAGACATCACTGGCGCAGCTCCTATCGCCGATACAGCTGTATTATGCTCCATACACAGCGCTGGACAGCATAGGGATAGCACTTTCTATCAGTCCTTTTAAGGGCTCATACCGGCAGGGTCAGAGCCATAGGTGACAGGTCCTGAAAACAGAGTTTAACAGCTACACAAGATGACAGCGTCTGTATAGCTAAGGTCAGGGATTTCCTCGCTGCATTTCCCCAATAGGAGGGATAGAAAGGCAGGCTTCCTTTCCTCTACCCAGAGACCCACAAACCTGCCACTGTACCCTCCTGCCCTTTGCACACTCCAACTCATTGTTACTAAGCCATTATACTAGCAAACACTGAGTGAACTTAGTGGCATCCTTAACGTGGCTATTGGACTTCTGTATAGTCCCACTAGTGCAAAGATATTTGCAGCACCTCTGCCTGCATTGCACACTCAAACTCATTGTTATTAAGCCATTATACTAGCAAACACTGAGTGAACCTAGTGGCATCCTAAACGTGGCTATTGGACTTCTGTATAGTCCCACTAGTGCAAAGATATTTGCAGCACCTCTGCCTGCATTGCACACTCAAACTCATTGTTACTAAGCCATTATACTAGCAAACACTGAGTGAACTTAGTGGCATCCTTAACGTGGCTATTGGACTTCTGTATAGTCCCACTAGTGCAAAAATATTTGCAGCACGTCTGCCTGCATTGCACACTCAAACTCATTGTAGCTAAGCCATTATACTAGCAAACACTGAGTGAACCTAGTGGCATCCTAAACGTGGCTATTGGACTTCTGTATAGTCCCACTAGTGCAAAGATATTTGCAGCACCTCTGCCTGTATTGCACACTCAAACTCATTGTTACTAAGCCATTATACTAGCAAACACTGATTGAACCTAGTGGCATCCTAAACGTGGCTATTGGACTTCTGTATAGTCCCACTAGTGCAAAGATATTTGCAGCACGTCTGCCTGCATTGAACACTCAAACTCATTGTTACTAAGCCATTATACTAGCAAACACTGAGTGAACTTAGTGGCATCCTTAAAGTGGCTATTGGACTTCTGTATAGTCCCACTAGTGCAAAGATATTTACAGCACCTCTGCCCGCATTGCACACTCAAACTCATTGTTACTTACTAAGACGTTATAATACCAAAAATTGAGTAAACTTAGTGGCATACAAGAAGTGGCTGTTGTATTCCATTAGTGCCCCACTGATGCCAAGCTATTTCTAGCACCTGTGCATGACACCCTCCTGCTCTGTTTTTAATAAGCTATAATGATAGCAAAAAATACTGCCATTTAGTGGCATCATAGAACTGGCTGTTGTATTCCATTAGTGCCCCACTGGTGCCAAGCTTTTTCTATCACCTGTGCAGGACACCCTCCTGCTCTGTTTTTAATAAGCTATAATGATAAATACTGCAACTTAGTGGCATACAAAAAATGCCTGTAGGACTCCTTTTTTGTGCCACTTGTGCCAAGCAATCTCAAGCACCTCTGCATTCTACCCTCATGCACATTTTGCTATGCTAATTTTATAGCAAACTCAGGGAATTCCTTGCTGCATTTGATCATTAGGAGGGATAGAAAGTGAGGCTTCTTTTATTGTCCTGGTACCCACAGAACACGACCACTGTACCCATCTGTCCACTTTTGCCACTCTATTTAATTTGCCCAAAGAGCTGACTCTTTTTCTGCCATCCTAAAATTGTCTGGAATACTAAGTTAGTGTTCCTTTGCTGCCAAGCAAGGTACAACACATGTGCATTCTACACTCCTTTCCATTTCTGGAATGCAATTATTAACTGTAGGTAGTCCAGCCCATCTGTAACGAAGGTGCAGGCGTGGATATAATGTAGCCTGCATCCAATGATGGTTCTCTCGATGTCTGACAGCTCAACAATACCTTCTGTTTCCACTTCCAAAACAAGTGATGACCTGCCAATCACACTCCCTGTTGCGGGTAAAGGAGTGGAAGTTCAGTGTGAAAAACCATGTGTGACTGCTGTCCCCACAGTCACAGAGGATGAAGAGCACGCAGATGCACTTGATGGGGCAGGCGGTGGTTGCACAGGCACGCTAGGCCGCATTGTAGCACAGTGAAATTCACATTGCGACTTATGCTTCATTTTAAGTCGTGTACAGGGTGGGCTCCCCAGTATGCAGCAAAACCAGGCAACAGGATAAGGACTCTAGGCAGTTGGGTTGATAAATGATTGTTTAACTTTACCAAAACAAACAATAAGAACCATGCATACAATTTAAATAATTGAACAATCTATTCTGTTGCCTACTACCTGCTAATCCCTCTGTGTAGCAGTAATTGTGTGTTTGTGCGTGTGTGTGTGTGTGTGTGTGTGCGAACATGACTTACCAGTGGCACATCACAAGAGCTTCCAAGTTATCTACCTAAACATAGACAAAACACATTACCCCCCCTGAATACCCTTGTTAGCTGAAGCCTCACAGATAATGCAGATGATAACAGTGTGAATGCAAACCACACAGCTCTGCAACACAGTCATGGAAATCTTGAAAAGCAACAGTAATGTAAACATGTGTCGCTGTCCCTCTATGATTTAAACTGTACGTGACAATTTGACAGTGCAGAGGCAGCAAGTCTTATTGTCTATATAGTCGGCCTACCCAGAACAGATATGTGTTTTGCTAATAAAACAAAGTGTTGCGTGCCCGCATTATTGTCTGGGCACAGCTTACCGTACCCGGGTACTCTGATGTCCAGTTGCCAGAAATACAGACTTTACGCTCCTCTCACGGTAAACAGTATAGACAGCACTGTAAGAATGTTGGTCTGTGGCACAGGATGCTGCTCACTGGCATTACGGGGCTCATCATCAAAGTACAACATGACTCCCCTCACAATTGAACGAAGTGTTTCCGCGGTGGCTCCTTGCTGTAACACACACCTTTAGCTTTTCCTTCTGTTCATAGACAGCATCTCCAAGTCCACACCCGAAGAGCAATTTGATATTGCTATAGTGAACAAACAAAGGCAGATCCAAAATAACAGCAGCCCCTTGTGTGTAAAAAACACAAAAACCTGAGCTGAAACAATGTTCAGTAAACATGCAACATTAAGCATGTGAATTGCAGCCTTAAGACTGGAAAAAACCAAGGAGAAAAATTGTATGAAAAATACCCTGAATATAAATAAATAAATTGCAAGTGCTTAATAACAGGGTACTTAGTGTATACATTTTTGCAAAAAGGTAAAAAGCTGTCTCACCTCGTCACGGTGTACCCATCTGAGACAGTCCCTAACCTACTGAAGTTAAAAACATTACCAATACCTGACGAGGTGAGACAGCTTTTTACCTTTTTGAAAAAATGTATACACTAAGTACCCTGTTATTAAGCACTTGCAATTTATTTATTTATATTCAGGGTATTTTTCATACAATTTTTCTCCTTGGTTTTTTCCAGTCTTAAGGCTGCAATTCACATGCTTAATGTTGCATGTTTACTGAACATTGTTTCAGCTCAGGTTTTTGTGTTTTTTGTATGTTTTCTTGCTTGGTTGCAAGTTGGGGGTGCAGCCCTCCTAGTACTGAGACTGAACAGCTGATTGCGTCTCACTTTGCTGTGTATTTTATCTGGGACACAGCTGACCACTTGCCACCATTCATATTGGAGTTTGACATGACACAAGTCAGGTATTGGTAATGTTTTTAACTTCAGTAGGTTAGGGACTGTCTCAGATGGGTACACCGTGACGAGGTGAGACAGCTTTTTACCTTTTTGCAAAAATGTATACACTAAGTACCCTGTTATTAAGCACTTGCAATTTATTTATTTATATTCAGGGTATTTTTCATACAATTTTTCTCCTTGGTTTTTTCCAGCCCCTTGTGTGTAGTCTGCAACAATGCATGCAATGGCAAATAAGCATGTTGCATTAACAGTGGCTAAAGCTGAGCAATACACCTTGACGCTATCAATTCATATCCATGTGACACTTCATGGAGGAAATACTCAAAGGTGTGAGTTTTTGCCTTCTACTTACAGATTGTTGACAAATCTTACAGATTCCATGACTTGGGAGATCCTTTGCGATGTCCAAAAATTCACAGGCTAGGCAAGGCTTACAGCCCATGCGACCTGCATAGCCAAAACGACTTCTGCTAAGAGTCAAAGTTGTGGTCCAGGATTCAGTTGTTGACGTGCTTCCAGTACTTTGTCTCTGGCCAGAAAGACGCAACGTAACCTCGTCGTCAATAGCATCCTCCTCCACCTCCTCTGTTGACCTCATCGACTGGCTGACTTTGGTTTGACAGTAAGTGTGGTCTCCAACCTCATCAATAACCCTGTGTGTTTTCATTCCCCTCGTCCTGAGTCCTCCGAGACAACCTCTTCCTGCCCTGACCGAATAGTAAAGTTGTCATTCCAATCAGGTATCTGTGCTCCTCATCATGTTCCCCATTGTCTCCACCAGGAGGATTTACTTTTTGGAAATGAGGGTGTAGATTAGGCTCAGCACCTTCTTCATCGGGGCCTGGATCCCACTCACAAAGCTTCTGGCCATCTGCGCAGATCATTTCCCCTGTCTCATGGAACTCGCTACCTCAACACGTCAGATTATCTGCTACATCCGCAAGCTTCAAACTGAATTTGAAAACTCATCTGTTCAGAAATGACTATAACCTTCAATGACACCACCACCATACGTACTTAACGCTCAACCTACACCACTCCTACTGTTTCCTCCCAAAAATCCTTTAGAATGTAATCCCACAAGGGCAGGGCCCTCTTCCCTCTGTACCAGTCTGTCTATAGTTACTTGTATATGTATTCTGTATGTAACCCCCTTCTCATGTACAGCACCATGGAATCAATGGTGCTCTATAAATCAATAATAATAAAAATAATAATAACTTCCTTGTCTGTACTCATTCTAGCTTTGGAGCAGACCTCTGATTCCCAGGCTATAGTGCGACTGAACAGCTATGCAAACTCAACCATCTCTGTTACCCCATACTCAGCAGGGCTGGTGGAAACTTGAGAGCTGTTAGGAAGCAAGTGCGATTGGATTGACACCACAGAGGAATGGAGTATTTGGGATCTTGAAATTGGGGTGGAGGAGAGGCCACTTTATGGAGCACTTGAGATCCATTGAATCAGCTGCTGTTTTGGCCTCATCTACATTTGTTAGCGATGGTTGTGTCCGTGAATAAAAGGATCATATCAGATTATCCATGGGAAGAAGTACACCTGTTCTTTTGGATGGTATTTGTTGTTACAAAACCTGTAACCTGAAGCCTGCTGCGGTTTCATTTGCGCCCAGGCGTCAGCTGCCATTTAGGGCTGTGCCTTGGGTTGTCCAGCTGGCTACTTTCTCCTCCACGTCTAAGTGTGGAGAGGCAGCTAGTGCGCATGTGTGTGCCGATTTACCCCAGCCGCAGCCTAACTACAGTGTTTCGCCTAGTGAGTATGCTCTGCCTGACTGTGCCATTGCTGAGGCTAAGTCTTCATTTCGGGATACAGCGCATGCTCCCACACTTAGTTCGAAAAGCCTCTTTGCACAGGTACTTGCATTCCGTGCCGGGTCTAAGTCCTGTTTTGTGCCTAGACACAATGCTAAAGCTGATAGTCTTTTTTCAGAGACTGTATTTCATGCTACTGAGCATGCTCACGCACTTACTGCATCAGAGACTAGGTCCGGTAATGAATTCTTTGGCCCTGCCCCTGATGTGGGGGTCCCATATAGACCACAGGTCATCAGGTGTCCTGAGGATATGGCCAGGCCGCTCCCAAATGGCTTGCAGAGGCCCGCCCCTATGACTTGTCACCGCGTTATTGATGGTCAGACGATGACTGGTGAGGTGTTTGGGTCATGGCAGCCATGAGGTCATCATTGAAGTTGCGGTTCCAAATAGGACCCTAGTTATGCCACTCATGACGTGTCACTCTGCTATTGTCTCCAGGAGGTGCATTGTAGTTCACCCTGGTTTGGGGCGGACCCAGGTTATAAAAGGGGCTGGAGCCAACAAGGAGGTGCGCAGTTTTCTATTATGCTCCGAAAGAGCACACCTCCATGTGTTGAACCCATTGCGGCTTTAGGCCAGAGGTAGGCAGAGATAGGGTGTTGATGCAGGCCACCACCACAGTTGGTAACGCAGAACGGTTAAGACCAGCTCCTGTCCTACCAGTCCTGCTTGTGCAGCCCAGTGGCATTAACAGGCCTGCTGCTGCTGATGCACCTGCTGTCCACAGGTGTGGCCCCTACGCACACGTTCAGCGTACTCAATGGCCCCTGTGTTGTTAACAGGGAGTTCCTTGGCTGGGTGGGCATGTGGACCCTGTGACGCTGACAGGGCTCCCAGTCTCCAGATCCGAATAGCGTCTAACTCGGTTCAGGCTACTATTAGTTTCATAGCCACACAGCTCTGTATCCTCCACCAAACCTTCCAGTTGCCAACCTCTCCTTTTCCATCTGGGAGCACGGTGGACACTGACTGCTGATGGGGATATATACCTTTCTCTTTCTTTTCTTATTAATTTTCGTTATATAGCGGTAACATAGTATATACCACCTTATCCAAATCTGCCAGTCCCACTGTAACAGATGGTGTTTCTTCAGCAAATGTTACTGTTGCTTAACCACCAAATCCACGGACCAAAACTTTTTTCCCCTTTCCAACACACCTGTTCCCCTTTCCACCAGCATCTGTCCTTTTTCAACTCATTTTGGTATATGACCAAAAGTGCAACTCTGCAGGGACACCGTACTCAACGCCATCTCAGCACAGCAGCCAGCCCTCGGTCCCTCAGATGTGGACAAGTAAAAGACCATTTCCTCCTATCCATGACAAAGCGTTGAGATTCACTCTTTGCAGCACTGGTGTTTAGTGGAAAAGCAGATCTAAGATTGCGTACCACCTTCTGCAGATACTCCTGTATACGTGCGTCCATTTCAATGGCAGGAATTATTTCGCCAAATTTTGTCTTGTACCGGGGATCTAACAGTGTGGCAACCCAGTAGTCAGGATTACTTTGAATTCGTACAATCCGAGGGTCATGTTGTAGGTAGTGCAGCAAGAAGGCGCTCATGTGTCTTGTGCATCCAGGAGGACCAAGTCCTTGGTGTGTTGGTGACAGAGAGGTGAGAATCGTGCCTCCTTCCTCTGCCCTCTCCCCACAACCTCGCACAACCGAAATGTGAGCAAGCTCTCACTCATCTGCTGAGTCTTCCATGCCCATCGCCAGTTCGTCCTCCATTTCTTCATGGGCTCCTGCACCTTCCTCAACACTTTTTGCTGATACTATGCGCCCTTGTTAATCCCTCTCCCTCACCATGACTGCCGCCTAGGTGCCGCTGACCATCTGGACCTCGTAGATCTTGTTATCCCTTCCGCATATGACTCCTCCTGTACTTCCTCCCCTTCCTCTTGTCCCAACACCTGACTCCGAATAATGCTTACAGTGTGCTCCATCTTGTAGATGACCAGAATTGTCACGCTGAGAATGGCATTGCCAGTGCTAAACATCTTCGTCGACATTTGTAAACTGTGTAGAAGGGTGCATAGGTCCTTGATCTGACACCACTCCAGCAGCGTGATCTGCACCACCTCTGGATCAAGTTATCCCAGGCTATATGTCATAACGTATTGCAGCAGGGTTCGGCGGTGCTACCACAAATGCTGCAACATGTGCAGATTCAAATTCCTGCGTGTCGGCACATCGCATTTCAGGCGTTTAACCACCAGACCTAAAGACTTCTGTAGCGACGAAAGTTGTTGAGCTGCTGTGTGCGCACGATGGAAGTGAGCACATAGCGAGCGTGCCCGCTGCACAAGGCCATGTAGGCCGGGATGGTGTTTTAAAAATTGCTGGAGAATTAGGTTCAACACGTGAGCCATACAAGGCACGTGTGTCACATTGTCACAGCGAAGGGCCGCACCCATGTTTGCATCATTGTCGCACCCGGCCTTCCCTGGCTGCTGGTTGAGTGGAGACAACCATTGATGAAAGTCGGCCTCCAGAGCTAACCGTCCACAACTTCTCAGCGGTGTGACTCACATTTCCCATACATTTCAAAGTAAACCTTTGACCGCCTGATGGCACTGAGCTCTGCTGCCAGCATAGTAAGGAGGTGTGTGGTATTCCTTGTGCGCAGTTACAAGGAAGGGTGGCCTGACCACACAGGGTTTGGGCCAAGGTGGAGGACCCACACGAGGTTGAAGAGGCAGAAGCAGTGTATTAACTTCTACATACAGAAGAAGGATTGACACAACTCGTGGGGACGGCAAGACTTGTATAGCAGACCCTTCTCCATCTCTCCACACGGTAACCCATTGACCAGTCAGCGACATGTAACGCCCCTGTCCATGCTTACTGGGCCAATTATCTGTGGTGAAATGCACCCTGTCACACAGAGTTTCTCAAGGAATCAGTGATGTTTAGTGTGACATGCTGGTGTAGCGCGTGCACGCCTTTGTTGGAGAAGGAGTGGCGCCAGGGCATCGGCTCTTGGGGCACTGCGATTGGCATAAGGTCTCGAAAATCCTCGGTTAAAAAGGTTGGAAAGGCAGCATTTTGGTAGCCAACAGTTTTCAGATGCTGAAAGTCAACCTCTAAGCCATGTCATGCCCTTTTAAAAGCATGTAAAACACAGCAAGGGGACTCCAACCACAGTCTCCCTTGTTTCCAAAAATTAGGCCACACACACCCTACTTGACTGGCATCAGTTGACCCCACTTTTGAAAAAGAAAAAGATGCTTTGCATGAAGCACTCTCAAAAATACGCGTGCCTTTCCCGTCCCCTGGATGACCCAGGGGAAGAAAAGTCCTCTGAGAGCCATGACTTGTTCATCTTGGTCCTTTTAGAAACACAGCGAGGGGACTCCAACCACAGTCTCCCTCGTTGCCACTAATTGGGCCACACACACCCCACTTGACTGGCATCAGTTGACCCCCCTTTTGAAAAAAAAAAAGATGCTTTGCATGAAGCACTCTCAAAAATACGCGTGCCTTTCCCATCCCCTGGATGACCCAGGGGAAGAAAAGTCCTATGAGAGCCATGACTTGTTCATCTTGGTCCTTTTAGAAACACAGTGAGGGGACTCCAAACACAGTCTCCCTCGTTGCCACTAATTGGGCCATACACACCCCACTTGACTGGCATCAGTTGACCCCCCTTTTCAAAATGAAAAAGATGCTTTGCATGAAGCACTCTCAAAAATACGGGTGCCTTTCCCGTCCCCTGGATGACCCAGGGGAAGAAAAGTCCTCTGAGAGCCATGACTTGTTCATCTTGGTCCTTTTAGAAACACAGCGAGGGGACTCCAACCACAGTCTCCCTCATTGCCACTAATTGGGCCACACACACCCCAATTGACTGGCATCAGTTGATGCCCCTTTTCAAAATGAAAAAGATGCTTTGCATGAAGCACTCTCAAAAATACGCGTGCCTTTCCCGTCCCCTGGATGACCCAGGGGAAGAAAAGTCCTCTGAGAGCCATGACTTGTTCATCTTGGTCCTTTTAGAAACACAGCGAGGGGACTCCAACCACAGTCTCCCTCATTGCCACTAATTGGGCCACACACACCCCACTTGACTGGCATCAATTGACCCCCCTTTTGAAAAAGAAAAAGATGCTTTGCATGAAGCACTCTCAAAAATACGCGTGCCTTTCCCGTCCCCTGGCTGACCCAGGGGAAGAAAAGTCCTCTGAGAGCCATGACTTGTTCATCTTGGTCCTTTTAGAAACACAGCGAGGGGACTCCAACCACAGTCTCCCTCGTTGCCACTAATTGGGCCACACACACACCACTTGACTGGCATCAGTTGACCCCCCTTTTGAAAATGAAAAAGATGCTTTGCATGAAGCACTCTCAAAAATATGCGTGCCTTTCCCATCCACTGGATGACCCAGGGGAAGAAAAGTCCTCTGAGAGCCATGAGTTGTTCATCTTGGTCCTTTTAGAAACACAGCGAGGGGACTCCAACCACAGTCTCCCTCGTTGCCACTAATTGGGCCACACACACCCCACTTGACTGGCATCAGTTGACCCCCCTTTTGAAAAAGAAAAAGATGCTTTGCATGAAGCACTCTCAAAAATACGCGTGCCTTTGCCGTCCCCTGGATGACCCATGGGAAGAAAAGTCCTCTGAGAACCATGACTTGTTCATCTTGGTCCTTTTAGAAACACAGCGAGGGGACTCCAACCACAGTCTCCCTCGTTGCCACTAATTGGGCCACACACACCCCACTTGACTGGCATCAGTTGACCCCCCTTTTGAAAAAGAAAAACATGCTTTGCATGAAGCACTCTCAAAAATACGCGTGCCTTTCCCGTCCCCTGGATGACCCAAGGGAAGAAAAGTCCTCTGAGAGCCATGACTTGTTCATCTTGGTCCTTTTAGAAACACAGCGAGGGGACTCCAACCACAGTCTCCCTCGTTGCCACTAATTGGGCCACACACACCCCACTTGCCTGGCATCAGTTGACTCCCCTTTTCAAAATGAAAAAGATGCTTTGCATGAATCACTCTCAAAAATACGTGTGCCTTTCCCGTCCCCTGGATGACCCAGGGGAAGAAAAGTCCTCTGAGAGCCATGACTTGTTCATCTTGGTCCTTTTAGAAACACAGTGAGGGGACTCCAACCACAGTCTCCCTCGTTGCCACTAATTGGGCCACACACACCCCACTTGACTGGCATCAGTTGACCCCCCCTTTTGAAAAAGAAAAAGATGCTTTGCATGAAGCACTCTCAAAAATACGCGTGCCTTTCCCATCCCCTGGGTGACCCAGGGGAAGAAAAGTCCTCTGAGAGCCATGACTTGTTCATCTTGGTCCTTTTAGAAATACAGTGAGGGGACTCCAACCACAGTCTCCCTCGTTGCCACTAATTGGGCCACACACACCCCACTTGACTGGCATCAATTGACGCCCCTTTTGAAAAAGAAAAAGATGCTTTGCATGAAGCACTCTCAAAAATACGCGTGCCTTTCCCGTCCCCTGGCTGACCCAGGGGAAGAAAAGTCCTCTGAGAGCCATGACTTGTTCATCTTGGTCCTTTTAGAAACACAGCGAGGGGACTCCAACCACAGTCTCCCTCGTTGCCACTAATTGGCCCACACACACCCCACTTGACTGGCATCAGTTGACCCCCCTTTTGAAAAAGAAAAAGATGCTTTGCATGAAGCACTCTCAAAAATACGCGTGCCTTTCCCATCCCCTGGATGACCCAGGGGAAGAAAAGTCCTATGAGAGCCATGACTTGTTCATCTTGGTCCTTTTAGAAACACAGTGAGGGGACTCCAAACACAGTCTCCCTCGTTGCCACTAATTGGGCCATACACACCCCACTTGACTGGCATCAGTTGACCCCCCTTTTCAAAATGAAAAAGATGCTTTGCATGAAGCACTCTCAAAAATACGGGTGCCTTTCCCGTCCCCTGGATGACCCAGGGGAAGAAAAGTCCTCTGAGAGCCATGACTTGTTCATCTTGGTCCTTTTAGAAACACAGCGAGGGGACTCCAACCACAGTCTCCCTCATTGCCACTAATTGGGCCACACACACCCCAATTGACTGGCATCAGTTGATGCCCCTTTTCAAAATGAAAAAGATGCTTTGCATGAAGCACTCTCAAAAATACGCGTGCCTTTCCCGTCCCCTGGATGACCCAGGGGAAGAAAAGTCCTCTGAGAGCCATGACTTGTTCATCTTGGTCCTTTTAGAAACACAGCGAGGGGACTCCAACCACAGTCTCCCTCATTGCCACTAATTGGGCCACACACACCCCACTTGACTGGCATCAATTGACCCCCCTTTTGAAAAAGAAAAAGATGCTTTGCATGAAGCACTCTCAAAAATACGCGTGCCTTTCCCGTCCCCTGGCTGACCCAGGGGAAGAAAAGTCCTCTGAGAGCCATGACTTGTTCATCTTGGTCCTTTTAGAAACACAGCGAGGGGACTCCAACCACAGTCTCCCTCGTTGCCACTAATTGGGCCACACACACCCCACTTGACTGGCATCAGTTGACCCCCCTTTTGAAAATGAAAAAGATGCTTTGCATGAAGCACTCTCAAAAATATGCGTGCCTTTCCCGTCCCCTGGATGACCCAGGGGAAGAAAAGTCCTCTGAGAGCCATGAGTTGTTCATCTTGGTCCTTTTAGAAACACAGCGAGGGGACTCCAACCACAGTCTCCCTCGTTGCCACTAATTGGGCCACACACACCCCACTTGACTGGCATCAGTTGACCCCCCTTTTGAAAAAGAAAAAGATGCTTTGCATGAAGCACTCTCAAAAATACGCGTGCCTTTGCCGTCCCCTGGATGACCCATGGGAAGAAAAGTCCTCTGAGAACCATGACTTGTTCATCTTGGTCCTTTTAGAAACACAGCGAGGGGACTCCAACCACAGTCTCCCTCGTTGCCACTAATTGGGCCACACACACCCCACTTGACTGGCATCAGTTGACCCCCCTTTTGAAAAAGAAAAACATGCTTTGCATGAAGCACTCTCAAAAATACGCGTGCCTTTCCCGTCCCCTGGATGACCCAAGGGAAGAAAAGTCCTCTGAGAGCCATGACTTGTTCATCTTGGTCCTTTTAGAAACACAGCGAGGGGACTCCAACCACAGTCTCCCTCGTTGCCACTAATTGGGCCACACACACCCCACTTGCCTGGCATCAGTTGACTCCCCTTTTCAAAATGAAAAAGATGCTTTGCATGAATCACTCTCAAAAATACGTGTGCCTTTCCCGTCCCCTGGATGACCCAGGGGAAGAAAAGTCCTCTGAGAGCCATGACTTGTTCATCTTGGTCCTTTTAGAAACACAGTGAGGGGACTCCAACCACAGTCTCCCTCGTTGCCACTAATTGAACCACACACACCCCACTTGACTGGCATCAGTTGACCCCCCCTTTTGAAAAAGAAAAAGATGCTTTGCATGAAGCACTCTCAAAAATACGCGTGCCTTTCCCATCCCCTGGGTGACCCAGGGGAAGAAAAGTCCTCTGAGAGCCATGACTTGTTCATCTTGGTCCTTTTAGAAATACAGTGAGGGGACTCCAACCACAGTCTCCCTCGTTGCCACTAATTGGGCCACACACACCCCACTTGACTGGCATCAATTGACCCCCCTTTTGAAAAAGAAAAAGATGCTTTGCATGAAGCACTCTCAAAAATACGCGTGCCTTTCCCGTCCCCTGGCTGACCCAGGGGAAGAAAAGTCCTCTGAGAGCCATGACTTGTTCATCTTGGTCCTTTTAGAAACACAGCGAGGGGACTCCAACCACAGTCTCCCTCGTTGCCACTAATTGGGCCACACACACCCCACTTGACTGACATCAGTTGATGCCCCTTTTCAAAAAGAAAAAGATGCTTTGCATGAAGCACTCTCAAAAATACGCATGCCTTTCCCGTCCCCTGGATGACCCAGGGGAAGAAAAGTCCTCTGAGAGCCATGACTTGTTCATCTTGGTCCTTTTAGAAACACAGCGAGGGGACTCCAACCACAGTCTCCCTCGTTGCCACTAATTGGGCCACACACACCCCACTTGACTGGCATCAGTTGACTCCCCTTTTCAAAATGAAAAAGATGCTTTGCATGAATCACTCTCAAAAATTCGCGTGCCTTTCCCGTCCCCTGGATGACCCAGGGGAAGAAAAGTCCTCTGAGAGCCATGACTTGTTTATCTTGGTCCTTTTAGAAACACAGTGAGGGGACTCCAACCACAGTCTCCCTCGTTGCCACTAATTGGGCCACACACACCCCACTTGACTGGCATCAGTTGACCCCCCTTTTGAAAAAGAAAAAGATGCTTTGCATGAAGCACTCTCAAAAATACGCGTGCCTTTCCCATCCCCTGGGTGACCCAGGGGAAGAAAAGTCCTCTGAGAGCCATGACTTGTTCATCTTGGTCCTTTTAGAAACACAGCGAGGGGACTCCAACCACAGTCTCCCTCGTTGCCACTAATTGGGCCACACACACCCCACTTGACTGACATCAGTTGATGCCCCTTTTCAAAATGAAAAAGATGCTTTGCATGAAGCACTCTCAAAAATACGCGTGCCTTTCCCGTCCCCTGGCTGACCCAGGGGAAGAAAAGTCTTCTGAGAGCCATGTCCACATTGTCAGTGGACAGACACATGTGCTTATCTGCCAGCAGACCCCCAGCAGCACTGAAGACAGGTTCCGAGAGAACGCTGGCTGCAGGACACGACAAGATCCCCAAGGCGTACGTGGCGAGCTCAGGCAATTTATCCAGATTGGAAGCCTAAAATGAGCAGGGCTCAAGATGAACAGTAATGGCATCGATGTTTCCTTGCATATACTCATATATCTGTGTGTCCTCCTCTTTTTCCTTGTCCAGCTCTTTTGTTTTCGCATGAGTATATGTCCTTGTCACTTTCCCATGTGTTTGTGTTGTGTTGTGAGTTGTTTGTCACCTCTTGTACACCTTTGAGGTTGTTTTCTAGGTGTTTTTATGTGTTTGTGAATGCCTGCCATTGTTTCCTATGCAGTTCGAGTTCGGTTCGTCGAACCGAACTCGAACGGGAGCTCCGTTCGGCGAACCGACCTCGAGCCGAACCGGGACCGGTTCGCTCATCTCTAGACATGAGGTGATCAT
This sequence comes from Anomaloglossus baeobatrachus, assembly GCF_048569485.1. Taxonomy (NCBI): domain Eukaryota; kingdom Metazoa; phylum Chordata; class Amphibia; order Anura; family Aromobatidae; genus Anomaloglossus; species Anomaloglossus baeobatrachus. The sequence continues at coordinate 142,142,619 of NC_134355.1, forward strand.
TTGTAGTGACATCCAAAAATTATAGCAGCCACAATCAGACAAAGATAACAGTGTGCAATGGCAATTTGTGTCTCAAGCAGCCAATGATGACACGTGTTGTTGTGAAGTCAACAAGTCAAGAGAAGAACCAGAGTGCGGAAGTGGATGATGAGGTGGTGAAGGATGAAGCCACTCATACACCTGGCAAGGTGCTATGCAGAGTAAGGACAATGTTGCAGAGGTGGCAGGATCAGCAGCAACTGGCAGGCAGAGGCGATGGGCTGGTCAGAGAGAGTGTTATTTTCATACCACAACTTACAAAAGGGTAAAGGTAACACTCTAAAAACTGAAACTGACTGGCACTTCGTGTACGTACTAGAGATCCGAACCCTGCAGTCCCTAGTGGCTCCTTCCACTGACTAAACAATGGCAAATTGGGCCTATGCTACCTGATCAACCATTGAGTACTTCATGTTCGTCCTAAGGAACTGGAGAGCAGAGCAGAGTGCAATTACCAACAGAAGGGAAGGTGTGCTGAAGTAGAAAGTGAGCCCAGATTGAGTAAGACAGGCAACAAATACAAAATAATTGAGAAGGTTAATATTGCTAAAGAGTATGCGGACTACATACTGATCACAAACATAACATAAGTGAAGAATGGAGAACAAAAACAGCAGAGAGAAATATCCTAGCTAGTATTCCACAGTCACTCTCTCTGGAAAAGGAGTGCGGAAACCCTATGGGCCGGCATCAGATGCACCACTTCTGAGGTGGTTGCAAGCTGCTATTTTTAGGCTGGGAAGGGACAAATAATCGTGGCCTTTCCAACCCTGAAAATACCAGCCCCCAGCTGTCAGCTTTACCTTGGCTGGTTATAAAAATAGGGGGGACCTATAATTTTTAAAAATAGTCTGGAATCCCCTCTATTTTTGATAACCAACCATGGTAAAACTTACAGCTTGAGGTTACAGCCCACAGCTGCTGCTTTATCTGGCCGGACCCGGTGGAGCCGAACTTCCACTGGTCCATTCATCAGTAGTCTTTACCACTTGCTCCATGCTCTGACAAAGTCCAAGCAAAGCAGATCACAAAGAGGCAATGTGCTCAGTTGACCACTTCTTTTTCTTTGTTTTAGAAAAGTATGGAGGTCTCAGCAGTAGGGATGAGCGACCCCAGGGTTTGGTGTTCAGACTTTTATGACAAAACTGTGTTTGTGTTTTGAGTTCAGGTGCTTTATGTATGAACTAGAGATGAGCGAACCAGCTGCGGTTCGGCTCGAGCTCGGTTCGCCGAACCGAGGTCCCGTTCGAGTTTAGTTCAGCAAACTGGTTCGGCGAACCACTCGAACCAATAGGAAACAATGGGAGGCAATCACAAACACATAAAAATGCATTATAAATGTACACATACAGTTAATAAACATTGCTATAACACATTGTCCTGCACTCTGTCTCCTGTCACTATTGCTTCCGAAGATCGCTGCGTCCTCCCGATAACCAGCACTGACAGGACCTTCCATGACGTCGTCAAAATAGCCATGTGACCAGTCACGTGGCTATTATCTCATTGGCTACAGACTGGTCACATGGCTTTGATGTCATGTCCTGTCCTAGGTCCTGTCATTGCACACTCCGGTACGCGGTGCACGTTTGTGTATCGCCGTGTACCAGCGACATGCTCTAGCACACGGTTGACTCCCCGTTCTGATTCCCTGTTCCGTTAGGGACCAGCTGACACAGCCGGTCCTTAACGGAGATCACCGTTGCCATAGCAACGCAGTTACCGCTAACAGCCAGCAGCACTGATCACTCAGAGTGAAGGCTGCACGGGAAGCAGCGTCTTCCCCCATGCAGCAGTGATGGAGCAGAGCTGCATGTGTAGAACGAGAAAGACATAAGACCATAGATCGTTGAGGGCTGACAGTGAGTAATAAACATGGAGTCTCTAATGTGTCTGTGTATTTATTTCTATTAAAGTTTTTTTTCTCTGTGTGGTGTCTTTTTTTTAAACCTTTATTTGAGATTCTTAATGGCCGGGTCAAACGTGCCTGACATTAAGAATCTCTGACTTAATACTACCTAGTAAAACAAAGCCAGTATTAACTCATTATTACCCAGCAAAGCCACCGTCACCAGGGCTGTTGGAAGAGTTGGATACGTACGCCAGATGATGGCGCTTCTATGAAAGCGCCATTTTCTGGGGCGGCTGCGGACTGCAATTCGCAGCAGAGGCACCCAGAAACCTCGGGCTAACCTGTGCTGCGGATTCCAATCCCCAGCTGCCTAGTTGTAACTGGCTGGACACAAAAATGGGGCGAAGCCCACGTCATTTGTTTTTTAATTATTTCATGAAATAAGTGAAATAATTAAAAAAAAGGGCTTCCCTATATTTTTAGTTCCCAGCCAGGTACAAATAGGCAGCTGGGGGTTGGGGGCAGACGTACCTGCCTGCTGTACCTGGCTAGCATACAAAAATATGGCGAAGCTCATGTCATTTTTTTGGTGGGCAAAAAACTCCTGCATACAGTCCTGGATGGAGTATGCTGAGCCTTGTAGTTCTGCAGCTGCTGTCTGCTCTCCTGCATACAGTAGTGAATGGAGGATGCTGAGCCTTGTCGTTCTGCAGCTGCTGTCTGCTCTCCTCCATACAGACAGACAGCAGCTGCAGAACTACAAGGCTCAGCATACTCCATCCAGGACTGTATGCAGGAGTTTTTTGCCCCCTAAAAAAATTATGTGGGCTTTGCCATATTTTTGTATGATAGCCAGGTAAAGCAGGCAGCTACGGGCTACCCCCAACCCCCAGCTGCCTATTTGTACCCGGCTGGGAACCAAAAATAAAGGGAAGCCCTTTTTTTATTATTTCATGAATTTCATGAAATAATTAGAAAACAAATGACGTAGGCTTCACCATATTTTTGTGTCCAGCCAGGTACAACTAGGCAGCTGGGGATTGGAATCCACAGCACAGGTTGGCCTGAGCTTTCTGGGCCCCTCTGCTGTGAATTGCAGTTTGCAGCCACCTCAGAAAATGGCACTTTCATAGAAGCGCCATCTTCTGGCGCTGTATCCAACTCTTCCAGCTGACCTGGTGAAGGGTGGTTTGCTGGGTAATAATTGGGTTAGGGCTAGCTGTATATTATTAACTGAAATCATTAATACCCAGCGAGCCAACGGCATCAGGGCAGCTGGAGGAGTTGGATACAGCGCCAGATGATGGCGCTTCTAGGAGAGCGCCATTTTCTGGGGCGGCTGCGGACTGCAATTCGCAGCAGAGGGGCCCAGAAAGCTCGGGCTAACCTGTGCTGCAGATCCAATCCCCAGCTGCCTAGTTGTACCCGGCTAGACACAAAAATGGGGCGAAGCCTACATCGTTTGTTTTTTTTTTAATTATTTCATGAAATTCATTAAATAATTAAAAAAGGGCTTCCCTATATTTTTAGTTCCCAGCCGGGTACAAATAGGCAGCCGGGGGTTGGGGGCAGCCGTACCTGGCTAGCATACAAAAATATGGCGAAGCTCACGTCATTTTTTTTGTAGTTTTTTGTCAAAAAAAATAAAAAATGCTTCCCTGGATTTTCCTTTGCCAGTGAAGGTAACACCAAGCAGTGAGGGTTAGCAGCCAGTAGCTGCTTAGATTACCCTTAGCTAGCAATACAAAAAATGCAGCGGGAGCCCATATATATTTTTTTTAATTATTTATTTAAATAACTAAAAACAAAATGGGCTTCCCTGTATTTTGATTGCTGGACATCACAGTGCTGTAAAAATAAATCTTTAAAAAAAATGACGTAGCGCTCCGCGGTATTTTTGACTCTCAGTGCAGATAAAGCAGACAGCTATGGCTTGCCACCCCCATCTGCCTGGTGTTACCTTAGCTAGCAATCAAAATACAGGGAAGCCCATTAATTTTTTCTATTTAAAAAATAGTTAAAAAAAAAAATGACGTTGGGTCCCTCCATGTTTGATAGCCAGCTAGGGTAAAGCAGACGGCTGTAGCCTGAATACCACAGGTGGCAGCTTTACCGTGGTTGGGGATCCAATGTGGAGGTCACCCCAGGCTCTTTTTTTTATAATTATTTTATAAATATTAATAATTACAAAAAAAAAGTAGGGTCCCCACCAAATTGGATCACCAGCCAAGGTAAAGCGGACAGCTGTGGTCTGGTATTATCAGGGTGGGAAGGTCCATAGTTATTAGGCCTTCACAGCCTAAAAATAGCATGCCGCAGGCAACCCAGACGTGGCGCATCCACTAGATGCGCCAATCCTGGCGCCTCACCCCAGCTCATCCCGTGCCCTGGTGCAGTGGCAAACGGGGTAATAAATGGGGTTGATACTAGCTGTAAAGTCACCTGACATCAAGCCCAGGAGTTTGTGATGTCATGGAGTCTATTAGACCCAACATCATAAACTGTCAGTACTAACAAAAAAAATCGACAAAAAAAATTTATTTGAAAAAACAGTCCCCAAAACATTCCCTCTTTCACCAATTTATTGTAAGAAAAAAAATAAAGGGGTCCCACGACGACTCTGGACCATCTAGAATATGGGGGGACATGCTCAGGGAACGTATCCCCCATTTTCTAGGAGTGCAGACCCTCCATGTGAGGAGTGTGGGTGCAATGAATCTGCACTCACTCTCCCCGGGTTGACAGCAGCAGAGTCCATGTCGTAACGGTTGCTATCAAAGCTGCAATGCCGTGCTCATGAGGTAAGGGCATGCCTAATCAGGAGAACTATTCTACATTTCCAAATATTGGTATTTGCTGATATTATTGCTATTCCACCTACTATATATTGGGGATAGGATCTTGGAGATGGAATACCCCTTTAAGTCCAATTATCCAGCTGAATGAATACTTAACAACAGAACTCGCTATTTAGATGTGTTTTCTTGTGGCGTATAACGGACTCTCATGTTTGGTAGTCATTCAGCAGGGCAACTATAAAATCAAATACCTCCATTTGGAAATATAGTATATAGCTCTCCTGATCAACTATGTTCCTTACCTCAGGAGCAGGGCATTGCAGTAATAATAATAATTTATTCATTTATATAGCGCTATTAATTCCACAGGGCTTTGCATACATTGGGAACACTGTCCCCATTGGGGCTCACAATCTAAATTCCCTATCTGTATGTCTTTGGAGTGTGGCAGGAAACCGGAGTACCCGGAGGAAACCCATGCAAACACAGGGAGAAACTACAAACTCCTTGCAGATGGTGTCCTTTGTGGGAATTGAACCCAGGACCTCAGTGCTGCAAGACTGCAGTGCTAACCACTGAGCCACCGTGCCGCCCATTTATCTTACATATGCATAACTACCACTCACTGTGTCTGAACACAGGAAGCTGAGCTGACAGCCGCTCTGTGCATACGGCAGCATGTATTGTGAAGGAGAGGGCCACGGGGAATCAACGCTGCACAGGTACCGTGGGACACCGGTGGGGTTATAGGGGGTGACCTGGCAGGGCCTGGGGAGGGGTTTTCTGTCGCATGTGTCATGGCACATGCGGCAGAAATCAGAGGAGTAGGGTGAATGCGGCCATCGCGCTGCTGTGCGCGTGGCCATCTTGGATTTCTGGGATTGGGTCAGGGGGGGCACTTTGGTGACACCGGGGGACCGGAGGGAACTGGGGAGGAGATTTATCATATTTGTTCATGCCAGATGGGAGATAAATAATTTTTTACCGACGCTGTCATTTACTATAATGTGATCATTGGTATACGGTGTATACCTGTGATCACGTGAGGGGGACCGGAAAAACCGTCCTGAATCATGATCTCCAGGGTCTCAGCTACCCCTGAAACCCCGGAGATTTTCTGACGCTGGGGGGCGCTATTCACTTATTTCTGCCTGCTGTTTATAAACGGCAGATCAGAATAAGGCTACATTAACATGACCGATCCATTTTTGCGGTCTGCAAAAAACAGTCCGTTTTCTTCACGGGTGCATCCGTGTGGCATCCGTTTCCATTCCGTAGACGGTCCGTATGTCATCTGTTTGTCATCCGTGTGCCTTCCGTTTTTTGTGCGTACTGCAAAAAAACTGAAAGAGGGAAAATACATAAATTTACCCAGGATCCATAGCTTCAACCTACATGAGGCGGTCACATGTTCCCTCCAGTGACATTTTCTACTGCTTTTCACAGCGTAGAGCGCTCTGGTGATTTTCCTATGCTTGTTCACTTCATATCAGTCTTTTCTGTCATTATAATGGCAGAAAGACACAATGTCCCACTCTCCTGCATTTTGTAATTTTGCACCCTTTGGTGCCTTTCATGTGGCACTAAGGGGTGCTTAGCTTTGTATTTAGCCAAAAAAATGAAAAAAAAAAATGACGTGGGGTTTCCCCTATTTTTATAGCCAGCTAGGGTAAAGCAGACGGCTGCAGCCTGCAGACCACAGCTGGCAGCTTCACCTTGGCTGGTAATCCAAAACTGAGGGCACCCCATGCTGTTATTTTAAATTAAATAAATAATTTAAAAAAAAAACACATGCTGCAGCCGCCCCAGAAGTGGCGCATCCATTAGATGCACCAAACCTGGTGCTTCGCCCCAGCTCATCCCGTGCCCTGGTGCGGTGGCAAATGGGGTAATATATGGGGTTAATACCAGATGTGTAATGTCACCTGGCATCAAGCCCTGGGGTTGGTGAGGTCAGGCGTCTATCAGATACCCGACATCACCAACCCAGTCAGTAATAAAAAAAAAATAGACGACAAACACATTTTTATTAGAAAAAACACTACCCAATAATTCCCTCTCTAACCAATTTATTAGAAAGAAAAACAAATCCAGATCTGCTGTAATCCAAGGGGTTCCCATGACGATCCATACCATAGTCACTGTCCCAGTCAATGAAGAGCAGGATGTTCCCCATTGGCTGGGAGAGCAGTGCAGTGACCTGAGCTAACATCAGTAGGTCAGCCCAGGTCACTGCAGGGGATGACAAGTGCTGCTGTCAGGAGCGAGGTACATTACCTGCGCTGATCTCCTGCACTGCTGACAGCACCTGTCACTGACTTCAATGACCTTCACAGCCAAGTATCGCGAGCGGCCCGTGACGTCACCGCTAGTCAGTCTCGGGTCGGAAGTGAGAGAAGGTGATGTGACAAGCGGCAGCCATGGAGGACAGTGACAGCGCTGAGGTCGGGAGGGCGGGACTTCATCACCGCAGGTAAGCCGAGCGGGACCATGTGTGCAGAGAGCCAGGTGGGCAGAGCCTAGCAGGGTAATGTGTGCAGAGTGCCAGGTGGGCGGAGCCTAGCGGGACCATGTGTGCAGAGTGCCAGGTGGGCGGAGCCTAGCAGGGTGATGTGTGCAGAGTGCCAAGTGGGCGGAGCCTAGCAGGACCATGTGTGCAGAGTGCCAGGTGTGCGGAGCCTAGCGGGGTAATGTGTGCAGAGTGCCAGGTGGGCGGAGCCTAACGGGACCATGTGTGCAGAGTACCAAGAAGGCGGAGCCTAGCGGGACCATGTATGCTGAGTGCCAGGTGGGCGGAGCCTAGAGGGACCATGTGTGCAGAGTGCCAGGTGGGCAGAGCCTAGCGGGGTAATGTGTGCAGAGTGCCAGGTGGGCAGAGCCTAGTGGGACCATGTGTGCAGAGTGCCAGGTGGGTGGAGCCTAGCGGGGTAATGTGTGCAGAGTGCCAAGTGGGTGGAGCCTAGCGGGACCATGTGTGCAGAGTGCCAGGTGGGCGGAGCCTAGCGGGACCATGTGTGCAGAGTGCCAGTTGGGCGGAGCCTAGCGGGGCCATGTGTGCTGGTGACAGAGTGCGAAGTGGGTGGAGCCTAGAGGGCGCTGAGGACGTCAGTGTCGTGGACTGCATGGTTGGGGACAGGTGAGTGTGAGTGTGTGTGTGTGTGTGTGTGCATGCCGCGTGCAGGAGGAGGCGGAGCGAGCTGAGCTGGGAAGTGTCGGCTCCCTGCACACGTAACTAGGATAAATATCGGGTTACTAACCAAAGCGCTTTGGTTTATCTTGGTTACCAGCTTCTGGCAGGCTGCCAGCGATGGCCGCCTGCACACTGTAGCTGTAAAAAGCCCTGCTTTTTGCTGCTAGAACCGTTCTCGAACGTAACTATAACTATCGAACTTTAGAAAAAAGCTCGAGTTCTAGTTCGATCTAGAACAGCCCCCAAAATCACTCGAACTGCGAACTGGAGATCCGCGAACCGCGCTCAACTCTAGTATGAACTTCTTTCGCGCGAGCATCACTGTGCTCGGTCCAGTGTCAGCTGCTTGCAGTGGTTGAATGACTTCCACTGGGGGTAACAACTGCATGATCGGATGTATTGTGTATAAGAAAAAAAAATGGAAAAACCCTGTCCAACCCTGAAAAACCCTGTCGGTAGTGCTCTGTTTATGGCTGGCTGCATGTGGTTGGAGACCTGAACTGCCTAATTAGTGACTTCCATTAGGGTTCAGGTCAAGTTTGGGTCTCAAACCAAACTTAATTTAAAGTTTGGCTGACTCTGCCAAACCGAACTTCAATGGATCTGCTCATCTCCATTTAGCACCCTTTACCAATCAGAACATCTGACATCATTGTAACATGAAAAGATTCAGTGACATTTTAGTACTGCTCAAATTGTCACATAATAAGGAGATTTATTTTGACTGATATACCACATACAAGATATGTAAATCTCTCCTCCTGAACAGTTTATGCCAGAATCACACACAGAACTCAAGTTCTGTTCTAGAAAAACAATACTAAATTGTTTTGCCAACACTGATCTGGTAAGAAAAGATGGACTTGGAGAGAATTAAATGAGAGATAAAAATTAGGTATTTCAAAAGTCAAACATATTTGGAAGGTTATTGTGTAGCTCGGGTAATCTTTACACTGAAATAAGCTGAGCTGGTCTATCTTGGCTGTCTTGGCTTGAAGATGGTTTCCATTTAGCATCTGTCCTTTTTTTTAACACTGCCCAGAAGAGAGTAAAAAACTAAAGAAAAAGTGAAAATAGCAAAAATGTATTATTTAAAGTGATACATCTTACATCTTGTTTGTTGACTATATGTAATGTGATCCAGAGATGAAAAATTGCTTCAAAGCCAAAAACATTGGGCTGTGCAGCCAGCATGTAGTCATCTTCCTCTTTGCCTTCATCTTCGCACAATTTTGTGCCATCCCACTACAGCAGTAAATAAGTATTTGATGAGTTATCATTATTTGCCAATGCTTTTATTGGAATATTCTCAGGGACTTGTGTATTCTCCTCAAATGCATGTATTGAAAAAATCTATAGAGGTGACCAGAAGGTCAATAGAAAATATTAAATTTTATGAAGCTCTTGATCATCTTCCACCAGACTGACAGCTTTCTAATCCCTGATGTATGCTTAGTATTTGAGATGTCTCCTATTGCAGAAATAAATAGCCAAGAAAGCATGTAACAGCAGGACACTCTGCAGCTCAGGTAATGTACAATGTTTTACAAGTAACAGATATAGATCAGTACATTACAACAAAGTGAAAAAATTATGTTAATGTGAAGGGAAATTATTTACCAAATGCAAAACAATCAATTAAAATATGCTCCGTGCATAGAACAACCCCCTTGGAGTGTGATGACTGAAGTAACTAAGGACGACTAGTCTAGTACAGTAAATGCCCTGCCAGACTAGTCGTGATTAATTTGTATACAATGAACTACAATGTTAAGGGCTCACCTGAAGAGGTGAATTATGTAAGCTAAGTGGGTCTTACTGGATGGCACATTAATAAGTGAATACCTGGATAGATGGCTATGAATAACGCCAGAGAGGTAAGTAGAAAGCAGAAAGCAACTGTTGATACAGTACCAGGTATAAAGGGTGCTTTACACGCTGCGACATCGCTAGTGATTGCTAGCGATGTCGCGAGGGATAGCACCCACCCCCGTCGATATGTGGTGATCGCTGCCGTAGCGAACATTATCGCTACGGCAGCGTCACACACACATACCTGTTCTGCGATGTCGCTGTTGCTGCCGAACAATCCCTCCTTCAAGGGGGAGGTGCATTTGGCATCACAGCGATGTCACAGCGGCGTCACAAAACGGTCGCCAAATAGAAGAGGAGGGGAGGAGATGAGCAGCCGGAACATGCCGCCCAACTCCTTCCTTCCTCATTGCCGGTGGACGCAGGTAAGGAGATGTTCGTCATTCGTGTGGTGTCCCACATAGCGATGTGTGATGTCGCAGGAACGACGGACAACCAGCGGCATGCACTACCAACGATATTATGAAAAGGAGCGACGTGTCAACGATAAACGATTTTTGCAATTTTTGCGATCATTGATCGTCGCTCCTAGCTGTCACACGCTGCGATGTCGCTAACGACGCCGGATGTGCGTCACAAACACTGTGACCCTGACGATATATCGTTAGCGATGTCACAGCGTGTAAAGCACCCTTAAGGCTACACATGGGAACAATCAGGGCCGCCATCAGGGCATTACTACTGTGCCTGGTGAACAATAGATGAGTAGATAATCTGGATCATATGTAGAGATTATAACTGACACATTTGAATTCTCACATTTCCAGCATTTTCCTGATACCTCAATGCGGAGCAGCTGCTACTGTATGTATCCTTATTACTGATCCTCTTAGGGCTCTACATAATGCCAATTACAAAGTAAAATGCCTCCTTTGTGCCCTCAAGATGGTAAAATTGCCCCTAGAAAATTTCAATGCCCTGTGCAAGTGTCTTATAAAACAGTACCACATTTTGCCACATAGAAACAATGCCCCCAGTGTGCCAATTTCACAATCACAACACAGTGAGTGCCTCTATTACAATAATGCTTTTTAAGTGCCTACTTGACATTTAGTAATGTCTCCTGAGTCCCCCCATATATAGTTCACCTTTATACAGCATGATGCTTCCCATAGCTCCTACATGTGTGCCGCCCCCATGCCAGGAGCCGGCGCTGCCGAATAAATGGGGGGACGTAGATGTGCGGGCTAGGCCGTAGTAAGTTTGTGACGCCACCCACGGTGTGTGGTGAGATGGGATACCATCGCTGCTGTTATGGGGCACCCGGGAGAGATGTTGTGCAGCAAGTTGTTAACCCCTCCGTGGGCAGGGACAGTGGCCCCGGGACCCGGTGTCAGTGTGCAGGGGATAGCGAGCACAGGGAGTGTTGGTGTACTCACTGTTAATAAACCACACAAGTCTCTGATAAACCAAGGTGATGGTGGCTGATGCCGCGGCCGGTTGCATTCAGGTCTCCCACCCGGCTGGTGGTCTCTATCCTTTTCCTCTGCACGGTTTGTGTAAGGTGGACTTTCCTAGTGGGAAACTCATGAGTCCGCTCCCGGCTGGATGTGGCCTAAGGAGCCGTGCCCGCAGACGCTGGCCCGTGGGATCTATGGGCCCTGGCGGTGACCTCTTATCCCTATCGGTGGGCTATTGTCTTCTATGAGGGACTTTGGGTGGGACAGGACCTCTAGTCCTGGCCTCAATCAGTGAATTAACCAGTTCTGCTTGGTTCCGGTCCTGGCTTCAGGGTCCGAGTACTCCCCTTTGTGCTACGGTCTCCGGCTCGGTTCCCCGTGTCGGTACCGGTGGGCTACAACCCTGTCCCAGTCCACCTCGGTTCTGCCGAGCTGTCTTCCCATCTCCTGCTGACGGAGACCACCGTCTGCCTCCTAGCCAGTGGCATCAGGGCTTCAACCCTGGTACCGTTCAACTTGAGCTTTCCTGCTGGAGCTACACTTAACTCCAGCCCATACTCCTCTCCAAACTGAACTCCAGACTTAATCTGCTTGTTTTCCCGCCCCGGGCTGTCTAAACCCCTGGGTGGGCGTGTCCCAACCGCCTGGTCACGTCCACTGGTGTGTCTATCTTTCCCTAAGGTAGGGTGACTAGGATTTTCTGATTGGCTGTATGTTTCCTAGTGAGGGAATGGTGTAATGCAGGGGCCTATTTGTGACTACCTGGTTTTGCCAAGGCGTCACAGTCCCCCTTGGTTAAATACAGACCGTCCGCGGGCTGTTCGACCACAACCATTTATTTAACTGAAAAATAAAAAAGATGAACAGTTTACAAGTATAATAAAATATTTACAATTAAGTATATTTTGTTTTCTTCCTTACGGGAGGCATGTTACTTTAACGTTGAACATATAAAACCGGTGTCGGTCGGACTTCACCCACCCAAAACAACCTGCCCCCTGGTGCCACCGCTAAACACTGGTGAGCACCCCTTTCCCAAGTCCAGGGTAGGTCCGGGTGTTGCCCAAACGGGCCGGGTAAAAAATTCCTTACCTGGCAGTCCTTTTTCAAGGGCCCCACGTCCAGGTGACCCCTGACCCGGAGGGTAGTCACCAGTTTTGCTAGTGACAGGGCCTCAGCCGACTCTACCGCAGGCCCATCCTCCAACCAGCCTCTCCAGAGACTGCGGCTTGGTGAGAAGGTTGGACGGGGGCTATTTACAAAACCCAAAAGTTTATGGGCTGGCTCACAAGTTCTAAGCCATTGCCTTTGTTTTTAACTAAAATTCGGGAACAACAGATGGTCCCAATGGGGACTTTGCAGGGGAGGTAGCCGGGAAACACTACCTAAACATCTTAATCTTCATCAAACTCGGGACCGGAGAATGGCGGAGAGGGGTGGACGTGTAGCTGGGCGCCCATTTTCACCCTCCTCCTGACATCAAGGGCAAATAACCCCCTCTCTCCGCAGGGCAGGGTGTATGTTACAAGCTCTCCGGGTTCTAGGTCCCAGTCAGGGTGGCCAATAGGTAGGTGAGGGGCCACGTCCCTTCGGGACATGAATATCTCGGCCTCCATGCCCGGCTCATATATAAAACCTACCCTTTTTGGGGGTTAAAATGCCGGACCTGGCCTTCATACGTCGGGCCCCTCACCAGAAAGTGGCGTTTCTCAGGTTGTCCTTTTCTGTGTAGGTCCAGGACAGGACCTCCGCCTTCCGTTTTTCCCAGGCGGCAATCTCTCTCCCCAGCTGGCGCCGCTGCCGCTCCCAGTACGGAGCATCTGCTGCCTGCTCCGGTTCAACCTGTGCGGGGGCTGGGCCCAGCCGGAGTCACTCCGTGCCAGCTATGACCGGCAGCTTCAGCAGTGGGGGACCCTGCTGTGACATGGCCCACTCTGCTGCCTTGTAGCTACATCCCCGCTGCGCCTCAGCCGAGGCAGGAAGTCTGGGAGCTGTTAGCGTTGCCTGCTGTGCTGGCTACCGCCTCCGCTGTGACCAGGAGGACTGCCGGGGCCGTTGTCATCTCAGGCGCTGCGTCCTCCGAGACCAGGAGTGATGTTGGGTCCAGGACCGGACGGGTCACCTTCCGTGCGCTGGTCTGGCGTGGAGCCGGTATAGGTGCCGGGGTGGTGACAGGCTTGCTGCTGGCGGCTTCCACTGGCTGTTCCTCGCGGGCCGACGGAACGGGAACCGCTGCCGGTGTTGGTGGCAGCGGACCGAGCGGGGTGTCAGCAACAGGTATGGGCAGCGAGGGAAGCAGCGTGGCGGGCAGGGGCAGACCAGGCCCCTCAGCCTGGTCGGCCGATCCCTGGGGGACATAGGGACGTGGATCGCTTACCCGCTCCTCCGAGGCTGCCTCCACTTCATGGGCCCGAACGGATGCGGCCAACTCCGCTATCTTGGCCATCCATCTCTTGAGCAGAAAGCTCGCCTGTGCCTGGATCCGGCGGCACATACGCTCCATCTGGGCTTCCACCCAGTCGGCTGTTCCGGGGACAGGCTCCTTCTCTACGGGCATGCAAGACGGTTGGTTGTATCCAGGAACAAGAAGGGTGGCAGGGTCCTGCAGTCCCTGCCCTTTATCTTCTCGGTCACATGTCGCAGAATCTTCACCCGCCCCCCCTTGGTCTTTTGCCGGCACTTCTTTCTGCGGCCTGTTAGTTTCGTTTTTCGACTTCCGGCTCGCTTTCCGGCCGCATTCCCAGGGGGTAAGGATTCGGCTTTCGCGCCCTTTCCTCGGGGATGAAGACGCTGGGCTGTAGTTTTCGCACCGAAAATGGCGGCAAAATGGTGACTTCTGAAAATTTTGCAATGGTTCACCGCTGACTGTCCAATATAAGGCGCACTTCCACAAGGAAAGTGGATGGGTAAGTATTATGTTTGTGACGCAAAGTTCCGGGTGTGCTGCCCCCGTGCCAGCAGCCGGCGCTGCTCGGATCCGGACCTTCAGGGGTGGTGGCTCGAGGGACTCCAGACCGTAGATGTACGGGCTAGGCCGTAGTAAGTTTGTGACGCCACCCACGGTGTGTGGTGAGATGGTTATGGGGCACCCGGGAGAGATGTTGTGCAGCAAGTTGTTAACCCCTCCGTGGGCAGGGATGGTGGCCGCGAGACCCAGCGTCGGTGTGCAGGGGATAGCGACCGCAGGGAGTGTTGTTGTACTCACTGTTAATAAACCACACAAGTCTCTGGTAAACAGAGGTGATGGTGGCCAGTACCGCGGCCGGTTGCATTTATGTCCGCCACCTGGCTGGTGGTCTCTATCCTTTTCGTCTGCACTGTTTGTGTAAGGTGGACTTTCCTAGTGTGAAACTCAGGCGTCCGCTCCTGGCTGGATGTTGCCTAAGGAGCCGTGCCCGCAGACGCTGCCCCATGGGATCTATGGGCCCTGGCGGTGAGCTCTTATCCCTATCGGTGGGCTGTTGTCTTCTATGAGGGACTTTGGGTGGGACAGGACCTCTAGTCCTGGCCTCAATCAGTGAATTAACCAGTTCCGCTTGGTTCCGGTCCTGGCTTCAGGGTCCGAGTACCCCCTTTGTGCTACGGTTTCTGGGTCGGTTCCCCGTGTCGTACCGGTGGGCTACAACCCTGTCCCGATCCACCTCGATTCTGCCGAGCCGTCTTCCCGTCTCCTGCTGACGAAGACCACCGTTTGCATCCTAGCCAGTGGCACCAGGGCTTCAACCCTGGTACCGTTCAACTTGAACTTTCCTGCTGGAGCTACACTTAACTCCAGCCCACACTCCTCTCCAAACTGAACTCCAAACTTAATCTGCTTGTTTTCCCGCCCCGGGCTGTCTAAACCCCTGGGTGGACGTGTCCCAACCGCCTGGTCACGCCCACTGGTGTGTCTGTCTTTCCCTGACTTGGGTGACTTGGGTTTTCTGGTTGGCTGTATGTTTCCTAGTGAAGGAACGGTGTAATGCAGGGGCCTATTTGTGACTACCTGGTTTTGCGAGGGCATCACACATACACATCATGACTAGTGATGAGCGAGTACCAAAAAGCTCGGGTGCTCGAGGCTCGGGCCGAGCATCCCAAGATACTCGTGTACTCGGCCCGAGCACCGAGCCCAATGTTATCCTATGGGAGACCCGAGTATTTTTCTGAAATGACCCCCGGCAGCATGTAGAAACCCTAAAAATGTCACAAAAGTCTCAGAAGAGTGCTCAAATGGCATGGCAACAGCATGGGGAAGACCCCTTGAAGCATTTATCACTCAAAAGTCAAAGCTGTGAACAATTTTGTCCGCGTTTTACGCCATTTTTACGGACTCACCAGAAAATGAATTTTCATGGCGGAAATGTTAAGGGCACATACCCAATAGTGAGATAGAGCTGGTGTATGTTACTTTTTGAGATTATTACATGAAAGATTTTACGTAAAAACATTGTGTGGCACTCCGATGTCCAAAACGCACGTTTTGTGCTTTTTACTAGCGATGTCGGTCATTTTTTTTTTCATTCTATCTCCCGTCGGTCGGTCTCGCTCTGTCTGTCTCTTTCTGTCTTGTCTGTCCCCCTCTCACAGTCTGTCGGTCAGTCTCCCCCCTCTCTCATACTTACCGTTCCCTGATCACTGCCGCGGCGCTGCACAGCTGTTCACTAAACTCTGGCGGCTTTTCCTCTTTTGAAAAAGCCGGCCGCTCATTAATCAATCTGGTATTCCCTGCTTTCCTGCTTTTCGGCGCCTATGATTGGTTGCAGTGAGACACGCCCCCACGCTGACTGACAGGTGTCTCACTGCACCCAAACACAGCAGCCGGTGGGTGTGTGTATACTGTGCAGTGAAATAAATAAATAAATAATTAAAAAAAATGGCGTGCGGTCTCCCCAATTTTAATACCAGCCAGATAAAGCCATACGGCTGAAGGCTGGTATTCTCAGGATGGGGAGCTCCACGTTATGGGGAGCCCCCCAGCCTAACAATATCAGTCAGCAGCCGCCCAGAATTGCCGCATACATTATATGCGACAGTTCTGGGACTGTACCCGGCTCTTCCCGATTTACCCTAGTGCGTTGGCAAATCGGGGTAATAAGGAGTTAATGGCAGCCCATAGCTGCCACTAAATCCTAGATTAATCATGTCAGGCGTCTCCCCGAGATTCCTTCCATGATTAATCTGTAAATTACAGTTAAAAAACACACACACCCGAAAAAATCCTTTATTAGAAATAAAAAACAATAACAAAGTCCCTCATCACCAATTTATTAACCCCGACAAACCCTCCATGTCCGGTGTAATCCACAGTGCTCCAGCGTCGCATCCAGCTGTGCTGCATGAAGGTGACAGGAGCTGCAGAATACACAGCCGCTCCTGTCAGCTTCACACAGCAACTGAAGACAGCCGCACGATCAGCTGAGCTGTCACTGAGGTTACCTGGATCCAGCGGTGGATCCAGCGGTGGATCCAGCGGTGGATGCAGCGGTGGCCGCGGGTAACCTCAGTGACAGCTCAGCTGATCGCGCTACTCACCGCCGCACCGGTCAGCTCCACGCAACAACTGAGGTGAGTATCGCGATCAGCTGAGCTGTCACTGAGGTTAATCGCGGCCACCGCTGGATCCAACGGTGGCTGTGAGTTACCTGACTGACAGCAGCTGATCGCGCTACTCACCTCAGTTGCTGTGCGAAGCTGACAGGAGCGGTGGTGTATTCTGCAGCTCCTGTCACCTGCATGCAGCAGAGCTGGACGCGACGCTGGAGGTCCGTGGATTACGCCGGACATGGAGGGCTTTGTCGGGGTTAATTGGTGATGAGGGTCTTTGTTATTGTTTTTTATTTCTAATAAAGGATTTTTCGTGTGTGTGTGTTTTTTAACTGTAATTTACAGATTAATCATGGAAGGTATCTCGGGGAGACGCCTGACATGATTAATCTAGGATTTAGTGGCAGCTATGGGCTGCCATTAACTCCTTATTACCCCGATTTGCCAATGCACTAGGGTAAATCGGGAAGAGCCGGGTACAGTCCCAGAACTGTCGCATCTAATGTATGCGGCAATTCTGGGCGGCTGCTGACTGATATTGTTAGGCTGGGGGGCTCCCCATAACGTGGGGCTCCCCATCCTGAGAATACCAGCCTTCAGCTGTATGGCTTTATCTGGCTGGTATTAAAATTGGGGGGAACCGCACGCCGTTTTTGTTAATTATTTATTTATTTATTTTACTGCACAGTATAGACACGCCCACCGGCTGCTGTGATTGGGTGCAGTGAGACACCTGTCACTCAGCGTGGGGGCGTGTCTCACTGCAACCAATCATAGGCGCCTGTGGGCAGGGAAAGCAGGGAATATGAGATGGCTGTGTGCAGAGCACAGCACGCCCGCCGGTATAAAGGCTCGGTCACGCTATGCGGGCCGGCCAATCACTGCAATTCCACAACTAACAGGGCTGTGGCATTGCAGTGGTCTGCCAGCCAATCCCTGCATGAGGGCTGGCTCTCAAAAGAGTGCCAAAATGCAGGGATGAAGACCACGAGTACAGCACGAGTATCGCGAAATTACTCGGTACCCGCCGAGTAGCCCGAGTACAGTGATACTCGTGCGAGTACCGAGTAGTGACAAGCATACTCGCTCATCACTAATCATGATAGATACATAGCTCCCTATACACAGCATGATGGACCTCACAGTAGCCCCTTCTCACTATGTGATGGCCTCCAGTAGCTATATAATGGCATTCAGCAACCCCCCTTCTGTATGAAGGCCCCTAGTAGCTCCTCACTGTATTTCTCCCAGTATTTCTTTCACATTGTAATATAACCCTCAGCATTTACAAAATATTGCCCCTAGTATTCCCCACCTGAGCAAAAAAAAAACAAAAACAAATCACCATCTTATACTCACCTACCTACCCATGGATCCTGAAAGTCCATTGGCAGACATTACAAAGGCATTGGGAACCAACATGGTGATGTTGTATAGACACCCCGTGCCATGCCGAGCCTCAGCGTGGTAAGATAATGATACTGTTCAATGTGTCACACCAGTGACGGTTAATTAGCAGGGACAGTCTAAATTTGATCTATTCCTGTTTGGCCCCAGTGCCTGCTCGGATTCAGATCCGCGGTGGCTCGAGGGATCTCTGGACCCAGGAGGGGCCGCGCGGACACCCGAAATAAAAGTGGGTATTTACAAGTGGTTTTGTCGTTAGAGTTCGTGACACCACCCACGGTGTGTGGTAAGGTGTAATACCACCGCTGCTGTGGAGAGCGCCCGGTGGCGATGGTATGGCAGCTAGGTGTTTTAACCCCTCCATAGGTAGGGGGAGAGTGCCCCGGGGCTTTGTGGTGGTGAGAGGGAAGCTCTGTTGGGGAGGAAAGGATCACTGCATACTCACTCAGTCCAATAACGCTGACACCGACAATTTGTAAACCAGAATTCTTAGCACCGCTGTAGCAAGGAGGGAGCATGCTGGGATCCCGTGCCTGATGGTGTTGCTTGTTAGCCTGTGACCTTTTCCTTGGCACTTTATTTACTGGTTGGCCCCTGTAGTGTAACACTAGCCAGGTCCCACTCCCCCGTATGGCTAAATGAGTGAGTTTGCACTTAGCGTTCACGCTTGGGATTTTCTGGACTGTGTATTGGGAAAGTCCTATCCCCTCGTTGCGCTAGTACTTCGATTATGGAGCGGGTGGAGGATGAATCATGAAGTCTTCGCCCTCGTCGGGTAAATTACCAGGACTTTTGAAGCTACTTCCCGGCCTAGGGTCCACATACCCCGCCGTGCCCTGGCCCCTTCCCGGAGATGGCTCAAGGCCGCCAGCTGCCCTGCTTGGCAGTTCCGTGCCCCTTGACACGATCCCCTGCGACTGGGGTTCCAGCTCGTACTAGGCCCAGACCAACGTCTGCCACCTAGTAACTGAGGAGCCCAGCTCCTAATCTCCTCCAACTACCTGTGACCTCTCCTCTCGAGAGTCACCACTCTACTGACTACTCCTGACACTCCTGACCCTCCCTACCCAACCCCCCAAGTAGGCGGAACTATTCCCTACAGGTTACCCATTGGTGTGTCTGGTGGGTGTGGTGCAAAGTGTCTCTAGGATTTCGATTGGCTTTTTCTTAGCAACACCAAAGGCCAGGGACCCGTAACCAAGGAGGAGATGGACATCATGCAGAAGGGCAGATTGCACAATATCCTGTGATGACCTGATAGGCCAGGGCGTCACATTCCACTTTGGTTAAACGTGGCTCGTCCCCGGGGCTTGGTGGTTGTGAGAGGGGAGCTTCGTTGGGGAGGAAAGGGTCACTGCGTACTCATTCCAATAACGCTGACACCGACAACTTGTAAACCGGAATTCTTAGCACCGCTGTAGCAAGGAGAGCGCACGCTGGGATCCTGTGCCCGATGGTATTGCTTGTTAGCCTGAGACCTTTTCCTTGGCACTTTCTTTACTGGTTGGCCCCTGTAGTGTAAAACTAGCCAGGTCCCGCTCACCCGTATGACTAACGGAGTGAGCTTGTTCTCAGGGTTCACGCTTGGGATTTTCTGGACTGTGTATTGGGAAAGTCCTATCTCCCTCGTTGCGCTAGTACCCCGATTTTGGAGCGGGTGGCGGACGAATCATGAAGTCTTCGCCCTCGTTGGGTAAATTACCAGGACGTTTGAAGCTACTTCCCAGCCTAGGGTCCATGTACCCTGAGATGGCTCAAGGCTGCTGGCTGCCCTGCTTGGCAGTTCCGTGCCCCTTGATACGATCCCCTGCGACCGGCGGGCTTCCAGCTCCTACCAGGCCCAGACCAACGTCTGCCACCTAGTAACTGAGGAGCCCAGCTCCTAACCTCCTCCAACTACTTGTGACCTCTCCTCTCGAGAGTCACCACTCGACTGACTACTCCTGACACTCCTGACCCTACCTAACCAACCCCCCAAGTAGGCGGACCTATTCCCTTCAGGCTACCCATTGGTGTGTCTGTTGGGTGTGGTGCTGAGTGTTTCTAGGACTTTAATTGGCTTGTTCTTAGCAACACCAAAAGCCAGGGACCTGTAACCAATGAGGAGATGGACATCATGCAGAAGGGCAGATTGCACAATGTCCTGTGACGACCTGATAGGCCAGGGCGTCACATTCCTCAAACTAGGGGGTCCCTGAGCTAACCTTGTCTTCAGGTTTACCCTTGAGTCTCGGACCTTGCTATTGTGACGCCCTGGCAAAACCAAATAGTCACAGAGGTTGTACAAATCTCTCAGGTACAAAATTCCATCCTCCTTGGCAGTCCAACACAAAACCCACAACCAGGTGCACAACACCAGCCAGTAAAGCCTAGTCACCCCCCATGACAATAGGGACACACCAGTGGGTGGGACCAGGTGGATGGGAGCACCCACCTAGGTGTTCTGAGGTGTTCTGGAAGGGGGCAAGACAGTTTGAGTTGAGTCTGAGAGTTGAGTACTGACAGTTGACAGTGGAGGTGTGTGAAGTGCAACGGAGTCAGGGGTTGGGGCCCCTGGACTACCGGACTAGGTGGCAGATGGCAAGCAGGACTACAGGTGACCGAGATCCGGTCATGGGAGACCTAAAGTGGACCGGGGCAGGGTTGTAGCCTGCCGGTGCCGACAGCGGGAATCCTGTCCGGAGGCCGTGCACAGACTGGGTGCCTGGACCCTAGTGCGAGGAAGGTTGCAAGCCCCTTGTCAATTAACCAGCCGAGGACGAGGTTTCAGACCTTGATCTACAGAAATCCAGAAAGCAAAGCGACAGCCCAACGCGGGGGATAGAGTGTCCGCCAGAACCCACAGAAATCCCAAGGGTCAGATTTCGCAGGCCACAGCTCCCAACATGCACAGTAGCGGTAGTGGACATCCCCGTTCCAAGCGGAGTTGTCCCATTGAAGACACAAACACTGAGAGCAGGAGGAAGGGACCCCTGTTTGCTACACCCGGGTGTGGGACCCGAATACACCCACCGGAGGCGACCGGTCACTGGCAATTTGGTTTACCACTGGACTTTGTGTGAGTTCCATTTCACCTGCAATACCAATGTCTTCCCTTTGGCATCTCCCTGGCACCAAGAATCTTTGCAAAAATCATACCTGACATGACCTCTTACATAAGAAAGAAAAATAGCCTAATTGTACCTTATTTGGGTGACTTTTTGGTAATAGGAAAATGCTAGCGATGTCACAGCGTGTAAAGTACCCCTTAGGCTTACTTTTCAAACAGCCTTAGGTCAAGTTACAAGGAGAGACATAGTTACAGTATTCTATCCAACAACAAGACAACGGTGCATATCTGAATCACCACAGGGGAACAAGATCAAGACCACTTATGGCAGAGGCAAGTGAGTTGTTCCATAAAGCAGAAAAAAACTTACTGTCCCTAAAAAGGTCAGAAAATATTGTGGCCAATGTTTTGAGCTGACACTGGCTGAGTCATGGGGAGTGGACTCTGAATTGGGAAATTTTCCCAAAAATATGTGTGGACTGGGGAAGACCAGATATACCGTAGATCTCTTTGTGACCATAAAAAACCGACAAGTGGAAATTTTTTTTCTCTAGACCCATAAGAATCCCTGGACAGAGTAAAGGCCCTGTCACACACAGAGATAAATCTTTGGCAGATCTGTGGTTGCAGTGAAATCAAGGACATATTGTTCCATTTGTACACAGCCACAAACCTGGCACTGATTGTCCACAATTTCACTGCAACCACAGATCTGCCGCAGATTTATCTCTGTGTGTGACAGGGCCTTAAGCGTACTCCTACAAAGGGGGAATGTTCAACTTGCCTATGTCTTTCCTCCATTTCTGATAATACTGAAGAAGATTTGAAAGGAAGAAGCCATGGTGATTGTAATTTTCACTTTCTAGCCGAAAAGAGCATGGTTGATATGGCTCAGAGTCATGTTAATATTGGACCCCTGGATACTTCCTGATGTGCCAGATCTGCTGTCTCAGGGTCTAATCTTCCATCACAGTTCACAGGTTACATCTGATGGCCTGAAACTTGAAAGGGGGTTGGCGATTTTTGTTTCAGTAGCTAATTTTGCTTGCTTGATTTCTTTTTTACATTTCCTATTGATATCTTTATACTCCTGAAATGCTATTTCTGTATTCTCAGCCTTTAAGATTTTAAACGCCCTTTGTTTTTGTTTTATTACACTTTGTACAGTCTTATTTAGCCATAGTGGTTTCTTTTTATTCCTGGACATTTTATTACCAGAGGGTATAAGTTTTTGACAGGACTCTAGTAGTATATCCTTAAACTTACCCCATTTACCATAAGACGCACCTGATTATAAGACTCACCCCCAAATTTGGTGAAGGAATAGAGAATTTTTTAATAAATGGGGTCCGTCTTATAATGCCATTGTCCGTCTAACAAATCATATAGGGTATATGTCCCTCATAGCCCCCCATACTAAAATTAGACCCCTTAATCTGGATATGGCCACTTTATATTGAATGTAGCCCCCTTGTGCTGGCACATGTCCCCCAGTGATGCCACATGTCCTCTATGGCTGGCACACGGCCCCCTGAGGCTAACACATGGCCCCCTGTAGCTGGCACACGGGCCCACTGTGGCTGGCACACGGCCCCCTATTGCTGGCACACGGCCCACTGTGGTTGGCACACAGCCCGCTGTGGCTGGCCCACGGCCCACTATTGCTGCACACAGCCCACTATTGCTGCACACGGCCCCCTGTGGTTGGCACTCGGCCCACTATTGCTGCACACGGCCCCCTGTGACTGGCACACGGCCCACTATTGCTGCACACGGCCCCCTATGGCTGGCACACGGCCCACTATTACTGCACATGGCCCCCTGTGGCTGGCACACGGCCCACTATTGCTGCACACGGCCCCCTGTGGCTGGCACACGGCCCACTATTGCTGCACACGGCCCCCTGTGGCTGGCACACGGCCCACTATTACTGCACAAGGCCCCCTGTGGTTGGCACACGGCCCTCTATTGCTGCACACGGCCCCCTGTGGCTGGCACACGGACCACTATTGTTGCACACGGCCCCCTGTGGTTGGCACACGGCCCACTATTGCTGCACACGGCCCACTGTGGATGACACACGGCCCACTATTGCTGCACACGGCCCCCTGTGGCTGGCACACGGCCCACTATTGCTGCACACGGCCCCCTGTGGCTGGCACACGGCCCACTATTGCTGCACACGGCCCCCTGTGGCTGACACATGGCTCACTATTGCTGCACATGGCCCCCTGTGGCTGGCACACGGCCCACTATTGCTGCACACGGCCCCCTGTGGCTGGCACACATCATGCTGTGTTAGATATCGCCCCCAGGCTGCTGTTTTTAGTAAAATAAAACACCCATTCCTTACCTTCTCAGCGCTGTCCATCCTCGTGTCTCCCTCCGTGCTTGTGAGCTCCGGCTTCCTCCACTTCCTGGTTCTCGGCGCCGGTCATGTGATCGGCACAGCAGAGTGATATCATCTCTGCGTGCCTGATCACAGACAGCAGCAGAGACACCGGGAGATCAGCGCTGGAGATGGTGAGTAAAGAGTGTTTTATTTTACTATGTGCAGTTGCATGGGGGCCATATCTAACACATGGGGGGCATGTGTCATCAAAGCAAAGAAGGGCGCAGGCAGATATATTGTGCGCCGCTCCCCCAGCCCATCGCCGTGGTGCGGTTTCAGCCAACGGTGATGGACAGCGGCAGTGCATATTATATGAGCGGGAGCAGGAGATCAAAGGCTCCCTCCCGCAGCTTCACCAGCCCCCAAAACCGCTCCAGAGCAGACCCTGCAGTGTGTAAATATATGTGTATATATATATATATATATATATATATATATATATATATATGCACCCCCCCCGTATATACGGATTATAAGACTCACCTCCTACTTTCCCCCAAAATTTGGGGGAACAAAAGTGCGTCTTAGACCCGCAACACACATCCGTTTAATTTGTACGTGTGCGGTACGTATTTGCACATACCGGAGACATTTACACGCGGAGACCCATGTTGTTCTATGGTAGATGGCGCACACACACATAAAATCCCACGGAACGTGTGTCCGTGTGATAAGTACGTGTGTGCGCTTTTCTACACGGACAACATGTCTGTTTTTGGCCGGCATCACGCAGGCACGGACCCGCTAAAGTATATGGGTCCGTGCCTGCACGGACCGCACACGGAGTATGTCCGTGTTCAGCACGTTTCGTGCGTGTGCGTTTTTACACTAGCGATCTTATTTTTTTTTTTAAATTAAATTCAGTATACTTACCTTTTTTTCTGCTGTTCTCAGTCATACTTACATTGGTGCTCGGTTTTTTTCTTCCCCCGGCTCATACCGCTCCCCGATCACCAGCGCGGCGAGGAACAGCTGTGCAGAGAATACGCGGCAACAATTACTTTGAAAATGCCAGCCGCTCATTAATCAATCTCGTATTCCCTGCTTTCCCCACCCACCGGCGCCTATGATTGGTTGCAGTCAGACATGCCCCCCACGCTGAGTGACAGCTGTCTCACTGCCCCCAATCACAGCAGCCGGTGGGTGTGTCTATACTGTGCAGTAAAATAAATAAATAAATAATTAAAAAAAACGGCGTGCGGTCCCCCCCATTTTAATACCAGCCAGATAAAGCCATACGGCTGAAGGCTGGTATTCTCAGGATGGGGAGCCCCACGTTATGGGGAGCCCCCCAGCCTAACAATATCGGTCAGCAGCCGCCCAGAATTGCCGCATATATTATATGCGACAGTTCTGGGACTGTACCTGGCTCTTCCCGGTTTGCCCTGGTGCGTTGGCAAATTGCGGTAATAAGGAGTGTTTGGCAGCCCATAGCTGCTAATAAGTCCTAGATTAATCATGTCAGGCGTCTCCCCGAGATACCTTCCATGATTAATCTGTAAGTAACAGTAAATAAATAAACACACACACACCCAAAAAAATCCTTTATTAGAAATAAAAAGCACAAACATATATACCCTGGTTCACCACTTTAATAAGCCCGAAAAAGCCCTCCATGTCCGGCGTAATCCAGGATGGTCCAGCGTCGCTTCCAGCTCTGCTGCATGGAGGTGACCGGAGCTGCAGAAGACACCGCCGCTTCTGTCAGCTCCACGCAGCTAATGAAGGCAATAGCGCGATCAGCTGAGCTGTCACTGAGGTTACTCGCGGCCAACGCTGAATACAGCTGATCGTGTTATTGCCTTCATTAGCTGCGTGGAGCTGACAGGAGCGGCGGTGTCTTCTGCAGCTCTGGTCACCTCCATGCAGCAGAGCTGGAAGCGACGCTGGACCATCCTGGATTACGCCGGACATGGAGGGCTTTTTCGGGCTTATTAAAGTGGTGAACCAGGGTATATGTTTGTGTTTTTTATTTCTAATAAAGGATTTTTTCGTGTGTGTGTGTGTTTATTTACTGTCATTTACAGACTAATCATGCAAAAAGGTAAGAAGCTGTCTCACCTCGTCACGGTGTACCCATCTGAGACAGTCCCTAACCTACTAAAGTTAAAAGTTATCTTGCTTTAATGCAAGTTGGGGGTGCAGCGCTCCTGATACTGAGGCTGAACAATTACCTGCTTCTCACTTTTTGCTGTGTATTTAATCTGGGACGCAGCTGACCACTTTACCATTCATATTGAAGTTTTGACATGACACAAGTCAGGTACAGAATATGTTTTTAACTTTAGTAGGTTAGGGACTGTCTCAGATGGGTACACCGTGACGAGGTGAGACAGCTTCTTACCTTTTTGCAAAAATGTATATACTAAGTACCCTGTTATTAAGCACTTGCAATTTATTTATTTATAGTCAGGGTATTTTTCCTACAATTTTTCTCCTTGTTTTTTTTCTAGTCTTGAGGCTGCAATTCACATGCTTGTAATGTTGCATGTTTATTGAAATTGTCTCTCCAGTAAAGGAGACAAACTCTAGCAGAGCGCCACCTATTGGAAGTAGCGATCATAAAAGTCACAAGTTGATTTTCAACAATCCTTTGCAATATGACTCAGGATATATAAGCCAGATCAGAATCCCAATTTGCAGACACGGTGTTTCGGGGTGCTTGCCCCTCGTCAGTGCAAAGTATGGGGGTGTCTGATCTGGCTCATGAGAAAGCTATGTGGGGACCACGGGGGAACATTATTCTCCTTAAGGAGACTTTGCAAGCCAGTCTGGCTGCCAAGTAAGGGGACTAATAGCTGCCACGCCCCTCTAGGAAATATTCAAATTGTCTCTCCAGTAAAGGAGACAAACTCTAGCACAGCGCCACCTATTGGAAGTAGCGATCCTAAAAGTCACAACTGGATTTTCAACAATCCTTTGCAATATGACTCAGGATATATAAGCCAGATCAGAATCCCAATTTGCAGACACGGTGTTTCGGGGTGCTTTTATTGAACATTTGTTACAGCTCAGTTTTTTGGTGTTTTTTTTTTTTCAGATTAATCATGGAAGGTATCTCGGGGAGACACCTGACATGATTAATCTAGGACTTATTGGCAGCTATGGGCTGCCAAAAACTCCTTATTATCCCGATTTGCCAACGCACAAGGGCAAATCGGGAAGAGCCGGGTACAGTCCCAGAACTGTCGCATATAATGTATGCGGCAATTCTGGGCGGCTGCTGACTGATATTGTTAGGCTGGGGGGCTCCCCATAACGTGGGGCTCCCCATCCTGAGAATACCAGCCTTCAGCCGTTTGGCTTTATCTGGCTGGTAATAAAATGGGGGGGGACCGCACGCCTTTTTTTTAATTATTTATTTATTTTACTGCACAGTATAGACACGCCCACCGGCTGCTGTCATTGGGTGCAGTGAGACAGCTGTCACTCAGCGTGGGGGGCGTGTCTGACTGCAACCAATCATAGGCACCGGTGGGTGGGGAAAGCAGAGAATACCAGATTGATTAATGAGCGGCCGGCATTTTCAAAGTAATTGTTGCCACGTATTCTCTGCACAGCTGTTCCTCGCCGCGCTGGTGATCGGGGAGCGGTAAGTATGAGAGAGGGCTGCTAACTTCAGTCACTCGGGGGATTAGCGGTCACTGGTGAATCCTTCACAGGTGACCGCTAATCAGTACGCGGCACACAGACAGAGCCGCAGCATGACAATGAAGTCGGGTGAAGTTCACCCGAGTTCATTCTCATCGCGCAACTCTGTCTGCTGTCAGCCGACATGTATTAACGACATTGTGCAACACACAAATGGACATTCCACACGGACATTCCACGTACACATACACGGGCATTTTAGACACAAACACGGACATTTTACACGTACACACGGCTCGCATACGCCATCACACGGATGCCATACGTACCGGAGAAACGCCCCAAAAAAACGGAACACGGACCCGAAAAACGGACCGTAAGACACGTACTTTTTTTTGCGGAAGTGTGTTTTAGGCCTTATAAAGCAAAAAAGACGGTATGTTCGGTATCCCCAGTTACCATGACTTTACCCCAATCTACTCAATTAAGCTCTTCCCTTAATTTGTTGAAATCCACTTTCCTACAATTCCAGGTTTTAGCATTTCCCCTTTGAAATGTTCTATTGAATATTACTCTGAAGCTTACTATATTATGATTGCTGGTGCCCAAGTACTCCCGAACCTGTAGATCTGAAATTGTATCCGGTCTATTTGACAGAACAAAATCTAGCTAATTATACCCCCTGGTCGGTTCATCTACCATCTGAGAGATGTAATTGTCTTGAATAGTAGATAAGAACTTACAGCTTTTAGCACAACCAGAAGATTCTATGTCCCACTGTATGTCTTGATAGTTGAAATCCCCCGTAATAAGAACCGATTATTATTATTATTAGCTGCCTTTTAAATTTGTTCCAGCATTTCACCCTCTATCTGTTCAGGTATGTTAGGAGGCTTATAGCAAACTCCAATTAGCAGCTTTCCATTATTCCCCTCCCCATGTACATTTATCAATACTGACTCTACTTTGTTGCAGCTCCCCCTAATGTCATCATTGAGCACAGGTCTTAAATTAGATTAGATACACCCCCTCCACCTTTTTTTTATCTTTCCTGTCATTTATGAATATGCTGTAACCCTCTATGTTTTTCACCCAGTCATGGCTCTCATTCAGCCAGGTTTCTGTAATGCCCATCACATTGTAATCTGTGGTTGACATAAGAGTCTCCAACTCATTTATTTTGTTTACAAGACTTCTTGCATTTGCCATCATTTAATAGTATTAACACATTTCTTACTCCTCATCTTCCTACTTTCTTTGCATGTCCCAGCCCCCCTAATCCTGACATGACCCCTACTGTCTCACTTTATCTGTCTATTCTGTCTAGTCTCTTTTTTACACAACTGCCCTACCTCCCCCCAGATCCTAGTTGAAAAGCTCATCCATCCGTCTGTTCATTTGTTACCCCAGCACAGAGCCTGTAGCTGACAGAAATCGGCCCAGTTAACCATGAAACCAAACCCTTCTTTCCTGGACCAATTTCTAAACCACTTATTTATCTCCCTAAGCTCCCGCTGTCTTTCTAGTGATGTTCGTGACATTGGTAGTATTTCTGAAAGCACCACATTGGAGGTCCTGATTGTATGTTTTAACTTTAATGAGCGAACCCATGGCTTTTCAGGTTTGGCAAACCAACACTGACTAATAAAAAAAACAAACTGCTTTAGCAGCCGAACTTGACCCGTAAACTGACCCCGGACAATGAACCCCATAAAAGACAATGGGAACGAGAAGTTCTTGTCTGTAAAATAGCCTTAGAAAGCACTAGGGGGCTACAAATGAACGTTTATTGGTAGTAAGAGCAGGATAATTATACGTGCCCTGTTTCCTGGAGGATCACAATGCAGTAAGACTCTCTTCTAGACCCACTAATAAGTGTTTATCAATTTGTGACGCCCTGGACTAGCCAGGTAGTCACAGACATAACATCACACACACCCCCTCCCCTGGATAGTCTACACCAGTCAAACAAAACCCTTGTTGCCTCCCTCCAGGGTCTGATGTCTACACCAGGTGGGGCGGAGCCAGGCGGTTGGCCCCACCCACCGAGGAGTTCACAGGCCTGGAGGCGGGAAAGGCAGGTCAGTTGAGAGTTAGAGTTTTGGAGTTCTGTGGAAGTGGAGTGAGGAGTTGAGTCTGGAGTGGAGAAACTGCTAGTGTCTGGGTAGGAGCCCAGGCACTGTCAGCAAGGTCGGCAGACGGTGGTGGCCGTCTGCAGGAGGTGGTGCAGGTCAGCGGAACCGTAGGACCGGGGACGGGCGGTGGCCCGCCGGTACCGAGCCGAGGAGCAGATTTGTACCAAGCACAAAGGCAGGGCCATCGGACCCCGACTATGCTGGGAGCCGCCGACAACGGTCAAATCCGAGAGTGACCGGAACCCCAGGGGTTTCCTAACACCCAAGACCCGACAGAAGGCAACAGTCCACACAGTGAGGATAAAATGCCACCGCCATAGACTAGAGATCCAAGGGCCAGTGCCTGCGGGCAAAACGGGCTCCTTCGGTACTTACACGCCAGGGAGCGGACTACCATTGGGCAACCATCGGAGTCAATACATACACAACGGTGCAGGGAAAGACAGCCACCATTAACCTGTCCGGGGAGAGCAAAGACATTGCAGCCGGCTGCGGGACCCGTCCATCCAGCCGTTTCGTTTACCAGAGACTCTGTCAATCTGTGCCTGAGTGAGTACAACAGTGCCATCCGGCACCGCGCCGTGCTGCCCCTGCAACCCTGCACCCCGGCCTTCCTGCCTCCCCGTATCACCATCCGGGCCCCGGGATCACCAACCCCTACCCACGGAGGGGGAGCCAACATCCTAGCTGCTCCCTGCCATCGCTCCCAGGATTCCCGTCATCAGCAGCGGTGGTGCCCATTATCCCCACGACCCGTGGGTGGCGTCACGAACTATCTCCCAAAACAAACCACCCCCTTTTCACTCGTGGGCGAGGAGTGCTGCTCGAGTCCCCGGGTCCGGCCCACCGCTCGAGCCACCGAGCAGCAGCAGCCCCGGACCCGAGCGTAGCGAGCGTGGACCCGCCGCCCGCGACAACTTTTTCACTGCTTCCCCTGCCCACCCTCTGTGCCAGTGTCTGTGATTGGTAGCAGACGGCCATACACGCCCCCACTCTGTGTCCGCGTCCGTGATTGGTTCCAGTCAGTTTGCTGTACAGTAGTGGAGAAAGAAATAAGTAAATCATTTTAAAAAATGATGTAGGCTCCTGCCATATTTTGATACCCAGCACGAGTAAAACAACAGGTACAGGCTACAACCCCCACCTGTGAGCCTTACCATAACTATATATCAAAATAGAGGGGATCCCAAGGCGTTGTTTGTTTGTTTTTTTAAATTATTGAAAAAAAATTTTAAAAAAAAAAAGGCACGGGATGTTATAAATCTGCGCCGCCATAGCCGCAAGCAACCTGCTGCAGTTCCTGTTACAACCAGGTGCCGGCCGCCGTTTTTGGCTGTGCCTCGGGTCATTCAGCTGGCTGCCTCTTCCTCCGCGGCTAAGTGTGGAGAGGCAGCTAGAGCGCATGCATGTGTTGATTTACCCCATCCAGAGCCTAAGTCCAGTGTTTCGCCTAGTGAGCATGCTCAGCCTGTTAGTGCCATTTCTGAGGCTAAGTCCTCGGTTCAGGCTACTGAGCATGCGCCTACACTTAGTGCGAAAAGCCTCTTTGCACAGGTAATTGGACATTGTGCCGTTTCTAAGTCCTGTGTTGTGCTTACTGTGTATGCTCAGGCAGACAGTCTGATTTCTGAGACTGTTGTTCAGGCTACTGAGCATACTCAGGCACTTAGTGCTTTAGAGGCTAGGTCTGGTAAGGACCTCACTGGGCATGTCCGTGAGGTGGCAGGCCCTGATAGGCCGGCAGGCATCAGATGTCCTGATGATGTGGCCACTCCAGACTGGCTCGCAGAGGCCCTTCCTTATGACCTGGCACCCCACCATTGGTCGTCAGATGATAACTAGTGAGGTGTTTGGGGCGTGGCTGCCATAAGATCATCAGTGATGTGGCGGTTCCAGATAGGCCGCTAATGATGTCACTGATGACATGGTATTCCACTATTGGCCCCTGCAGGTGCCATTGTGGCCCACCCTGGGTTTGGGGAGGACCTATGTTATAAAAGGGGCTGGCGACAACATGGAGGTGTGCATTTAAGTAAGGGGGGGGGGGGGGAAGAGTGCACCACAGCAGCATATGTATATATATATACTCAAGGGGTGCTGGAGTTGCAATGGAGATTTAATTCTAGATACAAGAAGAGGGAGACATTGCATTTAACCGCACAACCCAATTATAATGTACAAAAACCTTTATTCAATACACTTATACATAATAAAAACAATTAAAATGTAAAAAAGCCAACAACCTGGCACCCACGAATATTGCACTACAATCAGTTAGTAACCATGCAATTAAATTATATAATACCCAAGTAAGGGAGGCACGTGTCACTTTGCTGAGCAGCTCCAAATACAACCTCCAACAAGTAGTATAATAACCATGTATATACACTGCTCTGGGACAGAGGATATGTCCAAAAATATCTAAACCACCAAGGAAACAAGAGATACATATACAAGGTACATATCGATATATATAATGTTACCCAAGGGTTCCAAGGGAGACATATAATCAAAAAGATTTTTTAAGAGTAAAATAAGGACCAGGCCACTGCAGCCTGGTTAGACCCCTGCGATATTACGATGTTAGCAGCTCAAACCCAAGAGCCCAGGAGGTAGTCACTGTCTCGCCAATTGATCCAACCTGAAGGTAAGGTTGGAACCCGTGGAGCAGAGGGTAGATAGATGGACACAGACCATAAAGCGCAACCGTGGGTGCACAGGAATCCCACGCGTATCGCCGCCGCTGCGGCTTCGTCAGGGAAAGAAAAGGTAGTGAAAGTGCATTGAATCTAGGAGGTATTTAAAGGTAAAGACAGTCACCTGTGTCATGACGCTAGCGCGGTCCGGACCATGTGTGTCATTATAGGTCAGGGCGCATGCGCATAAGGAGTTGGACGGCAAGTCAGGAGTTCGTATGTTAGACAACGCACTGCACTTACAGGCGCATGCGTGCGTGTCTATGCAAGCGAGATACATTATAACATTATATCATAATAACATCGCTGAGTAGCGTAACTAGTAGCGCTATTGCCCGCATATACATTGTAGTGAGTACCATGTCTGTAGATCCGTGCCTCAATAAATAATATGGGCAATATGCACATTGTATATACGTACATTATGCGCTATCCTGCAAACGCATGCATGGAATCCAGGAGTTTTTTTATATATATCTTGCTATATATTATGTTATATCATAGTGCCATACCAATTACATATTATAGTGGCATACTAAATATATAACATAACACAATATAGGGTCAATACCCACACTGAATGTATATCCAGCAAGAAACAATGCCCAGATGAACACTTATTAGACCCACTGTATTATGGTAAGGAAAGAGGGGGGGGGGGGGGTAAAGGAAAGGGAAGAGGAGGGGGGGAGGGGGAAGGGAGAGGGGGGAAGGGGGAGGATGTGTATAAGATGGGGGGGGGGGGAAGAAATGGGGGGTGGGGAAGTGGAATTAGTGGGAAGAGGTAGGACCTGGGGGAATAGAGAGTCCCATTCCTGGTACAGGCGATTTAAACAGGAATCCTTGGGCTGCAGAAATACTTTGGAAACGGTAGGGGCGGCTCATGTCATAAATGGTTGCTTCAACAGGAATCCAAATGGATTTTTAATTTACATTCTGTTTCCCCAGCAGGCCTGAATGAGGAGTTGCTGTTTACAGGATTCCTTGGTTGATATCTTGAATGATGTCCTTCGTGTTATCTTGGATGTCCCGATTGTACGAACCTGCCACCTATAATACTACGCTTGGATCTCTGTCTGATAACATGGATCTCTTGGAGCCATCAAGAATATCGCTGTCACAGGATTGTTGGCCTTAGGATTTCCTGGGTGGTTGTCGTTATCGCTTTATTTTTCCATCTATAAGGCATTTGGTTGCCACCCTTCTTACATGCCCTGCTGGGCATATGGTCCGGATCCTATGACTAGGGTTTAGCCCCATGGAGTGCCCCCTACAATCCGAAATTCTGATGTCGAAGGCCGTACTTTTGGTGTTTCTTGGAGGTATTTCCCTCGACAAGATGGATCCACTTGGAGACTTTTTCAACGGATGCTACTCTCCTTAGGAACCTGGGACTGGTCATGATATGTCTCTGAGTCTTATTCCAGATGCTCTTACAGAGCGGGCCCCCCAGGACATATTATACTTGCATTAAAGGACATTGGATGTGCCCATATCATCCCTAACTTATCTTAGTGTTTGTTGACATGCGGTATAGATGTGGTATGCTCCCCTTGGGGGTGGCTTTTATGCCATGTAAACTCTTGGGGGCATGTGTATAGGGTTGTACAGGATGCGTCCCTATGGATGCGTTCGCATGCATGTTTATAGATAACACTGGATTTATGGGCTTCCTTTATTGGGAGGGGTTGTTTGGGGTCAGGTTTAGGGTTATACCTATGTCTCTTGAACAACATGTAATATGGTATGACATGGCCGGATGGGTTGGTTGGTTTCTGGTGGGACATTGGCCACAAATGGCCTTGTGGTAGCATGTACAGCATGGGCAGTTGGAAGGCGATTGTATTAAGCCTTACAGGTTTTCCTGTTTAAATCGCCTGTACCAGGAATGGGACTCTCTATTCCCCCAGGCCCTACCTCTTCCCACTAATTCCCCTTTCCCCCCTCCCCATTTCTTTCCCTCCCCCCCCTTCTTATACACATCCTCCCCCTTCCCCCCTCTCCCTTCCCCCCCTCCTCTTCCCCTTCCTTCCCCCCCCCCTCTTTCCTTACCATAATACAGTGGGTCTAATAAGTGTTCATCTGGGCATTGTTTCTTGCTGGATATACATTCAGTGTGGGCATTGACCCTATATTGTGTTATGTTATATATTTAGTATGCCACTATAATATGTAATTGGTATGGCACTATGATATAACATAATATATAGCAAGATATATATATAAAAAAACTCCTGGATTCCATGCATGCGTTTGCAGGATAGCGCATAATGTACGTATATACAATGTGCATATTGCCCATATTATTTATTGAGGCACGGATCTACAGACATGGTACTCACTACAATGTATATGCGGGCAATAGCGCTACTAGTTACGCTACTCAGCGATGTTATTATGATATAATGTTATAATGTATCTCGCTTGCATAGACACGCACGCATGCGCCTGTAAGTGCAGTGCGTTGTCTAACATACGAACTCCTGACTTGCCGTCCAACTCCTTATGCGCATGCGCCCTGACCTATAATGACACACATGGTCCGGACCGCGCTAGCGTCATGACACAGGTGACTGTCTTTACCTTTAAATACCTCCTAGATTCAATGCACTTTCACTACCTTTTCTTTCCCTGACGAAGCCGCAGCGGCGGCGATACGCGTGGGATTCCTGTGCACCCACGGTTGCGCTTTATGGTCTGTGTCCATCTATCTACCCTCTGCTCCACGGGTTCCAACCTTACCTTCAGGTTGGATCAATTGGCGAGACAGTGACTACCTCCTGGGCTCTTGGGTTTGAGCTGCTAACATCGTAATATCGCAGGGGTCTAACCAGGCTGCAGTGGCCTGGTCCTTATTTTACTCTTAAAAAATCTTTTTGATTATATGTCTCCCTTGGAACCCTTGGGTAACATTATATATATCGATATGTACCTTGTATATGTATCTCTTGTTTCCTTGGTGGTTTAGATATTTTTGGACATATCCTCTGTCCCAGAGCAGTGTATATACATGGTTATTATACTACTTGTTGGAGGTTGTATTTGGAGCTGCTCAGCAAAGTGACATGTGCCTCCCTTACTTGGGTATTATATAATTTAATTGCATGGTTACTAACTGATTGTAGTGCAATATTCGTGGGTGCCAGGTTGTTGGCTTTTTTACATTTTAATTGTTTTTATTATGTATAAGTGTATTGAATAAAGGTTTTTGTACATTATAATTGGGTTGTGCGGTTAAATGCAATGTCTCCCTCTTCTTGTATCTAACATGGAGGTGTGCAGTCTTCACTTATGCCATTGCTTTGTGCACACCTCCATTCACTGAGTCTCTTTGCGGCCATTACCGCTAGATTGGAAATGATAGGCAGGGTTTGGCGTCCGTTGTTTGTCATGCCAAGACACCCGTGGCTAAGAATGGTAGGGTCAGGTGCCGAGCTTTCACCTCCTACCGTCCAGTCCTGCTAGTACAGCCTAGTGGAGTCAACTGGGCTGCGGCTGCTGCGCCACCTGTTCTCTTCGTAATGGCTTCCCAATCAATGCTACCAGTGTTACCACTTGGCCTGACCTGTCCTGTACACACGTGGCCAGTTGGGAGCCCCAGTGTCCATAAACGCTAATCGGGGGACCGCTCAGTCTGACGTGTCATACACATGTGGCCAACAGGGCTCATTCACGGCGGTCTTCTGGTCAACGCTACCTGGTCACCACCCGGCCTAACGTGTTCTCTGCACACGTGGTCGGTGTAGCACCACAGGTACACCAAAATGCTAGCTGGGTTGTTGTCCAGTCTGACGTGTCCCTAAACACGTGACCGGTTCCCAGGTCTCCTGTGTTATTTCAGAGCCACCCAGCTCTGTATTCTCCACCTAACCTTTGGGTTGAAAGCAGCTCCTTTATCATCTGGAGCACCGTGGGCCCCGACTGGCGATTGGGATATATACCACCTTATCCTAATCTGCCAGTCCCCCCATAACATGGGATCCCCACCATTTTTGACATCCAGCCACGGTAGAGCAGACAGATGTGGGCTGGTATTATCAGGATGGAAGGAGCCATGGATATTACCACCTTAAAAATACCAGCCTGCAGCTACCAAAAATTGGCACATCACATTAGATGTACCAATCCTGCGCTTCATCCTGCTCATCCTGATTGCCTTGGTGCGGTGACTATCTGGGTAATATAAGAGGTAAATGACAGTTGTGATTTGTCAAAAATCAGAGCTGCCATAAAGCACTAGATTATTAATTGGAGGGGTATATGAGGCACTCCCATTACTAACCCTGTAACCAAAAAGAAATAAAAACACAAACACTTAAAAATCCTTATCAGACAAATTTTCTTCTTTCTCTGCTAGAATCGATCTGTCATGATCAAAATTCTCAATTCTGAGGTAAAATTTGAATTCAGTGAAGACTTTCCCATTACTGAGATAGGAGATGGCAGCTGTTACTGAGATTTTGTGTAGATAGAAGAGGGAGGAGGGGGACGGATTTGGGGTTTTAATGTTATGGCTGATCTGCTGTTTATGTCAATACAAAAATGTATACTGTACCCTGCATCCCGAATGAACGTATTTAAATTCTTTATCGTTATTTTCACTAAATAGCCATTTTATCACTTCAGATAAGTCTTACTTACATTTTACTTCCCTTCCATTTTACTTACTTGACTTTTCAGTTACGTGGGCAAAGGGCAGAATACATTTATTTTTAAGCATTTGCCAACTACTTTTTTTTGTGATACCAAACTGCTTTAATATTTTAAAAAGCTAAATAAATCCTTCCTTTCTATTTTGTTTTGTATGCCATTTGTGGCATGTTAGAGAGATAAAGAATATTTGTGTTTCACAAGAGCCAAGTTAATGCAACTTTTTCAATCATTTTTTATTGCGTAATAAGATGGAATAAACTAAGCTTTCAAGGTGAGGAATTCATGTATATATTTATATAAGACGAATGACTAAAGAAGTAATCTAGGCAAATGTTACATGAAGGAATAGTTCAGATTTAAGAGATTACAACACAAAGAGACAAGCTCTTTTATAAAATTTTATACCCATTCAATAACATACCTGAAAATAGATTGGTATTAACCTCTAAATGCGGCCCTCCACATATCTTCTGTTTAGTCACCTTATCTGGTGCTTTCTGTTTGACTCCAGCTGTTTCCTCTGAAGTGTGTGCCATGTCCCATGATGTCCACTAGGATCCCTTAGGGAAGGGATGCAGTGGAAAGTCTAAATCATGGCCTTCCCTATATTTCCTGTGTTGTAGGATAGGAAAGGTGGGAGATGTGGTTTAGGCTAATCATTGCAATTACAATGTAGTTGTGTTGGCTCATTTTGAAAGTAGGAGTAAAGAAATGCTGACCTAAACCAAAGAGACTACGGGCAGCTGGGACATATATTGGTGCAATCTATGCGACCACACAGGGGCCCAAGAGGTAAGGGGGCCCATTCAATATACTATAATTATGAAAACAATTCTCAATAGATGAGCCATATGGTGTGCACGCTGTCGGTATGTATGTACCCCGACAGGGTGCATGCACTACTCGTACAATATACAAGAAACAGGAGATACAACGAGTATATATGCAATAG
Organism: Anomaloglossus baeobatrachus; assembly: GCF_048569485.1. Taxonomy (NCBI): domain Eukaryota; kingdom Metazoa; phylum Chordata; class Amphibia; order Anura; family Aromobatidae; genus Anomaloglossus; species Anomaloglossus baeobatrachus. The sequence continues at coordinate 142,180,171 of NC_134355.1, forward strand.
AAATATTTTTATTAATATGAAAGAGACATACGCAACATAACATAGATTATTAAAAACAACTACCAATAATCAAGGGGGGCACATGATATATGATGTGTAGATTTTTATTAGGGGTTGTCCATGTATAGGCCAGACTCAGGACAGATGAAAAAATGTAATAAAACTGAGCCTGAGTGTTCGGTCCATATATATCAATCTCTAATAGTCGTGAAAGAGGTAAGGCTACAATGTACATATAATCCAGTGCAGAAAAAGAATACACTTGGCCCATATAAGTCTATCACAAATAGCCGTGGCAAGAGTAAGGCCAGTCAATTAGAGATGAAGGGACATAACACAAAAACAGAGTTGTACACAGCCTCAGTTAATACCTATTATTTGCTGAGAATTATACCTATTTTACAGGCACAATAATACACAAAATGACAAGGTTATGTCTATGTAATTGTCACTACCGTGTTTCCCCGAAAGTAGGACCCCCCCGAAAGTAAGGCAGGGTGGGGGTTTCGGGGGGGTCCGCCAATGTAGGGCACCCCCCGATTGTAAGGCAGGGTAGCGGGGGGGGCCGGGGAATGTAAGGCCGCATATGGGTGGGGGTCCCTGGGGAAAGTACAGGAACTTACCGCTGCCGCTGTTCCCTCGCTCCATCCAGGCCTTCTCCAGTCTCGTGCCACCCGTGGTCCGCCTCCGGTGAATGGCCCCCGCAAGGCTCCCTGCTGGCCATCAGCTCGAGCTGTGATTGGCCAGTCAGCCGGCTCGCAGCTGATTGGCCCTCAACTCGAGCTGCGATTGGCCAGTCAGCCGGCTCGCAGCTGATTGGCCCTCAGCTCGAGCTGCGATTGGCCAGTCAGCCGGCTCGCAGCTGATTGGCCCTCAGCTCGAGCTGCGATTGGCCAGTCAGCCGGCTCGCAGCTGATTGGCCCTCAGCTCGAGCTGCGATTGGCCAGTCAGCCGGCTCGCAGCTGATTGGCCCTCAGCTCGAGCTGCGATTGGCCAGTCAGCCGGCTCGCAGCTGATTGGCCGAAATCAGCCGCGACGTCACCGCCTGCAGGCTCGCTCCGATTTCGGTAAGTTCCAAAACTCTGTGTGTGTGTGTGTGTGTGTGTGTGTGTGTGTGTGTACGGTATGTGTATGGGTGCCGTATGGGGCTGTATGTGTCAGTGTGTGTGTGTGTGTGTGTGTGTGTGTGTGTGTGTGTGTGTGTGTGTGTGTGTGTGTGTGTACGGTACCGGTACGATATGTGTGTGGGTGCCGTGTGGGGCTGTACCGGTACCGTATGTGTCAGTGTGTGTGGTGGCAGAGTGGGGGGCAGAACCACTGTATGGGGAGGCTGCAGGGGGGAGGAAGGGGTGGATGCCGGATCTCAAACAATGGGGAGGCTGCAGGGGGGAGGAAGGGGTGGATGCCGGATCTCAAACAATGGGGAGGCTGCAGGGGGGAGGAAGGGGTGGATGCCGGATCTCAAACAATGGGGAGGCTGCAGGGGGGAGGAAGGGGTGGATGCCGGATCTCAAACAATGGGGAGGCTGCAGGGGGGAGGAAGGGGTGGATGCCGGATCTCAAACAATGGGGAGGCTGCAGGGGGGAGGAAGGGGTGGATGCCGGATCTCAAACAATGGGGAGGCTGCAGGGGGGAGGAAGGGGTGGATGCCGGATCTCAAACAATGGGGAGGCTGCAGGGGGGAGGAAGGGGTGGATGCCGGATCTCAAACAATGGGGAGGCTGCAAGGGGGAGGAAGGGGTGGATGCCGGATCTCAAACAATGGGGAGGCTGCAGGGGGGAGGATTGTCATTTTTTTTCCAATGTAAGGCCTCCCCCGAAAGTAAGGCAGGGTGGGACTTTTGGGGGTAAAATTAATGTAAGACAGGGCCTTACTTTCGGGGAAACACGGTAGTAGCCGTGGGAGCGGTAAGGCCAGTTGCAAACTGGATTGGAAAAGACCAAAAAAGTGCCGCAGTCAGAGTACCCAGTCAAAAATGAAAATAAATGTCAAAGTCATAAAGTGCAAGTGCATACAACTATGCCAAAATCCAAAGGGACTCATATGCAGCAGATTGCGGTCTCATACAATACAGTGCAAATACTACAAGGACAACACCAATTACATAATCAGTTATAAAGTGCACATACCCACAAGGAACAGGATCACCACTAACGCGCATTTCGCGAAGGTACTATTGCTTTCTCAAGGAGGAAACCCTACTGGCATTGTATACCCAGTGGCTATAAGTAGCCCCATGGTGATTAACTAATCAAATCAGGTGCACAGGCACAGGAAAAGGAAGAGGTATAATGTGAAGCCCCACAGGTGTTGTATCGGTGCATACCTTCAGGGACTCCACGTAGCTGGTGCTGGTCACAGGTAGGGAATCTTCAGTTTTGATCGTGACGCCACTCTCAGTATTGCGGTCAGTGGGGACCGCCACTGCAGGTTAGGGGACGCCTGGGGCTGATGGTGGGTGCAGTCGGATATAGTAGCCTCCTGAGAGTGAGGCAAGCCCCAGGGCCCGGTGTGGGTTTGTAGTACCACAGGTCGCAGAATGACTCAAACACAGTCCAAGAAGTCTTTTAACGTGTTTACTCACTGTTTGGAGGTCACGGTGAGATGCCCGGGCGACACTGTGATAACCAGGTTGAACCAGGAATTCCAGGAGGCCGTTCTGAGGGTAGCTGTCCACTCGCCTTCCTTGCACTCTTTCTGTTTTAGGAGGATCCTTTGCTTGAAGCGTGGTAGGACCCCTCCAGGGAAGCTGTTACCACCCTGCTCCCCTCTCTCTGGCTCGTCTGCCGGCAGCGTGGCCTTGGTGGGATGGCTTCTGGCCCTGTCCCCTTATGGGCCTGGTGTGCTGCTTGGCTCAAGCTCTGTGTAGTCGTGGTGAGGGCATGAAGTACCCCCCCCAACCTGTAGGTTAAGCAGCTCTGGATGATCTGCTGCCTGTACTGGGGACCTAGTTCCCCTTGTGTGCTCGGATACCGGGATCTCCGTACTCAGCCACCCCTCTTTCTCTGGATGCTCTTCAGGCCGACCCACAGTACTCCGTTCTCCTCCGCTTTCAGCTACAGCACTCCTCAGGACCTGTCTGCACGGGAGCTTCTCTGCTCCCCCTCCATACACTTCAACTTCTTCCTCTCGACTCCCTCACTTCCTCTCTCTCTCTGCCCTGCTTCCTAGCAACCAGCCCCTGAACACACCCCTAGCTGGGAATTGAAAGTTAACTCCTTCTGGCTACCCAAGGGTCCCCTCTGGTGATGTGGGAGGCCTGATCACTATATGTTTGTGTGTGCACCTCATCCTGGCCTTTGGAGATTACCTGGAAGCATTGCTCCCGCATGGGTGCAATACTCTGTGGTGCCTGACCAGGTCAGGGGCGCCACATTCCCCCTTAGTTATCATCAGCACGTCCTCGGGCTGCAAAGACAAGAGAAAGAAAAAAGGTAATTACAAACTTTTCCCACACAGGGGCAATTATTTACATTTAAACATGCCAGGTACCATTCCACCACCAACCACCCACATGTCCGAAACCCACCCAAAAACCTCCAGGAGGTAGGTCACCGGTCCTTTTGGTAACCAGGTCTGGGCCATCACATTCCCCAGACCTTTCCTCCAATCTTCCTCTCCTGAGGGGAGTGGTGTAAGGTAGGCCCCATAAACAGGCGTACCCGCTTCCGAGTGTTGGAGGGCAGGCCCCATAAACAGGCGTGCCCCCTTGTTGGTGCAGAGCCATGCCCCTCAACAGGCAGACCCTGTGGTTGGTACCAAGAAGGCAACTTTTTACAATGCAAAGTTTGTGGTTAAAGCCAGTTCATAACCAGTGGTCTAACATTTTAAGGAAGTCTCACAATAGTCCTTGTGGGCACATTTCGCTTAAACGTTGCTTAACTATAACAGGTTAAACATTACACTTCATACCGTCACTTTCAACTAAACTGTACTTTGTCTATAGCGTAATGGGAGCTGACCAAAGTTGCTGCGGGTTGATCTACGCAGTACTATACTGTCATCTGTCTGAGGTTGTGTCCTCCCACCCGATGTATGTGTCTCAATGTGAATTCTGGGTGTACTGGGTACTGATACCAATGCGTGGTTTTCTGCTTCAGCTACATTTGGCACTTCTAGGTTCTGAACAGGTGCTTCTAGGTCTCCTACTTCTCTAGATTGAGTGAATGTAATGACTGGAATAACAACTGCTCCATTGTATTGAGGCCAACTTGCTGGAAAATCTCCAAGCGCAGTATGGATCATCCTTTCTTTTGGTTCTTGAGCTGGCAAAGGGTTGGGAATTTCTTCAGGGATTCTTAGTTGTTCAGGACATTTCTTTAGGCGATCTCTAGAAACGACAGCTGTTGTTTTTCCTCCATCTTTGCTGATAAGGCATGTCTTTTCATTGCTAAGCGTTGATGGTAACACAGTATAGGGTTCTTCTTCCCAGTGATTGTCAAGTTTATGACGCCTTCTCTTTCCTTTGAGAACTATATCTCCTGGCATCAAAGGAACAGCAGGTGCTTTTCGATTGTAGGCCTTTTCTTGTTTCTCACGCTGCTGAGTCAGGCTTCGCTCCACACACTCTTGTACTTTCTTGTATTGGGCTTGGCGGTTGGAATCCCAATCAGCACCTTGTAGATGGTCTTCAGGGGTCTCAACTCCCATTTCCAGATCTACTGGCAATCTCCCTGGTCTGGCCCTCATCAGGTATGCCGGTGTGCAGTTCGTGGAACTCACAGGGATGTTGTTATACATGTCCACTAGATCGGGCAGTTTTTCCGGCCACTGATTTCGTTCTTCTAGTGGGAGCGTCTTCAGAAGGTCGAGAATGATGTGGTTCATCTTCTCACACATGCCATTGGTCTGAGGATGGTAAGGCGTAGTACGGATCTTCTGGCAGCCGTATAGGTTACAAAACTCCTTAAACACTTCAGCTTCAAAGGCTGGTCCTTGGTCAGTGAGCACTTGATCTGGATAGCCATGTGGTCGACAGAAGTGTGTTTGGAAAGCTTTGGCTGCAGTTTGACCTGTCAAGTCCTTGACTGGTACTACCACCAGGAATCTGGAGTAGTGGTCAACCATAGTGAGAGCGTAGTTGTAGCCTTGTCTGCTGGGTGCCAACTTTACATGGTCCAGGGCCACGATCTCCAGGGGCCGTTTAGTTTGGATTGGCTGGAGTGGTGCTCTCTGGCTGTGCTGGTCTTTTCTTCTAAGATTGCAGGGCCCGCAGTTTCGACACCACTTCTCTAGGGCAGATCTCATGCCCACCCAGTAGAATCTTACTTTAAGTAGGGCCTCCAGTTTCTTCCAACCAAAGTGGCCTGCACCATTGTGATAGGCTTCCAGCACCATCCTCGTATCCTTCTGTGGGACAATCACTTGCCACACCTTCTCATGCGTCCTCGGGTCAATGATGCTCCTGTAAAGTTTGTCTTGATAGATGAATAACCGACCCCTCTCCTTCCATAGGTACTGTGCCTCAGGTGGGGCTCCTTTGTCAAGGCTGGCGCCCGGCTGGCTGATCAGTTTCTTTACCAAGCCTACCGCTGGATCATTTTCCTGGGTCTCCTTCCAGTTGTAGTGAGGTAGTGGGTTCAGGGTCACCTCTTGGCGGTTGGCACGCGACTGCCGACACTGTTTTGCTCCATGGCGATGGAACGCTGGCAGCTCAATCTCTTCAAGATCATCTTCATCTTCACCCCCGTCTGCTAGGTGAGGCATCCTGGACAGAGCATCTGCGTTGCCGTTCTTGCGGCCAGCTCGATACTTGACAGTAAAGTCATAATTCGCCAGTCGGGCTACCCAACGCTGCTCCATGGCACCCAATTTAGCAGTATCCAAGTGGGTCAGGGGGTTGTTGTCCGTGAAGACAGTGAATTTGGTGGCTGCCAAGTAGTGCTTGAACCGCTCTGTGATAGCCCATACCATGGCCAGGAACTCTAGCTTGAATGAGCTATAATTCTCTGGGTTTCTTTCGGTAGGCCTGAGCTTCCTGCTGGCGTAAGCAATCACACGCTCTTTGCCTCCCTGCACCTGTGAAAGCACTGCTCCCAGTCCCACATTACTGGCATCTGTGTACAGTACAAATGGCAGACCGTAGTCAGGATAGGCTAGGATCTCTTCACCCGTCAAGGCCCCTTTCATTTGTCTGAAGGAGTGTTCTTCTGCTTCTCCCCAGTGAAATGGCGGGCCGGTGATCTTTCCTTTCTTCTTTGGGTGGCCTACCAGGAGCTCTTGCAAAGGCGCTGCCATTTTCGTGTAGCCCTTGATGAACCTTCTGTAGTAGCCTACCAAGCCAAGGAACTGACGTACCTCCCGGACGGTAGTAGGTGTGGGCCATTCCTGGATGACTGTGACCTTCTCTGGGTCCGGTGCTACTCCTTCTGCACTGACCACGTGACCTAGGTACTGGACCCTTGGCTTCAGTAGATGGCACTTGGATGGTTTCAGCTTCATTCCATATCGGGATAGTGCTTCAAAGACTTCAGCCAGGTGTTTCAGGTGGTCCTCATAGGTCTTGGAGTACACGATGACATCATCCAGGTAGAGCAGGACGGTTTCAAAGTTGAGGTGCCCTAGGCAGCATTCCATAAGCCTCTGGAAGGTCCCGGGGGCATTGCAGAGTCCAAATGGCATGCTGTTGAACTCACAGAGGCCCATTGGGGTGGTGAAGGCCGTCTTCTCCCGATCTTCTTCTGCTACAGATACTTGCCAGTAGCCACTAGTAAGATCTAGGGTAGAAAAGTAGTTAGAGGCTTTCAAGGCAGCGAGGGATTCCTCTATCCTTGGCAAAGGGTAGGCATCCTTGTGTGTTATCTGATTTATCCGTCTGTAATCCACACACATCCTCATCGTGCCATCCTTCTTTCTTACCAGGACTAGGGGAGCTGCCCAGGGGCTGCAACTGTCCCTTATGACTCCTGCCTCCTTCATGTCCTTCAGCATGTCCTTTGTGCGCTGGTAATGGGCTGGTGGAATAGGCCTATGTCTTTCCTTAATGGGAGGATGACTGCCTGTGGGTATGTGATGTTGCACCCCTTTGATCCTACCAAAGTCTAGTGGGTTCTTACTAAAGACCTGCTCGTATTCCTGCACGACCCTGTAAACCCCATGTTTCTGGTAGTCGGGTGTAGAGTCAGTCCCCACGTGTAGTTTCTGGCACCAGTCCTCTAACTGCTTTTGGGAGGTCTCGCCCTCTTTTGAGTCAGCTTGTGTCAGGGGACCTACAGGTGTTATGGCGTCATCTGAGCATGTAAACAGTTTGGCTATGGTAGCGTGCCTTGGTAGTCTGGCTTCCTCCTCCCCACAGTTCAACACTCGTACAGGCACTCGTCCCTTGTGTACATCAACTACCCCCCTGGCTGTCAGAATCGTGGGCCAGTGGTCTGAATGAGTGGGCTCTAGTACAGCCTGGTAATCTTGTCCTCTGAGACCTACCGCTGCTCTACACCACATCATCATTTCACTCCGTGGGGGTATCACAATGGGGTTAGCATCCATCACCCGTACACTACCAATCTCACCGCCAGTCTGTTTTACCTGTTGCTTCCTCAGAATGATTCGGATCTCCTTTTGCAAGGCTCTTTGCGACCTGCCGTCAGCACCTTCAACAATCTGGTGAAGCAACAACAACACTTCCCCTAGGCAATTTTCTATGACATTAGTGCCTAAAATCATTTGCGGGTTCCTTTCTCTAACATCAGTGTCCACAACAATCAGTCCTTGTCCCTTCATTTCCTGCCTTCCCACCTTTATGGTTACCTCTTTGACCCCGATCTGGTCTATAGGTTGTCCGTTGGCAGCATAGATGGTGAGGGAGGGGTCCGGTGGTCGGAGATCGTCGTCCGACCAAAACCTACGATACAGGACATACGGGATCGTGGTTACCTGAGAGCCGGTGTCCAATAACGCCGGGGTAGGGATCCCGTCCAGGACGATGGACAGGACAGGACGTCCACCCACGTACTGATCACAGCAGCGACTTGGGCCTGATCTTCTTAATCCTGAGGACTGGCCCTCGGCCCCAGGTTTGACTCGTTTAAAGGACAGGCCCTTGCATAGTGACCTGCCTTCTGGCAACGACGACAGATGGGTTGTCCAGCTGAGTCATAGCGATCACTGCTCCTGCCTCGAGTTGGGGGACCCCTTCTCCTCCGCATCCAAGGGACGTCCTCTGGGTTGTCGGCTAGCAGGATCTGATGAGGGACTTTGGTCTCTGAGGGCAACTGCATTGCTTTCAGGATTTGTGCGACGTCCTTAGTGAGCTGCTGCACTTGGGAGGATAGCGTACTTATGGTCTCTGCTGGCGCGTTGAGTCCTTTTGCAGTCATCAGGGCCTGCGTGGAGGATTCCGCTCCTGCAGCCGTGGAACTGGCAGGGTCTGTGTCCACAGGGGGTTGGAGTGCTTTCACTGCCCGGTCTTTCAGAATGGCAAAGTCCACGTCGGGGTGTTCTAGGGACCACAGCTTCATCTGCTTCCCATCCTCAGGAGAGCGCAGGCCCCGCAGGAATTGTTCCTTCATCATCCGGTTTCCTTCCTGGTCACTGACAGGGTCCACCAGCTTGAGAGCCCGTAGTGCAGCCTGCAGCCTGAGGGCATAGTCTCTTATACTATCTTGGGGCTTCTGACGGCAGTGATAGAAGTCCGTTCTCAGCTCTCCCTCCGTGCGGTGTTCAAAAGCAGCTGCTAGTTTGGCAAAGATGGTCTCAACAGAGCTCCGGTCATCATTGGCCCAGGACTCAGCTTCCAATTCTGCTGCTCCAGTCAATTGTCCCAGCACCACAGCGGCCCTCTGTTTACCAGTCATCGCGTGCATGTCTAGCAGGGTGTTGATCTTTTTCTTAAACCCGGTCAGCGTGTCTATTTTACCGGCGTATTGAGGCAGCCATTGCGCCCCTGGGGCATACAACAAGGACACTGGCATTATGGGGGCGACCTCGGCCGGCGCAGCTGCGACCGCGGCACCGGCACCAGGCGCTGCGGCGTCCAGCGCGACAGGGGCTGGCATCGCTTGGGCTGCGTCGCCCTGACCAGGGGCATTACCTCCTGCAGCGTCCATTTTTCTTCAGAAATCCGCGCGCTCCCTTTCCACTTCCTGGGTCAGAACGCTCTCTGAATTGTGGGGATTCTGGGGCGGCCACACCTCTTCGTGGGCGGTGCTCTTCTCCCTCGCGCGGGCTGCAGCGCGCGCTTTTGAAGATGGCAATATGGCGGCGGTTCAATTTTTGCGGTCGGACCTCTGAGGCACACGGTCACCTGTCTGAACAGGTCTAGTCCTTATCCTGTTCGTGACGCCAGAAGATGTGAAGCCCCACAGGTGTTGTATCGGTGCATACCTTCAGGGACTCCACGTAGCTGGTGCTGGTCACAGGTAGGGAATCTTCAGTTTTGATCGTGACGCCACTCTCAGTATTGCGGTCAGTGGGGACCGCCACTGCAGGTTAGGGGACGCCTGGGGCTGATGGTGGGTGCAGTCGGATATAGTAGCCTCCTGAGAGTGAGGCAAGCCCCAGGGCCCGGTGTGGGTTTGTAGTACCACAGGTCGCAGAATGACTCAAACACAGTCCAAGAAGTCTTTTAACGTGTTTACTCACTGTTTGGAGGTCACGGTGAGATGCCCGGGCGACACTGTGATAACCAGGTTGAACCAGGAATTCCAGGAGGCCGTTCTGAGGGTAGCTGTCCACTCGCCTTCCTTGCACTCTTTCTGTTTTAGGAGGATCCTTTGCTTGAAGCGTGGTAGGACCCCTCCAGGGAAGCTGTTACCACCCTGCTCCCCTCTCTCTGGCTCGTCTGCCGGCAGCGTGGCCTTGGTGGGATGGCTTCTGGCCCTGTCCCCTTATGGGCCTGGTGTGCTGCTTGGCTCAAGCTCTGTGTAGTCGTGGTGAGGGCATGAAGTACCCCCCCCAACCTGTAGGTTAAGCAGCTCTGGATGATCTGCTGCCTGTACTGGGGACCTAGTTCCCCTTGTGTGCTCGGATACCGGGATCTCCGTACTCAGCCACCCCTCTTTCTCTGGATGCTCTTCAGGCCGACCCACAGTACTCCGTTCTCCTCCGCTTTCAGCTACAGCACTCCTCAGGACCTGTCTGCACGGGAGCTTCTCTGCTCCCCCTCCATACACTTCAACTTCTTCCTCTCGACTCCCTCACTTCCTCTCTCTCTCTGCCCTGCTTCCTAGCAACCAGCCCCTGAACACACCCCTAGCTGGGAATTGAAAGTTAACTCCTTCTGGCTACCCAAGAGTCCCCTCTGGTGATGTGGGAGGCCTGATCACTATATGTTTGTGTGTGCACCTCATCCTGGCCTTTGGAGATTACCTGGAAGCATTTCTCCCGCATGGGTGCAATACTCTGTGGTGCCTGACCAGGTCAGGGGCGCCACAATAATACAAGATAGAAACGCCCATGAATGATCCTAATAGGATGTTTAGTATGATGGATAAGATCAGGCACCAATAAAGAATCAACAAGAGTCGCACAGAGGAGTAATGTACATAAACATTCAGAAAATTAAAGCGCATACACCCTATCATAGTATGGTATGATGGTAGTATTGCATTATATAGTGTAGGAGCTGTAAATGTTAACACTGTAAAGTCGTAACACAAGAAATGCCCAGTAACTTAAAAGTCCCGCCCTGCGTCTGTGCATAGGGAGGCTGTAACGTCAGGGACGCGTAACCCCGGCAACAGCAGAACGTAATACCGGAAGTGACCGGGCTTCTGAAAGTCCCGCCCCCAGCTGTGCATGGAAGGAGCGTAGTACGCCGGGGAATTATATTCCCGGTAACAGGACAATCCGTCCATGCACAAAACTTAGTAGGGCAGGAGTAATCGTGCAGGACGTGATTCAGGAAGTCCGAGAAGTCTGGACGTTCCGCCCCACGGCCGCGCGTGGAAGAAGCATGTGACGCCGGGGACGCGTCACCCCGGCAACCACACGATCCAATCCAAATCACAGCCTCACAGGGCAGAAGACGTCACAGACAGAGGAGGTCCCATAAACACCGCCCATGGTTACATAGACTGGGGAGGATAAGGTAGAAAAAAAGTTTCCCCACACAATCCGGTGTATCCATATAGTGAAAGGATATGGAGCAGATAACTCTGCCAATAAAGAGGCCCCCATAATCCCACCAATCCCCAATAGGGGGACAAGAGTATATAATACAAGGACATAATCCAAATAATGGCCACATAATTATGCAGGGACAATATTAATTAAGGGGCAACACACACTATACAATGTATTGGGTCGATCAAGAGTGCATAGGAATACTTATCAATAATGTAAATTATGCTGTGTCAGTGGGAATAATAACTATCCTAATATAGTTCAGTTAATGAGGTACAAATGATAAAAAGGGCCAGTAACAAGATTATATAGTTAGAACTCGATGCGAATGGACCAGTCCCATACCCAGTAGGACCCACAGCGAGGAGATGGCACATTACCCTAGGTACGCGTAACCAAAAGGGCAAACAAGCCAGTCCCCAAAGTGGACCACCAACAATAAGGACGTCAATAAGCATCAGAGTCGAAAAATAAACCCTGAATATATCCTAGTATAATATCATAAACAATTTTTCTCAAAAAGGCGGAAAAATACCCTAATCCACTGACACAGCACAAAAAGAATAACGTCTACCAAAGGCTTCCTCGACTTTCTCTTCCCTTACAACAAGCATGGTAAACAAAATACACATGTTACATAACAAGCAACCACAACGTCCATGTCTGGGCAAAATGACAGGAACAATTATTCTTTTTTTGAACTTCCGTCCGCAGGATTAAAAGATGATAATGTAACTGGATGCACAAAACTCAAGGACCTCCAATGGTTGAGGAGGGCTGATCCTGGATTCTTACGATGTAAAAACAATATGTCAACAGGCGACTCTAATAGACACAAATGAAAGGACACAATGAGTACACAAAACATATACAGATATACATGCCAGGAAAAAGGAATAAATTAAAGGTAGAAGAAACAAACAATCATTAAAAAGAATAATAAAATTTAAAAGACCAGATGATAAGAGGAGCAAATATATGTAGGAACCGAAAATGGTATGAGTGCCCTATAAGAATGGAACAAAACTGATGTTTTCATTTAACCCTGCAGGGGTCAGAGTACCAAGGGTGGTGATCCAACGAGCCTCAACCTGGGCTAAGCGTTTCTTAAGGTCACCACTAGAGTTGAGCACGGTTCGCGGTTCGAGGTTCTCCAGTTCTAGGCTCGAGTGATTTTGGGGCCTGTTCTAGATCGAACTAGAACTCGAGCTTTTTGCAAAAGCTCGATAGTTCTAGAAACGTTCGAGAACGGTTCTAGCAGCAAAAAAACAGCTAATTCCTAGCTGGCTTTCCGCTGTAATAGTGTAAGTCACTCTGTGACTCACACTATTATGACATTTCAGTGCATAGTGTGCGGGAACAGCGCATTCAGGTCACTGCTGTTTGTATAATGGCGATCGCCATTTTTTTTTTTTCCTTGTCTTCCTTCCCTAAGCGCGCGCGTCTTGTGGGGCGGGCCAGCATGTCAGCCAATCCCAGACACACACACAGCTAAGTGGACTTTTAGCCAGAGAAGCAACGGCATGTGTGATAGGATGTCCATGTCACATGTCCCTGCATTATAAAAACGAGTATCTGGCCGTCCGGACGCCATTATCTCTTCTGCGTCCTTGGTGTCAGACATCACTGGCGCAGCTCCGTCCTTTGTCCTATCGCCGATACTGCTGTATGCGCTCCATACACAGCGCTGGACAGCATAGGGATAGCACTTTCCATCAGTCCTTTTAAGGGCTCGTACCGGCAGGGTCAGAGCCATAGGTGACAGGTCCTGAAAACAGCGACAGCATCTGTGTAGCCAAGGTCAGGGATTTCCTCCCTGCATTTCCCTATTAGGAGGGAATAGAAAGGCAGGCTTCCATTCCTCTACCCAGAGACCCACAACCCTGGCAATGTACCCTCCTGTCCTCTGCACACTCCAACTCATTATAACTAAGCCATTATACTAGCAAACACTCAGTGTACCTAGTGGCATCCTAAACGTGGCTATTGGACTTTTGTCTAGTCACACTAGTGCAAAGACATTTGCAGCACCTCTACCTGCATTGCACACTCCAACTCATTATAACTAAGCCAGTATACTAGCAAACACTCAGTGTACCTAGTGGCATCCTAAACATGGCTATTGGACTTTTGTCTAGTCACACTAGTGCAAAGACATTTGCAGCACCTCTGCCTGCATTGCACACTCCAACTCATTATAACTAAGCCATTATACTAGCAAACACTCAGTGTACCTAGTGGCATCCTAAACGTGGCTATTGGACTTTTGTCTAGTCACACTAGTGCAAAGACATTTGCAGCACCTCTACCTGCATTGCACACTCCAACTCATTATAACTAAGCCATTATACTAGCAAACACTCAGTGTACCTAGTGGCATCCTAAACGTGGCTATTGGACTTTTGTCTAGTCACACTAGTGCAAAGACATTTGCAGCACCTCTGCCTGCATTGCACACTCCAACTCATTATAACTAAGCCATTATACTAGCAAACACTCAGTGTACCTAGTGGCATCCTAAACGTGGCTATTAGACTTTTGTCTAGTCACACTAGTGCAAAGACATTTGCAGCACCTCTGCCTGCATTGCACACTCCAACTCATTATAACTAAGCCATTATACTAGCAAACACTCAGTGTACCTAGTGGCATCCTAAACGTGGCTATTGGACTTTTGTCTAGTCACACTAGTGCAAAGACATTTGCAGCACCTCTACCTGCATTGCACACTCCAACTCATTATAACTAAGCCATTATACTAGCAAACACTCAGTGTACCTAGTGGCATCCTAAACGTGGCTATTGGACTTTTGTCTAGTCACACTAGTGCAAAGACATTTGCAGCACCTCTGCCTGCATTGCACACTCCAACTCATTATAACTAAGCCATTATACTAGCAAACACTCAGTGTACCTAGTGGCATCCTAAACATGGCTATTGGACTTTTGTCTAGTCACACTAGTGCAAAGACATTTGCAGCACCTCTGCCTGCATTGCACACTCCAACTCATTATAACTAAGCCATTATACTAGCAAACACTCAGTGTACCTAGTGGCATCCTAAACGTGGCTATTGGACTTTTGTCTAGTCACACTAGTGCAAAGACATTTGCAGCACCTCTACCTGCATTGCACACTCCAACTCATTATAACTAAGCCATTATACTAGCAAACACTCAGTGTACCTAGTGGCATCCTAAACGTGGCTATTGGACTTTTGTCTAGTCACACTAGTGCAAAGACATTTGCAGCACCTCTGCCTGCATTGCACACTCCAACTCATTATAACTAAGCCATTATACTAGCAAACACTCAGTGTACCTAGTGGCATCCTAAACGTGGCTATTAGACTTTTGTCTAGTCACACTAGTGCAAAGACATTTGCAGCACCTCTGCCTGCATTGCACACTCCAACTCATTATAACTAAGCCATTATACTAGCAAACACTCAGTGTACCTAGTGGCATCCTAAACGTGGCTATTGGACTTTTGTCTAGTCACACTAGTGCAAAGACATTTGCAGCACCTCTACCTGCATTGCACACTCCAACTCATTATAACTAAGCCATTATACTAGCAAACACTCAGTGTACCTAGTGGCATCCTAAACGTGGCTATTGGACTTTTGTCTAGTCACACTAGTGCAAAGACATTTGCAGCACCTCTGCCTGCATTGCTCACTCCAACTCATTATAACTAAGCCATTATACTAGCAAACACTCAGTGTACCTAGTGGCATCCTAAACGTGGCTATTGGACTTTTGTCTAGTCACACTAGTGCAAAGACATTTGCAGCACCTCTGCCTGCATTGCACACTCCAACTCATTATAACTAAGCCATTATACTAGCAAACACTCAGTGTACCTAGTGGCATCCTAAACGTGGCTATTGGACATTTGTCTAGTCACACTAGTGCAAAGACATTTGCAGCACCTCTGCCTGCATTGCACACTCCAAGTCATTATAACTAAGCCATTATACTAGCAAACACTCAGTGTACCTAGTGGCATCCTAAACGTGGCTATTGGACTTTTGTCTAGTCACACTAGTGCAAAGACATTTGCAGCACCTCTGCCTGCATTGCACACTCCAACTCATTATAACTAAGCCATTATACTAGCAAACACTCAGTGTACCTAGTGGCATCCTAAACGTGGCTATTGGACTTTTGTCTAGTCACACTAGTGCAAAGACATTTGCAGCACCTCTGCCTGCATTGCACACTCCAACTCATTATAACTAAGCCATTATACTAGCAAACACTCAGTGTACCTAGTGGCATCCTAAACGTGGCTATTGGACTTTTGTCTAGTCACACTAGTGCAAAGACATTTGCAGCATCTCTGCCTGCATTGCACACTCCAACTCATTATAACTAAGCCATTATACTAGCAAACACTCAGTGTACCTAGTGGCATCCTAAACGTGGCTATTGGACTTTTGTCTAGTCACACTAGTGCAAAGACATTTGCAGCACCTCTGCCTGCATTGCACACTCCAACTCATTATAACTCAGCCATTATACTAGCAATTGATGCTGCCAGTTTAAGGGCCGTAGTTGCATTGTCAGGGATATTTATTCTTTATTATTCTGCTGTTAATAAAGCTAGACCACCGCTGCAATCTACACCACCTCTCAATTTTTACTACCACATTTTCAGTGCACAATCTTATCGCAATCAACATGAGTGGCAAAATGACAGATGCTGGTGGAAAGGGGAAGAGGCGTGGTAGAAAAGGAAAAAAAGGGTTTGTCCGTGGGGAAGGTGGCAAAGCTCCATTATCATCTGCTGAAGATAGACCATCTACCAGCAAAAGTAAGATGTCTACTACTTACCGTGGACAATCCGATGTGCTCCCTTTTTTACGGACACGAACAACAGGAACAAAGGTAGATGATGGCCAAAAAAGGTAAATGCTTGAATTGATCTCAAGTGGTCCAAGTGCCCTCTCAGCCACTTCAAGTACTGCATCCAAAAAACACCAGTCCTCTGAGTTGCCATCCCAATCAAACTTGCTTTCTCCCAGCTCTGAAGTCTCCATCAGCCCTGCACAGTATGGTGGAACTGAGATGGCTGAGTCTGCAGAGCTTTTCAGTCACACTATAGCCTGGGAATCAGAGGTCTGCTCCCAAGCTACAGTGAGTACAGAACAGGAAATGGTCTGCAGTGATGCCCAGAACCTTTGTGACTCTGATTCAGGCCGTGAGGACCAAGTTTCTGAGCATAATGTTGACCCTTTGTCACAAACTGTAACACATATGGTTATAGACAATGAGGAACATACTGATGAAGATGAGACGCAGATACCCGATTGGGATGACAACTTAAATATTCGGTCAGGGCAAGAAGAGGCTTGGTCTGAGGGGGAGGGGAGTGCAAACACAACAATTGATGATGAAGTTCTAGATCCCACCTACTGTCAACCCACAGTCAGGCACTCAAGGAGGTCAACAGAGGTGGTGGAGGAGGATGCAACTGATGACGAAGTTACCTTGCACCTTCCTGGACACAGTCGGAGTACTGGTAGCACGTCTACAACTGCATCCTCAGCCACCACTCTGCCTCTGAGCATTATTCGGGGTGGATCAACAGGTCGCATGGCCTCTAAGCCTTGCCTAGCCTGGTCCTTTTTTGACATAGAAAAAGATCGCCCCAATTATGTGATCTGTAAAATTTGTCATGGTTCTCTTAGTAGAGGTGAAAACCTCAGCAGTTTGACAACTTCTTCCATGAATCGTCACATGAATAAATATCATATGGCCCGGTGGGAAGCTCACCGTGCTGCAATGCGGCATAGCGGAGCGAACCATCCACCGCCTGCCCCTTCCAGTGCATCCGCGCACTCGTCATCTTCTAGGACTGTGGGGACAGCTGTCACACCTGTTTTTCCACCCACAACTTCCACCACTGTAACCGCAACAGGCAGTTTGCTTGGTAGGTCGTCAGTTGGTTTGGAAGGGGAAACAAGTGAGTGTGTACAGCTCTCTCAGACATCGATAGCACCAACGTTGGATGAAGGCAACATCATGTCTCCGCCTGCACTTTCCTCACAAACCTGCATTTTTCCAGGGGCACCCTACTCAACACCGTCTACACACAGCAGCCAGATCTCTGTCCCTCAGATGTGGTCAAATAAAAGGCCACTTCCTGCGACCCATGACAAAGCTAAGAGGTTGACTCTATCCCTCTGTAAGCTGTTGGCTACCGAAATGCTGCCTTTCCGCCTAGTGGACACACAGGATTTTAGAGACCTTATGTCTGTCGCTGTGCCCCAGTACCAGATGCCTAGTCGCCACTACTTCTCTAAGAAAGGTGTGCCCGCGCTACACCAGCATGTCGCACACAACATCACCGCTTCCTTGAGAAACTCTGTGTGTGAACGGGTGCATTTCACCACCGATACTTGGACCAGTAAGCATGGAAAGGGACGTTACATGTCGCTGACTGGGCACTGGGTAACTATGGTGATAGATGGTGAAGGGTCTGCTGCACATGTCTTGCCGTCCCCACGACTTGTGTGTCAATCCTCTGTCTGTCCAAGTTCCGCCACTGCTTCTGCATCCTCCACCTCATCTGGGTCCTCCACCTCCGCCCCAAGCCTGCCTGGTCAGGCCACCAGCGTTGTCACTGCGTAGAAGGAATCACGCACCCCTCATTACTATGCTGGCAGCAGAGCGCAACGGCATCAGGCGGTCTTTAGCTTGACATGTCTTGGGAATAAGAGTCACACAGCTGAGGAGTTGTGGTCAGCTCTGCGGTCCGAGTTTAATAAATGGTTGTCTCCACTCAACCTGCAGCCTGGTAAGGCCGTGTGCGACAATGCTGCAAACCTGGGTGCGGCTCTTCGCCTGGGCAAGGTGACACACGTACCTTGTATGGCTCACGTGTTGAACCTTGTCGTCCAGCAATTTTTAACACACTATCCCGGCCTAGATGGCCTTCTGAACAGGGCACGAAAACTGTCTGCTCACTTCCGCCGTTCAAGCGCCGCAGCTGAGCGACTTGCATCGCTCCAGAAGTCTTTCGGCCTGCCGGTTCATCGCCTGAAATGCGATGTGGCGACACACTGGAATTCAACTCTCCACATGTTACAGCGACTGTGGCAGCACCGTCGAGCCCTGGTGCAATACGTCATGACGTATAGCCTGGGCCAACGAGATGCAGAGGTGGGGCAGATCACCCTGATGGAGTGGTCTCAGATCAAGGACCTATGCACCCTTCTGCACAGTTTCGACATGGCGACGAATATGTTTAGCGCTGACAATGCCATTATCAGCATGACGATTCCAGTCATTTACATGCTGGAGCACACGCTAAAGACTATTCGGAGTCAGGGGGTGGGACAACAGGAAGGGAATGAACTACAGGAGGATTCATATGCGCAAGACACAACAACATCACCAAGGTCCAGACGTTCATCATCACCAAGGCGCCAGGCATGGGACCATGGGGGACAGGGATCAACAAGGGCGCATAGTAGCAGGCTAAATGTTGAGGAAGGTGCAGGAGAACATGAAGAAATGGAGGACGAACTGTCCATGGACATGGAAGACTCAGCAGATGAGGGAGACCTTGGTCAAATTTCAGTTGAAAGAGGTTGGGGGGAGATGTCAGAGGAAGAAAGAACGGTTAGCACCTCTATGCCACAAACACAGCGTGGACTTGGTCCGCATGGCTGCGCAAGACACATGAGTGCCTTCTTGTAGCACTACCTCCAACATGACCCTCGTATTGTCAAAATTAGAAGTGATGATGACTACTGGCTTGCCACACTATTAGATCCCAGGTACAAGTCCAAATTTTGTGACATAATTCCAGCCATAGAAAGGGACGCACGTATGCAGGAGTATCAGCAGAAGCTGTTACTCGATCTTAGCTCGGCTTTTCCACCAAACAACCGTGCAGGTGCAGGGAGTGATTCTCCCAGTTGTAACTTGCCAAACATGGGACGGTCTCGTCATCTTCAACAGTCTACCCGTACCAGTAGGACCGTATCTGGTGCTGGTAACAGCAATTTTATGGAATCTTTTCAAAATTTTTTTAGACCCTCTTTTGCAAGGCCACCAGAGACAACAAGTCTGACACATAGTCAACGGCTGGAGAGGATGATACAGGAGTATCTCCAAATGAACATCGATGCCATGACTTTGCAAATGGAGCCTTGCTCCTTTTGGGCTTCAAATCTAGAAAAATGGCCAGAGCTCTCCAGTTACGCCTTGGAGATTTTGTCGTGTCCAGCTGCCAGCGTTGTCTCTAAACGTGTCTTCAGTGCTGCTGGGTGTGTGCTGACAGATAAGCGCACGCGTCTGTCCAGTGAAAATGTGGACAGACTGACGTTCATCAAAATGAACAAGTCATGGATCCAGAAGGAATTTACTACCCCTGTGTCATCCTGGGGAGAGTAAATGCTTGTGGATTTGGAATGTGCTTGATGCAAACCAAAACATCCTGTTTGCAACTAGGGCACAACTGCTGCCACTGAAGGGGTGGGTGTGTGTGGGGCCCAATTTTTTGAAAAAAGGGATACTCCGCTTGGAGCAACCTTTGCTTGCTGTGTTTTTTAAAAGGAGCCAAGATTAACAGAGCTGGGATCAGGAAAGACTTTGCTACCTACCCTGGTGTCATCCTAGGGACGGTTAATTATGGCGTATTTTTGAATGTGCTTGATGCAAATCTAGCTGTGAAGTGTACAACTTGGGCACAACTGCTGCCACTGAAGGGGTGGGTGTGTGTGGGGCCCAATTTTTCGAAAAAAGGGAGACTCCGCTTGCAGTAACCCTTGCTTACATTGTTTTTAAAAGGAGCCAAGATGAACAAGTCATGGTTCAGCAAAGACTTTATCTACCTACCCCAGAGTCATCCTGGGAATGGTTAAGTATGGCGTATTTTTGAATGTGCTTGATGCAAATTTAGCTGTGAAGTGTACAACTAGGGCACAAGTGCTGCCACTGAAGGGGTGGTTGTGTGTGGGGCCCAATTTTTGTAAAAAAGTGAGACTCCGCTTGGAGTAACCCTTGCTTACATTGTTTTTTAAAAGAAGCCAAGATGAACAGAGCTGGGATCAGGAAAGACTTTGCTACCTACCCCGGTGTCATCCTGGGGACGGTTAATTATGGCGTATTTTTGAATGTGCTTGATGCAAATCTAGCTGTGAAGTGTACAACTGGGGCACAACTGCTGCCACTGAAGGGGTGGGTGTGTGTGGGGCCCAATTTTTGGAAAAAACGGAGACTCCGCTTGGAGTAACCCTTGCTTACATTGTTTTTAAAAAGAAGCCAAGATGAACAGAGCTGGGATCAGGAAAGACTTTGCTACCTACCCTAGTGTCATCGTGGGGACGGTTAATTATGGCTTATTTTTTAATGTGCTTGATGCAAATCTAGCTGTGAAGTATACAACTGGGGCACAACTGCTGCCACTGATGGGGTGGGTGTGTGTGGGGCCCAATTTTTGGAAAAAAGGGAGACTCCGCTTAGAGTAACCCTTGCTTGCTGTGTTTTTTAAAAGGAGCCAAGATGAACAGAGCTGGGATCAGGAAAGACTTTGCTACCTACCCCGGTGTCATCCTGGGGACGGTTAATTATGGCGTATTTTTGAATGTGCTTGATGCAAATCTAGCTGTGAAGTGTACAACTGGGGCACAACTGCTGCCACTGAAGGGGTGGGTGTGTGTGGGGCCCAATTTTTGGAAAAAACGGAGACTCCGCTTAGATTAACCCTTGCTTACATTGTTTTTTAAAAGAAGCCAAGATGAACAGAGCTGGGATCAGGAAAGACTTTGCTACCTACCCCGGTGTCATCCTGGGGACGGTTAATTATGGCGTATTTTTGAATGTGCTTGATGCAAATCTAGCTGTGAAGTGTACAACTGGGGCCCAACTGCTGCCACTGATGGGGTGGGTGTGTGTGGGGCCCAATTTTTGGAAAAAAGGGAGACTCCGCTTAGAGTAACCCTTGCTTGCTGTGTTTTTTAAAAGGAGCCAAGATGAACAGAGCTGGGATCAGGAAAGACTTTGCTACCTACCCCGGTGTCATCCTGGGGACGGTTAATTATGGCGTATTTTTGAATGTGCTTGATGCAAATCTAGCTGTGAAGTGTACAACTGGGGCACAACTGCTGCCACTGAAGGGGTGGGTGTGTGTGGGGCCCAATTTTTGGAAAAAAGGGAGACTCCGCTTAGAGTAACCCTTGCTTACATTGTTTTTTAAAAGAAGCCAAGATGAACAGAGCTGGGATCAGGAAAGACTTTGCTACCTACCCCGGTGTCATCCTGGGGACGGTTAATTATGGCGTATTTTTGAATGTGCTTGATGCAAATCTAGCTGTGAAGTGTACAACTGGGGCACAACTGCTGCCTTTGAAGAGGTGGGTGTGTGTGGGGCCCAATTTTTGGAAAAAGGGAGACTCCACTTGGAGTAACCCTTGCTTACATTGTTTTTTAAAAGAAGCCAAGATAAACAGAGCTGGGATCAGGAAAGACTTTGCTACCTACCCCGGTGTCATCCTGGGGACGGTTAATTATGGCGTATTTTTGAATGTGCTTGATGCAAATCTAGCTGTGAAGTGTACAACTGGAGCACAACTGCTGCCACTGATGGGGTGGGTGTGTGTGGGGCCCAATTTTTTGAAAAAAGGGAGACTCCGCTTGGAGTAACCCTTGCTTGCTGTGTTTTTTAAAAGGAGCCAAGATGAACAGAGCTGGGATCAGGAAAGACTTTGCTACCTACCCTGGTGTCATCCTAGGGACGGTTAATTATGGCGTATTTTTGAATGTGCTTGATGCAAATCTAGCTGTGAAGTGTACAACTTGGGCACAACTGCTGCCACTGAAGGGGTGGGTGTGTGTGGGGCCCAATTTTTGGAAAAAATGGAGACTCCGCTTGGAGTAACCCTTGCTTACATTGTTTTTTAAAAGAAGCCAAGATGAACAGAGCTGGGATCAGGAAAGACTTTGCTACCTACCCCGGTGTCATCCTGGGGACGGTTAATTATGGCATATTTTTGAATGTGCTTGATGCAAATCTAGCTGTGAAGTGTACAACTGGGGCACAACTGCTGCCACTGAAGGGGTGGGTGTGTGTGGGGCCCAATTTTTGGAAAAAAGGGAGACTCCGCTTGGAGTTACCCTTGCTTACATTGTTTTTTAAAAGAAGCCAAGATGAACAGAGCTGGGATCAGGAAAGACTTTGCTACCTACCCCGGTGTTATCCTGGGGACGGTTAATTATGGCGTATTTTTGAATGTGCTTGATGCAAATCTAGCTGTGAAGTGTACAACTGGGGCACAACTGCTGCCACTGAAGGGGTGGGTGTGTGTGGGGCCCAGTTTTTGGAAAAAAGGGAGACTCCGCTTAGAGTAACCCTTGCTTGCTGTGTTTTTTAAAAGGAGCCAAGATGAACAGAGCTGGGATCAGGAAAGACTTTGCTACCTACCCCGGTGTCATCCTAGGGACGGTTAATTATGGCGTATTTTTGAATGTGCTTGATGCAAATCTAGCTGTGAAGTGTACAACTGGGGCACAACTGCTGCCACTGATGGGGTGGGTGTGTGTGGGGCCCAATTTTTTGAAAAAAGGGAGACTCCGCTTGGAGTAACCCTTGCTTGCTGTGTTTTTTAAAAGGAGCCAAGATGAACAGAGCTGGGATCAGGAAAGACTTTGCTACCTACCCCGGTGTCATCCTGGGGACGGTTAATTATGGCGTATTTTTGAATGTGCTTGATGCAAATCTAGCTGTGAAGTGTACAACTGGGGCACAAGTGCTGCCACTGAAGTGGTGTCTGTGGGGCCCAATTTTTGGAAAAGGGAGACTCCGCTTGGAGTCACCTTGCGGTGTTTTACATGATTTTAGAAGGGCGTGCCATGCCTATATCTGTGTCTCCTCCTCTTTTTCCTTGTCCAGCTCTTTTGTTTTCGCATGAGTATATGTCCTTGTCACTTTCCCATGTGTTTGTGTTGTTTGTCACCTTTTGGACACCTTTGAGGGTGTTTTCTAGGTGTTTTTATGTGTTTGTGATTGCCTGCCATTGTTTCCTATGCAGTTCGAGTTCGGTTCGTCGAACGTTCGACGAGCCGAACTCGAACGGGACCTCCGTTCGGCGAACCGACCTTGAGCCGAACCGGGATCGGTTCGCTCATCTCTAGTCACCACTCCGGGACCCACCACGAACAACATCAATTCCTCTAACCTTAAGGCCAGAGGGATCACACTTATGAAATCTCCTAAAGTGCCGTGGGAGTGTCTTTAGGAGGCTTTCATCCAATATATCAGATGCAGCACGGATATCACGGACGTGCTCCCTGGTGCGTACCCGCAACTCACGTGAGGTGAGGCCTATATACACCAGAGAGCACGGACAGGTTGCATAGTAAATTACATGCGTAGTTGTGCATGTGATATGCTGTCGTATATTCAAAATCCGCGTGCCATCAGATGATGAAAAAGTCGTGGCACGAAGGATATTTGGACATGCAACGCAGCGCCCACAGGGAAAGCATCCCTGTGCTGGGCCACGGGTACCGAAAGGATTAGAAGGAGGAGGTATATAATGACTCCTTACCAAGATGTCACGGAGATTTTTAGCTCGACGAGCCGTCATAAGGGGACCTGGAGGGAGTATATCTGCCAGGATTGGATCTGTGCGTAGAACAGGCCAGTGTCTCTTGAGGATATCACGCATCAACTGCCATTGACTGTTGAAGGTCCCTATAAAACGAATAGGGAGATCAATATGTGTTTGTTGTTGTTTACACTTATATTGAATCAGCTGAATCCTGGGGGTATTCTTAGCCCGTAAATAACCCTTTTTAATACAGCGATTGCTATATCCGCGATCCTGGAAGCGAAGTCTGAGTTCTATGGCCTGTTGTTCAAAAGCTTGGTCAGAGGAGCAGATCCGCCTGATCCTTAAGAACTGACCGGTCGGGATGGCGTGTACAGTAGCAGAAGTATGGGCTGAAGATGCATGCATCAGGGCATTGACTGAGGTGGATTTACGATACATACTCGTCTGTATGGATGATAAAGAGTCCACCTCGATGTTAATATCAAGAAAGTCAATGCACCTGCTGCTATATTTGTATGTAAGTTTAATATTGAGATCATTAGTATTCAATTCAGTCATGAACTCATCAAGCTGCTCCACTGTGCCCTGCCAAAAGAATAAAACATCATCAATATATCTGAGCCAGCACTGCACATGGGAACTGGCACCGATGCCCCCGTCGCCGAACACCAACCTCTCCCACATACCGAGGAAGAGGTTGGCATACGCGGGGGCACAGGCCGCCCCAATGGCAGTGCCACGCTGCTGCAGATAGAAAAAATCTTTAAAAATAAAAAAATTGTGTGTAAGGGCAAAGTGGAGCAGCTCAAGGATGAACATGTTCAACTCGCCATCACGACCACCCATCTCAAGAAAAAGGCGGACCGCCCTCAGACCATCAGAATGTGATATACATGTGTAGAGATTCTCCACGTCTGCTGTCACAATTAGCATATCATGATCCATAAAGATGCCGTCAATCCTCCCGAGGACATCCGTTGTGTCACGGACATACGAGGGTAAGGTTTCCACAATAGGCTTGAGATGGTAATCAATAAATTTGCATATTGGGTCACACAATCCCTCGATGCCGGACACGATAGGACGCCCCGGGGGATTCAAGGCATCTTTATGGATCTTTGGCAGCAGGTAAAAAGTTGGTATCTTAGGATACTTCGTGGAGAGCCCCTCCATCATTTTTTTATTAATAGTGCCATTCTCAAACGCCGCCTCCAGGATTTTGGACAAGTCCAAGGAGAATCACCGTAAAGGGTTATAATGCAATCTCAAATAGGTGTCTTTATCACGAAGCTGTCGAAAAGCTTCCTTTTCATAGTTTTCCACTGCCCAGATCACAATATTCCCCCCCTTGTCCGCTGGCTTGATGACGATGTCCTTATAATTACTCAATTCAATGAGTGCAATTCTTTGTTTATGGGTTAAATTATCACCATGTCTCCTAATGGAAATTTGTTTGAATTCATCAGTCACCAATTTGGTGAAGACATCGACAGCAGGACATAGCGACAAGGGGGGAAACCTGGTAGATCTGGGCAGTAGTGACCTGGGAAACACACCTGTAGAGACACTGGACTGTTCGAGCAGAAGATCTTCCAAATCCTGTAATGCCTCTTGTTCAGCCGGGCTATCCAAACCACTGTTCTCTCGTTTATGGTGAAGTTTTTTAAGAATTATCTTACGTGCGAATAGTTGCATATCTTTCAAGGCTGAAAAAAAGTCAAATGGGTTAGTTGGAGAAAAAGTTAAACCCCTCGCCAGGACATCCAATTGGGCATCTGAGAGTGTGCGTGAGGAAAGATTGATCACCTGTAGTTTACTTTTTCCTCCTTGTTTGTCATTTTGTTTAGTAGATGCTTGTTTACTACGAATAGCCTTCACCCGGGCTCCGACACTCTGTTCTGACTCGCACACTCCACTCGATGCCCCAGAGGATGAACCACCAGCAGACGCCAAAGATGACATAGATACTGACTGTCCGCGAGATAGAGACTTGGTTCGATAGCCCGGACGTGGCCTAGAGTGCCACCTATAGACTGTGGTGTTATTATAGTCCAACAGGTCTCTATTACACTTTTTCATTTTTTGACCGCTAATCTCCTTTTCAAGTTTAGAAATCTCATGCTCAATCTCCGCATCCATCTTGGTAATCCTTTCAGCTGTACATTTATCCTTAATCAGTTGTTCCAATTCTTCCAATTCCGTCTCCATAGAGGATAAGGAAGTACTATTATGGTCCCTGAGTAAGGACAGGAACCCCCTAGAGCAAGCATTTATTGATTACCATCTCAAGCCTATTGTGGAAACCTTACCCTCGTATGTCCGTGACACGACGGATGTCCTCGGGAGGATTGACGGCATCTTTATGAATCATGATATGCTAATTGTGACAGCAGACGTGGAGAGTCTCTACACATATATATCACATTCTGATGGTCTGAGGGCGGTCCGCCTTTTTCTTGAGATGGGTGGTCGTGATGGCGAGTTGAACATGTTCATCCTCGAGCTGCTCCACTTTGCCCTTACACACAATTTTTTTATTTTTAAAGATTTTTCTATCTGCAGCAGCGTGGCACTGCCATGGGGGCGGCCTGTGCCCCCGCGTATGCCAACCTCTTCCTCGGTATGTGGGAGAGGTTGGTGTTCGGCGACGGGGGCATCGGTGCCAGTTCCCATGTGCAGTGCTGGCTCAGATATATTGATGATGTTTTATTCTTTTGGCAGGGCACAGTGGAGCAGCTTGATGAGTTCATGACTGAATTGAATACTAATGATCTCAATATTAAACTTACATACAAATATAGCAGCAGGTGCATTGACTTTCTTGATATTAACATCGAGGTGGACTCTTTATCATCCATACAGACGAGTATATATCGTAAATCCACCTCAGTCAATGCCCTGCTGCATGCATCTTCAGCCCATACTTCTGCTACTGTACACGCCATCCCGACCGGTCAGTTCTTAAGGATCAGGCGGATCTGCTCCTCTGACCAAGCTTTTGAACAACAGGCCATAGAACTCAGACGTCGCTTCCAGGATCGCGGATATAGCAATCGCTGTATTAAAAAGGGTTATTTACGGGCTAAGAATACCCCCAGGATTCAGCTGCTTCAATATAAGTGTAAACAACAACAAACACATATTGATCTCCCTATTCGTTTTATAGGGACCTTCAACAGTCAATGGCAGTTGATGCGTGATATCCTCAAGAGACACTGGCCTGTTCTACGCACAGATCCAATCCTGGCAGATATACTCCCTCCAGGTCCCCTTATGACGGCTCGTCGAGCTAAAAATCTCCGTGACATCTTGGTAAGGAGTCATTATATACCTCCTCCTTCTAATCCTTTCGGTACCCGTGGCCCAGCACAGGGATGCTTTCCCTGTGGGCGCTGCGTTGCATGTCCAAATATCCTTCGTGCCACGACTTTTTCATCATCTGATGGCACGCGGATTTTGAATATACGACATCATATCACATGCACCACTACGCATTTAATTTACTATGCAACCTGTCCGTGCTCTCTGGTGTATATAGGCCTCACCTCACGTGAGTTGCGGGTACGCACCAGGGAGCACGTCCGTGATATCCGTGCTGCATCTGATATATTGGATGAAAGCCTCCTAAAGACACTCCCACAGCACTTTAGGAGATTTCATAAGTGTGATCCCTCTGGCCTTAAGGTTAGAGGAATTGATGTTGTTCGTGGTGGGTCCCGGGGTGGTGACCTTAAGAAACGCTTAGCCCAGGTTGAGGCTCGTTGGATCACCACCCTTGGTACTCTGACCCCTGCGGGGTTAAATGAAAACATCAGTTTTGTTCCATTCTTATAGGGCACTCATACCATTTTCGGTTCCTACATATATTTGCTCCTCTTATCATCTGGTCTTTTAAACTTTATTATTCTTTTTAATGGTTGTTTGTTTCTTCTACCTTTAATTTATTCCTTTTTCCTGGCAAGTATATCTGTATATGTTTTGTGTACTCATTGTGTCCTTTCATTTGTGTCTATTAGAGTCGCCTGTTGACATATTGTTTTTACATCGTAAGAATCCAGGATCAGCCCTCCTCAACCATTGGAGGTCCTTGAGTTTTGTGCATCCAGCCTACATTATCATCTTTTAATCCTGCGGACGAAAGTTCAAAAAAAGAATAATTGTTCCTGTCATTTTGCCCAGACATGGACGTTGTGGTTGCTTGTTATGTAACATGTGTATTTTGTTTACCATGCTTGTTGTAAGGGAAGAGAAAGTCGAGGAAGCCTTTGGTAGACGTTATTCTTTTTGTGCTGTGTCAGTGGATTAGGGTATTTTTCCGCCTTTTTGAGAAAAATTGTTTATGATATTATACTAGGATATATTCAGGGTTTATTTTTCGACTCTGATGCTTATTGACGTCCTTATTGTTGGTGGCCCACTTTGGGGACTGGCTTGTTTGCCCTTTTGGTTACGCGTACCTAGGGTAATGTGCCATTTCCCCGCTGTGGGTCCTACTGGGTATGGGACTGGTCCATTTGCATCGAGTTCTAACTATATAATCTTGTTACTGGCCCTTTTTATCATTTGTATCTCATTAACTGAACTATATTAGGATAGTTATTATTCCCACTGACACAGCATAATTTACATTATTGATAAGTATTCCTATGCACTCTTGATCGACCCAATACATTGTATAGTGTGTGTTGCCCCTTAATTAATATTGTCCCTGCATAATTATGTGGCCATTATTTGGATTATGTCCTTGTATTATATACTCTTGTCCCCCTATTGGGGATTGGTGGGATTATGGGGGCCTCTTTATTGGCAGAATTATCTGCTCCATATCCTTTCACTATATGGATACACCGGATTGTGTGGGGAAACTTTTTTTCTACCTTATCCTCCCCAGTCTATGTAACCATGGGCGGTGTTTATGGGACCTCCTCTGTCTGTGACGTCTTCTGCCCTGTCAGGCTGTGTTTTGGATTGGATCGTGTTGTTGCCGGGGTGACGCGTCCCCGGCGTCACATGCTTCTTCCACGCGCGGCCGGTGGGCGGAACGTCCAGACTTCAGGGACTTCCTGAATCACGTCCTGCATGATTACTCCTGCCCTACTAAGTTTTGTGCATGGACGGATCGTCCTGTTACCGGGAATATAATTCCCCGGCGTACTACGCTCCTTCCATGCACAGCTGGGGGCGGGACTTTCAGAAGCCCGGTCACTTCCGGTATTACGTTCTGCTGTTGCCGGGGTTACGCGTCCCTGACGTTACAGCCTCCCTATGCACAGACGCAGGGCGGGACTTTTAAGTTACTGGGCATTTCTTGTGTTACGACTTATACAGTGTTAACATTTACAGCTCCTACACTATATAATGCAATACTACCATCATACCATACTATGATAGGGTGTATGCGCTTTAATTTTCTGAATGTTTATGTACATTACTCCTCTGTGCGACTCTTGTTGATTCTTTATTGGTGCCTGATCTTATCCATCATACTAAACATCCTATTAGGATCATTCATGGGCGTTTCTATCTGTTGTATTATACCTCTTCCTTTTCCTGTGCCTGTGCACCTGATTTGATTAGTTAATCACCATGGGGCTACTTATAGCCACTGGGTATACAATGCCAGTAGGGTTTCCTCCTTGAGAAAGCAATAGTACCTTCGCGAAACGCGCGTTAGTGGTGATCCTGTTCCTTGTGGGTATGTGCACTTTATAACTGATTATGTAATTGGTGTTGTCCTTGTAGTATTTGCACTGTATTGTATGAGACCGCAATCTGCTGCATATGAGTCCCTTTGGATTTTGGCATAGTTGTATGCACTTGCACTTTATGACTTTGACATTTATTTTCATTTTTGACTGGGTACTCTGACTGCGGCACTTTTTTGGTCTTTTCCAATCCAGTTTGCAACTGGCCTTACCTCTCCCACGGCTACTAGTGACAATTACATAGACATAACCTTGTCATTTTGTGTATTATTGTGCCTGTAAAATAGGTATAATTCTCAGCAAATAATAGGTATTAACTGAGGCTGTGTACAACTCTGTTTTTGTGTTATGTCCCTTCATCTCTAATTGACTGGCCTTACTCTTGCCACAGCTATTTGTGATAGACTTATATGGGCCAAGTGTATTCTTTTTCTGCACTGGATTATATGTACATTGTAGCCTTACCTCTTTCACGACTATTAGAGATTGATATATATGGACCGAACACTCAGGCTCAGTTTTATTACATTTTTTCATCTGTCCTGAGTCTGGCCTATACATGGACAACCCCTAATAAAAATCTACACATCATATATCATGTGCCCCCCTTGATTATTGGTAGGTTTTTAATAATCTATGTTATGTTGCGTATGTCTCTTTCATATTAATAAAAATATTTCTATTGCATATATACTCGTTGTATCTCCTGTTTCTAATATACTATAATTGTAGAAAGGGAGACATGGACCGCACATCCAAAAATCATAAGTTGATCGAATGCAGCTTGGCAAAAGTGAATGCACCCAAGCATAAGGTTTTTGGTTTAACAATCTGATCAGACTGTATGAAGACCACTGCCATGTCTCGGTGAACCTCTAAGTGAGTCAGTAACTTGTAATAGACTTAAAGGTACAGTGCAATGTGCCAACCACCACCGCAGTTACAGTGCACCAGCATGGCAGGTAACTGTCATGGTCGTCTCTCTGTTGTGGAAATTGGTGACAGGTTCTGGGTCAAAGTCTCACTTTACCTTGTGAAAATATGCTGAATAAATGTATTCCCTTTCCTTTGAGAAAAAGTAAGTTAATGCTAGTTTTTTTCCAGCAGCTCTTGACTAGAGATGAGCGAACCGGTCGCGGTTCGGCTCGAGGTCGGTTCGCCGAACGGTCTGCAGAACTACAAGGCTCAGCATACTCCATCCAGGACTGTATGCAGAAGTTTTTTGCCCCCTGAAAAAATTATGTGGGCTTCGCCATATTTTTGTATGCTAGCCAGGTACAGCAGGCAGGTACGGCTGCCCCCAACCCCCAGTTGCCTATTTGTACCCGGCTGGGAGCCAAAAATAAAGGGAAGCCCTTTTTTTATTATTTCATGAATTTCATGAAATAATTAGAAAACAAATGACGTAGGCTTCGCCCCATTTTTGTGTCCAGCCAGGTACAACTAGGCAGCTGGGGATTGGAATCCGCAGCACAGGTTGGCCTGAGCTTTCTGGGCCCCACAGCTGCGAATTGCAGTCTGCAGCCGCCTCAGAAAATGGCATTTTCATAGAAGCGCCATCTTCTGGCGCTGTATCCAACTCTTCCAGCACCTGCCTGCTATACCTGGCTAGCATACAAAAATATGGCGAAGCTCACGTCCTTTTTTTGTAGTTTTTTGGCAAAAAAAAATAAAAAATGCTTCCCTGGATTTTCCATTGCCAGTGAAGGTAACACCAAGCAGTGGGGGGTTAGCAGCCAGTAGCTGCTTGGATTACCCTTAGCTAGCAATACAAAAAATGCAGCGGGAGCCCATATATATTTTTTTTAATTATTTATTTAAATAACTAAAAATAAAATGGGCTTCCCTGTATTTTGATTGCTGGACATCACAGTGCTGTAAAAATAAATCTTTAAAAAAATGACGTAGCGCTCCGCGGTATTTTTGATTCTCAGCGCAGATAAAGCAGACAGCTATGGGTTGCCACCCCCATCTGCCTGCCGTTACCTTGGTAGGCAATCAAAATACAGGGAAGCCCATTAATTTTTTATATTTAAAAAATAGTTAAAAAAAAAAATGACGTTGGGTCCCCCCATTTTTGATAGCCAGCTAGGGTAAAGCAGACGGCTGTAGCCTGAAAACCACAGCTGGCAGCTTTACCGTGGTTGAGATCCAATGTGGAGGTCCCCTCAGGCTCTTTTTTATAATTATTTTATAAATATTAATAATTACACAATAAAAGTAGGGTCCCCCCCAAATTGGATCACCAGCCAAGGTAAAGCGGACAGCTGTGGTCTGGTATTCTCAGGGTGGGAAGATCCATAGTTATTGGGCCTTCACAGCCTAAAAATAGCAGGCCACAGGCACCCCAGACATGGCGCATCCACTAGATGCGCCAATCCTGGCGCTTCACCCCAGCTCATCCCGTGCCCTGGTGCAGTGGCAAACGGGGTAATAAATCGGGTTGATACTAGCTGTAAAGTAACCTGAGATCAAGCCCAGCAGTTTGTGATGTCATGGCGTCTATTAGATACTCAACATCATAAACTGTCAGTACTAACAAAAAAAAAAAAATCGACAAAAGAAATTTATTTGAAAAAACAGTCCCCAAAACATTTCCTCTTTCACCAATTTATTGTAAGAAAAAAAATAAAGGGGTCCCACGACGACTCTGGACCGTCTAGAATATGGGGGGGAGACACTCAGGGAACGTATCCCCCATTTTCTAGGAGTGCGGACCCTTCATGTGAGGAGTGTGGGTGCAATGAATCTGCACTCACTCTTCTCGGGTCCACAGCAGCAGAGTCCATGTCGTAATGGTTGCTACCAAAGCTGCAATGCCCTGCTCATGAGGTAAGGGCATGCATAATCAGGAGAACTACTGTAGACGAAGCTCTGCTCACTGGTATATAGGTGCTCAGAGGTAATAATAGATAAAATTAGTGAGTAACCTCTGCACTCTAAATCTCCCAGACTAAGTCAGTAAGTCACAACGGATAGTAATGCAAAATCACTCTTTATTGGTCCGTATTAAGAAAAAAAAATTTTTCATAAGCATATATGTTTTTGTCCAAAACAAGTTACAAATGACATTTCGGCCTGAGCCTTCGTCAGATTGGACTTATCTGCATGTAATCATGAAAAATGACAATAATCAGTATCACATAAGAGTGAGAGAACAATAACATAAACTCGAACAATGTAGAGGTACAATTGGGATGCAGCAAAAAAATTGCAACACAGCAAGAAATGAAACACATGATACAAATGTCATAATACAGTACAAGGACAATATAGTAATGACAAATATGGGGTCAGAGTAGACTTAGACAGCTCTGGTACGAAAGAGATGTCAATCATAAAGTAACATGTGCAGTAGGTGTAGAGCTACAGTATGCATGGCAGAGCTAATGGGTAGACCGACCATAGAAAAAGAACGGAGAAAAAGTGGAGAAAAAGTGGAGAAAAAATGGAGAAAAAAATGGAGAAAAAGTGGAGAAAAAGTGGAGAAAAAGTGGAGAATAAGTGGAGAAAAAGTGGAGAAAAAGTGGAGAAAAAGTGGAGAAAAAGTGGAGAAAAAGTGGAGAAAAAAATGGAGAAAAAGTGGAGAAAAAGTGGAGAAAAAGTGGAGAAAAAGTGGAGAAAAAGTGGAGAAAAAAATGGAGAAAAAGTGGAGAAAAAGTGGAGAAAAAGTGGAGAAATAAATGGAGAAAAAGTGGAGAAAAAGTGGAGAAAAAAATGGAGAAAAAGTGGAGAAAAAGTGGAGAAAAAGTGGAGAAAAAAGTGGAGAAAAAGTGGAGAAAAAGTGGAGAAAAAGTGGAGAAATAAATGGAGAAAAAGTGGAGAAAAAGTGAAGAAAAAAATGGAGAAAAAGTGGAGAAAAAGTGGAGAAAAAGTGGTGAAAAAGTGGAGAAAAAAATGGAGAAAAAGTGGAGAAAAAGTGGAGAAAAAGTGGAGAAAAAAATGGAGAAAAAGTGGAGAAAAATTGGAGAAAAAATGGAGAAAAAAGTGGAGAAAAAGTGGAGAAAAAGTGGAGAAAAAGTGGAGAAAAAAATGGAGAAAAAGTGGAGAAAAAGTGGAGGAAAAAATGGAGAAAAAGTGGAGAAAAAGTGGAGAAAAAATGGAGAAAAAAATGTAGAAAAAGTGGAGAAAAAATGTAGAAAAAGTGGAGAAAAAGTGGAGCACCCTTTGGTGCCTTTCATGTGGCACTAAGGGGTGCTTAGCTTTGTATTTAGCCAAAAAAATGAAAAAAAAAATGACGTAGGGTTCCCCCTAGTTTTGTAGCCAGCTAGGGTAAAGCAGACGGCTGCAGCCTGCAGACCACAGCTGGCAACCTCACCTTGGCTGGTAATCCAACACTGAGGGCACCCCACGCTGTTATTTTAAATTAAATAAATAATTTTAAAAAAAAACACGTAGGGGTCCCCCAAAATTGGATCACCAGCCAAGGTAAAGCAGACAGCTGGGGCCTGATATTCTCAGACTAGGGAGGTCCATGGTTATTGGACTCTCCCCAGCCTAAAAATAGCAGGCCGCAGCCGCCCCAGAAGTGGCGCATCCATTAGATGCGCCAATCCTGGTGCTTCGCCCCAGCTCATCCCGCGCCCTGGTGCGGTGGCAAACGGGGTAATATATGGGGTTAATACCAGATGTGTAATGTCACCTGGCACCAAGCCCTGGGGTTGGTGAGGTCAGGCGTCTATCAGATACCCGACATCACCAACCCAGTCAGTAATAAAAAAAAAATAGACGACAACCACATTTTTATTTGAAAAAACACTCCCCAAAACATTTCCTCCTTAACCAATTTATTAGAATGAAAAACAAATCCAGGTCTGGTGTAATCCAAGGGGTTGCCATGACGATCCACACTGTCCCAGTCAATGAAGAGCAGGATGTTCTCCATTGGCTGGGAGAGCAGTGCAGTGACCTGAGCTAACATCAATGGGTCAGCCCAGGTCACTGCAGGGCATGACAAGTGCTGCTGTCAGCGAGGTACATTACCTGCGCTGATCTCCAGCACACTGACAGCACCTGTCACTGAGTTCAATGACCGGCGCCTTCACACCAAGTATCGCGAGAGGCCCGTGACGTCATCGCTAGTCAGTCTCGGGTCGGAAGTGAGAGAAGGTGATGTGACAAGCGGCGGTCATGGAGGACAGTGACAGCACTGAGGTCGGGATGGCGGGACTTCATCACCGCAGGTAAGCCGAGCGGGACCATGTGTGTGTGTGTGTGTGTGTGTGTGTGTGTGTGTGTGTATGTGTACATGCCGCGGGCAGGAGGGGGTGGAGCGAGCTGAGCGGGGAAGTGTGGGCTTCCTGCACGTAACTAGGATAAACATCGGGTTACTAACCAAAGCGCTTTGGTTGGATACCCGATGTTTATCTTGGTTACCAGCTTGTGGCAGGCTGCCAGCGATGGCTCCTGCACACTGTAGCTGTAAAAAGCCCTGCTTTTTGCTGCTAGAACCGTTCTCGAACGTATCTAGAACTATCGAGCTTTTGCAAAAAGCTCGAGTTCTAGTTCGATCTCGAACAGCCCCCAAAATCACTCGAGCCTAGAACTGGAGAACCTCGAACCTAGAACCGCGCTCAACTCTACTCTTGACTCCTGGTCAGGTGTTTCCGCTTTGGACCACTTCCAGGCCCTATATACACCCTTAGCTTCCTGCAGAGGGTGCCGGTTATTTTCATTCATTTGGAAGCTTGGCAAGGAGGTGAAAGCAAATTGATGAGCCCTCTCTGCTACTTGCTGTATTGGCTGATGACTGCAGCAGTCCGTGGTGTGTTTACTATTTGGTGTGAAAATTTCACAGTTGTGTTTACTCTCCCCCCTTTTATATTGGTTTCTCCTGTGCACGTTTAGTCACTCCTTTGTGTTCAGTTGCTGGGTGTATGAGTTTTTGTTTTTTCCCCTGTTTGTGTTAGTTGTGCTGTTTGTGTTTATGGTCCCAACTCAACCCTCGGGTGGAGGTGGGGAAAGGGGGTTTCATCAGGGCTTGGACAGGGGTTAGGGACATGCTGGTGCAGACCTTGCTACCATCAAGCATACCAGGTTTCCTGGTCCTATCATCCGCTTCACCTGACATTGACCTTGCGCCTCTCAATGTCCATGCTCCAAGGCTGAGTCTCCAAGACTCCAGGCCACACTGCCCCACAGACACAAAACCACTGCAACAACGGCTGCCACACAGCACAAACACCCTGTGAAAGGAGCTTGACAATTCACCTTCCACAAGCTCCCAATCTATGAACTGAGATAAAAAAAGGCAGAACCCCTCTCTCAGTCTCCTGCTGATTAAAATGCATGTGTCAAATGGGAGGAGTGTGGTCCAAGTAAAATAAAAGAGTGGACCGAACCATGCAATATACTACAGCTGTAGAAAAAGAGACATGGACCGCACATCCAAAAAACATAAGTTGATCTCATGTCGTTTGGCAAAAATGTATTCACCTGAACATGAGGTTCATGGTTTAATATTATAATCAGAATTAATGAAGCCCAGTGCTACGTCACGGCAAACCTCTGAATGGGCTTTAACTTGCAATAGCTAAATAAAGTGGAATTATATTAATGAGCTATTGAGCTGCAAAGGGACCTGTGAGCTGATGGCTGCGGACTAAAGACTATTGGAGCAATGACCATGGAATGCAGTCCACAACTCTAAAAGACTCAGACTTTTTACTGCTTAGAGCACTGATTATGTCAGTCCTAATGTTGTATTTCATTAGAGAGTTCTTACTCATCAGTTTAAGGTATATCATTTGAGATGGGGGGAATTGTAAATGTGTTTATCCTAGTGGCCTCCATGGACTCTAATCTAATCAGGCCTGCAGTAGGCTTCATTGTATTGAATTCAGTGCGGGGTTAGCATCCATTGTTTCCTTGTTCAGGGGTCCTTCCTGATACATAATCCTGCAGACTGACTGGAGGCTGGACTTTCATGCCCTCTGATAAAGAAGACACCATTTTCTTAGTTCAGCCATTTTGTCTCTATAGTCCATTTCTCTATTCTTGGTCAGTTCAAGTTTATTATGTCCTATTCTCATTAACCTCATTAACAACATGTGTTGACCTATGAGTTAACTTGTGTTCTTTTTAAAATATGTGTCCTTGGCAAGGTTTTGATATTACATCCTTTACTCCCTTATTTTCCAAGAATATTATAATTGACAAAGTCAAATTGACCCAAATAATGTCCAATCTAGCCAAATTGCAAAATGTTTACATACACATGTCAAAATTAATTAATTACTCTGGAAATATGTAATTTGTCCAAAAAAAACAGCTCATTGTGCAACATATTGTGTAATTTCTTATACAACATCTATTTTTACCTATATACAATCCCTCTGTTACAATAAACTGTGTGGCACTCTTAATCAAAGACCTGAATGCGTCTTTCTTGTTGAGAGTCTCCACATGATACAGCTGCCGATCCAACCATCCTCTGCTACCTGAGGGAATAGAGTCTCCCGTTTCTAACAATTTAGAGGCCCTCAGCGAGATTCAATCTTTCCTCCTTGAATTCATCTGGGACTGAACAAAGCAGTCTGCCTAGGTTGAACAGAAAATACCAGACACTGGGGTAGGTTTGAGAGCCTTTGATCTCAAGAGTATTTTCTCTTCAAGAGGGGTAGCTGGCACAGGTCAGTCTCAGGGGAATGGAAACGGGAAACTAGAGGTCCTCAGGTAGACTGTATGTTGCTTGTCTTTCTTTTTGTACTGTATGTTGTTTGTCTTGTTACATGTTCTGTCCTTGTTTGTCTTGTTACTCGTTAGCAGTCTATCTGTTTATTTTTGTGTATGTTATAACTGTTTATATATAGATATAAAGATATAAAGATATATATATATATATATATATATATATATATATATATATATATATATATATATATATATCTTCATACTTGGAGTTATATGACACAAATGTTTGAGGGGGTGGGATGTGATTACCTCTCCTCATCCAGGGGGCTGATCTCAAAAGAGGTAGAGATGTAATGAGACACATGTTTGGAGGAAGCCAATAAATATAACACACTGTTACAACACCCTCCCCCTGACAATTGTGTATAGACAAGTGCCCTTAAAATGACAAGCAAGAATATCTTTAATAAAAAACACAACACAAGATCAACGTAACCAGCGCTCCATGCTGAAAAAACCTGCTATCTTGGCAGTAAAGAAGCTGCTTACAAAAAGTAAATTTTGCTGTGTTTTTACTGCATTATTGGTGCATTTTTGCTGTGGTTTTTCTATGCAAATTATATGTCTCATTTCTCGAAAGTACATGTTTTGTTAAGTTAGTTTTATTCACCAAAAACGCAGCAAAAAATCCATGGCTGCGGATTCTGCACTTCCTCATTGCTTTCTATGCCGAAAAAAAAATCAGGAAAAAAAGCAATAATGTGCATAAGATTTCTGAAATCTCATAACTTTTGCTCATACTGTAAGCGGCTTTCAATTAGGATGAAAAAATTCTGCCTAAATGTAATATG
Organism: Anomaloglossus baeobatrachus; assembly: GCF_048569485.1. Lineage (NCBI taxonomy): Eukaryota > Metazoa > Chordata > Amphibia > Anura > Aromobatidae > Anomaloglossus > Anomaloglossus baeobatrachus. The sequence continues at coordinate 142,217,991 of NC_134355.1, forward strand.
TGATAATAACCTCAGCACTCAAATGGACAAGAGAAGATATGAGAATTTTGAAAATTGTTTTAATTTGATAAACTGCAAAAATGTGCACAAAATGTATAGCAAACCCGACGTTTCGGCTTTACAAGCCTTTCTCGAGGTTTTGCGTGGCGAGAAAGAGACGCAATCACAAGCGAACCGCCAATCAAATTTTATGGGGTGCCACATTTTTGCAGTACAAAACGTCGAGTTTGCTCTACCTTTTGTGCACCTTTTTGCAGATTATCAAATTAAAAAAAAATTCAAAATTCTCATATCTTCTCTTGTCCATTTGAGTGCTGAGGTTATTATTGTACTATATTTGTTTACCTCTATAGCACCTACCTACAGAGTGGTAGAGCCTGATTTACCTTATTTGCTAAATGTAAAATGTGAACATAGCCTAATACTGGTTTGAGAACCAAGTTACAGAGTATGTAGGAGAAAGTTTGGAGATGGTTGTGGGAAAAGCAGACAAAAGCAACAAAGAAGGAGGTTTATATAAGGAACAGACAATGTCTGTGCGGGAAGTGTGTTTATTATTTATATTGTATATTAAGAGTTATTGCAATTTTAATATTTATACAGCCATTTTCCATATTTTGTTACTTCTTATTGTAAGTTTCAACTGCTGTATATTCAACTAACATGAATAATGCTGCAGGCATGTGTGCATTTCTTTTTTTTTTCCTCTAGTGAGTAAAAATCCTGTTATTTCATGATTCACAACCAGGATCAATGCTTGTTATGCTATTGCTAGATCCTCTCCGTCTTTGCCCTAATTATGACAGGAACAAAACAGCAACACATTTCCCAATATAAAATGTTATATTTGTCAATATATCTTCACTCCCTTGTTGAGCAATTATCCTCTGTATACACCCCAGAATCAGACACGCTGCGTTATGACTTGTTCTGAATTAATTCTGAAAGTAAGTTAGATGTTTTTAGCCAGAAAATGCTGTTTAAAAAATAACATTAATAAGCCAGACATTATTATCCTTCTTTCTACAGGGTACAGTCAGTGCTGGCATTAAGGGTGGAAGGGGGGACTGGGCAATTGCCCACGGCCCTCATTGTCTACAGAAGGAGCTACACTAATAATCGTATTAAAACAACTTAAAAAGGTAAAAAATATATAAATTTGGTATTGCTGCACTAAAAATCTGATCTCTCGAAATAAAAAGTAAAGTAATCCAAGTAAACAACTTAACAAGGAAAAAAAATCAAAATGCCAGAATTACGTTTTATTTTGCAACCTCAAAATTCCAACATTATGCAATTAGAGGCGATCAAAGCAAGGTATCTACCCCAAAATTGTATCCGTAAAGACGTAAACTCAAGGTGCAAAAAAATTAGCCACCACACAGCCCTATGTCCCAAAAAGTGGAAAGTCATGGAGCACAAAAGCAAATGTTTGTTTTTTTCCAAATTTCAGAATTTTTTACACCACTTCAATAAAAAAAATGACTATATATATATATATATATACAGTGCCTACAAGTAGTATTCAACCCCCTGCAGATTTAGCAGGTTTGATAAGATGCAAATAAGTTAGAGCCTGCAAATTTCAAACAAGAGCAGGATTTATTAACAGATGCATAAATCTTACAAACCAACAAGTTATGTTGTTCAGTTAAATTTTAATAAATTTTCAACATAAAAGTGTGGGTCAATTATTATTCAACCCCTAGGTTTAATATTTTGTGGAATAACCCTTGTTTGCAATTACAGCTAATAATCGTCTTTTATAAGACCTGATCAGGCTGGCACAGGTCTCTGGAGTTATCTTGGCCCACTCCTCCATGCAGATCTTCTCCAAGTTATCTAGGTTCTTTGGGTGTCTCATGTGGACTTTAATCTTGAGCTCCTTCCACAAGTTTTCAATTGGGTTAAGGTCAGGAGACTGACTAGGCCACTGCAACACCTTGATTTTTTCCCTCTTGAACCAGGCCTTGGTTTTCTTGGCTGTGTGCTTTGGGTCGTTGTCTTGTTGGAAGATGAAATGACGACCCATCTTAAGATCCTTGATGGAGGAGCGCAGGTTCTTGGCCAAAATCTCCAGGTAGGCCGTGCTATCCATCTTCCCATGGATGCGGACCAGATGGCCAGGCCCCTTGGCTGAGAAACAGCCCCACAGCATGATGCTGCCACCACCATGCTTGACTGTAGGGATAGTATTCTTGGGGTCGTATGCAGTGCCATCCAGTCTCCAAACGTCACGTGTGTGGTTGGCACCAAAGATCTCGATCTTGGTCTCATCAGACCAGAGAACCTTGAACCAGTCTGTCTCAGAGTCCTCCAAGTGATCATGAGCAAACTGTAGACGAGCCTTGACATGACGCTTTGAAAGTAAAGGTACCTTACGGGCTCGTCTGGAACGGAGACCATTGCGGTGGAGTACGTTACTTATGGTATTGACTGAAACCAATGTCCCCACTGCCATGAGATCTTCCCGGAGCTCCTTCCTTGTTGTCCTTGGGCTAGCCTTGACTCTTCGGACAAGCCTGGCCTCGGCACGGGTGGAAACTTTCAAAGGCTGTCCAGGCCGTGGAAGGCTGACAGTAGTTCCATAAGCCTTCCACTTCCGGATGATGCTCCCAACAGTGGAGACAGGTAGGCCCAACTCCTTGGAAAGGGTTTTGTACCCCTTGCCAGCCTTGTGACCCTCCACGATCTTGTCTCTGATGGCCTTGGAATGCTCCTTTGTCTTTCCCATGTTGACCAAGTATGAGTGCTGTTCACAACTTTGGGGAGGGTCTTAATTAGTCAGAAAAGGCTGGAAAAAGAGATAATTAATCCAAACATGTGAAGCTCATTGTTCTTTGTGCCTGAAATACTTCTTAATACTTTAGGGGAACCAAGCAGAATTCTTGTGGTTTGAGGGGTTGAATAATAATTGACCCTCTGAATAAACTTTTCACAATTTAAAAAAAAAATAAAAAAAGAAATAACATTCTTTTTTGCTGCAGTGCATTTCACACTTCCAGGCTGATCTACAGTCCAAATGTCACAATGCCAAGTTAATTCCGAATGTGTAAACCAGCTAAATCTGCAGGGGGTTGAATACTACTTGTAGGCACTGTATATATATATATATATATATATATATATATATATATATATATATATTTAATATCTAGGAACTCGTACTGACCTGGTTAATCATATTTTTAGGTCAGTTTTACCATATAGTGAACATGATAAAAAAAAAACAAACAACCCAAACATTGTGGATTTCATTTGTTTTTGCAATTTTAATGCACTTGGAATTTTGTTTCCCCAATTTTCCAGTACACGATGTGGTATAACGAATGGTGTCATTTAAAAGTACAACTTGTTCTGCAAAAAACAAGCCCTCATAGGCTATGTGGAAGAAAAAGTAAAAAAGTTATGGCTTTTGGAAGAGAGAAAGAAAAATAAAACAAATGAAAAAAAAATAAATAAATAAAAATCGCCAGGGGTAAAAAGAGTTAAAATCCTTGTAATCTTCATATAATAGCAAGATGAGATCTCCATGCAGGCTTCATTTTTTGGATGTTTATGATGAGTTTAGTAACAAACTAAAAAAAATATTCCTATCTGTAAAATGTAATTAGGGTTAGGGTACATTTCTAATTTCTAAATTTGTATACAGTTATCAGGCAGGCAGAACAAGTTAAACATTTTCACTAGTGACCACCCTACTGACCTTTTAAAGGGAACCTGTCAGGTCCCTTATGCGTTCTAACCTATAAGCAGGGTGATGTGTGGCCTAGTAACCCCTTCCTACCCTGTGTTGTAATATTGTGTAATATGAATTTATAATAAAAAGTTTTATAACTAACCGTACGTGTTCCCTATATAAATAACTTCAAACTCACAAGACGCATCAGGGATGCTCTTCTCCATATCCAAAAAGAGAGGGTCTAGTCCCCTGGGCGTCGCTTCGCCCTGTGGGCGTTTGTATGTTTTCCGTGGTATCACACCCCTGTGGGTATGATACAATGGATTTACATGAGCGACGTCTCAGCTTCTGGAGATCCAGCGCGTGTGTGCTTTCCATTCCCTTAGCCTTCTTATCCGGGTGTTTGCTTATCGTTTTCACAAGCGCACTGTGCATGATCAGAAGACTCTTGTAGTTCTAACCATGGGCAGAGCACGTCTAAAGCTGGCAAGTAAACACCCAGATAACAGGGCTGCGCAAATAGCAAGTGCACACACTCAGGATCTCTAGGCGCTCACGGTGACGTCGCTCATTAAAATCCATGGTATCACGCCCTCAGGGGCGTAATACCATGGAAAGCATGCAAACGCCCATGGGGCAAAGTGACGCCCAGGGGACTTGACCCTCTGCTTATTTACATAGGGAACATGTAAGTTATAAAACTTTTTTTATAAATACTGTAGAAATATGTATATGCTGTATGTCCCCTAGGGGCCTCTAGGGGTCTCTCTTCTTGTATGTGTTCACAAGCAAGTGGGAACTCGCTGGTACTGCAGACAGAGTGTAGGCAGCAGGGAGAGATGTAATGGCTGACAATACCACCTAATAAATAGCCTGAAGATCTGCAGTGAGTGTGATTACTGAGAGACACAAAAACAGAACATGGTGGCAGCTGGGCACAGAACCTTCATGTGACACACCTGCAAATCCTCAGAGCTCAGAGCTTGTGTGTGAAACTGGGACTGTACAGAACATCATTGCAACTGTGAGTACAGATTTCCTGTCATTATACAAGATGTAGACTGGTCTGAAGCCCCCTCAGAAACTGGATGTCTCATCATGTAATCTATCCCAGACATGGAGACACTGGAAAGAGGAGTTTACTCTGTATGTGGATCTGACAGTGGCCCGCAGTGATGACAAACGTAAAGTAAAGCTGTTTTATTACCTAATTGGGGAAAAAGGCAGAGAACTAGCCCAGACCTTACTGCCAGACACAGACCGCCTCGTCCTATCAGAGATTGTGGAGGCATTTGATAAGCACTGTGACCCCAAGAGAAATGAGACTGTGGAGAGATACAAGTCTTTCACAAGACAGCAGGCGGGTGGTGAAAATGTAGACAGATATGTGACAGAACTGAGGACATTGGCTGCAACATGTGGCTTTGGGGAAATCAAGGATAGCCTCATAAGAGACAGAATTGTATGTGGCATCACAGACACTCGCCTCAGAGAACGTTTACTCAGAGACGAAGAGCTGACCTTAGAGAGATCCATGCAAATCTGCAGGGCTGCAGAGCTGACAAAGCACAGCCTGAAGATGATGGCAGGCACCAGTGATAATAATGATGATGATGATGAGGTACATGCAGTATCTATGAGAGGAAAGACAAGACCAAGCTCCCCTATAAGCACGATCCACTGCAAATATTGTGGTAAGAGACATGAGAGAGACAAGACCAAGTGTGCAGCATATGGCGAAACCTGCAGGTTAAGTGGCAAGAAGAATCATTTCTCAGCTGTCTGCAGGCTGGGAACAGGCAAACAGCATAGACAGGTCCACACTGTGACACCAGACACTGACAGTGCAGAGGACATTACATGGCTACAGCTGCAACCTGCAACAGAGAATGTCAATGTAATCAGGCAGCCAGTAGTCAAGGATGCCAAGCAGCTCTATGCAACCTTCCTGTTGGATGAGAAGCCCATTGGATTTCAGCTGGATTGTGAAGCAAGCTGCAATGTAATTCCAAGTGCTCTGCTGAACAAGCAGGTTTCCATTGAGCCAACGGACAGGGTACTGGTGATGTACAACAAAAGTGTTCTGAAACCTATGGGGACATGTAAGCTCAAAATACGGAACCCATGTAACAGGAAAAGTTACAGAGCTGAATTTACCGTGCTGCATGGTGGGAACCATGTACCAATACTGGGCGTAAAAGCAGTGCAGGCAATGGACTTAATGAAAGTACAGTCGCAGAACATTATGTCTGTTGAAGTTTCCCAGGATATACCAAATCCCAAACTAAATGCAGAGCGCAATTTGGACTTTCAAAAAATAAAATGGAGTATGCTGATTTATTTGAAGGTGATGGGTGTTTTGAAGGTAAATACAGGCTAGAAATTGATAAAACCGTGCAGCCTACCAGATTACCTACAAGAAGGGTGTCTGTAGCTTTAATGCAACCACTGAAAGTAGAGCTACAAGATTTACAGAAAAGAGGCATGATAGAACCAGTCCAGAAGACCACAGATTGGATCAGCAGTTTGGTCATAGTGCAGAAACCATCAGGCAAGTTAAGAATATGCATTGATCTGAAGCCACTCAACAAGGCGCTGAAAAGAAATCATTACCCGATGCCAACATTGGAGGATGTTCTCCCAGATCTATCAAAGGCTAAAATATTTTCTGTATGTGATGTCAAAAATGGATTCTGGCATGTGGAACTGACTGAAGAATCAAGTTTATTGACAACATTTTCTTCACCATTTGGACGCTATAAATGGCTGAGACTGCCCATGGGACTAAAACCTGCTCCGGAGATGTTCCAGCAGAAATTGATGCAGGCTTTGGAAGGACATCCTGGAGTAAAAACAATAGCAGATGATATCCTTATAGTGGGAGAAGGCGAAGATATGGAATCTGCAATCAAGGATCATGATCAGAAGATGATACAATTTTTGGACCAATGTAGAGCAAAACAAATGAAGCTGAATGTGGACAAATTCAAACTGAAAATGACAGAAGTTGCATATATTGGACATCTTCTGACCTCAAATGGTGTAAAAGTAGATCCAGAAAAGGTGAGAGCAATTCAAGATTTGCCAACCCCAACTGATATGTGTGGAGTTCAACGATTTCTGGGCATGGTAAATTATCTCTCCAAGTTTTGCAAGCATCTGTCAGATATGTGTGAGCCACTGAGACAGCTAACCCACAAAGATGTGCTCTGGGAATGGACAGAAAACCAGGAAACTGCTTTCCGGTCAGTAAAGAAGGCTATTGCAGACGCAGCAACCCTGAAGTATTTCGACCCAGATCGAGAAGTGGTGGTACAATGTGATGCTTAAGAAAAAGGCCTTGGAGCTACACTAATGCAGAACAAACAGCCAATCACGTTTGCAAGCAACAACAGAGCAGGGATATGCTCAGATTGAGAAGGAGTTACTGGCTGTGGTATTTGGGATGGAGAAGTTTCACCAGTACACCTATGGTCGACGAGTAACAGTGCAGTCTGATCACAAGCCATTGGAGAGCATTACAAAGAAACCACTACTAAATGCCCCAAAGAGACTACAGCGCATGCTGTTACGACTTCAGAAATACGATTTTGACATCTGTTACTGTCCAGGAAGAGACTTACTGATTGCAGATACTCTAAGCAGAGCATACCTACCTGTCACAAATGATGAGGAGAATGAAATTGAAACCATCAATATGTGTGACTATCTGGCGGTGTAAAAGACAAGTTTAAGCAAATACAGACTTGTACAGAGAAGGATAAAATACTCCAGATCTTAAAGACTGTCATCTTGCAGGGCTGGCCAAAATGCAAGCAGCATGTGCCTAGGGAAGTTTCTCCATAACTGTCAGTGCAGAACTGCTTGAGGCAGCACTTACCTGGTGCTTTTCATTCCCGTACCTGTGACTGAGTCACAGCTGTGGGCGGGACAGGCCCAGGCAAGTGCTGCTAAGATTAAAAAGCCTGTGGACAGTTCTGCATTTCTGCATTTGATGTGTGAGGCTCCTTCTCTTTGAAATTTTTTTGGCAGGTGGTTAGCCTCCACCAGGCCGTGCACCCTCTTTTGGTTGTTCTATCTGTAAAATGGTTTAGCTATTGGTGACTGTTCACACACAGCCACCGGCCCTGTCCACAGGCTTTTTAATCTTAGCAGCACTTTCCTGGGCCTGTCCCGCCCACAGCTGTGACTCAGTCACAGGTACGGGAATGAAAAGCACCAGGTAAGTGCTGCCTCAAGCAGTTCTGCATTTGATGTGTGAGGCCATATGGCACCCCAAACAAAATATAATATTTAGTGTAGGACTGCCCCATAGGATTTGCCGTGACGTTGGCGGGGTGGCTCAAAACATTGCAATGTTTTGCCAAAAATCTCTAATTTATCAACAAATACAGTATAGAAATCGTGCTGGCTCCTTCTCTTTGAAGTTCTTGAAGTACTGGCTCCAGCAGCAGTGCACTCCTTGTGAATCTCCCCCAAATTTTTGAATGGCCTTTACTTCAACAATCCTATCAAGGCTGTAGTTATCCCAGTTACTTGTGCACCTTTTTCTACCACACTTTTTCCTTCCACTCAATTTTCCATTAATATGCTTGGATACAATACTCTGTGAACAGCCAGACCTGTGAATCAAACCATGACCTTTTGTGGCTTACCCTCCTTGTGGAGTGTGTCAATGACTGCCTTCTGGACATCTGTCAAGTCAGCAGTCTTCCCCATGATTGTGTAGCCTACTAAACCAGACTAAGGGACCATTTTAAACTCTTAGGAAGCCTTTGCAGGTGTTTTGTGGTAATTATTCTAATTTTCTGAGATAATGACATTTGGGTTTTCATTGGCTGTAAGCCCTAATCATCATTAACAGAAATAAACACCTGAAATAGATCACTCTGTGTGTAATGACTTTATATAATATATGTGTTTTTCCCTTTTTGTATTGAATTCCTGACATCAATTAACTTTTTGATGATATTCTAATTTATTCAGATGTAGTTTTAGATGTGTGTGAAGACACATATGTTTATGTATGTGCTCAGTGTACATGTGTGTATGCTATGTGTGTACATGTGTGTGTATGTGCTCAGTTTATACATGCGTGTGTGCTATCTGGATACACATATGTGTGTGTAACATACAGTGTGTGTCACATTATGTGTGTATACTAGGTGTGTGTACATGTGTTTGTATGTGTTCAATTTATACATGCGTGTGTGCTATCTATATATACATATGTGTGTGTAACATACAGTGTGTGTGTGTATGTAGCATCCACATTTATAAAGCTCAGCGTACACAAGAGTTCATAGATGTAAACATCTCGACAATCGCCCAATGAATGAAGAAAATGCTGTTGATTCATAGGGTGAATGTGTTTGATGGAAAAAGAATCATTGTTCTCAGCAGCACATCTCTCAGTGCAAACTGCATATTATAACATGATACTATATGGGGACAGATTGATCTACTAGTGATTGCTCTATCCTCATTATTTTTGCTCATCCTGTGTAAGAGGCCGGAAAACAAGCACCGATGGACATGAATATGGCGGATTGCACTAATTTAATGGTCTGAACTCAGTGTATATAAATGTAACCTGAATGTTTGAGTGTGATGGTGATAAGAGAGCATTTCGGGTCACACTTTAAAGTTTTGCCCAGAGCCCCACTTTGCCTAAAACCGGCCCTTGGTACAGTTACACCAGCTCTCATGTCTACAATACTGTATGTACATATTAGACCAGCAGGGTTAATGAAGAGCTTAGAGTAATAGTCAGTAATGAAAGCTCACAAGGAAATTAATTAGAATGCATTGGGAAGTCAGTTCTTCTTTCCAGCTGCCCTGGTGACATTTAATAAATATTCCAAGGGCAGCGTGGTGAAAAATGCTTGGAAATTAAATTTATATTATTTAATGTTTCTCAATTTAAAATAAAAATTGCCCTAACATGCAATGACATGGTTCAGTGAATCATGTGCTATCATAGTCTATAATAAAATGTACATGTTATGGAAATTAGATGAATAGTAGATGTTCTTTTGTTGTTAATGCTTGCTGTATAATATTTATTTGTTATAAATGGGACATACCTGGCTAGGGATGAGCGGACCTGTGGATGTTCAGGTTGGCTGGGTTCAGCCAAACTGAAGTTAAAAGTTTGTTTTGGTACCTGAACTTGACCCCAAACCCTGAACTTCATGGAAGTCAATGACCCACACTTTTGTGCTGTAAAATGGCTGTGAAATGGTTATGGTAAGGGCTTAGGTCCTGAAAAAGAAAGCAAAATGGGGGCTAGAGAAAGACAATTTCCCTGCAAACATTGCTTAAAATAACAGTAAAAAAAAAATAAAAAAGAATCTTGAACCAGAAGGTGGAGGTCCAAGTGCAGGAGGAGATTGAGGTGAACGTGGCAGTGTAGGAGGAAGAACCAAAGCAAGAGAAGATAGCCAATACTGTTTTGTTTTTCTTTTAATTTGTAGAGGTCTGAAAAACATTGGAAATGGCAAATAGAAAGAACAAGTTGCAGTGGAGTATAAGGCTATATGCCCACGGGACTCTGTACTTGCAGATTTTGCTGCTGAAAATCTGGATTTTTTAGATAAATCCGCAGGTTTTAGCAAGTACAGACACTCCCCATGTTATCCTATGGGATATGGGGAGTGTCTGTGTCCATGCTGCGGTATGTGCGGCTGTGGAATATGCTGCGGATGTCCTGCAGCCGCACATAACTGCATGTTATGTTGCTAGGTAAGTCGCATGAATGTCCACAGGTTTTCCTTCTGGAATCCCGCAGCTATGTTTAGCTGTGGATTCCAGGGAGCTGCTGCAGGAAGCTTGTGGACGTACCTTCGGATATATCTGCAGGTGAGAACTCCCATGGGCACATAGCCTAACAATGACTGGGAGTGGCTGGCATACTTCTCTAGTCAGCCAAAGATACGGACAAGTCCTTTGGGATCCATGCCTGGTTCATTTTAATAAATATGAGCGTGTCCACGTTGACAGTGGTTAGGCAAATGCATCTATCTGTGATCACATCCCCTGCCATGCTAAGCAAACTTTCCAACACCACACTTGCTGCAGGACAGGCTAACACCTCCAAGGTGTAAATGTGCTGCCCCCGTGCCGGCAGCCTGCTGCTGCTTGGGTCCGGGCCTTCCGATGGGTGGCAGAACCATAACTAAGTACATGGAGATTTGTGGACACATACTCCTCCACCATGTTGTTAAAATGCTGCCTCCAGCTAATGCAAACTATGCCAGATGGTGGTGCTGGATGTTGAAATTCTGAAATTAGGCTATGTGGGGCCCCTCTGTATACAGGCAGTGTAATATTCTGTGGGGCACTTGTCACAGGTGACTAGGGGTCACAGGGAAACCTATGCTGGCCCTAAGACTGGGGCCCCTGCACTCACCCTCACCCCAGACATACCCTTAAAGGTAGGGAGCCCCTGTGTCTTGTCTGGTCCTGACCTAATACCCCTGCACCACACCCCCCTCAACCAGGGGTTGTCTGGTCACAGAGTAATAAACCTCACACAAGAGAAATACAAGTGGGTAAAACTGAAACTTACACACACAGCAAATATCCACAGAGGAGAGACAAAAAGACACCAGAGGGAATAAACCAAACGGGAAGGAGAAAGTCACACCAAGGAACTTTCATTAAGCGCAAACAACAAATCGCTGGTAACCAAAAGGAAGATTACCACGGTTGCATGGATATTGCAACAGCTAAGCAAATGCTATTGTGGCACCCCTGAGGCTTCAGGCGCCACAGGGTACTGCACCCCAATAAGGAGCCCATCGTGGCAGAGAACGGTACCATGGGCAGCGCTTGAAAGACTTGTGAGTAAAAAAAGACCTGGAACCGCAGCCCCTGTCTCTGCCTCTCCTTTACCGTTACCGTCGCCCAGCACTGCGGTGCCAATAGGGACTACCACTACCCCCCTCCATCCTTAATCCTTCTCAACCTGTGGGGAGCGACATCATCCCAGCTGCACCTGACATCTGCCCCACTGAGAGACCCTGCAGCGGCGGTCCCCATCCTTGGCCGCGTACCACAGGTGGCGTCACGATCCTAATAGACTTTCCTAACCCCCAGCTACTACCTCCATCCTCCCTGCCACCCTCCAATCCTCCTTCCTGCACGCCATGCATGAAATACTTTTTCTAAAGATCCCTTTATCTATGCTAGTGTATACAGGGACAGTTAGGCAGGGTTTAGCAATATGCACCCAGGACTGCTCATGGTTCTGGGTGCATATTGGACCTGACAGGTTCCCTTTAAAGAAATCAGGATAGAGGTCAGAAAACAAGTTGTTTTTTAGGCGAAGTCAATAAATTCACGTTGCAGCTTAGCCGGATATATTGTGCTTTACAGTTTTTTAAACATATTCTTTAAAAATGTTCAAGATTGTAGGGTTTCTCTGAATACATAACAGCCGGTAATGAACAGTGTGAATGTACTGGATATTTGTATGTCACTTGCTTTAAAATGTAACAAAGCAAATTAGTAGATTGGCTGTAAAGAACATTACCAAGAATCAGCAGGCATTGAAGCTGGGATTAACAAAGAAACCTCAAGTCTTGATGCAGCTTTCAATTTTTACAACCTCCCTTTTTATTTTCTTCCATTGTGGAAATGGTACAGAAAAGAGAAAATGTCCACACTTAATGATTATTCTTAACATAGTCTTGTGGATCTGCACAACTCAATTACTGACAAGGCCCAAGTGCTAGATAAAGATGCTGTGAGGAATTTGAGCAAACAAACCAAAATGAAAAACAACAAAATGAGAGAGCAGCAGGTTTCATTGACTTTCTTTAAGGAAAATGCTTTGTGGCAAGATTATTGGGAAGCAATAAGTTGGTTATTATCTTCGGACTGCAGGGAGTCTGTTAAGCAACTGATCGGCAGTAGCTGAACTCTAAAGAAATATAGCGTATGTGCATTGATTGGATGGACACTTCAATAAAAAGTGCTATAGGTGTTAACCAAGTGAAATGGCTAATGGTCAATAAGGGAAACAAATGGACTGCCACAGTTTAGATACTTTAAGATACAGAAATGTACATTTAGATAAAGAGTATGCAAACCAGCACTACAACCTCTTAAACCCTTTCCATTTTTTCATTTCCGGTTTTTCCTCCCGTCACTATAGCCATATGAGGGCTTGTTTTTTGTGGGACTAGTTGTACTTTTTAAAGACACCATTACTTTTACTATTTAGTATACTTGTTTAGTTAAGTGGTGAAAAAGAATTTGGGAATTTGTAAATAAAAATAATTTTACTTGTGCTGCAATTTTCCATAACATTTTCAATTTTCAGGATCTGGGGCTACTGTATGTGAGGGCTTATTTTTTGCGCCTTGAGATGATGTTTTTTTACCAGTATCACTTAGTAGTAGATGCAATGTTTTGATCACCTCTAATTACATTTTATTGAAATGTTGCTGTAAAAAATCCCTAATTCTAGCATTTAGATTTTCCTTCTCGTTACACTATTTACTGATCAGATTAATTTAGTTGACATTTTGATAGATCGGACATTTTTGAAGACAGCGATACCAAATGTGTATTTGTAGCGCCCCTGAAGCCATCAGGGAGCTACAAGGTACTGCATCCCTACCAGGATGCAGGGCCCACCCTCCAGGAACCCAGAAGACCAGTGACGGTAACAACAAAAACATTCCAGTTAATCCCTGTTTTTCCCCAAACTCCCCATAGACTGGTGCCAGAGTAGGGTTGGACCTAATGGATGGACACCTAGAGGTGGAGCCGATCCAGTCCACTGGATGACCAGGTGGAAGGGGCAGACAGTGTACTGTCATTCGGTAGTAGTCGGTGACAGAGAGAGGAAGCGAGTGGACGCACTGACAGGAGTGTGACAGCGATCTGGCGGCTAGTTGCTGGTGGAGTATGGTGGAGTACTCCTGGAACCACAACGGGGAACAGAATCTTAGGTCAGGCAAACACTCCAGGCAGACCTGATAAAATCTGCACAGTGAGGGAATCACCAAGGACCTCACTGACCTTGAAGTTCGGGACTTAGTAGCAACAGGAGAACCGGGGAACAGGACCAAAGACTCTGACCCCACAGGGTTCACGCTACCATCATACGGACTACTGTTAAGAGACTATCAGGAGGCGACCAGCAGCATCTCCAAGCCATGAGGACCCATGTTATGAACACATTTGGACTGAGTTCCAGATTTGAGCTCCCTCTGGTTGCCAATGCTGGTAGTGGAGTTGGCTTGCTTGATAGAGGCCAGACAGCTGATGAGGATTGGAAGTCAGGTGGTTCTGACTGGCCTATATAACTGTAGTGTTCTCTTGTTCCTGGCTGGTGCTCAATGTTTCCTCCTGTGTTCTAGGACATCCTGAAGCCAGCCTTACCTTCTGTCTCTACCTGGACTCATTTCAGATAAGTCTGGTCTTTGTACCTTGCTGGTTGCTTCCATTTAATTGTTGTTTGCTGTTTAGGTACTAAGGCTTCATTTTCCGATTTTTCTTGTGTGGAGTCTGGGTGGAGTTGGATCATTCCCTGCTGGGAATGTCTGTATACCTTGCTTAATTTTTTGCAGTATATTTTGTTTTGTCATGCTTGGTACTGATTTCAGTCCCTCCTTTATAGTAGTGTTTTGCTTGGATCCCAGTAACACCAGAGTACTGATATAGTGGGGGTAGAGTCCATGTGGACTCAGTATTTTCCCATATCAGGCATGTTGGTATTTTCTAGGATTTTGCATGGCTGCAGACAGTGCTCTTTCCTATCCTTTCCTATATAGATAGTTTGGGCCTCATCTTTGCTGAATCTGTTTTCTTCCTGTGTATTATGTTTTCCTACAGCACCGTAATCTTTATATTTGGGGGGATATCTATATCTTTGGGGGACTGCTCTGAGGCAGATTAGCTTTTCTTGTATTTCTTTCTGCAGGAATAATTAGTTCTCTGGCTGTGTCGAGGCAAGTCCCTCGGCTACTTCTAGTTGTGTGTCAATGTGAGGTCTGCAGTCCACTAAGATTCCAACCACTCTGGTGACGCTCTGGGATTCCCAGTTTTTGTCCTTTTTCTGATCCTCCTCGGTCACTGAATCACAACAGACCCACCAACCAAAGAAAGGTGCAGGGGAAAGAAGCCACTAGGTCACTAAACCGCCACTGGGACTAAGGGTACCTGCGTGTTATGATCCGGAACCATGGAAGATCACAATAGATCATTGGCAAAAAGGTGAAAAGAGCATTGGCAACTAATCTGGCCACCATCCCCTTACTAACCATCAACATTAGAAGTAGCTGAGGGGTGAACTAACATCCTATGCACCGCGAACCCAGCCGGAGAACTAGCTATCGTAAAGGAAGGAAGGATGAATAACTCTGCCTCAGAAGTAGACCGCAAAAGGTATAGCAAGCACCCCACATTCAAAGACTACGGTGATATAGAAAAATACAATACACAGACGGCTGATAGGATTAGCAAAGGTGAGGCCCCACTTACTAAATGGGAAAGGAAAAGAAAGGAAAGGGGCTGATGGTGGCCAGAGAAAAACCCTACAAAAACCCAAATACCTGATAGTACTAAAAGGTCCTCAGATCGCACGATCTGGACTCCGTCTTATATCAGGCGCTCTTGTCAAACCAATAAACAGAAAACAGGAACAATTACAAATTCAAGAAGCAAAAAACACATGGACTTATAGGAGCAAAACTCCAAACATAGCCGCAGGGAGCTTCCCAGCTAAGCAACAGAGAGGGAAGATTCCTGCATGCAAGTAAACTGACAATAACCACAATAATTGACAACCCAGATAAGAATAAAATAACAAAAACAACATAAGAAAGAACCATGCACTTATCTGGGGTAGATGTGGTCAGAAGCAAGATGAAAAGGCTGGTAAGCTACAGGACAATGATAACCATCTCAGACTGCCAGCAGACCAAGGTTTAAATAGGCAGAGAGTTAGCAATGGAAACACCCTTTGCTCCAGCATACCTGGTCTCTGTCCAAACCATTCCTGGCCACAAGAGGGAGCCTCACAGCAGCAAAAGCATAACTGACATTTACAACACTTGCGGTCAGCACCAGCCTTCATCTGGTGACCAGTTGCCATCTGACTGTGAGTAATGGAACCAGTTACACTGCAACCCCTTGTGTGGCTTACCTTCTTTCAACACCCATCTACATCACCTATCCTCTGGGGCCTGGCCTTACTTGTGGAGGGCCTCATATCCAGGCTGCCACCAACACCAGCCCCAGTAGTGAAAACTGTGCAGCGGTGGCTCCATCTACATAGCTGCAACCTGCAAGTGGCATCATGCGATAAACTTTCATTTAAATTCCCATGTAACTATCCACCTTTTAAAAAGCACCCATGGCTTGAAACTGGGCAACGGCCACCAAGTGACATTTCCCCAGTTATACAACGCCCGCGACTGAGTACCCCATAACCCTGGGTGACACATATTTTTTTCATTGTTTTATTTTCAATAGGTCAAAAAGGGAATGATTTGAACTTTTGTGCTTTTTGTAATTTTTTTTAAATATTTTTAAAAGCTTTTTTTTTCTTTTTTTTTACTTTTTAGTATTTATTAGACTTGACTGTGGTTGTCTGTTCCCAGCTTCAAGTCTCCTACAGCACTAGTAAATATACTGGCCTTTATCGGCCAGTGGATTTGGAGAATCACAATCTTGATTCTTCAAATCCACTGGCGGATATATTTTGTAAAATGTCATGTACTGCATTTTTCTGGTACATTTTTCTGATAATATCTTCTCACCTGTGGCATAACTTCAAGCTCATGGTCCCCAATGCAAAAGCTCTAATGGGGCCCCCAATTATTGCAAGTTTCTAATAGCACTGTTTTTTTAAATTGGCCAAAGGGACCTTTTTTGGCCCCCCAGGCTCCAGGGCCAGGGTGTGATTGCAACCCCTGCACCTATTGTACTTACACTCCTGCTCCTCCTGGCTAGCATGTCAGTATATGCATGGAAGACTGCTAATAGTGGCAGACTATTGGCAGACCATGCAGCTGATATGGGGCCCATGAGATGGGAGGGTCCAGTGAAGTTCGGCAAAAATCCCCTTCGCTTAATCGTTGTTATACAATGGTTAAAGAAGGTTAACTCCTTGCTCCATTATACAGCCTGTTCATCTGAGCCTCAATGCAGCAGCCATGATTACTATGACTGCATAGATCAAGTATAACTGGTCCTAGTCTGTCAGAAAACTTTATATAAGACTTAGGCAGTCAATGATGGCTTGAAAGACTCCAAATTACAGCTAGCTATTAGTGGTGGGTAGTTTGTGAGTGAGTAGTTCAAAATGAACTACTCCTCAGAGTGAACTAGTTCATCTAGTTCACCATCCTGACAGAGATTAGTTCATTATGAACTAAACAGCAGTGTGAGGAGACAGTGATCCTCTACAGCTCCAGGAGGCTCCCTGCTCTCACACTGGCTCTTTATAGCTCCTGATGCTGGATAGAAAGGTAGTAAAACACTAGACCACACATCAAATACAAATATAATAGTAATAATAATATTAATAAAAACTGAAATTGCACAGTAGACAGACACAGCTCATATGTCTGTATGAGAGAGAGAGTTTCTGTGTGTGGTTCATGCCCCTCACCTGTCTGTGTGATAACATCAGCCTCCTGTAGAGGATCAGCCTCCTGTAGAGGATCAGCCTCCTGTAGAGGATCAGCCTCCTGTAGAGGATCAACCTCCTGGAGCCTAGAAGATCAGTCTTGCTAAAATCTTTACCACTGGCTCATGCTCTGTTCTGAAAATGGTGGCTGCTGAACTGCTTCTCAGCTCCCTCATACACATTCATTATGAGTCATTACTCTACACTACCACAGGGGGCACCGCTGGGCTCAGTGAGATGCATCAGACTGAATCAGGCTGTCCTGATTCATTCTCAATAGAACATTTAGTTCAGCAGTTCATTTAGTTCACAGGTCACATGATGCATTTCCTATCAGCTCCTCATAGGTTAGGGTCAGAGAAATAATGAACTAAATGAACTAATCTTTTGAACTAATCTTTTCAGTGAACTAGTTCATAGTGAACTAATCACCAAAATGAACTAGATTTCCCATCACTACTAGCTATGACTTCATAGAAATCTAACCTAGGTCTTTTCAAATAGTTCAAAAGCAAATTGCCATGGTATGTGGGGGTGGAGGAGACGTCTCACTGTCCACACACAAAAGAGAACCCCGTGACCTCACCCGTTCCCTTAAAAATGCTTTCAGACCACTTTTCTCACTTTTGATTCCACCAATAGGGCGCAACACTTTCTCTGCCTCAAATTTCTCTCTAGACCCCAGAGCTTAAAAAATATAACATGTAAAAAAATAGTAAAAATCATTATACTAGCCTCACTGCTCACCAAGACTTTTTCATGATCATGCTCAAAACCATCCTGGGTCTAGAAATCCTGGAAGTCTTGGCCAAGTGAATGAAGCCTGGGAATTTCAGCCGACGACGATCCGAAACTGCCACAAGGACAGGACAGGTGGCTGTGAGAAGCAGAAGGCTAGATAGGTAAGTAAAATGATTTTTATTATAATTTTGATGGCCTTTTATAGTACAGCAAAATGGCAGCCAGCGGCAAATGCGAATTTTGGGGACATTTGAGTCAATTGCACTCAAATTTATTTGTGTGTTATTTTCTTTATTTATGTGAGCTCATTGTACTGTAGGTGGATCATACTGTATGGTGGGTATGTGAGGGCATCATAACTTGTGGGGTAATCAAAATATGAGATGTGTACTGGGTGCATCATACTAGAGGGACTGTAGAGGCATCTTACTGTGTGTTTGGATCACTGTTAGGACCTCATAATAATGTGTTGGAACTGTGAGTTTATTGTTAAGGTGAATCCTTACAAAAGGTTCACGAGTTGCCTGCTGCTGACCTAATTAGAGTAGATTAGGTGCATGCATGGAAGAATCCAACACCATACACACACAGTTGAATGTGAAATCTCCCTTCGATCAGAGAACTGGCACCAAGAGAGAGAGAGCGGTTTATTAGTCATGCTGCATCTTATATATGGTAGGGGCGTAGGCATGTTCGGATATGCCAATTGGTCAGTGGGACAGTCCATGGGCTAACCATCTGTGATGCTGATGGGCAGGTCTATGACATTATTGGGGGGGGATCTTCGGTGATGCTGGTGTGCAGGTCTATAATGTCATCAGGGCGGATCCATGGGGACACTGGTGGGCCGGTCTATGATGTCATCATGGCAAATCCATAGTATTGCTGGTGGGCGGGTCTATGATGTCTCTGGGGCTGATCCATGGTGACCTGGTGGGCAGGTCTATAACATCATTGGGGGCCATCTTGGATGTGTCCCACACTATATTTGTAAAGTGGCTTATATAAGATGAATTGATTGCATTGAACATACTTCCCACAGTCCCCTTTATCAAAACATTAATTAAGTATTTGATGGAAATGCCCTCCTCAACAATATCATAATGTGGGGCTCACTCTGGGAGCCTCATAATGTGTGTGGGAGAACTATGGGGATATTATACAGTGTTGGGCTGCTGTGGGACATCGTACTATTTTGAGTGTACTGCAACTTGTCAGTATATTACTGTGCTGGGGAGCTGTGCTAGCATTATACTGTTTTGGGGGCACTGTGGGGGTATCATACTTTGCAGTGGCCAAAAGCTCAGTGCCGAATTGCACCACTCAATAAACTGATCTTGCACACTGGCACTACAGGAGCAGAAATTATTATCTGTAGACCTTCTAATCATCATTTAACACTAGAACTACTGGACTTGTGACACCTATATAGAAATACATAGTGCAAAGTAGTCAAAATGACTACCTCAGTAGTTCTAGTGTTAAAGGTAATGTGCACAGACAGACATGGTTAGTTTAAGACATCTATTATTTAAGAAAATATAATACAAACTTTATAGAAAATTTGTTTTGTAAAATAATAACTTAAAAAGGTCCATCAGATAGATTAGATGAGACATATTCATCACTCATTCCATTTTTTTTGTTGCCACTATGACATATCCGAAAAGAGCCTAACACTAGAGTTGAGCGCGGTTCGCGGTTCGAGGTTCTCCAGTTCTAGGCTCGAGTGATTTTGGGGCCTGTTCTAGATCGAACTAGAACTCGAGCTTTTTGCAAAAGCTCGATAGTTCTAGAAACGTTCGAGAACGGTTCTAGCAGCAAAAAAACAGCTGATTCCTAGCTGGCTTTCCGCTGTAATAGTGTAAGTCACTCTGTGACTCACACTATTATGACATTTCAGTGTATAGTGTGCAGGAACAGCGCCTTCAGATCACTGCTGTTTGTATAATGGCGATCGCCATTTTTTTTTTTTCCTTGTCTTGCTTCCCTAAGCGCGCGCGTGTAGTGGGGCGGGCCAGCATGTCAGCCAATCCCAGACACACACACAGCTAAGTGGACTTTTAGCCAGAGAAGCAACGGCATGTGTGATAGGATGTCCATGTCACATGTCCCTGCATTATAAAACCGGACATTTTCCTCCAGGACGCCATTATGTCTTCTGCGTCCTTGGTGTCAGACATCACTTGGGCAGCTGCGTCCTGAGTCCTATCGCTGATACAGCTGTATGCGCTCCATACACAGCGCTGGACAGCTTAGGGAGAGCACTTTCCATCAGTCCTTTTAAGGGCTCGTACCGGCAGGGTCAGAGCCATAGGTGACAGGTCCTGCAAACAGCGCCAGCGTCTGTGTAGCAAAGGTCAGGGATTTCGTCGCTGCATTTCCCCATTAGGAGGGATAAAAAGGCAGGCTTCCATTCCTCTACCCAGAGCCCCACAATCCTGGCACTGTACCCTCCTGTCCTCTGCACACTCCAACTCATTATAACTAAGCCATTATACTAGCAAACACTCAGTGTACCTAGTGGCATACTAAACGTGGCTATTGGACTTTGCTATAGTCCCACTAGTGCAAAGACATTTGCAGCACCTCTGCCTGCATTGCACACTCCAACTCATTATAACTAAGCCATTATACTAGCAAACACTCAGTGTACCTAGTGGCATCCTAAACGTGGCTATTGGACTGTTGTCTAGTCACACTAGTGCAAAGACATTTGCAGCACCTCTACCTGCATTGCACACTCCAACTCATTATAACTAAGCCATTATACTAGCAAACACTCAGTGTACCTAGTGGCATCCTAAACGTGGCTATTGGACTTTTTTCTAGTCACACTAGTGCAAAGATATTTGCAGCACGTCTGCCTGCATTGCACACTCCAACTCATTATAACTAAGCCATTATACTAGCAAACACTCAGTGTACCTAGTGGCATCCTAAACGTGGCTATTGGACTTTTGTCTAGTCACACTAGTGCAAAGACATTTGCAGCACCTCTACCTGCATTGCACACTCCAACTCATTATAACTAAGCCATTATACTAGCAAACACTCAGTGTACCTAGTGGCATCCTAAACGTGGCTATTGGACTTTTTTCTAGTCACACTAGTGCAAAGATATTTGCAGCACGTCTGCCTGCATTGCACACTCCAACTCATTATAACTAAGCCATTATACTAGCAAACACTCAGTGTACCTAGTGGCATCCTAAACGTGGCTATTGGACTTTTGTCTAGTCACACTAGTGCAAAGACATTTGCAGCACCTCTACCTGCATTGCACACTCCAACTCATTATAACTAAGCCATTATACTAGCAAACACTCAGTGTACCTAGTGGCATCCTAAACGTGGCTATTGGACTTTGCTATAGTCCCACTAGTGCAAAGACATTTGCAGCACCTCTGCCTGCATTGCACACTCCAACTCATTATAACTAAGCCATTATACTAGCAAACACTCCGTGTACCTAGTGGCATCCTAAACGTGGCTATTGGACTGTTGTCTAGTCACACTAGTGCAAAGACATTTGCAGCACATCTGCCTGCATTGCACACTCCAACTCATTATAACTAAGCCATTATACTAGCAAACACTCAGTGTACCTAGTGGCATCCTAAACGTGGCTATTGGACTGTTGTCTAGTCACACTAGTGCAAAGACATTTGCAGCACCTCTACCTGCATTACACACTCCAACTCATTATAACTAAGCCATTATACTAGCAAACACTCAGTGTACCTAGTGGCATCCTAAACGTGGCTATTGGACTTTGCTTTAGTCCCACTAGTGCAAAGACATTTGCAGCACCTCTGCCTGCATTGCACACTCCAACTCATTATAACTAAGCCATTATACTAGCAAACACTCAGTGTACCTAGTGGCATCCTAAACGTGGCTATTGGACTGTTGTCTAGTCACACTAGTGCAAAGACATTTGCAGCACCTCTACCTGCATTGCACACTCCAACTCATTATAACTAAGCCATTATACTAGCAAACACTCAGTGTACCTAGTGGCATCCTAAACATGGCTTTTGGACTGTTGTCTAGTCACACTAGTGCAAAGACATTTGCAGCACCTCTACCTGCATTGCACACTCCAACTCATTATAACTAAGCCATTATACTAGCAAACACTCAGTGTACCTAGTGGCATCCTAAACGTGGCTATTGGACTTTTTTCTAGTCACACTAGTGCAAAGATATTTGCAGCACGTCTGCCTGCATTGCACACTCCAACTCATTATAACTAAGCCATTATACTAGCAAACACTCAGTGTACCTAGTGGCATCCTAAACGTGGCTATTGGACTTTTGTCTAGTCACACTAGTGCAAAGACATTTGCAGCACCTCTACCTGCATTGCACACTCCAACTCATTATAACTAAGCCATTATACTAGCAAACACTCAGTGTACCTAGTGGCATCCTAAACGTGGCTATTGGACTGTTGTCTAGTCACACTAGTGCAAAGACATTTGCAGCACCTCTACCTGCATTGCACACTCCAACTCATTATAACTAAGCCATTATACTAGCAAACACTCAGTGTACCTAGTGGCATCCTAAACGTGGCTATTGGACTGTTGTCTAGTCACACTAGTGCAAAGACATTTGCAGCACCTCTACCTGCATTGCACACTCCAACTCATTATAACTAAGCCATTATACTAGCAAACACTCAGTGTACCTAGTGGCATCCTAAACGTGGCTATTGGACTTTTTTCTAGTCACACTAGTGCAAAGATATTTGCAGCACGTCTGCCTGCATTGCACACTCCAACTCATTATAACTAAGCCATTATACTAGTCAACACTCAGTGTACCTAGTGGCATCCTAAACGTGGCTATTGGACTTTTGTCTAGTCACACTAGTGCAAAGACATTTGCAGCACCTCTACCTGCATTGCACACTCCAACTCATTATAACTAAGCCATTATACTAGCAAACACTCAGTGTACCTAGTGGCATCCTAAACGTGGCTATTGGACTTTGCTATAGTCCCACTAGTGCAAAGACATTTGCAGCACCTCTGCCTGCATTGCACACTCCAACTCATTATAACTAAGCCATTATACTAGCAAACACTCAGTGTACCTAGTGGCATCCTAAACGTGGCTATTGGACTGTTGTCTAGTCACACTAGTGCAAAGACATTTGCAGCACCTCTGCCTGCATTGCACACTCCAACTCCTTATAACTAAGCCATTATACTAGCAATTTTTGCTGCAAGTTTAAGGGCCGTAGTTGCATTGTCAGGGATATTTATTCTTTATTATTCTGCTGTTAATAAAGCTAGACCACCACTGCAATCTACACCACCTCTCAATTTTTACTACCACATTTTCAGTGCACAATCTATTCACAATCAACATGAGTGGCAAAATGACTGATGCTGGTGGAAAGGGGAAGAGGCGTGGTGGAAAAGGCAAAAAAGGTTTTGTCCGTGGGGAAGGTGGCAAAGCTCCATTATCATCTGCTGAAGATAGAGCATCTACCAGCAAAAGTAAGATGTCTACTACTTACCGTGGACAATCCGATGTGCTCCCTTTTTTACGGACACGAACAACAGGAACAAAGGTAGATGATGGCCAAAAAAGGAAAATGCTTGAATGGATCTCAAGTGGTCCAACAAGTGCCCTCTCAGCCACTTCAAGTACCGCATCCAAAAAACACCAGTCCTCTGAGTTGTCATCCCAATCAAACTTGCTTTCTCCCAGCTCTGAAGTCTCCATCAGCCCTGCACAGTATGGTGGAACTGAGATGGCTGAGTCTGCAGAGCTGTTCAGTCACACTATAGCCTGGGAATTAGAGGTCTGCTCCCAAGCTACAGTGAGTACAGAACAGGAAATGGTCTGCAGTGATGCCCAGAACCTTTGTGACTCTGATTCAGGCCGTGAGGACCAAGTTTCGGAGCATAATGTTGACCCTTTGTCACAAACTGTAACACCTGTGGTTATAGACAATGAGGAACATACTGATGAAGATGAGACGCAGATACCCGATTGGGATGACAACTTAAATATTCGGTCAGGGCAAGAAGAGGCTCGGTCTGAGGGTGAGGGGAGTGCAAACACAACAATTGATGATGAAGTTCTAGATCCCACCTACTGTCAACCCACAGTCAGGCACTCGAGGAGGTCAACAGAGGTGGTGGAGGAGGATGCAACTGATGAAGAAGTTACCTTTCGCCTTCCTGGACAGAGTCGGAGTACTGGTAGCACGTCTACAACTGCATCCTCAGCCACCACTCTGCCTCTGAGCATTATTCGGGGTGGATCAACAGGTCGCATGGCCTCTAAGCCTTGCCTAGCCTGGTCCTTTTTTGACATAGAAAAAGATCGCCCAAATTATGTGATCTGTAAAATTTGTCATGGTTCTCTTAGTAGAGGTCAAAACCTCAGCAGTTTGACAACTTCTTCCATGAATCGTCACATGAATAAATATCATATGGCCCGGTGGGAAGCTCACCGTGCTGCAATGCGGCCTAGCGGAGCGAACCATCCACCGCCTGCCCCTTCCAGTGCATCCGCGCGCTCGTCATCTTCTAGGACTGTGGGGACAGCTGTCACACCTGTTTTTCCACCCACAACTTCCACCACTGTAACCGCAACAGGCAGTTTGCTTGGTAGGTCGTCAGTTGGTTTGGAAGGGGAAACAAGTGAGTGTGTACAGCTCTCTCAGACATCGATAGCACCAACGTTGGATGAAGGCAACATCATGTCTCCGCCAGCACTTTCCTCACAAACCTGCATTTTTCCAGGGGCACACTACTCAACACCGTCTACACACAGCAGCCAGATCTCTGTCCCTCAGATGTGGTCAAATAAAAGGCCACTTCCTGCGACCCATGACAAAGCGAAGAGGTTGACTCTATCCCTCTGTAAGCTGTTGGCTACCGAAATGCTGCCTTTCCGCCTAGTGGACACACAGGATTTTAGAGACCTTATGTCTGTTGCTGTGCCCCAGTACCAGATGCCTAGTCGCCACTATTTCTCTAAGAAAGGTGTGCCCGCGCTACACCAGCATGTCGCACACAACATCACAGCTTCCTTGAGAAACTCTGTGTGTGAACGGGTGCATTTCACCACCGATACTTGGACCAGTAAGCATGGACAGGGACGTTACATGTCACTGACTGGGCACTGGATAACTATGGTGATAGATGGTGAAGGGTCTGCTGCACAAGTCTTGCCGTCCCCACGACTTGTGTGTCAATCCTCTGTCTGTCCAAGTTCCGCCACTGCTTCTGCATCCTCCACCTCATCTGGGTCCTCCACCTCCGCCCCAAGCCTGCCTGGTCAGGCCACCAGCGTTCTCACAGCGCAAAAGGAATCACGCACCCCTCATTACTATGCTGGCAGCAGAGCGCAACGGCATCAGGCGGTCTTTAGCTTGACATGTCTTGGGAATAAGAGTCACACAGCTGAGGAGTTGTGGTCAGCTCTGCGGTCCGAGTTTAATAAATGGTTGTCTCCACTCAACCTGCAGCCTGGTAAGGCCGTGTGCGACAATGCTGCAAACCTGGGTGCGGCCCTTCGCCTGGGCAAGGTGACACACGTACCTTGTATGGCTCACGTGTTGAACCTTGTCGTCCAGCAATTTTTAACACACTATCCCGGCCTAGATGGCCTTCTGAACAGGGCACGAAAACTGTCTGCTCACTTCCGCCGTTCAAGCGCCGCAGCTGAGCGACTTGCATCGCTCCAGAAGTCTTTCGGCCTGCCGGTTCATCGCCTGAAATGCGATGTGGCGACATGCTGGAATTCAACTCTCCACATGTTACAGCGACTGTGGCAGCACCGCCGAGCCCTGGTGCAATACGTCATGACGTATAGCCTGGGCCAACGAGATGCAGAGGTGGGTCAGATCACCCTGATGGAGTGGTCTCAGATCAAGGACCTATGCACCCTTCTGCACAGTTTCGACATGGCGACGAATATGTTTAGCGCTGACAATGCCATTATCAGCATGACGATTCCAGTCATTTACATGCTGGAGCACACGCTAAACACTATTCGGAGTCAGGGGGTGGGACAACAGGAAGGGGATGAACTACAGGAGGATTCATATGCGCAAGACACAACAACATCACCAAGGTCCAGACGTTCATCATCACCAAGGCGGCAGGCATGGGACCATGGGGGACAGGGATCAACAAGGGCGCATGGTAGCAGGCGAGATGTTGAGGAAGGTGCAGGAGAACATGAAGAAATGGAGGACGAACTGTCCATGGACATGGAAGACTCAGCGGATGAGGGAGACCTTGGTCAAATTTCAGTTGAAAGAGGTTGGGGGGAGATGTCAGATGAAGAAATAACGGGTAGCACCTCTATGCCACAAACACAGCGTGGACTTGGTCCGCATGGCTGCGCAAGACACATGAGTGCCTTCTTGTTGCACTACCTCCAACATGACCCTCGTATTGTCAAAATTAGAAGTGATGATGACTACTGGCTTGCCACACTATTAGATCCGCGGTACAAGTCCAAATTTTGTGACATAATTCCAGCCATAGAAAGGGACGCACGTATGCAGGAGTATCAGCAGAAGCTGTTACTCGATCTTAGCTCGGCTTTTCCACCAAACAACCGTGCAGGTGCAGGGAGTGATTCTCCCAGTTGTAACTTGCCAAACATGGGACGGTCTCGTCATCTTCAACAGTCTACCCGTACCAGTAGGACCGTATCTGGTGCTGGTAACAGCAATTTTATGGAATCTTTTCATAATTTTTTTAGACCCTCTTTTGCAAGGCCACCAGAGACAACAAGTCTGACACATAGTCAACGGCTGGAGAGGATGATACAGGAGTATCTTCAAATGAACATCGATGCCATGACTTTGCAAATAGAGCCTTGCTCCTTTTGGGCTTCAAATCTAGAAAAATGGCCAGAGCTATCCATTTACGCCTTGGAGATTTTGTCGTGTCCAGCTGCCAGCGTTGTCTCTGAACGTGTCTTCAGTGCTGCTGGGTGTGTGCTGACAGATAAGCGCACGCGTCTGTCCAGTGACAATGTGGACAGACTGACGTTCATCAAAATGAACAAGTCATGGATCCAGAAGGAATATACTACCCCTGTGTCATTCTGGAGAGAGTAAATGCTTGTGGATTTGGAATGTGCTTGATGCAAATCAAAACATCCTGTTTGCAACTAGGGCACAACTGCTGCCACTGAAGGGGTGGGTGTGTGTGGGGCCCAATTTTTGGAAAAAAGGGAGACTCCGCTTGGAGTAACCCTTGCTTGCTGTGTTTTTTAAAAATGATCCAAGATGAACAGAGCTGGGGTCAGGAAAGACTTTGCTACCTACCCTGGTGTCATCCTGGGGACGGTTAATTAGGCCGTATTTTTGAATGTGCTTGATGCAAATCAAAACATCATGTTTGCAACTAGGGCACAAGTGCTGCCACTGATGGGGTGTCTGTGTGGCCCAATTTTTGGAAAAAAGGGAGACTCCGCTTGGAGTAACCCTTGCTTGCTGTGTTTTTAAAAGAAGCCAAGATGAACAGAGCTGGGATCAGGAAAGACTTTGCTACCTACCCCGGTGTCATCCTGGGGACGGATAAGGATGGCGTATTTTTGAATGTGCTTGATGCAAATCTAGCTGTGAAGTGTACAACTGGGGCACAACTGCTGCCACTGAAGGGGTGGGTGTGTGTGGGGCCCAATTTTTGGAAAAAAGGGAGACTCCGCTTGGAGTAACCCTTGCTTGCTGTGTTTTTAAAAGAAGCCAAGATGAACAGAGCTGGGATCAGGAAAGACTTTGCTACCTACCCTGGTGTCATCCTGGGGACGGTTAATTATGGCGTATTTTTGAATGTGCTTGATGCAAATCTAGCTGTGAATTGTACAACTGGGGCACAACTGCTGACACTGAAGGGGTGGGTGTGTGTGGGGCCCAATTTTTGGAAAAAAAGGGAGACTACGCTTGGAGTCACCTTGCGGTGTTTTACATGATTTTAGAAGGGCGTGCCATGCCTATATCTGTGTGTCCTCCTCTTTTTCCTTGTCCAGCTGTTTTGTTTTCGCATGAGTATATGTCCTTGTCACTTTCCCATGTGTTTGTGTTGTGTTGTGAGTTGTTTGTCACCTTTTGGACACCTTTGAGGGTGTTTGTAGGTGTTTTTATGTTTTTGTGATTGCCTGCCATTGTTTCCTATGCAGTTCGAGTTCAGTTCGTCGAACGTTCGACGAACCGAACTCGAACGGGACCTCCATTCGGCGAACCGACCTCGAGCCGAACCGGGACCGGTTCGCTCATCTCTACCTAACACTTTAAAGGGGGACACATGTGTACCTTTTTTTACCCGAGGCCAGAAGCACACAGGCTCAGAGTACCCATTTTCTAACACCCAGAGTGGGAAAAAGAAAAAGCAATATAGAGGAACAAGGGCTGGACTTAGGGTTCAGCAAAAAAGAAAGAAGGGGTCCACATTAAAATCTGAAAATATGGGCATTTTTAATCTATCTAGCCATACACTTTCCAAAGGGGAGCTAGAAATCTTCAGAAAAGGACTTTTGTTTTGTCCTGCAAAAAATTCGAATGACTTTGAGGTATATTTAGACTTCCAAAGGTTTGTCAGAAAATTGACCCTCACCCGCCACTTCCAGATTCATAAACACGACCATCATATTAATAGAGTGCCATCTGATATCTTTCATCACCCTGACTTTAAGGTCAAATCTAATTTTTGTCCCCTCCATAGTAAGGGACACTATCTAAAAACATATAATGACTTGGTCTTGGAGGACCTTAAAAAACTCATGCTCAACAGGGCCCCTTTCAAGTCCAATTTAAGCAAGGGGGAAAGGACGGCTCTTTTGGAGCTGAAAAACAACTCCGATTTAGTCATTAGGAGCGCAGACAAAGGGGGAGGTATAGTCATACAAGACAAAAAAACCTATATTTCTGAGGCATTAAGAAATCTTTCTAACCCGGCACACTAAGAGGTGGTTGATACTACCCAGTATAACCAATCAGTTGCAAATTACCAATTATTGACACAGGAGGCGACCCGGGCAGGGATATTAAATAAAGATGAAGTAAAATCCCTTGAAGTCAAGAATCCTAAACTACCTTTTTATTACCATCTACCCAAAATTCATAAATGCCTCCTAAATCCCCCTGGGAGGCCCATTATTTCGGGGATTGGGTCCTTAACGGAGAATTTGGCTGCGTACATTGACCAAATTATAAGGATACATGTCACAAACCTTAGGAGCTATTTGCGTGATTCCACCCACCTTATAAACTATCTTAAGGATATTATATGGAAGGACACTTTC
The DNA here is from genome assembly GCF_048569485.1 of Anomaloglossus baeobatrachus. NCBI lineage: Eukaryota > Metazoa > Chordata > Amphibia > Anura > Aromobatidae > Anomaloglossus > Anomaloglossus baeobatrachus. The sequence goes on from NC_134355.1 coordinate 142,247,354, forward strand.
CGCTTTGTAACATTAGATATTGCCTCATTGTACACTAATATATCGCATGTTTTGGGTCTTGAGTGCTTCAAGCAATTTTTGGCTGTGGACGACCGTTTACCAGAGGTACAGAAAAACTTTATTCTGGAGGGCATGGAGTTTATATTGTCGAATAATTTTTTCCCTTTTCAGGGCATACTGTACCACCAATGTTGTGGCGTAGCAATATTTGCAGTGTTGACCCTTCTTCTTCAGGACCTCTGCAATTCTCCCTGGCATGCTCTCAATCAACTTCTGGACCAAATCCTGATTGATAGCTGTCCATTCTTGCATAAGCAATGCTTGCATTTTGCCAGAATTTGTTGGTTTTTGTTTGTCCACCCGTCTCTTGATGATTGCCCACAAGTTTTCAATGGGATTAAGATCTGGGGAGTTTCCAGCCCATGGACCCAAAATCTCTATGTTTTGTTCCATGAGCCATTTAGTGACCACCTTTGCTTTATGGCAAGGTGCTCCATCATGCTGGAAAAGGCATTGTTGGGCGCCAAACTGCTCTTGGACAGTTGGGAGAAGTTGCTCTTGGAGGACATTCTGGTACCATTCTTTATTCATGGCTATGTTTTTAGGCAAGACTGTGAGTGAGCCGATTCCCTTGGCTGAGAAGCAACCCCACACATGAATCGTTTCAGGATGCTTAACAGTTGGCATGAGACAAGACTGGTGGTAGCGCTCACCTCTTCTTCTCCTAATAAGCTGTTTTCCAGATGTCCCAAACAATCGAAAAGGGGATTCATCTGAGAAAATGACTTTACCCCAGTCCTCAGCAGTCCACTCGCTGTACCTTTTGCAGAATATCAGTCGGTTCCTGATGTTTTTTCTGGAGAGAAGTGGCTTCTTTGCTGCCCTCCTTGAAACCAGGCCTTGCTGAAAGAGTCTCCGCCTCACAGTGCATGCAGAAGCACTCACACCAGCCTGCTGCCATTGCTGAGCTAGCTCGGCAATGCTGGTAGTCCGATCCCACAACTGAAACAGTTTTAAGATACGGTCATTTCTTTTGCTGGTCCTTCTTGGGCACCCTGGAGCCTTTTTGGCAACAATAGAAGCGCTCTCCTTGAAGTTCTTGATGATGCGATAGATTGTTGACTGAGGTGCAATCTTTGTAGCTGCGATACTCTTCCCTGTTAGGCCATTTTTGTGCAGAGCAATGATGGCTGCTCGTGTTTCTTTAGAGATAACCATGGTTAACTGAAGAGAAACAATGATACCAAGCACCAGCCTCCTTTTTAGAGTGTCCAGTGGTGTCATTCTTACTTAATCATGACTGATTGATCGCCAGCCCTGTCCTCATCAACACCTACACCTGTGTTAATGGAACAATCACTAAAACATTGTTAGCTGCTCCTTTTAAGGCAGGAATGCAATGATGTTGAAATGTGTTTTGGGGGTTGAAGTTCATTTTCTTAGCCAATAATGACTTTGCAAGTAATTGCTGTTAAGCTGATCACTCTTTACGACATTCTGGAGTATATGCAAATTGCCATTAGAAAACCTTAAGCAGTAGACTTTGTAAAAATTAATATTTTGTAGCATTCTCAAAACTTTTGGCCATGACTGTACAGTAGTTGTGACTCTCACAACTCGACTTGGTGAGTAATCCCAATTGTGTTCACCTTGTGTGTTTGGGAGTAAGACCCTATTGCTCTTTTTTTCCACAGCCTCTCCATAAAAGAGCCTAACAGGCATTTCCAGGCTGTTTACAAAATTATTGGGATAAATATGGTTAGGCATAAAATAGTCAAAGATTTGGGATTTGTATTTCGTAAGGCAGAGGGCTAATGTGTTCTAATATACTGATAGGATTCTTAACTACTTTACTGGTGTTCTAAGGTAATGATGGGATTAGTGCTGCTCATCTACTGATGTAAAGTATGGGATGAGTTTATTACTTGCTCTCCCAAGTATGGGGTTTGGAGGGGTTAATATTTCTGATGGTCTAGGATAGTGGAATAGTTAATTTCTATGGTGGTCCAAGGTAATGGAAAGGTTCAGAGATGACTCAGTAAAAAGACATCGTGCAAATGTGACTACTTCACAGGACCAAAATTATGTGACCAAGACTAAAGATCTTTTTGGAGTAAAATACCGTGAACAGATGACATAAAAATGCAGAAGCTTTTGTAACAGTATGCACAAACATTGTAATTACTGCACTTATACCAGTGAATGAAGCTGAACAGCTCTGAAAGAGACGTTCGGTCTGTGTGAACAACCCATGAAATATGATTAAGTGAATAATCTCTTGCATGAAAAATCAGAACACAAAGGTATTAAATGCAATGTACCATTGAACGTGATAGTCACAAAGGAAATAGAGATTGTACATGGAGAATAAAATTATGTCTAGGGAATTCTTGGCTGGAGAATTAAATCAGATCTCAAATACAGAGTGGAGATAGTTATAATAAATCTTTCCCAGAAAATTAACAAAGTGATTACATTTATGTGGGACAATATCAGCAGCACTTTAATGGTTATAGTGAAGAAAAACCTCTTAATCATCTAAATGTCAAACAATTTAAGTTCAACTCCTCCTGTTCTATATACCATAGTGTACACATGGTGGAGCCTAGAGATGATCACATCAGGCAAATTCAAATCTGGCTCTCCACACAATTTTGCTAGGGAAATTTAATTTGCGGAGAAGTTATCTGCAAATTTAATGTCCCTTTAAATTTAATGTCAGAGCATAATATGCTCCGGAGTCTGTCCCGATCCCATAGCATAATAACCATAATATGTATAAAAAAAAGTTAAAGATCCTTATACTTATCCCACGCCTCCCCACCCCCTCAGCTACTCACCTCCCCTTGTCCAGTCCTTGTCGCACCTTCTGATCGGCATCGGCAGCAATGAAATCCCCGAGGCTTTGGTTGCTAGATTCTGGGAGGGTTCTCTCATGTACCCGCACACAGTTACATCATAGTTCATGACAGTAGTATTGATAGGGTCAGAAAAATCAGGGGCCCAAGCCCCAAGACATGTTTTGCCAACTTTTCTCCCACCCAAACAAAAAATGTAACACCACAAATACAATGATAACTCTCTGAGTACACATTATGTAGTAGATGTCACGTGCAGTCTTATGTAACACCAAAGAAAACACATTGATATCTCTGAGTACAGATCATGTAGTTGATGTCATCTGCAGTCCTATGTAACACCACAGATAAAAGTGATACCATGTTTTTCCAAAAATAAGACCTCCCTCAAAAATAAACCCTAGCAGGAATTTTCATCATTTTTGGATGAAGTCTTAAATATAAGCCCTATCCCAACAATAAGCCCTAGTCACGGATCAATAACGAAGTGCCCATGCAGCTAAAAAAGCTAAAGACTAGTGATGAGCGAGTACTAAAAAGCTCGGGTGCTCGAGGCTCGGGCTGAGCATCCCAAGATACTCGTGTACTCGGCCCGAGCACCGAGCCCAATGTTATCCTATGGGAGACCCGAGTATTTTTCTGAAATGACCCCCGGCAGCATGTAGAAACCCTAAAAATGTCACAAAAGTCTCAGAAGAGTGCTCAAATGACATGGCAACAGCATGGGGAAGACCCCTTGAAGCATTTATCACTCAAAAGTCACAGCTGTGAACAATTTTGTCCGCATTTTACGCCATTTTTACGGACTCACCAGAAAACCTTCCAAAATGACACCAAAATGAATTTTCATGGCGGAAATGTTAAGGGCACATACCCAATAGTGAGATAGAGCTGGTGTATGTTACTTTTTGAGATTAATACATGAAAGATTTTACGTAAAACATTGTGTGGCACTCCGATGTCCAAAACGCACGTTTTGTGCTTTTTACTAGCGATGTCGGTCATTTTTTTTTTCATTCTATCTCCCGTCGGTCGGTCTCGCTCTGTCGGTCTCTCTCTGTCTTGTCTGTCCCCCTCTCACAGTCTGTCGGTCATTCTCCCCCCTCTCTCTTACTTACCGTTCCCCGATCACTGCCGCGGCGCTGCACAGCTGTGTTCACTAAACTCCGGTGGCTTTTCCTCTTTTGAAAAAGCCGGAGATTAAACAATCTCGTATTCCCTGCTTTCCTGCTTTTCGGCGCCTATGATTGATTGCAGTGAGACACGCCCCCACGCTGAGTGACAGGTGTCTCACTGCACCCAAACACAGCAGCCGGTGTGTGTGTGTATACTGTGCAGTGAAATAAATAATTAAATAATTAAAAAAAACGGCGTGCGGGCCCCCCAATTTTAATACCAGCCAGATAAAGCCATACGGCTGAAGGCTGGTATTCTCAGGATGGGGAGCTCCACGTTATGGGGAGCCCCCCAGCCTAACAATATCAGTCAGCAGCCGCCCAGAATTGCCGCATACATTAGATGCGACAGTTCTGGGACTGTACCCGGCTCTTCCCGATTTACCCTAGTGCGTTGGCAAATCGGGGTAATAAGGAGTTAATGGCAGCCCATAGCTGCCACTAAATCCTAGATTAATCATGTCAGGCGTCTCCCCGAGATTCCTTCCATGATTAATCTGTAAATTACAGTTAAAAAACACACACACCCGAAAAATCCTTTATTAGAAATAAAAAACACTAACAAAGTCCCTCATCACCAATTTATTAACCCCGACAAACCCTCCATATCCGGCGTAATCCACGGACCTCCAGCGTCGTGTCCAGCTGTGCTGCATGAAGGTGACAGGAGCTGCAGAATACACCGCCGCTCCGGTCAGCTTCACACAGCAACTGAGGTGAGTATAGCGATCAGCTGAGCTGTCACTGAGGTTACCTGGATCCAGCAGTGGATGCAGCGGTGGCCGCGGGTAACCTCAGTGACAGCTCAGCTGATCGCGCTACTCACCGCCGCTTCGGTCAGCTCCATGCAGCAATTGAGGTGAGTATAGCGATCAGCTGCTGTCACTGAGGTTAATCGCGGCACCGCTGGATCCAGCGGTGGCCGTGAGTTACCTGACTGACAGCAGCTGATCGCGCTACTCCCCTCAGTTGCTGTGTGAAGCTGACCGGAGCGGCGGTGTATTCTGCAGCTCCTGTCACCTGAATGTAGCAGAGCTGGATGCGACGCTGGAGGACTGTGGAGTACGCCGGACATGGAGGGTTTGTCAGGGTTAATAAATTGGTGATGAGGGACTTTGTTAGTGTTTTTTATTTCTAATAAAGGATTTTTCGGGTGTGTGTGTTTTTAACTGTAATTTACAGATTAATCATGGAAGGAATCTCGGGGAGACGCCTGACATGATTAATCTAGGATTTAGTGGCAGCTATGGGCTGCCATTAACTCCTTATTACCCCGATTTGTCAACACACTAGGGTAAATCGGGAAGAGCCGGGTACAGTCCCAGAACTGTCGCATCTAATGAATGTGGCAATTCTGGGCGGCTGCTGACTGATATTGTTAGGGTTGGGGGCTCCCCATAACGTGGGGCTCCCCATCCTGAGAATACCAGCCTTCAGCTTTATGGCTTTATCTGGCTGGTATTAAAATTGGGGGGACCGCACGCCGGTTTTTTTAATTATTTAATTATTTTACTGCACAGTATAGACACGCCCACCGGCTGCTGTGATTGGGTGCAGTGAGACACCTGTCACTCAGCGTGGGCGCGTGTCTCACTGCAACCAATCATAGGCGCCTGTGGGCGTGGAAAGCATGGAATATGAGATGGCTGTGTGCAGAGCACAGCGCGCCCGCCGGTATATAGGCTCGGTCACGCTGTGCAGGCCGGCCAATCACTGCAATTCCACAACTAACAGGGCTGTGGCATTGCAGTGGTCTGCAAGCCAATCCCTGCATGAGGGCTGGCTCTCAAAAGAGCGCCAACATGCAGGGATGAAGACCACGAGTACAGCACGAGTATCGCGAAATTACTCGGTACCCGCCGAGTAGCCCGAGTACAGTGATACTCGTGCGAGTACCGAGTAGTAACAAGCATACTCGCTCATCACTACTAAAGACTACTGCAGGACACTTCATTATAGAAAACAGACACCCGCAAAAGAGAGAAGAAAGAAGAAGTCCCCGAAATCATACTCACCAGACGTCACACTGGAGGATCTGACCTGTGGAGGACCCACAGACATCAAATCACACACACACATCAGATCGCACACACACATCAGACCGCACACATTCTCAAATATCAGATCACACACATCAGATCACACACACATCAGATCACACACACAATCAGATCACACACATCAGATCGCACACACACAATCACATAATTCTGGAATTTTGATTTTTTTTTTTCTCTTTCCACCGTTTATCGATCTAATTCATTTATTTTAGATTTTGAAAGATATTTTGAAAGATCAGACTTTTACAGCCACAGCGGAATCTAATGTGCATTTTTTATTGTTTTATTTTTAATGGGTCAAAAAGAGGGGTGCTTTAAACTTTAGCAATTTTTTAATATTTTTCAATTTTTTTTATTTTTTAATTTTTACTGAATTTGTCCCCTCAGAGGATTTGAAGCTGTCATCGTCTGATCACTTGTGCTATAGAGAACAGTGCATCAGCACTATTCTGTACAGTGAAAATACAGTCTCCTATGAATACACTAGCTATAGGCCTCGCTCACACTGGCATATAACTTGGATGAGTGCCATGTTAGGAAAAAAAGTAATGCATTCTGATCAATGTTATTCAAAGAGGCACTGTAGATCTGCATTTTTTTCTCAGCTGTACTCGGCCTGAGGTAAGCATACTGCATATGGTCACGTACAATTGCCGAGACTCTCCAATACAAGTCATTGAGTGTGAGATATGTTACCATTCTGTAGCACAGAACACTGTAAATGGTCATAGACTACATACCAAATTTCAGCCTATGTCCAGAGTAGAGCATTATATCTATATCTATTTATAACAGTCTCTCAATATGAGAATATATACCACCACCCACTACTCGGAAATAACTATGGAAATACTGATTCAAAATTAAATATGATAACCAATCCACAGAAGAGAATCAGAAACAGAGAGTAAAATAAATAATCTTTATGGAGACAAAAATTAAAAAATATGGTGTAATAACAGAAAGTTCAGAAGATGGAGTACCAGAGTAGCAGAGAGAAAAAATGCCAGGTGATCGCCGAAACATGCGTTGGTTGGGACCTGGTGCCATTCCAGCAGTGATTAAGTGCTTTAAGGTTGCTTATATTATTTCCTACATGCCATTTTATTGTACTTCCTTATCAAAGGGGCTCTCATACACTGGTCACTGAGTGATTGACACATTGTAACTTGTAACTTGTGATTAGGTATTTCCTATTGTATTATTATATCATTCCTCATTGAAATGGTAATCTCTACTGCCAGCCGGACTTGCATAGAATGAGCACGTTTATTCCTGGCTACAGTCCGTCACCCCTTTAGACTTAGAAAGCTCTGCCCCCTTTTGGGTAACCACCCCTTGGGATCTAACTAGGTAACCTGCGTCTGTACTGGCCTCACAAGTAATTTCACAAACTGGTCCATTACTGTCTTATCAAGTCTGTCTGTCAACAACTCCTGTTGCTGCCAAGAACCCATTGCCATCGCTGGCTCTCCAGAGACCTCAATCTGCTGGTCCCCTTTAGCTGCTGACCAACGTTCACCAACTACTCTACAGCTCCTCAATCTCATCCAGCCTCTGCCAAAAGATAAGCAAATACTCACAGACAGTGAGTATAATGCAGAAGATGTAAACTGCCCAGGCCAAAAAACTAATGCACTGCCAGAATGCAGCAAGACCTCCATTAAATGGAGACATCACAGGTGCAAAAGGAGCTTGATGGTAAAATTGCACACTTGTGGCTTGCATAGGTCACTGTTCACACATGCAGGTTGAGTGAAAACTGTGGAAAAAGAAAGCGCAATAGGGTCTTACCCCAATATATATAGGGTAAAGCAAAGAGTATACTACTCACCAATTAGGGTTGTGACAGTCACAACACCTATAGCAGCATGTAACACCAAGTCCCGGCAGCGGTCCCCAAGAGGCAGATAACAGAGAGTAATAGAGACGGGTTTCAACAGCCGCGCCAAAGGACTACTGGATTCTTCTCAGATTAATGTTTCTTTATTTCATGCACAGGTCAAATCTACGCGTTTCAGGAGAACACAGCTCCCTTCTTCAGGACAAACCAGCAAAGAATCATCAAATCTCGAGATTTGATGATTCTTTGCTGGTTTGTCCTGAAGAAGGGAGCTGTGTTCTCCTGAAACACGTAGATTTGACCTGTGCATGAAATAAAGAAACATTAATCTGAGAAGAATCCAGTAGTCCTTTGGCGTGGCTGTTGAAACCCGTCTCTATTAGTCTCTGTTATCCACACATGCAGGTTCACAGTATGTGGTAAGCAGCCTATTAGCTACGCCCATCCCAATAGATGGAAGTGGGCTGCGCCAGTACTATATATGTATTCCATGCAGGGACAGTGACTATAGTATGCAAGGCCTAACCAAAAGAGTCCTGGCTGCATCCTGTATAAAATGTTCTGTGTAAAAGGATTGGCCTGGGCAGTTTGCATCTTCTGCCATTAGTCTGTGAGTATTTGATTAGCTTTTGGAGGATTTAATTCCTCTTTTTTGTTGTTGTTTTTTTGCTCTGCCAAAAGATCCATCTGTTGGGTCAAGGCCTGCCACTCTGCTCACCCAGCTCTCCACCACTCCAGGAGTCTTCATGGACCTACCGATCCACAGACAAAAGCTGAATGCAGTGTGTAATGAATCTTCATGGATCTGCCGATCCACTGCAACCAACACTATGCGGCTGCTAGATGTGCCTCCTGGATACTCACTCTGCTTGCATCTCAGTTGCATTGAAGTAGCCATGGGAGGCACTTTGAATAAAATGTCCAGGCTGCTTTATTTATTCTCCATAAAATGTGCTACCAGTACAGGAGGTAAATGGCATTTCAATGCAGGAAAACAGACACATTCCCAACAAAGGGAATTCAGTTCAGTAAGTCCCAGCATAGAGATTTCTCACAGGAAGCTTTCTTACTGCTGCAAACTGACCCGGGTCAGTATATCCAACTCCCTCTCTCTAGAGGTTCATTCCTGGAGGTATCACAACACCTCCACACACAGACAATGCGCCAAAGAAACTGATACAATTTTAAAAGCATGAGATACACCATTGGATGTAGGTATGAAGATAGCCAGACCTGCCCATCTCTTTAGCTATCTGTAAAACCAGTTTTTGGAATGCCCTTATAAGCCTTGTGGCACTACAATTGCTAGAGCAGCAGGTTTACACCACTTTTATGATACATACCCTCCACCATGTTACATAGCTTTAATTATAATATTGGATATTTGTGAATTTCGATTACATTTCTTATATATCACCTACCAGGCACATTAACACAGTTAATAATTAGACCTTCCTTAGATGTTTTTAAATCCACACATAAAAAGTGCATTATTTCTATAAAGTCTTTCTCTTTATTTCAGTAGTGTAGATACTAGAGGGCCAGATGGGGTTGTCGACCAAGCCCCTTGATCTGGAGGGGCCCATCCGGAGCTACACCTAACCATAACTGTGTCAGCGTGCATAGCATGCTGATTCAGTTTGTCTCTGCGGCAGAGCAGGAAGAAATTGACTCCCTACACTGATACTCTCTGTTCCATAAGCCTCAGATCGCTTAAGGCCTTTGACCTATAGAATGGAAAGTCCAGGTAAGAGCGACACAATGACATCATCGTGCAATGCACAGGACATCAGAGTCCCAATGCAATGACATCACCACATCGGACTGCCTAGGATCTGCCACTGTCTGCTGGAATCATTAGTTAGGTGAGTATATCATGTTTAATTTTATTTTAATATAGTTTAAGCGTAATTATGTGTGGGTGCTACTAAGGAGGCCTTCACATATAGCTGGGACCACTAAGTGGGTTCTCAAACCTAGTGAAGATTGCTAAAGGAATCATCATACATATTGGGGGCTACAAAGTGGGGCCATCATACCTAGTGATGCCACTAACAGGGCCTTCATACATAGTGAGGTTATGAAGGGGGCCATTGTACAAAGTGGGTGCTACTAAAGGGGCCCTATGACAGTGTGCAGGCTACTAAAAGGGCCATAATACAGAGTGGGAGCTACTAAAGGGGACAAAGTGGACCCTCTGCCCTCTTACTGAATGGGGACTACTATGGATCCCTCCTACAGAGTGAGGGATATGGCCTTGCCCGGTTCCGTGACCCCAGCAGTGTCAATAAAGATGGGCATGGGGATGATGGGAGTAGTTGTTCGGGACGCCACCTGTGGTGTGTGACCAATTATTAGCCACCACTGAGGGACTTCTTTCTCTGCTGGGGCAGATGGTAATGCAGCTCGGGTGTTACAGCTCTCCCCAGGTAGAGCTAGGCCCCAGGGAGGATGATGGAGGTGGTAGTAGTCGCCTATAGCGAAGAGGCATGACATTGAGAGCGCCGTCAGTATTGGGATGACACAGGGATGACACAGAGGGGGTGCAGTTCAAGTTCTTTACTCACTGGACGCACACCACCGTCAGAGTACCAGGCTGCGCTGTGATGGGTTTCAGCTGATCCCGAATACTTAAGAGGGCGAGGTCGGTGTTTCCTTCTGTGCGTCACCTTTTGACGGGTTCCCTCCACCCCAGCTCCTGGGACGTGGAACAGGGCTCGGGTGCCTTGTGCACTCCCCGCAAACCCTGGGATCCCCCTTCTTTCCTAAGAACCTGGGTCGAGCTCCCAGCTCCAGATCACGAGTCCCGAACTGTCCTTTTCTTCTTATCTCCTCTTGAGTGTGACCTGGTACTTGCTGCACCCTGAACAGACTGACTATTGTGTGAGATGGCTCCTAACTACCCCTGTTGGTGCCCCGCCTCCCGGGTTCCTGAACTACTGGGAAAAAAAGTCCCATAACTCGTGATAGCCACCCCAGCACCTACCCTAGCCCAGTCCCAGTGGAAGAGCTCCCGAGTTATATGTTGGTTGAGTGTGTTGTTGGTGGTGATTACCGGTAACGACCTCCTCCGTATCTAAGATGAATACTGCACCTTGGGTGAAGTGAGAGAGGGGAGCCAGCACGATCTGAAAATGGCATGCATCATATAAAAAGTGCAAAGTCACAGATGTCCAACTGTACTGTAATATAAATGAGATTTTTAGCAAAATTGCTAATAATCTCATTTTTTTTATTATAGTACAGTTGGAATAAATCTGGGAATTTTCACTTTTTATATGATGCATGCCAATTTCAGATCGTGCTGGCTCCTTTTTCTCTGTTATGACTGTAGTTATGCTACAATTCTGGTGACTGACCATCACCATACCATGCACGCCTGATTTTGGTTTGCAATGTATTCCTCCTGTTGGTAGCTGTTCAGATTCAGTTACCTCACCCCTTTCCACAGGCAATGCTAATTAAGCACCATTCTTGGATCTGGTCCGCCTTTATCAATGGTTGCTGTCTGACACTGGGAGGGTCAGTTCTGATATAGTCCTGGTATGTGTAGAGCTTGCTCCACATGCTGGGACCTGGGTTGGTCTCTATCCACAATTGCCTTTTTTGCAACATGGAAGCGGCTATATACAGGTTACAGGTATGTGTGCTCCATTATGGTTCTGCTTTTAACTTTATCTAGGAGACCGCATGGCACATGAAATACAGAATATAGAGTAGGACCCCCCTATTGAGATTTGCCGTGACGTTGGCAGGGGTGGCTCAAAAAATTGATCAATTATTTGCTAAAAATCTCATTTTTTTTATTATAGTACAGTTGGAATAAATCTGTGAATTTTCACTTTTTATATGATGCATGCCAATTTCAGATCGTGCTGGCTCCTTTTTCTTTTTTTACCTTGGGTGAAGTGCAGTAGCCTGTGTCGCCTGAAGCTGCAGGGGCACCACACCCTCCTACAGAATTAGGACTATGAAAAGGCCCTCCTACATAGTGAGTGCTGCTAATGGGCTCTTGATACGCATTGAGGGTTACCAAAGGGGTTACTATACTGTGTGTACTACTGTGGAGGCCATCATACAGTTTGGGGCCTACTGTTGGGGCCATCATACAGTGAACAGGGCCATCTTACAGTGTTGGGACTAATGTTTGGCCATCATACAGTATGAGGTCATGAGAAAATGTGGGTGCTACTGTAGGGACCATCATACAGTGTAAGGGCTACAGCATTGCCATCATGTATTGTGGGGGCTACTAATGGGCTATCATACAGTTTTGAGGATAGTGTGGGGCCCGTTATACTGTGGGGCTACTGTATCATACAGTTTTAGGAGACATCATAATGTAGGGACATTATACTATGTAAACAGGAGCTTTTGTGGACATCATATCATGCTGTGTATACGGAAACCTAGGGGATATAACAATGTATGGAGGAGAGCTGTGGGGACATCATACTGTGTAGAGGGGAGCTGTAAGGACATTAAATTGTAGTGGGGATCTATGAGCCCATTATACTGTGTACAGAAAGTTGTGTTTACTTTGTATAGGTGAGTTATAGAGACATCATGCTGTGTATAAGAGAGCTGTGGGGACATCATGCTGTGTATCGGGGTGCTGTGGGGACATCATATTGTGTATTGGGGAGTTGTGGGCCCATTATACTTATACTGTGTTGAGCTGTAGAGACATCATGCTGTGTATAAGAGAGCTGCGTGGGCATTATACTGTGTATACTGTTTATAGAGGAGGTGTAGTGATATCATAATGTTTATATGGGCACTACGTTGACAATACTATGTAGAGGGGAGCTATGATGACATCATACTTTGTAGAGGAGAGCTGTGGGAAAATCATACTGTGTAGAGGGGATCTATACAGAGTAAGCCTCTGAGGACATTATTAAATGTTAAATGGGCACTAATCATAAGCAAGCACTGCTCAATACTCAATTGAGCATCAGGGTCCTTTGGTGCACTTGGTGTTTAGCCGAGTATCGGGAGTGTTCTGTTGTGTCATTTGTGAAACAAATGAGCACAAAATACAGGCTCACTTCCCTGAATGAGCTAGCACCAGTGAAAGTCACTTGAACTCTTTTGATGACTTTTAGTGGGAGTAAAAACAACATTTTTGGAGGTTGTGTATCCTAAAAAAAACTTGCCCTCCCTTCCCAGGTAATGCTCTATTTATGGCTGGCTGTATGTAGGCGAAGGTACAAACTGCCCAATCACTGATTCCATAATACTCTTTACTTGAGTTGAGTCTATCCAAGCAACTCACCTTCTTGAGTCGAGTAAAGAGCACTCGAGCATTGTACTGTTCACTCATCATTGCGAGCACTGAGCACCGAGCATTGTACTGCTCACTTATCACTAGTGGGCAGTTTTTGTTTTAGGTGAACTTAGGGTATTGTGACTGTCAAAGATACATTTTATTACTTTCTAGGGGACAAAATGTAGGATGACAGCAGGATGGGGAGTTTGTGCAGGCTGGGAATAGATGGGGACGGTGCTGGAAATATGAAAAGTCAAATGCGTCTTTTGTAATCTCTGGAGACGAGTGTTTGTTGGAGAAGTTGTGGTATCAGACTGAGCAATATGGAAAAGATTTGAAAAATGGACGTCTTCATCAGAAAGAACGTCAGCTGTAAGTCACCATTTATGACTGTACTGTAATCTTTTATATGTTCTGCATAATGCATAACTGGTATCTACCACTATATGGTCACCATAACTTGGTATTATTAGTGTTGCTTTTTATATTGATTTACTTTCCGTTACAGTGCAGTCATCTGATTCTCCTATACCCTCTATTTAGGTGCCCCACCATAGTTATAATCAGGATTACTTACTTAGGGGTCCACTCAAAAGTCCCTCTTCCCCAGATAAACTTCCTTTATTCCTATGAAGGTTTTGCAAGAAAAAAAATCACTTCACAACAGCATGTACACAGGCGTTCCATGAGTTACCATTTTCTTGAAAATATAGCATGGATTTGAACATAACACTTCCATTTTATTATGATCCTAGTTTATGAGAAGTACTCTGAAAAATTATACTTACACTAGGAAATGAATACTTTCCATATAATATGAGATATATGTTGAAAAAATAGATACTTTCCATTAGAATATGAGAAAATAATTATCCTAAAGGTTTTTCTTGAGATAGTGCAGATATTCTAACATAATATGAGAACAGAAAAAACATCTCTATTATTTTCGCCCATTACGATCTCAAACACTGCAAAATTCCAGATCATTCGCTTAGGTAAAGTGAAAACGAAATTGCTGCTATATGAAAATGTGTTCCATCATTAAGGATAAAAATAGCTCTAGTTATCTCCCACATCACTATGGCTCATTTACTTTTTCTTGAATTCAATGAGCAAGAATATTATTTAGATGCTAATTATACTGCTGAGCAACTTAAGTACAATCTACTTTCCAGTGGCTTTTTAGCAGGTTTGGATACTGCAAGAAGCTTTTTTGCTTTTATAATTATGTTAAAATATTCAGGGCTGGATTGAGGGATGAAGGGATTAGCTTGTTGCTTATGGTGCTATTGGGAACAAGGCACGATTGCCTTTATATTTCTTGACACCACATCTGTGTATCTGGTAATGCTGAATGACAAACAATAAACATGATTATTTCGCCTGTATCTTAGGTTTTGTCTGTTAAATGGCCACATTGTGAACATGTTCCTATACATTGCATGTATACCAACTTACACCCTGGCTTATTTCTTTGGTTTTGCTTTAGTTTCTTGTACTTAGAAGAAACAGGGGTGCAGACCCTTTTCTGAGCTGGTTATTCAATTTACATAGCTTTCATGGCTGGGTGTCTGGACAGTCGAGCCCCAGTCCAGATCTGCATCATCTATAAATGAGGTTGTCTGACACAAAACTAAGCTATTCCACTCAGACAGGGATGAACAAACCAGGAGAGATGTAATATCTGTAAAAAAAAAAACAGGTCCTGAGTCAGACTAGAAGAAGCTCTAAATCTAACCCTTATTTTTCCCTGCCTGACCATGGAAGTAGGCACCTTAAGATAATGAAATGATGAGCCCACTCAATGTTGGCTGAAACTGAGTGACCTTACCTGCATCCTCAACTACAACTATAAACAAAGCGTTGCACTCAACAACTATTAACATAAATGAAGTGGTGCACACAGGTAGAGGATGAGACACAGGGCTAAAGACGTGTAAACACAGTCATGTTATGGAGGAAAACGGAGGAAACTCAAAAAATTCACGAAATGCATGGAAACCCCTCAAATCACAAATGTAAAAGAAAAGGAAGAATTTTGGGAAGGGAAACACAAACAAACCGCAGGGAAAAGCTATAGTGGTTATTCTGCCAGATATCCTTAACTGAAGACCTGGGAATCCAAACATCCATCTATGCAGGAATATAGCCAGCACTGAATGTATGTCCATGGTGAGTGTATATATATAAACAACCACTCCCAAGACATGATAGGACAAACTAAACAAGGAAGTGAACACACTTGAGTAAAAAATAAAGCAAAAAGGAAAGAAAAGACAAGGCAACTAACAGCAGTTGGACTGATACAAAACATTCTGTGGTTCCACGGAGAGGGAAACTGACCACACAACCAAATGTCCCCAGTTCAAGCCTTGGAGTTGAGCCAAGACAAGATTTTAATATTAGTGGATAGTAACATCCAGATTGGGGTACACCTTGTCACAATGGGATGGCTTTTATGCTTTTTTGATCTCAAACAGTGTTTAATAAATACCTTATATTATTTATACAGTATGTCACAAAAGTGAGTGCTCCCCTTACATTTTTGTAAATATTTTATTATATCTTTTGAGGAAACAACACTGAGAATATGACACTTTGATGCGATCTAAAATAGAAGCCATGTATGTAGAGATGAGCAGATCTGTGAATATTAGGATTCGCTGGGTTCTCACGGACTTGGAAAAAAAAGTGTGGTTTGGGAACTTGACTTGACCCAAACTTGACCCCAGACAACGAACCCCATACAAGTCAATGGAGACCCAAATTACTGTAAAATGGTCATAGTAAGGGCTAAAGGGCTGCAAAAGGAAGCAAAGCTTGACAGTTATACATACCATGTTTCCCAGAAAATAGCACAGCAGTCAGACTCTTTTCCACTTGCCCCTCCCACACTCTGTGCCAACATCTGTTATTGGTTACAGACTGCTATACATGCCTGCCACCCTCTGTATCTATGTCACAACCAGTGTTGGTAAAACATACAACTATGGACTACAACCCCTAGCTGTGTGCTTTACCTTGGCTGGATATCAAAAATAGAGGGTAATCTACTTCATTTTTTAATATATTTAAAAAAATTAAAAAAGTGGCATGGAGTCCCCTTCATTTTTGATAACCAGCCAAGGTAAAGTGGCCATACTAATTGTCCCTTCCCAGCCTAAAAACAGCAGCATGCAGCTGCCTCAGAATTGGCTTATTCATTAGATGTGCCAATTCTGGAGCTTTACCAGGCTCATCCCGATTGCCCTGGTACGGTGGCAATCTGGGTAATATATGGGGTTGATAATAGCTGTTGGAAGAGCAAATAACCATGGCTCTTCCAGTCCTGATAATACCTGTCCCCAGGAGTGCATTTTACCTTTGCTATTTACCATAAATGGGGGGGGGCTTGCCATTTTTTTGGTAAACACCCAAGATAAAGTGAACAGCTGGGTAAGGTTTTATCAGGGTGGAAAGCGTCATGGTTATTGGCACCGCCCAGCAAAAATAGACCAGCCTGTAGCCACCCCAAAATTGGCGCATCACATTACATAGTTACATAGTTACTTAGGTTGAAAAAAGACCTAGGTCCATCTAGTTCAACCTTCCTCCACCAGTTCTACATATGGTCACTAAGTCATTTATAACCAACGATGTTGTGTGCACTGAGGAAATCATCCAGCCCTTTTTTAAAAGCTGTTATAGTATCTGCCATTACTACCTCTTGTGGTAGGGCATTCCACAGTCTGACTGCTCTAACTGTAAAGAACCCTTTCCTATTTAGCTGCCGGAATCGCTTTTCTTCCACTCACATTGTATGCCCCCTGGTCCTTAGTATTGTCTTTGGAAGAAATAAGTCATGTGCCAGTCCTTTATATTGACCACACATGTATTTATACATATAAATGAGATCTCCTCTGAGACTTCTTTTTTTTAAGCTAAACATATCTAACTTTGTCAACCTGTCATCACATGGGAGGCCTTCCATTACTTGTAGTAGTCTAGTTGCCTGCCTTTGAACTGACTCTAACTTCTGAATGTCCTTTTTTAAATGTGGAGCCCAAAACTGGATCCCATATTCCAGATGTGGCCTTACAAGTGATTTATAGAGAGGTAACAATACGTTGGGATCATGGGATCTAATCTCTCTTTTTATACACCCTAAAATCTTGGTTGCTATAGCAGCTGCTGCTTGACATTGAGTACTGTTGCTCAGCTTATTTGTAATGAGAATACCCAAGTCCTTCTCCTGTTCTGTAGTACCGAGTTTACTTTCATTTAATGTATACACAGTTATAAGATACTCCGTCCTAGGTGCATTACTTTACATTTATCAACATTAAATCTCATTTGCCAAGTATCTGCCCATTCTGACATCTTATCCAGATCTTTTTGTAATATTGTACTATCAAGGTCGTTTTTTTATATCCTACATAGTTTGGTGTCATCAGCAAAGACAGACACTTTACTATCAATCCCATCCACAAGGTCATTTATCAGAGATTAAAAAGAATCAGTCCTAGCACAGAGCCCTGCGGCACCCCACTGCTGACTGTAGCCCATTTAGAGAATGTACCATTTATGACTACTCTTTGTTTCTTATCTTTTAGCCAATTCCTTAGCAAGTTTCATATAGTTTCCCCTAGTCCTTGCTTCTGGAGCTTTAGTATAAGGCTAGTATGTGGTACAGTATCAAATGCCTTTGCAAAGTCCAAATAAATCGCATCAGCTGCATTACCAATGTCAAGGTTTGCACTTACCCCTCATAGAACCTCCAACAGGTTGGTTTGACATGACTTATCTTTCATGAATCCATGCTGTTTGTCTGTTATTATATTATTTTCTGCAATATATTTTTGCATGTCATCCCTTAAAATGCCCTCAAAAACTTTCCATACTACTGATGTCAGGCTTACTGGACGGTAGTTGCCTGGATCTACCCTCTTACCTTTCTTAAAAATCGGTACCACATCAGCAATCCTCCAATCCTGAGGCACCATCCCTGTTACAAGCGAGTCTAAAAAAATGAGATACAGCGGTCAGTTGTTTACGGAGCTCAATTCCCTCAATATTCGTAGACGAATGCCATCTGGCCCTTGGGATTTTTCAATGTTTAATTTACTCAGACCTACTAGGTGCACTTCTTCTTGGGTTAAACTAATTATATCAGGTGGTGAACTTTGATTTTTAACTTGTTGAATGATCCCTGGTACAGTCAGTTCCTTGGTGAACACAGATTAGAAATGCCTATATGATATCTCAGTCTTTTGTTTGTCCTCTATAATTAACTTATTAATATATGTTAAGAGGCCAATACTATCCTTTGTTTTCCTTTTGGAATTTATGTATTTAAAAAAGATTTGGGGATTTATTTTAATGTCCTTGGCGATTTTTATTTCAGTAGATAATTTGCTTGCTTGATTTCTTTTTCACATTTTCTATTGATATCTTTATACTTCTGAAATGCTATTTCTGTATTCTCAGGCTTTAAGATTTTAAAAGCCCTTTGTTTTTGTTTTATCATACTTTGTACAGTCTTATTTATCCATAGTGGTTTCTTTTTATTCCTGGACATTTTATTACCAGAGGGTATAAGTTTTACAGAACTCTAGTAGTATATCCTTAAACTTACCCCATTTATGTTCACTATCCCCAGTTACCATGACTTTGTCCCAATCTACTTATTTAAGCTCTTCCCTTAATTTGTTGAAATCAGCTTTCCTAAAATTCCAGGTTTTAGCATTTCCCCTTTGAAATGTTCTATTGAATATTACTTTGAAGCTCACCATATTATGATCGCTAGTAGAGATGAGCGAACCGGTCGCGGTTCGGCTTGAGCTCGGTTCGCCGAACCGAGGTATTGTTCTAGTTCGGTTCGGCGAACCGGTTTGTTGAACCACTCGAACCCATAAGAAACAATGGGAGGCAATCACAAACACATAAAAACACATTATAAATGTACACATACAGTTAATAAACATTGCCATAACACTTACCGGTGCCCGCGATGCGTCCTGCACTCTGTCTCCTGTCAATATTCCTTCCGAGGATTGCTGCGTCCCCCCGATAACCAGCACTGACAGGACCTTCTGTGACGTCGTCAAAATAGCCATGTGACCAGTCACGTGACTGTTATCTCATTAGCTAGAGACTGGTCAAATGACTATGACGCGTCATGTAGGACCTGTCATTGCATCTCTCTGTTACACGGTGCACATTTGTGTATCGCCGTATACCGGCAACATGCTCTAGCACACGGTAGAATCCCCGTTCTGCTTCCCCGTTCTGTTAGGGACCGGCTGACACAGCCGGTCAATAACGGAGATCACCGTTGCCATAGCTAACCGCGGCTCCGGGAATCACATGGTCGGAGCACCGTTGCTATGGTAACGCGTCTGTCAGCGGTAATGTTACCGCTAATAGCCAGCAGCACTGATCACTCATGGAGTGAAGGCTGCACGGGAAGCAGCGTCTTCCCCCATGCAGTGCTGTCTGATGTAGTAGAGCTGCATGTGTTGAACGAGAAAGACAGAAGAGCATGGATTGTGGAGGGTTTACAGTGAGTAATAAACATGGAGTCTCTAATGTGTCTGTGTATTTATTTCTATTAAAATATTTTTTCTCTGTGTGTTTTTTTTTTTAACCCTTTATTGGAGATTCTTAATGGCCGGGTCAAACTTGCCTGACATTAAGAATCTCTGACCTAATACTAGCTAGTAAAACAAAGCCAGTATTAACTCATTATTACCCAGCAAAGCCACCAAGGCTGTTGGAAGAGTTGGATACAGCGCCAGATGATGGCACTTCTATGAATGCGCCATTTTCTGGCGCGGCTGTGGATTGCAATTCGCAGCAGAGGCGCCCAGAAACCTCGGACTAACCTGTGCTGCAGATTCCAATCCCCAGCTGCCTAGTTGTACCCGGCTGGACACAAAAATGGGGCGAAGCCCACGTCATTTGTTTTTTAATTATTTCATGAAATAAGTGAAATAATTAAAAAAAAAAACGAACTTCCCTATATTTTTGGTTCCCAGCCGGGTACAAATAGGCAGCTGGAGGTTGGGGGCAGCCCGTACCTGCCTGCTGTACCTGGCTAGCATACAAAAATATGGCGAAGCCCACGTCATTTTTTTGGTTGGCAAAAAACTCCTGCATACAGTCCTGGATAGCATATGCTGAGCCTTGTAGTTCTGCAGCTGCTGTCTGCTCTCCTGCATACACTAGTGAATGGAGCATGCTGAGCCTTGTCGTTCTGCAGCTGCTGTCTGCTCTCGTCCATACAGACAGACAGCAGCTGCAGAACTACAAGGCTCAGCATACTCCATCCTGGACTGTATGCAGGAGTTTTTTGCCCCCTGAAAAAATTATGTGGGCTTCGCCATATTTTTGTATGCTAGCCAGGTACAGCAGGCAGCTACGGGCTGCCCTCAACCCCCAGCTGAATATTTGTATCCGGCTGGGAACCAAAAATAAAGGGAAGCCCTTTTTTTATTATTTCATGAATTTCATGAAATAATTAGAAAACAAATGACGTAGGCTTCGCCATATATTTGTGTCCAGCCAGGTACAACTAGGCAGCTGGGGATTGGAATCTGCAGCACAGGTTGGCCTGAGCTTTCTGGGCCCCTCTGCTGCGAATTGCAGTTTGCAGCCGCCTCAGAAAATGGCACTTTCATAGAAGAGACATCTTCTGGCGCTGTATCCAACTCTTCCAGCTGACCTGGTGACGGGTGGTTCGCTGGGTAATAATGGGGTTAGGGCTAGCTGTATATTATCAACTGAAATCATTATTACCCAGCGAGTCACCGGCATCAGGGCAGCTGGAAGAGTTGGATACAGCGCCAAATGATGGCGCTTCTATGGGAGCGCCATTTTCTGGGGCGGCTGTGGACTGCAATTCGCAGCAGAGGGGCCCAGAAAGCTCGGGCTAACCTGTGATGCGGATCCAATCCTCAGCTGTCTAGTTGTACCCGGCTAGACACAAAAATCGGGCGAAGCCTACATCGTTGTTTTTTTTTAATTATTTCATGAAATTCATGAAATAATTAAAAAAAGGGCTTCCCTATATTTGTAGTTCCCAGCCGGGTACAAATAAGCAGCTAGGGGTTGGGGGCAGCCGTACCTGCCTGCTGTACCTGGCTAGCATACAAAAACATGGCGAAGCTCACGTAATTTTTTTTGTAGTTTTTTGGCAAAAAAAATAAAAATGCTTCCCTGGATTTTCCATTGCCAGTGAACGTAACACCAAACAGTGGCGGTTAGCAACCAGTAGCTGCTTGGATTACCCTTAGTTAGCAATTCAAAAAATGCAGCGGAAGCCCATATATATTTTTTTAATTATTTATTTAAATAACTAAAAACAAAATGGGCTTCCCTGTATTTTGATTGCCTGACATCACAGCGCTGTAAAAATAAATCTTTAAAAAAAATGACGTAGCGCTCCGTGGTATTTTTGATTCTCAGTGCAGATAAAGCTGACAGCTATGGGTTGCCACCCCCATCTGCCTGGCGTTACCTTGGCTGGCAATCAAAATACAGGGAAACCCATTAATTTTTTTTTATTTAAAAAAATAGTTAAAAAAAAAATGACGTTGGGTCCCCCCATTTATGATAGCCAGCTAGGGTAAAGCAGACGGCTGTATCCTGAAAACCACAGCTGGCAGCTTTACCGTGGTTGGGGATCCAATGTGGAGGTCACCCCAGGCTCTTTTTTTATAATTATTTTATAAATATTAATAATTACAAAAAAAAAGTAGGGTCCTCCCCAAATTGGATCACCAGCCAAGGTAAAGCGGACAGCTGTGGTCTGGTATTCTCAGGGTGGGAAGGTCCATAGTTATTGGCCCTTCACAGCCTAAAAATAGTAGGCCGCAGGCGCCCCAGAAGTGGCGCATGCACTAGATGCGCCACTCCTGGCGCTTCATCCCAGCTCATCCCGTGCCCTTCTGCAGTGGCAAACGGGGTAATAAATGGGGTTGATACTAGCTGTAAGGTCACCTGACATCAAGCCCAGCAGTTTGTGATGTCATGGTGTCTATCAGATACCCGACATCACAAACTGTCAGTACTAACAAAACAAATAGTTGAAAAAAAATGTATTTGAAAAAACACTCCACAAAACATTCCCTCTTTCACCAATTTATTGTAAGGAAAAAAATAAGGCGGTTCCACGATGACTCTGGACCGTCTAGAATATGGGGGGACACGCTCAGGGAATGTATCCCCCATTTTCTAGGAGTGCAGATCCTCCATGTGAGGAGTGTGGGTGCAATGAATCTGCACTCACTCTCCCTGGGTCCACAGCAGCAGAGTCCATGTCGTAACTGTTGCTACCAAAGCTGCAATGCCCTGCTCATGAGGTAAGGGCATGCCTAATCAGGAGAACTATTCTACATTTCCAAATATTGGTATTTGCTGATATTATTGCTATTCCACCTACTATAATATTGGGGATAGGGTCTTGGAGATGGAATACCCCTTTAAGTCCAGTTATCCAGCTGAATGAATACTAAACAGAGCTCGCTATTTAGACATGTTTTCTTGTGGCGTATAACGGACTCTCATGTTTGGTAGTCGTTCAGCAGGGCAACAGAAATAGCAAATCCCTCCATTTGTAAATGTAGTATAGCTCTCCTGATCAACTATGTTCCTTACCTCATGAGCAGGGCATTGCAGTAGCTTACAGATGCATGGTTACCACCACTCACTGTGTCTGAACACAGGAAGCTGAGCTGACAGCCGCTCTGTGCATGCGGCAGCGTCTATTGTGAAGGACGGGGCCGCGGGGGATCAATGCTGCACAGGTACCGTGGGACACCGGGGAACACAGGTGGGGTTATAGGGGGTTACCTGGCAGGGCCTGGGGAGGAGTTTTCTGTCGCATGTGTCATGGCACATGCGACAGAAATCAGAGAAGTAGGGTGAATGCGGCCGGCGCGCTGCTGTGCGCGCGGCTATCTTGGATTTCCGGGAGGGGGGAGGGGGGACAATTTAGCAACACCGGGGGACCGGAGGGGACCGGGGAGGAGATTTATCTCCCTTATGACATGTTTTTTCATGCCAGATGGGAGATAAATAAATTTTACCGGCGCTGTCATTTACTGTAACGTGATCACCGGTATACAGTGTATACCATTGACCACGTGAGCGGGGATCGGAAAAACCGGCCTGAATCATGATCTCCAGGGTCTCAGCTACCCCTAAAACCACGGAGATTTTCTGACGCTGGGGGGGCACTGTTCATTTATTTCTGCCTGCTGTTTATAAATGGCAGATCAGAATAAGGCTACATTCACACAACCGATCTGTTTTTGCGGTCCGCAAAAAACGGTCTGTTTTTTTTACGGGTGCATTCATGCAGCATCCGTTTCCGTTCCGTATTGTTCGGTCCGGGTGGTGGATCCACTGGGCCGTGCACCCCACTGTAGGCCTGGGTGCACGGTTGCCGGAGCACTAGCGTGGCAGGGACTGCGTCCCACAGGGGACGGGTAGAACAGTCACTGGGGATTCAGAGTTCCTGGAGACAGTGCAGGAACCCGGCACAGGTGCCGGCTAGGAATGTCAGGCAATAGTATTGATCACAGGCACAAGGGGGACCTGAGCACCTAGCTTTCAAGACAAGGCTTACAAGACACATTGATCAGGCCCCGCCCACATGGAAAGGCCAGTCTTATATACTCAGCACAGCCTCATGTCATATCCTGCTGCAGCAGTGCTGGGCCCATAAGAACAGGTGAGTGGGAGCGGCCCGACCCTATACAAAAGCATGAGTCAGACACATGAGACTGGGGACAGGACACAGGAAAGCACGAGTGGGAGCGGCAGCCGTGACCGGTGGACACGTGGACCAGATCAGTGGGTAAGGAGCTGTGCAGGTGCGACCGGATCAGTGGGTAAGGAGCAGTGCCGAGGCATCGGGAGCGTGACACGTATACGGTCCGTATGTCATCCGTTTGTCATCTGTGCGGCTTCCGTTTTTTTGGCATACTGCCAAAAAACTGAAGGAGGGAAAATACTTAAATTTGTACACTGCATATTAGTCTTTTCTGTCATTATAATGGCAGAAAGACACATAATGTCCCACTCTCCTGCATTTTGTAATTTTGCACCCTTTGGTGCCTTTCATGTGGCACTAAGGGGTGCTTAGCCTTGTATTTACCAAAAAAATAAATAAATTTAAAAAAAAAAAAACGTTGGGTTCCCTCTATTTTTGTAGCCAGCTAGGGTAAAGCAGATAGCTGCAGCCTGCAGACCACAGCTGGCAGCTTCACCTTGGCTGGTAATCAAAAACTGAGGGCACCCCACGCTGTTATTTTAAATTAAATAAATAAAATTGGATTACCAGCCAAGCTAAAGCTAAAGCTGGGGTCTGATATTCTCAGACTAGGGAGGTCCATGGTTATTGGACTCTCCCCAGCCTAAATATAGCAGGACACAGCCGCCCCAGAAGTGGCACATCCATTAGATGCACCAATCCTGGTGCTTTGCCCCAGCTCATCCCATGCCCTAGCGCGGTGGCAAACGGGGTAATATATGGGGTTAATACCAGATGTGTAATGTCACCTGGCATCAAGCCCTGAGGTTGGTGAGGTCAGGCGTCTATCAGATACCTGACATCACCAACCCAGTCAGTAATAAAAAAAAAAATAGACGACAAACACATTTTTATTTCAAAAAACACTCCCCAATACATTCCCAAATCCAGGTCTGCTGTAATCCAAGGGGTTCCCATGACGATCCATACCATAGTCACTGTCCCAGTCCATACATTACCTGCGCTGATCTCCTGCACTGCTGACAGCACCTGTCACTGACTTCAATGACCTTCACAGCCAAGTATCGCGAGCGGCCTGTGACGTCACCGCTAGTCAGTCTCGGGTCGGAAGTGAGAGAAGGTGATGTGACAAGCGGCAGCCATGGAGGACAGTGACAGCGCTGAGGTCGGGAGGGCGAAGCTTCATCACCGTAGGTAAGCCGAGCGGGGTAATGTGTGCGGAGTGCGGGGTGGGCGGAGCCTAGTGGGGTAATGTGTGCAGAGTGCCAGGTGGGCGGAGCCTAGCAGAATAATGTGTGCAGAGTTCCAGGTGGGTGGAGCCTAGCGGGGCCATGTGTGCAGAGTGCCAGGTGGGCAGAGCCTAGCGGGGTAATGTGTGCAGAGTGCCAGGTGGGTGGAGCCTAGTGGGGTAATGTCTGCAGAGTGCCAGGTGGGCGGAGCCTAGCGGGGCCATGTGTGCAGAGTGCCAGGTGGGCGGAGCTTAGCGGGGCCATGTGTGCAGAGTGCCAGGTGGGCGGAGCCTATCAGGGCAATGTGTGCAGAGTGCCAGGTGGGCGGAGCCTAGCAAGGTAATGTGTGCAGAGTGCCAGGTGGGCGGAGCCTAGCAGGGCTATGTGTGCAGAGTGACAGGTGGGCGAAGCCTAGCGGGGCCATGTGTGCAGAGTGCCAGGTGGGCGGAACCTAGCGGGGCCATGTGTGCAGAGTGCCAGGTGGGCGGAGCCTAGCGGGGCCATGTGTGGAGAGTGCCAGGTGGGCGGAGCCTAGCGGGGCCATGTGTGCAGAGTCCCAGGTGGGCGGAGCCTAGCGGGGCCATGTGTGCAGAGTGCCAGGTGGGTGGAGCCTAGCGGGGCCATGTGTGCAGAGTGCCAGGTGGGCGGAGCCATGTGTGCAGAGTGCCAGGTAGGTGGAGCTTAGCGGGGCCATGTGTGCAGAGTGCCAGGTAGGCGGAGCTTAGCGGGGCCATGTGTGCAGAGTGTCAGGTGGGCGGAGCCTAGCGAGACCATGTTTGCAGAGTGCCAGGTGGGCGGAGCCTAGCGGGGCCACGTGTGCAGAGTGCCAGGTGGGCGGAGCCTAGCGGGGCCATGTGTGCAGAGTGCCAGGTGGGTGGAGCCTAGCGGGGCCATGTGTGCAGAGTACCAGGTGGGCAGAGCCTAGCGGGGTAATGTGTGCAGAGTGCCAGGTGGGCGGAGCCTAGCAGGGCCATGTGTGCAGAGTGCTAGGTGGGTGGAGCCTACCAGGCCATTTGTGCAGAGTGCCAGGTGGGTGGAACCTAGCGGGTCCATGTGTGCTGAGTGCCAGGTGGGTTGAGCCTAACGGGGCCATGTGTGTGGGCGGCGGGGTGCGAAGTGGGTGGAGCCTAGTGGGGCCATGTGGCTCTGAGGATGTCAGTGTCGTGGACTGCATGGCTGGGGACAGGTGAGTGTGAGTGTGTGTGTGTGTGAGTGTGTGTGTACATGCCGCGTGCAGGAGGGGGGCGGAGCCAGCTGAGCAGGGAAGTGTAGGCTTCCTGCACACGTAACTAGAATAAATATCGGGTTACTAAACAAAGCACTTTGCTTGGATACCCGATGTTTATCTTGGTTACTAGCTTACTGCAGGCTGCCAGCGATGGCTCCCTGCACACTGTAGCTGTGAAAAGCCTTGCTTTTGCTGATAGAACCGTTCTCGAACGTAACTCGAACTGTCGAGCTTTTAGCAAAAAGCTCGAGTTCGAGTTCTCACTAGAACACCCCCCAAAATCACTCGAACCGCGAACTGGAGAACCGCGAACCGCGCTCATCTCTAATCACTAGTGCCCAAGTGCTCCCAGACCTGTATATCTGAAATTGTATCCGGTCTATTTGACAGGACCAGATGTAGGAAATTATCTCCCCTCACCAGTTCATCTACCATCTGACAGAGGAAATTGTCTTGAATAGTAGATAAGAACTTACAGCTTTTCGCACAACCAGAAAATTCTATGTCCCACTGTATGTCTGGATAGTTGAAATCACCAATAATAAGAACCCGATTATTATTATTAGCTGCCTTTTCAATTTGTTCCAGCATTTCATCCTCTACCTGTTCAGGTATGTTAGGAGGCTTATAGCAAACTCCAATTAGAATTTTTCCATTATTCCCCTCCCCATGTACATTTACCCATACTGACTCTACATTGTTGCAGTTCACCCCAATGTCATCATTCAACACAGGTTTTAGGTTAGATTTGATAAATATACACACCCCACCACCTTTTTTGTCTTTCCTGTCCTTCCTAAATGTAGCATAACTCTGTCATGGCTTTCATCCAGCCAGGTTTCTGTAATGCCCACCACATCATAATCCATGGTTGACATAAGAGTCTCCAATTCATTCATTTTGTTTGCAAGACTTCTTGCATTTGCCAGTAGACATTTAATACTATTAACACCTTTATTACTCCTAGCCTCCCTACGTTCCTTGCATGTCCCATCCCCCCTAATCCTTCATTGACCCCTACCATCTCACTGTCTCTATCTGCTCTATCTATCCCAGTTCTCAGTAAACCCGAACCCTTCCTTCCTGCACCAATTTCTAAGCCACATATTTATCTCCCTAAGCTCCTTCTGTCTTTCTAGTGATGCTCATGGCACCAGTAGTATTTCTGAAAAAACTACCTTGGAAGTCCTGGTCTTAAGCTTCTCTCCTAGTTCCCTGTAATCATTTTTAAGGACCTTCCACTTGCCTTCCACCTGCCTCTAACTTTGTCATTAGTACCAATGTGCACCATGACCGCTGGGTTTCCCCCAGCCCCACCCAGCAATCTGTCTATCCGATCTGCAATATGCCGAACCCGAGCATCCGGCAGACAACACACTGTTCGGCATTCACGGTCTCAGTGACAAATGACCCGGTCTGTCCGCCTAATTATAGAGTCCCCTACCACCAACATCTGTCTTGGCTTTGCTGCACTCCTATTTCCCTCCTTCCTACAGCAGTCATTTTCCTGGTTGCTAGGAGCAACGTCCTGCTGTAGTGACCCTAGTCCTGACCCTTCATTCCTAATATCAGCCAAACAGGCATATTTACTAGGTTGTGCCAATTCTGGCACTTTACCTGACTCATCCCAATTGCTCTGGTGCAGTGGTAATCGGGGTAATATATGGGGTTAATGATAGCTGTGATTTACCTAAAATCACAGCTGCTATCAAGCCCTGGTTTAATAATGGGGATGCATTTATCAGACACCCAGATTATTAACACTGTAATGTAAAAAAAAATAAACGCAAACACTGAAAAATCCTTTATTTAATGTAAAAAATCCAGACAACCTCTTTCACCGATAAATTAAGCCTTAAAACACCTATGCAAGTCCGATGTAATCCACAATAATGTCCCACAAATGATCAACAGCTTTGCTACATCCAGAAGCTGTAGTGACAGAAAACGTGATTGGTCACTGCAGCCTCCAAAATACACTGAGGACAGTGGGAAAGCCACTGGCTGTGAGAAGTGGTGACATCACTCAGTTCACCAAAGTTCAGAGCCAGGGCCATGAACTGTGACCGCCGATGAAATGGCTGACGCATTGTCTGACTGTCAGACTGCATGACATGCACCAATTCTGAAGCAGCTGCAGGCTGCTATTTTAAGGCTGGGTTGGGCAAATAACCATGGACCTTCCAACCCTGATACTACCAACCCCCAACTCTCCGCTTTACCGTGAAACCTGAAAATAGTACTGCACATGTGCTAGACATAGCTCCAATCAAGGTGGCAGAGTGGAGAAATTTAAATAGAGGCCAGGCAGGCCATGGAAGAAATCATTATAGAAGAACCAACCTACAAAGTTTCGCCCCAATGCTCAAGGCACTGCACAAATTATGTCATTTTTGCATGTTTGGAATAATATTACTCTGCAATCCAGACTCATATTTATCAGCTAAAGGTATCATTTTAATCAGCATAGTGCCATTATAACACTGCCTCTAGTTTATGGGGCAAAAACCTGGTGGTTGGTTCCCCTTATGCCTGCTTTACACGCTTCAATAAATCTTTCAATCCGTCGTCGGGGTCAAGTTGTAAGTGACGCACATCCTGCATCGTTCGAGACGTATTTGCGTGTGACACCTACGTGCAATCAAGATTGAACGAAAATACGGTGATCGCATACACGTCGTTTATTCCTCATACATTGGACGTTTTGTTGTATGAACCTAGTGAATTGTAACGTGGGACATCCCTCATACGATTTTGGTGTCTGATGCTATGTGCGCAGGTGTGCGCTCTGCACCGCAGCTTAAAAAAGGTCCGCTTCAGAGCGCAGCTGAAAAGCTGCATTCTGAAGCGCCTCACAATGTCTGTCATTCACTAATCTCTGTCAGTCGGTCACTATCTCTGTCCCTCTCTCTCTGTCCATGTCAGTCTATCCCTCTTACCCCCTCTCTCATACTCACCGATCCCCGATCCCCGGCCCGGCTCTGCATGGCATTCACACTGCTCCGGCGGCTTTTACTGTTTTGAAAAAGCCGGCCGCCCATTAAACAATCTCGTATTCCCTGCTTTCCCCGCCCACCGGCGCCTATGATTGGTTACAGTGAGACACGCCCCCACGCTGAGTGACAGGTGTCGCACTGCACCCAATCACAGTAGCCGGTGGGCGTGTCTATACTGTGCAGTGAAATAAATAATTAAATAATTAAAAAAAACGGCGTGCGGTCCCCCCCAATTTTAAAACCAGTCAGATAAAGCCATACGGCTAAAGGCTGGTAATCTCAGGATGGGGAGCTCCACGTTATGGGGAGCCCCCCAGCCTAACAATATCAGCCAACAGCCGCCCAGAATTGCCGCATACATTATATGCGACAGTTCTGGGACTGTACCCGGCTCTTCCCGATTTGCCCTGGTGCGTTGGCAAATCGGGGTAATAAGGAGTTATTGGCAGCCCACAGCTGCCAATAAGTCCTAGATTAATCATGTCAGGCATCTATGAGACACCTTCCATGATTAATCTGTAAATTACAGTAAATAAACACACACACCGAAAAATCCTTTATTAGAAATAAAAAACACAAACATATACCCTGGTTCACCACTTTAATCAGCCCCAAAAAGCCCTCCATGTCCGGCGGAATCCAGGATGGTCCAGCGTCGCTTCCAGCGCTGCTGCATGGAGGTGACCGGAGCTGCAGAATACACCGCCGCTCCGGTCACCTCCACACAGCAAATGAAGACAGCCGGCGATCAGCTGAGCTGTCACTGAGGTTACCCGCTGTCACTGGATCCAGAGGTGGATGCCGCGGTGGCCGCGGGTAACCTCAGTGACAGCTCAGCTGATCGCGCTACTCACCGCTGCTCCTCTCACCTCCACGCAGCAACTGAGATGAGTAGCGCGATCAGCTGAGCGGTCACTGAGGTTACCCGCGGCCACCGCTGCATCCACCTCTGGATCCAGTGACAGCGGGTAACCTCAGTTACAGCTCAGCTGATCGCACGGCTGTCTTCAGTAGCTGTGTGGAGGTGACCGGAGCGGCGGTGTAGTCTGCAGCTCCGGTCACCTCCATGCAGCAGCGCTGGACGCGACGCTGGACCATCCTGGAGTACGCCGGACATGGAGGGCTTTTTGGGGCTGATTAAAGTGGTTAACCAGGGTATATGTTTGTGTTTTTTATTTCTAATAAAGGATTTTTCGGGTGTGTGTGTTTATTTACTGTAATTTACAGATTAATCATGGAGGGTGTCTCATAGATGCCTGACATGATTAATCTAGGACTTATTGGCAGCTATGGGCTGCCAATAACACCTTATTACCCCGATTTGCCAATGCACCAGGGCAAATCGGGAAGAGCCGGGTACAGTCCCAGAACTGTCGCATATAATGTATGCGGCAATTCTGGGCGGCTGTTGGCTGATATTGTTAGGCTGAGGGGCTCCCCATAACGTGGAGCTCCCCATCCTGAGAATACCAGCCTTTAGCCGTATGGCTTTATCTGGCTGGTTTTAAAATTGGGGGGGACCGCACGCCGTTTTTTTTAATTATTTAATTATTTATTTCACTGCACAGTATAGACACGCCCACCGGCTGCTGTGATTGGGTGCAGTGTGACACCTGTCACTCAGCGTGGGGGCGTGTCTCACTGTAACCAATCATAGGCGCCGGTGGGCGGGGAAAGCAGGGAATACGAGATTGTTTAATCGGCGGCCGGCTTTTTCAAACTGTAAAAGCCGCCGGAGCAGTGTGAACGCCGTGCAGCGCCGGGGATCGGGGATCGGTGAGTATATGAGAGAGGGCTGCTCAATTCACTTACTCAGGAGTTTAGCGGTCACCGGTGAGTCCTTCACAGGTGACCGCTAATCAGGACGCGACACAGACAGAGCCTCAGCATGACAATGAAGTCGGGGGAAGTTCACCCGAGTTCATTCTGACAGTGCGGCTCTGTCTGTGTCTGCTGTCATCTGCCATTCAGCTCTGCTACATGGCTGTCTGTGTCTGCTGTCAGCGGCCATGTAGCAGAGCTGAATGGCAGATGACATAGTAAAAACGCATCCCTACACATTACACACGCTTGGCAAGTCAATAAATAAAAAAAAAAAGGGTGCCCAATGCATACATCACAGAACACATGATCTAAAGGATCGCACACAAAATTGATCAATTTAACATAGACTACTAACGCACGTGTGACAGCAAATGAACGACCTACGTGCAATCTCATTCAATCGCATATGCGACCTGGGCGTGTCACATCGCATACGAGATCGCATACCTAATTGTAATGTGTAAAGCTGGCTTTAAGGAATAACTCCTATAGTTCTAATTTGATGAAAATCATATAATAAAGTATGTAATTAAATCGTTTTACTGAGCTAAACATACATTTTTGCAGTCAGCCCTTAAGGACTCATGAATTTTTTCCTTTTTTTGCTTTTGTTTTCATCACTGTTTGTTCCAAGAGTTTTATTTTTTTTCTGTTAATGTAGCAATATGGGGTTTTTTTTGTGGAGAAGATTTAGTTTTGAATAACACCATTCATTTTACCATATAATATACTGTAAAATTGGAAAAAATTCTAAATATTGTAAAAAAAAAAATGAAAATTTCACAATTAAAAACTTTCATTGCAATTTGCTTTTACAATGTTAATGTCTCACAACATAATTCTGCAAGTCAGTGGCATTACAGCGATACCAGACTTATCCATTTTTTCTAATTATTTTCATCGTTTAAAAATTTCAGAAATTTGTAGAAAACTAGGGCCCTTGTAACGTTTGTTTTTTTCACCCTGAGCTCATGTTTTTATTGATAGCATTTTTTGATACAAATGAAATTTTGAATGCTTTTTATTGCATTATTTTTGATGAGTGTGGTGACTCAAAAAATTGTAATTTTTGCATTTCCTTTTTTTAACTTTGATAGTTAAAATATGGTTTAAATAATCATACACTTTTGTAGATTGTACTTCTTTGGCCACGATAACACCAAATATAATATGTTTATTTAAAAAAAATCTTCAGATTTAATAGGAGGGAAAGTGTGATGTTTTGAATTTTTTAATTTTTTATTGTTTTATATTTATTTAAACATTTTGGTTTTCATTTTTACTTTACCTTTTGGCCCAGCCAGCCAATATAAACCTGCATTTGTTCAATTGATTATACTATATATTGCAATAATATTTTTTTGCAGTATATAAAGATGTTGAAGTTCTCTTAGGCCTAAAAAACACTTCCGCAAAAAAAACGTCCGCGTGACACGGTCCGTTTTTCGGGTCCGTGTTCCGGTTTTTTGGGGCGTTTCTCCAGTACGTATGACATCCGTGTGATGGCGTATGCGAGCCGTGTGTACGTGTAAAATGTCCGTGTTTGTGTCTAAAATGCCCGTGTATGTGTACGTGGAATGTCCGTGTGGAATGTCCGTTTGTGTGTTGCACAATGTCGTTGATACATGTCGGCTGACAGCAGACAGAGTTGTGCGATGAGAATGAAATCGGGTGAACTTCACCCGACTTCATTGTCATGCCACGGCTCTGTCTGTGTGCCGCGTACTGATTAGCGGTCATCTGTGAAGGATTCACCAGTGACCGCTAATTCCCCGAGTGACTGAAGTGTAGTGTTTTCTGCAGCTCCGGTCACCTTCATGCAGCACAGCTGGAAGCAACGCTGGACCATCCTGGAGTACGCCGGACATGGAGGGCTTTTTCGGGCTTATTAAAGTGGTGAACCAGGGTATACGTTTGTGTTTTTTTTTCTAATAAAGGATTGTTCGTGTGTGTGTGTTTATTTACTGTAATTTACAGATTACTCATGGAAGGTATCTCGGGGAGACGCCTGACATGATTAATCTAGGACTTTTTGGCAGCTTTGGGCTGTCAATAACTCCTTATTACCCCGATTTGCCAACGCACCAGGGCAAATCGGGAAGAGCCGGGTACAGTCCCAGAACTGTCGCATATAATGTATGCGGCAATTCTGGGCGGCTGCTGACTGATATTGTTAGGCTGGGGGGCTCCCCATAACGTGGGGCTCCCCATCCTGAGAATACCAGCCTTCAGCCGTATGGCTTTATCTGGCTGGTGTTAAAATTGGGGGGGGACCGCACGCCGTTTTTTTTTAACTATTTATTTATTTATTTTACTGCACAGTATAGACACGCCCACCGGCTGCTGTGATTGGGTGCAGTGAGACAGCTGTCACTCAGCGTGGGGGGCGTGTCTGACTGCAACCAATTACAGGCGTCTGTGGGTGGGGAAAGCAGGGAATACGAGATTGATTAATGAGCGGCTGGCATATTCAAAGTAATTGTTGCCGCGTATTCTCTGCACAGCTGTTCCTCGCCGCGCTGGTGATCGGGGAGCGGTATGAGCCGGGGGAAGAAAAAAACCGAGTGCCAATGTAAGTATGACTGAGAACAGCAGGAAAAAAGGTAAGTATACTGAATTTAATTTAAAAAAAACAAAAAATAAGATTGCTAGTGTAAAAACGCACACGCACGAAATGTGTTGAACACGGACATACTCCGTGCGCGGTACGTGCAGGCACGGACCCATAGACTAAAGCGAGTCCGTGCCTGCGTGCTGCCGGCCAAAAACGGACATGTCGTCCATGTAGAAAAGCGCACACACGTACTTACCACACGGTCACACGTTCCGTGTGATTTTACGTGTGTGTGCCATCTACCATTGAATAACATGGGTCTCCGTGTGTACGTGTCTCCGGTACGTGCAAATACGTACCGCACACGTACAAATTAAACGGATGTGTGTTGCGGGTCTTAGGAAGCTTAGTCAGTAGCTGATCTTCACAGGAGGACTCTTGACTCCCATGGTAACACATTGGTTCCTGGCGACTGTGTCATGAGGAGCCAATGGGAGCCAGTGTGGTATATTTACTCTCTTTTAGTGACTTTTGAAGAAACTGTACATCATAGGTCATTAAGTGGTTAAAGAGGTTTTCTGAACAGAGCATAAATGTCTGCAGTCATTCTACGTGACTGCAGATTGTCTAACCCAGACAATGTGCAATATTCACACTGTCAGGATTCCCCTTTATTATAAGACTCAGTGACTGACTAAGCCCCACCTACCCTATTGGGACCAGAAATAGGACTTATGGCCCCATGAATACATCTATGGGGGTTGCTGCCACTATCCCTGACCCAGTGTATGCCTACCAATTGGTGTGTGCAAGCTTTAGTCTGTGGACCGGCATATGACCTCATTCTTACCCAGGATGTGACATCACACCTCTGGCTGAGGTGCAATATCTCTGTGGCGACGGAAGCCTCAGGGGCGCCACACAAGTATATGTTTTTCATTGTTTCATTGTTTCCATCATGTTAACTAGCTTTTCATCCACTTCTCTCAATAAGTCATTAAGAAACAGGAAACGTTGCTAGCCAGCCTGTGCCTACATACTTGTGGTCACATATGGCTGCTCAAGCTAGCAACAAAGGATATACAGTATGTGTGCATATTGCACACAGTCAGGATTCGGCAAGCTACATAGAGTGACTGAAAAAATGTATCTTCAGTCTCAAAAACCCTTTAAAAGATTCTCATGGTAAAAATCAAACATCTGAGTTCATATCTGCTTCACCACTAATGACACAGAAATATAACAATCTATCTTGACAATCCTTTAGGAGAAAAATCCTATAGTTAAATCTAGGGCATGGTTCATCATAATCAAGTAATCCTAAATGCCCCATATATTTATTCATAGGACAATTATCCTGAATTTACTGCTTTTATTCCTTATTGTAAAAGGTTCTAACTAACACAATATAGAGCAATTATTCTTTTTATGTTTGTTATGAATTTGTAATTAGCAAAATTTTCTATTCATAAATGCAAAATAATTGCCATTAGAGGATAACAAACATTTAGATGTCTTAGGATCAAAATAACCACTGAAAATATAATTACATTGTCTCTATCTGTGTATTACATCTTAAAGTAAATTGCCATCTTTGAACACCAAATTATTAAATTTATATATGTGGAAAATTTTGTTCATTATTTTTTTACATCACTCTTGACACTTTTTAGAACAATGGACAGTGCGGGAAAAAGGAATGTGACCTCTCTGAGCCCCCAATAATTACTAAAATTTACAAAATTATAGCATAATTCCAGCCATGTAAAATCTGCTAATGGCCTGTAGCTCAAAAGGGCTTAGAAATACTTGATACTAGCCACTGTGTCTGGTAGATCACAATGGAAACCCTAGCCTTCATCTTTTAAATCCCTTTGCACTTACAGTAGGGTCCCTTGGGTTGCTTCCATGAAGTGGCTGTTGCCAGGGTCACCACTAGGAATTTCAGGGCCCCATACAGGCAAAATTATGGGGCCCCCCTGAGACTCCGCCCAGGCTCCACCCCTGCTCCGCCTCTACCCCGCAAACTTTCCACAGTCTGCCACTACTCTTGGAAAAACATTTTATATATATATATATATATATATATATATATATATTATGCCCACAGAGGTCGGATAGCATGGAAAGATGGTCGACTAGTCTGGGGAAACAACGGCCCCTGTAACTAGTCACAGGCCTAATTAGCGCAGAAGCAGCTGCTATCAAAGCTGGTGAGGCAGGGAATACTGAGATAGATATAGATTATGTGTATATATATATATATAGATATATATATATATATATATATATATATATATATATATATCTATATATATATATATACAGTTAGGTCCAGAAATATTTGGACAGTGACACAATTTTCGCGAGTTGGGCTCTGCATGCCACCACATTGGATTTGAAATGAAACCTCTACAACAGAATTCAAGTCCAGATTGTAACGTTTAATTTGAAGGTTTGAACAAAAATATCTGATAGAAATTGTAGGAATTGTACACATTTCTTTACAAACACTCCACATTTTAGGAGGTCAAAAGTAATTGGACAAATAAACCAAACCCAAACAAAATATTTTTATTTTCAATATTTTGTTGCGAATCCTTTGGAGGCAATTACTGTCTTAAGTCTGGAACCCATGGACATCACCAAACGCTGGGTTTCCTCCTTCTTAATGCTTTTCCAGGCCTTTAAAGCCGCAGCCTTCAGGTATTGCTTGTTTGTGGGTCTTTCCGTCTTAAGTCTGGGTTTGAGCAAGTGAAATGCATGCTCAATTGGGTTAAGATCTGGTGATTGACTTGGCCATTACAGAACGTTCCACTTGTTTGCACTCATGAACTCCTGGGTAGCTTTGGCTGTATGCTTGGGGTCATTGTCCATCTGTACTATGAAGCGCCGTCCGATCAACTTTGCGGCATTTGGCTGAATCTGGGCTGAAAGTATATCCCGGTACACTTCAGAATTCATCCGGCTACTCTTGTCTGCTGTTATGTCATCAATAAACACAAGTGACCCAGTGCCATTGAAAGCCATGCATTCCCATGCCATCACGTTGCCTCCACCATGTTTTACAGAGGATGTGGTGTGCCTTGGATCATGTGCCGTTCCCTTTCTTCTCCAAACTTTTTTCTTCCCATCATTCTGGTACAGGTTGATCTTGGTCTCATCTGTCCATAGAATACTTTTCCAGAACTGAGCTGGCTTCATGAGGTGTTTTTCAGCAAATTTAACTCTGGCCTGTCTATTTTTGGAATTGATGAATGGTTTGCATCTAGATGTGAACCCTTTGTATTTACTTTCATGGAGTCTTCTCTTTACCTTTGACTTAGAGACAGATACACCTACTTCACTGAGAGTGTTCTGGACTTCAGTTGAT
The DNA here is from genome assembly GCF_048569485.1 of Anomaloglossus baeobatrachus. Lineage (NCBI taxonomy): Eukaryota > Metazoa > Chordata > Amphibia > Anura > Aromobatidae > Anomaloglossus > Anomaloglossus baeobatrachus. The sequence goes on from NC_134355.1 coordinate 142,284,522, forward strand.
GTTGTGAATGGGTTCTTCTTCACCAAAGAAAGTATGCGGCGATCATCCACCACTGTTGTCATCCGTGGACGCCCAGGCCTTTTTGAGTTCCCAAGCTCACCAGTCAATTCCTTTTTTCTCAGAATGTACCCGACTGTTGATTTTGCTACTCCAAGCATGTCTGCTATCTCTCTGATGGATTTTTTCTTTTTTTTCAGCCTCAGGATGTTCTGCTTCACCTCAATTGAGAGTTCCTTAGACCGCATGTTGTCTGGTCACAGCAACAGCTTCCAAATGCAAAACCACACACCTGTAATCAACCCCAGACCTTTTAACTACTTCATTGATTACAAGTTAACAAGGGAGACGCCTTCAGAGTTAATTGCAGCCCTTAGAGTCCCTTGTCCAATTACTTTTGGTCCCTTGAAAAAGAGGAGGGTATGCATTACAGAGCTATGATTCCTAAACCCTTTCTCCGATTTGGATGTGAAAACTCTCATATTGCAGCTGGGAGTGTGCACTTTCAGCCCATATTATATAAATAATTGTATTTCTGAGCATGTTTTTGCAAACAGCTAAAATAACAAAACTTGTGTCACTGTCCAAATATTTCTGGACCTAACTGTATATATAATAAATATATTTATTTTTTTTACATATACAATATATTATATATATATATATATATATATATATATATATATATATATATATAAAATATATATTGTATATGTAAAAAAAATAAATATATATATATATATATACATATATATATATATATCAGTTCCCCCCCTGCGATCACCATAACTCCCTGAATACCCTCTACAAATCGCAATACTCCCCCTCCTTATTATCCCCTCCTCAGTCTATTTAAAAAACAAACAAAAAAAAACAAAAACAAAAAAAATTAAATTAGCCCTTACCTCTCCTGTACGGACCAGCGCCACGCCATCTCTTCACCTCCCAGCTCCCAGGTACTTTTCAAATGACACAGGCGCGCACAGCGTGATGACATCATCAAGGAGTGCGCGCCTCTTTCACACAGAAAAGTGCAAGGCAGACAGCAGAGGACGAACTCCTGAGTTCCGCTCTCTACACTGTACAGAGCTGCGGATCGCTCCCTGCCCGGCACGCTGCATGCGACGAGGGCAATCTGGCCAGGAGCCCCCAGAGCCTTGAGCAGCTACAGGTCAGCTTGCTCTCATTCCTGACAGGTTAAGAAAAGTCTCCCTGAACCACGGGGCCCAGTGCAGCTGCATAAGCAGTATCTCCAGCACACGTGGCTAATTTGCATGCTATGCAAATTAGCCACGTGTATAGTGGCAAAAGCAACACTGCCGGGCCCCTCTGCCGCGGCTGTGACTGGGGCCCGGCAAAGAGGTGGTTGGGCCCGGCTGGCCCGGGGCTTAATAAAACTATGTAATTGTCCCTGGTTCAGCCGGGCCACCCCCTCTTCACCGGGCCCAGTACAACAGGCACAGTAGTAATGCCCAGATGGCGGCCCTGGCTCTTGGGCAAAGAAGGGAGCCTGAGGCAAGGATGGTCAAATAAGCAGGATCGGTACTAGAAGGTACGGATACAATCTAAATAATCAGGCAGAAAAATAAACAGCAAATGAGCCAAGGTCTAAAACAGAATAATCACTAAAATAACAGGAGTTGAGAGCTAAAGTGAACCAAAGATAGTAATTCTATAATTGTCAACTATAACTAGAGAGCAGCCTTGTCCAGGGCTCATAGGAAGGAAAAAATTAAAATCCAGAAAGAAACGTCCAAGCTTCCAAGTTGGGCAGTACCACAAGTCCTAGAAGAAACACAAGGCTACTGTGAGAGAATTGGCATAATATTCTTACAAAATGTTTCCTGGAATTAATGGATATTATATTTAGAAATGAAGAATCTCATCTAAATAAAGTTAAGGAGGACATTAATTAGATACAGATGTCACTGTAAAATACATGCATTTGTCTGAGTATATTATTTTGAATGACAGAATGAAAAAAAACCTAGGGAAACTATGTTTTCATAAAGATTCCAGGGGTTATAGAAATAATAAAGTATGTGAATGGAAATAATCAAAATCCCCCGAAACATATATAAAATAGATCTTTCGAGATTCAAACTTTCCCAACTTTGCTGAAGTTCCCCCAAAAATTCAATTTGCAAAGAAACGTTTTGCATGAATCGCATAATTTAACAGATTTTAATTACCTAATTGCCTTGAAATGATCTGTAAAACACTGTGAGTTCCCATGCTGTCAATTAATCATGTGTTGAGTTCTGTAACACAAACACAGCTTTAATGCCCAAATAATTTCCACCTTTCTGGCTAGACAAAAGGATGGAAACCATAGGTAACCAACAGCATGTTTCATAACATACTGAAGTGTCAAACACTTTGGTTACTGTCACGCTCCCCAGCTCCCGTGCCACGCTCCACGGCTCCCGTGCCACACTCCCCGGCTCCCCTGCCACGCTCCCCGGCTCCCCTGCCACGCTTCCCCGCTCCCGTGCCATGCTCCCCGGTCCCCCGCTCCACAGCCTCCATGCTCCCTCACCTGCGTCCTCCAGGCAACCCGGTCCCCGCTCCCGGCGCCCGTCTGCGACGCTGAGCCAGCCCGGCACTCCTGCCTCCTGTGCACCGCTTCCTGCTCTGGCTTCTGGCACCCGGGCCTCGCGCATGCGCATTAGGGCGCGCGCACGGTCATTGAGCCTCTCTTAAAGGGCCAGTGTCCTCCAACAGGATATTGAAGATTCAGGTACAGGGTATATAGGAGGTTTCTTTCCAAGTGGGCGGGGCCTGTTCTTCGTGTTTGCTAAGCTAGGAGTCAGGTCCCCCTGTGCCTTGTCCCGTACTTACCTATCTCTCTTGTAGAGCCACTCCTGTCTCGCCAACCGGTCCTGACGGTTCCAGAACCCTGAACGGTGACTGTCCGCCATCTCGTCAGTCCCTACCGTCTCCGATCCCTGGATCCGTGTGGTGACCGACCTCCTCGCTCAGCTTGTTCCGGACTCTGCCTGGCATCATCCCGGACTCCGAACCTGAGCTCCGTCACCCGGACTACCTTCAGACCCAGGGACTTCCTCACTCCACTACTCTGAACGGACTGTCCTGCTACCCAGAGTGCTCCGGCTACCGGGCACCTTGCCCTCGGTGGGGTGCTTAGTCCAGTGGATCCACCTCCTGGGCCTACCCGTCCTCCTGGTCCTAACAGTAAGAACAGGCCATGGATCCCGCCGAAGCACTAGCGTCCCAGCTGGCCGGATTGCAGCAGGAACTCGGACGACAACGCGAGACCCAATCCCGCATGCTAGCCTTTATGACCTCAGTGGACACCTGCTTGAATACGCTGCAAGCAACAGCCATGTCCCTGGCATCACAGTCCACGTCCACAGCTCCTATGGCAGCTTCCTTGGAAGCCTCCAAACTCCGCTTGGCCTCTCCACCCCGATATGCCGGAGATCCTAAGACCGGCAGAGGATTCTTGAACCAGTGCTCCCTCCACTTTAAGCTGCTTCCGCATCTGTTTGCCTCCGACCAAGCCAAGGTGGCGTTTGTGATGTCCCATCTAGAAGGTGAGGCACTGGCCTGGATGAACTCCTTGTGGGAGAAGATGGACCCTGTAACTACTAACATCCAGGAATTCCTGCAGGCATTTAGAACCACCTTTGACGAACCCGGACGTGATGAGGCGGACGCGGCGAGGTGGGTGGCTAGTGCGATCAGGGCATCCAGGGTGGAAGGAACATCGCGGCCGGCCAGCTCGTCCTTAATACGACCGGAGAGTCCTTCCCAGAAGGCGGTGGTTAGGGCCTCATTGTTCCAGCCTAATTCTGAGGCCAAGGTGCGGAAGCGGATGGCATATTGACTCACCATCAAGGTCCCCTGCGCCCCTGCATTGACTACCGGGGATTGAATCAAATCACTGTAAAGAATAAATACCCCCTGCCGCTCATCCCCGAATTGTTTGATCGGCTTAGAGGAGCTCGTGTGTTTACCAAGTTGGATCTTCGTGGTGCCTACAACCTGGTCCTCATCCGCTCTGGGGACGAATGAAAGACCACATTTAACACTCGCGATGGGCACTACGAGTATTGTGTGATGCCCTTCGGCCTGTGTAATGCACCAGCAGTCTTTCAAGAACTAGTGAACGACATGTTCCGGAACCTTCTCTACGTCTGTGTGGTGGTATATTTAGATGACATCCTGGTCTTCTCTCCAGACCTCCAGACCCACACAGAGAACGTGCAGCTGGTACTACAAAGGCTTAGAGAGAAATGCCTGTACGCCAAGTACGAGAAGTGTGTCTTCGAGCAGTCTTCTCTTCCCTTCCTGGGTTACGTAATCTCAGATACCAGCCTGCAGATAGACCCGGAGAAGGTCTCTTCCATTCTCAACTGGCCCCCTCCTTCCGGACTGAAGGCAATTCAACGTTTTCTTGGCTTTGCGAACTATTACCGTCAGTTCATCCCTCACTTCTCTGCCCTGACTGCGCCTCTCTCTGCCTTGACCAAGAAGGGGGCTAATCCGAAGGAATGGTTACCTGCGGCCGACGCCGCGTTTGGCTCCCTGAAGCGGGCATTTGCTTCCTCTCCTGTGCTCCACCGTCCTGAGTTAAACCGACAGTTCACCTTGGAGGTGGATGCCTCCTCCTCTGGGGCCGGGGCAGTGCTCATGCAGAAGTCCTCCACCGGGAAGATGGTCACTTGCGGTTTCTTCTCCAAGAGCTTCTCAGCGCCTGAACGCAACTACACCATCGGTGACCGAGAGCTATTAGCAGTCAAACTGGCTCTGGAGGAATGGCGCTACCTTCTGGAGGGAGCAGTGTACCCCGTGATCATTTACACGGATCACAAGAACCTAAAATACCTGCGGTCTGCTCAGTGACTGAACCCACGACAAGCCAGGTGGTCCTTGTTCTTTGCCAGGTTCGATTTTCAGCTCCATTTTCAGCCCGCGGATAAGAATGTGCGAGCAGATGCCTTGTCCAGGTCATTCGTGCCCATGGAACAGGAGGAGGAGACATCCCAGCCCATCATCTGCCCAAGTAAAGTCATTCCGGTGGCTCCTGTCTCTCTGGCCCAGATACCGCCCGGGAAGACCTATGTCTCTGAAACTGACAGACAAAAAGTCTTGCACTGGGGCCATGCCTCGAAAATAGCCGGCCATGCTGGTCAGAAGAGAACATGCAGTACAATTGTACGTCACTATTGGTGGCCATCCCTTCGCACGAACGTCGCGTCTTTTGTCTCAGCCTGCTCCTCTTGTGCCCGGAACAAGACGCCCAAACACCTGCCATATGGTCGTCTTCTGCCGCTGCCAATTCCCTCCGTTCCGTGGCAACACATTGCAATGGACTTTATTACATACTTGCCCTTGTCCTCCGGACACACGGTCATATGAGTCGTGATGGACCGTTTCTCCAAGATGGCTCATTTCGTCCCTATGGCTGGACTGCCCTCTGCCCAGGAGCTCGCTGACGCCTACATACAGCACATCTTCCGGTTGCATAGCTTTCCCTCACACATTGTGTCCGACAGAGGAACTCAGTTTACCTTGCGCTTCTGGAGGGCTCTCTGCAAACATCTGGGAGTGGCTCTGGACTTTTCTTCGGCCTACCATCCTCAGTCGAATGGCCAAGTGGAACGAGTCAATCAGATCCTGACCGTCTTCTTGCGTCACTACGTTAACACCCATCACGACGATTGGTCCACGCTCCTTCCTTGGGCTGAATTCTCCCATAACCATCACGTCAGTGAGTCCTCCTCCAGCTCTCCCTTCCATGTCGTTTACGGACTTCAGCCTTCCGTCCCATTACCTGTCCCTGCTGCTGATACCGTAGTCCGTGACTTTTCAACAATTTGGGACTCTGTCAAGACGTCCTTTGGACGCGCTTCCCTGCGGATGAAGAGACACGCGGACAAGAGGCGTCTGGATCCTCCGTGTTTCTCTCCAGGAGATCTGGTCTGGCTTGCTTCCAAATATGTCTGATTGAAGCTACCATCGTACAAGCTGGGTCCTCGATACATCGGGCCATTTGAAGTCATCGGCAAGATCAATGAGGTCTCCTACAAGCTACAGCTCCCGGCCACAATGAGGATACCGAACTCCTTCCACATCTCCCTGCTCAAGCCGGTTGTCCTTGGTCCCTTCTCCGCTGATGCCAGTTCTGATCCTCCTCCTATTGCTGACGATGACATCTATGCGGTAAGGGATATTGTGGCCATGAAGACCGTGCGGGGCCGACAGTTCTTCCTGGTGGACTGAGAATGGGTATGGTCCTGAGGATAGGTCCTGGGAACCCCGGGAGAATGTGGGTACTCCCCTGATATGTGCCTTCCTGTCCCGGTTGCGAGGAGGAGGGCATGGGGGAGGGGGTACTGTCATGCTCCCCAGCTCCCATGCCACGCTTCCCCGCTCCCCTGCCACGCTCCCCGGCTCCCCTGCCACGCTTCCCCGCTCCCGTGCCACGCTCCCCGGTCCCCCGCTCCACAGCCTCCATGCTCCCTCACCTGCGTCCTCCAGGCAACCCGGTCCCCGCTCCCGGCGCCCATCTGCGATGCTGAGCTAGCCCGGCACTCCTGCCTCCTGTGCACTGCTTCCTGCTCTGGCTTCTGGCACCCGGGCCTTGCGCATGCGCATTAGGGCGCGCGCGTGGTCATTGACCCCCTCTTAAAGGGCCAGCGTCCTCCAACAGGTTATTGAAGATTCAGGTACAGGGTATATAGGGGGTTCCTTTCCAAGTGGGCGGGGCCTGTTCTTCGTGTTTGCTAAGCTAGGAGTCAGGTCCCCCTGTGCCTTGTCCCGTACTTACCTATCTCTCTTGTAGAGCCGCTCCTGTCTCGCCAACCGGTCCTGACGGTTCCAGAACCCGGAACGGTGACTGTCCGCCATCTCATCAGTCCCTACCGTCTCCAATCCCTGGATCTGTGTGGTGACCGACCTCCTCGCGCAGCTGGTTCCGGACTCTGCCTGACATCATCCCGGCCTCCGAACCTGAGCTCCGTCACCCGGACTACCTTCAGAGACTCCGTGGTCCCAGGGACTTCCTCACTCCACTCCTCTGAATGGACTGTCCTGCTACCTGTAGTGCTCCGGCTACCGGGCACCTTGCCCTCGGTGGGGTGCTCAGTCCAGTGAATTTACCTCCTGGGCCTACCCGTCCTCCTGGTCCTAACAGTTACCTAACTTGTGTAAGAAGTCTAAAAATTATCCCTTTGGTTGGGAAAATAGGAAAAATGTTTGTATTGTTGTTGTTTCTAAACAGTTTTTGTAAATGGAAGAAGTCGTAGCATTGTCACATGATTGGTTGCAACAACTATTCCTGTTTGTAGGGTATAAAGTGTTTTGCACTTTGTCAAATGAAGAAGCAATGATTTTATTATAAGCCGTCCAAAATTATCACTTTAATCACTTTAATAGGGAGATAAAACAAGTGTACTGTACTGTTTTTATTGTGAAGACGCATTGGCCTCTCATTGAGAAGTGAAAAAATGTACCCTTTTTGTAATTTGCAATTGGTTTGCTAACCAGAAAAAGTATTCGTAAATCACAAAGTCTTCGTAACAAGCTGTCCAAAAGTTATCACTTTTTTTGTGGAAATCAAACAGTGGCACTTTATATAGCATATGAAGAAGTTGTGACTTGTTGTCATCAAGCCTTTCCAAAAATCAGGCTTACTTTAAGAGCTGTTTTTTGCTAGTAGAAAAATATGATAGCACATGAGCCAGCATCAGTAATAGAGTCAAGTACAACAGGCAGCCTGGAGGTGTGTGGCTGGCGTGGCTTCGCTGTGACAGTGGCAGGAGCAGAATGGTACAGAGTAAAATTTGTGCAGACAAATGAGATGCTTGACAATTTAGAGCTAATAACGGTAGCCCCAGCAGCAGCAAAGTCAAGCATTGTGAAACATAGTGAGCAGCCAGGAGATATGTTATTTACTTAGCTGTCCAATGTCTGCTGCAGGAGAAGCATGGTAGAGAGATTAGACAGGACAGACAATACAATGCTTGGAAGTTCAGGGCCAGTAATCGCAGCCCTGGCAGCAGCAGTAGTACAGTATAGATGACGTGATGGACAGGAAGTGGATGTCTGGCAGAGTGTGGTCCTTTAGCCTTGGTGGCAGCAGAGCAGTTAAGATGACAGGCAGGAAGACAGATGGTACAGCTAATTATTTATTAGCATAACCTGATGGTCCATGAAAGTCTGTACTGGACCATGTCTGATTCAACTTGAGAAATATTAACTTTTTCACATTTATAGCAGATAACCTGATTCACTTTGATGTGAAAAATCCACTTGCCATGCTGAACACCCTCTTTGATCATATATTAGGGACTCCACACATATTATACAGCAACTGGAAACCATCTTTGTTCCAGATGGGACCTTTTTAGTGACCCTAGATGTGGTAGTGACCCTAGATGTGGAGTCCCTATACACCAGCATTTCGCATGACTTGGGCATTCGGGCTGTGGATTATTTTCTCAATCTCCAATCCCAGAGAGATAGAGAGCACAATCTTTTTTTGTTGGATCTCTTAAGATTTGTGCTTGAGAAGAGCCATTTTATGTTTGACCGCGCCCACTATAGGCAGGTGTCTGGGACCGCTATGGGGGTGCGGTGCGCACCTTCGTGTGCAAATATTTTTTTGGGATGGTGGGAGGAGTCTTGTGTTTTCACTTTAGAACCATTCAAGAAGCATGTCCTGAAATGGGCACGCTTCATTGATGACATTGTGTTTCTATGGACAGGCCCCCTGGAATGTTGTGAGGAATTTATTCGGTTCTTAACTAGAACGATTGGAACATCAGGCTAACTTCAACGATCTCTGCGGACTCAGTAGAGTTCTTAGATATCAGATTGATGGTGAGTAACAACTTGATTAGTACGTCACTGTTTCGGAAGCCTACCTCAACTAATAGTATGCTCCATTATCAGAGTTTTCACCCGAGGCATATGAGGGACGGCATTCCCAAAGGACAATTCCTGAAGGTGAGAAGAAATTGCAGTGATGAACAGGAGTTTAAACACTATGCATGGGAGTTGACCACAAGATTCCAGAAGAGGGGTTATCCGAAAAAAGTCATCTCGGGGGCCTATCAACAGGCAGCAATGGATGATACAAAAGACCTTTTCATCCAGAAACATAGGGATAGGCCTAACACTGTAAATCTGATTACCACCTTCAACAAACAATGGAAAGATCTGTAAGGGATATTAAAGCAGAATTGGGACATTCCACTCAGTGACCAAAGACTGCAAGTCCACATCTCCCCGGGACCAAGATTGGTGGCCCGTAGAGCAAGAAACATGAAGGACCTTCTTATTCAGAGTCACTTTAAACGACCTACGCAAAAAGCGGGTAGAGGCTTTACCCTACGTGGCACGTATCCTTGTGGATCGTGTTCAGCTTGTCCCTTTATGATCGCTGCGGTCATGTTGTCGATTTCGATCTACCCTTTTAACATCAAGAGCAATCGTTATTTCAATTGCTGTACGCGCAATCTAATTTATGTTCTTGTCTGTGGCTGCCCAAAGTTGTATGTTGGGCAGACAACATAAGAACTACGTCGCAGGGTACAACAACATGTGTCCAATATTTCCACGGCGAGGGCCGATAAAACTAAGGGCAAACCCATTAGTTCTGTTGCAACGCATTTCTTGGACCACTATGCGGGGCGACCCACTAGCATGAGAGTAATAGTGGTGGATTCTGTCATTTCTAACATCAGAGGTGGGGATATTGGCAAGATGCTGTTACATCGTGAATCCAAGTGGATTTATGACCTACAGACCCTAACCCCTCATGGGATGAATGAGGAGCTTTTATTTACAGGTTTTTATAAGGATAAATGAACTAATTTTTCATCTTTCCTCTTCTCCCTATCTCTCCCCCCGGTTATGTTTTTTTCCTCTATAGGTCATTCAACTTTGTTGGGACTCCTCTCTTGTGCCATGAAGATGAGTGGGATGGAAGAAGTGGAAATATCTATGAAACCTTCTCCATAAAGGACTTTTTTCATATTGAATACTGTGGGTCGACATGCCTGGATATTCTAGCCTCTGCACCCGCCTCTCTTGATTGTATAGAAAAACTTTTTGCCTGACTAAAGTGTGTTATTGATATATGCGATTTTGTTATGGATTTGGGTCACACATCACCTTGGTATATTGATTAGAAAATTGTGTCTATGCTCTGAGGCCACTGCCTTGGCTTATGTATATATATTTCCATGAGCGTGTTTCTCTGTTTTATAAATGTACATGCTTATTTAAAAACATGGGACTTCTCACACATAGATTGACTGATAGGCAGACTTATTTTATATGTTTTTTGGGTTTTTTCTACTTCATTTGTTTTGCAAACCTTTTATATGTATACAGACGCAATTTAACATCTCTGTTGGACTTGGTTGGGTTATGCATTGGTAAAAATCAAACCCTTCCTCTGGACTTCCCCCCCTTTCCCCCCCCCCCCCACCTCTCCCTCCTCATCTTTCCCCCCTTGCATTGGGTGTATAAGGCTGAAAAAGTGGGCCTGTCGCTATAATAATATTCGGGATATGCCCCTCCCTTGAATAGATAGGTATATGTTGCCAGTCTTATATGTAAAATAACACTTTATTATCAATTTCAGTAGATGTGGTATTAATTTAGTGTGCATTGTGGGGTTGGCGCTTTACTGCGTCTATTCTTGCATTTTCTTTGTCCAAAATTGACAATTGTAAAGCAAGATTTGGTATGTTAGTTTTAAGCAAATGCTATGTGATTGTCTAGCTTGCAGGAATATACTAAACATGAACTAGAAGATACGTGCTGCCTATTTTGTCACAAAGTGTGGAGATACCTATCCACTGCACCTGCGTTTGCAAAGCAATGGTTCTATGACGGACAGCTGTAGAGTTCTGCGCCTGCGCAGTGTTATACTGGGTACTGTGGGAGTACGTGGGCAAATAATCACAGAGCACTGCTCACGGATCTCCTGCTAGGAACACAGCTGTTTGTTATCGGTCTCAGATGAGGAGTGTAGACTCTATTGCATAGGCTGTATTTAAACATCCAGATAGAGCACAGAGTTACTCATTACTTTTTTGCCCTTGAGAAGTCACCTTGTGTGACGACAAGCGTCGGGTGAGTAAGGTGATTCCCTGGACCTTCAAACAGCTTTGTGCTTTACATTATCCTGCTTTAACCCCTTGCACTTTGCTGCATAGATACATGAGCTGAGCCACAGATCTGTCTGACTTGAGGCAAGGTATTTTCTGCACTCATTTTCTCAGCCCAGGGCTCGGGATTATCAGGCTGCAGCTCTGGGAATTGTGGTGCTCAGGTTCCAACCTGGGGTCATGCTAGTTGAGATATTGGGGTTTTCATCATTTCTTTGCACAGGGCTGCTTTGTCTAAATATTAGGGTCTATCATGACTCCATTATAAGCTGTTGCTGGGTTTAATATGTATTATAATTACTTGTGAAGCGCTATAGCACATTTTCTGCTATGTTGCAACATCATGTGCTTTGAAAATTTAACTAACTTCTGATCTGTTTATTACACCAGCTAGCTTGATTAGAATCTTGGTCCATTTTATATAGGGAATCACATGGTCTCTTTTTTGTATGTTTTTAAATGTTTTTAAAATTTGTCTATGGTTGTTGGTTGTTTTGATACCTTTTGCTGTTGTGTGACACAAATGTGTTTTGATGTTCTCTGATATATAATAAATGTTTGATTAATTATATATATGATGATCCCTCAATTTGTTGGCACTTCTTTCCTCTTTATTAAACATTAGCTTTCAGTGCCAGGGGTGATCCCAGGATTTGGTCCCCTCCTACTTCTTGAGTAAAGAACACCCTCTTTGATATTATAATGGGGTTGGACATTTCTGTATATTTTTATAAAATGTGCCAGATGGTCTCAATTGCAATTTTTTGCCAAAAATCTCAAATTTTAATAATAGTACAGTGTGGAATTTTTAGTGCTGTAGTGCACATTTGGTGCTGGCTATCTTGTTTTGTTCATTGAATTGGTCGGTGGCTGACCCCCACCTTGCCGTGCACCCCAATTTTTGTTATATTCCACCTGTCTTGATTTTGGCTGTTGGTGACTGTTCACATTCAGTAATCAAGTCATGTACACAGGCTATTTACTTTAAGCAGCATTTGCTTGGGCCTGTCCCGCCCACAGCCATGATTCAGTCTTGGGTACGGGATTGAAAAAGACCATGTAAGTGCTGTGAAGAACAGTTCTAGTTTTCCACATCTGAGGCCACGTGGCACATTTTATATAAAAATATTTTAGTGTAGGACTGCCCCAATGAGATTTGCCGTGACGTGGCGGGGTAGCTCAAGAAATTGCAATTTTTTTGCCAAAAATCTCAAATTTTAATAATAGTACAGTTTGGAATTTTTAGTGCAGTAGTGCACATTTGGTGTTAGCTATCTTGTTTTTTTCCACCTTCTCTTTAAGTCTGTCTCAGAGACTAAGTAGACTATTGCAACATTACAGCTATTTCAGTCCCAGGGTACCCCACTCACCTACTTCAGGGAAACTGCCACCACGGTTGGTCTTTTGCTGTACTTGCTTCTTCGTACTTGCCACCCACACACCCAAGGTGGCTTTTCTTGCTATGGTGATATCCTACTTTTTCATAGCTCACCAGCCAACTCCCTAACTGCTCTTGATATAGGACATAGTTTCTCTGAACACCTCATAATCTCCTCTCTATCCCTGGCTGACTGGCAGGGTACTAACCATCTCTTTTCCAAGCAAGAGTCTAAAACAGTAAAAAGGAAGACAGTGACCTCTTATGGGTGGTGCTTAGTACTGCAGCCAACAGGGAAATTATCATTTGTCACCTCAGAAAAACATTTAAAAAATGCAAACATTACAAAAATATGATTGGAGTCTTCAGCAGGAATGTAACAACCTTTCCACCACCTTACAAGTACATACAAAAATGGAATAAAAAAGTATTTAAAAAAGTGATTTTGAAAAAAAAATTGGATCAAAGAAAGTAATTTCATCCTGCAAGGAATGCTGTCTGCCAACTTCAAATTTTTTCTACATGTGGCCCATTTACTCTGCAGAGTTTAGGACCTATGCCTTAGAGAGTAATCTATTTTTTTTATTAATGAACTCTGTTTCCTAAAACTATAATCATCTGAACAGCTTCACCTAACCCATACTATTTCCCCAAATGAAATACCATTAATAGTGTGGGTGAAATGACACTTAAATGTCTACAGTACTGTATTTTCTGAGACAAGTTTGCAGAACATCGACATATGAACTCTAAAAAAAATTCTAAAAAGTGTGTTTTCACATCAGGGCCTAAAGTGTAAATTGTAAATTATCTGAATTTTGATTTATATAGGAAGTAAAGTCCGGCACAGCTGCTGCACTGCCAGATCTAAATCGATACAGTTCTTATTTTTATGAACTTGAACAGTTTATACTTACTGCTTTTGATTATTTGCTCTAAATCAATTATTTCTTGTATAATTCAGAATTTTGTTTGACTACAGAGACCCCAGAAAAAATATTTCTCTCACCATGAAAGAAAAAGCAGAGAGTAGTAGAGAAGGGTTTTCACACCGCGCCAATGACCAATGTACATGAAAGTTTAAGATTAATGTTACTTTATTTCATGCTCAGGTCAACGTGTTTCAGGAGACTCAGCTCCCTTCCTCAGGACAATCAGGCAAAAAAACATCAAATCATGAAAGAAAAAGAATAGCTAACAATGACGAAAACCATCAGTTAGGCAATGGCTATTTGCAAACAAGATTCTGAATTAAAGAAGAAGCAATTGTACCACAGCAAATAATTAATAGCAGTAAATACAGTAGAAAGTGTTCCAGTTCATCACAATAAGAACTGAATCTATTTAGATGGTGTTCAAAAGCTCTAATGGCAATATCATGCGGTACACATGAATAAAGATTACCAATATCACATGTTAAAAAGTAATCTTGTTTAGTCCAAGTAAGGTCATTAAATACATAAAGGCCAAACAAGCTGTCTTTTAAAAAATCGGGAACTCTGGACACAAATGGTTGAAGATTTTTGTCTAATAACAAGTAGAGATGAGCTATCCTTCCAAGGATCAGATTGGTTCAGGATCACCGAACCGTCTGAGATTGCTGACCAGATCAGCGATCCTAACCGATCCGATCGATAATCCTAGCCGAAGTCATTAAAATCAATAGGAGGCAAAAGTGATGTGTTGTAAAATGGTGTAGGGGGACTGTAATAGAAAGAAAATAAAATAGGTGTTAAAGCAGTACAAACTTACCGCAGCGCTAGTTCCGTGGTCGACAATTATCCCTCATCCATATTCACCACTTTCCCCTTCCACCGGCATCTCTGGTTGCCATTGGACCATGCCCCCACCCTCTGAGACAGCGTCTGTGATTGGTTGTAATCACAAATGCTGTCTGTGTCCTTAGACTTGTAATAAATTCATAAATAAATAAATAAAACAATTGGCAAAGGATTCACCACAGAGATAAAGCCACGAATACAGGCTACAGCCTCAGCTGTGCGCTTATCGTGGCTGTGTATCAAAATAAGAGGAACCACATGGTTCGTTTTCTTTAAGAAAACATATTTAAATAAATAAATAAACACAAACACACAGAAAAATCCTTTATTTAAAAAAAAAGCTTTCAAAACACCCAGGTCTGACCTAATCAACACAACAAGTTCCCACAATGATTTCAGCTCTGCTACCTCTGAAGCTTACAGTGAGTGCCATAGAACAATGACCGCCCGCTGTGAGCTTCAGGTAGAGACTGAGCCTCAGTGATGAGCGGTGAAATCACTGAGGTTAGTTGCGGCCACAGCTATAAGTTCCAATAGTCCTTCACCTGTGACAGCAGCTAACCTGACCTCAGGGGACCTCAATGAAATCTCACTGAGCTCACAGACCTGCATCTCCATTGATTTTTTTGAAGCTGTCTCTAATTGACATGTAAAGTCATAGCACAAAAATGTTATTGCTTTTCAAAGCTTTTACACAAGTTTTCTGGGGCAAAAAGCTTTGATGTATCAGTCCCTACATGCATTATTGTTAGCAAGAAAATTATAAACTTGATTCAAATAAACCTCTTTATCCATACACACATTCTTCTTTTTCAGATTGATGAATAATCAAATACTTATTATTCTTTGGCAGACTCATGGCATTATTATGGTGAATAGGTAAATTATTATATATACCAAGCCTTTGAGAAACCTGTTTATTTAGTGCTTTGAGCTCCTTTTCGACGAATGACTGAAACAAATCTTATGCCGTAACCCTGGAATTTACGTTTTAAAAAGGAGAGTTAGTTTTAAAATAGTCATCATGGTCTGAAACAAAATGACTAAACTCATTTTCCGGATAGAGCTCTTACCAACCTAATTACAGCTTTTAGTTTTGAAAAAAAGAATGTTAGAAAGCTGATTACCATGCAGATCAGACACTAATATCAGCTAAAACATTGCCAGTATTCTCTTTAAAAAATGCAATTATACCGTGTGTAAGGGCTCATACACACAACCATTTAAATTAGATGAGTGCTATCTGTTGCTTTGATGGATAGCACTCATTCCAATATTATTCTTTGAGGCCATGCACATGTCTGATTCTATTCCTCAGGCCAAGTGCTCAGAGGAAAAAATCAGTGGCATCTAATGTTGATCCAAGTGTTGAATCAAAAGCGGCAAAGCAAGTTTATGGGTCCATTTAAAAACATTTGACTGCACTTGAATGATATCCAGGTGTCAGAATAATTGAATGGAGAAGGTGGAGAAACTTTATTTTTTTTCTCATCGCCCCTAAGAAAAACTGATCCCACTCTGATCTGACTTTGATCAAATTCTGATCAGCATCTCATAAGCATAATCAGACCATTTTTCTCAGATGGAGAGAAAACTGTCATGTCACCCTACCCTAAACGTGTTAACATCATGAATAGTCTGGAACAGATTGAAGTTCAAGCTAAGGACAAAATTAAGCCCCTTACCAAGAGAACCTCGATCTTCTCAACAGATAGAATAGCTGGATTTAAACTAACTACACTATCCAATAAATCATGAAATGTCGTTCTTTTTTTCTTCTCTCCATCATCGCATATTTGTGTCTCGATTCTTCTCCTCTTGCCACTATTCCATTTGCATTTTTTAGTTTAGTGTGAACAGTATAAGCTTGAGTTCACATGACTTGTAATCATCCGTTAAAACAGACATCCATTGGGAAAAAAGATCTGCAAACACAACTTTTTTGTCCATTGTTAAATAACGGATGTCTGCCAAATCTGTTTTTTAACATGAAAGTTGTCTACCGGATCCGTTTTTAACATGGAAGTCTATGGAGGATGGATCTGTTAACGGATTGCTATTCAACCATCAGTTTTACTTGCATTTGTAATGTATTCATTTTTTTCTTACAGGATTAGGTATAAACGGGCATTAAATAGTAATCCATTAACGGATCCGTCTTCCATTGACTCCCATGTTAAAAAAAAAAACAGGAAATCATTTTCCCAGTGGATCTCTGCAAGATCTCTTGATTACAGGACATATGAACTCAGCCTAAACCATGGGTCTCTTATTCGACTAGCTAGATTGTCCACAAAGAAAAAATTGAAAAGTGTTGGGTATCATTCTTTGTGGGACATAACGATAGACATGCAGATTTGTTACAAATCTGCACCAAATCTGCCCAACTAATGCATCAAAAACATATTTAAAATACAGTATGTGTACACAGCCTTACATTTCCCAGTGTGCTTTTTTTCAGCATTAAAAGCAGTGAGAAAACAAAATAAAAATTGCTATGTGTGAACATAGGCTAAAGGGGAGGGTTTTGTTTTTGTTTCTGCGCTTTCCTTTTTTCCTTCCCTTGTTCCAAGAGCTTTAACCTTTTTATTTTTTCATTCATATAGCTATATAAATAAGGGCTTTTTTTGTGCTTCACGACTTATACTTTTGAATTATACCATTCATTTTATCATATGATATAATGGTAAGTGAGAAAAAAAAGTTCCAAGGGTTACGAAATAGCAACAAAATTAAAATTTGTAATTGTTTTTTGGGTTTTTTAATTACAGCATTCATTTTACCATAAAACTGATCTGGCAGAATAATTATCTAGGTCAATTAAATCCCTTAGATACAAAACATGTATATTTTTTGTTTCCGTTAAGTGGTGAAAAGAAACACAAAAATTTGGGGAAAAAAATTCTTGCTTGTGTAACGACTTTCCAAGAGCCGTCACATGTTATATTTTCAGGATTTGGCTCTGTATTGAGGCTTGCTTTTTGTGCCCTGTGTCAATGTTTTTATCAATATTATTTTGCGGTTTATATGATGTCTTATTACATTTTTTTCTGTAGTTGCAGCGATCAAAAAACTGCAATTCTGGCATTTTGATATTTTTCCTCATTTTGCTGTTAACTGATCGGCAAAGAGGCAGCAGAATTTGTTTCTCCTTATGCAGTTTATCCATCGGTAACGAGACAGCTGCATTTAACAGACTAAGGCCCCTTTCACACGTCAGTGATTCTGGGACGTTTGTGCTTTTTTTTAAACGTGCCAGAATCACTGACATACGCAGACCCATTATAATGAATGGGTCTGCTCACACGTCAGTGATTTTTCACTGCACGTGTCTCCGTGCGGCGTACCCGCGTGTCCGTGATTGCCGTACGGAGACATGTACATTTTTTTTCTGGCATCACTGATGTCCCACGGACCACGCAGTGGTGTGGTCCGTGAAACACATACCAGAAAAAAACGTGCTTTTAAAATAAAAATCATTTTTACTCACCCGGCTCCAGCGATGTCCTCTGCAGCCCGTGCAGCTTGTTGCTTCTGAGCCGGCTCATTACTGTCGCGCATATTCATGATGCATGACACAGCCGACCCGGAAGCAGCTGCTGCGGGGGTCAGCGCCGGCTGGATGCTGCAGCACGGGAGCATTCAGAACCATGGAGAGCGGGAGCGCGCATAGGTGAGTTAATCTCTAAGTGTAATCACGGGCCACGGAGAACGGAGCCCGGATTGCACTTAGACAACCCACGTGTGCCGTGAATCACGGCACATGGAGGGACATGTGCGTGTTTTACACGCCAGTGAAAAACGTCAGTGTTTTTCATTGACGTATGAAACGGGCCTAATAGCCACGTGCAGAGCTCCAACATAATGCTTTGACAGAGAGACTTGGAAGGACTAAGATCTGCTGCTGAAGCCAGATCCTGGTGCCACTAGATCGAGTTGAGACTGGGGATCATCAGCCACATGGTACTGTGTGGTCTTGCCCACCTTGCTGGATTTGAAGAACTATTCTAAGGGTACGCTCACACGAGCGTTGAATTTGGACGAGTGCAATGCGTGAAATTCTCACATAGCACTCTAACCAATACTAGTCAATGAGGGAGAGCAGTTGGTCAGCTTTTCTCGCATCCAGATTCTGGACGCGAGAAAAGTGGCAGCATGCTGTGATTTGATCCAGAATACGTCCGAGACTCGCCAATACAAGTCAGTGGGTGCGAGGAAAAAACTGATGTCACACGGACAGCACACAGACCATCCTAGTGACATCCATTTTTCTAAATACAATCCTATCATGTAGCAGAGAACACTGTAAATGCTCTTGTACATGACTGTAAATTAGTAACATCTGCTGACGAAAAAAAACGGATTGCACACTGACAGCACACTGAGAGTGCACGGATGAAAAGTGAGAAAAAATCGTCCTACTCTCGCGAACGAGAATGGCACTGTTTTTTCATACGTTCGTGTGAGTCCAGCCTAAGGGCCAGTATTTTATTTTTCTTGGCATGGAATTACCGGGTGGCACCTCCGGATTTGTTCCTTTTGTTGTTTGCTGTTTCCAGATATATTAGAGGTGTTGCTAAAACCTCATTAGCCATAGTACAAAGTTTTCATTTTTTTTTTCACGTCAGCACATGAATCAACACGATGTTACCGATAAGATACAGACTTTGCTGATGCGATCAGTATTATCACTCCTCTTTTAAAAAGTAATCTAAAGGTTAAATCTTTATATGAAGCAAATAGAAGTAAAAGTTTCATATGCTTTTTCAAGTACATTCACTCAAAAGTGCATTTTAACAAACTCTTTGACACTTAAAAAGGGTTAGCCATCTAGTTGACTTGTCCATTAATATAATGTACAGGCAAATCTAGCTGTAGAGAACAGAGAATAATCAAATTATTTCCATCTAAAGAGAAATATTTCTTACAAAAAAAATCTTCATAATTGAGCTGCTACCACTGGAAAGGTCTGACTTACAGAAGGGCAATTGCT
The DNA here is from genome assembly GCF_048569485.1 of Anomaloglossus baeobatrachus. NCBI lineage: Eukaryota > Metazoa > Chordata > Amphibia > Anura > Aromobatidae > Anomaloglossus > Anomaloglossus baeobatrachus. The sequence continues at coordinate 142,303,821 of NC_134355.1, forward strand.
GCAAATTTAATACCTATTATGTCTAACATTCCAATTATATATAAGTGCCATTCAGAAGTCTCTAACAGCTGTTCCAGTTCTTAAATGCCATAATAGCAGGTATGACTTTTTTGTTGATCTGAATATATGAACTGTTCAAACATAAAATACATTGAATTCTTAAAGTATTTAAATTTTGATTTTAAATAACCTAAAATAATTAGTTTTCTTCCTCATTGAAATCATGATACATTTAATGTTTAACCCCTTCCTGCAAAATATTAAGCTATAGCTGTGTGCACATTGTATTAGAGCCTTGGTTGGAAATACATGCTTGGAAAAGCTTCCGACATACAGAATAATTTAAATGAATCTATCTGGATCAGTTAAGTAGTCAATGGCCCAAAGTAATATACATTTCACCTCTATTGGAGTGGTATGCATCATTTTATCTCATTTTTAACTATATATGAATTAGGAATAAACTGTACTTTACTATAATAAGGACAATACCAAAACAGAAAAAGAAAACAGTGAGAGTAATTTTATACAATGGAACCATGTGGGCAATGTCTAGACTGTCAGTGTGAACATATCCAAATATATATCACTGAAGCAAGTTTTTGAGATTAACTGTATATGTGGCAAAGGTTTCCTTGACTCAACTAATGTACCACTTGGATAACATGGTATAAACATGTGTCATTTAACACCTAACTCGGTCATTGGCTTGTGCAATGTTAAAGGGGTTGTCAGCTTTAAAAAATAAAATAAAAAATGACCCCAAACGATTCTGGTATATAAAATAACAAAGCCATATTTCAGACAGTTTTCACTCTTTCCTGCTCCAGTACTGGCTTCCTGACACTGTTATGATTTTGGTTCTGGTAGAGAATTGCTGTGGAAGATAGAGCACAGTAGGGTCTTACCCAGTTATATGGGATATAAAGGGATCACGGTACACTCAACTTTTCAGGTTGTGCAAGTTACAACCCCTATGTAGCACATTCAGCAGTGGTATCAGCTGCAGCCCCAAGGTGTATGGTATGTAGTAGGACGTAAGTAGAAATCGGGTATACACTGTGTGCAGAATTATTAGGCAAATGAATATTTTTATCACATGATACTTTTTATACATGTTGTCCTACTCCAAGCTCTATAGGCTTGAGAGCCAACTACCAATTAAGTAAATCAGGTGATGTGCATCTCTGTAATGAGAAGGGGTGTGATGTAATGACATCAACACCCTATATAAGGTGTGCTTAATTATTAGGCAACTTCCTTTCCTCTGGCAAAATGGGTCAGAAGAGAGATTTGACAGGTTCTGAAAAGTCCAAAATTGCGAGATGTCTTGCAGAGGGATGCAGCAGTCTTGAAATTGCCAAACTTTAGAAGCATGATAACCGAACAATCAAGCGTTTCATGGCAAATAGCCAACAGGGTCACAAGAAGTGTGTTGGGCAAAAAAGGCACAAAATAACTGCCCATGAATTGAGGACAATCAAGCGTAAAGCTGCCAATATACCATTTGCCATCAGTTTGGCCATATTGCAGAGCTGCAATGTTACTGGAGTATCAAAAAGCACAAGGTGTGCCATACTCAGGGCTTATGGCCAAGGTAAGACGGCTGAAAAACGACCACCTTTGAACAAGAAACATAAGATAAAATGTCAAGACAGGGCCAAGAAATATCTTAAGACTGATTTTTCAAAGATTTTATGGACTGGTGAAATGAGAGTGACTCTTGATGGGCCAGATGGATGGGCCAGAGGCTGGATCAGTAAAGGGCAGAGAGCTCCACTCTGACTCAGACGCCAGCAAGGTGGAGGTGGGGTACTGGTATGGGCTGGTATCATCAAAGATGAACTTGTTGGACCTTTTCGGGTTGAGGATGGAGATTAGCGCAACTCCCAGACCTACTGCTAGTTTCTGGAAGACAACTTCTTCAAGCAGTGGTAGAGGAAGAAGTCGGTATCGTTCAAGAAAAACATGATTTTCATGCAGGACATTGCTCCATCTCATGCATCCATCTACTCCACAGCGTGACAGAAAAACGACAAGAAATACAAGTGAATAAGCCAAATAACTAAAAACATATCTTTATTAGAACAATCCATAAAAATATACATGCATAACGACAAGTGAGGTCACTAGCAAATAGCCTCAGGTAGTCAAAAACAAGTTTTTTATGAAATGCATAGTGCAAAAAAATGGTATGTGTGAAAAAAACTGGTTGTCAAGGGGCCTAAAAAAAGGCTGAAGAAAAATTTCATAAGTGGAAAGATGAATAATTCATAATACTGATGACTGCTTAGGAAAAACACATATATTGTGTAAGATGGTAGTAAACAATTGATGTCCGTAAGCAGGTAAATAAGGAAATAGCCTGAAGTAACCCTCAAGAATAAGGATAGCAGTTCCTATTGCAGGATTTAGCTGGAGTTCCAGTGGTAACAATGGGAAAGATAAAATGAAAAAAGATAAATGAGCTGCACCAAACGGAGATAGTATAATAAAGAACCCATTGAAAGGTAGACAAAAAAGTGTCAGTAAACCACAACTCTCTGCATGAATACGAGAGGGAAACGCACCCAAATGAAAGGTTCAGACAAGAATCCCCATCAAATCCACATAGTGGTAGCCCTCCCAAAGATGAGAATAGCTCAAGGGAGCCATAAGGGGAAAGTCAGGCACAAAAATGGAGGAAAAAACACATAACCAAAATTGAAAAACAACCTGAGGGTGAAAGGAAGTACCCTCAGGTTGTTTTACCTTTACTCCACAGCGTAGCTGGCCAGTAAAGGTCTAAATGATGAAAAAATAATGACATGGCCCCTTTGTTCACCTGATCTGAACCCCATAGAGAACCTGTGGTCCGTCATAAAATGTGAGATCTACAGGGAGGGAAAACAGTACACCTCTTGGGACAGTGTCTGGGAGGCTGTGGTGGCTGCTGCACGCAATGTTGATCGTAAACAGATCAATCAACTGACAGAATCTATGGATGGTAGTCTGTTGAGTGTCATCATAAAGAAAGGTGGCTATATTGGTCACTTATTTTTTGGGGTTTTGTTTTTGCATGTCAGAAATGTTTATTTCTAAATTTTGTGCAGTTATATTGGTTTACCTGGTGAAAATAAACAAGTGAGATGGAAATATATTTGGTTTTTATTAAGTTGCCTAATAATTCTCCACAGTAATAGTTACCTGCACAAACAGATAGTCTCCTAAGATAGCCAAATCTAAAAAAAAAAACACTCCAATTTCCAAAAATATTAAGTTTTGATATTTATCTTTAGTCTTTTGGGTTGATTGAGATCATAGTTGTTGATCAATAATAAAAAAATCCTCCAAAATACAACTTTCCTAATAATTCTGCACACGGTGTATACCGCGCTGATACCGAATGGTAAATTACTATAATCTCTTTATTGTTCATACAGGTCTATGCATTTCAGAGACCTCCATCTCCTTCCTCAGGACATCAAAGGAACAATCATCTATCTAACAATCATGATTGTTTCTTTGATGTCCTAAGGAAGGAGACGGATGTCTCTGAAATGCATAGACCTGTACAAACAATAAAGAGATTATATTAATACACCATTGAGTATCAGCGCGGTATATACCTGATTTCTACTTACGTCCTACTACATATGATTTTGGTTCTAGCAGTGACTTCACACTGTCAACTTAATAGTTGACTGCAGCAGCATTGAGCGGTAGACATGATGTCACAGCTGCAGCCAAAACTCAGAAACCAAAGCAGCAGCAAGCAGGCAATGCTTGAGCAAGGATGGGTGAGTACTCTCTGTTATACAGCTGTGATTATTTTAACGTTTCAAAAAACCTTTCATCTTAATTCTATTGGAGGGAACAGTAAAAAACAATTAGTATACCGCACAGTAAACATTTTATGTGCAACATGACAGCCTATGAGGTAACAATTACACTGTATTACTTGGCTATGCAATATAATTTATCTAAGATATTTATCAGGAAATCCTCCCAACATATACTTTCAGTAGGCACTGCCTTACATCAGTGGAGTTTGTTGAGATTATAGTATGACATGACAGATTATCCACTTTTATCAAACTTGATTTAATGATAATTGGATTTTCATTTACAAATTGAAGGAAAGAGGTTTTTTTGGGGGGGGGTTTAACATCAATTACATTTTTTTATGTCATACTTACTGGAAATAAAACTAATGTTCAGATTGTTTTCCTAATATAATCATATAGTTCATGTGCAGTAAAAATCAATGGTGAGATTGTAATTAAACATCACTGTATGAATAGTATTTAATCATTCCATGAAATGGCATATTTTTCCAAAGCAACGTATTTTGGAGTATTTATCTCCTTCTAACTTATTGAAGCTTTTTTTCTGCCTTGTACTGATAACCTACATATACAAACATCTATGAACTTTTATGAGTCTTTAAAGACTAAATTGAATTAGAATTTTTGGCCAGCATTATATTTAAATACTATGAATTTGTAATTGCCGAACATCAAACAAAGCAATTTTATGCTTACTAGAAACGATTTGCTGCTGCTGCTTTCTAACCTGTCCTTATTCAAGTAAACTGTGCAAGGTCAATTCATTTCTTCACAAAACAGCATGTTACCAAGAGAAAAAATAATCAGATTAACAATGTGTTCGAAAATGTGAGCTATCAGCAGGAAATAGCTGCAATGCAGTAGCACAGTGGGAGATCAACAGAGAAGGAATGAAATCTCACTGAGCAGGGAGATGGTACACCAAGGTGCCCCACTAACTCACTTATCTTGAAGGAGAGCATCTGTAAATATTGGTAATACTTGATGTAATCTTTTGAAAATCTCACCAATATGATATGTTTACAAAAGGATGGATTCTATATACTTGCAGGAGGTAAATAGCCCTAAAATTAAAATAAAAACCATTTATGTATAAATAAGGTCCTGTGTTTGAGTTAAGAAAATATAGTGTAAACAAAAAAAACTAAATAGAAGTAACAAACTGATGATACACACAGTTCTTTCCTATATACACTCTAACATTACGTGTAAAAAAAATAGTCTCTAAAGATGAGCACATTTTTTGAAATTCGAATTTTCCAACTTCACCAAATTTACCCCCCCAAATTTGCTTTGCATTTGCATCTAATTACTTAGCATGAATTTCAATACTGTAAAGCTTGTAATTGATCATAAGGTACATGTGGGGGAGATGAGATAAAGAGAGAGAGAATTGCTCTGACCATAAAAGCTTACAATATACAGTCAAGAAAGAGTGGACACCCCCTGACCATAAGAGCTTACAATTTATGAGAGAGAGAGGACCCTGCTTACCATAAGAGCTTACAATATACAGAAAGAGAGGACTCCCCATGACCATAAGAGCTTACAATTTATTAGAGAGAGAAGACCCCACTGACCATAAAAACGTACAATTTATGGGAGAGAGATGATGCCCCCTGACCATAAGAACTTACAATTTATGGGAGAGAGAGGATCCCACTGACCATAAAAGCTTGCAATTTATGGGAGAGAGAGGATGCCCCCTGACTATAGTAACTTATAATTTATGGGAGAAAGAGGACCCCACTGACCATAAGAGCTTACAATATACAGGCAAGAAAGAGAGTACACACCTGACCATAAGAGCTTATAATGTTTGGGAGAGAAAGGACCCCACTGACCATAAGAGCTTACACTCTACAGAAGAGAGAGACTTATTCAGTAACCATGGAGAAAACGAGTCTGCAGTACAAATTATGCTCTACTGAGAGCTGCTGATCTTTGATGGCTGAGGTACTAACCACCACTGTAGAAGGTATGATAGATTATAAGATGTCGTATATGCAAGACACTATGGATAAACCCATACAGTAATTCAAAACGATCTTTGCCTGATCTTTAAAACTGCAAATTTTAGGAAATTTAACACAAACAGGTTTCTTTGCAAAATGATCTCTAGTTGTCTCAATTTTGAAACCCAGTAGTTTCTACGTTTTACTACAGAAGAACTTTAAGAATAGCCACTTCATATTTGCAGAAGGAATAAAGTTGCCATCAAAAGGGAATTTGAAGAATTGAAGGTAACTGTTCCAATGTTTCTATCAGCTTCAAAAATTGCTATTTATTTCTGTTATTTCCAAAGTTTATCATAGTAGATCATGTGAAATATAATATTTAGCATGTTCAATACTTTGAACATCTTTTGGCTGATCCAATATTTTTTTTCTCTGTAACTGTTTAGCCAAGTTGGCTTAATAATCCTTTGCTCCCCTAGGCAGCTGAGTGAGGATCTAAAAATAAAGATATTCAAACAAAGCAAGTGAAACAAACAATTGTTGGATTATAATAAACAAGAACAAAAAACAAGAAGAGTCATTCAAGAAGCTGAAAAGAGTTGAAATGATCTAAATGATCATACAATGATCTAAAACATCCTAAAAAATCTATTTTGATTTACGTCAAGGATCAATATGTCATTCCCTAAGTATGATTGTTACAATTTTTGGGTAGATCTCAAACATTCTGTACAAGAAATAAAAAAAAAAATTCAGAACTAGACACATTTTGCTGGACAGAGTAGGAAACAATTTCTAAAGTAAAAATGCAAATGTTTTTGGCTGACTAAATCATTTTTTTAAACTGTGATTTTAGGCATTGACTTACAGGATTACCAAACTCCCTCATTTTATTGCTTAATAATGAAAATTTTAGTAGATAAACAAAATGGTACTTGTACTGCAATTCCCAGTCCTATTGCTGAGTCGTCAGGCATCCCTATTAGGCATACAGTTAAAACCACAAGTTTACATACACTATCTAAAAAGACACATATGCATATTTTTTTCCAATATGTGACATGAAATCAGAATAAACCTTTCCCATTTTAGGTCTAATCAGGAACCAAAATTATTTATATTTAGTCATACATTTCATTAGTACTTGGTGCCATTGCCCTTAAAATGTATGACTTTGGTCAAATATTTTGGACAGCCTTCCACAAGCTTCTCACAATAGTTGGCAGGAATTTGGGCCCATTCCTCCTGACAGAACTGGTATAACTGAATCATGTTTGTAGGTCACCTTGCTCGCACTTGCCTTTTCAGCTTTGCCCATAAATATTCAATAGAATTGAGATCAGGGCTCTGTGATGACCACTCCAAAACTTTGACTTTGTTATCCATAAGCCAATTTGTAACTAGATTGATAGTATACTTTGGTTATTGTCCATTTGGAAAACCTATTAACACCCAAGCTTTAAGTTACTCGCTGATGTCTTGAGAAATTGCTTCAGTATTGCTACATAATCTTTCCTCATAATGCCATCTATTTTATGAAGAGCACCAGTCCCTTCCAGAGCAAAATAACCCCACAACATGAAGCTGCCACCGCTATATTTCACAGTTAGGATGGTGTTTTTAGGCTTCAAAGCTTCTCCCTTTTTCCTCTAAATGTAACAATGGTCATTATGGCCAAACAGTTCGACTTTAATTTTGTCAAACCACACAGGACATGTCTCCAAAAATGAAGGTCTTTGTTCCTGTGTGGATTTGCAAACATTAATCTGGCTTTTTAATGTTTCTTTTGGAGTAATGGTTTCTTCCTGGCAGAGTGGCCTTTCAGCCCATGTTGATACAGTACTCTTTTCACTGTGAAAAATGCCACAATCTTACCAGCTTCCGCCAGCATCTTCACAAGGTCTTTTGCTTTTGTTCTTAGGTTGATATGCACATGTCTGACCAAAGCACAATCATCTCTAATACACAAAATCCATCTCCTTCCTCAGCGGTATGATAGCTGGACATTTCCATCTTGTTTGTACTTGCTTATAATTGTTTGTACAGATGAACGAGGCACCTTCAGGTACATGGTTATTACACACAACAATGAACCAGACTTGTGTAAGTCCACAATTCTCTTCCTGAGATCTTGGCTGATTTCTTCTTTGACTTTCCCATGATGCTACGCAAAGAAACAGTGCATTTTAGGTGTGCATTAAAATACATCCACAGGGGTATCTCTAAATAACTAAGATGTTGCCAATAAACCTATCACAAGCTTCAAAAAATATAAACATATACACATTGCCTTGAAAAAGGATTCATACCCCATGAACTTTACAACAATGTCTCACTTTCCCCCTCAAATTTAAATATATTTTATTGAGATTTTATGTGAAGTATTTGAAGCATATAAGAAATTATACAAGTTTTTCTAAGTATCTTAAAAATATAAATCTTAAAATGGTGACATACATTTCTATTCTGCTGTAGTCTGTTGCTCCTAAATAAAATCCCGAGTGACCTATAGCCTCCAGAAGTCACTAATTAGTAAACTGACTCCATTTCAAGGAGAACAATAATTAGAGAAGAAGCCAAAAGGCCTATCAGTTCACTCTGGAGGAGCTGCAAAGATCCACTGCTCAGGTGGGAAAGTATGACCCCAGGACAACTATAAATTGTATACAACATAAATGTGGCCTTTATGATAGACTGGCAAATAGAAAGCCATTTTTTTAAAACAAGCCATAAGAAGCCCCATTTGCAGTTTGACAAAAGACATTTAAGGGATACAGCTAGGATGTAGAATAAGGTGGTGGGATCAGTAGAGATGAGCCACCCCCCTAGAGTTTGAGTTCGGTTCGCCGAACGGTGCCCCGTTCGACGAACCGTTCGTCGAACTCTCGAACCCCATGGGAAACCATGGGAGGCAATCACAAACACATAAAAAAACATTATAAATGTAGACACACAGTTAATAAACATTGCCATTTAATAAACATTGCCATAACACTTACCTGTCCCCGCGATCCGTCCTGCACTTTGTCTCCCGCAGCTTTTCCATCGGATCATCGCTGCGTCCTCTCGGTAACCAGCAGTGATGACAGGACCTATCGTGACGTCAAAATAGCATGTGACCAGTCACGTGTCTATTATCTCATTGGCTACAGACTGGTCACATGGCTTGGACGTCATGCAAGGTCCTGTTTGCATCTCTCCGGTACACGGTGCACGTTTGTGTATCAACGTTTACCGGCGACATGCTCTGGCACACGGTCGACTCCCCGTTCTTCTTCCCTGTTCCGTTATTGACTGGCTAACAGCCGCAGCGGCACCGGGAATCACGTGATCGGAGCACCGTTGCTATGGCAACCTGTCTATCAGCGGTGACATTACCGCTAACAGCCAGCAGCACTGATCACTCACGGAGTGAAAAGACTGCACGGGGAGCAGCGTCTTTCTCCCATGCAGTGCTGCTGATGGAGCAGAGCTGCATGTGTTGAAGGAGAAAGAAGACAGAAGACCATGGATCGTGGAGGGATAAGAGGGAGTAATAAACATGGAGTCTCTAAGTGTGTCTGTGTATTTATTTCTATTAAAGTATTTTTTCTCTGTGTGGTGTCTTTTTTTTAACCCTTTATTGGAGATTGTTAATGGCCGGGTCAAACTTGCCTGACAGTAAGAATCTTTGGCTTAATACTAGCTAGTAAAACAAAGCTAGTATTTACTCATTATTACCCAGCGAGCCACCATCACCAGGGCAGCTGGAAGAGTTGGATACAGCTCCAGATGATGGCGCTTCTATGAGAGTGCCATTTTCTGGGGTGGCTGTGGACTGCAATTCGCAGCAGAGGGGCCCAGAAACCTCAGGCTAACCTGTGCTGCGGATTCCAATCCCCAGCTGCCTAGTTGTACCCGGCTGGATACAAAAATGGGGCGAAGCCCACGTGGTTATTTTTTTCATCATTTCAGGAAATTCATGAAATAATTAAAAAAAGGGCTTCCCTATATTTTTAGTTGCTAGCCGGGTACAAATAGGCAGCTGGAGGTTGGGGGCAGCCGTACCTGCCTGCTGTACCTGGCTAGCATACAAAAATATGGCGAAGCACACGTCATTTTTTTTGTAGTTTTTTGGCAAAAAAAATAAAAAAATGCTTCCCTGGATTTTCCATTGCCAGTGAAGGTAACACCAGGCAGTGGGGGTTGGCAGCAAGTAGCTGCTTGGATTACCCTTAGCTAGCAATACAATAAAATTCTCAGCACAGATAAAGCAGACAGCTACGGGTTGCAACCCCCATCTGCCTGCCAGGAAATCCCATTAATTTTTTTATTTAAAAAAATAGTTTTAAAAAAAATGACGTTGGGTCACCCCATTTTTGATAACTAACTAGGGTAAAGCAGAAGGCTGTAGCCTGAAAACCAGAGCTGGCAGCTTTACCTTGGTTGGGGATCCAATGTGGAGGTCACCCCAGGCTCATTTTTATAATTATTTTATAAATATTAATAATTACAAAAAAAAAGTAGGGTCCCCCCAAATTGGGTCACCAGCCAAGGTAAAGCGGACAGCTGTGGTCTGGTATTCTCAGGGTGTGAAGGTCCATAGTTATTGGCCCTTCACAGCCTAAAAATAGCAGGCCGCAGGTGCCCCAGAAGTGGCGTATCCACTAGATGCGCCAATCCTGTCGCTTCACCCGAGCTCATCCCGTGCCCTGGTGCAGTGGCAAACGGGGTAATAAATGGGTTTGATACTAGCTGTAAGGTCACCTGACATCAAGTCCAGCAGTTTGTGATGTCATATCGTCTATCACATAACCGACATCACAAACTGTCAGTACTAACAAAACAAATAGACAAAAAAAAATGTATTTGAAAAAACACTCCCCAAAACATTCCCTCTTTGACCAATTTATTGTAAGGAAAAAATAAGGGGGTCCCACGATGACTCTGGACCGTCTAGAATATGGGGGGGACACGCTCAGGGAACGTATCCCCCATTTTCTAGGAGTGCAGACCCTCCATGTGAAGAGTGTGGGTGCAATGAATCTGCACCCACTCTCCCCGGGTCCACAGCAGCAGAGTCCATGTCGTAAGTGTTGCTACCAAAGCTGCAATGCCCTGCACATGAGGTAAGGTCATGCTTAATCAGGAGAACTATTCTACATTTCCAAAAATTGGTATTTGCTGATATTATTGCTATTCCACCTACTGTATATTGAGGATAGGATCTTGGAGATGGAATACCCCTTTAAGTCCAGTTATTCAGCTGAATGAATACTAAACAACAGAGCTCGCTATTTAGACATGTTTTCTTATAACGGACTCTCATGTTTGGTAGTCGTTCAGCAGGGCAACTATAAAATCAAATACCTCCATTTGGAAATGTAGTATAGCTCTCCTGATAAACTATGTTCCTTACCTCATGAGCAGGGCATTGCAGTAGCTTACAGATGCATGGTTATCACCACTCACTGTGTCTGAACACAGGAAGCTGAGCTGACAGCCGCTCTGTGCATGCTTCTATTGTGAAGGAGGGGGCTGCGGGGGATCAACGCTGCACAAGTACTGTGGGACACCGGGGAACACCGTTGGGGTTATAGGGGGTGACCTGGCAGGCCCTGGGGAGGAGTTTTCTGTCGCATGTGTCATGGCACATGCAACAGAAATCAGAGGAGTAGGGTGAATGCGGCCGGCGCACTGCTGTGTGCGTGGCCATCTTGGATTTCCGGGAGGGGGTTGGGGGGGACACTTTGGCGACAACAGGGACCGGAGGGGACCGGGGAGGAGATTTATCTCCCATCTGACATGTTTGTTTATGCCAGAGGGGAGATAAATCATTTTTTAACGGCACTGTCATTTACTGTAACGTGATCATCGGTATACGGTGTATACCGGTGATCACGTGAGCGGGGACCGGAAAAACCGACCTGAATCATGATCTCAAGGGTCTCAGCTACCCCCTGAAACCCCAGAGATTTTCTGATGCTGGGTGGTGCTATTCACTTATTTCTGCCTTCTGTTTATAAACGGCAGATCAGAATATGGCTTCATTCACACGACCGATCTATTTTTGCGGTCCGCAAAAAACTGTCCATTTTTTTCACGTCCGTATGTCATCTGTTTGTCATCCGTGTGCCTTCTGTTTTTTTTGCGTACTGGAAAAAAACTGAAGGAGGGAAAATACATAAATTTACCCAGGATCCATAGCTTCAACCTACATGAGGCGGTCACATGTTCACTCCAGTGCCATTTTCTACTGCTTTTCACAGCGTAGAGTGCTCTGGTGATTTTCTTGTGCTTGTACACTTCATATCAGTCTTTTCTGTCATTATAATGGCAGAAAGACACATAATGTCCCACTCTCTTGCATTTTGAAATTTTGCACCCTTTGGTGCCTTCCATGTGACACTAAGGGGTGCTTAGCCTTGTATTTACCAAAAATAATAAATAAATTTAAAAAAAAAAAATGACGTGGGGTTCCCCCTATTTTTGATAGCCAGCTAGGGTAAAGCAGATGGCTGCAGCCTGCAGATCACAGCTGGCAGCTTCACCTTGGCTGGTAATCCAAAACTGAGGGCACTCCACGCTGTTATATTAAATTAAATAAATAATTTAAAAAAAAACACACGTGGGGGTCCCCCCAAAATTGTATCACCAGCCAAGGTAAAGCGGATAGCTGGGGTCTGATATTCTCAGACTAGGGAGGTCCTTGGTTATTGGACTCTCGCCAGCCTAAAAATAGCAGGCCGCAGCCGCCCCAGGAGTGGCGCATCCATTAGATGCGCCAATCCTGGTGCTTCGCCCCAGCTCATCCCGTTGCCCTGGTGCAGTGGCAAATGGGGTAATATATGGGGTTAATACCAGATGTGTAATGTCACCTGGCATCAAGCCCTGGGGTTTGTGAGGTCAGGCGTCTATCAGATACCCGACATCACCAACCCAGTAAGTAATAAAAAAAAATAGGCAACAAACACATTTTTATTTGAAAAAACACTCCCAAAAACATTCCCTCTTTTTCCAATTTATTAGAAAGAAAAACAAATCCAGGTCTGCTGTAATCCAAGAGGTTCCCATGACGATCCATACTATAGTCACTGTCCCAATCAATGAAGAACAGAATGTTCCCCATTGGTTGGGAGAGCAATGCAGTGACTTGAGCTAACATCAATAGGTCAACCCAGGTCACTGCAGGGCATAAGTGCTGCTGTCAGGAGCGAGGTACATTACCTGCGGTGACGATCTGCTGCAGAGCTGTCACTGAGTTCAATGACCTCTGCCTTCACAGCCAAGTATCGCGGGAGCCTGTGACGTCACCGCTAGTCACAGTCTCGGGTCGGCAGCGAGAAGAAATGTGAAGCGGCAGCCATGGAGGACAGTAACAGCGCTGAGGTCGGGAGGGCAGGACTTCATCACCGCAGGTAAGCCGAGCCGGGTAATGTGTGCGGAGTGCGAGGTGGGTGGAGCTAAGTGGGGTTAATGTGTGTGGAGTGTGAGGTGGGTGGAGCTAAGCGGGTTAATGTGTGCAGAGTGTGAGGTGGGTGGAGCTAAGTGGGTTAATGTGTGCGGAGTGAGAGGTGGGTGGAGCTAAGCGGAGTAATGTGTGCGGAGAGTGAGGTGGGTGGAACCAAGCAGGGCTATGTGTGTGGAGTGCAAGGTGGGTGGAGCCTAGCAAGGCCATGTTTGCGGGCGGCGGATTGCAAAGTGGGTGGAGCCTAGTGGGGCCATGTGTGCGGGCGGCGGAGTGTAAAGTGGGTGGAGCCTAGCGGGGCCATGTGTGCGGGCGGCGGAGTGCGAAGTGGATGTAGCTTAGCGGGGACATGGGTGCGGGCGGCGGAGTGCAAAGTGGGTGGAGCTTAGCGGGGCCATGGGTGTGGGTGGCGGAGTGCAAAGTAGGTGGAGCCTAGCGGGGCCATGTGGCGCTGAGGACGTCAGTGCCGGGGACTGCATGGCTGGGGACAGGTGAGTGTGAGTGTGACTGTATGTGTGTGTACATGCCGAGTGCAGGAGGGGGCGGAGCCCAGCGGGGAAGTGTCGGCTCCCTGCACACGTAACCAGGGTAAATATCGGGTTAGCAAGCAAAGCGCTTTGCTTGGATACCCGATATTTTTCTTGGTTACCAGCTTACCGCAGGCTGCCAGCGATGGCTCCCCGCACACTGTAGCTGTGAAAAGCCACGCTCTTGGTGATCGAGCCGTTCTCGAATGTAACTCAAACTGTCGAGCTTTTAGCAAAAAGCTCGAGTTCGATCTCGAGCACCCCCAAAATCACTCGAACATGAAATTGGCGAACCTCGAACATCGCTCATCTCTAGTGATCAGGTGAGACCAAAGGAAACTGTTTTGGGCTAAATTCAAAACACTCTGTGTAGTAGAAGATTAACACTGAACAACAACCTCAAAACACCATCCTTGCTATCAAACATAGTGGTGGCAGCAAAACAATTAGCAGCTGCAAAACACTTGAGAGTGGGGCATATTTTACTTTTCAATGTGACAATGAACCTACAGTAAATATACTGCCAGAACTACAATGGAAGGATTTAGGTTAAAACATATTCAATATGTTCCCATATAGAATTTGTGACAAGACTTGAATATTGTGGGTCAAAGACGCTCTCCATCTAATCTCATTCAGCTACAGCTATTGTGCAAAGCAAAAAAAGGCAAAAATGTCAGCCTCTAGATGTGCAAAACTTGAAGAGACTAGTGCTGAGTGGATCCAAACTGTAAAACTTTGGATCCGCGTGGTTTCAAAGATTTCCAGGTTCTGGATGCATGATCTAGATCCGGCACCGGGGAAAATAATTGAAAAATAAACAAGATCAGAAATAAAACAGCGTTTCATACTTACCGAGACTTGGTGTCATGGCGGCAGACGGCTTCCGGGTCACGCATTCACTTTCTGTACTGTGCATCTATACACACTGCTTTCTGTGTTTTCCCCGCCCACCGGCTGTCCTCTCATCTGTGATTGGTTGGAGGCACACGGGCCCCCAGCCTGTGACAGTATCTGCCTGCCGTGCAGTTATTGTGGCTGTCATTGTCTGCACAGCCAGCGGTTGTGCTCTATGACCGCTGGCTATGTAGCAGAGCTGAAGCGGCATTGGACCTGTGGATTACGCTGGATCTGCAGGGTGTTGGAAGTTAATAAAGTGGTGAAGGAGGGTGTGTGTTTTGTACTTTATTCCAAATAAAGGATTTTTCTCTGTGTCTATGTTTATTTACATTCACTTACAGAAAAGTGTGATGCAGGTTTCTCATAGACGCTTGTGCCATTACTAACCTAGGGCTTAGTAGCAGCTGTGCGCTGCAATTAATCCCTTATTACCCCAATTGCCACCGCTCCAGGGCAATCGAGAAGAGCTGGTATTGCACCGGGATTGTCACATATAATAGATGCAGCAATACCAGGCGACTGCGGGCTGGAATACCAGCCCCCAGCCGCCATTATCATGGCTGTGGAAGAAAATTAGGGGGGATCGCACATAAAGATCATCGCGATGGTTACCCAATACACATCCTGTACTGGCGAACTACAAGAACCATGAGGCCAGAAATGGCACGGAAGGTAAGGTGAGCATAATATGTGTGTGCGTGCGTATTTGTATGTGTTTGTGTGTGTTTGTGCGTTTTTGTGCGTGTTTGTGCGGACTGCAAGAGCGGGTCAGAGCGCAGTTAAAGTACAGAACCGTAACTGTGTGCGGTGAGTATATGCTCTTACAGCAAAGCTTGTTCGTAAATGGAGTTACAAATTTACAGCAAGCTTTGCTCGTATAGTGAAACGGTCGCAAACCGGGCTACTCGTAAACCGAGGTTCCACTGTATATATATATATATATATATATATAAATATATATATATACACACACTGCTCAAAAAATTAAAGGGAAAACTGAAATAACACATCCTGGATCTGAATGAATGAAATATTCTCATTGAATACTTTGTTCTGTACAAAGTTGAATTTGCTGACAACAAAGTCACACATAAATCATTAAAGGAAATCACAAGTTTTAACCAATGAGGGCCTGGATTTGAAGACACACACAAAATGCACGTGGAAACAAGTGACAATGAAAATCAAAACAAGACAAAATTAAAGTGGAAACAATTCAAAATGAGGCTCAGTATTGTGTGTAGCCTCCACGAGACTGTATGACCTCCCTATAACACCTGGGCGTGCTCCTGATGAGGTTGCGGATGGTCTCCTGAGGGATCTCCTCCCAGACCTGGACTAAAGCATCTGATCCCAGATGTGCTCAATCGGATTCAAGTCTGGGGAACAGGTGGGCCAGTCCATAGCTTCAATGCCTTCATCTTGCAGGAACTGCTGACACACTACATCCACATGAGGTCTGGCATTGTCCTGCATTAGGAGGAACCCAGGGCCAACTGCACCAGCATATGGTCTCACAAGGGGTCTGAGGATCTCATCTCGGTACTTAATAGCAGTCAGGCTACCTCTGGTGAGCACATGGAGGGCTGTGCGACCCTCCAAAGAAATGCCACCCCACACCAGTACTGACCCACTGCCAAACCGGTCATGCTGAAGGATGTTGCAGGCAGCAGATCACTCTCCACGGCATCTCCAGACTCTGTCACGTCTGTCACATGTGCTCAGTGTGAACCTGCTTAAATCTGTGAAGAACACAGGGCGCCAGTGGTGAATTTGCCAATCCTGGTGTTCTGTGGCAAATGCCAAGCGTCCAGTACGGTGTTGGGCAGTGAGCACAACCCCATCTGTGGACCTCATGCCATCTTCATGGAGTCGGTTTCTAATTGTTTGTGCAGACACATGCACATTTGTGGCCTGCTGGAGGTCATTTTGCAGGGCTCTGGCAGTGCTCCTCCTGTTCCT
Organism: Anomaloglossus baeobatrachus; assembly: GCF_048569485.1. Lineage (NCBI taxonomy): Eukaryota > Metazoa > Chordata > Amphibia > Anura > Aromobatidae > Anomaloglossus > Anomaloglossus baeobatrachus. The sequence continues at coordinate 142,320,442 of NC_134355.1, forward strand.
CCTTGCACAAAGGCAGAGGTAGCCATCCCGCTTCTGACTTGTTGCCCTCCTACGGCCCCCTGCACGTCTCCTGGTGTACTTGCCTGTCTCCTGGTAGTGCCTACATCCTCACATTCATGTGCCATCCTGGCAGAGCTGCACTACCTGTGCCACTTGTGTGGGTTCTGGAGTCCATCTCATACCACCACGAATGTGAAACCACAGCCAACATTCAAAAGTGACCAAAACATCAGCCAGAAAGCATTGGTACTAAGATGTGGTCTGTGGTCCCTACCTGCAGAAACACACCTTTATTGAGTGTGTCAGAATAATGTCTATTCCATTTACACAACAGCATGTGAAATTGATTGCCAATCAGTGTTGTTTCCTAAGTGGACAGTTTCATTTCACAGAAGTTTGATTAACTTGGAGTTACATTCGGTTGGTTGTGTTCTCTTTAATTTCGTGAGCAGTGTATATACATAATGGGCGGCACAGTGGCTAAGTGGTTAGCACTGCAGCCTTGCAGCACTGGGGTCCTGGGTTCAAATCCCATGAAAGACAACATCTGCAAGGAGTTTGTATGTTCTCCCCATGTTTGCGTGGGTTTCCTCCGGGTTCTCCGGTTTCCTCCCACACTCCAAAGACATACAGATAGGGAATTTAGATTGTGAGCCCCAATGGGGACATTGTTGCCAATGTATGTACAGTGCTGTGGAATTAGCGCTATATCATTGAATAAATATTATATATATACTAGAAGGTGGCCCGATTCTACGCATCGGGTATTCTAGAATTTACGTATTGTGTAGTTCATGTATGATTTTTGTTATATATATATATAATGTTGTTGTGTGTAGTTACCAAGTGTTTGTGTAGGGGCTGTACATGTTCTGGGTGTTGTCTGGGTGTGACGGGGGGTGAGAGCGGTGTTGTATGTGTGTTGCGTGTGTTGCGTTGTTTGTGGAGCGCTGTGTGTCTGTAGCGTTGTGTGTGTGTTGCACGGTTTGTGTGTGTGTGGTGTGTTTTGGGGGGAGGTATGTTTAGTGCAATGTGTGTGTTGTGCGGTATGTGCGTATATTTGTGTGTGCCGCGATGTTTGTGTGTTGGGTGTTGTGTGTGTGCAGCGTTGTCTGTGTGTGTGGGTGTCTGTGTAGGGCAGTTGTTTGTGGTTCCCAGTGTGTGTGTGTGTGTGTGTGTGGTGTGTGGTGTGTTGTGCAGTGAGCGCGCGTGCGTGCGTGCGTTTGTGTGTGTGTGTGTTGGGGGGAGGTGCGCACTCCCAAACGTGCTCCATCCCCCATGCAGCGCACTCCCCATCGTGCTCCATCCCCTATGCTGCGCACCCCCCATCGTGCTCCATCTCCCATGCTGCGCACTCCCAAACGTGCTCCATCCGCCATGCTGCGCACTCCCAAACGTGCTCCATCCGCCATGCTGCGCACTCCCAAACGTGCTCCATCCGCCGTACTCCGCACTCCCCATCGTGCTCCATCCCCCATGCAGCGCACTCCCTATCGTGCTCCATCCCCTATGCTGCGCACCCCCCATCGTGCTCCATCTCCCATGCTGCGCACTCCCAAACGTGCTCCACCCGCCATGCTGCGCACTCCGAAACGTGCTCCATCCCCCATGCTGTGAACTCCCCATCGTGCTCCATCCCCGATGCTGCGCACCCCCCCCATCATGCTCCATCCCCGATGCTGCGCACCCCCCCATCGTGCTCCATCCCCCATGCTGCACCAGCATCAGCCTCTCTGCCCCCAGCATCAGCTTCTCTGCCCCCAGCATCAGCCTCTCTCCTCCCAGCATCAGCCTCTCTCCTCCCAGCATCAGCCTCTCTCCTCCCAGCATCAGCCTCTCTCATCCTAGCATCAGCCTCTCTCCTCCCAGCATCAGCCTCTCTCTTCCCAGCCTTCCCCAGCATCAGCCTCTCTCCTCCCAGCCTCCCTCCTCCCACCCTCCCCCAGCATCAGCCTCCCTCTACCAGCCTCCCCCAGCATCAGCCTCCCCCAGCATCAGCCTCTCTTCTCTCAGCCTACCTCTCCCAGCCTCCCTCCTCCTAGCCTCCCTCTCCCAGCCTCCCCAAGCATCAGCCTCCACCAGCATCAGACTCTCTCCTTCCAGCCTCCCCCAGCATAAGCCTCCGCCAGCATCAGCCTCTCTCCTTCCAGCCTCCTCCAGCATCAGCCTCCCTCTCCCAGCCTTCCCCAGGATCAGCCTCTCTCCTCCCAGCCTCCGTCCTCCCAGCCTTCCCCATCATCAGCTTTCCCCTCCCAGCCTCCCTCAGCATCAGCCTTCCCCAGCATCAGCCTCTCTCCTCCCAGCCTCAGCCTCTCTCCTTCCAGCCTCCCCCAGCATCAGCCTCTCTCCTTCCAGCCTCCCTCAGCATCAGCCTCCCTTTCCCAGCCTTCCCCAGGATCAGCCTCTCTCCTCCCAGCCTCCCCCCTCCCAGCCTCCCCCTCCCAGCCTCCCTCAGCATCAGCCTTCCGCTCCCAGTCTGCCCCAGCATCAGCCTCCCCAAGCATCAGCCTCCACCAGCATCAGCCTCTCTCCTTCCAGCCTCCCCCATGATCAGCCTCTCTGCTCCCAGCCTCCTCCAGCACGCCGTGCTCCTCTGCCGACACTCACACACCCGATCGCATGTACTCACACACACTCGATCGCATACACTCACACACACCCGATCGCATACACTCACACACACAGACACTGACGATATCGCACATACGCGCTGACAGTCACAACATCCGGGAGATACCACATGCTTCTGGCCATGTGATCCTCCAGCAGGTCCTGGAAGCTCACAGCACAGTATCGAGGCCGAGAAGCAAGCGATATCGCCAGATGCTGTGAGTGTGTGGATGCGATGTGTGTGTGAGGTGTGTGTGAGGTGTGTGTGAGGTGTGTGTGAGGTGTGTGTGAGGTGTTTGTGAGAGTGAGTGCGATCTGATGTGAGTGATGATCTGATGATGCGTGTGTGTGTGCTGTTATGTTTGTGCGTGTGGAAGTCCCGCGCTGCAGGACCTTGATTTACTGGTAACTATGCAAGCATGGTTACCAGCGCAACACGTCCCCCGCTCGCACGGGAGCCCACACCAGCATACGGTGGCGGCGTACGCTGATTTGGGCTCCCGTTGGTGAGGGGGGAAAGGGGGGGGAGTACAGTACTCACCTGGGATTCGTGGCTCCGTGACCGTGTCAGTTCGGGCAATGCGGGGGGGGGGCAGAGCTAACGTCTATTGCGTGAGGGGGCGGGGCGTGGCGTGGGCGAGTTGCCAATCTGTGGGGGGGGCAGAGCCTGGGCGAGCGGCTGGCCAATCCGTGTGGGGGCGCAGCCAGGGCGAGAGGCCAATCCGTGTGGGGGGGCGGGGCCATGGCGAACCCAGCGGCCAATCAGCTTTGTGTCACCGTAAGGACATGTCACCGTGACACAATTTTGGAGCATGACAGACAGACAGACAGAATAAGGCAATTATATATATAGATATATATATATATTTATATATATATATATATATATATATATATGGCTGCCTTTGACTAGAGTGGCTTTTGGGAAAGAAAGGTGTTGTCCTATTAAGACAATGTATGTTCAGATGCTCTTATATCCAAATGGAAAAAGGCTATGGCAGAGGTTAGCAATAGAAATGGTTTGGTTCGGTTTGTTGACTTTCCTGTGGGACGACAGTTCGGACCTTAGAGATATTGGTGTCCCTTCCACACCCTATTCTGCTTCCTCCTCTTCCTCTGGGACCACCTATTCAAAGTCTACTTCAGCATGTAGATGACCAGAATAGTGATGCTGATGATGGCATCGTCATTGTTAACCATCTTAGTAGCCATTTGAAACCCGTGCAGAGGTCCTTCATCTGTGCTCACTCCACAAGTGGGATTTTCCCATGACCGGACTGCATTGGTCCAGGCTATACATCATGACATACTGCAACACGATTTATTGCTGGTGCCACAGTCACTGCAGCATGTGTAGAGTGGAACTCCAGTGTTGGCGCATCGCATATCAACTGGTTAATCGGTAGGCCAAAATGCCTCTGTAGTAATGCAAGTCGATGACCTGTGGGGTGCAAACATCGGAATCATGCCTTCTGCAGCAGTGCATGCATGCTGGGATAGTGGCCTAGAAATTGCTGTAAAACCAGGTTGAGGACATGAACCATGCAAAGCACATGTGTGAGGTTGCCCCGTCATAGGGCTGTTACCAGGTTTACACCATTATCAAACCCAGCCTTCCTTGGCTCCAGGTCCAGTGGAGACCGCCATTGCTAAAACTCGGCCTGAAAAGCTGTCCACAACTCTGCAACTGTGTGACTGCATTTTCCAATGTATTTTAATTTCAACATTACCTGATTGCGGTGAGGCCTGAATGCGCAGTACGGAGGTAGAGTGGGATTTTCTCTGCTGTGTTGGAACGTGTGTCACAATAAGGGACAGGTTGAGGGTGCAGGTGTAGGCCCTAGAGAAGGTGCAAGAGGGAGAAGAAGTGGAGGAAGTGGTACATACAAAGGTTTGTCCCGCAAGCCATGGGGATTTCAAGACTTGTGGAGCAGCCCGAGTTACCTAGTGCCCAGTCAGCAAAATTTAATGCTCCTGGCCATGCTTTCTCATCCAGGTGTCAGTGGTAAAATACACCTTGTCAGACACAGAGTTTTCAAGGAATGGGTGATGTTGTCTGCGACATACTGGTGTAGCGCAGGGACAGCTTTATTAGAGAAGTAATGATGAATGGGCAACTGGTACTGGTTGACTGCGATGGCCATTAGCTTTTGGAAGCCATCTGTATCCACCAGGCAAAAAGGCAGTATTTATGTGGTCAGCTGATTAGATATGGAGACGTTCAAGCTCTTGGCTTTGGCATGTGTAGGAGGAAATAATGTTTTACGTGATCACAACTGCAGGACCAAAGGCTGGCTGCTGTGCTGAGCGCGTATGGAAAAGGATGTGGTGTGTTTGGTGTCTGAGATCAGTCATAAACAGCAGGCATATCCACTTCCTTAACAGCTGATGGGCTCTCACTCACCTTGACTGTAGTGGGAAAACAAGTGGAGGTTCTGTGGCTAGAGACCTGTGTGAGAAAACTTGCCTCAGTAATGGAGGAGGAAGATGGAGCAGACGCGGTTGATGGGGTGGCCAGTAGAGTTGAGCGCGGTTCGTGGTTCTCCAGTTCTAGGCTCGAGTGATTTTGGGGCCTGTTCTAGATCGAACTAGAACTCGAGCTTTTTGCAAAAGCTCGATAGTTCTAGAAACGTTCGAGAACGGTTCTAGCAGCAAAAAAACAGCAAATTCCTAGCTGGCTTTCCGCTGTAATAGTGTAAGTCACTCTGTGACTCACACTATTATGACATTTCAGTGTATAGTGTGCGTGAACAGCGCCTTCAGATCACTCCTGTTTGTATAATGGCGATCGCCACTTTTTTTTTTTTTCCCTTGTCTTCCTTCCCTAAGCGCACGCGTCTTGTGGGGCGGGCCAGCATGTCAGCCAATCCCAGACACACACACAGCTAAGTGGACTTTTAGCCAGAGAAGCAACGGCATGTGTGATAGGATGTCCATGTCACATGTCCCTGCATTATAAAACCGGACATTTTCCTCCAGGACGCCATTATCTCTAAACGTGGCTATTGGACTGTTGTCTAGTCACACTAGTGCAAAGACATTTGCAGCACCTCTACCTGCATTGCACACTCCAACTCATTATAACTAAGCCATTATACTAGCAAACACTCAGTGTACTTAGTGGCATCCTAAACGTGGCTATTGGACTTTGCTATAGTCCCACTAGTGCAAAGACATTTGCAGCACCTCTGCCTGCATTGCACACGCCAACTCATTATAACTAAGCCATTATACTAGCAAACACTCAGTGTACCTAGTGGCATCCTAAACGTGGCTATTGGACTTTGCTATAGTCCCACTAGTGCAAAGACATTTGCAGCACCTCTGCCTGCATTGCACACTCCAACTCATTATAACTAAGCCATTATACTAGCAAACACTCAGTGTGCCTAGTGGCATCCTAAACGTGGCTATTGGACTGTTGCCTAGTCACACTAGTGCAAAGACATTTGCAGCACCTCTACCTGCATTGCACACTCCAACTCATTATAACTAAACCATTATACTAGCAAACACTCAGTGTACCTAGTGGCATCCTAAACGTGGCTATTGGACTTTGCTATAGTCCCACTAGTGCAAAGACATTTGCAGCACCTCTGCCTGCATTGCACACTCCAACTCATTATAACTAAGCCATAATACTAGCAAACACTCAGTGTACCTAGTGGCATCCTAAACGTGGCTATTGGACTGTTGTCTAGTCACACTAGTGCAAAGACATTTGCAGCACCTCTACCTGCATTGCACACTTCAACTCATTATAACTAAGCCATTATACTAGCAAACACTCAGTGTACCTAGTGGCATCCTAAACGTGGCTATTGGACTTTGCTATAGTCCCACTAGTGCAAAGACATTTGCAGCACCTCTGCCTGCATTGCACACTCCAACTCATTATAACTAAGCCATTATACTAGCAAACACTCAGTGTACCTAGTGGCATCCTAAACGTGGCTATTGGACTTTGCTATAGTCAGACTAGTGCAAAGACATTTGCAGCACCTCTACCTGCATTGCACACTCCAACTCATTATAACTAAGCCATTATACTAGCAAACACTCAGTGCACCTAGTGGCATCCTAAACGTGGCTATTGGACTTTGCTATAGTCCCACTAGTGCAAAGACATTTGCAGCACCTCTGCCTGCATTGCACACTCCAACTCATTATAACTAAGCCATTATACTAGCAAACACTCAGTGTACCTAGTGGCATCCTAAACGTGGCTATTGGACTTTGCTATAGTCCCACTAGTGCAAAGACATTTGCAGCACCTCTGCCTGCATTGCACACTCCAACTCATTATAACTAAGCCATTATACTAGCAAACACTCAGTGTACCTAGTGGCATCCTAAACGTGGCTATTGGACTTTGCTATAGTCACACTAGTGCAAAGACATTTGCAGCACCTCTACCTGCATTGCACACTCCAACTCATTATAACTAAGCCATTATACTAGCAAACACTCAGTGTACCTAGTGGCATCCTAAACGTGGCTATTGGACTTTGCTATAGTCCCACTAGTGCAAAGACATTTGCAGCACCTCTGCCTGCATTGCACACTCCAACTCATTATAACTAAGAGATTATACTAGCAAACACTCAGTGTACCTAGTGGCATCCTAAACGTGGCTATTGGACTTTGCTATAGTCCCACTAGTGCAAAGACATTTGCAGCACCTCTACCTGCATTGCACACTCCAACTCATTATAACTAAGCCATTATACTAGCAAACACTCAGTGTACCTAGTGGCATCCTAAACGTGGCTATTGGACTTTGCTATAGTCCCACTAGTGCAAAGACATTTGCAGCACCTCTGCCTGCATTGCACACTACAACTCATTATAACTAAGCCATTATACTAGCAAACACTCAGTGTACCTAGTGGCATCCTAAACGTGGCTATTGGACTGTTGTCTAGTCACACTAGTGCAAAGACATTTGCAGCACCTCTACCTGCATTGCACACTCCAACTCATTATAACTAAGCCATTATACTAGAAAACACTGCTGCCAGTTTAAGGGCCGTAGTTGCATTGTTAGGGATAATTATTCTTTATTATTCTGCTGTTAATAAAGCTAGACCACCGCTGCAATCTACACCACCTCTCAATTTTTACTACCACATTTTCAGTGCACAATCTTGTCGCAATCAACATGAGTGACAAAATGACAGATGCTGGTGGAAAGGGGAAGAGGCGTGGTGGAAAAGGAAAAAAAGGGTTTGTCCGTGGGGAAGGTGGCAAAGCTTCATTATCATCTGCTGAAGATAGACCATCTACCAGCAAAAGTAAGATGTCTACTACTTACCGTGGACAATCCGATGTGCTCCCTTTTTTACGGACACGAACAACAGGAACAAAGGTAGATAATGGCCAAAAAAGAAAAATGCTTAAATGGATCTCAAGTGGTCCAACAAGTGCCCTCTCAGCCACTTCAAGTACCGCATCCAAAAAACACCAGTCCTCTGAGTTGTCATCCCAATCAAACTTGATTTCTCCCAGCTCTGAAGTCTCCATCAGCCCTGCACAGTATGGTGGAACTGAGATGGCTGAGTCTGCAGAGCTGTTCAGTCACACTATAGCCTGGGAATCAGAGGTCTGCTCCCAAGCTACAGTGAGTACAGAACAGGAAATGGTCTGCAGTGATGCCCAGAACCTTTGTGACTCTGATTCAGGCCGTGAGGACCAAGTTTCTGAGCATAATGTTGACCCTTTGTCACAAACTGTAACACCTGTGGTTATAGACAATGAGGAACATACTGATGAAGATGAGACGCAGATACCCGATTGGGATGACAACTTAAATATTCGGTCAGGGCAAGAAGAGGCTCGGTCTGAGGGGGAGGGGAGTGCAAACACAACAATTGATGATGAAGTTCTAGATCCCACCTACTGTCAACCCCCAGTCAGGCACTCGAGGAGGTCAACAGAGGCGGTGGAGGAGGATGCAACCGACGACGAAGTTACCTTGCGCCTTCCTGGACAGAGTCGGAGCACTGGTAGCACGTCTAGAACTGCATCCTCAGCCACCACTCTGCCTATGAGCATTATTCGGGGTGGATCAACAGGTCGCATGGCCTCTAAGCCTTGCCTAGCCTGGTCCTTTTTTGACATAGAAAAAGATCGCCCAAATTATGTGATCTGTAAACTTTGTCATGGTTCTCTTAGTAGAGGTCAAAACCTCAGCAGTTTGACAACTTCTTCCATGAATCGTCACATGAATAAATATCATAGGTCCCGGTGGGAAGCTCACTGTGCTGCAATGCGGCCTAGCGGAGCGAACCATCAACGGCCTGCCCCTTCCAGTGCATCCGCGCGCTCTTCATCTTCTAGGACTGTGGGGACAGCTGTCACACCTGTTTTTCCACGCACAACTTCCACCACTGTAACCGCAACAGGCAGTTTGCTTGGTAGGTCGTCAGTTGGTTTGGAAGGGGAAACAAGTGAGTGTGTACAGCTCTCTCAGACATCGAAAGCACCAACGTTGGATGAAGGCAACATCATGTCTCCGCCTGCACTTTCCTCACAAACCTGCATTTTTCCAGGGACACCCTACTCAACACCGTCTACACACAGCAGCCAGATTTCTGTCCCTCAGATGTGGTCAAATAAAAGGCCACTTCCTGCGACCCATGACAAAGCTAAGAGGTTGACTCTATCCCTCTGTAAGATCTTGGCTACCGAAATGCTGCCTTTCCGCCTAGTGGACACACAGGATTTTAGAGACCTTATGTCTGTCGCTGTGCCCCAGTACCAGATGCCTAGTCGCCACTACTTCTCTAAGAAAGGTGTGCCCGCGCTACACCAGCATGTCGCAGACAACATCACCACTTCCTTGAGAAACTCTGTGTGTGAACGGGTGCATTTCACCACCGATACTTGGACCAGTAAGCATGGACAGGGACGTTACATGTCGCTGACTGGGCACTGGGTAACTATGGTGATAGATGGTGAAGGATCTGCTGCACAAGTCTTGCCGTCCCCACGACTTGTGTGTCAATCCTCTGTCTGTCCAAGTTCCGCCACTGCTTCTGCATCCTCCACCTCATCTGGGTCCTCCACCTCTGCCCCAAGCCTGCCTGGTCAGGCCACCAGCATTCTCACTGCGCAGAAGGAATCACGCATCCCTCATTACTATGCTGGCAGCAGAGCGCAACGGCATCAGGCGGTCTTTAGCTTGACATGTCTTGGGAATAAGAGTCACACAGCTGAGGAGTTGTGGTCAGCTCTGCGGTCCGAGTTTAATAAATTGTTGTCTCCACTCAACCTGCAGCCTGGTAAGGCCGTGTGCGACAATGCTGCAAACCTGGGTGCGGCCCTTCGCCTGGGCAAGGTGACACACGTACCTTGTATGGCTCACGTGTTGAACCTTGTCGTCCAGCAATTTTTAACACACTATCCCGGCCTAGATGGCCTTCTGAACAGGGCACGAAAACTGTCTGCTCACTTCCGCCGTTCAACCACCGCAGCTGAGCGACTTGCATCGCTCCAGAAGTCTTTCGGCCTGCCGGTTCATCGCCTGAAATGCGATGTGGCGACACGCTGGAATTCAACTCTCCACATGTTACAGCAACTGTGGCAGCACCGCCGAGCCCTGGTGCAATACGTCATGACGTATAGCCTGGGCCAACGAGATGCAGAGGTGAGGCAGATCACCCTGATGGAGTGGTCTCAGATCAAGGACCTATGCACCCTTCGGCACAGTTTCGACATGGCGACGAATATGTTTAGCGCTGACAATGCCATTATCAGCATGACGATTCCAGTCATTTACATGCTGGAGCACACGCTAAACACTATTCGGAGTCAGGGGGTGGGACAACAGGAAGGGGAGGAACTACAGGAGGATTCATATGCGCAAGGGACAAAAACATCACCAAGGTCCAGATGTTCATCATCACCAACGCAGCAGGCATGGGACCATGGGGGACAGGGATCAACAAGGGCGCATAGTAGCAGGCGAAATGTTGAGGAAGGTGCAGGAGAACATGAAGAAATGGAGGACGAACTGTCCATGGACATGGAAGACTCAGCGGATGAGGGAGACCTTGGTCAAATTTCAGTTGAAAGAGCTTGGGGGGAGATGTCAGAGGAAGAAATAACGGGTAGCACCTCTATGCCACAAACACAGCGTGGACTTGGTCCGCATGGCTGCGCAAGACACATGAGTGCCTTCTTGTTGCACTACCTCCAACATGACTCTCGTATTGTCAAAATTAGAAGTGATGATGACTACTGGATTGCCACACTATTAGATCCCCGGTACAAGTCCAAATTTTGTGACATAATTCCAGCCATAGAAAGGGACGCACGTATGCAGGAGTATCAGCAGAAGCTGTTACTCGATCTTAGCTCGGCTTTTCCACCAAACAACCGTGCAGGTGCAGGGAGGGAATCTCCCAGTTGTAACTTTCCAAACATGGGACGGTCTCGTCATCTTCAACAGTCTACCCGTACCAGTAGGAACGTATCTGGTGCTGGTAACAGCAATTTTATGGAATCTTTTCATAATTTTTTTAGACCCTCTTTTGCAAGGCCACCAGAGACAACAAGTCTGACACATAGTCAACGGCTGGAGAGGATGATACAGGAGTATCTCCAAATGAACATCGATGCCATGACTTTGCAAATGGAGCCTTGCTCCTTTTGGGCTTCAAATCTAGAAAAATGGCCAGAGCTCTCCAGTTACGCCTTGGTGATTTTGTCGTGTCCAGCTGCCAGCGTTGTCTCTGAACGTGTCTTCAGTGCTGCTGGGTGTGTGCTGACAGATAAGCGCACGCGTCTGTCCAGTGACAATGTGGACAGACTGACGTTCATCAAAATGAACAAGTCATGGATCCAGAAGGAATTTACTACCCCTGTGTCATCCTGGGGAGAGTAAATGCTTGTGGATTTGGAATGTGCTTGATGCAAATCTAGCTGTGAAGTGCACAACTAGGGCACAAGTGCTGCCACTGAATGGGTGGGTGTGTGTGGGGCACAATTTTTGGAAAAAAAGGGAGACTCCGCTTGGAGTAACCCGTGCTTGCTGTGTTTTTAAAAGAAGCCAAAATGAACAGAGCTGGGATCAGGAAAGACTTTGCTACCTACCCTGGTGTCATCCTGGGGACGGTTAAGAATAGCGTATTTTTGAATGTTCTTGATGCAAATCTAGCTGTGAAGTGCCCAACTAGGGCACAAGTGCTGCCACTGAATGGGTGGGTGTGTGTGGGGCACAATTTTTGGAAAAGAAGGGAGACTCCGCTTGGAGTAACCCTTGCTTGCATTGTTTTTAAAAGAAGCCAAGATGAACAAGTCATGGTTCAGCAAAGACTTTGCTACCTACCCCGGTGTCATCCTGGGGACGGTTAATTAGGCCGTATTTTTGAATGTGATTGATGCAAATCTAGCTGTGAAGTGCACAACTAGGGCACAAGTGCTGCCACTGAATGGGTGGGTGTGTGTGGGGCACAATTTTTGGAAAAAAAGGGAGACTCCGCTTGGAGTAACCCTTGCTTGCTGTGTTTTTAAAAGAAGCCAAGATGAACAGAGCTGGGATCAGGAAAGACTTTGCTACCTACCCTGGTGTCATCCTGGGACGGTTAAGAAGAGCGTATTTTTGAATGTGCTTGATGCAAATCTAGCTGTGAAGTGCCCAACTAGGGCACAAGTGCTGCCACTGAATGGGTGGGTGTGTGTGGGGCACAATTTTTGGAAAAAAAGGGAGACTCCGCTTGGAGTAACCCTTGCTTGCTGTGTTTTTAAAAGAAGCCAAGATGAACAGAGCTGGGATCAGGAAAGACTTTGCTACCTACCCTGGTGTCATCCTGGGGACGGTTAAGAAGAGCGTATTTTTGAATGTGCTTGATGCAAATCTAGCTGTGAAGTGCCCAACTAGGGCACAAGTGCTGCCACTTAATGGGTGGGTGTGTGTGGGGCACAATTTTTGGAAAAAAAGGGAGACTCCGCTTGGAGTAACCCTTGCTTGCTGTGTTTTTAAAAGAAGCCAAGATGAACAGAGCTGGGATCAGGAAAGACTTTGCTACCTACCCTGGTGTCATCCTGGGGACGGTTAAGAAGAGCGTATTTTTGAATGTGCTTGATGCAAATCTAGCTGTGAAGTGCACAACTAGGGCACAAGTGCTGCCACTGAATGGGTGGGTGTGTGTGGGGCACAATTTTTGGAAAAAAAGGGAGACTCCGCTTGGAGTAACCCTTGCTTGCTGTGTTTTTAAAAAAAGCCAAGATGAACAGAGCTGGGATCAGGAAAGACTTTGCTACCTACCCTGGTGTCATCCTGGGGACGGTTAAGAAGAGCGTATTTTTGAATGTGCTTGATGCAAATCTAGCTGTGAAGTGCACAACTAGGGCACAAGTGCTGCCACTGAATGGGTGGGTGTGTGTGGGGCACAATTTTTGGAAAAAAAGGGAGACTCCGCTTGGAGTCACCTTGCGGTGTTTTACATGATTTTAGAAGGGCGTGCCATGCCTATATCTGTGTGTCCTCCTCTTTTTCCTTGTCCAGCTGTTTTGTTTTCGCATGAGTATATGTCCTTGTCACTTTCCCATGTGTTTGTGTTGTGTTGTGAGTTGTTTGTCACCTTTTGGACACCTTTGAGGGTGTTTTCTAGGTGTTTTTATGTGTTTGTGATTGCCTGCCATTGTTTCCTATGCGGTTCGAGTTCGGTTCGTCGAACGTTCGACGAGCCGAACTCGAACGGGACCTCCGTTTGGCGAGCCGACCTCGAGCCGAACCGGGACCCCGGGACCGGTTCGCTCATCTCTAGTGGCCAGTGGATTTTGAGGCCAACTAGGCTGCATTTTAGTGCAATAAGATTCCAAGAATAATGCATATTGCATGCATATGTGCCGTTTTATGCATATAGTACTCCAATTATTGGAATTTCTGCCTTTACTGAGTCACTTTTCACAAAGTTGGCAGATAACATAACTTGAGTCATCCTTTGTGGTCTCAAAAAAGGCCCAGGCTAGGCAACCCATGCCGCCCATGTGAACTGCAGACCCGCGACTGCTGCTGGCCAAACCCATAGTTGTGGCTGACGATGCAGTGCTTGTCATTGTTGAGTCACTACATGTCTGTGTGGGAAGCTACAACATAAACTCCTCATCTTCTTCCTCCACCTCTTCTGCTGAGCTACTCAGCTGCATACCTTTGAGTTCACACGAAGTCGAATCTCGGTAAAGCGGGCTTTACACGCAATAACATCGTTAACAAGATGTAGTTGGGGTCACGGAATTCGTGACGCACATCCGGCCTCGTTAGCGACGTCGTTGCATGTGAAAAACAGGAACGACCGTTAACGATCAAAATTACTCACCTAATCATTGATCGTTGACACGTCGTTCTAATCCCGATTATCGTTGCTCTTGCAGGACGCAGGTTGTTTGTCATTCCTGCGGCAGCACACATCACTATGTGTGACACCGCAGAAACGAGGAACATCACTGTACCTGCGGCCGCCCGCAAGGAGGAAGGAAGGAAATCGGCGGGAAGTTCCGCCCGCTCATCTCCGCCCCTCCGCTTCTATTGGGCGGCCACTTAGTGACACCGAACAAACCTCCCCCTTAAAGGAGAGATTGTTTGGTGGCCACAGCGACGTCGGTGAAAAAGTAATTGCGTCTGACGCTGCCGCAGCGATATTGTTCGCTACGGCAGCGATCACCCCGTGACGCGCCACCGTCGTGGGTGGGTTCTATTGCTCGCGACATCACTAGCAATGTTGCAGCATGTAAAGCCCGCTTACTTCTCTTTCATGTTTGATGTACCCTTTCAAATTTTTAACCAGCTGTTTCACATCTCTAGGCCCACACCCATCAGTCACCTGTCACTAAATTAACAATCTGTATTTATAAGCTGAAATATCTATTTGTGGCAGGACCACAGAATTAGCAATTTGAATTTAAATGCTTAAAGGTCTATTTGTGGCAGGATCACTGAGTTATCAATCAGTTTTATCTGCTGTAATATCTATTTGTGCCAGGAGCAAAGAGTTCTGAATTAGTATTTATTTCCAATGATATATATGTGTTGGAGGCAACCACAATTATCAAATTATTTTTAGCTCTACTGAGATAATGTGGCAAGACCACAGAATTATCAATCTCTATTTATATGCTGAAATATATATGTGTAACAGGACCACAAAATTTATAATCATAATTTATATGCTCAAATGTCTATTTGTGGCAGGACCACATAATTAGCATTCAGAATTTATATACTGAAATGTCTTTTTGTGGCTGGACCACAGAATTATCAATCACTATTTACAGTGGGTACAGAAAGTATTCAGAAAACATTTAACTTTCCACTCTTTGTTTCATTGCAGCCATTTGTTAAATTAAAAAAAATTCTCATTAATGTTCACTCTGCACCGCATCTTGACAGAAAAAAACAGAAATGTAGAATTTTTTGCAAATTTATTAAACAAGAAAAACTGAAATATCACATGGTCTTAAATATTCAGACATTCATATTTAAATCACATACTGTCCATTTACTTGTGATCCTCTTTGAGATGGTTCTACTCCTTCATTGTAGTTCAGCTTTGTTTAATTAAACTGACAGGACTTGATTTAGAAAGGCACACACCCGTCTATATAAGGCCTTGTGCGCGCGCTGCATTTTTGCCGCTTTTCTTGCTTTTTTTGGGTGCAGTTTTGTTCCCAAAACTGCATGCATTTCCTTCCCCAGCAAAGTCTATGAGATTTCATCTTTGCTGTCCGCACATTGCAGCTTTTTTTGGCTGCGTCTTTGTGGTGACCACAAAGATGGAGCATGTCAATTCTTTCTGCATTTTTGCCAGCGTTTTTGAGCAATTCCAGTCAATAGATTTAACTTTGAAAATTCACTGGGTAAAAACGCTGTAAAAAACCCCGCAGTAAAACACGTCAAGAAATGCATGCCGAGTGAGTGTTTTTTCGGGACCAAAAACTTGCATCTTTGTGGTCACCACAAAGATGCAACGTGCGCACATATCCTAAGACCTTACAGCTCACTGTGCACTGTAGACCAAATGAGAATTATTAGGTCAAAGGAACTGCCCAAGGAGCTCAGAGACAGAATTGTGGCAAGACACTGATCTGGCCAAGGTTACAAAAGAATTTCTGCAGTATTATCGGTTCCTAAGATTACAGTGTCCTCCATAATCCTTAAATGGAAGTAGTTTGGGACCCCCAGAACTCTTCCTTGACCTGGCCATCCAGCCAAACTGAGAAATCATGGGAGAAGAGCCTTGGTAAGAGAGGTCAAGAAAAACCCCCAAGATCACTGTGTCTAAACTTCAGAGATGCAGTAGAGAGATGGGAGAAAGTTCCACAAAGTCAACTATCACTGCAACCCTCCACCAGTCGAGATTTTATGGCAGAGTGGCCCGACGGAAGCCTCTGCTCAGTGCAAGAGATATGAAAGCCTGCATAGAGTTTGAAAAAAGCATATGAAGAACTCCCAGACTATGAGAAATAAGATTCTCTGGTGTGATGAAATGAAAATAGAACTTAGGGTGATAATTCTAAGTGGTATGTGTGGAGAAAATGAGGCAACGCTTATCACCTGCCCAATACAATTCCAACAGTGAAACATGGTGGTGGCAGCATCATGCTATGGGGGTGCTTTTCAGCTGCAGGGACAGGAAGACAGATTGCAATTGAATGCGGATAAATGCGGCCAAGTACAAATATATCCTGGAAGAAAACCTCTTCCAGAGTGGTCTAGACCTCAGACTTGGCCAAAGGTTCACCTTCCAACAAGACAATGACCCTAAGCACACAGCTAAAATAACAAAAGAGTGGCTTCAGAACAACTTTGTGACCATTATTGACTGGCTCAGCCAGAGCCCTGACCTAAACCCAATTAACCATCTCTAGAGAGACCTGAAAATGGCTGTCCACCATTGTTCACCATCCAACCTGATGGAACTGGAGAGGATCTACAATGAAGAATGACATAGGATCCCCATATCCAGGTGTGAAAAACTTGTTGCATTATTCCAAGATGACTTCATGGCTGTACTAGCTCAAAAGGATGCTTCTACTCAATACTGACCAAAGGGTCTGAATACTTATGACCATGTGATATTTCAGTTTTTCTTGTTTCTGTTTTTATTCTGTCAAGATGGGGTGCAGAGTGTACATTAATGAAAAAAATGAACTTTTTTGAATTTACCAAAAGGCTGCAATGAAACAAAGTGACAAATTTAAAGGGGTCTGAATACTTTCCATACCTACTGTATATGTTGAAATGTCTATGTGTGCCAGGACCACAGAATTTAGAATCATAATTTATATGATGAAATGTCTATTTGTGGAAGGACCACAGAATGAATATGCTTAAATGTCTACTTGTGGCAGGACCACAAATTTATCAATTAGTATTGATCTACTGAAAGATCTATTTGTGCCAGGAGCACAGAGTTATGAATTATTATTTATCTCCAGTGACATATGTGTTGTAAGAACACACAAGTAAAAATATTTGTATCTTTGCTGAGATAGTGTAGCAAGACCACAGAATTATCAACCACTATTTATGCGCTGAAATGTCTATGTGTGGCATGATCACCGGACTACCATTTATAAGTTACTAGAAATAGGCCCGATGCTATTGCATCAGGAGTGCGGGGAAATAAACATCTGTCTATGTGGTGCTGACAGGAGCAGTGGTGAGTGGGTCTGGGGGCATACAGATCTGGTGGGGGCGGCTGGAGGCATTCAGTTTTGGTGAGGGGGGCTGGGGGCATACAGATCTGGTGGGGGTGCTGGGGGCATACAGATCCAGTGGGGGGGCTGGGGGCATACAGATCTGGTGAGGTGGGCTGGGGCATACAGATCTGGTGGGAGGTGGGCTGGGGTATACAGATATGAGAGGGCTGGGAGCATACAGATCTAGTGGAGGGGCTGGGGGCATACAGATCTGGTTGGGGGCTCGGGGTATGGAGATTTGGTGGGGGGGATGGGAGCATACAGATCTGGTGGGGGGCTGGGGGCATACAGATCTGGTAGGGGGCCTGGGGAAATACAGATCTGGTGGGGGGGTTGGGGCATACAGATCTGGTGGGGGGCTGGGGGCATACAGATCTGGTGGGGAGGCTGGGGGCATACAGATCTGGTGAAGGGGGGTTGGGGGCATACAGATCTGGTGAAGGGGGGCTGGGAGCATACAAATCTGGTGAAGGGGGCTGAGGGCATACAGATCTGGTGAAGAGGGGCTGGGGGCATACAGATCTGGTGGGGGGGGGTTGGGGGCATACAGATCTGGTGGGGGGCATACAGATCTTGTGAGGGGGCTGTGGGCATACAGATCTGGTGGGGGTACTGGCAGCATACAGATCTGGTGGGGGGCTAGGGGCATACAGATCTGGTGGGGGGGCTGGGGGCATACAGATCTGGTGGGGTGGCTGAGAGCATACAGATCTGGTGGGGGCTGGAGGCATTCAGATCTGGTGGAGGGGGCTGGAGGCATACAGATCTGGTGGGGGGCCTGGGGAAATACAGATCTGGTGGGGGGGTTGGGGCATACAGATCTGGTGGGGAGGCTGGGGGCATACAGATCTGGTGGGGGGGCTGGGGGCATACAGATCCAGTGGGGGGGCTGGGGGCATACAGATCTGGTGGGGTGGCTGAGGGCATACAGATCTGGTAGGGGCTGGAGGCATTCAGATCTGGTGGAGGGGGCTGAGGCATACAGATCTGGTGAGGGACTGGGGGTATACAGATCTGGGTGGGGGGATGGAAGCATACAGATCTGGTGGGGGGCTGGGGTCATACAAATCTGGTGGGGAGGCTGGGGCATTCAGATCTGGTGGGGAGGCTGGGGGCATACAGATCTGGTGGGGGGCATACAGATCTGGTGAGGGGGCTAAGGGCATACAGTTCTGGTGGGGGGCTGGGGTCATACAGATCTGGTGGGGAGGCTGGGGGCATACAGATCTTTTGAAGTTGGGCTGGGGGCATACAGATCTGGTGAAGGGGGCTAGGGGCATACAGATCTGATAGGGGTTGGGGGCATACAGATCTGGTGGGGGGCATACAGATCTGGTGAGGGGGCTGGGGGCATACAGTTCTGGTAGGGGGGCTGGGGGCACACAGATCTGGTGGGGAGGCTGGAGGCATACAGATCTGGTGGGGGGAGCTGGGGGCATGCAGATCTGGTGGGGGGAGCTTGGGCATACAGATCTGATGGGGGATGGGGGCATACAAACCTGCTGGGAGGGATGGGGGTATACAGATCTGGTGGGGGGGCTGAGAATATACAGATCTGTGGAGGGGGCTGGGGGTATACAGATCTGGTGGGTGGGCTAGGGTCATACAGATCTGCTGGGGGGGCTGGGGGTATACAAATCTGGTGGGGGGCTGGGGGTATACAGATCTGGTGGGAGGAGGCTGATGTCCCCTGCAGCAATGAGCACATTGTTTAGTAATGTGCTCCTGCTGGTTCCCTTCTGTCCCCTAGTATGCCGTGTCTCACCTTTCCTCCATGCCCGCGGAGACTCCAGCTGCAGCACACAGACTCCTCCGTGATAGTGTCCGGTGTACGGATCGGCAGCTGCAGGTTGATGTCATGGCTTTACTGCAGTTGAATGCTTTACGGCGCCACAAAGCGTTCAACTGCAGTAAAGGGCTGACAGTAGAATCGGCGGTGGCCCTGTACAGGTGAGAATACAGCAGTGTGTGTGGCTGTGTTGTGTGCATGTGCGCTATGTGTGTGTCTGTGCTTGGTGTATCTATGTGTGTCTGCTATTTGCGTGTATATGTGTGTATGCGTGCGTGTGTGCAGTGAGGACCCGGAAGCCGGAGCATCGTTCGAACTGCGGCTGCGCAACGGACAATGCCACGGTGCATCATGGAATAGGAGAACAGACAAGTGGTGATTATATATGTAGATATGCTGAAATGTCTATTTGTGGCAGGACCACAGAATTAGACATTTCAGCATATAAATTCTGATTGCTAATTCTGTGGTGCTACCACAAATAGACATTTCAGCATATAAAATCTGATTGCTATTTGTGGCAGCACCACAAAATTAGCAATCAGAATTTATATGCTGAAATGTCTATTTGTGGCAGGACCACAGAATTAGCAAACAAAATTTATATTATAAAATGTCTAACTGTGACAGGACCACAGAGTTATCAGTTAGTATTTATCTGCTGGAATATCTGTTTGTGTTGGCAGCATATAATTATGAGTTCATATTTATCTACTGTGATATATACAGTGTGTATATATATATATACATATATATATATATATGTATATATATATATATATATATATATATATGTGTGTGTGTGTGTGTTGGAGCTCCACACAAGTATCAAAATCTTTTTACCTCTGCTAAGATAGTGTGGCAGGTCCACAGAATTATCAATTAGTATTTATATGCTGAAATGTCTATTTGTGACGGGCCACAGGACCACAGATTTACAAATCAGAATTTATATGCTGAAATGTCCATTTGTGCCAGGAGCTCAGATTTATGGATTAGTATTTATCTGCAGTAATATATATATGTAGCAGCACCCTCCCTAATCTGTAGCAGTCTCAAATGACGCTGACGCAGCATGCTCACTTCTTATACGCAGAGTGACAAGTGACCTATGCAGCCAATGACACAAGCCCTTGTGTGTCAACATAGTGGATGTTTTCTGTACCCTGATTGGCTACCAGAACATCCACACATAGCCAAGAAAAAAAACAGTTAAGCACTCCTCTGATCTCTCTCTACCCCCTCCCCTCATCAAACACCTTCCCATCGCTCAACACACAGCACCACTATAGTAGTCAAAGCAACAGTATAGGCCGAATTTTACTGATTTGAAAAAAAGTGTTCAGGAATCCAAACCCGAAGTGAAAGGGCAAGGCTCATGCCAAATTTGAGATTTGCAAACCTTTTTCAGGCAAATTCACTCTTCTTTCGTTAGGAAATGATAACATCATGAAGGACTATGTAAAGGCTACTTTACACGCTGCGATATCGGTCCCGATATCGCTAGCGTGGGTACCCGCCCCCATCTGTTGCGCGACACGGGCAAATCGCTGCCCGTGCCGCACAACATCACGCAGACCCGTCACACATACTTACCTGCCCGGCGACGTCGCTGTGACCGGCGAACCGCCTCCTTTCTAAGGGGGCGGTCCGTGCGGCGTCACAGCGACGTCACTGAGCGGCCGCCCAATAGAAGCGGAGGGGCGGAGATGAGTGGCCGGAACATCCCGCCCACCTCCTTCCTTCCTCATAGCGGCCGGGAGGCAGGTAAGGAGAGCTTCCTCGTTCCTGCGGCGTCACACATAGCGATGTGTGCTACCGCAGGAGCGACGAACTACATCGTTACTGCTGCAGTAACAATAATCAAGAATGGACCCCCATGTCACCGATGAGCGATTTTGCATGTTTTTGCAACGATGCAAAATCTCTCATCGGTGTCACACGCAGCAACATCGCTAATGCGGCCGGATGTGCGTCACAAAATCCGTGACCCCAACGACTCCACATTAGCGATGTCGCAGCGTGTAAAGCCCAGTTCACTCTCTACTGGATCCAGTACTTTCATACAATATATGTAAAAATACTCATTCGAAAGGCTAGCAATCAATGATCCATTTCCAGAGATAATCTGCACAAATAGGCAAAACCTAATTTTCTCTGATTCCCTTATCTCTATTTTGAGCGAAAAGTGGAGTCTTTAGCAGGTGAGAATCATTGTGTTCTCAGAAGTATTCAGCATAAAATATTTACACACTATCAGTGTCCAAAAATTATTAAAAAAGCTTCAATATATAATACTAACCACACATTCTAGAATGGTACCCCAGAACTTAAAATCTAATTTTTATTCAAATCCATTGAATAGAAAATAGTATGCAGACGTTCCTCTATAAACTGACAAGGGACGTGGAAATAAATATAGCCAACAATAACAGTCAAGTTATATACATAGTATTGGAGAGAGAAAAATGGACATATCATATATTCACAATTCTATTAACACATAATATCTCCATGACTCAAGTGGTATAGTATCACACCTGGACAACTACAACAGAGCAAAGAATCAAATGATTACAAATTTATTGACATCCTCCTATTAGTATATAAAGTGCAAAGGTGCATCTCCTAATTAAAGGCCCCGTCACACTAAGCAACATCGCTAGCAACGTCGCTGCTAACGAACAACTTTTGTGACGTTGCTAGCGATGTTGCTGTGTGTGACATCCAGCAACAACCTGGCCCCTGCTGTGAGGTCGTTGGTTGTTGCTGAATGTCCTGGGCCATTATTTAGTTGTTGCTGTCCCGCTGTGAAGCACAGATCGCTGTGTGTGACAGCGAGACAGCAACAACTAAATGTGCAGGCAGCAGGAGCCGGCTTCTGCGGAGGCTGGTAACCAATGTAAACATCGGGTAACCAAGAAGCCCTGTCCTTGGTTACCCGATATTTACCTTTGATACCAGCCTCCGCCGCTCTCACTGCCTGTGCTGCCGGCTCCTGCTCTGTGCACATGTAGCTGCAGCATACATCGGGTTAATTAACCCGATGTGTGCTGTAACTAGGAGAGCAAGGAGCCAGCGCTAAGCATTGTGCGCTGCTCCCTGCTCTGTGCACATTTAGCTGCAGCACACATCGGGTAATTAACCCGATGTGTGCTGAAACTTGGAGAGCAAGGAGCCAGCGCTAAGCATTGTGCGCTGCTCCCTGCTCTCTGCACATGGAGCTGCAGCACACATCGGGTAATTAACCCGATGAGTGCTGTAACTAGGAGAGCAGGGAGCCAGCGCTCAGTGTGCGCTGCTCCCTGCTCTCTGCACGTGTAGCTCCGTGCGGTGGTAACCAAGGTAAATATCGGGTTGGTTACCCGATATTTACCTTAGTTACCAAGCGCAGCATCTTCAACGCGGCGCTGGGGGCTTGTCACTGGTTGCTGGTGAGCTCACCAGCAACTTGTGTAGCGACGCTCCAGCGATCCCTGCCAGGTCAGGTTGCTGGTGGGATCGCTGGAGCGTCGCAGTGTGACATCTCACCAGCAACCTCCAAGCAACTTACCAGCGATCCCTATCGTTGTTGGGATCGCTGGTAAGTTGCTTAGTGTGACTGGACCTTAAGCCTCAATAAGGACATTTTTTTCCAACTCATACTAGTACTGGTAGTCCATGGGTTAAATATTGTACACAAAAATATCAGATAGACACAAAGTGCCCTCCTAAGTATCCAGCTCACTTAAAGGTACCGTCACACTAAGCAACTTACCAGCGATCCCAACAACGATAGGGATCGCTGGTAAGTTGCTAGGAGGTTGCTGGTGAGATGTCACACTGCGACGCTCCAGTGATCCCACCAGCAACCTGACCTGGCAGGGATCGCTGGAGCGTCGCTACACAAGTTGCTGGTGAGCTCACCAGCAACCAGTGACAAGCCCCCAGCGCCGCGTGGAAGATGCTGCGCTTGGTAACTAAGGTAAATATCGGGTAACCAACCCGATATTTACCTTGGTTACCACCGCACGGAGCTACACGTGCAGAGAGCAGGGAGCAGCGCACACTGAGCGCTGGCTCCCTGCTCTCCTAGTTACAGCACACATCGGGTTAATTACCCGATGTGTACTGCAGCTAAATGTGCAGAGAGCAGGGAGCAGCGCACAATGCTTAGCGCTGGCTCCTTGCTCTCCTAGTTACAGCACACATCGGGTTAATTACCCGATGTGTACTGCAGCTAAATGTGCACAGAGCAGGGAGCAGCGCACACTGCTTAGCGCTGGCTCCTTGCTCTCCTAGTTACAGCACACATCGGGTTAATTAACCCGATGTGTGCTGCAGCTAAATGTGCACAGAGCAGGGAGCAGAGTACAATGCTTAGCGCTGGCTCCTTGCTCTCCTAGTTACAGCACACATCGGGTTAATTAACCCGATGTGTGCTGCAGCTACATGTGCACAGAGCAGGAGCCGGCACTGACAGTGAGAGCGGAGGAGGCTGATAACAAAGGTAAATATCGGGTAACCAAGGACAGGGCTTCTTGGTTACCCGATGTTTACATTGGTTACCAGCCTCCGCAGAAGCTGGCTCCTGCTGCCTGCACATTTAGTTGTTGCTGTCTCGCTGTCACACACAGCGATCTGTGCTTCACAGCGGGACAGCAACAACTAAAAAATGGCCCAGGACATTCAGCAACAACCAACGACCTCACAGCAGGGGCCAGGTTGTTGCTGGATGTCACACACAGCTAGTTGCTAGCGATGTTGCTGTGTGTGACATCCAGCAACAACCTGGCCCCTGCTGTGAGGTCGCTGGTTGTTGCTGAATGTCCTGGGCCATTTTTTAGTTGTTGCTGTCCCGCTGTGAAGCACAGATCGCTGTGTGTGACAGCGAGACAGCAACAACTAAATGTGCAGGCAGCAGGAGCCGGCTTCTGCGGAGGCTGGTAACCAATGTAAACATCGGGTAACCAAGAAGCCCTGTCCTTGGTTACCCGATATTTACCTTTGTTACCAGCCTCCGCCGCTCTCAATGTCAGTGCCGGCTCCTGCTCTGTGCACATGCAGCTGCAGCACACATCGGGTTAATTAACCCGATGTGTGCTGTAACTAGGAGAGCAAGGAGCCAGCGCTAAGCATTGCGCGCTGCTCCCTGCTCTGTGCACATTTAGCTGCAGCACACATCGGGTAATTAACCCGATGTGTGCTGTAACTAGGAGAGCAAGGAGCCAGCGCTCAGTGTGCGCTGCTCCCTGCTCTGTGCACATTTAGCTGCAGCACACATCGGGTAATTAACCCGATGTGTGCTGTAACTAGGAAAGCAGGGACCCAGCGCTCAGTGTGCGCTGCTCCCTGCTCTGTGCACATTTAGCTGCAGCACACATCGGGTAATTAACCCGATGTGTGCTGTAACTAGGAGAGCAAGGAGCCAGCGCTAAGCATTGTGCGCTGCTCCCTGCTCTGTGCACATGTAGCTGCAGCACACATTGGGTAATTAACCCGATGTGTGCTGTAACTAGGAGAGCAAGGAGCCAGCGCTCAGTGTGCGCTGCTCCCTGCTCTGTGCACATTTAGCTGAAGCACACATCGGATAATTAACCCGATGTGTGCTGTAACTAGGAGAGCAAGAAGCCAGCGCTCAGTGTGCGCTGCTCCCTGCTCTGTGCACATTTAGCTGCACCACACATCGGGTAATTAACCCGATGTGTGCTGTAACTAGGAGAGCAAGGAGCCAGCGCTAAGTGGTGTGCGCTGCTCCCTGCTCTGTGCACATTTAGCTGCAGCACACATCGGGTAATTAACCCGATGTGTGCTGTAACTAGGAGAGCAAGGAGCCAGCGCTAAGCATTGTGCGCTGCTCCCTGCTCTGTGCACATGTAGCTGCAGCACACATCGGGTAATTAACCCAATGTGTGCTGTAACTAGGAGAGCAAGGAGCCAGCGCTCAGTGTGCGCTGCTCCCTGCTCTGTGCACATTTAGCTGCAGCACACATCGGGTAATTAACCCGATGTGTGCTGTAACTAGGAGAGCAAGGAGCCAGCGCTCAGTGTGCGCTGCTCCCTGCTCTGTGCACATTTAGCTGCAGCACACATCGGGTAATTAACCCGATGTGTGCTGTAACTAGGAGAGCAAGGAGCCAGCGCTAAGTGGTGTGCGCTGCTCCCTGCTCTGTGCACATTTAGCTGCAGCACACATCGGGTAATTAACCCGATGTGTGCTGTAACTAGGAAAGCAGGGACCCAGCGCTCAGTGTGCGCTGCTCCCTGCTCCCTGCACGTGTAGCTCCATGCGGTGGTAACCAAGGTAAATATCGGGTTGGTTACCCGATATTTACCTTAGTTACCAAGCGCAGCATCTTCCACGTGGCGCTGGGGGCTTGTCACTGGTTGCTGGTGAGCTCACCAGCAACTCGTGTAGCCACGCTCCAGCGATCCCTGCCAGGTCAGGTTGCTGGTGGGATCGCTGGAGCGTCGCAGTGTGACATCTCACCAGCAACCTCCTAGCAACTTACCAGCGATCCCTATCGTTGTTGGGATCGCTGGTAAGTTGCTTAGTGTGACTGGACCTTTAGAGACAGAAGTGAGATATGTAAGCAAGTTCACAGTACCTTGTTATATCCTGAACTCAGCAGCTTGGCCATGTCCCTCCACCCTGACGTGTGTTTTGCCCTGCTTCTTCAAGCAAACATACGTATGATTTTATTATTTTGTAATAAACTTTTGGGATTTTTATAGCTTTGAATGCTGGATAACCTCCCTTTTCTTCAATAGAAATAATTATTTCAAATACACCTCCCTTAAAATTTGTATATACACAAATATATTATGTACTTGTAAACAATTTTTTTTTTTACATTTTTATGTCAAACATAAAGATGTATTGCAGCTGGTAAGAGCAGCCAAACACCAGTAGAACACAGATTTGCTAAAAAATGACTAATTCAGTGGATGTCCCTTTTTAATCAGTTGAAACAGTCCCAATACGTATGTCCGTATCACAAAACCATCTTATGTAACTGAATCATGTTTTATTTAAAATTCAACTTGCTTATGTACAGTATTTATTTTCCCATATAATCTTAAAGGTTGAAAAAATATGAAAATCTAAGAAGGTAAACAACACAGTTTTTTGGCTTTTTTTTCATTTTAATATCATAAAGATTATTATGAGATAGATATCGAAGATTAATTTAAAAACAAACTACTGACTGACTGTTCCTAAGTTTTTTTGCACCAATTTATAATACCATTAAATATCAAGTACGACTAATATTGGCATGCTAATTCTCAGTCAACAACCTTTTTACTTTCCAAGACTATTATTCTCCTCCACAAAAAGTAATGTTATACTACAGCTTTTTATTACATTTACAATCATTTGTAGATGTTATATTACCCTTGGCATTTGACAGCAATCCATTTTACTTTTAAGTTGTCAGATTCATAACACATATAACTGAAAATGTGCCCAGGGTTCTTGGTGCCAACTATTCTGCAATTATCATTGTATTTATGCTATTTTTTTGTGTGAATACTTCACAATTAGTGATTAGTTATTTGCAATAAATCCATCAAACAATTTGCAATTATTTTCGAGTTATATTTTGCTGCTTAGTTAGTTTCCTGATTCTTATGTCAATCTGACTTTTCCAAATACAGTGGAACCTTGGATTACGAGCATAATTGGTTCCGGGAGTGTGCTCTTAAACCAAGTTACTCTTATATGAAAAAGAATTTTCCCATAGGAAATAATTGAAACGCAGACAATTCGATCCATAACCCAAGAATATTTAGTGTATTTATACAACCATAGTACAGTAATGCAAAATAATGTACTGTATTCATATAAAATTATTAAAGTGGACTAACACAAAATACTGTACAGTAAAAAACATATAAAACAAATTAAACTGCACATTAGCTTACAATAGAATTGTTGGTGTGTGGGACGTACAGTATAAGCAATGTGCTGCACTGGTTAGCAGTAGAGATGAGCGAACCGGTCGCGGTTTGGCTCGAGCTTGGTTCGCCGAACGGAGGTCTAATTTGAGTTCGGTTCGGCGAACCAATTCGGCAAACTACTCGAACCCATAGGAAACAATGGGAGGCAATCACAAACACATAAAAACACATAGAAAACACCCTCAAAGGTGTCCAAAAGGTGACAAATGACTCACAACACAACACAAACACATGGGAAAGTGACAAGGACATATACTCATGCGAAAACAGAAGAGCTGGAAAAGGAAAAAGAGGGAAAGACACAGATATAGGCATGGCATGCCCTTCTAAAATGATATAAAACACCGCAAGGTGACTCAAAGCAGAGTCTCCCTTTTTTCCAAAAATTGGGCCACACAGATACCTCTTCAGTGGCAGCGCTTGTGCCTCAGTTGTACACTTCACAGGTAGATTTGCATCAAGCACATTCAAAATACACAAGCATTTACTCTCCCCAGGATGACGCAAGGGTAGTAAATTCCTTGTGGATCCATGACTTGTTCATTGTGATGAACGTTAGTCTGTCCACATTGTCACTGGACAGACGCGTGCGCTTATCTGTCAGCACACACCCAGCAGCACTGAAGACACGTTCAGAGACAATGCTGGCAGCTGGACACGACAAGATTTCCAAGGCATAAGTGCAGAGCTCTGGCCATTTTTCAAGATTTGAAGCCCAAAATGAGCAAAGCTCCATTTGCAAAGTCATGGCATCGATGTTCATTTGGAGATACTCCTGTATCATCCTCTCCAGCCATTGACTATGTGTCAGACTTATTGTCTCTGGTGGCCTTGCAAAGGATGTTCTAAAAAAATTATGAAAAGATTCAATAAAATTGCTGTTAACAGCACCAGATATGGTGCTGCTGGTACGGGTAGACTGTTGAAGATGATGAGACCGTCCCATGTTGGTCAAGTTACAACTGGGAGATTCACTCCCTGCACCATGGTTGTTTGGTGGAAAAGCCGAGCTAAGATCGAGTAACAGCTTCTGCTGATAGTCCTGCATACGTGCGTCCCTTTCGATGGCTGGAATTATGTTACAAAATTTGGACTTGCACCGGGGATTTAATAGTGTTGCAAGCCAGTAGTCATCATCACTTCTAATTTTGACAATACGAGGGTCATGTTGGAGGTAGTGCAGCAAGAAGGTGCTCATGTGTCTTGCGCAGCCATGCGGACCAAGTCCTTGCTGTGTTTGTGGCATAGAGGTGCTAACCGTTCTTTCATCCTCTGACATCTCCCCCCAACCTCTTTCAACTGAAATTTGACCAAGGTCTCCCTCATCCGCTGAGTCTTCCATGTCCATGGACAGTTCGTCCTCCATTTCTTCATGTTCTCCTGCACCTTCCTCAACATTTTGCCCGCTACCATGCGCCCTTGTTGATCCCTGTACCCCATGGTCCCATGCTGCCGCCTTGGTGATGATGAACGTCTGGACCTTGGTGATGTGGTTGTTCCTTGCGCATATGAATCCTCCTGTAGTTCCTCCCCTTCCTGTTGTCCCACCCCCTGACTCCAAATAGTGTTTAGCGTGTGCTCCAGTATGTAAATGACTGGAATTGTCATGCTGATAATGGCATTGGCAGCGCTAAACATATTCGCCGCCATGTTGAAACTGTGCAGAAGGGTGCATAGGTCCTTGATCTGAGTCCACTCCATCAGGGTGATCTGCCCCATCTCTGCATCTCGTTGACCCAGGCTATATGTCATGACGTATTGCACCAGGGCTCGGCGGTGCTGCCACAGTCGCTGTAACATGTGGAGAGTCGAATTCCAGCGTGTCGGCACATCACATTTCAGGTGATGAACCGGCAGGTCGAAAGACTTCTGGAGCGATACAAGTCGCTCAGCTGCGGTGGTTAAACGGCGGAAGTGAGCAGACAGTTTTCATGCCCTGTTCAGAAGGACATCTAGGCCAGGATAGTGGGTTAAAAATTTCTGGACAACAGAGTTCAACACGTGAGCCATACAAAGCACGTGTGTCACCTTGCCCAGGCGAAGGGCCGCACCCAGGTTTGCAGCATTGTCGCACACGGCCTTACCAGGCTGCAGGTTGAGTGGAGACAACCATTTACCAAAATCAGTCTCCAGAGCTGCCCACAACTCAGCCGCTGTGTGACTCTTATTTCCAAGACATTTCAAGATAAAGACCGCCTTATGCCGTTGAGCTCTGCTGCCAGCATAGTAATGAGGGGTGCGTGATTCCTTCTGTGCAGTTACAATGCTGGTGGCCTGACCAGGCAGGCTTGGGGCGGAGGTGGAGGACTCAGATGAGGTTGAGGAGGCAGAAGCAGTGGAGGAACTTGGACAGACTGAGGATTGACACACAAGTCGTGGGGACGGCAAGAATTGTGCAGCAGACACTTCACCATCTATCACCATAGTTACTCAGTGCCCAGTCAGCGACATGTAACGTCCCTGTCCATGCTTACTGGTCCAAGTATCGGTGGTGAAATGCACCCGTTGACACACAGAGTTTCTCAAGGAAACGGTGATGTTGTGTGCGACATGCTGGTGTAGCGCGGGCACACCTTTCTTAGAGAAGTAGTGGCGACTGGGCATCTGGTACTGGGGCATAGCAACAGACATAAAGTCTCTATAATCCTGTGTGTCCACCAGGCGGAAAGGCAGCATTTCGGTAGCCAAGAGCTTACATAGGGATAAAGTCAACCTCTTAGCTTTGTCATGGGTCGCAGGAAATGGCCTTTTATTCATCCACATCTGAGGGACAGAGATCTGTCTGCTATGTGTAGACGGTGGTGAGTAGGGTGTCCCTGGAAAAATGCAGGTTTGTGAGGAAAGTGCAGGCATAGACATGATGTTGCCTTCATCCAACGTTGGTGCTATCGATGTCTGAGAGAGCTGTACACACGCACATGTTTCCCCTTCCAAACCAACTGACGACCTAGCAAGCAAACTGCCTGTTGCAGTTACAGTGGTGGAAGTTGTGCGTGGAAAACCAGGTGTGACAGCTGTCCCCACAGTCCTAAAAGATGAAGAGCGCGCGGATGCACTGGATGGGGCAGCGGTGAATGGTTCTCTCCGCTAGGCCGCAATGCAGCACGGTGAGCTTCCCACTGGGACATATGATATTTATTCATGTGACGATTCATGGAAAAAGTTGTCAAGCTGCTGAGGTTTTGCCTCTACTAACAGAATCACGACAAGTTTTACAGATCACATAATTTGGGCGATCTTTTGCTATGTCAAAAAAGGACCAGGCTAGGCAAGGCTTAGAGGGCATGTGACCTGCTGATCCACCCCGACTAGAGCTCAGAGGCACAGTGGTGGCTGAAGATGCAGTTGTAGACGTGCTACCAGTACTCCGACTCTGTCCAGGTAGGCGCAAGTTAACCTCGTCGTCAGTTGCATCCTCCTCCACCGCCTCTGTTGACTTCCTCGAGTGCCTGACTGTGGGTTGACAGTAGGTGGGATCTAGAACTTCCTCATCAATTGTTGTGTTTGCACTCCCCTCACCCTCAGACCGAGCCTCTTCTTGCCCTGACAGAATATTTAAGTTGTCATCCCAATTTGGTATCTGCATCTCATCGTCATCAGTATGTTCCTCATTGTCTATAACAACAGGTGTTACAGTTTGTGAAAAAGGGTCAACATTATGCTCATAAACTTGGTCCTCACGGCCTGAATCAGAGTCACAAAGGTTCTGGGCATCACTGCAGACCATTTCCTGGTCTGTACGCACTGTAGCTTGGGAGCAGACCTCTGATTCCCAGGTTATAGTGTGACTGAACAGCTCTGCAGACTCAGCCATCTCAGTTCCACCATACTGTGCAGGGCGGATGGAGACTTCAGAGCTGGGAGAAAGCAAGTTTGATTGGGATGACAACTCAGAGGACTGGTGGTTTTTGGATGCGGTAGTTGAGGTGGCAGAGAGGGCACTTGTTGGACCACTTGAGATCCATTCAAGTATTTTCCTTTTTTGGCCATCATCTACCTTTGTTCCAGTTGTTCGTGAAATTCATGAAATAATTTAAAAAAAAAAGTACTTATCTATATTTTTGGTTCCCAGCCGGGTACAAATAAGCAGCTGGGGGTTGGGGGGCAGTCCGTAGCTGCCTGTTGTACCTGGCTAGCATACAAAAATATGGCAAAGCCCACGTAATTTTTTGGGTTGGCAAAAAACTCCTGCATACAGTCCTGGAATGAGTATGCTGAGCCTTGTAGTTCTGCAGCTGCGGTCTGCTGTATGTCTGTATGGAGGAGAGGAGACAGCAGCTGCAGAACTACAAGGCTCAGCATCCTCCATCCAGGACTGTATGCTGGAGGGAGAGGCAGGGGGAGCAGAACTGCAAGGCTCAGCATACTTCATCCAATAGTGTATGCAGGAGAGCAGACAGCAGCTGCAGAACTACAAGGCTCAGCATACTCCATCCAGGACTGTATGCAGGAGTTTTTGCACACCAAAAAAATGACGTGGCTTCACCATATTTTTGTATGCTAGCCAGGTTCAGCAGGCAGGTATGGCTGCCCCCAACCCACAGCTGCCTATTTCTACCTAGCTGGGAACTAAAAATATAGGGAAGCCCTTTTTTTAATTATTTCATGAATTTCATGAAATAATTAAAAAAAGAAAAACGACATGGGCTTCGCCCCATTTTTGTGTCTAGCCAGGTACAACTAGGCAGCTAGGGACTGGAATCTGCAGCACAGGTTGGCCCGAGGTTCCTGGGCCCGTCTGCTGTGAATTGCAGTCCGCAGCCTCCCCAGAAAATGGCACTTTCATAGAAGCGCAATCATCTGGCGCTGTATCCAACTCTTCTTGCTGCCCTGGTGACAGGTGGCTTGCTAAGTAATAATGGGTTAATACTAGGTTTGTTTTACTAGCTAGTATTAAGCCAGAGATTCTTAATGTCAGGCAAGTTTGACCTGGCCATTAGGAATCTCCAATAAAGGGTTAAAAGAAAGACACCACACAGAGAAAAAATACATTAATAGAAATAAATACACAGACACACTTAGAGACACCATATATATTACTCCCTTTCACCCCTCTACAATCCTGGTCTTCTGTCTTCTTTCTCCTTCAACCCATGCAGCTCTGCTACATCAGACAGCACTGCATGGGAGGAAGACGCTGCTGCTACCATGCAGTCTAATCACTCAGTGAGTGAGCAGAGGCTGCGGGTTGTAAGCGGTGACGTCACCACTGCCACTATTGAAATAGTAATCTGACAGGCGGGTTACTATAGCAACGGTGATCTCCGATCACCTGATTCCCGTTGCCATTATTCACCTGTGGTGGCATCCAGTCCTTGCATGTGGGCTGACTCTGTAAAGAGCGCCCACTTGCAGGAACTGGGAGCCAAGCATGTGCCCAAGCATCTCGCCGGTACATGGAGATGCTCAAATGAGCACCGCGTACCGGAGGGATGCACTGACAGGACCTAGCATGACGTCTAGCCATGTGACCACTCTGTAGCCAATGAGATAATACACACGTGACAGGTCACATGCTATGACGACGTCACGGAAGGTTCTATCATCAGTGCTGGTTACTGGGAGGGCGCAGCGATGATCGGAAAGAAAAGCGGTGGAAGACAGAGTGCAGGACGCGTTGCGGGGACCTGTAAGTATAATGGCAATGTTTATTAACTGTATGTGTACGTGTATAATGTGTTTGTATGTGTTTGTGTTTGCTTGCCATTGTTTTTAATGGGGTTCGAAGTTGTTCGTCAAACGTTCGCCGAACTAAGCCGCCGTTCGACGAACTGAACCAAACTCGAACACTATGGGGGGTGGCTCAACACTAGTCCTCAGTTCAGGCTACTGAGCATGCTCCCACACTTTGTGCGAAAAGCCTCTTTGCACAGGTACTTGAACTGCGTTCGGTGTCCAAGTCCTGTGTTGTGCCTAATGAGCATGATCAGTCTGATTTCTGAGACTAAGTCTGTTGTTCAGGCTACTGAGCATGCTCAGGCACTTAGTGCATCAGAGGCTAAGTCCAGTAAGGACTTTACTGGGCATGTCTGTGAGGTGGCAGGCCCTGATAGGCTGGATAGGGTTAGGTGTCCTGATGTTGTGGCCACTCCGGACTGGCTCGCAGAGTCCCGGCCCTATGACCTGGCATCCCATCATTGGTCATCAGACGATGACTGATAGGGTGTTTGGGGCGGTGCTGACTTTGTGTCATCAGTGATGTTGCGGTTCTGGATAGGCCGTTGGTGATGTCACTGATGAGGTGTCATTGTGGCTCACCCTGGGTTTGGGGAGGACCCTATGTGATAAAAGGGCTTGGAGAGCGCACCATAGTGAGCAGTCTTCATACATGCTCATCCAAGTCCTATTGTTTGAGCCACATTGCGGTCTACAGCCAGTAGTTCTGGAAGCGGTAGGTAGGGTTAGGCATCCAGTAGAAAATATAGATGAAGGATCCAGCATAATTTTTCTTGTTAGATAAAAACATCAAAGCTTTATTTTGAATAATTAAAAATAACAAAAACGTGAAGACCGAGGTGTTTAAGGAATCAAAATGGGAACTTAATGCGTTTCGGACTTAATTTTTAAAAACATACAGAGTCCTTAATCATAAGTAAACTCAAGTTATGCCACATTGCTGTTAAATAGACCAAGTCTAAAAAAAGTTGAAAAATGAAGTCTGAAACGCGTTAAGTTCCCATTTTGATTCCTTAAACACCTCGGTCTTCACGCTTTTGTTATTTTTAATTATTCAAAATAAAGCTTTGATGTTTTTATCTAACAAGAAAAATCGTGCTGGATCCTTCATCTATATGTTTTCCTTGGCGTACATAACCGGTTGGGACTCACCGGCGGATCCAAGGCACCCGTAAGGAGTAGCAGTATTGATGCAGGTGAGCTGAGAATTTTTTCTTAGGCATCCAGTGCCTGTCATGCCAAGATTCGTGGCTCAGCATGTTAGGGGCATGCATCGTGCTTTCCTCCTACCATCCAGTCCTGCTTGAGCAGCCCAGTGGAGTTAACTGGGCTGCGGCTGCTGCGCCATTTGCTCGTTGTTCTCCCTACACACACGGACAGTCAGTACTTGGACTCCCTCTAGTGTGAACAGGACAGGTCCTGATCTGAGTGTGTGTGGACCCTGTGGGGTTAACATGGTTTACAATTGTCCTGATCCAAGTGCTTTTTAACTTGGATCAGGTTCATATTAATTCGGAGCCACCGAGCTCTGTATTATACGCGCGACCTACGGGTTGCCAGGAGCTCCTTTACCATCTTGGAGCATGGTGGACCCTGACTGGCGGTTGGGATATGCACAACCTTTATCTTAATCCGCCAGTCCCCTTGTAACAGATGATTTCAGCACCAAATGTGCACCTCCTGGCAGAAAATTGCAGCAAAAAGCTAAGGCAAAAAAAATTATCAAAAAATGTGTTTTTTTTCCAGGAGGTGTAGATTGGGTGCGGGAATATGGTGTAAAAATGTAATCACCAAGTTTGCATCCTTTAGTCTAAAAATGAAAAAAAAAAACAAAAACTTTTTTTTCTGCCAGGAGGTGCAAATTTGCTGTTGAAATCTGGTGCAAACTATTTCAGCACCAAATGTGCAGCTCCTAGCAGAAAATCACGGCAAAAAAAAAAAGCGGCAGAAACAGCGTCCAAAAAATGTGTCAAAAGACAGCGTTTTTTGCCAGGTTTACAATGAGTCCAGGAATGTGGTGTAAAAAAATCATCACCAACTTTACATCTCTTGCCAAAAAAATGCAGTTTTCTGCCAGGAGATGCAGTTCTGTGAACTTAGGGACCTCACCTGAGGTCAGGTTACCTGCTGTTACAGGTGAAGGACTGTGGGAACCTCCAGCTGTAACCACAAATGACATGAGTGACGTCACCGCTGATTGCGCAGCTCATTCATTCTCTGCACTCACAGCGGCGGTCATGTTCTATGGCCGTTCACTGTGACTTGAATGTAGCAAAGCTGAATCGCTATGGGATCTAGTGTGGATTACTTCGGACCTGCAGGGGTGTTTGAAGGGGGGTTAATAAAGTTGTGAAAGAGTGTGCATTTTTGTATTTTATTCTGAATAAAGGATTTTTTCCTGTGTTTGTGTTTATTTACTTTTACTTACAGAATAGTGATGTGGGTGTCATAGATGCCTGTCATCATTTTTATACTTCAGTACTGAGGGTAGATGGTAGAGTGTATGGGCACCTTCCAGGTATGATGTCATTTCAACACGCCCTCTATTAGGGGCATGTTCAAAATGCCGTCCGATGTTTCCAGCAAGAATAAACATTCTTTTTCTAACTCCACGTGGGCATGGAGCTGTTTATAATAGAATCAGAGGGGTCTTTGTGTGAGACCCCCAGATAGGGGGAGTACAGTGGGGTGAAGCCCCCCTTGCATGGCTATGGTGGATGAAAGGAAACATCACCACAGCCACTAACCAAGCCAGTCATGCCCAGTAACCTAGAATTAACCCATACATTCTAGGCTCACCGTAGATGCTAGAGTGTATGGGCTTTTTAGTTACACTGCTAATGTGGCATCCCTGAGGTGTCAAGTGCCACAGGGTATTGCACCCAGTAACAGGTGCAGTGCTAACCCCTGGTTCTTGGAAGACTAGTGCCGGAAAACATCATTAAAACACACACATCTATGCCTTTTTTCCCAGACTGGGAAACAGGCTAGAGACGGGTCTGATGGATGGCCACCTATTGGTTGGGACTTATCCAATCCGCTAGTTGGACTTATCCAATCCAGGATGGGGAGGGGCTAGTCAGAGCAGTTGACAGGAGACAGACATCTTGACAGGGAGTCGGAAGTTGACGGTCAGACAGAGAGTGTAAAGTGGCTTGTTGGGCTCAAGGCGTACGGTCGCCAGGGAGAGTACGGTGTGAGTACTCATGGGACCGAGCACTGGCGGGGTGCAGAGCCCTAGTTCAGGAAGATGCTTCAAGCTCACCTGATAAATCTGCCTAGTGAGGGAATCATCAAGTTAGTGTCCGGGGCAGAGCAGCAAAGAGGGAAACCGGGAACAAGGACAGAAGTCCAACCCAAGAGAGATTCAAGCTGCCTGCCATACAGGCCAGGACTGTGACAACAGGAGGGGACCCCAGAACACTTCAGGCCATGGGGACCCACCAACTGCAGACGGGTGCATGGAAGTAAAGCTCACCAGGTCACCACACCGGCACTGGGAACAAGGGAATACTGGATTACCTGAGGTCCAGATTCATAAAGACCAGCACCAGCCGGGTTGCAGCTTCATAGAACGAGTGAGTAAAGAACAAGTTAAATTGCAGCCTCTATGTTGTCTAAATTCTTCCTACACCCCTGCATCACCAACTTTCAGCATACTACAACCACCATCATTTTACCCTGGGGCTTAGCTCTACTTGCGAAGGGCCATAACATCCAAGCTGCTCAATACCACCAGTCCCAGCAGTGAGAGACTTTGCTTGACTGTAGGTACTATGTTATTTTCATAGAATCATGAAATTGCGCTTTTCAAGCTACATGTTTGTGATCGAAACGCATAGATTAAAACATGTAATTACATAACTCTGAGTCTTTTTTATTCTCATGTCAAACACTAATTTTTATTGGCTTTACAAAAGATGTTTAATTTTATACCTTGGATGTATGCTGCTGGACATCTTCAGTTTTTTTCTTTTGTCAGTTGGCTTTCATGCGTTCCGTGCTCTACTATTGGGATTGGGATCCATTTTGATTACCAGGGTCAGATGGCTTTTTTATTGGGGGGGGGGGATTTATTAACCATGTTAGTAGTATTTTTCCAAGGTTGTTCTTACTATTTCTTTCTTTATCTTAATTCTTATAATAGTCACATTAGTCTATGTCTATTTTTAAGTAAATGCAACAAAACTTTTTCTCTAAGTAAGAAAAAAATTATATAAAATAAAGATTAGATTTTCAGAATTGGCAAATTCCTATCTGTGAAATTACAATTTCTTCAGCAAATGTATTGAAATGTGTATTTGGCACTTACAATGGAAGATTCCATTTTAAACCTGTGAATTTATTCATGTAATAACTAAGCAAGTGAAGTCTCTGCATAGTATATCCTGTAATTCCTAAACATTTAAGATGCCATATTGCTGGTGCATTAGATGGTATTAGTAAGATAAGGCTGAGTACATCTGCTCTATTTTAGGAAAAATACATGAAACAATGCATTAAGTTCATGCAGCGAGACTATTAGCTATTTCCGTTGATCTTTATTCCATATACCTTTAGTGCTTTTGCATGATGTCATCGGTAACAGCATTTGTAATGTAACATAACAATCAGTTGTGAATTTTTCATGAAACACTTCACAGAGAGAATATGATCATTAATAAAATCATTTTTTCAGAACCACCAGATTTCAAGTGTTGATCTTTTTCCAACAAATAAAATATATCTTTGTACTGTGTTAGCCAGTAGAGATAAAAAAATTGTTTAAAAGAACTGAAAGTCCTCAGTGGTTGATACCTTTTAAAGGCTAACTGAAAAGATGGTAATAATTGCAAGCTTTCGAGACTACTCAGGTCTCTTCATCAGGCATGGTATAACACAAAATCTGAAGAGTCACATTTTATATATATATATATATATATATATATATATATATAAATAAAAATATGTGACTCTTCAGATTTTGTGTTATACCATGCCTGATGAAGAGACCTGAGTAGTCTCGAAAGCTTGCAATTATTACCATCTTTTCAGTTAGCCATTAAAAGGTATCAACCACTGAGGACTCTCAGTTCTTTTAAACTATTTTTTGATCTTTTTCCAGTCACATTTGCTGTATTCATACTATCCGTAAGAAGAAATATCAATCTTACTCTGATCTCTGCCGCATAACAATTCCAGAATCTATATTTGTATTATCTGAATAAATACAATTTTAGTTCATTAAAGAAAAAACATTTTTTGGTAAATGTCTCAGGCGACTTCAAAATAATGAAATAACAGTTCGGATGCTCACATTTTTCCTGCTCCCATCTTTGATGTCTGCTTACCAACTCCCATCTTTGACATACCAGAATGTAGAAAAAATGTTCGGTCAGCCAATCATTAGTGGAAGTTATGACTGGCCTCAGCCAATGATTGCTTGAGACTTCATTTTTGGCCAGTTCCGTTTCCAACAGGACCAGCAAGTGAAGATTAGATGAAATGGAAAAGGTCGGGGATCGAGTAAGAAGATAAAATTTATATTAGTATTTCACAGCTGTAAAAGGCATTTAACAAAAAAATCCACATGATATTCATTCAACAAAATAACATTTAAGAATAATATAACATTGATATATTTATTTAAGGACCAAAGCAGGGAGAGTAGGCAGCCGCTTGGGGGAGAAAAATAGAAACAGAAGTTCAGCGAGCAGGTCATTTTGAGTTAAAAACTACTAATCGGACCGAGAAAACAATGACAGCATGCTGCGACTGTAACGCGTTCCTTTTTTCTCTCACACCCACTCAAGTCTATAGGGCGAGAGAAAAATCGTACTACACTCGCGATACACTGGTGTACCGCGAGTGCAGGGCGAGAATGGTAATAGCCAGCTACAGAGGACAGA
Organism: Anomaloglossus baeobatrachus; assembly: GCF_048569485.1. Lineage (NCBI taxonomy): Eukaryota > Metazoa > Chordata > Amphibia > Anura > Aromobatidae > Anomaloglossus > Anomaloglossus baeobatrachus. Next base: position 142,359,052 of record NC_134355.1, read on the forward strand.
GGGAGATAAATCTTTCCCTCACTTCCGCAGCACTGGCCCGCCCCTCCTGAGTGCCAGCCCGCCCCCCACAGCTGAGGTCCGATCGCATGATCGGACCTCAGTCGCAGTGACACTCGCATGACACTCGGCTCCCGCTGTGCTGCCAGTATGAGCTGAGTGTCATGCGAGGATCGCACTAGTGCCCCATGTGGCCCCAGCTTTAAAGAAATAATTATCCATCTGATAAGTATCATTCTATAAGTGATACAATAGGAATTAAGTTGTACCTAATTGGTGTCACAACCTACAAAATATAAAGTAAATTTGCACTTGGATTTCCATTACTACAAGGAAGATTGTAGAATTTAATGTATCTTCACTGTATCTTCATTACAGAGATGGGTTGAGTCTACCAAAGTGTGGTCTGTCCCTTGTAATAATGTTCTTCTCTTACCAAAATAATGGAAGGGGCTATTGTCCATTTTCATTAAATACAAATGCTTTTATGGCATAAGAATTTTTTTCCAAGCTAGACCACCTCTTTCAGGCCTCGGTAGGGTAGTGCATGGATTCCCTATGATACATCCTGCTTTGAGGGCTGAAGGTACCGTGTTTTTCCAAAAATAAGACACTGTCTTATATTTTTTTTGCCCCCCAAAAAAGCACTAGGGCTTATTATTGGAGGAGGTCTTATTCTTGGAGAAACACGGTTGGGGGTAAGTTTACCCCCCCAAAAAGCAGACCCTCCCACTTCCCAGGAGACTCATACTCACCAGACCAAGATGTCTGCGTGGTTCCCAGGTCCTCCTGTGATCTCCGGTCGGTGCTGTACGCCGTCCTCCCCTGCTGCTAGCTGACACGCTGACACACACAGAAGATCCCAGACACACACAGCAGATCACACACACAGCAGATCTCACACACACACACACACAGCAGATCATAGATATACACAGCAGATCACACACAGCAGATCGCAGGCACACACAGCCGATCACAGATACACACAGCCGATCGCAGGCACACACAGCCGATCACAGATACACACATCCTATCACAGGCACACACAGCCGATCAGATACACACATCCAATCACAGGCACACACAGCCGATCACAGATACACACATCCAATCACAGGCACACACAGCCGATCAGATACACACATCCAATCACAGGCACACACAGCCGATCACAGATACACACATCCGATTGCAGGCACACACAGCCGATCACAGATACACACATCCTATCACAGGCACACACAGCCGATCACAGATACACACATCCGATCACAAGCACACACAGCCGATCAAAGACACACACATCCGATCACAGACACACACAGCCAATCACAGATACACACATCTGAACGCAGACACACAGCCGATCGCAGAAAAACACAGCCGATTGCAGACACACACACAGTCGATTGCAGACACACACAGCAGATCACACACACACACATCACATCCAGCACTTACGGCAGCAGGGAATGAGAGCAAGTCACGTGTCCGGCTGCAGGTCCTGTTCGTCGCGCTGCACCGCACTGCCTCTCAGGATTCTCCTGGCGAGAAGCGATCGGTGTCACTGGATGAGGTGTGTATGCGATCCGATGTGTGTGCGATCCGATGTTTGTGTGTGTGTGTGTATGTGTGCGATTTGATGTTTGCGTGTGATCCGATGTTTGTGTGTGCGGTCTGATTATGTGTGCGATCTGACTGTGTGTGCGATCCGATGTTTGTGTGTGCGATCCGATGTTTGTGTGTGGGATCTGGTGTGTGTGTGAGATCTGATTGAGTGTGTGTGTGTGTGTGTGTGTGTGTGTGTGAGAGCTGATGTGTGCGGGTGTGCGATCACTGCAGGTCCTGCTGCTCGGCGTCTGGTGTGATTGCCGAATGCCGCTGTCAATAATGAAGTGTCCTGCAGTATCTGTAACTTTTTTAGCTGCACGGACACTTCATTATTGATCCGGGACCAGGGCTTATTTTCGGGGGAGGGCTTATATTTAAGCCTTTCTCCGAAAATGCTGAAAATCCCTGCTAGGGCTTATTTTTGGGGGAGGTCTTATTTTTGGAAAAACACGGTAAAATAACATGTGATTGAACATACAGAAAGTATGTTTTAAATGGATTCTATTAAGTTCATCAAAAGAGTCAATGTGCCAAACCATCAAGAAGTTGTCAGTTTTTGTGTAACTCAAAGCATTGAAAAAAAATTGCAAGTTTCTATACTAGTTTTTGCCAGCTCTGCCAACTTTTTGAAAAATAGGTAAAACTCAGACAGGGTGGGTTAAGGGCAATAAATATTAGAGAAATACATAATTTATGCTACAAAGTGGTCGTAATTTATGACCAGAATGTACCCCAATCCCTGCATATCGTACATTTCTGGCTGTGGTAAATGACAGTTGAAAAATGAACCAAATTTATTTAACGATATTCATGCCTCTTATGAATTTGTTGATTTTAAACTAGGTCCACATTGTGTTTTTGTGGTCAATGTCAGGCGTATGCACTCAGAAATGTTTCTGCTAAGAATAACAACTGTCAATAGGGATGCCAAAGGCCCATTTGTAAGGAAAGGTAAAACACATATGGTATACGTTTCTTTGCAGTAGCCCTATATATAGGAAAGCACAATATGATGAACTTTCCAAAACCATTAAACAAATGGTTTTTTCAGACTCAACAAGGAGAGGTAGAGGTCAAAATAACTTACTTTTGGCCTCATTTTGGTGAATTGGGGTCTATTATAACATTACAGTATACATCGGGTAAACCTCCTGACTTATAATGTAGTCTAGATGCACAAATGCAGTATGTACTCAACCTTACTCCAGAACTACCTTCATTAAGTCTAGTGTACAAGTAACTAGCCTTAATAAATAGCTGTCATCATGAGTTACTATGAAATCAGAGTCATACAGACAAATGATAATTGTAAATTCCATAGGTGTCCTGGGTCAGATTTTCCACAAGGCCATAGCCTAGGGCACAGCAGTCAGGAGGGCAGATATAGAAAAGAAATAACAAGCAAATAATTTAAAAAAAAATCAGTATTCTTTTGAAAAGTCCATATAAAATACTTTTTTGAAAAATTTACATCCTTATACATTAAATAAATTGAGTGGTACATTTACATTACCCATCTCTACAGCTTGTGCTGTCTTGCTCAGTCACAGGCTCAAACACAGGGGGAAGCGCTGCAGTTACTTACTACAGTTTTTTGCATCATTGCCCCTTGGGAAGATGTCACGGATCTTAGGTGATAAACACTGTGGGAGTGAGACATGTGAGTACAACACCGACTCTATGCTTCTATGTTCATGCCGGTAACAATTTCCATAAGGATTACATATAGTGTGCCCCATAAATTAAAGGGGCAAAGAGCACACTCAAGGGCAAATAAGAACCGGAGAACACGAGTATATTGCTTGCAAAAAATGATTTTATTGATTACTGTGGCAATTAAAAAAACCCCCAAGGGGTTAAGAGAGAAAGGTGAAGAAAGGAAGTGAAAAGGAGGCCCAGGAACAATGGTTATAAGCCAATCAAAAGTATAAATACTGTATGTCCGACCTATACAGGGACAGTCAATACAATAAACTGCACAAAGCCCAGATAAATATTTAAAGGACGGACAAAATTGAAATAAATATAAAGTGCCTGTGTAAAAAGAGATGTAAACATAGACTGTAAGTGCATGCCAGAGCTAAAGTGCTCATAGTGCAACCGGCGCCTCCAAATAAAGGTGCACAATGCAGTACTCATAAAGATCTCAAACAACACAGGCAGAAATCAAAATAAATCAGCAAGCCATGGATCCTGGGACCAAAGAAAACACCTACGTACGTTTCACAAGAGTGAGGTAACCACCAGCTTCATCAGGGAAAGAAAGAATAGTGATCCCAGGATGCGATGTGCATTGCTTTAAACCCTCTATCTAATGTCACAATAACAATCAGCTGTACGCGCGTTCAAACACTGCTGAAACGGTGCATGCGTGCAAGGTCCTCCCCACCCCATCCACGTGATCCAGCCGTCCGGGCACAGCGCGCACACGCGGGCGGTACGGCAACCGCCATGACGTCCGCGCATGCGCAGAAGCCCTCAGGACGCCGGAGACCGAGGGCAGCGGGAGAGGAGCATGAATGCACGCGCACAGGCAATGTATTATAGTAAAAGTCCGGACATGCAGGGGGAAAACAGACATGGATAATTAAAATGCCACAAAATAACATTATTAGTGACAACAACATATGTGGTAAAACGGCAGTTTAGTCCAGAATCATATAAGATTTTCATGTCCATTTTCTTCAAAATGAAGCCGACGCCGTGACATGATGGGAGTCAAGACCAGAAAAATTAATCATGGTGAATAAAAAAGGAGTAGATTAAATCTGGAAAGACAAAAATAGCAAAAATGGTGATTAGAAACAATTAATAATAACAGAAAACATCCAGGGGAAAAAAGGAAAAAAAAAAAAAAAGGGATTACAAGTGAAAAGAAAAATAAATATATATTAAACCCAAGGGGAAGAGACTGAAGAACATCGCAAAAACAAGGGCTCATAGAAGGGACTCATAAAAAGGATGAGAAGCTAATATTCTCGTTGAGACCTTTTGGGGTGAGGGTCCCCAAAACAGCAATCCACCTCGCCTCACAACGGGCCAAACGTTTTTTAAGGTTTCCACCCCTGTTGCCACCATGAATAACATCGATACCCCTCACCTTCAATGAACTGGGGTCACAATTGTGATGATTCAAAAAATGACGTGGCAATGTCTTAAGAAGAGAGGTATCTTCCACCGACCTAGCTGCCCCAATATCCCTCACATGCTCCCTCACCCGTACCCGGAGCTCACGGGACGTGAGACCGATATAGATGAGGGAGCATGCACATGTGGCAAAATAGACCACATGAGTTGTGCCACATGATATATGATGTCTAATCCCATATACACGTCCGCCCTCGGCGGAGTGAAAAGTGGCACTACGAAGGACATTGGGGCACGCCACGCAGTGGCCACATGGAAAGCAACCATGATTCGGTCCCCGACTACCAAAGGGATTCCTAATGGGGGGAATGTAGTGGCTATGAACCAGTACATCTCGTAGATTCGGCGCCCTCCAAGAGGTCATAGATGGAGAATCAGTAAGGAGACTAGACAGGACGGGGTCCATTCTAAGGACCGGCCAATGCCGTTTAAGGACAGAACGCATAATATCCCACTGTGCATTGTAGGATTGTAGGTAATAATGAATCTAATCACTGGATCTTGTGCAGAGGTTCTCTTTTTATACTGCAATAACTCGTTGCGAGGAGTGTTTTTAGCTCTTAGATACCCGTGTTTAATATTGCGTTTGCTGTAACCTCTATCCAAAAAACGGTGACATAAATCAGTTGATTGTACCTCAAATTTATCCGAAGTGAAACAAATGTGCTTCATGCGCAGAAATTGGCCAGTAGGGATGGCCTGGATGGTCGAGGGGTCATGGGCTGAAGATGCATGTAAAAATGCATTAGTTGAGGTACGTACTCTTCCTAAAAACATCAGTTTGTACCATATTACATGAATCAACCGCAATGTTAATATCAAGAAAATCTATATGGGTTTTGCTATATTTGTATGTTAACCTGATACCAAAATCATTGCGGTTGAGATTCTGCATAAAAAGCTCAAGCTCCCCCGTTGTGCCCTGCCAAATCATAAAAATGTCATCAATAAAACGCAGCCAGCACTGCACATGGGCACTGGCCTCCATGCCCTCATCACCAAAAACCAACCTCTCCCAGTATCCCAGGAAGAGGTTGGCGTACGGGGGGGGACATAGTGTTGTGGCCGGTGGAGAAGTACGAGAAGGAGGCATTCCGCCAACTTAAAGACAAAGCAACCTACAGCAGATTACACTTCTGCCCCTTGTCCTCCTTCTCCGCTCAGTTAGAAGGGATCCTCACTAAAGCTGTTGATGATGGTATTATTGATAAAAAAATGGCCGAGGGCCTTGCTGTCAAATATCCTCATGTTCCCACATTTTATCTCCTTCCGAAAATCCACAAGGACGCCGTCACTCCGCCGGGACGTCCGATAGTGTCTGGCATTGAGGGTTTGTGTGATCCTGTATGTAAATTTATTGATTTCCATCTTAAGTCATTAGTGGACACACTGCCCTCGTTTGTCAAGGACACTACGGACGTCCTAAATAGGATTGATGGTGTCTTTGTGGAGGAGGATATGTATTTTGTTACAGCAGATGTGGAGACGTTGTATACCATCATTAGACACGAGGATGGTTTGGCAGCAGTGCGTTTTTACTTGGAGGCTGCTGGTCGGGATGGCGGGATGGTCGATCTGGTCGTGGAGCTCCTCCGTTTTGCCCTGACACATAACGTTTTTGTTTTTAAGGATGTCTTTTATCTTCAGCAGCGCGGCACTGCGATGGGCGCGGCCTGTGCGCCTTCGTACGCCAACCTCTTCCTGGGATACTGGGAGAGGTTGGTTTTTGGTGACGAGGGCGTGGAGGCCAGTGCCCATGTGCAGTGCTGGCTGCGTTTTATTGATGACATTTTTATGATTTGGCAGGGCACAATGGGGGAGCTTGAGCTTTTTATGCAGAATCTCAACCGCAATGATTTTGGTATCAGGTTAACATACAAATATAGCAAAACCCATATAGATTTTCTTGATATCAACATTGCGGTTGATTCATGTAATATGGTACAAACTGATGTTTTTAGGAAGAGTACCTCAACTAATGCATTTTTACATGCATCTTCAGCCCATGACCCCTCGACCATCCGGGCCATCCCTACTAGCCAATTTCTGCGCATGAAGCGCGTTTGTTCCACTTCGGATAAATTTGAGGTACAATCAACTGATTTATGTCACCGTTTTTTGGATAGAGGTTACAGCAAACGCAATATTAAACACGGGTATCTAAGAGCTAAAAACACTCCTCTCGACGAGTTATTGCAGTATAAAAAGAGAACCTCTGCACAAGATCCAGTGATTAGATTCATTAGTACCTACAATGCACAGTGGGATATTATGCGTTCTGTCCTTAAACGGCATTGGCCGGTCCTTAGAATGGACCCCGTCCTGTCTAGTCTCCTTACTGATTCTCCATCTATGACCTCTTGGAGGGCGCCGAATCTACGAGATGTACTGGTTCATAGCCACTACATTCCCCCCATTAGGAATCCCTTTGGTAGTCGGGGACCGAATCATGGTTGCTTTCCATGTGGCCACTGCGTGGCGTGCCCCAATGTCCTTCGTAGTGCCACTTTTCACTCCGCCGAGGGCGGACGGGTATATGGGATTAGACATCATATATCATGTGGCACAACTAATGTGGTCTATTTTGCCACATGTGCATGCTCCCTCATCTATATCGGTCTCACGTCCCGTGAGCTCCGGGTATGGGTGAGGGAGCATGTGAGGGATATTGGGGCAGCTAGGTCGGTGGAAGATACCTCTCTTCTTAAGACATTGCCACGTCATTTTTTGAATCATCACAATTGTGACCCCAGTTCATTGAAGGTGAGGGGTATCGATGTTATTCATGGTGGCAACAGGGGTGGAAACCTTAAAAAACGTTTGGCCCGTTGTGAGGCGAGGTGGATTGCTGTTTTGGGGACCCTCACCCCAAAAGGTCTCAACGAGAATATTAGCTTCTCATCCTTTTTATGAGTCCCTTCTATGAGCCCTTGTTTTTGCGATGTTCTTCAGTCTCTTCCCCTTGGGTTTAATATATATATATATTTTTCTTTTCACTTGTAATCCTTTTTTTTTTTTTCCCTTTTTTCCCCTGGATGTTTTCTGTTATTATTATTTGTTTCTAATCACCATTTTTGCTTTTTTTGTCTTTCCAGATTTAATCTACTCCTTTTTTATTCACCATGATTAATTTTTCTGGTCTTGACTCCCATCATGTCACGGCGTCGGCTGCATTTTGAAGAAAATGGACATGAAAATCTTATATGATTCTGGACTAAACTGCCGTTTTACCACATATGTTGTTGTCACTAATAATGTTATTTTGTGGCATTTTAGTTATCCATGTCTGTTTTCCCCCTGCATGTCCGGACTTTTACTATAATACATTGCCTGTGCACGTGCGTTCATGCTCCTCTCCCCCCGCCCTCGGTCTCCGGCGTCCTGAGGGCTTCTGCGCATGCGCAGGCGTCATGGCGGTTGCCGTGCCGCCCGCGCGTGCGCGCTGTGCCCGGACGGCTGGATCACGTGGATGGGGTGGGGAGGACCTTGCACGCATGCGCCGTTTCAGCAGTGTTTGAACGCGCGTACAGCTGATTGTTATTGTGACATTAGATGGAGGGTTTAAAGCAATGCACATCGCATCCTGGGATCACTATTCTTTCTTTCCCTGATGAAGCTGGTGGTTACCTCACTCTTGTGAAACGTACGTAGGTGTTTTCTTTGGTCCCAGGATCCATGGCTTGCTGATTTATTTTGATTTCTGCCTGTGTTGTTTGAGATCTTTATGAGTACTGCATTGTGCACCTTTATTTGGAGGCGCCGGTTGCACTATGAGCACTTTAGCTCTGGCATGCACTTACAGTCTATGTTTACATCTCTTTTTACACAGGCACTTTATATTTATTTCAATTTTGTCCGTCCTTTAAATATTTATCTGGGCTTTGTGCAATTTATTGTATTGACTGTCCCTGTATAGGTCGGACATATTTATACTTTTGATTGGCTTATAACCATTGTTCCTGGGCCTCCTTTTCACTTCCTTTCTTCACCTTTCTCTCTTAACCCCTTGGGGGGTTTTTTAATTGCCACAGTAATCAATAAAATCATTTTTTGCAAGCAATATACTCGTGTTCTCCGGTTCTTATATGTTCATGCCGCAGTAGTTTCTAACTGTGACAGAAGACAAAATAAGAGGGTGGAGTCAGTAGCAGTAAGTGACACCAGCGCCAAGAGGGGGGATGCAGAAATATGTGATTTCACCTAAGGCATATAAATGTGTAAATTCTGTAATAGGACTATATACATATGGACTAATTCTAAAATTAAAATATAGAGCAGCAACGTCAATAACTAATTCCTGAGTCCATAAAAAAAGAAATTCTTTGTAAAAAGATGAAAGTGCCAGTAATTTTATAAATGTATCACATATATTGCTAATGTATGTAAAGCGCTGTGGAATTAATAGCGCTATATAAATGAATAAAATTATTATTATTATTATTATATATTCTTACATTGAACTCCAAGTTGAAAATCCATAGAATTTACCAATTCATTTTCTGTCAAGCTAATCTATAGGTGTACGATTGAAAATCCATGTAATGATTATGTAGCTAAGTATAGTTCGAAATATACCAATTCTATTGCAAATTATAATGAATTGCCAATGGTCTAGATATGGTAATTAGGTTGCATCCATTAACACACCTGCAGAAATATAAGATGATGACATGGTCTGTCTAATTATTTTTTTATATTTTTCCAGTAAATTAATAATCTGGCTCCGTATAGTTGAATGCTTGACCCTACCAGTTATGTGGTTTGATTATTTGCATCTCTATTTAAGAATTTAATGCAGTCATCACAAAAGAATGCAAGGTTAATGTAGCAATTAACTGTACTTTGAGATGTATTCTGTACATATGAAGACCAAACATTTATCCTGTAAATGTCAGTGGACATTTTAAATATACCAGTGGGCATGCAAGATATATGCAAGGGTATAAGAGATTTAAAATGTCATGTCAAAGTGACCAACTCATTCATGTACATTGTTCAAAAGCACTACCTCAATTCTTTCACCGGCCTATGTGGAGCCTGGAGTATTTATAAATGTTGGGTAAGTGAAAAATAGACATAACTGAAATTTTGGATTTTGAAATTCAAATTCGCCAGCTTTAGCAATTTTTTTTCCTTAAAATTTGTTTTGTGATGTGTATACGCAGACACTGTAGTCATAATGTATAAACACTGGAATTGGAGATGTCTACTTCAGTTAAATCCTTTATATGAACCTTTAGCAAGAACTTCTTTTGTCTCCAGAGAATTCACTCTGGGAGTCATATATAATGAAGGAGATGTCATGACCAACTGGTGTGGTTGGGAATAGAGTTGAGTGATGTTCGAAGGTTCGAGGTCTGCCAATTTCATGTTCGTGTGATTTTGGGGGGTGCTCGAGATCGAACTCGAACTCGAGCTTTTTGCTAAAAGCTCGACAGTTCGAGTTACGTTAGAGAACGGTTCGACCATAAACGTGGCTTTTCACAGTAAGGCTATGTGCACATGTTGCTATCTGCATGCGTCCTGCGTCCACAGCACAATCCCTCTCCCTTTCCTACTCACCGATCATGGGAGTCTCGCTCCACGTCTGTCACAAATCTGCGGTGTCTTATCCTCTTTAGAAAATGGCTGCCGCTTCATTAGTCAATTAGTTATTCCGTGCTTTCCCCGCCCACCGGCGCCTATGATTGGTTGCAGTCAGACATGTCCCCAAGCTGAGTGACAGCTTTGTCACTGCAACCAATCACAGCCACCAGTGGGCGGGTCTGTATCGTGCAGTAAAATAAATAAATAAGAATAAAAAAAAAAAATACAGTTCCCCCCATATTTGATATCAGCCAGGATAAAGCCACACGGCTGGAGGCTGGTATTGTCAGGATGGAGAGCACCACATTATTGGGAGCCCACCACCCTAACAAAATCACCCAGCAGCTGGCCGGAATAGCCACATCCATTAGATGCGACTGTCCTGGGGGGACTCTACCCAGCTCATCACAAATAGCCCTGGTGCGGTGGTAATCGGGGTAATAATGAGTTTAATCATGCCAGGCGTCTCCTCGAGAAACCTTCCATGATGAAACTTAAAGTGAAAGTAAAGAAACACACACACAGAAAAATCCTTTATTTGGAATAAAAGACAAAAAGTCACCGTCTTTCACCCCTTTATTAACCCACAAATACCCGTCCAGGTCTGACGTAATCCACACGACACTGTCAGCTCTGCTACAGAACACGAGTGCTCTTAGTGATCAGCTCCATGTAGCAATAAAGTGAATTGCACGGTCAGCAGAGACTTCAGACTTTAGATTACCAATTATGCCTATCTTTCTCATTGGAAGCACTAGACTAGTTGATAAAGTGCTTGCCTAAGAAGCATGAGATTGCAAGTTGTAGTCCTGGTAAAGAATTATTATTATTTCTTTTTATTTTTAAATTATAATTATTATCTATTTATAAAGTGAAAGTAAATAAACACACACCGCGAAAAATCCTGTATTTGGAATAAAAGACAAAAAAACACCCTGTTTCAGCATTTTATTAAAATCCTCCAATACCCCTCCAGGTCCGACGTAATACACACGACACTGTCAGCTCTGCTACAGAACACGAGTGCTCTGTATGAGCTCCACGTAGCAATGAAGTGAATCGCATGGTCAGCTGAGACTTCAGCAATCCAGACTTCAAGATTACCAAATCTGCCTATCTTTATCATTAGAGGCAATAGCTGAGTGGATAGATTGCTCGCCTATGAAGTATGAGGTCGTAAGTTCTAGTCCCGATAAATAATTTTTTTTATTTATAATTTAATTATGCACTGAGAGGAGGAGCCGAACGACAGCTGTGAGCTCTCTCTCTCTCTCTCTCTCTCTCTCTCTCCTTCCTCTCTCTCTCTCTCCTTTCTCTCTCTCTCTTTCTCTCCTTTCTCTCTCCTTTCTCTCTCTCCTTTCTTTCTCTCCTTTCTCTCTCTCCTTTCTTTCTCTTCTTTCTCCTCTTTCTCTCTCTCCCTTCTTTCTCTCCTTCTCTCTCTCTCTTCCTTCTCTCTTTCTCTTCTTTCTCCTCTTTCTCTTTTTTCTCCTCTTTCTCTCTCTCTTCTTTCTCTCTTTCTCTCTCTCTTCTTTCTCTCTTTTTCTCTCTCTTCCTTCTCTCTTTCTCTCTCTCTTCCTTCTCTCTTTCTCTTCTTTCTCCTCTTTCTCTTCTTTCTCCTCTTTCTCTCTTTTTCTCTCTCTCCTTCCTCTCTCTCCTTTCTCTCTCTCCTTTCTCTCTCTTCTTTTTTTCTCTCCTTTCTCTCTCTCTCCTTGCTCTCTCTCCTTTCTTTCTCTCCTTTCACTCTCTCTCTCTTCTTTCTCTCTCTCCTTTCTTTCTCTTCTTTCTCCTCTTTCTCTTCTCTCTTTCTTTCTCTTCTCTCTTTCTTTCTCTATCTTCTTTCTATCTTTCTCTCTTCTGTCTTTCTCTCTCTTCTTTCTCTCTTTCTCTCTCTCTCTCCTTTCTCTCTCTTTTCTTTCTCTCTCTCTCATTCTCTCCTTTCTCTCTCTCCTTTCTCTCTCTCTTTTCTTTCTCTCCTTTCTCTCTCTCCTTTCTCCTCTTTCTCTCTCTCTTCTTTCTATCCTTCTCTCGCTTCCTTCTCTCTTTCTCTTCTTTCTCCTCTTTCTCTCTCTCTTCCTTCTCTCTCTCTTTCTCTCTTCTTTCTCTCTTTCTCTCTCTTTTCTTTCTCTCTTTCTCTCTCTTCTTTCTCTCTTTCTCTCTTTCTCTCTCTTCTTTCTCTCTCTTCTTTCTCTTTCTCTCTCTTTTTTCTCTCTTTCTCTCTCTCTCTTACTTCTCTCTTTCTCTTCTTTCTCCTCTTTCTCTTCTTTCTCCTCTTTCTCTCTCTCCTTTCTCTTTCTCCTTTCCTTCTCTCCTTTCACTCTCTCTCTCCTTTCTCTCTCTTCTTTCTCTCCTTTCTCTCTCCTTTCTCTCTCCTTTCTTTCTCTTCTTTCTCTTCTTTCTCTTCTTTCTCCTCTATCTCTTCTTTCTCTCTCTCTTCCTTCTCTCTTTCTCTTCTTTCTCCTCTTTCTCTTCTTTCTCTCTTTTTCTCTTTCTCTCTTTTTCTCTTTCTCTCTCTCTTCTTTCTCTCTTTCTTTCTTTATCTTCTTTCTCTCTTCTCTCTCTTCTTTCTCTATTTCTCTCTCTTCTTTCTCTCTTTCTCTCTCTCTTCTCTCTCTCTTTCTCTCTCTCTTCTTTCTCTCTCTCTTTCTCAGACCTGGCGATGATCTTTCTCACCTAACGGAATCAGCTGACACTATAAGTCGAGTGGTGTGGCCGGCTTTTTACCACCCGGCCGGCTAAACTATCAGCTGATGCTGTCGGACAGGAGTCTGCGCTGAAGTGTGTAGTTTGTCTTTTGTTTTTGCACTGATGCATCACCTGATTGTATAAAAGCCGTTTATACAGTCAGCTGCTGTCATGTCATTCAGGCCCTTAAACCTGACACATGATCTGATCGCTTTGCCTTCCAGCAAACCGATCAGATGATATTGGATCCGGATTGGATGGCGCGGGACCCTTGACCCAGGATTACTGTGGAGGGGGGTTCTTTATTTCAATAAAGATGGAGTCACTAATTGTGTTGTGTTTTATTTCTAATAAAAATATTTTTCTGTGTGTTGTGGTTCTTTTTATCAGTACTATAAATTCATGGTGGCCATGTCTAATATTGGTGTGACACCATGAATTTTGGGCTTAGGGCCAGTTGATAATATACAGCTAGCCCTAACCCCATTATTACCCAGCAAGCCACCCGGCTTCAGGGCAGCTGGAAGAGTTGGATACAGAAACCTTGGGCACCCTGAGCTGCGGATTCCAATCCCTAGCTGCCTAGTTGTACCTGGCTTGACACAGAAATTGGGCAAAGCCCACGTCATTTTTTTTTAAAATTATTTCATGAAATTCATGAAATAATTAATAAAAAAAAAGGCTTCCCTATATTTTTGGTTCCCAGCCGGGTACAAATAGGCAGCTGGGGGTTGGGGGCAGCCCGTAGCTGCCTGTTGTACCTGGCTAGCATACAAAAACATGGCGAAGCCCACATAATTTTTGGGGGGGGGGGCAAAAAACTCCTGCATACAGTCCTGGATGGACAAAAAAATAGGAGTTGCCCAGCTCACCTAATCTGATGGAAGTCCAGATGCCATGGATAGTGCACGGAGGAAGAAAAAGGTCAGCCAGTCCTTGTAGGAATGATAAGAGGGAAATTCACCAGCACTTAGGTCCAGGCAAAATGTTTCTTTAAAATGAAAATTCTTTATTTACATATCATTAAAAAGTCCATACTATGGTGATCAAGCCCATGTCAGAGAGGACGTGTTTCGAACATCCAGTTCTTATTCAGTCTCTAAACCATCTAGTCATCGGACTGTTTAAAAAGGGCTGAACCCAAACACGTGGTCAAATGGATAGAGAGAGCATAGTAACTGCAAAGAAATTAACCCCGTAGGGTAAACCAATTTGTATTTCAATATAATGGTATAATAAATATGTATATATGCAATAACAAACAGGTTTAATAAGCAAACATTAATTCATTCCTTTTATTCAAACCCATAGGGAATCTTGTGCCCATTAAAATAATCCATTTTATTTCTCTTTGAAAGAGGATATCTTTTAAATTTCCACCTCTTTTAGGTAATTTAACTTTTTCAATGGCATTAACTTTCATGCCATTAAAATTACCAGCATGAGCGTCGCGAAAATGCTGAGACGCACCTGATAATTTTCTGGTGGTGGCATTATTCACATCATAGATGTGTTCCGATATCCTCTTTCTAAGCGGTCGACAAGTGCTGCCTATGTATTGCAGCTGACAGATTGTACAAGAGATCAGATAAACTACATGATCTGAACTGCAGTTTATCAGGGACGTTATTTCATAAGTTTTTTTGTCCGTGTATGAAGAGAAGTTTTTGACGTTTGACATATAGCCACAGAGTCCACAGGTTTTATGTCCGCATTTATAGGAACCTGTGGTAGGTAACCAGTTACCGGTATTTTTTTCCACATTAGAAAAACCGCATCTATTGGTATGGTCACTTGGTCCTGGATGGAGTATGCTGAGCCTTGTAGTTGTGCAGCTGCTGTCCGTCTGTATGGAGGAGAGCAGACAGCAGCTGCAGAATGACAAGGCTCAGCATGCTCCATTCACTAGTGTATGCAGGAGTTTTTTGCCATTAAAAAATGACGTGGGCTTCGCCATATTTTTGTATGCTAGTCAGGTACAGCAGGCACCTACGGGCTGCCCCTAACCCTCAGCTGCCTATTTGTACCCGGCTGGGAACCAAAAATATAGGGAAACCCGTTTTTTTAATTATTTCACGAATTTCATGAAATAATTAAAAAACAAATGACGTGGGCTTCACCCCATTTTTTGCCCAGCCGGGTACAACTAGGCAGCTGGGGATTGGAATCCGCAGCACAGGTTATCCCAAGCTTTCTGGGCCCCTCTGCTGTGAATTGCAATCCGCAGCCACCCCAGAAAATGGCGCTTTCATAGAAGCACCATCATCTGGCGCTGTATCCAACTCTTCCAGCTGCCCTGATGCCGGTAGCTCGCTGGGTAATAATGAGTTAATACTAACTTTGTTTTAATAGCTAGTATTAAGTCAGAGATTCTTAATGTCAGGAAAGTTTGACCCGGCCATTAAGAATCTCCAATAAAGGGTTAAGAAAAAGACACCACACAGAGAAAAAATACTTTAATAGAAATAAATACACAGACACACTTAGAGACTCCATGTTTATTACTCCCTCTTATCCCTCCACGATCCATGCTTTTCTGTCTTCTCTCTCCTTCAACCCATGCAGCACTGCTACATCAGCAGCGCTGCATGGGAGGAAGACGCTGCTGTTCCCCGTGCAGTCTTTTCACTCCGTGAGTGATCAGTGCTGCTGGCTGTAAGCGGTGACGTCACCGCTGACAGGTGCGTTGCTATAGCAACGGTGATCTCTGTTATTGACCGGCTTTGGCAGCCGGTCAATAACGGAACGGGGAAGCAGAATGGGGAGTCAACCGTGTGCCAGAGCATGTCGCTGGTACACGGAGATACACAAACCTGCACTGTGTAACGGAGAGATGCAATGACAGGACCAAGCATGACGTCTAGCCAGGTGACCAGTCTGTAGCCAATGAGATAATAGACACATGACTGGTCACATACTATTTTGACGTCACGATAGGTCCTATCATCAGTGCTGGTTACCGGGAGGATGCAGCGATTATCGGAAGGAAAAGCAGCGGGTGACAGAGTGCAGGACGCATCGCGGGGACAGGTAAGTGTTATGGCAATGTTTATTAACTGTATGTGTACATTTTCAATGTGTTTTTATGTGTTTGTGTTTGCCTCCCATTGTTTTCAATGGGGTTCGAGAGGTTCGTCGAACGACTCGCCGAACCGAACTCGAACGCGGCCTCCGTTCGACGAACCAAGTCGAACTCGAACCTCTAGAGGCTTGCTTATCTCTAGTTGGAAACTGTGGTGTTGCCCAATAACTCAGAATGATGTGTGCTGTCCAGCACATTAGCAAGTATAGTTACCTCCCAGCTAGCAGTAGGGAAATACAGTATATTTATATGCTCAGTATACTGCTAGGAGTTAACAGTTATTGTGAATTATTCTCTTCCTGTATTCTGGTGCAATTTTTCTGTTGTGCTCATTTTGTTCTTGATGTGACTTGTTACCTTGACTACATTTGTCTACGTGATTCAAGCTGTTTTGATCTTTGCTTGTTTGACTTTGCTTTTTCTTGACCTCCTGCTATCCAATGCTGCAATTTATTTGACTAGAGTAATTCCGTCTGATACTATCCCTGGTTTGGCTCTTTTGGTTACTGCCCAAGCTAGTTTTCTTTGCCTTAAGCTCCATCTTTTGCCAACAGTTACTCCATAGATGCAACTCAAGAGGCCCTCCAATAAGAGTGAAGGGGGCTCCTCTGTGATCTTGTTTAGTGATATATCTATTTACAGTAACAGTTAAAGCAAAACTGATAAACACATATAGTCATGTTCGAAAATGTTGGCACCTTTTAAATTGTTCCAGAAAATGAAGTATTTCTCCCAGAAAATTATTACAATTACATATTTTGTTATACAAAGTTCCTTCTTGTATATTGGAAAAACACAAAGAGAATAAAAGGCAAATTGGACATAATTTCATTCAAAACTGGCACCCTCAACTTAATATTTGGTTGCATACCCTATGGAATAAATAACTGCAATTTGTTGCTTCCTATAACCATCAACAAACTTCTTACACCTCTCAATTGGAATTTTGGATCCATCATCTTTTGCAAACTGCTCCTGGTTTCTCATATTTGAAGGATGCCTTCTCCTAACAGCAATTTTAAGATCTCTCTACAGGTGTTCAATGGGATTATGTCTGGACTCACTGGCTACTTCAGAACTCTCCAGTGCTTTGTTTCCATCCATTTCTAAGTGCTTCTTGCAGTATGTTTGGGGTTATTATCCTGTTGGAAGACCCATGACACAGCTTTCTGACATTTGGCACTACTGTGAATGGAAGCATGGTGATTCCAACAGCTAAATAGGAAAGAGTTCTTTTCAGTTAGAGTAGTCAGATTGTTTAATGCCCTACCACTAGAGGTAGTAATGACAGACACTATAACAACTTTTATTAAAGGGCTGGATTATTTCCGCAGTACACACAATATTTTCGGTTATAAATGATTTAGTGACAAAATATATAATTGGTGGAGGATGGTTGAACTAGATGTACCTAGGTCTTTTTACAACCCATGTAACTATGTAATTGCAACCAAAAATCTTTTGGTTATCTTCAGATTTCATTCTGCCTTGCACACAAGGCATCCATTGCCAGAGGCAGCAAAACAAACCCAAAACATCTTTGAACCTCCGCCATATTTGACTGTACGTAGTGTGTACTTTTTTTTGTAGGCCTCTTTCCATTTACATTATTATTATTATTTACTATTATAGTGCTATTTATTCCATGATACTTTACATGTGAAAAGGGGTGTACATAATAGGGACAAGTACAAAAATTATAAACAATACAAGAAACATACAGGTACAGGAGGAGAGAGGACCCTGCTCATGAGGGCTCATAGTCTACAAGAGATGGGTTAGGATACAGTAGGGGATAATGGAGATGGTCGAGCGGTGCTATAGCAGACTGAGGGTTACTGCAGGTTGTAGGCATGTACAAAGAGAGGAATCTTCAGGTTCCTGTTGAAGCTTTCCAAGGTAGGTAAGAATTTGATCTGTTGTGGCAGAGAGTTTCAAAGTATGGGGGATGCACGTGAGAAATCTTGGATGTGATTGTGGGAAGAGGAGATAAGAGAGCAGTAAAGAAGGAGGTCTTGTGAGGATCGGAGGTTAAGTGCAGGTAAATACCAGGAGACTAGGTCACAGATATATGAAGGAGACAGGGTGTGGATGGCTTTGTATGTCATGGTTAGGGTTTTGAACTGGAGTCTTTGGGCAATAGTAAGCCAGTGAAAGGATTGTCACAGAGAAGAGGTTGGGGAGTAAAGGGGGACAGGTGGATTAGTTGGGCAGCATAGTTTAGAATAGATAGTAGGGGTGCAATAGTTTTAGATGGGAGACCACAGAGCAGGGGGTTGCAATAGTCAAACAGGAGATAATGAGGGCATGCACTAGTGTTTTTGCAGCTTCTTTGTTAAAGAATGTACGAATCCAGGAAATATTTTGTGTTGGAGGGGGCAGGAGGTGAACAGAGCTTGGATGTGTGTCTTGAAGGAGAGCAGAGTCCAGCGTTGCCCCCCAGGCGGCGAGCATGTGGGGCTGGAGGAAAGAAAATTAATTCTGTTTTGTCCATGTTAAGTTTTAGAAATCAAGCAGAGAAAAAGGTGAAATAGCAGATGACATTTGGGATTTTGGTTAGCAAGGAGGTGATGTCATATTCAGAGCGATAGATTTACACATCATTAGCATAGAGAAGATACTGATTGGCCTCTTTGAGCTGTCCCAGGCCAAAGGTGTAGATGGAAAACAGCAGTGGTCCAAGAATTGAACCTTGGGGGACACCGACAAATAGGGGCAAGATGAGGAAGTGGTGTAAGAGTGGGAGATGCTAAGAGTTTAGTCAGTTAGGTATGAGGAGATCCAAGATTTGGACAAGTCTGTGATGCTAAAAGATGAGAGAATCTGTAATAGAATGGAATGGTATACTGTGTCGAAGGCAGAGGACATATTCAGGAGGAGGAGGACAGAGTAGTGTCGTTTGGCTTTGGCAGTCAGTAGGTCATTGATGACTTTCATTAGGGCAGTTTCATTATATTTTTGGAAGTCAGATTGTAGCCAAAGAGGAAGCAGGATGATAGGTAGGAGAACAGTTCAAGATTGACATGCTGTTCCAGTAGTTTTGAGGCATAGGGTTAATGTGATATGGGGCGATGCTCGACATAGAGGAAAGGTCAATGGAGGACTTTTTGAGGATGGGTGTGATCGAGGCATGTTTAAAGCATGAGTGGAATACACCAGTTGTTAGTGATAGGTTGATGAGATGGGTTAGGATTGGAAGAAGACTGTTTTGAGATTGGGGATGAGGTGGGAGGGTAGCATATCAAGTAAACAGGTGGTGAGATTGGATCTTGAGAGGACAGAGGAAAGATAATTTGCTGTCATGGTGGAGAAACTGGATTTGGAGGAAGAGAGCTGAGAAGTTATAAGGAGGGGTTGTCGGTATTGTTGGCCAAAGATTGCTCTGATGTTATCTTCTGCTTGAAGAAAGAAGAAAAGTCTTCAGCTAAGATGAGAGGAGAGGGAGGAAGTACCGGGATGCAGGAGAGAGTTGAAAGTTTTTAATAGCTGTTTGGGGTTCTGAGGTTTGGGGTTCTGATTTAAGAGAGCAGTAGGTTTGTTTTGCAGCAGTGAGTGCAGACTTGAAAGTGGTGAGGGGCTGTTTGTATGTGAGGAAGTGCTCAGTGGAATGAGACCTTTTTCATCTCCGCTCAGCAATCCTGGAAGCCTGTCTCAGTTGTTTAGTCTGGCTCATGTACCAATGTTGCCTGTTGATTGTACAGGTTTTGATATGTGTGAGGAGGACAGCCGATTTGAGAGCTGCAGAGATTGTGGTATTATAGAAAATGGCAGCAGCATCTGCATTGTGTAATGAAGCTATGTCTGTAAGATGGAGAAAGGACACAGAAAGTAACTAAATTAAGGTGTTTGAGATTTCTGCGAGGGTGTGAAAGGGGGGTTTGTGTACTTGGAGATGAGAGGGAAGAGAATGTAAGTAGAGATGAGTGAATCTTTGGACGTTCGGTTCGCTGGCAGCTAATAAACCGAACCGCCATGTGTCAAAACTTGGCTCGAGAAGGTTTGGAATCACTGATTGCCAGTTGGAGTTTCCGCTTTTTCAAAAAAAATTTTCATTAGACACCGCATGTAATTATACTGTTGTTACTCCCAGTATGCACCATTCAAACACTGCAAGCGGCTCACAAACTGAGCAGCAAGTGTACCAGAGCATAGCCTTGCTGATGCGAGTTAAGTTTGCAAATAAAGCATCCGAATTCTATCTAAACTCTGAACCCTGTTTTTTAAGTTGGTGTTTGTTCGAACACCGAACCTCTAGTTTGCTCATCTCTAAATGTAAGTAGGTTGTAGTCAGACAGAGGGAGAGGTGAAATTGAGATGTTAGAAAGGGAGCAGAGTCAGGTGAAGATGAGGTCCAATGTGTGGTCCTTGTCACGAGTAGCTTCAGAGGACCATAGAGTGAAGCTGAAGGAGAAAGTGAGTGTTAAACATTCAGAGACAGCTGAGTAGGAGGTGTAAATGGGGATGTTGAAATTGCCCAAGATGATGGTTGGGATGTCAGTGGAAAGGAAATGTAGTAGTGGGGTGAAGTGGTCGAGAAAGGTGGTGGCTGGCCCTGGGAAGCGGTAAATGACAGCCAGATGGATGTTGCTGGGGGATTAGCTGCAGATGGAGTGCACTTCAAATGAGGGGAGAGTAACAGAGGGTGGCAGTGGAAATAGGGTAAGGATGCAATTTTTAGAGAGAATAAAACCAACTCCTCCCCCATGGTTGTAACTGGAGCGGGCAGGTGTGAGAAATATGGAGACCAGCATAAGAAAGTGCAGCAGGAGAGGCTGTGTCAGAGGGGGATGGGGCCAGGTTTCAGTGATGCCAAGGAAAGAGCGTTTCTAAGTGATAAAAAGGTCATGAATGTATGTTAGTCTAGTCTAGTCTAGTGCAAACAGAGTGAGCATTTCTGTTAGAGTGAATGGTGGAGCGGGGGTTGAGTGAATGGGTATAAGGTTAGAAGGCTGGAAAAATTTGTGATAGATCATAGATGGGCATTAGAAGTGACTGTGGGGATGTGGTGATGAGGGCGAGGATTTGAAAAGATATCCTCAGCAATGAGGAGAAATAGAGAGAGTGTTAAAAGGTTGAAGCAGGAGAGGCCATGAGATGGCCATGTGTATCTGGAGACACAGTGCTTTATATAGAGGAAAATATCTAAACAGGAGGCGAGGTGGGTGGGGATGATGAAGGGAGAGATGACCAGTTCATTACTAGGTTTAGGAATTAAGGGGGTAAGTAGAAAGTGAAGTATTATAGGGGGGTATGTGAAAAGAAACCGAAACATTGTTTACCTTTTCTTTGTTACCAGCTACCTTCAGGTCCCTTTCTGTCCAATTCTGGTCTAATTCATTACAGTACACTAATAGCAGCACATTTAGGCCTAAGATACACTGCATGAAAATCGGAGCGAGTGGAATGTGATAAAATATCGCATTTCACTCGAACCAATATTACTCTATGTGCCAGCACCCATGGGCGATTATTTTTTCAGCCCTAATCGGACCGAGAAAACACAGCATGCTGCGACTGTAATGCGTTCCTTTTTTCTCTCACACCCATTCAAGTCTATGGGACTAGAGAAACATCGCACTGCACTCGCATTACACTGGTGCAGAGCAAGAATGGCAATAGCCGGCAACGGAGGAGATAGGGAGATAATTCTTCCCTCTCTTCCTCAGCAATGGCCCTCCCCTTTCTCAGCGCTGGCCTGCCCCTCCTCAGTGCCGGCCCACCCCCCGCAGCTGTGGTCTGATCGCACGATCGGACCTCAGTCATAATGACACTTGCATGACACTCGGCTCCCGCTATGCTGCCAGCGTGAGCCGAGTGTCATGAGAGGATTGCAGTGGTCCCCATGTGGCCCCGGCCTTAGACATGCACGCTCCGACATATCTCAGCTGACATCAGGGGCCCAATATATAATGATAGCAGTGCGATCAGGTGTATCGCAGAGGGGAGGGACTGGTACTCATCCTGATTACTTAAATCAAAGCTGGACCCAGAGGTGGGATAGCATAGGCAGAGTAAACAAGTGGGTTAAAAAGAAAAGTGGATAGAGGGTCATAGAGAGGTCAGTTACAAGCATATCAGATAGACAAATGCAGCACAGGCAGGAAAAATCAGATCATGGGAAAGTTGAATAGTTTTCACACATACCAGATAAACAAATATAGCAAAGACAGGGGAAATCGGATTCATGGGAAAGTGGAGTATTTTTCAAAAAATATATATGGAAAGAGTAGATGCGATAATTAGAGGAGTAGAGAGCCATGAGGATGAAACAGTTACATTAAACAGTAAACTGATGTGCTTTACCAAAAAGCTCTATCTTTGTCTCATCTGTCCACAACACACTTTCGCAGAAGGCGTTTGGCTTACTTACGTAAATTTTGGCAAACTGCTGTCTAGCTTTTTAGTATCTCTGTGTCAGCAGTAGAGAAGAGCGATCCTCTAGAGGCTTGAGTTCGGTTTGGTCGAGTTCGAGTTCAGTTTGGCGAGCCGTTCGATGAACCTCTTGAACCCCATTGAAACTAATGGGAGGCAAACACAAACACATAAAAACACATTATAAATTTACACATACAGTTAATAAACATTGCCATAACACTTACCTATCCCCATGATGCGTCCTGCACTCTGTCTCCCGCCGCTTTTCCTTCCGATAATCGCTGCATCCTCCTGGTAACCAACACCAGCATAGGACCTATCGTAACGTCAAAATAGCCATGTGACAAGTCACGTGTCTATTATCTCATTGGCTACAGACTGGTCACATGGCTTTGACGTCATGCTAGGTCCTGTCAGTGCATCTCTCCAATACACAGTGATCGTTTGTGCATCTCCATGTACCGGCGACATGCTCTGGCACACGGTCGGCTCCCCATTCTGCATCCCCGTTCCGTTATTCACCGGCTGCCACAGCCGGTCAATAACAAAGATCACCGTTGCTATAGCAACGTGCCTGTCAGCGGTGACGTCACCGCTTACAGCACGCAGCTGATTCTCACACACTGAATGAATACACTGCACGGGAACAGCAGCGTCTTCCTCCCATGCAGCGCTGCTGATGTAGCAGAGCTGCATGGGTTGAAGAAGAAAGAAGACAGAAAAGCATGGATCGTGGAGGGATAAGAGGGAGTAATAAACATGGAGTCTCTAAGTGTGTCTGTGTATTTATTTCTATTAAAGTATTTTTTCTCTGTGTGGTGTCTTTTTTTTTAACCCTTTATTGGAGATTCTTAGTGGCCAGGTCAAACTTGCCTGACATTAAGAATCTCTGGCTTAATACTAGCTAGTAAAACAAAGCCAGTATTAACTCATTATTACCCAGCAAGCCACCCGGCTCCAGGGCTGTTGGAAGAGTTGCATACAGCGCCAAATGATGGCACTTCTATGAAAGCGCCATTTTCTGGGACGGCTGCGGATTGCAATTCGCAGCAGAGGGGGCCAGAAAGCTCGGGCTAACCTGTGCTGCGGATTCCGTTCCCCAGCTGCCTAGTTGTACCTGGCTGGACACAAAAATGGGGCGAAGCTTATGTCGATTTTTTTTTATTAATTTCATGAAATTCATGAAATAATTAAAAAAAAGGCTTCCCTACTTTTTTAGTTCACAGCCGGGTACAAATAGGCAGCTGGGGGTTGGGGCAGCTGTACCGACCTGCTGTACCTGGCTAGCATACAAAAACATGGCGAAGCCCACATAATTTTTTGGGGGGCAAAAAACTCCTGCATACAGTCCTGGATGGAGTATGCTGAGCCTTGTAGTTGTGCAGCTGCTGTCTGTCTGTATGGAGGAGAGCAGACAGCAGCTGCAGAACGACAAGGCTCAGCAAGCTCCATTCACTAGTGTATGCAGGAGTTTTTTGCCATTAAACAATGACGTTAGCTTCGCCATATTTGCCCCCAACCCTCAGCTGCCTATTTGTACCCGGCTGGGAACCAAAAATATAGGGAAACCCGTTTTTTTAATTATTTCATGAAATTCGTGAAATAATAAAAAAAAAACGGGCTTCCCTATATTTTTGGTTCCCAGCCGGGTACAAATAGGCAGCTGGGGGTTGGGGGCAGCCGTACCTGCCTGCTGTACCTTGCTAGCATACAAAAATATGGCAGAGCCCACATCATTTTTTTGGTGGGCAAAAAACTCCTGCATACAGTCCTGGATGGAGTATGTTGAGCCTTGAAGTTCTGCAGCTGCTGTCTGCTCTCCTGCATACACGTGAATGGAGCATGCTGAGCCTTGTCGTTCTGCAGCTGCTGTCTGCTCTCCTCCATACAGACAGACAGCAGATGCACAACTACAAGGCTCAGCATACTCCATCCAGGACTGTATGCAGGAGTTTTTTGCCCCACAAAAAAATTATGTGGGCTTCGCCATGTTTTTGTATGCTAGCCAGGTACAGCAGGCAACTACGGGCTGCGCGCAACCCCCAGCTGACTATTTGTACCCAGCTGGGAACCAAAAATATAGGGAAGACCTTTTTTTATTAATTATTTCATGAATTTCATGAAATAATTAAAAAATAAATGACGTGGGCTTTGCCGAATTTTTGTGTCCAGCCAGGTACAACTAGGCAACTGGGGATTGGAATCCGCAGCTCAGGGTGGCCAAGGTTTCTGGGCACCCATGCTGCCAATTGCAGTCCGCAGCCGCCCGAGAAAATGGCGCTTTCATAGAAGCGCCATCTTCTGGCGCTGTATCCAACTCTCCAGCTGCCCTTGTGACGGGTGGCTCGCTGGGTAATAATGGGGTTAGGGCTAGCTGTATATTATCAACTGGCCCTAAGCCTGAAATTCATGGTGTCACGCCAATATTAGACATGGCCACCATGAATTTGTAGTATCGATAAAAAGAACCACAACACACAGAAAAATATTTTTATTATAAATAAAACACAACACAATTAGTGACTCCATCTTTATTGAAATAAAGAACCCCCCTCCGCAGTAATCCTTGGTCAAGGGTCCCGCTCCATCCAATCCGGATCTAATATCATCTTATCGGTTTGCTGGAAGGAAAAGCGATCAGATGATGTGTCAGGTTCAAGGGCCTAAATCACATGACACAGCAGCTGATTGTATAAACGGCTTTTATACAATCAACTGATGCATCAGTGCAAAAAAAAAACAAAACAAACTACACACTTCAGCGCAGAATCCTGTCTGACAGCATCAGCTGATAGTTTAAAAAAAGCCGGTAAAATGCCGGCCACACCGCTCGACTTATAGTGCTAGCTGATTCCGTCAGGTGACCACATCAGCTGATCATCACCAGGTCTGAGAAAGAGAGAGAGTGAAAGAAGAGAGAGAGAAAGAGAGAGAAAGAAGAGAGAGAGAGGAAGAGCGAGAAAGAAAAGAGAGAGAGAAAGAAGAGAGAGAAAAAGAGAGAGATAAAGAAGAGAGAGAGAAAGAGAGAAAGAAGAGAGAAAAAAGAGAGAAAGAAGAGAGAGAGAAAGAGAGACAGAAGAGAGAGAGGGAAAGAAGAGAGATAGAAAGAGAAAGAAGAGAGAGAAAGAAGAGAGAGAGAAATAGAGAAAGAAGGGAGAGAGAAAGAGAAAAGGAAGAGAGAGAGAATGAAGAGAGAGAGAAGGAGAGAAAGAAGAGAGAGAGAAAGAAGAGAGAGAGAAAGAAGAGAAAGGAGAGAAAGAAAGAAGTCTTTACCGGGTCTTGAACTCGCGACCTTATCCAGCTTAGGTGAGGGCTCTATGCACTCAGCTATTGCCTCTAATGATAAAGATAGGCATATTTGGTAATCTTGAAGTCTGGATTGCTGAAGTCTCAGCTGACCACACGATTCACTTCATTGCTACGTGGAGCTCATACAGAGCACTCGTGTTCTTTAGCAGAGCTGACAGTGTTGTGTGGATTACGTCGGACCTGGAGGGGTATTGGAGGATTTTAATAAAATGGTGAAACAGTATGTTTTTTTGTCTTTTATTCCAAATAAAGGATTTTTCGCTGTGAGTGTTTATTTACTTTCACTTTAGAAGTAGATAATAATTATAATTTAAATTTAAAAAAAAAAAAATTAAAAAAAAAAATTAAATTCTTTAACAGGACCGGGACCATAACTCCTCAAACCTCGAACCTCAAACATCGCTCAACTCTAGTCAGCAGCGGGGTCCTCCTGGGTCTTCTGCGATAATATTTATTTTATTTCAAATGTTAATGGATAGTTTGTGCTGACAATGATGCATCCTGATCCTGAGGACAGCTTAAATTACTTTGGAACTTGATTGAGGCTGCTTATCCACCATCCAGAGTATCCTGCATTACATCTTTTCAGCAACTTTTTCTGTGCTGTCCTCATCCAGGGAGTTTAGCTACAGTACCGTGGGTTGTATACTTCTCGATTATGTTGTGCACAATGGACAAAGGAACATCAAGATTACTGTAGACGGACTCATAACCTTGAGATTGTTGATATTTCACAACAATTATTGCTCTCATGTCCTCAGACGATTTTCCTCTCTTCTTTCTATTCTCCATGTGGCACACACACACACACACACACACACACCAAAGAACTCCCCTTTTAATCTACTTTCAGGAATGATTTTCATATTGCCTACAACTATTACATGCAACAGATAAGTTTGAGTGAGTGTCATATGCTTGAAACAAAGTTGTTTACCCATATTTTTGGAAGACTGCCAACAATTTTGTCTAACTTATTTTTGTTTTTTGTGAATTTATAATTTGCCTTTTTTCTCTCTTTTTTTGTATTGTTCCAATATAAACAAAGGAAATAAAGATGTTTAGAACAAAACATGTGTAATTGCAATAATTTTCTGGGCCAACAATGTCTAAAAAATGAAAAACTTAACAAACTAAAGGTGCAAATGCCATAATCAATCGGCCTCTGTGCTTAGGAATACTATTTTTCCACATGTAGACAGCTAGTTCTGAAAATTCAATTGAGCCATCTCTTTACCGGTTATAAGCATATCTCATTGATATCAAACTGTCTCAATTATTAAAGCATCAAGAGTGTTACCAAGAAAACTCCAAACAGCATAAAACTGAATACAACAAATCTTTCTTGGTGGTTGGATTAAAGTAACCATCTCTTTTTACATTATGTGCTGACTTGCTATAGCAAGGAAAATGCAGTGTTTCTAGATCAAGTTCTTCTGTACAAGTTGGCAGGCGATAGTGAAGCACTTTAAAATCCAATTGCATTTGGTGACAAGAATTGGATTGTAATTAGATTGCAATCATTGTAAATCAAAAATGTGGCCCGTCTCTCCTTTCAAACCCTCTATCAACTGTGTGGCAGCACAAAATCGTGTTGCTTTGTTCATTGTTGTTTTTTTTATTAGAAATGAATCCCATGCTGTTATGTAAGACAGCTCCTGATTATCAATTTCAATAGTCTCAGAGTAGCAATATATTGTTCAGAGCCTTAACAAAAAATATTGCTACAGTAATGCTTTATGCATTTACTATCAGGAAGAGGAATAGATATAGTTCACAGTGATGGCATTGATCAGAACAAGAAGTGATGCAATGAATCTGCCTACAATGGAATTAAAATGTTACAATTTTTTTTATTACTTTTTAAAATTTCATTGAAAATGTTTTATCCCTTAACGACCGCCGATACGCCTTTTAACAACTGTTGTTGGAGGGCCTTATTCCTCAGTGCCGCGTTTTAATGGCGCTGAGGGATAAGTATATACTGTGGCCCCACTGGTGGAAATCCCACGGGTATCAGCTGGACATGACAGCTGACACCTAGGGGCATTGGCCCCAACCAGTTTTGGAACCAGTCAGAGCTGAATAACATCTTATATATCGCTGTCAATCACGGCAGTGGTATCTAAGTGGGCGGGCGGCAATGCGATCATGTGATATGGTCCCGGACATGACGCTGTGGCCGGTAGGCGTCAGAAATCGTCATGGCAATGCATGTGTCATCATAAGCATCTCCCTCACTTGGTGCGCACCAATATAAAAAGCTATGTCCACCATTTTAGCATTGCCCCTGAATGAAGGCGTTGCCTAAACGCGCGTAGCGCATGTTCTCTATCCGAGTGACCTTATAGTAATTTGCAGGTAATATCTTTAAAAATGCCCACTTTCACTTGTATTCCTTTTTGGGGATTCCCCGCCTTAATGCTGCACTAACGATGCTGGCTGTGGATATATGGGGAATGTAGTGGGCGGTCAGAGTCTATGTACTCTGTTTCCCCTTAAGCACATTTAGACACAGCTTTTTTGGTATCCCTATAGGGTATCCAACAACAGGAAGATGAAAAATCGACCGCATACAGCTGCTATGCCAAACAAATTCTTTTATTTAGACGATTTTCTCCATAGGTGCAGATAAAATTGCGGGAGGTGGCTTGGATGCGAGTCCCTCCAAAGGACGACGGCCGTTTCGTCTGTAAGTCAGACTTCTACGGGTCCACTAAGTGGATTTTTCATCTTCCTGTTGTTGGATCTCCTAGCTGTTTCCCACCGACCAGCACGCTGCGCCCATAACCAGCGCTACATGGTAATCATCAGCACGTGAGCCACTGAACCTGAAGGTAAACTGAGGGCAGGCAGTGCAGGACTTGTTCACTTTTTGCTGCAAAATCCCTATAGGGTATGTCCCGCAATACAGGGGAGGTATTTTGCCAACTTTTTTGCATTTTTTGTAATGTGCCCATGGATAACATGTAATGTATATCGGGGATAATAGCTTAATGAATTTTGTGATGTATCATAACTTTATGATGGGGTTATTTCCTACTATATTTGATGGCCCATATATGCCTCATGTGTGAAAATATTCTGTGAGTAATTAATTGATGCACCTCGAGAATATTATTGTAGTTATTGTTCCTGTAATTGTATATATTATTCATCCAAATATGTTATATTGTTATATTGAAAACCTCTCCATCAATACATAGGGAATCTGCTGAGTGGGAATATAATAATAATCATAACGTTTATTTATATAGCGCCAACATATTCCACAGCACTTTACAATCCGGTGGGGGGTTGTATAGACAAATACAAAACAAAATAGTACATAATTCAACAGCTACAGTAGGAATGAGGGCCCTGCTTGAAAGCTTACAATCTATGGGGAAGAAGGGGGACACAAGAGGTGAAGCACACTTGTAGATCTGGCCGGCCATTATTATGCTAGTTTATTGGTTACATATAAAGAGGAATGATCTGGTCTTTAGACAGTAACCTTTTGGGTGCCCTTACGTGCTATTGGTTGTATGTAGGATGTGAGGACAGAAATAGGAGAGAGAAGGGTACGAGTAGCATTTAAAAGGTGGAACGGGGGAGAGTCAGGTTAGTATGTTATTATGATAAGCTTGTCTGAAGAGAAGTGTTTTTAATGTACGCTTGAAAACTTGGGGGCTGGATATTAGTCGCATTCTTTGGGGTAGTGCATTCCAGAAAACTGGCGCGGCACGAGAAAAGTCTTGGAGACAGAGGTGTGAGGTTCGTATTACAGAGGAGGTTAGTCTAAGATCATTTGCGGAACAAAGGGGGCGGGTAGGATGATAGACAGAGATGAGGGATGAGATATATGGTGGTGCAGAGCTGTGGAGAGCTTTGTGGGTGAGGGATATGAGTTTGTATTGTATTCTGTAGCTGATAGGTAGCCAGTGTAGTGACTGGCACAAGGTAGAGGCATCGGTGAAGCGACTGGACAGGAATATGACGCTAGCACATGCATTCAAGATGGATTGGAGAGGGGAGAGTTTGGTCCGAGGGAGACCAATCAATAAAGAGTTGCAGTAATCCAGGCGGGAATGAATGAGAGCGACAGTAAGGGTTTTTGCAGTTTCAAAAGTAAGAAATGGTCGGATTCTGGAGATGTTTTTGAGATGTAGGTGACATGTGCGAGTGAGTGATTGTATATGGGGAATGAAGGAGAGTTCTCAGTCTAATATGACCCCAAGACAGCGAGCATGCTGCTTGGGAATAATGATTAAATCATCGAAGGTAATTGAGATGTCGGGTGTAGATTGGTTGGTAGAGGGAGGAAACACAAGAAACTCAGTTTTGGAGAGATTCAGTTTCAGATAGAGGGAGGACATGCTTTGAGAGACAGCAGACAGACAATTTCTGGTATTTTGTAACAAAGCAGGTGTGATGATTGGAGATGTTTTAGATAATTGGGTGTCATCAGCATAAAAGTGGTATTGGAAATCGAACCTGCTGATGGTTTGTCCAATAGGGGCTGTGTATAGAGAGAAGAGGAGGGGGCCTCTTTAAAACCTGCTAACTATATATATATTTTCAGAGTCATGAAAATAAAGAAAACTCTTTAAATGAGAAGGTGTATCCAAACTTTTAGTCTGTACTGTGTATATACTGTATTTTTCGCTTTATAAGACGCACTTTTTTTCCCCCAAATTTTGGGGGAAAGTAGGGGGTGCGTCTTATAATCCGAATATACGGATTATATACTGCAGGGTCTAGGGGAGGTAGGGGACAGTCTGGAGAGGTGCTGGAGGCTGAGGGAGGCTGGTAGAGGCTGGTGAGCTGGTGAAGGCTGTAGTGGGAGATCTCCTGCTCATATAATATGCACTGCCGCTGTCCATCACCGTGGTGCTGAAACCGCACCGTAGTGACGGGCTGGGGGACCAGCGCATATTTTATATGCCTGTGCTCCCCTTTGATGGCACCTGCCCCCCTGTGTTAGATATGGTCCCCATGATGCTGCCCATAGTAAAATAAAAAACTCTTTACTTACCTCCTCCAGCATGTCTCCCCGGTCTCCCTCCTGCTGCTGTGATCATGCATGCAGAGATGTCACTCTGCTGTGCCGATCACATGTCCGGCACTGAGAACCAGGAAGTGCAGGAGGCCGGAGCTCAACCACACGGAGGGAGACACGAGGGAGGACAGTGCTGGAGAAGGTAAGGAAAGAGTTTATTTTACTAAAAGCAGCAGCATGGGGAGCGATATCTAACACAGGGTGATGTGTGCCATCCACAGGGGGCCATGTGTCAGCCATAGGGGGCCGTGTGTCAGCCACAGGGGGCCATGTGCCAGACACAGGAGGCCGTATGCCAGCCATAGGGGCCATATGCCAGTCATAGGAGACATGTGGCATCACTGGGTGCCATGTGCCAGCCATAGAAGATGTGTGCCAGCCATAGAGGATGTGTGGCAGCAATAGGGAACATGTGGCATCACTGGGGGCCATGTGCCAGCCACAGGGGGCCGTGTGCCAGCCATAGGGGCTGTGTGCCAGCCATAGGGGCCGTGTGCCAGCCATAGAGGATGTGTGCCAGCCATAGAGGACGTGTGCCAGCCATAAGGGACCTGTGCCAGCAATAGGGGACATGTGGCATCACTGGAGGACGCGTGCCAGCACAAGAGGGCTATATTCAATATAAGGTGGCCATATCCAGATTAAGGGGGCTAATTTTAGGATGGGGGGCTATGAGGGACATAAACCCTATATGATTTGTTAGACGGACACTGGCATTATAAGACGGACCCCATTTATTAAAAAAATTCTCTATTCCTTCACCAAATTTGGGGGTGCGTCTTATAATCGGGTGCGTCTTATAAAGTGAAAAATACGGTATGTATATATATATATATATATATATATATATATATATACAGTGCCTACAAGTAGTATTCAACCCCCTGCAGATTTAGCAGGTTTACACATTCGGAATTAACTTGGCATTGTGACATTTGGACTGTAGATCAGCCTGGAAGTGTGAAATGCACTGCAGCAAAAAATAATGTTATTTCTTTTTTTTTTTTTTTTTTTAAATTGTGAAAAGTTTATTCAGAGGGTCATTTATTATTCAACCCCTCAAACCACCAGAATTCTGTTTGGTTCCCCTAAAGTATTAAGAAGTATTTCAGGCACAAAGAACAATGAGCTTCACATGTTTGGATTAATTTTCTCTTTTTCCAGCCTTTTCTGACTAATTAAGACCCTCCCCAAACTTGTGAACAGCACTCATACATGGTCAACATGGGAAAGACAAAGGAGCATTCCAAGGCCATCAGAGACAAGATTGTGGAGGGTCACAAGGCTGGCAAGGGGTACAAAACCCTTTCAAAGGAGTTGGGCCTACCTGTCTCCACTGTTGGGAGCATCATCCGGAAGTGCAAGGCTTATGGAACTACTGTTAGCCTTCCACGGCCTGGACAGCCTTTGAAAGTTTCCACCCGTGCCGAGGCCAGGCTTGTCCGAAGAGTCAAGGCTAACCCAAGGACAACAAGGAAGGAGCTTTGGGAAGATCTCATGGCAGTGGGGACATTGGTTTCAGTCAATACCATAAGTAACGTACTCCACCGCAATGGTCTCCATTCCAGACGAGCCCGTAAGGT
The DNA here is from genome assembly GCF_048569485.1 of Anomaloglossus baeobatrachus. Lineage (NCBI taxonomy): Eukaryota > Metazoa > Chordata > Amphibia > Anura > Aromobatidae > Anomaloglossus > Anomaloglossus baeobatrachus. The sequence goes on from NC_134355.1 coordinate 142,391,468, forward strand.
ACCTTTACTTTCAAAGCGTCATGTCAAGGCTTGTCTACAGTTTGCTCATGATCACTTGGAGGACTCTGAGACAGACTGGTTCAAGGTTCTTTGGTCTGATGAGACCAAGATCGAGATCTTTGGTGCCAACCACACACGTGACGTTTGGAGACTGGATGGCACTGCATACGACCCCAAGAATACCATCCTTACAGTCAAGCATTGTGGTGGCAGCATCATGCTGTGGGGCTGTTTCTCAGCCAAGGGGCCTGGCCATCTGGTCCGCATCCATGGGAAGATGGATAGCACGGCCTACCTGGAGATTTTGGCCAAGAACCTCCGCTCCTCCATCAAGGATCTTAAGATGGGTCGTCATTTCATCTTCCAACAAGACAACGACCCAAAGCACACAGTCAAGAAAACCAAGGCCTGGTTCAAGAGGGAAAAAATCAAGGTGTTGCAGTGGCCTAGTCAGTCTCCTGACCTTAACCCAATTGAAAACTTGTGTAAGGGGCTCAAGATTAAAGTCCACATGAGACACCCAAAGAACCTAGATAACTTGGAGAAGATCTGCATGGAGGAGTGGGCCAAGATAACTCCAGAGACCTGTGCCAGCCTGATTAGGTCTTATAAAAGACGATTATTAGCTGTAATTGCAAACAAGGGTTATTCCACAAAATATTAAACCTAGGGGTTGAATAATAATTGACCCACACTTTTATGTTGAAAATTTATTAAATTTAACTGAGCAATATAACTTGTTGGTTTGTAAGATTTATGCATCTGTTAATAAAGCCTGCTCTTGTTTGAAGTTTGCAGGCTCTAACTTATTTGCATCTTATCAAACCTGCTAAATCTGCAGGGGGTTGAATACTACTTGTAGGCACTGTATATATATATATATATATATATATATACATATATATATAGCATTTTTATTGTGTGATAGAAGCAGAACATAAAAAAACAACATATCTCAGATATTGTAATTGCACCGACCAGCAAAATAAATCTGTCCTATCAATAATACCCCGTTTAAAATGTAACCTTTAATAACAAATATAAAAGGTCAGGAGACCAACAAAACAAATCTTTAATAGTGAAGGTGAAGTAATGAGGGAAAAATCATAATAATAAAAATGCCAAGCTATGGATTAGACTCACCCTGTTAAGCCCTGAATATATTTCTAGCTAGCAATGGAGGGTATGACGCCCTAGGGTTTTCAATCCTTAAATCACCCTACACTACACCAAATAGTGTACATCCCAAAAATAAGGTGAAAACAAATATTAAATGATAAAAGACGAGATGAGTACAGCTATGCATCAACATGCCATATATAACATAGTAATTACTCATCTTGTAGGGGGGGTCCAGTAGTCGAATTCCCCAAAAGGTAGTCCTGATGCGTTTCCCCCCGTAGGGTCCACAGGGCTCATCAGGAGACATATTGAAGTAGATGTCCAGTATGGTAGATATCACATGCCATGACAACCAGGATCAGGGTGCTTGAGGGAAATATTTATAGGTAGGGTTTTTTTTTTATTTCATTCCACTTTGCATTCATTCCTGTGAAGCACCTGAAGGTTTAATAAACTTTTTGAATGTGGTTTTAAGCACTTTATGGGGTGCAGTTTTTAGAATGGTGTCACTTTTGGTTATTTTCTGTCACGTATGCCTCTCAAAGTCACTGGTAAGAAAAAATAGTTTTGTAAATTTTGTTGTAAAAATGAGAAATTGCTGATAAAGTTTGAACCCTTCTAACTTCCTAACAAATTTAAAAAAAAAAAAATTCCAGTAGTACCAGTTTTCTGGGAGCAAGAGCCCTACATCTGCCACTCAGGCATGTCTTCATGTTTAAAACTATAATGCCATGCCACAGCCTGTGTGTTGCATGGACCGTACCTTCTTGCTCATTTTTAAGGCCCTATGGGGAGGGGGCAATTGATGCTACTGCACTGCTGTCTGCCATGAAAGGTTTTTAAATATCGAGACTCCAGGATGGATCTGAAAGTTGTGTCTTGTGGGCAATGCCAGTCTTCTGGTAGCAAGAGGCCTACATCGGTCACTGAATCATGTCTTCATTTTTCAATTTTAAAATTAAAATGCCAGGCCACAGCCTGTGTATTGCATGGACCGTACCTCTCTGGTCTTTTAAGACCCTATGTGGATGGGGCAATTGATGCTACTGTACTGCTGACTGCCTGAAAGGATTTTGAATGTCAAGACTACAACATGGCTCTCCAAGTTTTGTCTTGTGGGTAGTGCCAGTCTTCTGGGAGCAAGAGGCCTACACTGGTCACTCAAGCATATGTTTATTTTTAAAATTGAAATGTTCAACCACAGCCTGTGTGTTGCATTGTCACTGCTCTTTTAAGGCCCTATGAGGCCAGGGGCAAGTCATGCTACTGTACTGCTGTGCTGTCTACTTAAAACATTTTTGAATATTGAGACTCCAAGATAGGACTCAAATTACCTCTTTTCTGTACTAGCAGGGGTATGAGAGTACCAGCCCTATACCTGTCTCTCATGCACCTCTATATTTCTTATGTCAATAGTCTAAGAAGCTAATGGCTATTCCACAACAGTGGTGCTGCACTGTAAAACATATTTTTGCTCTTTAGGTAGCTTTTCTACCCCCCCCCCCCCAAGGTGTTTTCGCTGCCTTTAATTTGGCCTCCCATCGCATTCAATGGGGATCAGAAAGGTTCGATAAAGGTTCGAAGTTCAGGTTGATAAAGGCTCTACGAACGTACCACTTGTTCAGTTGGGCTCGGCGAACCCAACCTTGACAGGTTCGGTCAGCTTTTCTTGTGTACTAAGTATTAAATACATTTCAGTAAGCATGCTCATTACTTTTTCCCTGTGTCATTTCTCATTATTACACATTATTAAATTTATGGACATCTAAGATTTGATTTTTTTGCCTGTGTGTATCGGATGGGTTGTTACAAACATCTGGTGAGAGCGGAAGCAAGTTTTTATTCACTGACATGATTGTTTTTTGTTTATAATGGTCTGAAAAAAGCTTGAAAATGTTATTTGATGATGCGATAATCCATTTTTTCTTCTGTTTTTCCAGAAAAGCAGTTAGTGCACACATTCTAGAGTTTAAAGGGAACCTATCACCAGATTTGGCTACTATAATCTGAGGTCACCACCATGGGGCTCTTATATACAGCATTCTAACATGCTGTATAAATCCGCCCAGGCCGTTGTGTAGAACATAAAAATCACTTTATAATACTCACCTAAGGGGCGGTGACGTTCAGACTTGTCGCATGGGTGTCTCCATTCTCCAGTACCAATGCCTCCTATTTTGGCCATCTTTGTCCTCCTTCTTCTAAAGCCTAGGTGCATGACGCGTCCTGCGTCATACACACTCGCCGGCATTGAGGTCCCGCGCAGGCGCACTACAATACTTTTATCTGCCCAGCTGGTGACAGGTTCCCTTTAATTCAAAATACATCTACAACATGCTTAAGGCTTAGGTTCAAACTACTAATTTTATAATAAAAAGTTTGTCATAAAATGACTTCATGTCACATACATTTTCATGGCTAAAGTGGAGGAAATGAAAACGTAATCAACATAAAATTAAATTATGTGTATTAATTAATTTATGTTGTCTATCTTTATAGTTAATTTTGATTCACCCGGATTGAACACATGTTCCTTTGGTTTCATACTGTTATTTGGGACTTAATTTTTATTTAAGTAAAAGAAATTGTTTAGGTATAAAAAAACTTGAAAATGACAATTGCCAGAAGCAGGGCTTTGAGAGAATACAACACATGCTCTAGCAGTTTTTAATAATAAATGACAAGGTGAATCAGAAAGCTGGAATATAAGTAGCAGGTGAAAAACATTCTGAGGTGTGAACAGCTTTTGAAGGACACTTCAGAACATATTGGACCATTTCTTCTTTAGGCAGTTCAATAGATATGCAGTTGAAGATGATTCCCCTCTAAATAATAGGGAGTTAAAACAAACCAAAAACTCATGTTCTATTTTAAATGCAAAACTCAACATATTATATTCCAAGATATATATTACTGCTCATCTTCAAATAATAAACATATGATAAAGAGGACGAGACTGAACAAAAAAAAAAGAAATATTAAAATAATATGTAAACCAGATTACAAATTTGTGGCACTCTTTCTAGACATTTTCATGCACTAAGATTAGTTAATGTTATATGGGGACATTTGTATTCCATCCATAATGTTATGAAAATAAAACACTAAGATACAAGTGTAAAAAAGGGGAAGGCACAGATACACCAAACTAGTCCCTGTGCAGACTAAAAGACCCTAGCGGCACAACTACCAAAACCCCCCTCTGACCTAGCTCACTAAATGGCCATTGAGGAGTTTCCTGTGATTACTAAATGACCAAATGGGAGGTCGCCACTAGAGATGAGCGAGTAGCGTAATATTCGTAATCGCTATACTCTTAAAGAGTACTTTGTAATATTTATTACGAATAGCAAGTACAGTGCAAGTCAATGGGAAATGCCAGTGATTTTCTGCTGGACCCAATAAAGACGACTGGGGGCCTGAGGAAAAAGTAGAAATAAATGGAAAAGTGATGAAACTCAATGGGGAGAGAATAGAGAATATGCCTGCATGCATTTCTGACTCATATATGGTTTCTGGGATCCCCTGAAGCCACACAGAAGAACTTCTGTGTGGCTTCAGTCTATCGGTGCCCCTGCAGTCTATGTTGCACTGCCCTGGCCAGCCCTGCAGTAACTCACACAGCAGTGTGCAAGCAGCTGCGGGATGATGAGCGCCAACATCAGGAGGTTAGTTCAGATCATTACCAACTGTGATGACCTCCGTTTAACTCGTGACATCAGCACTCGACATCCGCACTCATCACTGACTTCCATTACGCCACTTTCTCACATCAAGTCTAGCGGATGGCCCGAGACTGTGACTAGCGGTGGCGTCAGGGGCTCACGGGACAGTTCGCGTGAGAACATGGTAATAGAACTCAGTGACAAGTGCTGACCTCACGAGTTCATGATGTTGGCGCTCGTTATGCCACGCAGTGACCTGGCCTGACCTAATGATGTTAGCTGAGGTCACTACCCTGCTCTCCCAGCCAATGGGGAACATTCTGTTCTTCATTAACTGGGACAGTGAGTATGGTATGGATCATTTTGGGACCCCCTTATTGGATTACGCTAGACCCGTATTTGTTTTTCTTTTCAATAAATTGGTGAAAGAGGGAATGTTTTGGGGAGTGTTTATTCAAATGAAATTTTTTTTGTTGTCTATTTTTTTTTATTACTGACTGGGTTAGTGATGTCGGGTATCTGATGGATGCTGTGACATCACTAATGCCAGGGATTGACACCAGGTGAGATTACACAGCTGGTTTCAACCCCATATAATACCCAGTTTGTCAACGCACCAGGGTAACGGGATGAGCTGGTGCAAAGTGCCAGGATTGGCTCATCTAATAGATGCGCCACATTTGTTGTGGCTGTGGCCTGCTATGCTTAGGCTGGGGAGGGTCCAATAACCATGGACCTCCTTAGTCTGAGAATACCAGACTACAGCTGTCTTCTTTACCTTGACGGGTGATCAAATTTGGGGGAGAACCCACATTTTTTGTTTTAAATTATTTATTTACTTTAAAATAATAACATGGGGGGCCCTCATTTTTGGATTACCAGCTAAAGTGAAGCTGCGAGCTGTGGAGTGCAGGCTGCAGCCATCTGCTTTACCCAAGCTGGCTACAAAAAATAGGTGGGACCCCACGTCGCTTTTTTTAATTATTTATTTATTTTTTCGCTAAATGCAAAGCTAAGCACCTTTTAGTGCCACATGAAAGGCACTAAAGGGTGCAAGATTACAAAATTTAGGGGAGTAGGACATTATATCTATCTATTTATCCATCCAGCTATCTATTTAGCTATCTATCTTTCTAGCTTTTGACTGTATGTAACCCTCCTTCTATTTTTTTTGCGGTCCGCTAAAAAAACAACGGAAGGCACGCTGTTGTAAAACAGACCGTATACAGAACGCAAAGGATACAGTTGTCACACGGATGTGAATTGTTTAAAAAAATTAGCCCTATGGCCTGAGTCATGGTTGAGGCAGGGAGTCCCCATCACAAGGGCCTCCGATAACAAACAGTAGTTAGGCTGGAGTAGGAGTATTGTCCTGGTTTGTGTACTGCACAATGTGCATAGTGTTTACAAAAATTAGCCCTATGGCCTGAGTCATGGTTGAAAAAAACGGCTTTATATGGAAAAGGTTGGACATTAACAGCAGTAGCCAAAATGAACAATTTGGGGGAATTTAGTTTTGCTTGCTCTCGTCTGGAGAAATTGCAAACTAAGGAGAAATCCAGTCCTTGTTGAATTTAATTAGAGTAAAGGTGTCTTTAAACGCTGCGAAATCGCTAAAGCGATCTCGTTGGGGTCACGGAATTTGTGACGCACATCCGGCCGCATTAGCGATGTCGTTGCGTGTGACACCTATTAGCGATTTTGAATCGTTGCAAAAACGTTCAAAATCGCTAATCGGTGACATGCTCACCTCTTCCCAATTATCGTTGCTTCTGCAGTAATGATGTTGTTCCTCGTTTCTGCGGCAGCACACATCGCTACATGTGACACCGCAGGAACGAGGAACCTCTCCTTACCTGCGTCCCGCCAGCAATGCGGAAGGAAGGAGGTGGGCGGGATGTTACGTCCCGCTCATCTCTGCCCCTCCGCTTCTATTGGGCGGCGGTTCAGTGACGCTAATGTGACATCGCTGTGATGCTGAACGAACCTCCCCCTTAGAAAGGAGACGATTCGCCGGTCACAGCAACGTCGCAGAGCAGGTATGTGCGTGTGATGCTGTCGTAGCGATAATGTTCGCTATGGTAACGATCAACACATATCGGCCGTACGATGGGGCGGGTGCTATCACACTTGACATCGCTAGCATCGGCTAGCGATGTAGCAGCGTGTAAAGCCCGCTTAAGTCTGTCTGCATTTTCTGTGGAAAGGCGTGAGCACCTATCAGTGATGATTGCCCCAGCAAAACTGAAAACATACTCTTACATCACACTAGAAGCCGGGCAGGCCAGGGCCTACAAAGCGTATAAGGAGAGGTCAGGCCAAGTGTTCAGCTTGGCCACTCAATAATTAAAGGGAACTGAAGCATCAAAAAGGATGAAGGTATGGTCACTTAAGTACCTCTTGACCATATTGTGCAACTTCTCCCTCCTTGGCATTGTTAGAGGCACAGATCGCCCTTGCTGATGTTCTAGTTTATTGAAAATGGCCCCGCTTGCACACATTTTCCCCCCACTCCTGTTAGATCTGGTGTTGGTGTCTCTCCCCATTAATCCTTGGTGTTGAAAAGAGCCGGTAACTCTGCCATCAGCATTGTCTGAGGGTGATTTTTTCATCAACTGATCTACAATGACCCTCTTGAAGGATTCCATTGTGCAACCCTTTGGTTATTCCAAAAGGAGAGAAGGAAATTTCTCCTTGTACCAGAAAGGTGGCCAACCAGTAAAGGTTGTTGAATAAAATGTGTATCACGAGAGGTTCTTGCCACAGACACTTACATATGAACTGTGCCATGTGGGCCAAGCTGCAAACAGGCAAAGGTTCTGTATCCCCACCAGGAGAATCAATACCCATCCTCTCACGCTGACTTGTCTCCTCCACTTAATCCTCTACAGCCCATCCATGCTGGACAGGCAAGGAACTCTCAGCCCTAGCTTCATGTGTAGCATTGGAAGTTCCCTGAGTAGCACAGAAAAAAGTCTTCTTCCTCCTCATCCTCCCCATCCTCTTCATTTATCGCCCAATGTTGCCTCATAATATTGGCTGGGCTGGGTAGTATCAAACATGGGGACATCTGGCTCCATAGCCACATGCTGGGCACTCAAAGCTTCCTCTTTGATATTATGCAGTGATTGTTTCAACAGACACAGCAGTGGGATGGTTAAGCTGATAATAGCTCACATGCTTGGTGCAGTACTCAAAGTTCTCAAGAACTTCACAAGCATCAACGATCCACACCCACTCAACAGTTGTTATGTGTGCTGGCTGACTCAGTCTGATGGGCATGTTGGAGCTCGTATTCAGCTACTGCCCTCTGCCGCTCAGTAATCCTCACCAACATATAGAATGTTGAGTTCCACCGCGTGGGCAGGTCGCACATGAGTCGGTGGCTTGGTAAATTAAAGCGCTTTTGCAGCGCTGTAAGACCAGCAAAAGCGGTAGAGGAATGGCGGAAATGGGCACTAATATGGTGCACCTTGTCAAGTACTGTAGGTATGGCAAGTCAGGGTATATTTTCAGAAATTTCTGAATAACTAGGTTCCGCTTGTGAGCCATGCTTGGCACGTGTACCAGCTTGCCGACCTTTAAAGCCGCCACCAGGTTACGCCCATTGTCGCAAACGACCAGGCCAAGTTGGAGATGCAGCGGGAAGAGCCACTGATCGGTCTCTTCTTTTATACCTTGCCACAGGTCTGATGAAGTGTGTGGTTTGTGATCTAAATAGATCAGATTCAGCAGAGCGTGGTGCCTCTTTTCCGATGCGCTGCTGCATAGCTCTCAGCTTGCAAGTGATGGGTAGGGTAATTCAGCAGAGGATGAGGAGCAGGAGGAGGAGTAGGAGGGGAGACAGGAAATGGCATAAGATGAGGCAGAAACGCTGGTGAAGTTGGGTCCGCTATTCTTGGCATGGGTAGGTTGTGTGATGTTGCAGTTTGTGAGTTTGTTCCAGCCTCCACCAGGTACACCTAGTGTGCCGTGACAGATGTGTATCATCCTTGTCCACAACAACTTGTCCATGTGTCTGTTGTTAGTAGAGATGAGCCACCCTGTACAGGCTCGAGTTCGCTTTGGTTCGTTGAACGGAGGCCGCGTTCGAGTTCGGTTCGGCGAGCCGTTTGACGAACCTCTCGAACCCCATTGAAACCAATGGGAGGCAATCATAAACACATAAAAACACATTGAAAATGTACACATACATTTAATAAACATTGCCATAACACTTACCTGTCCCCGCGATACGTCCTGCACTCTAACTCCTGCCAATTTTTCTTCCGATAATCGCTGCGTCCTCCCGGTAACCAGCACTGATGATAGGACGTCAAATTAGCCATGTGACCAGTCACGTGTCTATTATCTCATTGGCTACAGACTGGTCACATGGCTTTGACATCATGTCCTGTCCTACGTCCTGTCGGTGCATCTCTCCAGTACGCGGTAATCATTTGTGTATCTCCGTTTACCGGCGACATGCTCTGGCACATGGTCAACTCCCCGTTCTGCTTCCTCATTCTGTTATTCACCGGCTGCCACAGCCGGTCAATAACAGAGATCACCGTTGCTATAGCAACGAGCCTGTTAGCGGTGACGTCACCGCTTACAGCCAGCAGCACTGATCACTCACGAAGTGAAAAGCCTGCACGGGGAACGTCAGCGTCTTCCTCTCATGCAGCGCTGCTGATGTAGCTGAGCTGCATGGGTTGAAGGAGAAAGCAGAAAGAAGACTATGGATCGTGGAGGGATAAGAGGGAGTAATAAACATGGAGTCTCTATTGTGTCTGAGTTTTTATTTCTATTAAAGTATTTTTTCTCTGTGTGGTGTCCTTTTTTTAACCCTTCATTGGAGCTTCTTAATGGCTGGGTAAAACTTGCCTGATATTAAGAATCTCTGACTTAATACTAGCTAGTAAAACAAAGCTAGTATTAACTCATAATTACCCAGCAAGCCACCTTCACCAAGGCAGCTGGAAGGGTTGGATACAGTGCCAGATGATGGCGCTTCTATGAAAGCGCCATTTTCTGGGGCGGCTGCGGATTGCAATTCGCAGCAGAGAGGCCCAGAAAGCTTGGGCTAACCTGTGCTGCAGATTCCAATCCCTAGCTGCCTAGTTGTGCCTGGCTGGACACAAAAATGGGGCGAAGCCCACATAATTTGTTTTTTAATTATTTCATGAAATTTGTGAAATAATTAAAAAAACGGGCTTGGTTCCCAGCCGGGTACAAATATGCAACTAGGGGTTGGGGGCAGCCCATAGGTGCCTGCTGTGCCTGGCTAGCATACAAAAATATGGCGAAGCCCACGTCATTTTTTTGGTGGGCAAAAAACTCCTGCATACAGTCCTGGTTGGAGTATGCTGAGCCTTGTAGTTCTGCAGCTGCTGTCTGCTCTCCTGCATACACTAGTGAATGAAACATGCTGAGCCTTGCTGTTCTGCAGCTGCTGCCTGCTCTCCTTCATACAGACAGACAGCAGCTGCAGAACTACAAGGCTCAGCATACTCCATCCAGAACTAATTAAGGGATTTCACCAGCACAAAACTCCAGGCATCTTGTTCTTTAAAATAAAAACTTCTTTATTTTCTTATCATTAAAAAGTCCATGCTATAATGGTTAGCCCATGTCAGAGAGGACGCGTTTCGAACATCCAGTTCTTATTCAGTCTCTAAACCATCTAGTCACAGAACTGTTTAAAAAGGGCTGAACTCAAACATGTGATCAAATGCAAGGAGAGAGCAAGACAATTACAAAAACATTAACCCATTACGTTGGATTACTCCATATAGTGCCATAACACTTATATACATACATAGTATTTAAGCAAGATTAATATGCAAACATCAATTCATTTCTTTTATTTAGACCCTTAGGAAATCTTGTGCCCATTAAAAACATCCATTTTATTTCTCTCTGAAAAAGGATATCTTTCAAATTTCCACCTCTTCTAGGTAGTTTGATTTTTTCAATGGCATTAACTTTCATGCCTTTCAAATCACCTGCATGTGCGTCACGAAAATGTTGAGACGCTCCTGATAATTTTCTCGTGGTGGCATTATTCACATCATAGATGTGTTCAGATATCCTCTTTCTGAGGGAACGACAAGTGCTGCCTATATATTGTAACTGACAAATAGTACAAGATATTAAATAAACCACATGGTCTGAACTGCAGTTTATAAGTGACATTATTTTATAAGTTTTTTTGTCAGTAAATGAGGAAAATTCTTTTACATTTAACATATAACCGCATAGTCCACATGATCTGTGGCCACATTTAAACGAACCTGTACTAGGTAACCAATTGCCGGTATTTTTTTCTCCATTAGTGGAACCGCACCTGTTCATGTGATCACTAGGTGATAACATGGATCCCAATGTAATGTTACTTTTTGAAACAAACTTAACTCCATTTTTTAAGATTTGATATAATGTGTCATCTGTAGATAAAATGGGTAAATATTTTTTGATAATTTTAATTACATCATAATAGTTCTTACTGTATGTTGTTGAAAAAACAACTGACAATTCTTTCTGGGAACTGTCTTAGATTTTATTCATGTCCAAATATTGTGACCTACTCACTTTATTCGCCTTAGTTTTGGCTTTTTGGAGATTTTTCATTTTATAACCTCTTGCTAAAAACCTTTTTTCAATAATGTTGCATTCCACCTCAAAACCATTTTGGGTATTGCAACACCTCCTGGCACGGACATATTCACCTGTAGGGATGTTATTTATAACATGCTTTGGATGGCAGCTCCCCGCATGTAATAGCGAGTTGCCTGATATGGGTTTTCTATAGAGGCTGCAATTAATTTCTCCATTATCACCCTTCCCATGAAATTGTATATCCAAAAAATTAATTTTTGATACATCATGAAAAAAAGTGAAAAAAAGATTATGGGCATTATTATTGATGTAAAATATGAAATCCTCAATTTTTTTATTTGGATTTTGCCATACAATAAGTACATCATCTATGAATCTCAGATATAATGCTATATCCGAGAAAAAAGGATTACATTGATTAAAGATATATTGTTCTTCCCACCAAAACATGAATATGCCCGCTAATGAGGGGGAAAATCGTGCGCCCATTGAACATCCCTGCAACTGAACATATCCTTTATTTAGAAAGGTGAAATAGTTGTTCTTAAGTAAAAATTCAGTCACATCCACCAAATAATTTTGTAGTTCAAGTGAGTAGTCAGAATATTTGTTGAGCAAATACCTCAAGGCCAAAATGGCAAGAGAATGTGGAATGGATGTATACAGTGATTGCACATCACACGTTAACCAACTGTAATTATCCTGCCATTTCATCTGAGAGATAATATTCAACACATGTTTGCTATCCAATACATAGCCAGGAGACATTTTGGGAAGAAATTGGAGGTGGTTGTCCAACCACTCTGCCAGATGTTCAGTGTAAGAATCGATACCTGAAACAATTGGTCTCATTTTTGTGGGAAATTGGTTTTTATGTGACTTGGGTAAGGCATGTAATAGTGGTATTAAACAATGAGAGGGATTAAGATAATCTCTCAATTTTTCATCCATTAAACCCAAATGTAAGCCTTCCTCTAAAATTTTCTCCCAAGATTTTTTTATACCTGCAGAGGGGTCATGATTGACTCTCCTGTAGGTATCACAATCCTGTAACATAGTCAATACCTCCCTTTCATAAAGTCCTGTGTCCAAAACTACGACTGCCCCCCCCTTGTCAGAATTTTTTATTATGATGTTCAAGTTTTTTTGCAGGGAAATAACCGCATCTTTTTCAGTTTTAGACAAATTTTGAACCATAGGTTCTTGTAAATGAGAAAGAGCAGTTAATTCTTTTTCTACTATATTCTGAAAGTCAGTCATCTGATCACACCTCGAGGGGATGGGATAAAAACTTGGATTAGGAACATTAAAATGGGAAACCGCACAATGTGAATTAGGTCTGGTACCACTATCACTTGATAAATCATGCAAACTTTGTAAAGCCATTTGTTCTTTGAATGACATAGGAGAGAAAAATGTGTCGGCTGATGCATCTGAAACATTAGGAACATTAGACCCATTTTCATCTTGAAAGAAGTGTTTTTTTACTGTTAATTTTCGAATGAACTTATTAACATCTAATATTGTTTTAAAAAGATCAAACCTCTTATTGGGAACAAAATTTAAACCCCTTTTCAAAACACTTATTTCACTACTGTTTAAAAATGCATGCCGACATATTTATAACAGAAAAATTATTATTATCAATATTCATTTCCTTTTCCCCCTCATATAATGATTGTGCTGATACACATGACTTTCTATGTTTGCGGCCGCTCCTCCTTGTTTTTTTCGATTTTTTTGGAAAAACGGCTGATTTTTCAAGTTTTTTGACACACTTGAGTCAGGACTATGAGGATAATAAAATCTACAATTGGCACAATTCTAGGAGATTTTTCCAAGCTGGTCCTAAATCCATATTGAAAAATAACAAAAGACGCAACAATTCCACTCGTGTAAATTTTTCTTCTACAGATTTTGAAACGACTGATGTGAACTCTACAGATTACAATACAGACACGTCTGATACTAATTTTGACACTCCATCTACTTCATCAAGTGTGTCAAAAAACTTGAAAAATCAGCCGTTTTTCCAAAAAAATCGAAAAAAACAAGGAGGAGCGGCCGCAAACATAGAAAGTCATGTGTATCAGCACAATCATTATATGAGGGGGAAAAGGAAATGAATATTGATAATAATAATTTTTCTGTTATAAATATGTCGGCATGCATTTTAAACAGTAGTGAAATAAGTGTTTTGAAAAGGGGTTTAAATTTTGTTCCCAATAAGAGGTTTGATCTTTTTAAAACAATATTAGATGTTAATAAGTTCATTCGAAAATTAACAGTAAAAAAACACTTCTTTCAAGATGAAAATGGGTCTAATGTTCCTAATGTTTCAGATGCATCAGCCGACACATTTTTCTCTCCTATGTCATTCAAAGAACAAATGGCTTTACAAAGTTTGCATGATTTATCAAGTGATAGTGGTACCAGACCTAATTCACATTGTGCGGTTTCCCATTTTAATGTTCCTAATCCAAGTTTTTATCCCATCCCCTCGAGGTGTGATCAGATGACTGACTTTCAGAATATAGTAGAAAAAGAATTAACTGCTCTTTCTCATTTACAAGAACCTATGGTTCAAAATTTGTCTAAAACTGAAAAAGATGCGGTTATTTCCCTGCAAAAAAACTTGAACATCATAATAAAAAATTCTGACAAGGGGGGGGCAGTCGTAGCTTTGGACACAGGACTTTATGAAAGGGAGGTATTGACTATGTTACAGTATTGTGATACCTACAGAAGAGTCAATCATGACCCCTCTGCAGGTATAAAAAAATCTTTGGAGAAAATTTTAGAGGAAGGCTTACATTTGGGTTTAATGGATGAAAAATTGAGAGATTATCTTAATCCCTCTCATTGTTTAATACCACTATTACATGCCTTACCCAAGTCACATAACAACCAATCTCCCCCAAAAATGAGACCGATTGTTTCAGGTATCGATTCTTACACTGAACATCTGGCAGAGTGGTTGGACAACCACCTCCAATTTCTTCCCAAAATGTCTCCTGGCTATGTATTGGATAGCAAACATGTGTTGAATATTATCTCTCAGATGAAATGGCAGGATAATTACAGTTGGTTAACGTGTGATGTGCAATCACTGTATACATCCATTCCACATTCTCTTGCCATTTTGGCCTTGAGGGATTTGCTCAATAAATATTCTGACTACTCACTTGAACTACAAAATTATTTGGTGGATGTGACTGAATTTTTACTTAAGAACAACTATTTCACCTTTCTAAATAAAGGATATGTTCAGTTGCAGGGATGTTCAATGGGCGCACGATTTTCCCCCTCATTAGCGGGCATATTCATATCTTTAATCAATGTAATCCTTTTTTCTCGGATATAGCATTATATCTGAGATTCATAGATGATGTACTTATTGTATGGCAAAATCCAAATAAAAAAATTGAGGATTTCATATTTTACATCAATAATAATGCCCATAATCTTTTTTTCACTTTTTTTCATGATGTATCAAAAATTAATTTTTTGGATATACAATTTCATGGGAAGGGTGATAATGGAGAAATTAATTGCAGCCTCTATAGAAAACCCATATCAGGCAACTCGCTATTACATGCGGGGAGCTGCCATCCAAAGCATGTTATAAATAACATCCCTACAGGTGAATATATCCGTGCTAGGAGGTGTTGCAATACCCAAAATGGTTTTGAGGTGGAATGCAACATTATTGAAAAAAGGTTTTTAGCAAGAGGTTATAAAATGAAAAATCTCCAAAAAGCCAAAACTAAGGCGAATAAAGTGAGTAGGTCACAATATTTGGACATGAATAAAATCAAAGACAGTTCCCAGAAAGAATTGTCAGTTGTTTTTTCAACAACATACAGTAAGAACTATTATGATGTAATTAAAATTATCAAAAAATATTTACCCATTTTATCTACAGATGACACATTATATCAAATCTTAAAAAATGGAGTTAAGTTTGTTTCAAAAAGTAACATTACATTGGGATCCATGTTATCACCTAGTGATCACATGAACAGGTGCGGTTCCACTAATGGAGAAAAAAATACCGGCAATTGGTTACCTAGTACAGGTTCGTTTAAATGTGGCCACAGATCATGTGGACTATGCGGTTATATGTTAAATGTAAAAGAATTTTCCTCATTTACTGACAAAAAAACTTATAAAATAATGTCACTTATAAACTGCAGTTCAGACCATGTGGTTTATTTAATATCTTGTACTATTTGTCAGTTACAATATATAGGCAGCACTTGTCGTTCCCTCAGAAAGAGGATATCTGAACACATCTATGATGTGAATAATGCCACCACGAGAAAATTATCAGGAGCGTCTCAACATTTTCGTGACGCACATGCAGGTGATTTGAAAGGCATGAAAGTTAATGCCATTGAAAAAAATCAAACTACCTAGAAGAGGTGGAAATTTGAAAGATATCCTTTTTCAGAGAGAAATAAAATGGATGTTTTTAATGGGCACAAGATTTCCTAAGGGTCTAAATAAAAGAAATGAATTGATGTTTGCATATTAATCTTGCTTAAATACTATGTATGTATATAAGTGTTATGGCACTATATGGAGTAATCCAACGTAATGGGTTAATGTTTTTGTAATTGTCTTGCTCTCTCCTTGCATTTGATCACATGTTTGAGTTCACCCCTTTTTAAACAGTTCTGTGACTAGATGGTTTAGAGACTGAATAAGAACTGGATGTTCGAAACGCGTCCTCTCTGACATGGGCTAACCATTATAGCATGGACTTTTTAATGATAAGAAAATAAAGAAGTTTTTATTTTAAAGAACAAGATGCCTGGAGTTTTGTGCTGGTGAAATCCCTTAATTACTTCCTATGCATATGGACTGGCTCTCCAAATCTCTTCTCCGTGCACAGCCCAGGATTACTGGCTTCCATTGCACAGGTGAGCTGGGCTAAAAACTTTTTTACTATCCATCCAGAACTGTATGCAGGAGTTTTTTGCCCCCCCCAAAAATTATGTGGGCTTCGTCATGTTTTTGTATGCTAGCCAGGTACAGCAGGCACCTACGGGCTGCCCCCAAACCTCAGCTGCCTATTTGTACCCGGCTGGGAACCAAAAATATAGGGAAGCCCTTTTTATATTATTTCATGAATTTCATGAAATAATTTAAAAAAAAAAAATTACGTGGGCTTCGCCCAATTTTTGTGTCCAGCCAGGTACAACTAGGCAGCTAGGGATTGGAATCCGCAGCTCAGGGTGCCCAAGCTTTCTGGGCACCCATGCTGCGAATTGCAGTCTGCAGCCGCCCCAGAAAATGGCGCTTTCATAGAAGCGCCATCTTCTGGCACTGTATCCAACTCTTCCAGCTGCCTTGAAGCCGGGTGGCTAGCTTGGTGATAATGAGGTTAGGGCTTGCTGTATATTATCAACTGGCCCTAAGCCCGAAATTCATGGTGTCACACCAATATTAGACATTGCCACCATGAATTTATAGTACCGATAAAAAGAACCACAACACACAGAAAAATATTTTTATTATAAATAAAACACAACACAATTAGTGACTCCATCTTTATTAAAATAAAGAACCCCCCTCAGTAATCCTGGGTCAAGGGTCCCGCGCCGTCCAATCCGGATCCAATATCATTTGATCGGTTTTCTGGAAGGCAAAGCGATCAGATGATGTGTCAGTTTCAAGGGCCTGAATCACATGACACAGCAGCTAATTGTATAAACGGCTTTTATACAATCAGCTGATGCATCAGTGCAAAAACAAAAAACAAACTACACACTTAAGTGCAGACTCCTGTCCTACAGCATCAGCTGATAGTTTAGCCGGCTGGGCGGTAAAAAGCCGGCCTCACTGCTCGACTTATAGTGTCAGCTGATTCCGTCAGGTGACCGCTACAGCTGATCATCGCCAGGTCTGAGAAAGAGAGAGAGAAAGAAGAGAGAGAAAGAAGAGAGAGAAAGAAGAGAGAGAAAGAGAGAAAGAAGAGAGAGAAAGAGAGAAAGAAGAGAGAGAAAGAAGAGAGGGAGAAAGAGAGAAAGGAGAGAAAGAAAGGAGGGAAAGGAGAGAGAGAAAGGAGAGAGGAAGGTGAGAGAGAGAGAGAAAGAGAGAAAGAAGAGAGAGAGCAAAAGAGAGAAAGAAGAGAAAGAGGATAAAGAAGAGAAAGAGAGAATGAAGAGAGAGAGAAAGAGAGAATGAAGAGAGAGAGAAAGAGAGAAAGAAGAGAGAGAAGAGAAAGAGGAGAAAGAAGAGAAAGAAGAGAAAGAAGAGAAAGAAAGGAGAGAGAGAAAAAGGAGAGAAAGAAAGCAGAGAGAGAAAGGAGAGAGAAAGGAGAGAAAGAGAGAGGGAGAAAGCAAGGAGAGAGAGAAAGGAGAGAGCGAGAGAGCTCACAGCTGATGTCCGGCTCCTCCCCTCCCCCTTAAATTATAATTATAAATATATTATAAATATATTATAATTAAAATTTAAAAAAAACAAACAAAAAAAACCACTCTTTACCGAGACTAAAACTCGCGACCGCATGCTTCTTAAGCAAGCGCTCTAACCACTAGTCTACTGCTTCTAATGATAAAGATAGGCGGATTTTGTAATCTTGACTTTTGCAGTGCTGAAGTCTCTGCTGACCACGCAATTCACTTCATTGCTACGTGAAGCTGATCAGAGCACTCGTGTTCTGTAGCAGAGCTGACAGTGTCGTGTGGATTATGTCGGACCTGGAGGGGTATTTGTGGATTAATAAAGGGGTGAAAGAGGGTGATTTTTTGTCTATTATTTGTGTTTCTTTACTTTTACTTTAAGTTTATTCATGGACAGTATCTCGGGGAGACGACTGGCATGATTAACTCTTTATTACCTCGATTGCCACAGCACCAGGGCAATTCGGGATGAGCTGGGAAGAGTCCCCCGGGACAGTCACATCTAATGGATGCAGCTATTCCGGCCAGCTGCTGGGTGATATTGTTAGGGTGGTGGGCTCCCGATAATGTGATGCTCTCCATCCTGACAATACCAGCCTCCAGCCTTGCGGCTTTATCCTGGCTGGTATCAAATATGGGGGAATCGCATTTTTATTTTTTTTTTTACTTATTTATTTATTTTACTGCACGATATAGAGCCATCCGCTGGTGGCTGTGATTGGTTGCAGTCACAAAGCGGTCACTCAGCTTGGGGACGTGTCTGACTGCAACCAATCATGGGCACCGGTAGGCGGGGAAAGCACGGAATAACTAATTGACTAATGAAGCGGCAGCCATTTTCTAAAGAGGAGAAGACACAGCAAATTTGTGACAGCGTGCAGCGAGACGCCCGTGATCGGTGAGTAGGAAAGGGAGAGGGATTGTGCTGGGGATGCAGGACGCATGCAGGCAGCAACATGTGTACATAGGCTTACTGTGAAAAGCCACGTTTATGATGATCGAACCGTTCTCGAACATAACTCGAACTGTCGAGCTTTTAGCAAAAAGCTCGAGTTCGAGTTGGATCTCGAGCACCCCCCAAAATCACTCGAACATGAAATTGGCGAACCTCAAACCTCGCTCATCTCTAGTTGTTAGGTTAACCTTCCCAGTTACGGCGTTGGTCAGAGCACGGTTGAGATTGTTTAAAATGGAACGCTCGCTCTGTCTGCAACAAACTATTCTACATTCATGATTAGAGTTGAGCAGATTGCTAATAATCCGGGTCTGGCGGATTAGTTGCGGATTGACAATGAAGTCCGGATCTGATCCAGAATCCGGCCCAATGAGAGAGAGAGAGAGAGAGTGTTTTGTACTGTTAATGATTGTTGTACGTATACCCTCTTTCACATGTAATAATAAATAATAATAATAATAATTATTATTATTATAATAATAATGTGCTTGTGTAACGTGGGTACGGCACAATGGGCAAACTAGTGGTGGCTGGGAACACTGCATCATGGGGCACCAACAGCCAAGGGATTACAGAAACACTGTGTTCCCACAAGGCTAAATGGCAACATTTCCACGGCTAGCAATTTGGCACTGTGCGAGTTTAGGTTTTGTGCCTGTGGATGCGTGACTGGGTACTTGCGCTTCCTTTCGAAGATCTCAGGCAAGGACAACTGAACGCTTCCCTGGGACAAGGAAGTGGATGTGGTTGATGTTTGCTGTGTCTGTGCGGTTGCACCTTGTGGGCAGGATGTATGAACGCCTGCTTCCTGCATAGCAGATTGTGAAGGACGTAGCACAGGTGACATGGCAGTGGTTTGACCCGCAGACACAAATTTGGTACCCTGGTATTCGGCCCACCTACTGAAGTGCTTGGCTGCCATGTGGTTCGGCATACTGGTGGTGCTCAGGTTACCTTTGCTCTGGCCTCTGCTCAACTTGGTATGGCAGATGCTACAGATTACAATGTTTTTCTCTGAAGGACTTTCAGAAAAAATATTCCACACAGTGGCTGAATGCCCCCTTGCCCTGACTTAGGCCACAGTGGGGGTGCTCTTGGGAACAGTTGACCCAGTTCTCACTATGGGCAAACCAATACCTCTTGGTGCCTGTGTTGGTGCTACATATCCATCTTTCTCTGTGTTGCTGTGCTGGCTATGCATGTCAATGATCCAGGTCGGGTCAGTGGATTCATCATCGACCACCTCATCTTCTATCTGATCCTCCTTCCCACTTGAGATTGTAGGTTGACCTGATGGCAACTGTCTCTCATCATCATAAGCCTCCACCTCAGGAGACAGTAAATCAGGTTCCTCGAAATGACTTTCTTCTGGCCGTAGGTACTCAAATACTTGTGCATCAATGCATGCCACCTCCTCACGTCCCTTTTCCATGCTGCACGGCAATAGGCCAGAGCCAACCAATGAGTACGTGCAAAGCAGATCTTCAGAGTGGCCAAGATAGCGGTCATATGTCTCCTGTGACTGAGGAATAGGGGAGGAAGGAGGACCGACCAAGTTGAGGATTGGATGGGCAAGACTTCTATGTATCCACAGAAGACTGTGTGGTCGTGGAAATTGGTTGCTGCTTGAAAAATGTGAAAAGGCCTTGTCTGCCATCCAAGACATAATCTGCTCTCTCTGTCTCTCTTCTGGCTTCCACACATGTTTAGGTTCCAGACAGGGAAATTTGGCAAGGAACATCAAGCATCAAGCTTCTTCTCACCTGACACAGACTAAGGCGGGCTTTGCACACTACGACATCGCAGCCCGATGCTGCGATGCCGAGTGCGATAGTGCCCGCCCCCGTCGCAGCAGCGATATGTGGTGATAGCTGGCGTAGCGAAAGTTATCGCTACGCCAGCTTCACACACACACTCACCTGCCGTGCAACGTCCCTGTGGCCGGCGACCCGCCTCCTTGTTAAGGGGGCGGGTCGTGCGGCGTCACTGCGACGTCACACGGCAGGCGGCCAATCAGAGCGGAGGGGCGGAGATGAGCAGGATGTAAACATCCTGCCCATCTCCTTCCTTCCGCATATCCTACGGAAGCCGCAGTGAGGGCGGTAGGAGACGTTCCTCGCTCCTGCGACTTCACACACAGCGATGTGTGCTGCCGCAGGAGCGAGGAACAACATCGGACCGTCGCGTCAGCGTAATCATGGATTACGCCGACGCTGCACCGATGATACGATTACGACGCTTTTGCGCTCGTTAATCGTATCATCCAGCCTTTACACACTGCGATGTCGCATGCGATGCCGGAAGTGCGTCATTTTCAATTTGACCCCACCGACATCGCACCTGCGATGTCGCAGTGTGCAAAGTGCCCCTAAGTGCCTTGTCTCCCACCACTGACAACACCACGCCCATATCCATGTCCCTGTCCCTTAACAACTGCCTTTTTTGTCATTTTGGATTTTGATGTCATATTTGCAGATGCTGATAGCCCAAATCAAGGAAACTTTGACCCAACAAATATTGTGGCAAAAGTAGAAGTGAGTAGTTTGTACCAGGTAGCACAAAATGGTAGAGTACTGCTTTGTATTTCCAAAGTCCACTAGCAATGTATTAATGTGGCTGATGTGGATGCCACAAGCAAGGCTGTGAAACCCTAACTATTGTGGAAACAGAAACATTGCTTTACTCTATAAGGCAGCACTGATTCCTAGAGTCCTGCTTTGTAATTATTTGCAAAAGCCACTAGCAACGTATGAATGGGGTTTGCTGTTGACAGGTGACAAACGTCATGCTGTGAAACCCTAACTATTGTGGAAACAGGAACAGTGCTTTACTGTAAAAGGCAGCACTGATTGCTAGAGTCCTGCTTTGTAATTTTTTGCAAAAGCCACTAGCAATGTATGAATGTGGCTGATGCGGACAGACGGCACAAGTCAGGCTGTGAAACCCTAACTATTGTGGAAACATTTCCCAATTCCTTACGTAATACACAATCTCTCCCTCCCTGCTGTGACTTTGTTTACTGCTATCAGCTCTTAAAAGAGCTATTGTATTTTGGTTTCTGCGGTATGGAGGCTTGTGGCTTCCTTGCTGATAGCTGCCTGTGCAGGGGCCGCCGCTGAAGGAGCTTTATATCAGAGGACAGATTCCTGGACACTGCACAGGGGAGAGCTCTTTATACTGCTACTGCAATGATCAGCAGCCAGCCAATTAGAGGTCAGCAGTGGATCACTGGAGGAGCTGTATACAGAACTTGTCACTGCGCAGCGCCCAGGAATCTGTCACCTGATATAAAGCGCTGTCAGCGGCGGCCCCTGCACCAACAGTGTTCAAGAAGCAGGAAACAGGGCACCGAGGGAACGAGGACAGGTGAGAAGAATTTGTCTTTGTTTTTATTTGCATGTGTGAAAAATGGCAAAATAGGGGACACTAGTACAGGATGGAGCATTGCTACAAGAAAAGGACCAGGAAAGGGGATATTACTATAAGAGGACCAGAAAAAGGGATATTACTATAAGAAGAGAACCAGGAAATGGCACAATACTATCGGATGGGTACAAGGATGGGCACATTACTACAATATATTTGCGGTGGATGTGATGTGAAGTGACTGTGCTGTCACAGATGAGAGGTGGTATCAATGCTGTGTATTTGCAATGCTGGAACGATCAGTACTGAGCAGAGTACTGACAGCCAATGAGTTTGTAGAGGGCAGGGCTGGAGAGTGAAGCCGAGCAGTGCCAGCTCTGGCTGTGAGGTTTGGCAATCAAGGGAAAAAAAAAGTGAAGTTTGCTTGAGCTGTAGGTAAATAATGTGGCCGCAGAGAATAAAGTGATAATTCAAGAGGAACAAAAGTTAGAAAGCAAAAAAAAAAATAACGTAGCAATGTTTAAGATGACAATACAGCACAGATTAGCTTAAAACATTTTTTGGAGTTTATGTCGGACAACTTCTTTAAAAGTACTGGTTCAGGCCTTGTTTCAGTGCTGGTCCCATGCAGCCATGTTGCTTAGTTGGCCTATTTGCAGTGTGTACCAAATGTTGCCACTTTTCCTCTTGACTGACCTTATTTTGGGAAATGTGGCGACTCCAAGTAGGGTCTCCAAGTTGGCTTTGCCTGTAGTGTCAGGGGTATGAGAGCACCAACTCTATACCTGTCTTTTATCTTGCTGTCTCTGGTGAATGTAGAAATGCTGGTTCAGGTCTTGTTCCAGGGCCAGTCCCACGCAGCCATGTTACTTAGTTGGCCTATTTGTAGTGTGTGCCAATTTTTGCCACTTTTCCTGTTAACTGACCTTAATTTTTGGAAATGTGGAGACTCCAAGTAGGGTCTCCATTTGGCTTTTGTCTGTAGTGCCAGGAGTATAGGAGCACCAGCCCTATGTCTGTCACTCATGCATCTCTTTATTTCTAAAATGAAAATACCAAGCCACATCCTTTTTGTAAGTCAACACAATCAGGCAGTGCTTAAATTAATATGCATTGAAGAATGCAGTCACACAGCTGCAGAGTTGGGGACCACTATATAGGCCCAGCTTAATCAATAGCTGGCTCCACTGAACCGGGAGCCAGGGAAGGCTGTGCGCGATAACGGTGCAAACATGGTGGTGACACTATGCGTGGGCGATATCACATGGACATTGTATGGCTCACATGCTGTAACTGGTTGTAGAGAAATTTCTAGGGCACTATTCCTGCCGGGATGTGATGGTGCAGAAGTCACGGTCGCTGTGTGTTCACTTTTTAAAATGGAAATGCCAGGTCACATCCTGTGTGTTACATGGACCATACCTTCCTGCTGTGCAAAGAGACTATGGAGAAATGGGGGGGTAATTGATGCCTCTGTCCTGCTGTCTGTCTGCCTGAAATGTTTTTAAATCTCTAGACTCCAATATGGGTCTCCAAGTTGTGTCTTGTCTGTACTGGCAGGGGTATGGGAGCACCAGCCCTACATTTGTCTATCATCAACCTTTATATTTCTCCTGTCAATAGCCTAGGAAGCTAATGGCTATGCCAAAACAGTGATGCTGCACTGTTAAACATATTTTTGTTGTTTTGGAAGCTTTCCAACCCCCTAATGGTGTTTTTGCTGTCTTATGTTTGGCCTACCATTGAATCCAATGGGGTTCGAAAAGGTTTGATAGATAAAGGTTTGAAGTTTGATTTGATAAAAGTTTGGCGAAGGTACCCCTTGTTCGGTTTAGTGTGGCAAACTGAACCACTGAAGATTCACTCATCTCTAATAAACAGCAACCAGATCCAGAACCTTATAAAAGATGTCGGAGGCTGTTAAGGGTCACTAGCAGCTTGAGCTCCTAGCAACCGTTAATAAGCCAGCAGGAATTATCGTCTGCTATATTGGAGAGCAGTGAAGTAAAACATAGCCAACACCTGTGACAGACTGTGCAACTAAGAGATCCCAGGCTGTTTGTCAAACTCTGTGGTGTGAACAGAGTCTGACACTGTCATGACACACCGCATGACTGTTACAGATGGTGGAGGCGTAGTTTGACTGCAACCAATCACAGACACCGGGATTCATGGTGAGTGGGGGAAACAGTAAATATGCATGACCACTAATGATCGGACCTGGAAGCAGTGTTACATCCGTGAGGTAGGTCATTAAGTATAACTGTCCTGCTGTATTCCTAATTTTCTTTTTTTGAAGCCCCCCTAGCCCTTACTAAAACCATTTTATAACACATACAGTAAGGGGTGCTTCACACACAGTGAGCTCGCTGCCGAGATCGCTGCTGAGTCACGCTTTTTGTGACGCAGCAGTGACCTCATTAGCGATCTCGCTATGTGTGACACTGAGCAGCGATCTGGCCCCTGCTGCGAGATCGCTGCTCGTTACACACAGCCCTGGTTCGTTTTCTTCAAAGGCGCTTGTGACGACATGGACTCTCATGGGTTAATGTTTCTTAAAATCCAGCCAGACAGCATGATAGATTGTCTATACATGGGGGAGAAGTCCCTCATTGTTTTTACAAGACTCTTGTTGACTCAATGTAATTGTGTTGGCCACTGAAAGCTAGACGTATTGTTCTCCAGACATTTCCAGTAACCATTGTATTGTAGTTGTGTATTGATAATGTAATTACCTTAGTAGCCATTGTCTAGTCAGTGACTCCCAGTTTACATGTACACCCTCAGCCTTTCTAAGCACATCATTTAAATGAACATTATCCATGCAGCTTGAAATTCCTCCAATGGGAGAAGCAATCTTGTCCAACCAATCGATGAGGACGCAGTCTATCCAAGGGGAAGGTTGTGGCTATAAAAAGGACTTCTTTAAGCCACCAGTGGTTGTTGATGGATGCTGATGGATCCAGTCTAAGCTCTTTGGAGCTGACTAGAGGATCAGGATATCTTATGGCCTCAATCTAGGGACTCCGGACCCGGTTGGAGACCATATCCACAGCCTAGGGATTTCGACTACGGCTGCCAGGATTTTATCATCAAACCAGGACTACCTAAGGAGGACACGCAGGTTGGGACAGTTCAGTCACCTGTTACAAACTTTGCAGACCTCAGACAGCTTGGAACCTGTGAGGCATGGACATTCTAAATCCCTGGTGAGCCAGCGGAAGGGTGAGACTCTGTTGCCTGTTACATTTGTGTGTTTTGCTGGTTATGTGTTATGTGCCGTTAATTGTTTGGGGATCCAATAAAGTCTAATTATTGTGGTTCCCTCACCCTGTGTTGTCTGAGTAGTGTTACGCCCACGGTTAGGGAGGCCGGCGTTCAGTTGGGATGAGCCCTGATCCACGCTGTCTTTCTAAAGGCGGCGGGTTTTAGTGGACGAGAGCGCCCACTGAGCCCCGTGTCTCCACAATTGGTGGCAGCAGTGGGATACTACTCAGCCTGGTTTACCCAGGGGAGCTGCAGTGGACTGGTGTTTTCGGACACCGTCCAGGGCTCAACAACCAGGGAGCCACATAAGCATACCCAGCAGGCCATAGGGGAGGCATTCAGGTTTCGGACGCTGCCATGTCCAACCCCACCAGCTCAGCCATGGGACAAGGACCAGAGAGGAGTTACGACCGCAGCAGTTAATGGATGCTACAGGATCTGTGCCAGATGCGAAAGATTGACTACAGGAACACTGACACTCGGTCAGACTTGATCCGGAAATTAGTCTGTTGGGATGCCCAGAATGATGCAGAGGATGATGAGGACACTGCCGTTGTGGTATCAGAGGAGGTAAACCCTGTATCTCATCCTAGATCCAGTGACAGTCTGGAAACAAACCAAACCCAAGCAGACCGAGTCAAGGAATTGTTTACTGCATTGGGGCCTGAAGCTTCAAGGGAAGAGAGGGCTGGTGTTCTGCAATTTGTGTTTGGATTTCCAATTTCCTTACCATCAGCACCTACCTCCAGGATAGACCACCACCAAGGAAGTCATCTTCGCTACAGGGACGTGCCAGTGTTTAATGATTCCAGCACTGAGATAGATGAACACTTGCAAAACTTTGAGATGCTAATGCGTATGCACCAGGTGCCCACAGATGAGTGGTCCAAATACCTGTGGACAAGCTTGCCGGTCCGGGCCCAGGAGGCTGTCCGATCACTTGGGCCTCAGGACTGCTTGGACTACGAAATTATTAAGGACACTTTATTGGCCCTTTTTACCATAACACCCGAGAGTCATCGCACTAAGTTCCGGACTATGTCTCGCCAGGGTGTCTCGTACGTCGAATTTGGCAGTCAACTCCGACGACACTGTAATCGCTGGCTCGATGGACGGGCTGCCCACTCCGCTGCTGCCCTCCGTGATGTGATAGTGCTTGAACAGCTGCTGGTGCAGATGGACCCGGAAATCCGAGAATGGGTAGCTGACATGAAGCCCGACACCCCAGAGCAAGCAGCGCGATTGGCTGACGAATTTACAGCCAACCGACCCAGCTGGAGGCCCAATAGGTCCCTCAACCATGGATCCAAGCGACCCCCAGACTCACGTGCTGGACTAACTCGTTACCCCACAGAAGCCCCAACAAGACAAAGGTTTACCAACAGGGTGGGTGACTTGTCTAACCCACGGCGCTGTTATACGTGTGGGCGCCTTGGACACATGGCCAAAGAGTGTCTACAAAACCGGGACCCCATGCCTGGAGCCCGTCTACCAGTCAACATATGCCGAGATGAACCAACGAGACCTGAGGAATGCTACTCCCGAGAAACACCAATAGCTGAGGAAGTGGTTTATCCAGTCCACACCCTACGGCAGGCCGGACACCGTACACCAGCTAACCTCCATCCCCACATCCAGACGGTCAAGGTCGGTGATATACAGGCTCAGGGACTTCGAGACTCGGGATCTTCCATCACCCTGGTCAGCCCAGATATTGTTCCCACAGAACATCATTTACCTGGCCGCCAAGTGACCATCATCCTTGCTGGGGGCCAGCGCTCGAACATCCCTCTGGCACGAGTGCAGTTGGACTGGGGAACTGACCAAGGAGAGGTTGAAGTGGGGCTCATGGACGGCCTCCCCACCCCTGTAATTTTGGGAAATGACCTAGGACAAGGACTATCCAGCCAGTTTGTCACCGCCATCACCCACAGCCAAGCCAAACACCATCCTGGTGCAGGTCTTTCTTCCAGCCCATCAGAGGAGAACCCAACTCCTCAATCTTCAGCCTCCTCATCAGAGCCAACAAATGTGAGTACATCAGACCCAACTGTGGCCATTGATTGGGGGGAGATAGATCGTAAAGAGTTCAGGGAAGCTCAACTGTCAGACCCCACCTTAGAGCTTATCCGTAGTGCGGCAAGCCAACCTGGGAGAGGAAATCAGGGAGAGGTATATAGATGGGAAAAAGGCCTCTTATATCGGGAGAAGCCCGCATCCTGCCCAGAAAAACCCTGGACCCGTGTACATCAGCTTGTGGTACCCCAGCCATACCGACCCCAACTGTTGCGTTTAGCTCATGATGTTCCTGCGGCTGGGCACATGGGGACCAAAAAGACTCGGGCCCGCCTGCTGCGTAGTTTTTTCTGGCCAAGGGTCACTCAAGAAGTGCAAAAATACAGAGCCTCTTGCCCAGTGTGTCAGCGTATGGGGGGAGCCCCATGCCGTGCCCCACTTCAACCCATGCCCTTGATAGGAGAACCGTTCCAGAGAGTTGCCATTGATATAGTAGGCCCCTTAGCCATACCCAGCCGCAGTGGAAAAAGATTCATCCTCACCCTGGTAGACTTTGCCACCCGTTACCCAGAAGCCGTTGCCTTAACCTCCATAGATGCAGAGCACGTGGCTCAAGCTCTACTGGACATCTTTAGCCGGGTAGGGTTTCCACAGGAAGTATTGACTGACCAGGGGGCACAGTTCCAAAGTGAACTGATTCACACCCTGTGGGAAAAACATGGAGCCCGCCCCATGCGCACAACCCCCTACCATCCTGAAACAAATGGATTGTGTGAGCGCTTCAACAAAACGCTCAAACAGCTCATTAGCCGATATGTGGAGTCCGAGGGGGGGGACTGGGAGAAAAACTTGTAGCAGCTCCTTTTTGCTTACCGGGAGGTGCCGCAGGACTCCACTGGGTTCTCTCCCTTTGAATTGCTGTATGGCCGAAAAGTACGAGGGCCCCTAGAGCTGGTACGAGAGAGTTGGGAGGGCACCTTCCCCACAGAAGAGGTTCCCATACTGGACTATGTTCAAAAGTTTAGGGAAAGGATGAGGCACCTCATGGCGTTAGCCCATGGGAATTTAGAAGTGGCTCAGGAAAGGCAAAAACGATGTTACGACCGCACTGCCCGGCCCCAAGAATTTGCCTGTGGACAGAAGGTCCTAGTACTAGTACCGGTGCGGAAAAACAAGCTGCAAGCCATGTGGGCGGGTCCATTCACCATTACCAAGAAATGTGGCAATACTGACTACACCGTGGTCCTGGATCGAGCAGGTGTTCGTGAGCGTACCTACCACATCAATAGGCTAAAAGCTTATGAGGAACGAGAAGTCACCAATTTAGCAGTTTGCTGTCCAGAGTTAGATGATCCAGAGTTGGACCAGATCCCAGACCTATTAGTGGACTCCAAAAGGGAAATGGGGGTAAAAGATGTATCACTAGGGGAGCAGCTTTGTCCATCACAGAAGCGACAGATATCAGACATACTCGGAACATATGAAACCCTGTTCACAAGTCAGCCTGGTAGAACCCCCCTGGTCCAGCATCATGTCAATACAGGGGCAGCCACCCCACTAAGACAACCCGCCTACCGGGTGACCCCTCCTGTGTTGGCAATGATGAAGGCCGAGGTGGATGACATGTTAAATATGGGAGTCATAGTCCCCTCCCATAGCCCATGGGCTGCCAGTGTGGTATTGGTGCCAAAAAAGGACAAGAGTACTCATTTCTGTGTGGACTATAGACGGCTCAATGAGGTCACGATTACAGATGCTTACCCCATGCCCCGGGTGGATGAACTACTAGATAGGTTAGGGGGGTCTCGGTTTATATCTACCCTCGATTTGAGCAAGGGATACTGGCAGATCCCACTCACAAAAGACGCTCAAGAGAAATCGGCCTTCATAACCCCTTTTGGCCTCTTTGAGTTTACCAGCATGCCTTTTGGGATGAAAAACGCCCCAGCCACCTTCCAGAGGATGGTAGACCATTTACTAGAGGGATGTCAGGGGTATGCCCAGGCCTATTTGGATGACATCGCTATCTTCAGCGACACTTGGGAAGAGCATCTTCAGCATGTGTCCCAGGTGCTGCAGAGGGTAGCCAAAGCCCAGCTCACCATCCGACCTGACAAATGC
Organism: Anomaloglossus baeobatrachus; assembly: GCF_048569485.1. Lineage (NCBI taxonomy): Eukaryota > Metazoa > Chordata > Amphibia > Anura > Aromobatidae > Anomaloglossus > Anomaloglossus baeobatrachus. Next base: position 142,420,990 of record NC_134355.1, read on the forward strand.
CAAATGGGGATGGCCGAAGTGCTATACCTGGGACATCGGGTGGGAAGTGGGTGCATTCGTCCCGAACCTGCAAAAGTAGAAGCCATTATCCAGTGGCCCCGCCCGGTCAATCAAAAACAGGTCCGTGCGTTTCTAGGAACCGCAAACTACTATCGAAAGTTTATCCCCAATTACAGTACCATAGCAAAACCGCTCACTGACCTCACAACCAAAAGATATGCCCGTAACCTTATCTGGACCCCAGAATGTGAAACTGCGTTCCTCCAATTGAAAGACTGGCTAGCCCAAAGCCCAGTCTTGACTGCTCATGACTTCCGTCGCAGATTCATTGTCCAAACAGACGCATCGGACACAGGACTAGGAGCTGTACTTAGCCAAGTGGGGGACAACGGTGAGGAACATCCGATAGCTTACCTCTCCTGGAAACTGTTGGACCGAGAGAGAGCTTATGCCACCATAGAAAAAGAATGCCTGGCCATAGTCTGGGCCCTAAAAAAATTGCAGCCCTACCTCTATGGCAATGAGTTCACAGTCCTCACTGACCACAATCCATTGAGTTGGCTAAATCGCACTGCCGGGGACAACGGACGCTTGCTCAGGTGGAGTCTGGCATTACAATCTTACAATTTTTCCATCTCCCATAAACAAGGCAAGAACCATGGAAATGCGGATGGGCTTTCCCGACAAGAGGAGAAGGATGATCGGAAGCCTATCATGTCTGGCTAATATTAAGAAGGGGGAGGAATGTGACGACATGGACTCTCATGGGTTAATGTTTCTTAAAATCCAGCCAGACAGCATGATAGATTGTCTATACATGGGGGAGAAGTCCCTCATTGTTTTTACAAGACTCTTGTTGACTCAATGTAATTGTGTTGGCCACTGAAAGCTAGACGTATTGTTCTCCAGACATTTCCAGTAACCATTGTATTGTAGTTGTGTATTGATAATGTAATTACCTTAGTAGCCATTGTCTAGTCAGTGACTCCCAGTTTACATGTACACCCTCAGCCTTTCTAAGCACATCATTTAAATGAACATTATCCATGCAGCTTGAAATTCCTCCAATGGGAGAAGCAATCTTGTCCAACCAATCGATGAGGATGCAGTGTATCCAAGGGGAAGGTTGTGGCTATAAAAAGGACTTCTTTAAGCCACCAGTGGTTGTTGATGGATGCTGATGGATCCAGTATAAGCTCTTTGGAGCTGACTAGAGGATCAGGATATCTTATGGCCTCAATCTAGGGACTCCGGACCCGGTTGGAGACCATATCCACAGCCTAGGGATTTCGACTACGGCTGCCAGGATTTTATCATCAAACCAGGACTACCTAAGGAGGACACGCAGGTTGGGACAGTTCAGTCACCTGTTACAAACTTTGCAGACCTCAGACAGCTTGGAACCTGTGAGGCATGGACATTCTAAATCCCTGGTGAGCCAGCGGAAGGGTGAGACTCTGTTGCCTGTTACATTTGTGTGCTTTGCTGGTTATGTGTTATGTGCCGTTAATTGTTTGGGGATCCAATAAAGTCTAATTATTGTGGTTCCCTCACCCTGTGTTGTCTGAGTAGTGTTACGCCCACGGTTAGGGAGGCCGGCGTTCAGTTGGGATGAGCCCTGATCCACGCTGTCTTTCTAAAGGTGGCGGGTTTTAGTGGACGAGAGCGCCCACTGAGCCCCGTGTCTCCACAGCGCTCTCCCGCTGTGACACACAGATCGCTGTGTGTGACAGCGAGAGAGCGACAAATGAAGCGAGCAGGGAGCAGGAGCCGGCGTCTGACAGCTGAGGTAAGCTTGTAACCAAGATAAACATCGGGTAACCAAGGTGGTTACCCGATATTTACCTTAGTTACCAGCTTCTGCAGCTCTCACGCTGCCTGTGCTGCCGGCTCCGGCTCTCTGCACATGTAGCTGCTGTACACATCGGGTTAATTAACCCGATGTGTACAGCAGCTAGGAGAGCAAGGAGCCAGCGCTCAGTGTGCGCGTCTCCCTGCTCCCTGCACACACAGCTAAGCGGTGTGCGCTGGTAACTAATGTAAACATCGGGTAACCATACCCGATGTTTACCTTAGTTACCAGTCTCCGCAGCTTCCAGACGCCGGCTCCGTGCAAGCGCAGCATCGCTTGCACGTCGCTGCTGGCTGGGGGCTGTTCACTGGTCACTGGTGAGATCTGCCTGTTTGACAGCTCACCAGCGACCATGTAGCGATGCAGCAGCGATCCTGACCAGGTCAGATCGCTGGTCGGATTGCTGCTGCATCGCTAAGTGTGAAGGTACCCTAAGTCTGGGTCCCTTAACCTTATATGGCATTCCCTGTTCAGGTTCAAGTTTGTGCTGGTTTGGAGAACCATAACATCCACGGGTTCATGCATTACTAGTCAACAAGTCTGCTCATCACCAGGCCTATCAGTTCTGGGGTGACAAACATGGCAGTGGAGGAATCTTGTATGCTTTGTTAAATAGTGAGATCACAGACGACCATGCAAGCACTGTGTGATGATACACATGTTTAGATTGGTGGCCCAAAAACAGGTGAAAAAATCTTGACTTCAATATCATCATAAGAAATGTCAGCTCTAGTTTGCAAAAAAAGAAAAAAAGTGGACAGTAGAATAGATTAGAAATGGATGATTTGGAGACATGACATGAAAGACAATATAGTAGGCTCAGATGGGTGCAAATGAGTCTGGAAGACACAACGGAAAAAGGGGCTAACAAATTGAAAAATTGAAGAAACTGTCGAGTTCGGGGGAAGAAGCCTGATGATGTGGGGTAGTTTCACCACAAAAGGCACTGAGACCAAGATCAATCATGGTCTCAATGTTGAGCTACATGTGAGTATCCTGCAAGACAAGTTACTTCATGCACTCAATTACTATGGGTATGAAAAGGACGACATATTGTTCCAGCAGGACAATGACCAGAAGCATATGTCAAAATTGGCAAGAAATGGTTCAAGGACAATGAAATAGAGGTGCTTGATTCTCCCCCACAAGCCCCAGACCTTAATCCACTCAAACACTTGTGGGTAGAGTTAAAGAAAAAGCTGTGCTTATACCCAAGTGAGTGGACCAGTATGCACCAACATTGGGAAAGGGTAGTAGAGACCCGGGATCAGATTTTGGTAAAGACATGTGTTACGCGGGAGGATGGTTAGAACCAAAACTTATATAAAGCTCTAACATCTCCCGAGGTCTTCTGGGCAGATGGTAAGACCACAGATGGACAGGCGGCCAGAAGGCACAGCTTCAGAGAAAAGCAGAAAATAAAAAACACAATCGGCGGTGTGAGCTACACACACCGATTATGGGAACTCTCCTATTAGCAGCACAGAGAGTCCCAAGGATAACTGTCCGTGCATGTACGGGGCACAGCAGGACAGTAGGCGCACCTCAGTTAGCACCACTGAGCTGCCAAAGAGGGACTGGTACGGTGGAGGGGAAGCGGGGTGACTAGCCCTACCATACCTCACCCCATAGTCTTATCGTGACTAGTACCAAACACCTAACCCTGCCTACCGCTTCCAGATAGTATGGGCGCAAATGCTGCTGAATAGCTGCACAGCTCTGAACCACTCTACAGAGCATATATAACGCACGCGCAGCCATGTGCGTCGTCCAGAATCTTTTAAAAACTAAACCCTGCCCCAAGCCAAGCACCAGATGACAATGGTGCCAGCAGCGGCCAATGCAGGACCACCACGTCACCAGTGACGTCATTAATGACCAATCAGCAGCCTCCGCGGTAATCTCAGCATTGACCAAACAGTGGCCACCGTGTCACTAGTGACATCACGCGCATGTGCAGCAGCGTGAATCCTGCACTTAGAGCCTGGAGAGGCAGCTGGAACTGTGAATACACTGTAGGGCAAAATAGGGTCTTAAGGCCGCTTTACGTGCATCGACATCGCTAAAGTGATGTCATTGGGGTCACAGAATTCGTGACGCACATCCGGCCTCGTTAGCGGCGTTGTTGCATGTGAAACGTACGAGCGACAGCTAACGAGCAAAAATACTCACCTTATCGTTGCTCGTTGACACGGTGCTCCATTCCCAAATATCGTTGCTGTTGCAGGACGCAGGTTGTTCGTCATTCCTGCAGCAGCACACATCTCTATGTGTGACACCGCAGGAACGAGGAACCTCACCGTACCTGCGGCCGGCCGCAATGAGGAAGGAAGGAGGGGGGCGGGATGTTCGTCCTGCTCATCTCCGCCCCTCCGCTTCTATTGGGCGGCCGCTTAGTGACGTCGCTGTGACGCCGAACGAACCACCCCCTTAGGAAGGAAGTGGTTCGCCGGTCACAGCGTCGTCACTAGGCATGTAAGAAGTGTGAGGGGTCCGAGCGATTTTGTGTGCCATGGGCAGCGATTTGCCCGTGACACACAACCAACGGGGAAGGGTACGCACACTAGCGATATCATTAGCGATATCGCAGCGTGTAAAGTGACCTTTAGTGTCTGAATGCACAAAGATCCTGGACACCTGACACCTAGCAGTCAAGTGCCTGGAGCAGTGAACAGGTGGCACAGGAAAGCCAGCAGGCATCGCAACAGGGGATGATGGCGAAGCAGGGGTGGTTAGAGGCTCGGGAGAACCTCGAACCGTAACATGCTTGAATCTGATAGAGAGTTTGCCCATAAAGATTCAGGCAGGGTTGAAAGCCAAAAGTGGGTTTACAAAATACTAACAAATTAATAAAAATTTTAATTTTGTGGAGCAAAAGAGTAACAATTCAGTGACATTCCAATAATCTTCAAAATTAGTCATATTTTAACCCCTTAAGGACGAAGCCAGTTTTGTCCTTAATGCCCAGGCCATTTTTTGCAATTCTGACCAGTGTCACTTTATGAGGTCATAACTCTGGAACGCTTCAACGGATCCCGGTGATTCTGACATTGTTTTTTCGTGACATATTGTACTTCATGATAGTTATAAATTTAGAACGATATTTTTTGCTTTTATTTGTGAAAAAATCGGAAATTTGATGAAAATTTTGAAAATTTTGCAATTTTCAAACTTTTAATTTTTATGCCCTTAACCCAGAGAGTTATGTCACACAAAACAGTTAATAAATAACATTTCCCACATGTCTACTTTACATTAGCGCAATTTCTGAAACAAAATGTTTTGGGGTTAGGAAGTTAGAAGGGGTCAAAGTTCATCTGCAATTTCCCATTTTTTCAACAAAATTCACAAAACCATTTTTTTAGGGACCACATCACATTTGAAGTGACTTTGAGAGGCCTAAGTGACAGAAAATACCTAAAAGTGACACCATTCTCAAAACAGCACCCCTCAAAGTACTCAAAACCACATCCAAGAAGTTTATTAACCCTTCAGGTGCTTCACAGGAACTAAAGCAAAGTGGAATGAAAAAAAGCAAAAAATAAAATTTTACCTAAAATGTTGCTCTACCCCAAATTTATTCACTTTTAGAAGAAATAACACAACAAAATGAACCCCAAAACTTATTCCCCACTTTCTTATGAGCGCGCCAATACCCCACATGTGGTCAGAAACCTTTGTTTGGACAAATGGGAGGGCTCGGAACAGAAGGAGCAATATTTGAATTTTGGAAAGCAAATTTGGCTGAAATAGATTGCGGGCACCATGTTGCATTTACATGTCCGCTAAGGTACCTAAACAGCAGAAACCCCTCACAAGTGACACCATTTTGGAAACTAGACCCCTTAAGGCTTCTATCTAGGGGTATAGTGAGCATTTTGGATCCACAAGTACTTCACAGATTTTGATAACGTTACGTTGTCACATTGAAAATTTTCATTTTTTTCTCAAAAATGTTGCTTTAGCATCAATTTTTTCACTTTTTCAAGAGGTAATTCCAAAAATTTGACCCCAACGTTTGTTACCCACTTTTTTATGAGCGCGGTGATACCTCACTTGTGGTCTGAAACCTTTGTTTGGAGAAATGGGAGGGCTTGGAACGGAAGGAGCAATATTTGAATTTTGGAAAGGAAATTTGGCTGAAAAAGATTGCAGGCACCATGTCGCATTTGGAGGACCCCTAAGGTACGTAAACAGCAAAAAAACACCACAAGTGACCCCATATTGGAAACTAGGCCCCTCAAGGAATTTATCTTGATGTTTGGTGAGTACCCTGAACCTCCAGGTGCTTTACAGAAGTTTATAACGTTGAGCCATGAAAATAAAAAAATAAAATTTTACCACAAAATTGTTACTTCAACCAGGTAGCTTTTTTTTTCACAAGGGTAACAGGAAATAAATCACCATGAAATTTATTGCGCAATTTCTCCTGAGTTTGTTGATATCTTGTATGTGGTGGAAATCAACTGTTTGGGCACACTACAGGGCTCAGAAGAGAAGGAGTGCAGTTTGACTGCAAAATTGGCTGGAATCAATAGCGGACGCCATGTTGCATTAGGAGAGCCCCTGAGGTGCCTAAGCAGTGGAGGTCCCCCACAAGTGACCCCATTCTGGAAATAAGACCCCTCAAGGCTTTAATCTAGGTGTATATTGAGCATTTTGAATCCACGAATACTTCACAGAATTTGATAAGCTTAGGTTGCCATATTGAAATTTTCATTTTTTTCACAAAAATGTTGATTTAGCGACACATTTTTCACCTTTTCAAGAGGCAACAACAAAACGTGTACCCCACAGGTTGTTATCTAATTTCTTGTGAGCGCAGGGATACCCCACATGTGGCCAAAAACCTTTGTTTGGATAAATGGGAGGGCTTGGAATGGAAGGAGCACCATTTGAATTTTGGAAAAGTTGAAGTAAATTGCGCGCACCATGTCACATTAGCAGGGCCCCTTGGGTACCTATACATCAGAAACCCCCCACAAGTGACCTCATTTTGGAAACTGGACCCCTCAAGGATTTTATTCAGGAGTATAGTAAGCATTTTGAATCCACAGGTACTTCACAAAAATGTTGCTGTAGCAACAAATTTCTCACTGTTAAGGGGGCTTTACACGCTGCGACATCGCTAATGCGGAGTCGTTAGGGTCACGGAATTGGTGACGCACATCCGGCCGCATTAGCGATGTTGCTGCGTGTGACACCGATGAGCGATTTTGCATCGTTGCAAAAACGTGCAAAATCGCTCATCGGTGACATGGGGGTCCATTCTCGATTATCGTTACTGCAGCAGTAACGATGTAGTTCGTCGCTCCTGCGGCAGCACACATCGCTATGTGTGACGCCGCAGGAACGAGGAACCTCTCCTTACCTGCCTCCCGGCCGCTATGAGGAAGGAAGAAGGTGGGCGGGATGTTCCGGCCACTCATCTCCGCCCCTCCGCTTCTATTGGGCGGCCGCTCAGTGACGTCACTGTGATGCCACACGGACCGCCCCCTTAGAAAGGAGGCGGTTCGCCGGTCACAGCGACGTCGCCGGGCAGGTAAGTATGTGTGATGCGTCTGCGCGATGTTGTGCGGCACGGGCAGCGATTTGCCCGTGTCGCACAACAGATGGGGGCGGGTACCCACACTAGCGATATCGGGACCGATATCGCAGCGTGTAAAGTAGCCTTTAGGCTATGTGGCCATGATCCAGCGACACGGCGTCTAGTACACAGTGTCAGCCTCCTGCAGAAATGTGAGTGTTGTCCACGGGAGAACGCAGCTGCCCATGCCCACGATTTGGGTTCAGGCTGCTGTGGACTTTAGTTTTATTCTACCTGCAAAGAACACTCATCTCCGCAGCATAAATTGACATGCTGAGGCTCGGGAAGCTGCGCCACAGGTCGGTTTATGCTGCGGAGAAAAGAAACACAGTGGGCACGGGATTTCTAAAAATCCTGCCACTGTGCTTCTACTGCACAACGCAGCGTTATGGACGCAGGGAAAACACTCTGCGCCCAAAACGCTGCAAACCCTGATTGTGGGCACACAGCGTAAAATGCTACAGTGGATGAATGGATAGATGTCAAACATATATAACGTCCCACCCCCCTGCATATTCTAAGCTGGCGCCCTTTAGTGCCTTTCATGTGACACTAAAGGATGCCTAGCCTTGTATTTAGCCCAAAAAAAAAAAAAAAAAATTAAAATAAATGACGTGGGGTCCCCCCTATTTTTGATAGCCAGCTAGGGTAAAGCAGACAGCTGTAGCCTGCAAACCACAGCTGACAGCTTCATCTTGTCTGGTGATCAATTTGGAGGGCTCCCCAAGCTGTTTTTTTTTTTTTAATTATTTATAAATAAATAATTAAAAAAAACAAACAAACGTGGGGTCCCCCCAAATTAGATCACCAGCCAAGGTGAAGCTGACAGCTGGGGTCTGGTATTTTCAGGATGGGAAGAGCCATGGTTATTGGACTCTTCCCAGCCTAAAAATAGCAGGCCGCAGCCGCCCCAGAAGTGGCGCATCCATTAGATGCGCCAATTCTGGCGCTTCGCCCCAGCTCATCCCGCGCCCTGGTGCGTTGGCTAACGGGGTAATGAATGGGGTTGATACCAGGTGTGTAATGTCACCTGGCATCAAGCCCAGCAATTAGTTATGTCACGGCGTCTATCAGATACCCGACATAACTAATTGACAGTAATAAGAAAAAAAATTGACAACAAAAAAAAATTTATTTGAAAAAACACTCCCCAAAACATTCCCTGATTGACCAATTTATTGAAAAGAAAAAAAAAAAATCCACTATAATCCATTTGGATGTCCCACGTCGCCTCTGGACCTTCTAGAATATGGGGGACACGTTCAGGGAACGTATCCCCCATTTTCTAGGAGGGCAGACCCTCCATTTGAGGAGAGTGGGTGCAAAAAGCTGCACCCACCCTCCCCGGGTCACAGCTGCACAGTGCTGAGCAGCATCAGCAGCCAGCGTCCTGAACACAGGAAGCTGTCATCTGCTCGGCACATGTGACCGGCGTCTGCAGAGAAGGAGGAGGGGGCCGCGGGGGATCAGCGCTCCGGTATGTATGACACCGGGGGACACCAGGGGGGGGTAGGGGGGGACCCGGCAGGGCCTAGGGAGCAGGTTTCTGTCGTATGTGTTATGGCACATACGACAGAAACCATAGGAACACTGTAAATGCGGCCGGCGCGCTGCTGTGCTCTCCGATGCGCGCGGCCATCTTGGATTTTCGGGAGGGGGTTGGGGGTCGGGGGGGGCACTTTGGGGATACCGAGGGGACCGGAGGGAACCGGGAAAAAGATTTATCTCCCATCTGGCATGTTTGATCATGCCAGATGGGAGATAAATGATTTTTTACCGGCGCGGTCATTTACTATAACTTGATGATCGGTATACGGTGTATACCGGTCATCAGGTGAGCGGGGACCGGAAAAACCGGCCCGAATCATGATCTCCAGGGTCTCAGCTACCCCCGGCAGCTGAGACCCCGGAAATTTTCTGACTCTGGGGGGCGCTAGACCCTTTTTTCCGACCGCCGTTTTAAAACGGCAGAAAGGAATAAGTACCCTTTTTTAGTGCCGTTTTAAAACGTAACGCGGTCGTAATGGGGTTAAATAGTTGCAAGTCAAATTTACGTATGAGATAGCCAACACGGTTGTCTATAAAGTGAAGATAGTCTCACGTTCAAAGCTGGAAACATTGTTACTCTGTTGCTTGTCAGTGTGTGTGTGTGTGTGGGTGTGTCTGTGTGTCTGTGTGTCTGTGTATATATATATATATATATATATATATATATACATATTGTTACGGGGGGCTGTCTGATAATAACCGAAAGGAGTATCAGACAGTCAGGGTCCACCGTGCAAAGACTTTGCTGCAGACTATGGCAGAGTGCAATACCTCTGTTAACTCACAGAAGGATATAATAAGTAAGTAAAGCAATTCCTCCCTTACTTGGAGAGTGTGTGGAATGATCTCTGTTAATAATCACAGAGACAAAGGCAATGTGTGCGAAATGGCACCTACCTAGGTCCGCTCTTCTAGTGGTGCAAAAGAGACGAACAGCAGCGTAAGCCGCACAAAGCTCCTACCTGCGTTCGCTCCACTAGTGTGCGAGGACACGAACCACTAGATATGGCACCTGCCTAGGTCCGCTCTTCTAGTGGTGCAAAAGAGACGAACAGCAGCGTAAGCCGCACAAAGCTCCTACCTGCGTTCGCTCCACTAGTGTGCGAGGACACGAACCACTAAATATGGCACCTGCCTAGGTCCGCTCTTCTAGTGGTGCAAAAGAGACGAACAGCAGCGTAAGCCGCACAAAGCTCCTACCTCTGTTCGCTCCCCTAGTGTGCGAGGATACGAACAACTGCCAGACGCAGTATAAGGAACGTTACCCTAGCGGCAACGTCCACCTACGAGTAGAATCACAAGGCCCAGCCAGACCATGTGCCTCAGGCACCTGCCTATGTCCGCTCCCCTAAGAGGTAAGGATACGGACAGCAGCCGAAGCTGTAAGGTATAAGAACGCTACCCTGCCGGTAGCGCTCACCTAGCATAGACAGAGGAATGCCTAGAGGAACGCGCACAGAGCGTCTACTCATATGCATGAACCAAGAGGACTGAGCACCATGCGGCGTGTGTCAGGGTCTTATATAGACTCTGTGCCTCATCCAAGATGGAGGACACCAGAGCCAATCCGCTGCCAGAACGACAGGAGTGACGTCATGCTGGCCTATCACCGAGCAAGACGTCACAAGCACATGACCAGCGACCAATCGGCATAGAAGGTGTCAGAGACATGTGACCTCGTGTCAGCGATGATGTCACCCGCACATGTGCAATGGCTCCAAGATTGGACTTAGTCTCCGGCGCTCGCACATGTGCAGTAGCAAGAAATCTGGACTTAGTCTCCAGCGCTCGCACATGTGCAGTAGCAAAAAATCTGGACTTAGTCTCCAGCGCTCGCACATGTGCAGTAGCAAGAAATCTGGACATAGTCTCCAGTGCTCGCAGCAACCGTAACACATATATAGAAATGCCACTATTTGTTACAAGAGCTTCACATCTCTTTCTTCATTTTTAAAAAAGGCTCAGTGTGGTAAATAAAAAGAAAAACAACATATCCATGTACGTCTCTTCATTCACTCCTCTGTATTGTTGCTTCCCTACCTCTGTCCTTCATTTCGCATGGGAACAGTGCATTACTGATAATGTGTAACACCATCCTGTTTGTACTATGTCTGACTTTGTTGCCACACTGACTTGCGATGTTAGTGATGAAGGAGGTAGCAATGCCAGCCTTCCCGGGCGTTGCAGGCACTTCCCAACATATTTAATTGTAATTCTGAGCTTGGAGGTGGCACTCAGTCAAGGCAGTGTGTGTTTCTGTTGAACAACCTATAATTGGGCTGGTCAGCAATTGTGATCAGTATTTACTTCTGTGTTCTTTAGGATAGCACCACACCATATTTCAACTACTTTGCTTGTGTAGCGCCCCTGAGGTAACCAGGGCACTACAGGGAACTGCACCCTCTCCCGGGGTGCAGAACCCTCTCCTCCAAGGTTCCTGGGAACCCACTGTCACTACCACCTACACCACAAATCCTAGCTACCACTCCAAACCAGTGACTGCCGGTCAGAAACCAAGTGGTTGTGCTAGCTGTCTATTAGGCGAACCCAGGGGGACTAGGCAGACTGGTGGGTGGGGACAAGTCAGTGTAGTGTAGAGCTCCAAAGGGAGAGGAGCTAGAAGAGTAGAGTAGAGCTTCAAAGAGAGAGGAGCTAGAAGTTGAGTGGGGAGCTCCAAGTGAGAGGATATAAGTAATTGTGGACACAAACTTGTTAGCTGGGTGGACAGCAGTGACCCAGTGGCATAGGCGATGATTATCAGGATCGGGCAAGCTGACCTGAGGTTTTCCAAGGACACTGTCTAGTAGAGGCAGTGGACGCCAAGACGATGCAGTGGACTTGACTGGGGCCGGGCACCTAGACCAGGAACCTTTCTAAATGACCTGGTAATTCACCCGACCAGGGAAGAAGCCTGTATAGACCCCACTGACCAACTAAGAATCCAGGACTACAGCAGACTGCAAGGGGCCAAGGCCTTAGACATAGGACAAAACAGAAGGGTCCAATCTGCCAGTCCTAGAGACAAGAAGTGGACACTATATACCAGTGGAGTGGCCACAAACATTTCATACCACTGGGCCCATTAGCTGCAAACGGAGTGCACGGAAAAGGGCACCTGGATCACCAAGTGACAATGACAGTACCAGGGGCCTGAACCGGCCGTCCCCTGCTACATTCATGAGTAGAGACTTTGTTTACCATCAGCGTGTGTCTCCCTTCTGCAACTCTATCCAGCACCACGATAACCAGCAGTGTGTGTTCCTGTTTTCCTGCATTATCAACCCTATCCAGCACCCCGATAACCAGCAGTGTGTGTCCCTGTTTCCTGCATTGTGCACCTCATCCAACACCAAGAGGTCTCATAGACTGTTCCTGCACTACCCACCTCATCCAACCCGATGAGGGCACCGGAGCCTTCCCTACCTGGGAAGGAACTCACATCTAGCTGCTCCATTCCATTAGGCCCGGTCCCCTTACACAGCAGCGGTGGTATACCCATTACCGCAACCCGCAGGTGGCATCACGAACACTTCTCCCTTGTAAATAACCCCCTTCATCGAGTGGAGTGTCCGCTAAACCCCAGATCCAGGGACCCTCGAGCCATAGTAATCCCGGATCCGAGCAGTTCGCCTGCCTAGGGGCGGCACACTTGGAGCTACCAATTATTGAATTTTTATATATTTACTCTTCTTGTATTTTTATGTATTGCTTCCTAGGTATTAATAACAGGTTGTTATATTGTTACACCTCTGGATATCTTTTTAACGTATTACCTATTTTGATGCTGGATTGTTAATCTTTACACTGCCTTCTGATTCTCCCTCTGGTTTAATCTGTCCTGGTTTCTCCCCAGCTATTGCCTTGACTAGAATGTTGTCTATTGATTCTGGTTTAGTCTGTTTAGTTATTCACCCATCTTTTTTTACCACTCACCTCATGCTCATTCCTACAGCCATCTGATACCCCACTAAACTAACCTAGTAGGTTTTTAGACAAATACACTATTATAGATATCCATAGGGGTCATCAAAATTTAAAAAAAAGCAAGGAAATATACCCAAATAAATTATTTTATTGTTTAATAGAATAAAATCAGATAAAAAAAACAACCACTTGTAAAGGTTTGGTACCGGGATGTGCACAAAAGTCTCAACATGCCTTGATACACAGAATAGGGGGGGGGATATGGAGATATAAATAAATTCCACCCCAAGTTCTTCCCCTAACTGATAATTCCCTCACTAAAAAGGTGACTCACCCTGTTACTACCCTCAGAAAATCCTCCACAGCAAACCTTAATCACAGCCATGCACACCTGGTCAATCTAAGGAGGAAAAAAAGGGAGAAAGGATAGAATATAGATGAGGCCTTTTTAGAGGCTAGACCCACCATGCACACCCCCACTCTTAAAGGTGCTTTACACGCTGCGATATCGCTAGCGATTTATCGTCTGGGTCACGGTGTTTGTGACGCACATCCGGCGTTGTTAGCGACATCGCAGCGTGTGACACGTACGAGCGACCTTCAACAATCGCAAAAGTGTTAACCTTCGTTGGTGTTGGAGAGATCGTCCAAACACCAAATATCATTGGTGAGTAGCGATGTTGTTCGTCGTTCCTGCGGCATCATACATCGCTATGCGTGACACCGCAGGAGCAACGAACATCTCCTTACCTCCGTCCACCGGCAATGAGGAAGGAAGGAGGTGGGTGGCATGTTCCGACCGCTCATCTCCGCCCCTCCTCTGCTATTGGACGACTGCCGTGTGATGTCGCTGTGACGCCGCACGAACCGCCCCCTGAGAAAGGAAGCAGATCGCCAGCCAGAGCGACGTTGCAGGGAAGGTAAGTCCGTGTGACGGGTGTTAGCGATGTTGTGCGCCACGAGCAGCGATCTGCCTGTGACGCACAACCGACGGGGGCGGGTACGCTCGCTAGCGATATCAGTACCGATATCGCAGCATGTAAAGTACCCTATATTAACCTAAACTATTGCAGCAAAAATCTTAGATTAGTTTAGCCAATTCAATCATAACTCACTGCCTCAATAAATACCATCTGATAAATAAAGATTATATTATAGGGATCCATTAAGGTAGTGCTATAGCACACAATGTATGAATATATAAGTCATCACATACACCTATACATATACACAGATGGCTATCCGTATTTTCTCTGATAGACACCATCAGCAGATTATGCCCAAGGAGTCCATCAGGAAAAACACAGGTTGGATGCTGAGATATAAAGATGGAAAAAATTATTTCTCAAATACAATCCATCAACCAAATGACCATACAGAGGTACATCAGATACATATTAGCGTCATAGCAAATCCAAATCCAGCATATACAGTACAGACCAAAAGTTTGAACACACCTTCTCATCTCTAGAACAATTGTTAAGAGGAGACTTTGTGCAGCAGGCCTTCATGGTAAAATAGCTGCTAGGAAACCACTGCTAAGGACAGGCAACAAGCAGAAGAGACTTGTTTGGGCTAAAGAACACAATGAATGGACATTAGACCAGTAGAAATCTGTGCTTTTGTCTGATGAGTCCAAATTTGAGATCTTTGGATCCAACCACCGTGTCTTTGTAGAAAAGGTGAACGGATGGACTCTACATGGCTGGTTCCCACCGTGAAGCATGAAGGAGGAGGTGTAATGGTGTGGGGTGCTTTGCTGGTGACACTGCTGGGGATTTATTCAAAATTGAAGGCATACAGAACCAGCATGCCTACTAGAGTTGAGCGCGGTTCGTGGTTCGAGGTTCTCCAGTTCTAGGCTCGAGTGATTTTGGGGCCTGTTCTAGATCGAACTAGAACTCGAGCTTTTTGCAAAAGCTCGATAGTTCTAGAAACGTTCGAGAACAGTTCTAGCAGCAAAAAGCCAGCTAAATCCTATCTTGGTTTCTGCTGTAATAGTGTAAGTCACTCTGTGAATCACACTATTATGACATTTCAGTGTATAGTGTGCGTGAACAGCGCCTTCAGATCACTGCTGTTTCTATAATGGCGATCGCCATTTTTTTTTTTTTTCCTTGTCTTCCTTCCCTAAGCGTGCGCGTGTAGTGGGGCGGGCCAGCATGTCAGCCAATCCCAGACACACACACAGCTAAGTGGACTTTTAGCCAGAGAAGCAACGGCATGTGTGATAGGATGTCCATGTCACATGTCCCTGCATTATAAAACCGGACATTTTCCTCCAGGACGCCATTATCTCTTCAGCGTCTTTGGTGTCAGACATCACTGTCGCAGCTCCGTCCTCCTGAGTCCTATCGCCGATACAGCTGTATGCGCTCCATACACAGCGCTGGACAGCATAGGGATAGCACTTTCTAGCAGTCCTTTTAAGGGCTCAAACCGGCAGGGTCAGAGTTAAGGTGACAGGTCCTGAAAACAGCGACAGCGTCTGTGTAGCCAAGGTCAGGGATTTCCTCCCTGCATTTCCCTATTAGGAGGGAATAGAAAGGCAGGCTTCCATTCCTCTACCCAGACCCCACAATCCTGGCACTGTACCCTCCTGTCCTCTGCACACTCCAACTCATTATAACTAAGCCATTATACTAGCAAACACTCAGTGTACCTAGTGGCATCCTATCTGTGGCTATTGGACTTTGCTATAGTCCCACTAGTGCAAAGACATTTGCAGAGCGCGTCTGCCTGCATTGCACACTCCAACTCATTATAACTAAGCCATTATACTAGCAAACACTCAGTGTACCTAGCGGCATCCTATACGTGGCTATTGGACTTTGCTATAGTCCCACTAGTGCAAAGACATTTGCAGAGCGCATCTGCCTGCATTGCACACTCCAACTCATTATAACTAAGCCATTATACTAGCAAACACTCAGTGTACCTAGTGGCATCCTATCTGTGGCTATTGGACTTTGCTATAGTCCCACTAGTGCAAAGACATTTGCAGAGCGCGTCTGCCTGCATTGCACACTCCAACTCATTATAACTAAGCCATTATACTAGCAAACACTCAGTGTACCTAGTGGCATCCTATCTGTGGCTATTGGACTTTGCTATAGTCCCACTAGTGCAAAGACATTTGCAGAGCGCGTCTGCCTGCATTGCACACTTCAACTCATTATAACTAAGCCATTATACTAGCAAACACTCAGTGTACCTAGTGGCATCCTATACGTGGCTATTGGACTTTGCTATAGTCCCACTAGTGCAAAGACATTTGCAGAGCACGTCTGCCTGCATTGCACACTCCAACTCATTATAACTAAGCCATTATACTAGCAAACACTCAGTGTACCTAGTGGCATCCTATCTGTGGCTATTGGACTTTGCTATAGTCACACTAGTGCAAAGACATTTGCAGAGCGCGTCTGCCTGCATTGCACACTACAACTCATTATAACTAAGCCATTATACTAGCAAACACTCAGTGTACCTAGTGGCATCCTATCTGTGGCTATTGGACTTTGCTATAGTCCCACTAGTGCAAAGACATTTGCAGAGCGCGTCTGCCTGCATTGCACACTCCAACTCATTATAACTAAGCCATTATACTAGCAAACACTCAGTGTACCTAGTGGCATCCTGTCTGTGGCTATTGGACTTTGCTATAGTCCCACTAGTGCAAAGACATTTGCAGAGCGCGTCTGCCTGCATTGCACACTCCAACTCATTATAACTAAGCCATTATACTAGCAAACACTCAGTGTACCTAGTGGCATCCTATCTGTGGCTATTGGACTTTGCTATAGTCCCACTAGTGCAAAGACATTTGCAGAGCGCGTCTGCCTGCATTGCACACTCCAACTCATTATAACTAAGCCATTATACTAGCAAACACTCAGTGTACCTAGTGGCATCCTATCTGTGGCTATTGGACTTTGCTATAGTCCCACTAGTGCAAAGACATTTGCAGAGCGCGTCTGCCTGCATTGCACACTACAACTCATTATAACTAAGCCATTATACTAGCAAACACTCAGTGTACCTAGTGGCATCCTATACGTGGCTATTGGAGTTTGCTATAGTCCCACTAGTGCAAAGACATTTGCAGAGCACGTCTGCCTGCATTGCACACTCCAACTCATTATAACTAAGCCATTATACTAGCAAACACTCAGTGTACCTAGTGGCATCCTATCTGTGGCTATTGGACTTTGCTATAGTCCCACTAGTGCAAAGACATTTGCAGAGCGCGTCTGCCTGCATTGCACACTCCAACTCATTATAACTAAGCCATTATACTAGCAAACACTCAGTGTACCTAGTGGCATCCTGTCTGTGGCTATTGGACTTTGCTATAGTCCCACTAGTGCAAAGACATTTGCAGAGCGCGTCTGCCTGCATTGCACACTCCAACTCATTATAACTAAGCCATTATACTAGCAAACACTCAGTGTACCTAGTGGCATCCTATACGTGGCTATTGGACTTTGCTATAGTCCCACTAGTGCAAAGACATTTGCAGAGCGCGTCTGCCTGCATTGCACACTCCAACTCATTATAACTAAGCCATTATACTAGCAAACACTCAGTGTACCTAGTGGCATCCTATCTGTGGCTATTGGATTTTGCTATAGTCCCACTAGTGCAAAGACATTTGCAGAGCGCGTCTGCCTGCATTGCACACTCCAACTCATTATAACTAAGCCATTATACTAGCAAACACTCAGTGTACCTAGTGGCATCCTATCTGTGGCTATTGGACTTTGCTATAGTCCCACTAGTGCAAAGACATTTGCAGAGCGCGTCTGCCTGCATTGCACACTACAACTCATTATAACTAAGCCATTATACTAGCAATTTTTGCTGCCAGTTTAAGGGCCGT
Organism: Anomaloglossus baeobatrachus; assembly: GCF_048569485.1. Lineage (NCBI taxonomy): Eukaryota > Metazoa > Chordata > Amphibia > Anura > Aromobatidae > Anomaloglossus > Anomaloglossus baeobatrachus. The sequence goes on from NC_134355.1 coordinate 142,438,783, forward strand.
AGTTCTGCTGTTAATAAAGCTAGACCACCACTGCAATCTACACCACCTCTCAATTTTTACTACCACATTTTCAGTCCACAATCTTGTCGCAATCAACATGAGTGGCAAAATGACAGATGCTGGTGGAAAGGGGAAGAGGCGTGGTGGAAAAGGCAAAAAAGGTTTTGTCCGTGGGGAAGGTGGCAAACCTCATATATCATCTGCTGAAGATAGACCATCCAGCAGCAAAAGTAAGATGTCTACTACTTACCGTGGACAATCCGATGTGCTACCTTTTTTACGGACACGAACAACAGGAACAAAGGTAGATGATAGCCAAAAAAGGAAAATGCTTGAATGGATCTCAAGTGGTCCAACAAGTGCCCTCTCAGCCACTTCAAGTACCGCATCCAAAAAACACCAGTCCTCTGAGTTGTCATCCCAATCAAACTTGCTTTCTCCCAGCTCTGAAGTCTCCATCAGCCCTGCACAGTATGGTGGAACTGAGATGGCTGAGTCTGCAGAGCTGTTCAGTCACACTATATCCTGGGAATCAGAGGTCTGCTCCCAAGCTACAGTGAGTACAGAACAGGAAATGGTCTGCAGTGATGCCCAGAACCTTTGTGACTCTGATTCAGGCCGTGAGGACCAAGTTTCTGAGCATAATGTTGACCCTTTGTCACAAACTGTAACACCTGTGGTTATAAACAATGAGGAACATTCTGATGAAGATGAGACGCAGATACCCGATTGGGATGACAACTTAAATATTCAGTCAGGGCAAGAAGAGGCTCGGTCTGAGGGGGAGGGGAGTGCAAACACAACAATTGATGATGAAGTTCTAGATCCCACCTACTGTCAACCCCCAGTCAGGCACTCGAGGAGGTCAACAGAGGCGGTGGAGGAGGATGCAACCGACGACGAAGTTACCTTGCGCCTTCCTGGACAGAGTCGAAGCACTGGTAGCACGTCTACAACTGCATCCTCAGCCACCACTCTGCCTATGAGCATTATTCGGGGTGGATCAACAGGTCACATGGCCTCTAAGCCTTGCCTAGCCTGGTCCTTTTTTGACATAGAAAAAGATCGCCCAAATTATGTGATCTGTAAAATTTGTCATGGTTCTCTTAGTAGAGGTCAAAACCTCAGCAGTTTGACAACTTCTTCCATGAATCGTCACATGAATAAATATCATATGGCCCGGTGGGAAGCTCACCGTGCTGCAATGCGGCCTAGAGGAGCGAACCATCCACCGCCTGCCCCTTCCAGTGCATCCGCGCGCTCGTCATCTTCTAGGACTGTGGGGACAGCTGTCACACCTGTTTTTCCACCCACAACTTCCACCACTGTAACCGCAACAGGCAGTTTGCTTGGTAGGTCGTCAGTTGTTTTGGAAGGGGAAACAAGTGAGTGTGTACAGCTCTCTCAGACATCGATAGCACCAACTTTGGATGAAGGCAACATCATGTCTCCGCCTGCACTTTCCTCACAAACCTGCATTTTTCCAGGGACACCCTACTCAACACCGTCTACACACAGCAGCCAGATCTCTGTCCCTCAGATGTGGTCAACAAAAAGGCCACTTCCTGCGACCCATGACAAAGCTAAGAGGTTGACTCTATCCCTCTGTAAGCTATTGGCTACCGAAATGCTGCCTTTCCGCCTAGTGGACACACAGGATTTTAGAGACCTTATGTCTGTCGCTGTGCCCCAGTACCAGATGCCTAGTCGCCACTACTTCTCTAAGAAAGGTGTGCCCGCGCTACACCAGCATGTCGCACACAACATCACCGCTTCATTGAGAAACTCTGTGTGTGAACGGGTGCATTTCACCACCGATACTTGGACCAGTAAGCATGGACAGGGACGTTACATGTCGCTGACTGGGCACTGGGTAACTATGGTGATAGATGGTGAAGGGTCTGCTGCACAAGTTTTGCCGTCCCCACGACTTGTGTGTCAATCCTCTGTCTGTCCAAGTTCCGCCACTGCTTCTGCCTCCTCCACCTCATCTGGGTCCTCCACCTCCGCCCCAAGCCTGCCTGGTCAGGCCACCAGCGTTCGCACTGCGCAGAAGGAATCACGCACCCCTCATTACTATGCTGGCAGCAGAGCGCAACGGCATCAGGCGGTCTTTAGCTTGATATGTCTTGGGAATAAGAGTCACACAGCTGAGGAGTTGTGGTCAGCTCTGCGGTCCAAGTTTAATAAATGGTTGTCTCCACTCAACCTGCAGCCTGGTAAGGCCGTGTGCGACAATGCTGCAAACCTGGCTGCGGCCCTTCGCCTGGGGAAGGTGACACACGTACCTTGTATGGCTCACGTGTTGAACCTTGTCGTGCAGCAATTTTTAACACAGTATCCCGGCCTAGATGGCCTTCTGAACAGGGCACGAAAACTGTCTGCTCACTTCCGCCGTTCAAGCGCCGCAGCTAAGCGACTTGCATCGCTCCAGAAGTCTTTCGGCCTGCCGGTTCATCGCCTGAAATGCGATGTGGGGACACGCTGGAATTCAACTCTCCACATGTTACAGCGACTGTGGCAGCACCGCCATGCCCTGGTGCAATACGTCATGACGTATAGCCTGGGCCAACGAGATGCAGAGGTGGGGCAGATCACCCTGATGGAGTGGTCTCAGATCAAGGACCTATGCACCCTTCTGCACAGTTTCGACATGGCCACGAATATGTTTAGCGCTGACAATGCCATTATCAGCATGACAATTCCAGTCATTTACATGCTGGAACACACGCTAAACACTATTCGGAGTCAGGGAGTGGGACAACAGGAAGGGGAGGAACTACAGGAGGATTCATATGCGCAAGAAACAACAACATCACCAAGGTCCAGACGTTCATCATCACCAAGGCGCCAGGCATGGCAGCATGGGGGACAGGGATCAACAAGGGCGCATGGTAGCAGGCGAGATGTTGAGGAAGGTGCAGGAGGACATGAAGAAATGGAGGACGAACTGTCCATGGACATGGAAGACTCAGCAGATGAGGGAGACCTTGGTCAAATTTCAGTTGAAAGAGGTTGGGGGGAGATGTCAGAGGAAGAAAGAACGGTTAGCACCTCTATGCCACAAACACAGCGTGGACTTGGTCCGCATGGCTGCGCAAGACACATGAGTGCCTTCTTGTTGCACTACCTCCAACATGACCCTCGTATTGTCAAAATTAGAAGTGATGATGACTACTGGCTTGCCACACTATTAGATCCCCGGTACAAGTCCAAATTTTGTGACATAATTCCAGCCATAGAAAGGGACGCACGTATGCAAGAGTATCAGCAGAAGCTGTTACTCGATCTTAGATCCGCTTTTCCACCAAACAACCGTGCAGGTGCAGGGAGTGAATCTCCCAGTTGTAACTTGACAAACATGGGACGGTCTCGTCATCTTCAACAGTCTACACGTACCAGTAGGACCGTATCTGGTGCTGGTAACAGCAATTTTATGGAATCTTTTCATAATTTTTTTAGACCCTCCTTTGCAAGGCCACCAGAGACAACAAGTCTGACACATAGTCAACGGCTGGAGAGGATGATACAGGAGTATCTCCAAATGAACATCGATGCCATGACTGTGCAACTGGAGCCTTGCTCCTTTTGGGCTTCAAACCTAGAAAAATGGCCAGAGCTCGCAACTTACGCCTTGGAGATTTTGTCGTGTCCAGCTGCCAGCGTTGTCTCTGAACGTGTCTTCAGTGCTGCTGGGTGTGTGCTGACAGATAAGCGCACGCGTCTGTCCAGTGACAATGTGGACAGACTGACGTTCATCAAAATGAACAAGTCATGGATCCAGAAGGAATTTACTACCCCTGTGTCATCCTGGGGAGAGTAAATGCTTGTGGATTTGGAATGTGCTTGATGCAAATCAAAACAGCCTGTTTGCAACTAGGGCCCAAGTGCTGCCACTGATGGGGTGGGTGTCTGTGTGGCCCAATTTTTGGAAAAAAGGGAGCCTCCGCTTGGAGTAACCCTTGCTTATATTGTTTTTAAAAGAAGCCAAGATGAACAGAGATGGGATCAGGAAAGACTTTGCTACCTACCCTGGTGTCATCCTGGGGACGGTTAATTATAGCGTATTTTTGAATGTGCTTGATGCAAATCAAAACATCCTGTTTGCAACTAGGGCCCAAGTGCTGCCACTGATGGGGTGGGTGTCTGTGTGGCCCAATTTTTGGAAAAAAGGGAGACTCCGCTTGGAGTAACCCTTGCTTACATTGTTTTTAAAAGAAGCCAAGATGAACAAGTCATGGGTCAGCAAAGACTTTAACTACCTACCCCGGTGTCATGCTGGGGACGGTTAATTATGGCGTATTTTTGACTGTGCTTGATGCAAATCAAAACATCCTGTTTGCAACTAGGGCCCAAGTGCTGCCACTGATGGGGTGGGTGTCTGTGTGGCCCAATTTTTGGAAAAAAAGGGAGACTCCGCTTGGAGTAACCCTTGCTTGCTGTGTTTTTAAAAGAAGCCAAGATGAACAGAGCTGGGATCAGGAAAGACTTTGCTACCTACCCTGGTGTCATCCTGGGGACGGTTAATTATGGCGTATTTTTGAATGTGCTTGATGCAAATCAAAACATCCTGTTTGCAACTAGGGCCCAAGTGCTGCCACTGATGGGGTGGGTGTCTGTGTGGCCCAATTTTTGGAAAAAAAGGGAGACTCCGCTTGGAGTAACCCTTGCTTGCTGTGTTTTTAAAAGAAGCCAAGATGAACAGAGCTGGGATCAGGAAAGACTTTGCTACCTACCCTGGTGTCATCCTGGGGACGGTTAATTATGGCGTATTTTTGAATGTGCTTGATGCAAATCAAAACATCCTGTTTGCAACTAGGGCCCAAGTGCTGCCACTGATGGGGTGGGTGTCTGTGTGGCCCAATTTTTGGAAAAAAAGGGAGACTCCGCTTGGAGTAACCCTTGCTTGCTGTGTTTTTAAAAGAAGCCAAGATGAACAGAGCTGGGATCAAGAAAGACTTTGCTACCTACCCTGGTGTCATCCTGGGGACGGTTAATTATGGCGTATTTTTGAATGTCCTTGATGCAAATCAAAACATCCTGTTTGCAACTAGGGCCCAAGTGCTGCCACTGATGGGGTGGGTGTCTGTGTGGCCCAATTTTTGGAAAAAAAGGGAGACTCCGCTTGGAGTAACCCTTGCTTGCTGTGTTTTTAAAAGAAGCCAAGATGAACAGAGCTGGGATCAGGAAAGACTTTGCTACCTACCCTGGTGTCATCCTGGGGACGGTTAATTATAGCGTATTTTTGAATGTGCTTGATGCAAATCAAAACATCCTGTTTGCAACTAGGGCCCAAGTGCTGCCACTGATGGGGTGGGTGTCTGTGTGGCCCAATTTTTGGAAAAAAAGGGAGACTCCGCTTGGAGTAACCCTTGCTTACATTGTTTTTAAAAGAAGCCAAGATGAACAAGTCATGGGTCAGCAAAGACTTTATCTACCTACCCCGGTGTCATGCTGGGGACGGTTAATTATGGCGTATTTTTGACTGTGCTTGATGCAAATCTAGCTGTGAAGTGTACAACTAGGGCACAAGTGCTGCCACTGAATGGGTGGGTGTGTGTGGGGCACAATTTTTGGAAAAAAAGGAGACTCCGCTTGGAGTTACCCCCTGCTTACATTGTTTTTAAAAGAAGCCAAGATGAACAAGTCATGGGTCAGCAAAGACTTTATCTACCTACCCCGGTGTCATGCTGGGGACGGTTAATTATGGCGTATTTTTGACTGTGCTTGATGCAAATCAAAACATCCTGTTTGCAACTAGGGCCCAAGTGCTGCCACTGATGGGGTGGGTGTCTGTGTGGCCCAATTTTTGGAAAAAAAGGGAGACTCCGCTTGGAGTAACCCTTGCTTGCTGTGTTTTTAAAAGAAGCCAAGATGAACAGAGCTGGGATCAGGAAAGACTTTGCTACCTACCCTGGTGTCATCCTGGGGACGGTTAATTATGGCGTATTTTTGAATGTGCTTGATGCAAATCAAAACATCCTGTTTGCAACTAGGGCCCAAGTGCTGCCACTGATGGGGTGGGTGTCTGTGTGGCCCAATTTTTGGAAAAAAGGGAGGCTCCGCTTGGAGTAACCCTTGCTTACATTGTTTTTAAAAGAAGCCAAGATGAACAAGTCATGGGTCAGCAAAGACTTTATCTACCTACCCCGGTGTCATGCTGGTGACGGTTAATTATGGCGTATTTTTGACTGTGCTTGATGCAAATCTAGCTGTGAAGTGTACAACTAGGGCACAAGTGCTGCCACTGAATGGGTGGGTGTGTGTGGGGCACAATTTTTGGAAAAAAAGGAGACTCCGCTTGGAGTAACCCTTGCTTACATTGTTTTTAAAAGAAGCCAAGATGAACAAGTCATGGGTCAGCAAAGACTTTATCTACCTACCCCGGTGTCATGCTGGGGACGGTTAATTATGGCGTATTTTTGACTGTGCTTGATGCAAATCAAAACATCCTGTTTGCAACTAGGGCCCAAGTGCTGCCACTGATGGGGTGGGTGTCTGTGTGGCCCAATTTTTGGAAAAAAAGGGAGACTCCGCTTGGAGTAACCCTTGCTTGCTGTGTTTTTAAAAGAAGCCAAGATGAACAGAGCTGGGATCAGGAAAGACTTTGCTACCTACCCTGGTGTCATCCTGGGGACGGTTAATTATAGCGTATTTCTGAATGTGCTTGATGCAAATCAAAACATCCTGTTTGCAACTAGGGCCCAAGTGCTGCCACTGATGGGGTGGGTGTCTGTGTGGCCCAATTTTTGGAAAAAAAGGGAGACTCCGCTTGGAGTAACCCTTGCTTGCTGTGTTTTTAAAAGAAGCCAAGATGAACAGAGCTGGGATCAGGAAAGACTTTGCTACCTACCCTGGTGTCATCCTGGGGACGGTTAATTATGGCGTATTTTTGAATGTGCTTGATGCAAATCAAAACATCCTGTTTGCAACTAGGGCCCAAGTGCTGCCACTGATGGGGTGGGTGTCTGTGTGGCCCAATTTTTGGAAAAAAAGGGAGACTCCGCTTGGAGTAACCCTTGCTTGCTGTGTTTTTAAAAGAAGCCAAGATGAACAGAGCTGGGATCAGGAAAGACTTTGCTACCTACCCTGGTGTCATCCTGGGGACGGTTAATTATGGCGTATTTTTGAATGTGCTTGATGCAAATCAAAACATCCTGTTTGCAACTAGGGCCCAAGTGCTGCCACTGATGGGGTGGGTGTCTGTGTGGCCCAATTTTTGGAAAAAAGGGAGACTCCGCTTGGAGTAACCCTTGCTTACATTGTTTTTAAAAGAAGCCAAGATGAACAAGTCATGGGTGAGCAAAGACTTTATCTACCTACCCCGGTGTCATGCTGGGGACGGTTAATTATGGCGTATTTTTGACTGTGCTTGATGCAAATCTAGCTGTGAAGTGTACAACTAGGGCACAAGTGCTGCCACTGAATGGGTAAGTGTGTGTGGGGCACAATTTTTGGAAAAAAAGGAGACTCCGCTTGGAGTAACCCTTGCTTACATTGTTTTTAAAAGAAGCCAAGATGAACAAGTCATGGGTCAGCAAAGACTTTATCTACCTACCCCGGTGTCATGCTGGGGACGGTTAATTATGGCGTATTTTTGAATGTGCTTGATGCAAATCAAAACATCCTGTTTGCAACTAGGGCCCAAGTGCTGCCACTGATGGGGTGGGTGTCTGTGTGGTCCAATTTTTGGAAAAAAAGGGAGACTCCGCTTGGAGTAACCCTTGCTTGCTGTGTTTTTAAAAGAAGCCAAGATGAACAGAGCTCGGATCAGGAAAGACTTTGCTACCTACCCTGGTGTCATCCTGGGGACGGTTAATTATGGCGTATTTTTGAATGTGCTTGATGCAAATCAAAACATCCTGTTTGCAACTAGGGCCCAAGTGCTGCCACTGATGGGGTGGGTGTCTGTGTGGCCCAATTTTTGGAAAAAAAGGGAGACTCCGCTTGGAGTAACCCTTGCTTGCTGTGTTTTTAAAAGAAGCCAAGATGAACAGAGCTCGGATCAGGAAAGACTTTGCTACCTACCCTGGTGTCATCCTGGGGACGGTTAATTATGGCGTATTTTTGAATGTGCTTGATGCAAATCAAAACATCCTGTTTGTAACTAGGGCCCAAGTGCTGCCACTGATGGGGTGGGTGTCTGTGTGGCCCAATTTTTGGAAAAAAAGGGAGACTCCGCTTGGAGTAACCCTTGCTTGCTGTGTTTTTAAAAGAAGCCAAGATGAACAGAGCTCGGATCAGGAAAGACTTTGCTACCTACCCTGGTGTCATCCTGGGGACGGTTAATTATGGCGTATTTTTGAATGTGCTTGATGCAAATCAAAACATCCTGTTTGCAACTAGGGCCCAAGTGCTGCCACTGATGGGGTGGGTGTCTGTGTGGCCCAATTTTTGGAAAAAAAGGGAGACTCCGCTTGGAGTAACCCTTGCTTGCTGTGTTTTTAAAAGAAGCCAAGATGAACAGAGCTCGGATCAGGAAAGACTTTGCTACCTACCCTGGTGTCATCCTGGGGACGGTTAATTATGGCGTATTTTTGAATGTGCTTGATGCAAATCAAAACATCCTGTTTGCAACTAGGGCCCAAGTGCTGCCACTGATGGGGTGGGTGTCTGTGTGGCCCAATTTTTGGAAAAAAGGGAGACTCCGCTTGGAGTCACCTTGCGGTGTTTTACATGACTTTAGAAGGGCGTGCCATGCCTATATCTGTGTCTCCTCCTCTTTTTCTTTGTCCAGCTCTTTTGTTTTTGCATAAGTATATGTCCTTGTCACTTTCCCATGTGTTTGTGTTGTGTTGTGAGTTGTTTGTCACCTTTTGGACACCTTTGAGGGTGTTTTCTAGGTGTTTTTCTCTGTTTGTGATTGCCTGCCATAGTTTCCTATGCAGTTCGAGTTCGGTTCGTCGAACGTTCGACGAGCCGAACTCGAACGGGACCTCCGTTCGGCGAACCGACCTCGAGCCGAACCGGGACCGGTTCGCTCATCTCTAATGCCTACCACAGCATCTTGCAGCGGCGTGCTATTCCATCCGTTTTGCGTTTAGTTGGACCATAATTTCTTTTTCAACAGGACAATGACCCCAAATACACCTTCAGGCTGTGTAAGGGCTATTTGACTAAGAAGGAGACTGATGAGGTGCTACGCCAGATGACCTGGTCTCCACAGTCACCAGACCTGAACCCAATCAAGATGGTTTGGGGTGAGCTGGACCGCAGAGTGAAGGCAAAAGAGCCAACAAGTGCTAAGCATCTCTGGGAACTCATTCAAGACTGTTGGAAAACCATTTCCGGTGACTACCTCTTGAAGCTCATCAAGAGAATGCCAAGAGTGTGCAAAGTAGTAATGAAAGCAAAAGGTGGCTGCTTTGAAGAACCTAGATTATAAGACACAGTTTCAGTTGTTTCACACTGTTTTAAGTATTTCATTCCACACATTTTAATTTATAGTTTTGATGCCTTCAATGTGAATCTACAATTTTTAGAGTCATGAGAATAAAGAAAACTCTTTGAATGAGGAGGTGTGTCCAAACTTTTGGTCTGTACTGTATGTTTTCTTGTGTTAATAACAGACAGGCTTTCCAGAAAGTATTTTATGTTAATGAATTAGTATGCGGTTTGTAGTGCTAGAAGGATCCTCCGCCATAGCCATGGCTAGTACTTGTTAGTCCATGCTGCAAAATTTACTGTGATACAGGCTGGTCACCAGATAGAGATAATGTATAGTAAGAATATCAATTCTTCCACTTCATATAATCCTGAGATTTATCCACCTCGATGCGTTTCCCCCACTCTCAGTAAAGGGGTTCATCAGGAGGTTTTTTATCATCCTATACATCCGTGGGACAATCCAGCATATACCAGATGAGTATGGGGAAAAGAGATAGAAAAAAATAGGTCCCACGATTGCCTATACAAACAATTCATGTTTCCAAAACAGGTGCCAAACAATCAAAAATTGCACCTAATCCACACACAGCATTTAGACACCAATAAAATACACCCTTGTGGTATAAGATACAAAGCCAGAGGGTAACTCACCAGAATATAGATGAAAAGTCCCCCACAAGCCGACAAAGATACAGAGCTTCCCTGCTTCCTCTTGAGGCCCCTCGGCACAGTCCCCCCATCTCCATTACTGCACAGGCCAGCTGGCCCTCACAATGCAGAAGGAGAGGTATCATGACCTTGTAACTGGTTTGTATGCTTGCCGACATATTTTTAAATGATAAAAACCACCCTGCATCCGGTATCATTACGACCGCCCATCTGCTCTCTGCGCATGTGTCATTTTACATACTTTTAGTAAACCACGCTATTCACAAAAGAAGATACACAATCCAGACATCTAGATCTCAAACAGGAACATGGAAAAAGTTCTCAGCTCTCTGTTGCCCCCAGAGGAGGTCCACAGTAATTTCAGTGTTGATTACACTCATCAACACAAACAGCTAGAGCCACAGATGGCCATAATGCAGGGCAGAAATCATTTCAGTAAAGTGAACATTACCGAAATCCACAACTGTTGTTAAAAGACAGACCCCACACAGACGAGGATTCTCATACCTTATAGGCAGGCCAATGGCAGTATTGATGGAGGGGCAGGGGATAGTTACTCCATTTTAAATACCATCACAATGAAAAACCTACAGGTTCTAAATAGAGATGAGCGAACCGGTCGCGGTTCGGCTCGAGCTCGGTTCGCCGAACCGAGGTCTGGTTCGCGTTCGGTTCGGATGAACCGCTTGAACCCATAGGAAACAATGGGAGGCAATCACAAACACATTAAAATACCTAGAAAACACCCTCAAAGGTGTCCAAAAGGTGACAAACAACTCACAACACAACACAAACATATGGGAAAGTGACAAGGACATATACTCATGCGAAAACAAAAGAGCTGGACAAGGAAAAAAAAGGAGGAGATACAGATATATGAGTATATGCAAGGGAACATCGATGCCATTACTGTGCAACTTGAGCCCTGCTCATTTTAGGCTTCCAATCTGGATAAATTGCCTGAGCTTACCACGTACACCTTGGGGATCTTGTCGTGTCCCGCAGCCAGCGTTCTCTCGGAATGTGTCCTCAGTGCTGCTGGGGGTGTGCTGACAGATAAGCACATGCGTCTGTCCACTGATACTAATGTTCATCAAGATTAGGAAGTCATGGCTCTCAGTGGACTTTTCTTCCCCTGGCTCAGCCAGGGGAGGTGAAAGGCACGCGTATTTTTGAGAGTGCTTCATGTAAAGCATCTTTTTCATTTTGAAAATGGGGGTCAACTGATGATCAAGTGGGGTGTGTGTGGCCCAATTAGTGGAAACGAGGGAGACTGTGGTTGGAGTCTCCTCGCTTTTGAAAAAAGAACCAAGATGAACAAGTCATGGCTCTCAGAGGACTTTTCTTCCCCTGTGTCATCCAGGGGAGGCGAAAGGCACGTGTATTTTTGAGAGTGCTTCATGCAAAGCATCTTTTTTATCTTGAAAATGGGGGTCAACTGATGCCAGTCAAGTGGGATGTGTGTGGCCCAATTAGTGGAAACGAGGGAGACTGTGGTTGGAGTCCCCTCGGTGTTTTTACATGATTTTCGAAGTGCATGACATGCCTAAGAGGTTTAGTTTCAGCATCTCAAACTTGTTGGCTTCAGAAAGGCTGCCTTTACACTCTTTTGTCACCGAGGATTTTCGAGACCTTATGCCCATTGCAGTGCCCCAAGAGCTGATGGCCATTCACCACTTCTTCTCCAAGAAAGGGGTGCCCGCGCTACCACAGCAGGTCGCACACAACATCACCGCTTCCTTGAGAAACTCTGTGTGACAGGGTGCATTTCACCACATATAATTGGAACAGTAAGCATGGACAGGGGCGTTACATGTCGCTGACTGGGCACTGGCTAACTATGGTGAGAGATGGAGAAGGGTCTGCTGTACAAGTCTTTCCGTCCCCACAAGTTGTGTGTCAATCCTTCCTTTGTATGTACGAGTTCATCCACTGCTTCTGCCTCATCAACCTCGTGTTGTTCCAGCACCTCTGCCCAAACCCTGTGTGGTCAGGCCACCTTTCCTTGTAATTGCGCCCAAGGAATCCCACACACCTCCTTACTATGCTGGCAGCAGAGCTCAAGGCCATCAGGCGGTCAAATGTTTACTTTGAAATGTAGGGGAAATGTGAGACACCGCTGAGGAGTTGTGGACGGTTAGCTCTGTAGAGTGAGAACGAGTTTCATCAATGGTTGTCTCCACTCAACCAGCAGCCAGGGAATGCCAGGTGCGATAATGATGCTAAACAGTCTGCGGCCCTTCTTCAGGGCAATGTGACACACGTGCCTTGTATGGCTCACGTGTTGAACCTGGTTGTCCAGCAATTTTTAAACCACTATCCCGGCCTCCATGGCCTTCTGCAGAGGGCACAGTGTAACGCCTGCCTGGGTCGACACACTCAGACGGGCTGTAAAGGATAGGCTAGAGGGAAGCCACTCACCAAGCTGGACCCCCAGAATCCTGAAACCCTTTAACCCCTATACAGTGATTTTGAATGACACAAGGCCCAAGTTGATCAATACCTGTGGAAGGCTGCAGTTCCAGAGAATAGTAGTCATGCAGGGTCAAAACATTAATTGAGGAAGAGGAACAGAATGGGAGGGACAGGACTTAATCAGAAAACAAGCAGAGGTGAAATGCGAATCGGCCAATGAGGTACATAAACAGCAAGCAGGAAAAGTAGTCATGTAACAAGCACACAAACTCATAAAACTGAACTGGGGATAACAGTAACCAGAGGTTCATAGCTATGTCTGGCAGTGGTCTTCAGACAGGAGGGGCCTAAAAAAGGGTGCTGTGTCTTCCCATTGGTTGTAGCTGAATGATGGTACTTCATCTGTGAGATACCCACCACCTGCATTCAGCCATTGTTCTGCATATGTCAAGGTAACGCGGCCCAGTGGGTGAGGATAACCTGCGTCCACCTGCGCCGCTGGCGTCAACTCCTCTCCCATCATCAGCACTATGCACGAAAGGAACACGTTGTCACCTTGCGACAGGAGTACAAATTGACGTAGCGGACAACGGTGGTGACTTAACAGCCGTGTGCGCAAACATGGCAGCGTGCCTTCATCAGGCTAATGTGACACACGTGACTTGTATGGTTCACGTGTTTAATTTGATTCTATCCTATCCACCTCTATCCTGATGAAGATTTTAATATACCGTTTTCGAAACGTACGTCGCTTTCCCTGAGGTTGTTCCTGTGACCAGGCTGGGCCATACCACCCCACCACCAATTGGTAGATATACCAGAGACATTATGGCACTTGTTGCGATTTGATGGGGCTTTTGAGGGGTTAATATTTCTGACAGGCTGACATTGCTCAAATCCATTTAATACATGCACCGGAATGGGTGCATTACTATATAATTATTGTCTGAAACTTAGCCCTGATATGGCATGGCCTAGGGTCCTGTAAATATTTGGATTTTATGTGATTTTAATGATTAATCACCTGCTGTACCTAACAAAATTTGTCTATTTTTGCACTTAAAAACTCTTGGTCCTCTTGCTTATGTACCATGCTATTGAGTTTGTGCCAATTGTGGGGATTTTTACCCCATTATCCCCACACACAATTACGTTGTGCTCTTTGGAGTGTTTTTCTAATACACATTGTTCTGCATCTGTCAAGGTAATGCAGCCCAGTGGGTGAGCATAACCTGCGTCCACCTGCGCCACTGGCGTCGACTCCTCTCCCATCATCAGCACTATGCACGAAAGGAACACGTTGTCACCTTGCGACAGGAGTACAAATTGACGTAGCGGACTCCGGTGGTGACTTAACAGCCGTGTGTGGCAATGATGCAAACATGTCAGCGTGCCTTCGTCAGGGCAATGTGACACACGTGACTTGTAAGGCTCACGTGTTTAATCTGATTCTCCATCAATTTTTAAAACAACATCCCGGCTTACATGGCCTTGTGCAGCGGGCACACTCGCTATGTGCTCACTTCCATCGTTCCCACCCAGCAGCTCAACAACTTTCATCGCTCCTGAAGTCTTAAGGTCTGGCGGTTAAACGCCTGAAATGCGTAGGTCCGACACCCAGGAATTTGAATCTGCACATGTTGCAGCATCTGTGGCAGCACCGCAGAGCCCTGCTGAAATACATTATGATGTATACCCTGGGCTAACTTGATCCAGAGGTGGTGCAGATCACACTGCTGGAGTGGTGTCAGATCAAGGACCTATGCACCGTTCTACACAGTTTACAAATGTCGACGCAGATGTTTAACACTGGCGATGCCATTCTCAGCGTGACAATTTTGATCAATGGAGCACACTGTAAGCATTATTCGGAGTCAGGTGTTGGTCCAAGAGGAAGGGGAAGAAGTACTGGAGGAGTCATATGCGGAAGGGATAACAAGATCTACAAGGTCCAAACGGTCAGCGGCACCTTGGCGGCAGTCATGGTACGGTGGGGGAGAGGGATTATCAAAGGCGCATAGTATCAGCAAAACTGTTGAGGAAGGTGCAGGTGCCCAGGAAGAAATGGAGGACGAACTGGCGATGGGCATGGAAGACTTAGCAGATGAGTGAGAGCTTGCTCACATTTCGGTTGTGCGAGGTTGGGGGGAGAGGGCAGAGGAAGGAGGCACGATTCTCACCTCTCCACCACCAACACACCAAGGACTTGGTCCTCCTGGATGCTCAAGACACATGAGCGCCTTCTTGCTGCACTACCTACAACATGACCCTCGGATTGTACGAATTCCAAGTCATGCTGACTACTGGGTTGCCACACTGTTAGATCCCCGGTAGAACACATCATTTTGCAAAATAACTCCTGCCATAGAAAGGGACGCACGTTTGCAGGAAGGTGTTACGCAATCTTACATCTGCTTTTCCACTAAACACCAGTGGTGCACAGATCCCAACGCTTTGTCATGGATAGGAGGAAATGGTCTTTTACTTGTCCACATCTGAGGGACCGAGGGCTGGCTGCTGTGCTGAGCCGGCATTGAGTACGGTGTCCCTGCAGAGTTGCACTTTTGGTCATATACAAACTGAGTTGAAAAAGGAGAGATGCTGGTGGAAAGGGGAACAGGTGTGTTGGAAAGGGTAAAAAAGTTTGTGTCCGTGGGTTTGGTTGTTAAGCAACATTAACATTTGCTGAAGAAACAACATCTGTTATGGTGGGACTGGCAGATTTGAATAAGGTGGTATATACTATGTTACCGCTATATAAAAAATTAAGAAGAAAAGAAAAAGAAAGGTAGATATCCCAATCGCCATTCGGTGTCCACCATGCTCACAGATGGAAAAGGAGAGGTTGGCAACTGGAAGGTTAGGTGGAGGATACAGAGCAGGTTGACTCTGAAACAAATAGTAGCCTGAACCGAGTTAGACGCCACTCGGATCTGGAGACTGGGAGCTCTGTTAGCATCACAGGGTCCACACGACCACCCAGCCCCGGAACTCCCTGTTAACAACACAGGGGCCATTGGGTACGCTGTCTGTGTGCGTAGGGGACACACCTGTGGACAGCAGATGCATCAGCAGCAGCAGGCCTGTTTATGCCACTGGGCTGCACTAGCAGGACTGGTAAGACAGGAGCTGTTCTTAAAGGTTCTGCGTTACCAACTGTGGTGGCGGCCTGCATCGATAACCTATCCCTTCCTACCTCTGGGCTAAAGCCGCAATGTGTTCAACACATGGAGGTGTGCTGTTTCGTAGCATAATAGAAGACTGGGCACCTTCTTGTTGACTCTAGCCCCTTTTATAACCTGGGTCCGCCCCAAACCAGGGTGGACCACAATGCACCTCCTGGAGACAAAAGCAGAGTGACATGTCATGAGTGGCATAACTAGCGTCCTATTTGGAACCGCCACTTGAATGATGACCTCATGGCTGCCACGACCAAAACACCTCAACAGTCATCGTCTGACCAACACCAATGAGGTGACAAGTCATAGGGGCGGGCCTCTGCAAGCCTGTTGGGAGTGGCCTGGCCAAATTGTCAGGACACCTGATGCCCTGTGGTCTATATGGGCCCCCCCCATCAGGGGCAGGGCCAAAGAGTTCATTACCGGACCTAGCCTCTGATGCAGTAAGTGCCTGAGCATGCTCAGTAGGATGAAATACAGTTTCTGAAAAAAAAACTATCCACTTCAGCATGCTGTCTAGGCACAATACAGGACTTAGACCCGGCACGGAGTGCAAGTACCTGTGCAAAGAGGCTTTTCTCAGTAAGTGTGAAGCCCCACAGGTGTTGTGTTGGCGCATTACCTTCAGGGACTCCACGTCGAGGAAGAGTCTGGTCACACTTAGGTTGCTTATTTATATGTATTTTCGTGATGCCACTCTCGGTATTGCAGTCAGTGGGGACCACCACTGTAGTGTAAGGGGACACCTGGGGCTGATGTTGGGTGCAGTTAGTTTTAGTGGCCTCCCGAGAGTGAGTCAAGCCCCAGGGCCCTGTGTAAGTGTGTTGAGCCGCAGGTCGCAGAATGACTCAGGCACAGTCCAAACGAGCATGCGCTGTAGCCCAAAATGAAGACTTTGCCTCAGGAATAATACAGTCAGGCTAAGCATACTCAGTAGGCGAAACACTGGAATTAGGCTGCGGCTGGGGTAAATTGGCACACGCATGCACACTGGCCGCCTCTCCACACTTACACGTGGTTGAGAAAGCAGCCAGCTGGACAACCTGAGGCACAGCCCTAAATGGCAGCTGATGCCTGGGCTTAACTGGAACCGCAGCAGGTTGCTTGCATTTATGGCGGC
This sequence comes from Anomaloglossus baeobatrachus, assembly GCF_048569485.1. Taxonomy (NCBI): domain Eukaryota; kingdom Metazoa; phylum Chordata; class Amphibia; order Anura; family Aromobatidae; genus Anomaloglossus; species Anomaloglossus baeobatrachus. Next base: position 142,455,553 of record NC_134355.1, read on the forward strand.
ACCAATTCGTAACAACAAATAACAGCTAAAATAACTGGTGTACTTCTTCCCGTAGATAATCTGATATGATCTTTTTTTCACGGACACGACCATCGTTAACAAAAGTAGAGGAGGCACCCAAACAGCAGCTGCTTCAATGGATGTGAAGTGTGCAATAAAGTGGGCTCTCCTCCACCACAAGTTCAATATCACAAAAACTACATTCCACAGTGGTGTAAACCCCATCGCACTTGCTTCATAACTGCTCTCACGTTTCTACCAGCACTGCTGAATAAGGGGTAACAGAGATGGTTGAGTCTGCAGAGCCGTTCAGTCACACTGTAGCCTGGGAATCAGAGGTCTGCTCTAAAGCTCCAGTGAGTACAGACAAAGAAGTTCTTATTATTAGTATTATTATTAATATTTATTTATAGAGCACCATTGATTCCATGGTGCTGTACATGACAAGGGGGTTACATACAGAATACATATACAAGTAACAATAGACAGACTGGTACAGAGGCAGAGGACTCAGCCATTGCGGGATTACATTGTAAAGTATTTTGTGGAGTAGACAGTAGGTTGGGTGTAGGTTGGGCAGAAGCTCCGCACCGTGGTGTCATTTAATGGTTAAAGTAATTTATGAACAGATGAGTTTTCATGTTCCGTTTGAAGCTTGCGGGTGTAGCAGATAATCTGACGTGTTGAGGCAGCGAGTTACAGGAGACAGGGGAAATGATCTGCACAGATGGCCAGACAGTTTGTGAGTTGGATCCAGGCCCCGATGAAGAAGGTGCTGATCATAATGTACACCCTCATTTCCAAACCGTACATCATCCTGGTAGAGACAATGGGTAACATAATGACGAGACTCAGATACCTGATTGTAACGTCAACTTTGCTATTCGGTCAGGGCAGAAAGAGGTTGTCACGGAGGACTCAGGACGAGGGGAATGAAAACACACAGGGTGATGATGAGGTTGGAGACACCACTTACTGTCAAATCAAAGTGAGCCAATCCATGACGTCAGCAGTGGAGGTGGAGGAGGATGCTACTGACGGCGAATTTACATTGTGTCTTCATGGACAAAGACAAACTACTGGAAGCAAGTCAACAACTGAATCCTCGGCCACAACTCTCCCTATGAGCATAAGTCATGTTGGCTATGCAGTTCACATGGGCTGTAAGCCTTGACTAGCCTGGGAAATTTTTTGACATAGCAAAGGATCACACAATTCATGTAATCTGTAACAATCTCTAAGTAGAAGTTAAAAAAATTCAAGTTTGAGTACTACCATTATGAAGTGTCACATGGATATGAATTGATAGTGTGAGGATGTATTGCTCAGCTTTAGCCACTGTCAATGCAACATGCTTATTTGCCGTTCATTGCATGCATTGTTGCAGACCACACACAAGGGGCTGCTGTTTTTTTGGAGCTGCTTTTGTTTGCTTGTTCACTATAGCAATAGCAAAACGGTATTCGGGTGTGGACTTGGAGATGCTGTCTATGAACAGAATGAAAAATAAAGATGTGTGTTACAGCAAGGAGCAACCGCGGAAACACTTCGTTCAATTGTGAGGGGAGTCATTTTGGAGTTTGGTGAAGAGTACCATAATGCCAGTGAGCAGCATCCTGTGCCACAGACCAACATTCTTCCTGTGCTGTCTATACTGTTAACCATGATAGTAGCGTAAAGTCTGTATATATGGCAAATGGACATCACAGTACCCGGGTATGGTAGGCTGTGCCCAGACAGTAATGTGTGCACGCAACACTTTGTTTTATTATGAAAACACATATCTGTTCTGGGTAGGACGACTATATAGATAATCACACTTGCTGCCTCTGCACTGTCAAATTGCCACGTACAGTATAAATCATAGAAGGACTGCGACACATGTTTGCATTGAATGTTGCTTTTCAAGATTTACATGACTGTGTTGCAGAGCTGTGTGGTTTGCATTCACACTGTTATCATCTGCCTTATCTGTGAGGCTTCAGCTAACAAGGGTATTCAGGGTGGGTGATGTGTTTTGTCTATGTTTAGGTAGATAACTGGGAAGCTCTTGTGATGCACCACTAGTAAGTTGTCTTCGCACACACACTCACACAGACACACATAAACACACAAACACACAATTACTGCTGCTACGCAGAGGGCTTAGCAAGCAGTAGGCAACTGAATAGATTGTTCTATTATTTTAATTTTATGCATGGTTCTTATTGTTTGTTTTGGGAAAGTGAAACAATCATTTATGAACCTAACTGCATACAGTGCTTTTCATGTTGCGTGGTTTTGCTGCATACTGTCGATCCCACCAAATACAAGACTTAAAATGAAGCATAAGTCGCAATGGGAATTTCACTGTGCTACAATGCGGCCTAGTGGGGCTGTGCAACCACCGCCTGCCCCATCACGTGCATCTGCGTGCTCTTCATCCTCTGTGACTGTGGGGACAGCAGTCACATATGCTTTTTCACACTGAACTTCCACCCCGTTACCCGTAAGCGTGAGTGTGATTGGCAGGTCGTCACTTGTTTTGTAAGTGCAAACAGATGGTATTGGTGAGCTGTCAGACATCAAGAGAACCACCATTGGATGACGGAAACATTATATCCACGCCTGCACCTTTGTCAAAGATTGGCTGGACTACCTGCAGTTAATTATTGCGTTCCACAAATGGAAAGGAGTGTCCATGTGTTGCACCTTGCTTGGCAGCAAAGGAACAATAACTTAGTATTCCAAACAATTTTATGATGGCAGAAAAAGAGTCAGCTCTTTGGGCAAATTAAATAGCGTGGCAAAAGTGGGCAGGTAGGTACAGTGGCCGTGTTTTGTGGGTACCAGGACAGTAAAGGAAGCCTCACTTTCCATCCCTCCTAATGATGAAATGCAGCAAGGAATTCCATGAGTTTGCTATAAAAAATAGTGTAGCAAAATGAGCAGGAGGGTGTAATGCAGAGGTGCTAGAAATAGCTTGGCACCAGTGGGGCACAAATGGAGTACAACAGCCAATTTTTGTATTCCACTAAATTGCACCATTTTTTCCTATTATTATAGCTTATTAAAAACAGAGCAGGAGGGTGTAATGTAGAGGTGCTGGAAATAGCTTGGCACTATTGGGGCAGAAATGAAGTACAACAGCCACTTTTTATAATCCACTAAGTTGCAGCATTTTTTGCTATTATTATAGCTTGCTAAAAACTGAGCAGGAGGGTGTAATGCAGAGGCGATAGAAATAGCTTGGCACCAGTGGGACACAAATGGAGTACAACAGCCACTTTTTGTATGCCACTAACTTGCAGCATTATTTGCTATTATTATAGCTTATTAAAAACAGAGCAGGAGGGTGTAATGCAGAGGTGCTGGAAATAGCTTGGCACCAGTGGGGCACACATGGAGTACAACAGACACTTTTTGGATGCCACTAACTTGCAGCATTTTTTGCTATTATTATAGCTTATTAAAAACAGAGCAGGAGGGTGTAATGCAGAGGTGCTGGAAATAGCTTGGCAACAGTGGGGCAGAAATGGAGTACAACAGCCACTTTTTGTATGCCACTAAGTTGCAGCATTTTTTGCTATTATTATAGCTTATTAAAAACAGAGCAGGAGGGTGTAATGCAGAGGTGCTGGAAATACCTTGGCACCAGTGGGGCAGAAATGGAGTACAACAACCACTTTTTGTATGCCACTAAGTTGCAGCATTTTTTGCTATTATTATAGCTTATTAAAAACAGAGCAGGAGGGTGTAATGCAGAGGTGCTGGAAATAGCTTGGCACCAGTGGGGCACAAATGGAGTACAACAGCCACTTTTTGTATGCCACTAAGTTGCAGCATTTTTTGCTATTATTATAGCTTATTAAAAATAGAGCAGGAGGGTGTAATGCAGAGGTGCTGGAAATAGCTTAGCACCAGTGGGGTAGAAATTGAGTACAACAGCCACTTTTTGGATGCCACTAAGTTTCCTCAGTGTTTGCTATTATAATGGCTTAGTAACAATGAGCTTGAGTGTGCAATGCAGAAGTGCTGCAAATAGCTTTACACCAGTGGGACACTAATGAATTCCAACAGCCACTTTTAGGATGCCACTAACTGGCAGCACTCTGCAATTAAAATGGCTTCGATAAAAAGGGCAGGAGGGTACAGTGGTTGGGTTGTGGGTCAGTGTAGAGGAAAGGAAGCCTCACTTTCTATCCCTCTTAATGGTGAAATGCAGCAAGGAAGTCCCTGAGCTTAGCTACACAGACGCTGTTATCTGTAGCTGTTAAAAACTCTTTCCACGGACCTGACTGTCACCTATGGCTCTGAGCCTGCTGTAATTAGCCCTTACAAGGGCTGAAAGAAACTTCTATCCCTATTCTGTATAGCGCTGTGTCTAAAGCGTACACAACAGGATCGGCGACAGGAGCTGCGCCAGCGGTGACTGTCACCCAGAAGCAGAAGGCAGATAATGGCGTCCAGACGGGCAGATACCCATTTTTATAATGCAGGGACATGTGACATGGACAGCCTATGACACATGCCCTTGCTTGTCTGGCAAAAAGTCCACTTAGCTGTGTGTGCGTCTGAGATTGGCTGACATGCTGGCCCGCCCCACTACACGTGCGCTTAGGGAAGGAAGAAAAGAAAAAAAAAAATGGTGATCGCCATTATCCCAGCAGCAGTGATCTGAACGCGCAGTCCCCGCACACTATACGCTTAAATTTCATAACAGTGTGAGTCACAGAGTGACTTACACTATTACAGCGAAAAGCCAGCTACTAATTAGCTTGGCTTTTTGCTGCTAGAAGCGTTCTCGAACGTAACTCGAGCTATCGAGCTTTAGCAAAAAGCTCGAGTTCTAGTTCTATCTCGAACACCCCCCAAAATCACTCGAACCGCGAACTGGAGAACCACGAACCGCGCTCAACTCTAGTTCTAAACCCTAAAAAAAAGGGGGAATACAAAAACCTATGTACATAAAAAGTTAACCCCTTTATTTTTCCCAAAACAAATATATCAGACAAAATATATGTTTTTCAAGATATGACCCTCAATACAAAAATAGGTCACCTAAAAAGCATGAACCATCTAATAGGGTTTATGCAGGCTAGGAAAAATATATACAAGACGGCTAAATGCACCTCTGACAGTGAAGCAGAAGGAAATACCCCCCACCCAGGATAGGTCCCTATAGCAACCCCAAAACATTTTATTAGTCCAAAAAGCATCCAAAGGATAATGCCTCATTTAGGCCTTTAGGGCTTACAGAGTCTATACGACAGATCAATTCGGCCTCTTTACGAAGGATTCTCTTATCCCAATCGCCACCCCTATCATTTGGTTTTACAACCTCCAGTACATAGAATGAGACCGCACTTTCCCTACCTTCATGCACCTCCCTTACGTGACGGGAGAGAGACGTGTCTCTCCCATGACATATATCTCCCAAATGGTCGCCAATACGTCGTCTGAGTTCTCGTCGGGTTTTCCTGACGTAATTAAGGGGGGACGTACATGTGGCCAAGTATACCACACCTCTGGTAACACAGTTTGCAAATTCCCTCACAAAAAATTCCTTTCCGGAAGAAGCACTAACACAAGACCTAGATTGGGTTACCCAACCACAAAAGGAACACCTCTCACACTTATAGGTCCCGCATATTCTTCTATTTAGCCAAGATCCATCCTTTGTTGGTTTCTTGTAATGGCTATGCACCTAATGATCCAAGATGGATCTGCCTTTTATAAAGGTAATCCTAGGGTTTGGTGGAATAAATTTAGCCAAAGTTTTATCTGCCCTAAGTATACCCCAGAACCTTTATAGGACGCCAAGGATTTGGTCAGTTTGTTCATTATAGGTTCCTATGATTCTCATTTCTCCAGAGACATCCTCTCTATGCCTGGGAACAAGCAACGTATTTCTCTCACTTTGTAGAGCATTATGAAATGCCCCCTGGAGTGTGCCATCAGAATATCCTCTTTCCCTAAATCTTTGTCGTAATTGTGATGCTTCTACCCGGAAGGAATGAATATCTGAGCAATTTCGTCTCATTCTCAAATATTGCCCCTTCGAAATACCTCTCCGAAGGGGCAATGGGTGATGACTCTCCCACCGAATTAGACTGTTTGCCGCCGTGGTTTTTTTTATAAACTAATGGTGCCCCCCTCCCCAATGCATATCTCTAGTCCAGAAATGGGATACTACGCTGATCAATCTCTGATGTGAATTTCAGGTTAAAGTCGTTAATACTTAACTCATCCATCATTTTGCCAAACTCCTCCTTGGTACCCGTCCAAATAACTAGGATATCATCGATATACCTATACCATGCTCCTATTTTATCCTGCCACCACTTCCTTTCATCCAAGAAGACAACGGTTTCCTCCCACCAATTCTCTTCCTGGGCTGGTGGGAGGAAACCGGGTTCGACGAGGCCCATCACAGTGAGTGACCAGTACCACCCGGTCGAGTGGCACAAAGAGTGAGTAAAGACATCTGGAACCGCAGCATCTGACTCTGACTTTTATTACTGGCACCAGCACCCCGCACCTCAGCGCCAAAGGCCTTCACCATCACTACTCCCCTCATTATCCCTCCCAGGGCCCGCTCAACCAGTGGGAGCAATACCATCTTTGGCCGCTATTACCATCTGCCCCAGAAGACAGCGACAGCAGCGGCGGCTAATCTCTGGCCACATGCCACAGGTAGTGTCATGACTATCTTCCTACCACAATCCCCATCATCCTCCCTCCTTATTGGTGTACACCTCGGGGCACGAAGCCGGGCAGGCCACAGCAACATCCCAGACCATCACTCCGGCCTGGTGATGAGTAACTCAGGTACAAGGCGCCGTGCCTGATGCCCCCTGCCCCCTGGGTGCTACAATGTATTCAGCCAATTACGCACCAAAGGTGTAGAAAACTAAAATAAAACAAAATTAAAACAAATGGCTTTATGGTCATTAATTATAATTTTCCTCACATTAGTCTAATATAACAAAAAGAATCAGGATTTTTTTGTTTCATTACCAGACAGACTATGAGGAAGGTCACCTTTGTGTTACATCACAGAGATATTTTGTCAAAAATAAGATATAATATCTCCTCTATGTTATACATATATATTGGGAGATAGAGGTTCAATATCATTCACCACTACACTACACACTACAGTCTAGAAAGACTCTGAGGCATAATAAACATAATAAGTAGAACAAAAAAATAACTAATACTCATGGCTCACCTCTGCTGTTCATGTTTCTCTGTACTCTCTATCCTTCTCAATGCCCCCTCCCCTACCTATGGCTATCAACACCTTGCAATGACAGTGACTTTTGCTGCCCCACTAAAGTTTAGTATTTTGCAAAATTCACACAGTGCGAATTCTCCCCCAAAAATTTTTAGAGAATACGTATTTTTGTAAATTGAATTCTACTCGAATATGTGATGCTAAACACTACAAGCAGTTTGAATAGAAGGGTAGTCAGACAAGCCGGGATAATAAGTCAGGAGGTAACGTATAAGGTTCAGGGAGCAGACAGAGACATGATCAAGAATAGGTCTGAGGTCCCAAGCTGGGAGGTAACATATAAGGTTCAGAGAGCAGACAGAAATATATTCAGGAAGAGGTCATAGGTGAGAAGCCAGGAGGTAATATATAATGTTCAGGGAGCAGACAGAGATGTAGTCAGCAAGAGGTCCAAGGTCAGAAGCCAAGAACGGATCACTTACACTAGACAGGCGCCAAGAGCACATTGAGCAAACAGAAAGTACGACTGGCGAAGTTCAGACAGAGAAAGCCCACTAAAGAAAAGCGCAATCACAAGGAACGAGGCGCATCTGTGAAGGCACCTCTCAAAATCAGCGTGGACCCTAGTGCTGAAAGACAACCTGTCAGCAAGTGCACAAGACAAGTAGCATAGCATTTTCAAATGCAAAATGCTCTGAACAGCAGAGCCATGACAAAAGCATCCCAAATGCAAAATGCTCCGCACAGTGCCCTGATCGAATGCTTTTGTCTAACTCTAACCAGTAAAATGAAGAAATGTGACGCCCCTGGACTAGTCCAGGGTGTCACAGGGAACTGCACTACTCTCTATCATTGGTGAAGGGCCCACCCTCCTTGGTTCCGGGGTCTGCAACAGTGATTCTGTACCAACAGCACAAATCCTTGTCACCCAAACACTACACTTGTCAGGCACACCGAGGGCATGGTTCCAGCTGGGAAAGGAACTGCCCACCTATGAGTCAGACAGGCTGGTGGGAGGAGTTAGTTTGTCAGTTGGTAGTAATGGTCAAAGAGAGAGGACCAAGGGAGTAGGAGCTCCCTGAGGAGAGTCTGGCTGGGTCGCAGACAGTGGTCTGAGCCTGAGGAGACAGAGACCCAGTTGCAGGGAACTGGAGGACAGGGCTGGACGGGTCAAGAGGACCGTCAGCCATCGGATCCACAGTAACCGGTCTGGGGGCTGAGCACACAGCGGGGGAAAGGCCCCTAAGTCGGGAGGTAGCTAACCTGGCAATTAGCCTGCAGCGGGTAGTAGCTTCACATGTTATCTTCAATGGCTCAGAGATTAGCGGCGTCAGCACAACGGAGGGATAGGACTTCTCACACACAGCAGTCCACAGCAATCCTACGGGTCAGCTGCTAAGAGCAGGACCCCAGTAAAAAAGAGTGACGGGACCAGGAGGTTTCAAGCCAATGGGGCCAGGGACACATAGAGTACACAGAGTATGGAGGAAGGCTCCAGTCCACCACAGAAACACTAAAATGGACCAACAGACGTGCTGTCACTGAGGGCAACGGTACCCAGACACTTGGTTTACCTCTGCGTCATCACACCTGAGTGAGTACCCTGGCTCCCCAGCACCCTGCCGGTCCTATATCAATATAGACTGTTCGTACCTTTTCTCTACCCTGAGTCCCTGGGCCTCTCTACCTGCGGAGGGAACCTCCATAACGGCTGCCCCACACCATCTGCCCCGGCATTCCCATACGGCAGCGGTTGCGTCACGAACATTCTCCACTGTAAATAATCCCCCTTTTTATCGAAGTGTCTGTGGAGCAGTCCGACTGCTGCTAGGGCGTTACAGATACATATAAAATTCTTTCCAGAATAACAAAAAAATACAAAACATGAAACAAAATTACATTTTTTTTTGTGCGGTATCTGTTAAAGTCAAGCTGTAGCCTCTGTGGATTATGTAAATATTAAGGAATATTTTCTTCATTTATATATTAACTTTTAAAAAATATAAGGTGATCCAGAAATGCCACTGCTAAAATGCAGAAATTGACAAATTTCTGGAAAAGGCATGTGATTGGCTAATAAATAATATTTTTAGATTGTATAGGTCAAATAAAAAAAATGAAGTATTTCCTCCTTTCAGCTATCAATCTCATGAAACAAACGAGTTTGAGAAATACAGTACCAATCTTCATTTTGCCTTTTGCTTGTAAAAGTTTGTGAAACGTATTTATTTTTAAAGGTGTCATAACTAAGGAAAAGTGGAGGCAGGTCCACGACAATATCAGCTCAAGATTGGATATCAAATATAGAGCACGTTTTTATGGCCTAATGTACACGCTTTCTTCATTTAATAAAATATCCAGTAAGTTCTCTAAGTCTCTACTACCTATTATAAGCTTTTGGTGCCACCTACAGGATCCAGTTTAATTGGGAAATGAACGTATTTAAGATTGTCAATCGAAAGTTGCAAACTTAATAAAAGAAGATATTATTACTGAATTCCATAGTATATCTTATATAGCATCTTCAGCCCATAAAACCTGATTTATATAGTTTCCATTTTTTTCTTTACAAATTTGTAGATGTTATTAATTGTTTTCTTTACATACTGATATAAATGGATGAGAGTGGGACCCACTGGAATCAGTTTTTGTCATAATAATATATTTGCTTTTTTGATTTTCCAATATAAAAAAATATAATTTAGGTTCTCGTATCATTAATATTTTCCACCTACTTAAAGTAAAATAATTGCATTTTTTTTAATTTATTGGCCATAAAAATGTACTATGATGTATATAAATTCTCATTTAACCACTAGAGAGGTGTTAGGGATCGTTTACTTGGACCAACCAGGGACATAAAACTTTTACTGATCTGCGGTCATCTAATAAATAGTGTTGAGCGAGTATGCTTGTCACTACTCGGTGCCCGCACGAGTATCACTGTACTCTGGCTACTCGGCGGGGACCGAGTAATCTCGCGATACTCGTGCTGTACTCGTGGTCTTCATCCCTGCATGTTGGCGCTCTTTTGAGAGCCAGCCCTCATGCAGGGATTGGCTGGCAGACCACTGCAATGCCACAGCCCTGTTAGTTGTGGAATTGCAGTGATTGGCCGGCCTGCACAGCGTGACCGAGCCTTTATACCGGCGGGCGCACTGTGCTCTGCACACAGCCATCCAGACAGTCAGTGCAGGGAGAATGTTGCTGCTTCAGGGAAAGGTTTGCGGTCCTTTATAGTTATTTCCGTAGCAGGGCTCCAAACAGTGTGACCAGAAGTCCTTCTCAGGACTACTGTAGTTGTATACAGGCAGGCAGGGTATAGCCAGGTCGGAGTACAGGAGAAGAGTCCTTCTCAGGACTATTGTTGCTGTATACAGGCAGGGCAGGCAGGGTATAGCCAGGTTGGAATACAGGCTAGTGACCAGAAGAGTCCTTCTCAGGACTATTGTAGCTGTATACAGGCAGGCAGGGTATATAGCCATTCCTAGTGGTGACCATATACCAGGCTTCATCATATCTGGGGCTGGTGTACACAGTCTAAAACAGTCCTGATAGTGTCAGACTTCTCAGTAATTGTCGCTCCTAAAAACCTGTTAGGTTCTTAGTGCGTCCGTGCTTGCATTTAAAAAACGCACGTGTGTGCCTGTCGGTGGCAGCGTACAGGTGCACATTTTGCACAAACTAGTATATAACGCACAAGTCTAGTGAATAATACATGTCAGTCAGCAGTGTCTGATAGTGTCAAACTTCTCAGTAATTGTCGCTCCTAAAAACCTGTTAGGTTCTTATTGCGTCCGTGCTTGCATTTAAAAAACGCACGTGTGTGCCTGTCGGTGGCAGCGTACAGGTGCACGTTTTGCACAAACTAGTATATAACGCACAAGTCTAGTGAATAATACACATCAGTCAGCAGTGTCTGATAGTGTCAGACTTCTCAGTAATTGTCGATCCTAAAAACCTGTTAGGTTCTTAGTGCGTCAGTGCTTGCATTTAAAAACCGCACGTGTGTGCCTGTCGGTGGCAGCGTACAGGTGCACGTTTTGCACAAACTAGTATATAATGCACAAGTCTAGTGAATAATACACGTCAGTCAGCAGTGTCTGATACTGTCAAACTTCTCAGTAATTGTTGCTCCTAAAAACCTGTTAGGTTCTTAGTGCGTCCGTGCTTGCATTTAAAAACCGCATGTGTGTGCCTGTCGGTGGCAGCGTACAGGTGCACTTGTGTGCGTTTTGCACAAACTTGGATATAACGCACAAGTCTAGTGAATACACGTCAGCACAGCATTGCAAAATGCGCAAGGGCGTTGGCAAGGAACAAGGAAGTGGACGTGATGGTGGTGCAGGCAGAGGCCGAGGTCGTGGGCAAGCTCTAATTTCGCCACAACAAAGGGCCACATCTACTCACTCGCACGTCCTGTCCCAAATTCTTGGGGACCGCAGCAGTACACCGCTCTTGAACCAAGACCAGTGTCAACAGGTTGTTAGTTGGATAGCGGATAATGCTTCCAGTCAGATTGGCACCACCACAAACACTCTGTCTTCCACACGGTCAAGTGTCAGTAGCCGTGATACTGCACCGCACATTTCAGAACCTGATCCTCCTTCCTACCACAAGGCTGAGTACACGTCCTCGGACATTACTGATCCCACACTTGGACACTCGGAAGAGCTGTTCACGTTTCCATTCGCACATTCTGGCCTCTCGCCAGCTCCTGTTGAAGTGGGTCATGAGGAGATCGTATGTACAGATGGCCAAATATTTGAGCAGCCACGTTCTCACAAAGTTGGCAACGTGTCTCAACAAGGGGTGGACGATGATGAGACTTAATTGTCAGGAAGTCAGGAGGAGGAGCAGGGTGCGGAAGAGGAAGACGACGTGGTGGATGATCCAGTAACTGACCCAACCTGGCAGGAGGATATGCAGAGCGAGGACAGCAGTGCACAGGGGGAGGGAGGCGTAGCATCCCAACAGGCAGTAAGAAGCAGGGTGGTGGCTCCAGGCAGAAGTCAGGCAACCGTTCCCCGGAACAACAACATGACACAAGGTGCCTGTACAAATGTTAGGTCTTCCCGAGTCTGGCAGTTTTTTAAGTTGGCTGCAGATGATTCTAAAAAGGCCATTTGCAACACCTGCCGTGCCAGAATCAGCAGGGGTACCAAAACTGGCAGCCTGACCACCACCAGCATGATCAGGCACATGTCAGCCAAGCACCCGACTTTGTGGGAAGTACAACAGAGTCGAGGAGCAGTGCTTGCTGATGTCACTGCTACGTCTTCGCTTGTTGTGCATGCGAGCCAATCCCCTGTCCATGCTGCCTGCGAACAAGCCTCCTCCGGCCCTGCACCTGCAGTTGCCTACGCAGAAATAACACCATCATCAAGCACGTCCTTGTCCCAGCGCAGCGTTCAGTTATCCATTCAGCAAACCTTTGAACGCAGGCGCAAATACACTGCCAACGCCCCACATGCCACAGTTCTAAATGCTAACATTTCGCGACTGCTTGCACTGGAAATGTTGCCTTTTAGGCTGGTGGAGACAGAAGCATTCCGCGACCTGATGGCGGCAGCTGTCCCACGTTACTCGGTCCCCAGCCGCCACTATTTTTCCCGGTGTGCCGTCCCCGCATTGCATAACCACGTGTCACAAAACATCACACGTGCCCTGAACAACGCTGTTTCACCCAAAGTCCACCTAACCACAGACACGTGGACAAGTGCTTGTGGGCAAGGCAGCTACATCTCGTTGACGGCACACTGGGTTAATATTGTGGAAGCTGGGACCCAGTCTGAGCGAGGGACGGAACACGTCCTTCCCACACCAAGGTTTGCAGGCCCTACCTCAGTCAGGGTTTCACCCACACTCTACAGCTCCGGAATGTCATGCTCTTCAGCCTCCTCCTCCTCCTCCTGCGCATCCTCATCCACTTTACCCTCTACACCAGTCCCAAGCTGGAAGCACTGCAGCACTGCCTCGGCGAAGCGGCAACAGGCTGTGCTGAAGCTAATCTGCATAGGTGACAAACCCCACAATGCAGAAGAGGTGTGGACAGCTCTGAAACAGCAGGCAGATCACTGGCTCACACCTCTGAACCTAAAGCCAGGAAAGGTCGTGTGTGACAATGGCCGGAACCTGGTGGCGGCTTTGAGGCGAGGCCAGCTGACACATGTTCCATGCGTGGACCATGTGCTCAACCTCGTGGTTCAGCGGTTTCTAAAGTCATACCCAGAGCTGTCTGATCTGCTGGTAAAAGTTCGCCGCCTGTCTGCACATTTTCGAAAGTCACCTACTGCTTCAGTCGGCCTTGCCGGCTTTCAGCGCCGTTTGCATCTTCCGGCTCACAGACTGGTGTGTGATGTCCCCACGCGTTGGAATTCAACTCTGCACATGTTGGTCAGGATATGTGAGCAGAAGAGGGCAGTTGTTGAGTACCTGAATCACCTAAGCCGTAGGGAAATGGGTCAAACTCCACACATAACACCTGAGGAGTGGAGATGGATGTCCGACCTATGTACCATCCTCCAAAACTTTGAGGACTCCACCAAGATGGTGAGTGGTGATGACGCCATTATTAGCATCACCATACCGCTTCTCTGCCTTCTAAAATGGTCTCTGCTCAAAAACAAACATGATGCATTGCAGGCGGAGCGCGATGAGTTGGAGCAAGAAACAGTAGTGGGTGTGGGTGATAACACACAGCCGAGCCTCGTTGCATCACAACGTGCAGTGGAGGACTATGACGAGGAGGAGGATGAAGACATGGAGCAACTCTCCGGCCAAATTGAGGATATGACATGCACACCAGTCATATCCTCGGTTCAGCGTGGCTGGCCAGAGGACAGGGTAGATGAGGAGGAGGAGGAGGAGGAGGGCAGCATGTTCAGTCATCGTGTTGGTCAGGATACTGAAGTACTGGCTGTTAAGAGTCTGGCGCACATGGCTGACTTTATGGTAAGCTGCCTGTCTCGTGACCCTCGCGTTAAGAACATCTTGGCCGACAATCATTACTGGTTGGTAACACTGTTAGACCCACGCTACAAGGAGAACTTTATGTCTCTTATTCCTGAGGCGGAGAGGTCAGCCAAAATGCAGCAGTTCCGGAAGGCCATAGTCACGGAAGTAGGCAAAGCATTCCCCTCACAAAACGCTAGCGGCATAGGTCAGGAATCAGTGGACAACCAAGGCGTACAGCCGAGAGGGGCACAAGTCCAATCCGCCAGAGGTAGGGGAACAGTCTTTAAGATGTGGGACAGTTTTCTCAGCCCCTCACGTACCACAGCCCCTGAGGTGCGGGGTAGTGCCACAAGAAATCCTAAGTATGCTCAGATGCTCAAGGTGTACCTTGCAGATCGAACAACTGTACTCCGACATTCCTCTGTGCCTTACAATTATTGGGTATCCAAGGTGGACACGTGGCATAGCTCTCTACGCCTTGGAAGTCCTGGCCTGCCCTGCCGCTAGCATTTTGTCAGAGCATGTTTTTAGTGCCGCAGGTGGACTCATTACAGATAAACGCACCCGCCTGTCAACTGAAAATGCTGACAGGCTGACTCTGATCAAGATGAACAAGGGTTGGATTGGGCCAGACTTCACCACACCACCAGCAAATGAGAGCGGAATTTAAAGTTTGTAACGGGAGTTTGCCATGTACCTCCACTCACCCATGGGTACACACTTCTGGACTTTGGATAATCGCTGGACTGCTCCTCCTTCTCCTCATGCGCCACCATGATGACCGTTACAATAGTTAGGCCGTTGTTTCAGGTATACCCCCAGTGGTAAATTTTTTCGCCCATTCTTTCAGAATGGACATTACAACGACAGGAGACCCGCTCCTTTGCAATGGGAAAAATGTTTTGAGGCCCTCATGCACATCTCTATCCAGGGACAATGTGGAGCCTCCCAATTTTTGGCTGCCCTGCCTAAGGGCTATACTACAATAGACCCACTTCCTTACAATGGGCACTTCAGGTTTACAGGCCCTCATGCACGTCTCTATCCAGGGACAATGTGGAGCCTCCCAATTTTTGGCTGTCCTGCCAAAGGGCTATACTACAATAGACCCACTTCCTTACAATGGGCACTTCAGGTTTACAGGCCCTCATGCACGTCTCTATCCAGGGACAATGTGGAGCCTCCCAATTTTTGGCTGCCCTGCCTAAGGGCTATACTACAATAGACCCACTTCCTTACAATGGGCACTTCAGGTTTACAGGCCCTCATGCACGTCTCTATCCAGGGACAATGTGGAGCCTCCCAATTTTTGGCTGCCCTGCCTAAGGGCTATACTGCAATAGACCCACTTCCTTACAATGGGCACTTCAGGTTTACAGGCCCTCATGCACGTCTCTATCCAGGGACAATGTGGAGCCTCCCAATTTTTGGCTGCCCTGCCTAAGGGCTATACTACAATAGACCCACTTCCTTACAATGGGCACTTCTGGTTTACAGGCCCTCATGCACGTCTCTATCCAGGGACAATGTGGAGTCTCCCAATTTTTTGCTGTCCTGCCAAAGGGCTATACTACAATAGACCCACTTCCTTACAATGGGCACTTCAGGTTTACAGGCTCTCATGCACGTCTCTATCCAGGGACAATGTGGAGCCTCCCAATTTTTGGCTGCCCTGCCTAAGGGCTATACTACAATAGACCCACTTCCTTACAATGGGCACTTCAGGTTTACAGGCCCTCATGCACGTCTCTATCCAGGGACAATGTGGAGCCTCCCAATTTTTGGCTGCCCTGCCTAAGGGCTATACTACAATAGACCCACTTCCTTACAATGGGCACTTCTGGTTTACAGGCCCTCATGCACGTCTCTATCCAGGGACAATGTGGAGTCTCCCAATTTTTGGCTGCCCTGCCTAAGGGCTATACTACAATAGACCCACTTCCTTACAATGGGCACTTCAGGTTTACAGGCCCTCATGCACGTCTCTATCCAGGGACAATGTGGAGCCTCCCAATTTTTGGCTGCCCTGCCTAAGGGCTATACTACAATAGACCCACTTCCTTCCAATAGGCACTTCCGGTTTACAGGCCCTTATGCACGTTTCTATCCAGGGACAATGTGGAGCCTCCCAATTTTTGGCTGCCCTGCCTAAGGGCTATACTACAATAGACCCACTTCCTTACAATGGGCACTTCTGGTTTACAGGCCATCATGCACGTCTCTATCCAGGGACAATGTGGAGCCTCCCAATTTTTGGCTGTCCTGCCAAAGGGCTATACTACAATAGACCCACTTGCTTACAATGGGCACTTCTAGTTTACAGGCCCTCATGCACGTCTCTATCCAGGGACAATGTGGAGCCTCCCAATTTTTGGCTGTCCTGCCAAAGGGCTATACTACAATAGACCCACTTCCTTACAATGGGCACTTCAGGTTTACAGGCCCTCATTCACGTCTGTATGCAGGGGCATTGGTGAACCTCACAATTTTGGACTGCCCTCGCAAAGGAAAATACTACAAAGACTCACTTCCTCAAAATGGGCACATTAGACTCAAGAGGCCTTCATGTACGTCTCTTCTCAGGGACATCGGAGTGCCACACAATGTTTTCACGTAAAATCTTTCATGTAATCTCCAAAAGTAACATACACCAGCTCTATCTCACTATTGGGTATGTGCCCTTAACATTTCCGCCATGAAAATTCATTTTGGTGTCATTTTGGAAGGTTTTCTGGTGAGTCCGTAAAAATGGCGTAAAACGCGGACAAAATTGTTCACAGCTGTGACTTTTGAGTGATAAATGCTTCAAGGGATCTTCCCCATGCTGTTGCCATGTCATTTGAGCACTCTTCTGAGACTTTTGTGACATTTTTAGGGTTTCTACATGCTGCCGGGGGTCATTTCATAAAAATACTCGGGTCTCCCATAGGATAACATTGGGCTCGGTGCTCGGGCCGAGTACACGAGTATCTTGGGATGCTCGGCCCGAGCCTCGAGCACCCGAGCTTTTTAGTACTCGCTCATCACTACTAATAAACTGTTTCCCATGCAAACCAAAGTAAACGATGAGCTCTGAGTGATCTGTAACACATTGTTGAGTACACAAGTTCTCAGAAGCATAAGTCATGGTTACACAGGACGATGTACATCGGAAAACAATTATCTTTTGCTAGGTATAAAAGATCATTTCACTCAATGAACAATCGTTTTGCTTTTTCTTTGGGTTAATGGCATATTTTTAATATAGAAAGATGATCAACGAGTGGAACAGGCTCCCTCAAGAGGTTGTTTGTTTTCCTTCAATGAAAGTCATCAAAAGAGACTGGACAGAAATCTGAGTGGGACTTTTATGAATGTTAATTGTATTTTAGTACAATGTCCGACTCCTAACTACTGTCCAATTCATACAGATGTAACCATGGCTAAAAGAATACAGATAATACAGCACTGGAATATAATAGCACATAAATGACTAATCTGCACCCAGCCTGAAATCAGTCAATGGCTTTTTCAGGTAAAAAAAAGAGTGGTCTGAAGTACAAAGTAATTTTCATGCTAACTGCCTTTCTACTTAATCATCAGGTGGCAGAGGAAGTGGTCACTGAGGCAACCTCTGCTCCCTCCTTGAAATGAAGCATCATCAGGGGCTCAGGTTCTGGTCACTGCTGTAGCCCCTGCTGCCTCCCTGAAATCATGTGTCATCAGGGGGCAGAGGCTGCAGTCTCTGCCGCATCCTCTGCACCACCCCTGAAATGATGCTTCATCAGGGGGCGTAGGCTGGGGTCACTGCTGCACCCTCTGTAACCTCCCTCATATGAAGTGTCATCAGGAGGCAGAGGCTGTGATCTTTGCTGAACCCTCTGCCCCCTGATGATGCCTCATTTCAGGGAGGGTGCAGTCACTGCAGCAAACTTTGCTCCTTCCCTGAAATGAAGCATCATCAGGGAGCAGATGCTGCGGTTACTGCCGTAGTCCCTGCCACCTCACTGAAATAAAGTGTCATCAGGGGCAGTGCTTGCAGTCACTCCCGTAGCCCCTGGAATGCCTGCTGCACAAAGTCTCCACTTAACAGTTGCAATAGAGATGAAAAGGTGTGTCCAAACTTTTGGTCTGTACTATATATATATATATATATATATATATACATATATATATAACTGTATATATATATATATATATATATATATATATATATATATATATATATATATATATACAGTACTGACCAAACGTTTGGACACACCTTCTCATCTCTAGAGTAAATATTAAGAGGAGACTTTGTGCAGCAGGCCTTCATGGTAAAATAGCTGCTAGGAAACCACTCCTAAGGACAGGCAACAAGCCTGGGTTAAAGAACACAAGGAATGGACATTAGATTAGTGGAAATCTGTGCTTTGGTCTGATGAGTCCAAATTTGAGATCTTTGGATCCAACCACCGTGTCTTTGTAGAAAAGGTGAACGGATGGACTCTACATGCCTGGTTCCCACCGTGAAGCATGGAGGAGGAGCTGTGATGGTGTGGGGGTGCTTTGCTGGTGACACTGTTGGGGATTTATTCAAAATTGAAGGCATACTAAACCAGCATGGCTACCACAGGATCTTGTAGCAGCATGCTATTCCATCCGGTTTGCGTTTAGTTGGACCATCATTTATTTTTCAACAGGACAATGACCCCAAACACACCTCCAGGCTGTGTAAGGGCTATTTGACTAAGAAGGAGAGTGATGGGGTGCTATGCCAGCTGACCAGGCCTCCACAGTCACCAGACCTGAACCCAATCGAGATGGTTTGGGGTGAGCTGGACCACAGAGTGAAGGCAAATGGGTGAACAAGTGCTAAGCATCTCTGGGAACTCCTTCAAGACTGTTGGAAGATCATTTCCGGTGACTACCTCTTGAAGCTCATCAAGCTCATCTTTGCCAAGAGTGTGCAAAGTAGTAATCAAAGCAAAAGGTGGCTATTTTAAAGAACCTAGAATATAAGACATATTTTCAGTTATTTCACAGTTTTTTAAGTATTTCATTGCACATGTTTTAATCCATAGTTTTGATGCCTAAAATGTGAATGTACAATTTTTAGAGTCATGAAAATAAAGAAATCTCTTTGAATGAAAAGGTGTGTCCAAAATTTTGGTCTGTACTCTGTATATAGATATATATATATGTCACGCTCCCCGGGTCCTCGGCTTCCCTTCCCGGGTCCTCTGTTCCGCTCCCCGGGTCCTCAGCCCCGCTCCCCGGCTCACCTGCCACGCTCCCCGCTCTCCAGCCTCCGGTGCCCGTCCTTCCCGGGCCCCCTGGTCTCCGGTCCCGGCGCCCGACGGCTTCCCAGGCCCTGGCCGGCTCCCCTGCGTCCTCCTCTCGGCTTCCTTCCCTGGCTTCTGGCACCCGGGCCGCGCGCATGCGCATTAGGGCGCGCGCGCGGTCACTGACCCTTTCTTAAAGGGCCAGCGTCCATTAACAGGAAATGAGGCTAATCAGGTACAGGGTATAAAGGGGTTTATTGTCCAAGGGGGCGGGGCCTGATCTTCGTGTTTCCTAAGCTAGGAGTCAGGTCTCCTGGTGTCTCTGTGCATATACTCACCTATCTCTCTTGTAGAGCCGTGCCTGCCTCGCCATCCAGTCCTGCCGTATCCTGAACCCCGAACGCTGTCCATCTACCATCCTGACAGTCCGCACCATCCCGGATCCCTGCGGTGACTCGTCATCTCGCTCCAAAGGTTCCGGACCCCGCCTGACATCATCTCGGCTTCCGAACCTGAGCTGCGTCACCCGGACTACCACCCGTGACTCCGTGGTCCCAGGGACTTCTCCGCTATACTCGTGTGCACGGACTGTTCTGCTGTTTATAGTGTTCCAGCTACCGGACTCTTTACTACCATCTAGGAGTTCGGCCCAGTGGATCCACCTCCTGGGTCTGCCCGTCCACCTGGCCGTGACAGTAAGATCAGGCCATGGATCCCGCTGCAGCACTAGCAGCCGTACAGGAGGAACTCCAACGCCAGCGTGAAGTCCAGACCCGCATGCTGCAATTCATGTCTTCTGTGGACGCTCGCCTGAACACGCTACAAGCGGCAGTTACGACTTCAACATCCCGGGCTTCCACTAGTCAATCCACGGATCCAGCTCCTGTGGCGACTTCTTCAGATACCACCAGACTTCGGTTGGCTTCACCACCCCGGTACACCGGAGACCCCAAGACCTGCAGGGGATTCTTAAACCAATGCTCCCTCCATTTCACGCAGCTGCCGCATTTGTTTGCCTCCGACCAAGCCAAGGTCGCCTTCATCATGTCCCATCTAGAGGGTGAGGCACTGGCGTGGATGAACCCCTTGTGGGAGAAGGGGGATCCTGTGACCACGAACATCCAGGACTTCCTGCAGGCATTCCGTGGTACCTTTGATGAGCCCGGACGCGCCTCCGCGTCTGCTTCGTCTCTTCTCCGGTTGCGTCAGGGGACTCTGACAGTGGGTCAATACGCGATCCGGTTTCGCACCCTGGCCTCAGAACTCGGGTGGAACAACGAGGCCCTAACCGCCGCCTTCTGGGAAGGACTCTCAGGGCGAATTAAAGATGAGCTGGCGGGTCGTGACGTACCGACCACCCTGGATGCCCTGATTGCCCTAGCGACTCGAGTGGACATTCGCTTTCAGGAGCGATCCAAGGAAGTGTCCCGTGAGAGACGTCCGGTATGGCATTCCTCTCCTCCGCAGAAACCCTCCGTACTTCAGTCATCGACAGCTGGGGCTCCCGTCCACGAGCCCATGCAGATCGACCGAGTGCGTCAGTCTGAACAACGTCGAGCAGAGCGGCTCGCCAAGGGTCTCTGCTTTTACTGCGGTGAGGGCACACACCTGCTACGCTCCTGTCCAGAGAGGCCGGGAAACTCCAAAGCCTAGGGTTGGTAGGAGAGGCCACCCTAGGTGCTGGGACTCTCTCTGACCCGGTTACATGGACAGTGCAAGTGACAACGGGAGAGACGCGGTTCACGGCTGATGCCTACCTCGATTCCGGGGCAGCAGGCAATTTCATCCAGCAGGCCACGGTGGACAAGTACCGGGTGCCTGTTATTCCACTCGACAAGCCCCTAGTGATTGCCTCGGTGGATGGGAGACCCCTCTCTGACACCATCTCCTGGATCACCAGGCCGGTCGAACTGCGTATCGGTGCCCTTCACACCGAGAACATCGCTTTCTACGTCCTCCCACGCATGACCCACCAGATCCTGCTGGGACTTCCATGGTTGCGGACACACGAACCATCAGTTAGCTGGGGCACTGGCGAAATCACCCGATGGGGCTCTTCGTGTCATGAGAGGTGCCTAAAGTCCATACAACCCATCCGACGACCTCCGGTTCCAGAGAACCTACCGGGGCTGCCCTCGGCCTATTGGTCCTTTGCAGATGTCTTTGATAAAAAGGAATCTGAGGTACTGCCGCCACATCGTCCATACGATTGTGCCATCGACCTGCTCCCAGGAACAACACCACCACGAGGACGGATATATCCTTTATCTCCAGCCGAAACAAGGACCATGTCTGCTTACATCTCAGAGAGCCTGGCAAGGGGGTTCATTCGGAGATCCTCCTCTCCTGCTGGAGCAGGTTTCTTCTTTGTCAAGAAGAAAGAGGGCGACTTACGCCCATGCATAGACTACCGGGGTTTGAATCAAATCACCGTAAAAAACAAGTACCCTCTGCCGCTCATTCCCGAATTGTTTGACCGGCTTAGAGGAGCTCGTGTGTTCACCAAGCTGGATCTTCGGGGTGCTTACAATCTGGTACGCATCCGCTCTGGTGACGAATGGAAAACCGCGTTCAATACGCGCGATGGACATTATGAATACTGCGTGATGCCCTTCGGCCTGTGTAACGCTCCTGCCGTCTTTCAAGAACTGGTGAACGACGTGTTCCGGGACCTTCTCTACATCTGTGTGGTAGTGTATCTAGATGACATCCTTGTCTTCTCTCCGGACCTCCAAACCCACAGAGAAAACGTACAGCTGGTTCTACAAAGACTGAGAGAGAATCGTCTGTACGCAAAGTATGAGAAGTGTGTCTTTGAGCAGTCTTCTCTCCCCTTTCTGGGGTACATCATCTCTGATACTGGACTGCAGATGGATCCCAAGAAGGTCTCCGCCATTCTCAACTGGCCTCCTCCTTCTGGACTGAAGGCAATCCAACGCTTCCTGGGATTCGCCAACTACTACCGCCAGTTTATCCCTCACTTCTCTGCCTTGACTGCTCCTCTCTCCGCTTTGACTAAGAAGGAGGCTAATCCAAAGGACTGGTCACCTGCGGCTGACGCCGCGTTTGGCTCTCTGAAGCGGGCTTTTGCTTCCTCTCCTGTACTCCACCGTCCGGAGATAAACCGCCAGTTCACCTTGGAGGTGGATGCCTCCTCCTCAGGAGCCGGAGCAGTGCTCATGCAAAAGTCCTCCTCCGGGAAGATGGTGACTTGCGGATTCTTCTCCAAGGGCTTCTCAGCGCCTGAACGCAACTACACCATCGGTGACCGAGAGCTCTTGGCAGTCAAACTGGCTTTGGAGGAATGGCGCTACCTCCTGGAAGGTGCAGTGTACCCCGTGATTATTTACACGGACCACAAGAACTTGGAATACCTACGGTCCGCTCAGCGTCTGAACCCACGGCAAGCCAGGTGGTCCCTATTCTTTGCCAGGTTTGATTTCCAGCTTCACTTCCGACCCGCGGACAAGAATGTACGCGCTGATGCCTTGTCCAGGTCTTTCATGCCCATGGAGCAGGAGGAAGAGACTACCCAACCCATCATTTGTCCTAGTAAAATCATTCCGGTGGCCCCTGTCACCCTGGCCCAGATACCGCCCGGGAAGACCTATGTCTCCGAGGTAGACAGGAAAAAAGTGTTACACTGGGGTCATGCCTCGAAAACAGCCGGTCATGCTGGTCAGAAAAAGACATGGGGTGCGATTGTACGTCATTATTGGTGGCCATTCCTTCGCACGGACGTCGCTGCTTTTGTATCCGCCTGTTCCTCTTGTGCCAGGAACAAGACGCCCAAACACCTCCCATATGGCCGTCTTCTGCCTCTGCCGATACCCTCAGTTCCGTGGCAACACATAGCAATGGACTTTATTACGGACTTGCCATTGTCCTCCGGACACACAGTCATATGGGTCGTGGTGGACCGGTTCTCTAAAATGGCCCATTTCGTCCCTATGGCTGGACAGCCCTCTGCTCAGGAACTCGCGGACGCCTATATACAACACATCTTCCGCTTGCATGGCTTTCCATTACACATCGTATCCGACAGAGGAACTCAGTTCACCTCCCGCTTCTGGAGGGCTCTCTGTAAACATCTGGGAGTGACTCTGGACTTTTCATCTGCATACCATCCTCAGTCTAATGGCCAGGTAGAGAGGGTCAATCAAATCTTGACCTCTTTCTTACGTCACTATGTTAACGCCCATCACGACGACTGGTCCGCTCTTCTTCCTTGGGCTGAATTCTCCCACAACCACCACATCAGTGAGTCGTCCTCCAGCTCTCCCTTCCATGTCGTTTACGGACTTCAGCCTTCCATCCCATTGCCTGTATCCCCTTCTTCGGATGTCCCTGCTGCAGATACAGTAGCCCGTGACTTTGCAACCATTTGGGACTCTGTCAAAGCGTCCCTTGGGCGTGCTTCCCTGCGGATGAAAAGACACGCAGACAAGAAACGTCTGGACCCTCCGTGTTTCTCTCCTGGAGATCTCGTCTGGCTTGCTTCCCAGTACGTCCGCCTGAAGATACCATCATACAAGCTGGGTCCTCGAGATGAGCGAACCGGTCCCGGTTCGGCTCGAGGCGGTTCGCCGAACGGGGGGTCTGGCTCGAGTTCGGCTCGTCGAACGTTCGACGAACCGAACTCGAGCCCATAGGAAACAATGGCAGGCAATCACAAACACAGTAAAACACCTAGAAAACACCCTCAAAGGTGTCCAAAAGGTGACAAACAACTCACAACACAACACAAACACATGGGAAAGTGACAAGGACATGTACTCATGCGAAAACAAAACAGCTGGACAAGGAAAAAGAGGAGGACACACAGATATAGGCATGGCACGCCCTTCTAAAGTCATGTAAAACACCGCAAGGTGACTCCAAGCGGAGTCTCCCCTTTTTTCCAAAAATTGGGCCCCACACACACCCACCCATTCAGTGGCAGCAGTTGTGCCCCAGTTGTACACTTCACAGCTAGATTTGCATCAAGCACATTCAAAAATACGCCATTCTTATCCGTCCCCAGGATGACACCGGGGTAGGTAGCAAAGTCTTTCCTGATCCCAGCTCTGTTCATCTTGGCTTCTTTTAAAAACACAGCAAGCAAGGGTTACTCCAAGCGGAGTCTCCCTTTTTTCCAAAAATTGGGCCACACAGACACCCACCACATCAGTGGCAGCACTTGGGCCCTAGTTGCAAACAGGATGTTTTGATTTGCATCAAGCACATTCAAAAATACGCTATTCTTAGCCGTCCCCAGGATGACACTGGGGTAGGTAGCAAAGTCTTTGCTGACCCATGACTTGTTCATCTTGGCTTCTTTTAAAAACAATGTAAGCAAGGGTTACTCCAAGCGGAGTCTCCCCTTTTTTCCAAAAATTGGGCCCCACACACACCCACCCATTCAGTGGCAGCACTTGGGCCCTAGTTGCAAACAGGATGTTTTGATTTGCATCAAGCACATTCAAAAATACGCTATTCTTAGCCGTCCCCAGGATGACACCGGGGTAGGTAGCAAAGTCTTTCCTGATCCCAGCTCTGTTCATCTTGGCTTCTTTTAAAAACACAGCAAGCAAGGGTTACTCCAAGCGGAGTCTCCCTTTTTTCCAAAAATTGGGCCACACAGACACCCACCCCATCAGTGGCAGCACTTGGGCCCTAGTTGCAAACAGGATGTTTTGATTTGCATAAAGCACATTCAAAAATACGCTATTCTTAGCCGTCCCCAGGATGACACTGGGGTAGGTAGCAAAGTCTTTGCTGACCCATGACTTGTTCATCTTGGCTTCTTTTAAAAACAATGTAAGCAAGGGTTACTCCAAGCGGAGTCTCCCCTTTTTTCCAAAAATTGGGCCCCACACACACCCACCCATTCAGTGGCAGCACTTGGGCCCTAGTTGCAAACAGGATGTTTTGATTTGCATCAAGCACATTCAAAAATACGCTATTCTTAGCCGTCCCCAGGATGACACCGGGGTAGGTAGCAAAGTCTTTCCTGATCCCAGCTCTGTTCATCTTGGCTTCTTTTAAAAACACAGCAAGCAAGGGTTACTCCAAGCGGAGTCTCCCTTTTTTCCAAAAATTGGGCCACACAGACACCCACCCCATCAGTGGCAGCACTTCGGCCCTAGTTGCAAACAGGATGTTTTGATTTGCATCAAGCACATTCAAAAATACGCTATTCTTAGCCGTCCCCAGGATGACACCGGGGTAGGTAGCAAAGTCTTTCCTGATCCCAGCTCTGTTCATCTTGGCTTCTTTTAAAAACACAGCAAGCAAGGGTTACTCCAAGCGGAGTCTCCCTTTTTTCCAAAAATTGGGCCACACAGACACCCACCACATCAGTGGCAGCACTTGGGCCCTAGTTGCAAACAGGATGTTTTGATTTGCATCAAGCACATTCCAAATCCACAAGCATTTACTCTCCCCAGGATGACACAGGGGTAGTAAATTCCTTCTGGATCCATGACTTGTTCATTTTGATGAACGTCAGTCTGTCCACATTGTCACTGGACAGACGCGTGCGCTTATCTGTCAGCACACACCCAGCAGCACTGAATACACGTTCAGAGACAACGCTGGCAGCTGGACACGACAAAATCTCCAAGGCGTAACTGGAGAGCTCTGGCCATTTTTCTATGTTTGAAGCCCAAAAGGAGCAAGGCTCCAGTTGCACAGTCATGGCATCGATGTTCATTTGGAGATACTCCTGTATCATCCTCTCCAGCCGTTGAGTATGTGTCAGACTTGTTGTCTCTGGTGGCCTTGCAAAAGAGGGTCTAAAAAAATTATGAAAAGATTCCATAAAATTGCTGTTACCGGCACCAGAAAAGGTCCTACTGGTACGGGTAGACTGTTGAAGATGACGAGACCGTCCCATGTTTGTCAAGTTACAACTGGGAGATTCACTCCCTGCACCTGCACGGTTGTTTGGTGGAAAAGCCGAGCTAAGATCTAGTAACAGCTTCTGCTGATATCCCTGCATACGTGCGTCCCTTTCTATGGCTGGAATTATGTCACAAAATTTGGACTTGTACCGGGGATCTAATAGTGTGGCAATCCAGTAGTCATCATCACTTCTAATTTTGACAATACGACTGTCATGTTGGAGGTAGTGCAACAAAAAGGCACTCATGTGTCTTGCGCAGCCATGCGGACCAAGTCCATGCTGTGTTTGTGGCATAGAGGTGCTACCCGTTCTTTCTTCCTCTGACATCTGACCCCAACCTCTTTCAACTGAAATTTGACCAAGGTCTCCCTCATCCGCTGAGTCTTCCATGTCCATGGACAGTTCGTCCTCCATTTCTTCATGTTCTCCTGCACCTTGCTCAACATTTCGCCTGCTACTATGCGCCCTTGTCGATCCCTGTCCCCCATGGTCCCATGCCTGCTGCGTTGGTGATGATGAACGTCTGGACCTTCGTGATGTTGTTGTCCCTTGCGCATATGAATCCTCCTGTAGTTCCTCCCCTTCATGTTGTCCCACCCCCTGACTCCGAATAGTGTTTAGCGTGTGCTCCAGCATGTAAATGACTGGAATCGTCATGCTGATAATGGCATTGTCAGAGCTAAACATATTCGTCGCCATGTCGAAACTGTGCAGAAGGGTGCATAGGTCCTTGATCTGAGACCACTCCATCAGGGTGATCTGCCCCACCTCTGCATCTCGTTGGCCCAGGCTATACGTCATGACGTATTGCACCAGGGCTCTGCGGTGCTGCCACAGTCGCTGTAACATGTGGAGAGTTGAATTCCAGCGTGTCGCCACATCGCATTTCAGGCGATGAACCGGCAGGCCGAAAGACTTCTGGAGCGATGCAAGTCGCTCTGCTGCGGCGCTTGAACGGCGGAAGTGAGCTGACAGTTTTCGTGCCCTGTTCAGAAGGCCATCTAGGCCGGGATAGTGTGTTAAAAATTGCTGCACGACAAGGTTCAACACGTGAGCCATACAAGGTACGTGTGTCACCTTGCCCAGGCGAAGTGCCGCACCCAGGTTTGCAGCATTGTCGCACACGGCCTTACCAGGCTGCAGTTTGAGTGGAGACAACCATTTATTAAACTCGGACCGCAAAGCTGACCACAACTCCTCAGCTGTGTGACTCTTATTACCAAGACATGTCAAGCTAAAGACCGCCTGATGCCGTTGCGCTCTGCTGCCAGCATAGTAATGAGGGGTGCGTGATTCCTTCTGCGCAGTGAGAACGCTGGTGGCCTGACCAGGCAGGCTTGGGGCGGAGGTGGAGGACCCAGATGAGGTGGAGGATGCAGAAGCAGTGGCGGAACTTGGACAGACAGAGGATTGACACACAAGTCGTGGGGACGGCAAGACTTGTGCAGCAGACCCTTCACCATCTATCACCATAGTTACCCAGTGCCCAGTCAGCGACATGTAACGTCCCTGTCCATGCTTACTGGTCCAAGTATCGGTGGTGAAATGCACCCGTTCACACACAGAGTTTCTCAAGGAAGCGGTGATGTTGTGTGCGACATGCTGGTGTAGCGCGGGCACACCTTTCTTAGAGAAGTAGTGGCGACTAGGCATCTGGTACTGGGGCACAGCGACAGACATAAGGTCTCTAAAATCCTGTGTGTCCACTAGGCGGAAAGGCAGCATTTCGGTAGCCAACAGCTTACAGAGGGATAGAGTCAACCTCTTAGCTTTGTCATGGGTCGGAGGAAGTGGCCTTTTATTTGACCACATCTGAGGGACAGAGATCTGGCTGCTGTGTGTAGACGGTGTTGAGTAGGGTGTCCCTGGAAAAATGCAGGTTTGTGAGGAAAGTGCAGGCGGAGACATGATGTTGCCTTCATCCAACGTTGGTGCTATCGATGTCTGAGAGAGCTGTACACACTCACTTGTTTCCCCTTCCAAACCAACTGACGACCTTACAAGCAAACTGCCTGTTGCGGTTACAGTGGTGGAAGTTTTGCGTGGAAAAACAGGTGTGGCAGCTGTCCCCACAGTCCTAGAAGATGAAGAGCGCGCGGATGCAGTGGAAGGGGCGGGCGGTGGATGGTTCGCTCCACTAGGCCGCATTGCAGCACGGTGAGCTTCCCACCGGGACTTATGATATTTAGTCATGTGACGATTCATGGAAGAAGTTGTCAAACTGCTGAGGTTTTGACCTCTACTAACAGAATCATGACAAATGTTACATATCACATGAGTTGGGCGATCTTTTTCGATGTGAAAAAAGGACCAGGCTAGGCAAGGCTTAGAGGCCATGCGACCTGTTGATCCACCACGAATAATGCTCATAGGCAGAGTGGTGGCTGAGGATGCAGTTGTAGACGTGCTACCAGTTCTCCGACTCTGTCCAGGAAGGCGCAAGGTAACTTCGTCGTCGGTTGCATCCTCCTCCACCGCCTCTGTTGACCTCCTCGAGTGCCTGACTGGGGGTTGACAGTAGGTGGGATCTAGAACGTCATCATCAATTGTTGTGTTTGCACTCCCCTCCCCCTCAGACCGAGCCTCTTCTTGCCCTGAACGAATATTTAAGTTGTCATCCCAATCGGGTATCTGCGTCTCATCTTCATCAGTATGTTCCTCATTGTCTATAACCACAGGTGTTACAGTTTGTGACAAAGGGTCAACATTATGCTCAGAAACTTGGTCCTCACGGCCTGAATCTGAGTCACAAAGGTTCTGGGCATCACTGCAGACCATTTCCTGTTCTGTACTCACTGTAGCTTGGGAGCAGACCTCTGATTCCCAGGCTATAGTGTGACTGAACAGCTCTGCAGACTCAGCCATCTCAGTTCCACCATACTGTGCAGGGCTGATGGAGACTTCAGAGCTGGGAGAAAGCAAGTTTGATTGGGATGACAACTCAGAGGACTGGTGTTTTTTGGATGCGGTACTTGAAGTGGCAGAGAGGGCACTTGTTGGACCACTTGAGATCCATTCAAGCATTTTCCTTTTTTGCCCATCATCTACCTTTGTTCCTGTTGTTCGTGTCCGTAACAAAGGGAGCACATCGGATTGTCCACGGTAAGTAGTAGACATCTTACTTTTGCTGGTAGATGGTCTATCTTCAGCAGATGATAATGGAGCTTTGCCACCTTCCCCACGGACAAAACCTTTTTTGCCTTTTACACCACGCCTCTTCCCCTTTCCACCAGCATCTGTCATTTTGCCACTCATGTTGATTGCGACAAGATTGTGGACTGAAAATGTGGTAGTAAAAATTGAGAGGTGGTGAAGATTGCAGTGGTGGTCTAGCTTTATTAACAGCAGAATAATAAAGAATAAATATCCCTGACAATGCAACTTAGTTATAATTAGTTGGAGTGTGCAACGCAGGCAGACGTGCTGCAAATGTCTTTGCACTAGTGGGACTATAGCAAAGTCCAATAGCCACGTATAGGATGCCACTAGGTACACTGAGTGTTTGCTAGTATAATGGCTTGGTTAGAATGAGTTGTAGTGTGCAACGCAGGCAGACGCGCTCTGCAAATGTCTTTGCACTAGTGGGACTATAGCAAAGTCCAATAGCCACGTATAGGATGCCACTAGGTACACTGAGTGTTTGCTAGTATAATGGCTTGGTTAGAATGAGTTGTAGTGTGCAACGCAGGCAGACGCGCTCTGCAAATGTCTTTGCACTAGTGGGACTATAGCAAAGTCCAATAGCCACGTATAGGATGCCACTAGGTACACTGAGTGTTTGCTAGTATAATGGCTTGTTTAGAATGAGTTGTAGTGTGCAACGCAGGCAGACGCGCTCTGCAAATGTCTTTGCACTAGTGGGACTATAGCAAAGTCCAATAGCCACGTATAGGATGCCACTAGGTACACTGAGTGTTTGCTAGTATAATGGCTTGGTTAGAATGAGTTGTAGTGTGCAATGCAGGCAGATGTGCTCTGCTAATGTCTTTGCACTAGTGGGACTATAGCAAAGTCCAATAGCCACGTATAGGATGCCACTAGGTACACTGAGTGTTTGCTAGTATAATGGCTTGTTTAGAATGAGTTGTAGTGTGCAATGCAGGCAGACGCGCTCTGCAAATGTCTTTGCACTAGTGGGACGATAGCAAAGTCCAATAGCCACGTATAGGATGCCACTAGGTACACTGAGTGTTTGCTAGTATAATGGCTTGGTTAGAATGAGTTGTAGTGTGCAACGCAGGCAGACGCGCTCTGCAAATGTCTTTGCACTAGTGGGACTATAGCAAAGTCCAATAGCCACGTATAGGATGCCACTAGGTACACTGAGTGTTTGCTAGTATAATGGCTTGGTTAGAATGAGTTGTAGTGTGCAACGCAGGCAGACGCGCTCTGCAAATGTCTTTGCACTAGTGGGACTATAGCAAAGTCCAATAGCCACGTATAGGATGCCACTAGGTACACTGAGTGTTTGCTAGTATAATGGCTTGGTTAGAATGAGTTGTAGTGTGCAACGCAGGCAGACGCGCTCTGCAAATGTCTTTGCACTAGTGGGACTATAGCAAAGTCCAATAGCCACGTATAGGATGCCACTAGGTACACTGAGTGTTTGCTAGTATAATGGCTTGGTTAGAATGAGTTGTAGTGTGCAACGCAGGCAGACGCGCTCTGCAAATGTCTTTGCACTAGTGGGACTATAGCAAAGTCCAATAGCCACGTATAGGATGCCACTAGGTACACTGAGTGTTTGCTAGTATAATGGCTTGGTTAGAATGAGTTGTAGTGTGCAACGCAGGCAGACGCGCTCTGCAAATGTCTTTGCACTAGTGGGACTATAGCAAAGTCCAATAGCCACGTATAGGATGCCACTAGGTACACTGAGTGTTTGCTAGTATAATGGCTTGGTTAGAATGAGTTGTAGTGTGCAACGCAGGCAGACGCGCTCTGCAAATGTCTTTGCACTAGTGGGACTATAGCAAAGTCCAATAGCCACGTATAGGATGCCACTAGGTACACTGAGTGTTTGCTAGTATAATGGCTTGGTTAGAATGAGTTGTAGTGTGCAACGCAGGCAGACGCGCTCTGCAAATGTCTTTGCACTAGTGGGACTATAGCAAAGTCCAATAGCCACGTATAGGATGCCACTAGGTACACTGAGTGTTTGCTAGTATAATGGCTTGGTTAGAATGAGTTGTAGTGTGCAATGCAGGCAGATGTGCTCTGCTAATGTCTTTGCACTAGTGGGACTATAGCAAAGTCCAATAGCCACGTATAGGATGCCACTAGGTACACTGAGTGTTTGCTAGTATAATGGCTTGGTTAGAATGAGTTGTAGTGTGCAATGCAGGCAGATGTGCTCTGCTAATGTCTTTGCACTAGTGGGACTATAGCAAAGTCCAATAGCCACGTATAGGATGCCACTAGGTACACTGAGTGTTTGCTAGTATAATGGCTTGTTTAGAATGAGTTGTAGTGTGCAATGCAGGCAGACGCGCTCTGCAAATGTCTTTGCACTAGTGGGACTATAGCAAAGTCCAATAGCCACGTATAGGATGCCACTAGGTACACTGAGTGTTTGCTAGTATAATGGCTTGGTTAGAATGAGTTGTAGTGTGCAATGCAGGCAGATGTGCTCTGCTAATGTCTTTGCACTAGTGGGACTATAGCAAAGTCCAATAGCCACGTATAGGATGCCACTAGGTACACTGAGTGTTTGCTAGTATAATGGCTTGTTTAGAATGAGTTGTAGTGTGCAATGCAGGCAGACGCGCTCTGCAAATGTCTTTGCACTAGTGGGACTATAGCAAAGTCCAATAGCCACGTATAGGATGCCACTAGGTACACTGAGTGTTTGCTAGTATAATGGCTTGGTTAGAATGAGTTGTAGTGTGCAACGCAGGCAGACGCGCTCTGCAAATGTCTTTGCACTAGTGGGACTATAGCAAAGTCCAATAGCCACGTATAGGATGCCACTAGGTACACTGAGTGTTTGCTAGTATAATGGCTTGGTTAGAATGAGTTGTAGTGTGCAACGCAGGCAGACGCGCTCTGCAAATGTCTTTGCACTAGTGGGACTATAGCAAAGTCCAATAGCCACGTATAGGATGCCACTAGGTACACTGAGTGTTTGCTAGTATAATGGCTTGGTTAGAATGAGTTGTAGTGTGCAACGCAGGCAGACGCGCTCTGCAAATGTCTTTGCACTAGTGGGACTATAGCAAAGTCCAATA
The DNA here is from genome assembly GCF_048569485.1 of Anomaloglossus baeobatrachus. Classification (NCBI taxonomy): domain Eukaryota; kingdom Metazoa; phylum Chordata; class Amphibia; order Anura; family Aromobatidae; genus Anomaloglossus; species Anomaloglossus baeobatrachus. The sequence continues at coordinate 142,488,088 of NC_134355.1, forward strand.
GCCACGTATAGGATGCCACTAGGTACACTGAGTGTTTGCTAGTATAATGGCTTGGTTAGAATGAGTTGTAGTGTGCAATGCAGGCAGATGTGCTCTGCTAATGTCTTTGCACTAGTGGGACTATAGCAAAGTCCAATAGCCACGTATAGGATGCCACTAGGTACACTGAGTGTTTGCTAGTATAATGGCTTGGTTAGAATGAGTTGTAGTGTGCAACGCAGGCAGACGCGCTCTGCAAATGTCTTTGCACTAGTGGGACTATAGCAAAGTCCAATAGCCACGTATAGGATGCCACTAGGTACACTGAGTGTTTGCTAGTATAATGGCTTGTTTAGAATGAGTTGTAGTGTGCAATGCAGGCAGACGCGCTCTGCAAATGTCTTTGCACTAGTGGGACTATAGCAAAGTCCAATAGCCACGTATAGGATGCCACTAGGTACACTGAGTGTTTGCTAGTATAATGGCTTGGTTAGAATGAGTTGTAGTGTGCAATGCAGGCAGATGTGCTCTGCTAATGTCTTTGCACTAGTGGGACTATAGCAAAGTCCAATAGCCACGTATAGGATGCCACTAGGTACACTGAGTGTTTGCTAGTATAATGGCTTGGTTAGAATGAGTTGTAGTGTGCAACGCAGGCAGACGCGCTCTGCAAATGTCTTTGCACTAGTGGGACTATAGCAAAGTCCAATAGCCACGTATAGGATGCCACTAGGTACACTGAGTGTTTGCTAGTATAATGGCTTGGTTAGAATGAGTTGTAGTGTGCAACGCAGGCAGACGCGCTCTGCAAATGTCTTTGCACTAGTGGGACTATAGCAAAGTCCAATAGCCACGTATAGGATGCCACTAGGTACACTGAGTGTTTGCTAGTATAATGGCTTGTTTAGAATGAGTTGTAGTGTGCAATGCAGGCAGACGCGCTCTGCAAATGTCTTTGCACTAGTGGGACTATAGCAAAGTCCAATAGCCACGTATAGGATGCCACTAGGTACACTGAGTGTTTGCTAGTATAATGGCTTGGTTAGAATGAGTTGTAGTGTGCAATGCAGGAAGATGTGCTCTGCTAATGTCTTTGCACTAGTGGGACTATAGCAAAGTCCAATAGCCACGTATAGGATGCCACTAGGTACACTGAGTGTTTGCTAGTATAATGGCTTGTTTAGAATGAGTTGTAGTGTGCAACGCAGGCAGACGCGCTCTGCAAATGTCTTTGCACTAGTGGGACTATAGCAAAGTCCAATAGCCACGTATAGGATGCCACTAGGTACACTGAGTGTTTGCTAGTATAATGGCTTGGTTAGAATGAGTTGTAGTGTGCAATGCAGGCAGATGTGCTCTGCTAATGTCTTTGCACTAGTGGGACTATAGCAAAGTCCAATAGCCACGTATAGGATGCCACTAGGTACACTGAGTGTTTGCTAGTATAATGGCTTGTTTAGAATGAGTTGTAGTGTGCAATGCAGGCAGACGCGCTCTGCAAATGTCTTTGCACTAGTGGGACTATAGCAAAGTCCAATAGCCACGTATAGGATGCCACTAGGTACACTGAGTGTTTGCTAGTATAATGGCTTGGTTAGAATGAGTTGTAGTGTGCAACGCAGGCAGACGCGCTCTGCAAATGTCTTTGCACTAGTGGGACTATAGCAAAGTCCAATAGCCACGTATAGGATGCCACTAGGTACACTGAGTGTTTGCTAGTATAATGGCTTGGTTAGAATGAGTTGTAGTGTGCAACGCAGGCAGACGCGCTCTGCAAATGTCTTTGCACTAGTGGGACTATAGCAAAGTCCAATAGCCACGTATAGGATGCCACTAGGTACACTGAGTGTTTGCTAGTATAATGGCTTGGTTAGAATGAGTTGTAGTGTGCAACGCAGGCAGACGCGCTCTGCAAATGTCTTTGCACTAGTGGGACTATAGCAAAGTCCAATAGCCACGTATAGGATGCCACTAGGTACACTGAGTGTTTGCTAGTATAATGGCTTGGTTAGAATGAGTTGTAGTGTGCAACGCAGGCAGACGCGCTCTGCAAATGTCTTTGCACTAGTGGGACTATAGCAAAGTCCAATAGCCACGTATAGGATGCCACTAGGTACACTGAGTGTTTGCTAGTATAATGGCTTGGTTAGAATGAGTTGTAGTGTGCAATGCAGGCAGATGTGCTCTGCTAATGTCTTTGCACTAGTGGGACTATAGCAAAGTCCAATAGCCACGTATAGGATGCCACTAGGTACACTGAGTGTTTGCTAGTATAATGGCTTGGTTAGAATGAGTTGTAGTGTGCAATGCAGGCAGATGTGCTCTGCTAATGTCTTTGCACTAGTGGGACTATAGCAAAGTCCAATAGCCACGTATAGGATGCCACTAGGTACACTGAGTGTTTGCTAGTATAATGGCTTGTTTAGAATGAGTTGTAGTGTGCAATGCAGGCAGACGCGCTCTGCAAATGTCTTTGCACTAGTGGGACTATAGCAAAGTCCAATAGCCACGTATAGGATGCCACTAGGTACACTGAGTGTTTGCTAGTATAATGGCTTGGTTAGAATGAGTTGTAGTGTGCAATGCAGGCAGATGTGCTCTGCTAATGTCTTTGCACTAGTGGGACTATAGCAAAGTCCAATAGCCACGTATAGGATGCCACTAGGTACACTGAGTGTTTGCTAGTATAATGGCTTGTTTAGAATGAGTTGTAGTGTGCAATGCAGGCAGACGCGCTCTGCAAATGTCTTTGCACTAGTGGGACTATAGCAAAGTCCAATAGCCACGTATAGGATGCCACTAGGTACACTGAGTGTTTGCTAGTATAATGGCTTGGTTAGAATGAGTTGTAGTGTGCAACGCAGGCAGACGCGCTCTGCAAATGTCTTTGCACTAGTGGGACTATAGCAAAGTCCAATAGCCACGTATAGGATGCCACTAGGTACACTGAGTGTTTGCTAGTATAATGGCTTGGTTAGAATGAGTTGTAGTGTGCAATGCAGGCAGATGTGCTCTGCTAATGTCTTTGCACTAGTGGGACTATAGCAAAGTCCAATAGCCACGTATAGGATGCCACTAGGTACACTGAGTGTTTGCTAGTATAATGGCTTGTTTAGAATGAGTTGTAGTGTGCAATGCAGGCAGACGCGCTCTGCAAATGTCTTTGCACTAGTGGGACTATAGCAAAGTCCAATAGCCACGTATAGGATGCCACTAGGTACACTGAGTGTTTGCTAGTATAATGGCTTGGTTAGAATGAGTTGTAGTGTGCAACGCAGGCAGACGCGCTCTGCAAATGTCTTTGCACTAGTGGGACTATAGCAAAGTCCAATAGCCACGTATAGGATGCCACTAGGTACACTGAGTGTTTGCTAGTATAATGGCTTGGTTAGAATGAGTTGTAGTGTGCAACGCAGGCAGACGCGCTCTGCAAATGTCTTTGCACTAGTGGGACTATAGCAAAGTCCAATAGCCACGTATAGGATGCCACTAGGTACACTGAGTGTTTGCTAGTATAATGGCTTGGTTAGAATGAGTTGTAGTGTGCAATGCAGGCAGATGTGCTCTGCTAATGTCTTTGCACTAGTGGGACTATAGCAAAGTCCAATAGCCACGTATAGGATGCCACTAGGTACACTGAGTGTTTGCTAGTATAATGGCTTGGTTAGAATGAGTTGTAGTGTGCAATGCAGGCAGATGTGCTCTGCTAATGTCTTTGCACTAGTGGGACTATAGCAAAGTCCAATAGCCACGTATAGGATGCCACTAGGTACACTGAGTGTTTGCTAGTATAATGGCTTGTTTAGAATGAGTTGTAGTGTGCAATGCAGGCAGACGCGCTCTGCAAATGTCTTTGCACTAGTGGGACTATAGCAAAGTCCAATAGCCACGTATAGGATGCCACTAGGTACACTGAGTGTTTGCTAGTATAATGGCTTGGTTAGAATGAGTTGTAGTGTGCAATGCAGGCAGATGTGCTCTGCTAATGTCTTTGCACTAGTGGGACTATAGCAAAGTCCAATAGCCACGTATAGGATGCCACTAGGTACACTGAGTGTTTGCTAGTATAATGGCTTGTTTAGAATGAGTTGTAGTGTGCAATGCAGGCAGACGCGCTCTGCAAATGTCTTTGCACTAGTGGGACTATAGCAAAGTCCAATAGCCACGTATAGGATGCCACTAGGTACACTGAGTGTTTGCTAGTATAATGGCTTAGTTATCAGTTGGAGTGTGCAGAGGACAAGAGGGTACAGTGGCAGGATTGTGGTGCTCTGGGTAGAGGAATGGAAGCCTGCCTTTCTATTCCCTCCTAATGGTGAAATGCAGGTAGGAAATCCCTGACCTGGGCTACACAGACGCTGTTGCTGTTTGCAGGACCTGTCACCTATGGCTCTCTGACCCTGCCGGTTGGAGCCCTTAAAAGGACTGCTATAAAGTGCTCTCCCTAAGCTGTCTAACGCTGTGTATGCAGCGCATACAGCTGTATCGGCTATAGGACTCAGGAAGACGGAGCTGCGACAGTGATGTCTGACACCAAAGACGCAGAAGGCAGATAATGGCGTCCGTGAAGAAAATGTCCGGTTTTATAATGCAGGGACATGTGACATGCAGATCCTATCACACATGCCGTTGCTTCTCTGGCTCAAAGTCCACTTAGCTGTGTGTGTGTCTGGGATTGGCTGACATGCTGGCCCGCCCCACAAGACGCGCGCACTTAGGGAAGGAAGACAAGAAAAAAAAAAAAAAAAAATGGCGATCGCCATTATAGAAACAGCAGTGATCTGAAGGCGCTGTTCACGCACACTATACACTGAAATGTGATAATAGTTTGATTCACAGAGTGACTTACACTATTACAGCAGAAACCAAGCTATGATTTAGCTGTTTTTTGGCTGCTAGAACCGTTCTCGAACGTTTCTAGAACTACCGAGCTTTTGCAAAAAGCTCGAGTTCTAGTTCGATCTAGAACATGCCCCAAAATCACTCGAGCCGCGAACTGGAGAACCACGAACCACGAACCGCGCTCAACTCCTCGCTACATTGGGCCGTTTAAAGTCCTCAACAAGATCAATGAGGTCTCCTACAAGCTACAGCTCCCGGCCACGATGAGGATACCCAACTCATTCCACGTCTCCCTGCTCAAGCCGGTTGTCCTTGGTCCCTTCTCCGCTGCTGCCAGTCCGGCTCCTCCACCTATTGCCGATGACGACATCTATGCGGTAAGGGATATCGTGGCCATGAAGACCGTACGAGGTCGACAGTTCTTCCTGGTGGACTGGGAAGGGTATGGTCCTGAGGATAGGTCCTGGGAGCCCAGGGAGAACGTGGGCACTCCTCTGATCCGTGCCTTCATGTCCCGGTTGCGGGGAGGGGGGCGTGGGGGGGGGGTACTGTCACGCTCCCTGGGTCCTCGGCTTCCCTTCCCGGGTCCTCTGTTCCGCTCCCCGGGTCCTCAGCCCCGCTCCCCGGCTCACCTGCCACGCTCCCCGCTCTCCAGCCTCCGGTGCCCGTCCTTCCCGGGCCCCCTGGTCTCCGGTCCCGGCGCCCGACGGCTTCCCAGGCCCTGGCCGGCTCCCCTGCGTCCTCCTCTCGGCTTCCTTCCCTGGCTTCTGGCACCCGGGCCGCGCGCATGCGCATTAGGGCGCGCGCGCGGTCACTGACCCTTTCTTAAAGGGCCAGCGTCCATTAACAGGAAATGAGGCTAATCAGGTACAGGGTATAAAGGGGTTTATTGTCCAAGGGGGCGGGGCCTGATCTTCGTGTTTCCTAAGCTAGGAGTCAGGTCTCCTGTGCATATACTCACCTATCTCTCTTGTAGAGCCGTGCCTGCCTCGCCATCCAGTCCTGCCGTATCCTGAACCCCGAACGCTGTCCATCTACCATCCTGACAGTCCGCACCATCCCGGATCCCTGCGGTGACTCGTCATCTCGCTCCAAAGGTTCCGGACCCCGCCTGACATCATCTCGGCTTCCGAACCTGAGCTGCGTCACCCGGACTACCACCCGTGACTCCGTGGTCCCAGGGACTTCTCCGCTATACTCGTGTGCACGGACTGTTCTGCTGTTTATAGTGTTCCAGCTACCGGACTCTTTACTACCATCTAGGAGTTCGGCCCAGTGGATCCACCTCCTGGGTCTGCCCGTCCACCTGGCCGTGACAATATATATATATATTTATATATATATATATATATAACACACACACAGTATATATGTTATGTGATTGTGTGAACTCTACTGAGTTAAAAGGGTGGTTTACCCATATTTTTTATTGTCTAGTTCGATATAATATTGAGAAACAATGTTACTCTCAAATACCTTGTGTTGGCAATAGTGCCTGTGAGAGGCGCTATTGCAGACCGCTGTTCCCGCTCCAGTGACGCCCCCGTCACGTGCTGCACACGTCACATCCATGCAGCCGGCTGCATTCTGAGCCGATCTGCTCCCTGCTCCTCCTCCCTCCTCCCTCCTCCCTCACAGCACAGTGCGTCGCATCTCTTGCTTGCAGCGTTCTGCTGTGAGGGAGGAGGGAGGAGGGAGGAGGGAGCAGGGAGCAGATGGGCTGTGACAGCGGTGAAACACCACTCACAGCTCAGAGAGTGTGGAAGACTTCAGCCGGCTATACGGATGTGACGTGTGCAGCACTTGACGGGGACATCACTGTAGCGAGAACAGTGGTCTGCACTAGCGCCTCTCACAGGAACTATTGCCAACACAAGGTATTTGAGAGAAACATTGTTTCTCAATATAATATCGAACTAGACAATAAAAAATATGGGTGAACCACCCCTTTAATTGCTGCCTCCTTGGTCATTTTATCCACTGTGCCCTTTATATATACAGTTAGGTCCAGAAATATTTGGACAGTGACACAAGTTTTGTTATTTTAGCTGTTTACAAAAACATGTTCAGAAATACAATTATATATATAATATGGGCTGAAAGTGCACACTCCCAGCTGCAATATGAGAGTTTTCACATCCAAATCGGAGAAAGGGTTTAGGAATCATAGCTCTGTAATGCATAGCCTCCTCTTTTTCAAGGGACCAAAAGTAATTGGACAAGGGACTCTAAGGGCTGCAATTAACTCTGAAGGCGTCTCTCTCGTTAACCTGTAATCAATGAAGTAGTTAAAAGGTCTGGGGTTGATTACAGGTGTGTGGTTTTGCATTTGGAAGCTGTTGCTGTGACCAGACAACATGCGGTCTAAGAAACTCTCAATTGAGGTGAAGCAGAACATCCTGAGGCTGAAAAAAAAGAAAAAATGCATCAGAGAGATAGCAGACATGCTTGGAGTAGCAAAATCAACAGTCGGGTACATTCTGAGAAAAAAGGAATTGACTGGTGAGCTTGGGAACTCAAAAAGGCCTGGGTGTCCACGGATGACAACAGTGGTGGATGATCGCCGCATACTTTCTTTGGTGAAGAAGAACCCGTTCACAACATCAACTGAAGTCCAGAACACTCTCAGTGAAGTAGGTGTATCTGTCTCTAAGTCAACAGTAAAGCGAAGACTCCATGAAAGTAAATACAAAGGGTTCACATCTAGATGCAAACCATTCATCAATTCCAAAAATAGACAGGCCAGAGTTAAATTTGCTGAAAAACACCTCATGAAGCCAGCTCAGTTCTGGAAAAGTATTCTATGGACAGATGAGACCAAGATCAACCTGTACCAGAATGATGGGAAGAAAAACGTTTGGAGAAGAAAGGGAATGGCACATGATCCAAGGCACATCACATCCTCTGTAAAACATGGTGGAGGCAACGTGATGGCATGGGCATGCATGGCTTTCAATGGCACTGGGTCACTTGTGTTTATTGATGACATAACAGCAGACAAGAGTAGCCGGATGAATTCTGAAGTGTACCGGGATATACTTTCAGCCCAGATTCAGCCAAATGCCGCAAAGTTGATCGGACGGCGCTTCATAGTACAGATGGACAATGACCCCAAGCATACAGCCAAAGCTACCCAGGAGTTCATGAGTGCAAAAAAGTGGAACATTCTACAATGGCCAAGTCAATCACCAGATCTTAACCCAATTGAGCATGCATTTCACTTGCTCAAATCCAGACTTAAGACGGAAAGACCCACAAACAAGCAAGACCTGAAGGCTGCGGCTGTAAAGGCCTGGCAAAGCATTAAGAAGGAGGAAACCCAGCGTTTGGTGATGTCCATGGGTTCCAGACTTAAGACAGTGATTGCCTCCAAAGGATTCGCAACAAAATATTGAAACTAAAAAATGTTTTTTTGGGTTTGGTTTATTTGTCCAATTACTTTTGACATCCTAAAATGTGGAGAGTTTGTAAAGAAATGTGTACAATTCCTGCAATTTCTATCAGATATTTTTGTTCAAACCTTCAAATTAAACGTTACAATCTGCACTTGAATTCTGTTGTAGAGGTTTCATTTCAAATCCAATGTGGTGGCATGCAGAGCCCAACTCGCGAAAATTGTGTCACTGTCCAAATATTTCTGGACCTAACTGTATATATATATATATATATATATATATATATATATTTATAGATGCATATGGTTTGTTACTATTTATTATTGTAAAAAAAATTATATTTCTTGAGCAGTTTAACTCTGTTTTTCTCCCTGACATGAAGCATCATCAGTGACACTAGTCTCAGGGGCTACCAGGGTCCCTTATATATCTCTGAAGCTAGGGGGCTCTATTATTCCTATTCTCAGAATAATCCCCAATGGTGGGGATGCCAGAGTCTCCTTCCTGGCCCTGCTTCTGGCCAGTTCTGATCTGATTTACCAACCCGCAGGGAGTGACGAGACAGGAAAGTAATGAAAATCATAGATATAGACCGACAAGAGAAAACCAAAACTTTGTCACACAGCGCACACATAAGTAAAGATAATAGGAGATACAGGAGGAAACACGAGAGCAGGAAGGAAGCTACAAAACAACAGGGGAAAACTTCCACAACCGCAACAAATACCATAATTTTCACCAGAGAATCTGGAACATCACACCTCACAGACCAACATATAACTATAGCTGGCACAGGTAGAATATTTAATCCAACTTAAATAAAAGGGGATCTGATGTGATTGGCTTTCCTACCACATGTGATCAAAGGAACCTAACAAGCAGAAAAGTAGAGATTAATTCTTGCTAACTTGCCTATGAACCAGTGCACAATAGGTTAACGCTTAAGTCTGTATGTCTTGATCCCAGACACCATAGAAACCATCGATAGGAGTGTTACAATTTGCAATGTTAACAGAGACTGACACCGCCATGACAGTTGGTGAAAGTTTGTGCAAAATTCCTTTTGACAGTTTTTGACTCAGATCAGTATAACAAGTAGGCAAGAGAGAGCAATGTCAGTGTGCATTGTCACAAGTGACATCACTGGCAGAGGTAATGCTAGTGTCTTCAATAGAGCTGAGTGATGTTCAAGTTGAACGGTTCGCCAATTTCATGTTCAAGTGATTTTGGGCGGTGTTTGAGTCGTTCTACAAACTCGAACAATTTGCTTAAAGTTCGGCAGTTCGAGTTATGTTCGAGAAAGGTTCGATCACCAAAAGCGTGGCTTTTCAAAGTAAGTATGTGCGCACGTTGCGTATCTGCATGAATCCTGTGTCCCCAGCACATTCCCTCTCTCTTTCCTACTCACCGATCACGGGTGCCTCACTGCACAGCTGTCACAAAGCTGCGGCGGCTTTTCCTCTTTTTAAAATGGCTGTCGCTTCATTATTCAATCAGATATTCCGTGCCTTCGCCGCCCACCGGCCCCCATGATTGGTTTCAGTCAGACACGCGCCCACAATGAGTGACAGCTGTCTCACTGCAGCCAATCACAGCCGCTGGTGGGCGGGTCTATATCATGCAGTAAAATAAATAATTAAATAATTATAAAAAATAATGTGGTCCCCCCAATTTTGATACCAGCCAGGATAAAGTCACACGGCTGAAGGCTGGTATTGTCAGAATGGGTAGCACCACGTTATCGGGAGCCCACCACCCTAACAATATCAGCAGGCAGCCGCCCAGAATTGCCACATCCATTAGATGCGACAGTCCCGGGACTCTACCCAGCTCATACCGAATTGCCCTGGTGCGGTGGCAATCGGGGTATTAAGGAGTTAATAATGGCAGGCGTCTCCCCGAGATACCTTCCATGATTAAACTGTAAGTAAAAGTAAATAAGCACACACAGCGAAACATTTTTTAATCCACACGACGCTTTCAGCTCTGCTACATGAAGATGACAGGGAGCCCTGTAGAACACGATCGCTCTGTGTCCTCTCCATGCAGCACCTGAAGTGAGCTGCGCTGTCACCGGAGACTTCACTCTGCAATGCAGAGGTCAAGATAACGACCAAATCTCCCTATGTTTTTCATTAGAGGCAGTGGCTCAATGGTTAGAACAACTGCCTAAGAAGCATTAGTTCACAAGTTCAAGTCCCGACCGCCCCGGTAAAGAATTTAATTTATTTTTCATTTTAAATTATAATTATTATTTAGTTATAATTATAATTTATTTTATTTAATTGTGCACTGAGGGGGAGGAGCCGGACATCAGCTGTGAGGCGTGGGACACACCTCTAAAATCGGAGCAGTTCACAGAATGAGGCTGCATTGCTCTCTCCTCTCTCTCTCTTCTCTCTCTCTTCTCTCTCTCACCTCTCTCTCTCTGTCTCTCTCTTTTTGACTCCCTCTCTTTCTCTCTCTTTCTCTCTTTTTCTCTCTCTCTCTCTTTCTCTCTTTTTCTCACTCTCCTCTCTCTTCTCTTCTCTCTCTCTCTCCCTTTCTTCTCTCCATTTCTGTCCTCTTCTCTCTCTCTTCTCTCTCCTCTCCTTTCTCTCTTCTCTCTCTCTCTTTCTCGCCTCTTCTCTCCTCTTCTCTCTCTCTTCTCTCTCCTCTCTCTCTCTTCTCTCTCTCTTCTCTCCTCTTCTCTCTCTCCTCTCTTCTCTCTCTCTCTTCTCTCTCTCTTCTCTCTCTCTCGTCCTCTCTCTCTTCTCTTTTCTCTATCCCTCTCTCTTCTCTTTTCTCTCTCTTTTCTCTCTCTCAGACCTTTGCGATGATCAGCTGATGCGGTCACCTGACGGAATCAGCTGACACTAAAAGTCGAGTGGTGAGGCCGGCTTTTTACCGCCCGGACGGCTAAACTATCAGCTGATGCTGTCGGACAGGAGTCTGCACAGAAGTGTGTACTTTGTTTGATTTTTTTTTTGCACTGATGCATCAGCTGATTGTATAAAAGCCATTTATACAATTAGCTGCTGTGTCATGTGATTCAGGCCCTTGAACCTGACACATCATCTGATCGCTTTGCCTTCCAGCAAAGCGATCAGATGATGTTTGATCCGGATTGGACGGCGCGGGACCCTTGACCCAGGATTACTGCGGAGGAGGGTTCTTTATTTCAATAAAGATGGAGTCACTAATTGTGTTGTGTTTTATTTCTAATAAAATATTTTTCTGTGTGTTGTGTTTTTTTTTATCTGTACTAGAAATTCATGGTAGCCATGTCTAATATTGGCGTGACACCATGAATTTCGGGCTTAGGGCCAGTTGATAATATACAGCTAGCCATAACCCCATTATTACCCAGCGAGCCACCTGTCACCAGGGCAGCTGGAAGAGTGGGATACAGCGCCAGAAGATGGCGCTTCTATGAAAGTGCCATTTTCTGCGGCGGCTGCAGACTGCAATTCGCCGCAGGGGTGCCCAGAAAGCTTGGGCACCCTGCGCTGCGGATTCCAATCCCCAGCTGCCTAGTTGTACCTGGCTGGACACAAAAATTTGGCGAAGCCCACGTCATTTTTTTTTAATTATTTCATGAAATTCATGAAATAATTAAAAAAAAGGGTTTCCCTATATTTTTGGTTCCCAGCCGGGTACAAATAGGCAGCTGAAGGTTGGTGGGAGCCCGTAGCTGCCTGCTGTACCTGGCGAGCATACAAAAACATGGCGAAGCCCACATTTTTGGGGGGGGGGGGGAAACTCCTGCATACAGTCTTGGATGGAGTATTCTGAGCCTTGTAATTCTGCAGCTGCTGTCTGCTGTCTGTCTGTATGGAGGAGAGCAGACAACAGCTGCAGAACTGCAAGGCTCAGCATGCTCAATTCACTAGTGTATGCAGGAGAGGAGACAGCAGCTGCAGAACTACAAGGCTCAGTATGCTCTATTCACTAGTGTATGCAGGAGAGCAAGGCAGCAGCTGCAGAACTACGAGGCTCAGCATACTCCATCCAAGACTGTATGCAGGAGTTTTTGCCCCCCAAAAAAATGACGTGGGCTTTGCCATATTTTCGTATGCTAGCCAGGTACAGCAGGCAGTTACGGCTGCCCCATCCCCAAGCTGCCTATTTGTACAAGGCTGGGAACTAAAAAAAATAGGGAAGCCGTTTTTTTAATTATTTCATGAATTTCATGAAATAATTAAAAAAAAATTGGCATGGCCTTCGCCCCATTTTTGTCCCCAGCCAGTTACAACTAGGCATCTGGGGATTGGAATCTGCAGCACAGGTTGTCAGTGCTGGTTACCGGGAGGATGCAGCGATTATCAAAAGCAAAAGCGTCGGGAGACAGAGAGCAGGACACTTCGCGGGGACCTGTAAGTGTAATGGCAATATTTATTAACTGTATGTGTTCATGTATAATGTGTTTTTATGTGTTTTTGTTTGCCTGCCATTGTTTTCAATGGGGTTCGAAGGAGTTCGTCGAACGTTCGTCGAAGGTAGCCTCTGTTCGACGAACTAAACTGAACTCGAACACTAGGGGGGTGGCTCATCTCTAGTCTTCAATCTGATATTTGTCTAGCAAAGCGTACTGATGGGGTGTTCTGTTGCCGGTGCATTAATGCTGATCTGAGCCTAAGAAAGAAATGTAGTTAGATAGTGTACTTAAAGAAGGATTGAGAATTTATAATTAATAAATATTAGAAAATATCTTAGGTTATGGCATTAAATAGATAGGGATTTACATTAAAAAATACTTTGCATTTCAAACCACCCCTTTTAAATTATCTTAAAGGGAGCCTGTCAGCAGATTTGACCCCTATAAGCTGTGGCCGCCTCCAGTAAGCTAATATATATATATATATATATATATATATTGTGAGACTGTGACCGGGGTTGTCTATGACGGCCGGTACGTCTCACCCCGGTTGTGCTCCCTCCATGTATAGGAAGCAACTCCACTCCAGGGTTAATGCTGTTTCCCTGCAGGCTGAAAGAAGGGTTAAAAGGAAACAGGAACATGGGCGTGGGTCCCTAGTGTGAGGGAGTGAACACAACTCTTTGAGTTTCTGCCAGAGAAGCACATGTGTGCTGTTTTGGACTTTTGTTTGTGCAATAAACTGTGTGCTGTGACCATTGGTGCCTGGATCCCGTGTCTTCTGCCGCGCAGCTGACCACGCTACCTCACAGATGGTGGAGAATGCGGGCATGCCATCCCGGTGAGGTGTAGCATCCATACCTATGTACGGGCTCAGCGGGTAAATCAGTGGTTCTATGAGGAAGTCAAACCCGTACGCTCCCAGGCCTATGACTTGTTGCATCTGGTAAAGAAGTGGTTGCAGCCTGACACTCTGAGCCCTGCGCAAATGGTGGAAAGGGTAGTGGTTGATCGCTTTGTGCGCACTTTACCCGTCACCATTCAACGGTGGGTAGGACAGGGCGACTCAAGTACCCTGGACCAATTAGTGTGCCTGGTGGAGCGGCATGTGGCTATGCAGGACTTGATACGGGACACTGAGACTTTGCGTGCCGCCCGTCGGTCCGGCCTTTCCAAGCCTCGGGCCAAGGACCCACCGCTGACACCGGTGCGGGAGTCCGCTACCGTCCCGTCTGAGGCCGCGCCCGCCGTCCCTGAGGTCCGGAAGGCTATGTACCCCAAACGACAACTCGTCAAGGGGGTTTCCTTCCCTATTAGATGTTGGCGGTGCCAGCGGGTGGGACATATAGAAGCCCAGTGTCCGCTTACCACGGAGCCCATGGATTGTGGGGTTACTCGGCGGGGTTCAATGTATGCTCAGTCGGTGTGTACCGCGGACCTTGTCTCCCCGGAGACTGAGCCCCACTTGTGCCAAATACAGGTGAATGGATGTCCGGTTACAGGCTTGTTGGATTCCGGAAGCTTAGTGACCCTTGTGCGATCAACCCTAAGGGCTGAAGTAAAGGCTACAGGACGTACAGTGGGGGTGGTTTGCATACATGGGGACCGCCGAGACTATCCCACGGGGGTTTTCACCATCACAGCACCCTGCGGTCAGGTGCAACATGAGGTGGGACTTATGAACACTCTTCCCTATGACGTGATCCTAGGAAGGGATCTGCCATATTTTTGGACTCTATGGAAGGGGCCTCCTAAGTCCCCTCAGGTATTGGACAGTCCGGGACCTGAGCCTGACAATCCCGAATCCGGGACGCCTGCCGTAGGGGTCCCATGATAGGGACAGAATGTGAACCCGATAGGTCGCCCCTAGAGGTATTGGCAGGAGAGGCTGAGATGGTCGAGCCCATCCCGGAGTTGGAGGCGTCCCCGGATACGTTTGGGACAGCCCAACTCCAGGACCCTACATTAATACATGCCCGGAGTCGGGTGACAGTGGTTGACAGGGTGGCACAGCTGCCCGGTGCCCAGGTAAGGTACCCCCATTTCGCTCTTAAGCAGGATTTACTCTACCGGGTAGATGAAATACGGGGCGTGGGGTAGAGCAGTTGGTGGTGCCCCAGCCGTATCGCCGACGGGTCCTCGACTTGGCTCATAAACACCTGATGAGTGGCCACCTAGGGGTCAAGAAAACGCAGGAGCGAATATTGCAAAGGTTCTATTGGCCCGGGGTCTTTGGGGAGGTAAAACAGTTCTGCGAAACCTGCCCGGAGTGTCAGCTTACCGCACCTCTGGCCCACTTTCGCAGTCCGTTGGTACCGTTACCCATTATAGAAGTCCCTTTTGAACGGATAGGGATGGATCTGGTGGGGCCCCTCGTAAAGTCCGCTTGAGGGCACCAACACATCCTAGTGATCGTTGACTATGCCACCCGGTATCCAGAGGCGATACCTCTCAGACATACTGCGGCGAAGCTTATAGCTCGGGAGTTGTTTGCTGTGTTCTGCCGGGTGGGGTTGCCCAAGGAGATCCTTACGGATCAGGGGACCCCATTCATGTCTAAAGTGACCAAAGAGCTATGCCGGCTACTCCAGATCAAGCAGTTGCGTACGTCTGTGTATCATCCTCAAACGGACGGTTTAGTGGAGCGATTCAATAAAACCCTGAAAACCATGCTCAAAAGGGTGATTTCCAAAGACGGGAAAGACTGGGATATGATGCTTCCCTATTTGATGTTTGCCATCCGTGAGGTGCCACAGGCATCCACGGGGTTTTCGCCTTTTGAGTTGTTATACGGGAGACATCCCCGGGGATTGTTGGACCTGGCAAAGGAAACATGGGAGCAGGAGCCCACCCCCCATAAAAGTGTGATTGAACACATTTTAGGAATGCAGAACCGCATAAGCGCGGTCATGCCAATTGTAAAGGAGCATTTACAGGAGGCACAGGCCGCACAAAGCGGCCGCTACAATAGACAAGCCACCGTGCGGACCTTTAACCCCGGGGATCGGGTGTTGGTATTGGTCCCCACGGCAGAGAGTAAATTCCTGGCTCAGTGGCAAGGCCCCTACGAGATAAAGGAAAGAATCGGGGTGGTCAACTATAAGGTATTGCAGCCCGGTAGGCGGAAACCTGAACAAATATACCATGTCAACCTGTTAAAACCTTGGCAGGAACGGGAAAGCCTGATGGTTGATTTTTCCCCATCTCCCTCCTCTTCGGGTCGTTCAAACCCGGCTCCAGCGACCTCCGGAGAGGACGAACCGGAAGTAAGGATTGGAGAAGCCCTCACCAAGCAACAGAGGTGAGAGGCCAGACGGCTGGTTCAGCAGAACCCCGATGTCTTCTCCGAGCTGCCTGGTAGGACCAGTCTGATACGACATGACATTGTCACCGAGCCTCACCTGAAGGTATGCCTGAAGCCATACCAGGTACCGGAGGCTCGAAGACAAGCCATATCAGAGGAAGTGAAGACATTGCTACGCCTGGGGGTTATCGAAAAATCCCGGAGTGAATGGGCTAGTCCCATTGTCCTAATACCAAAACCCAATGGCTCCTTAAGGTTCTGCAATGACTTTAGGAGATTGAACGAAATATCCAAGTTCGATCTCTACCCCATGCCCCGGGTGGATGAGCTGATTGATAGGCTGGGACAGGCGCGATATTTCACCACGCTCGACTTGACCAAGGGGTACTGGCAGGTGCCACTGACGGAGTCCGCCAAGGAGAAAACCGCTTTTGTTACGCCGGAGGGTCTCTTCCACTATGTTGTCTTGCCTTTTGGGTTACATGGCGCTCCGGCCACGTTCCAGAGGTTGATGGACTTGGTGCTGGAACCCCACCAGGCGTATGCATCAGCGTACCTTGATGACATCATTATTTACAGCTCTGAGTGGCAGACCCACTTGGAACAGGTACAAGCGGTGGTGAATGCGCTCCGAACAGCCGGATTGACAGCCAATCCCAAGAAATGTGCGTTGGGGCTTACGGAAGCCCGCTACTTGGGCTACGTAATAGGCCAAGGAGTGATTAAGCCCCAAATTAACAAAGTTGAGGCGATCCAGAAGTGGCCTAGACCCCTGACCACGAAGCAGGTTAGGGCCTTCCTGGGTATCGTAGGGTACTACAGGAGGTTTGTAAAAAAATTTGCGGGACTATCGGCCCCCTTTACGGACCTTCTCAAAGGCAAGAAATCCGTCATGGTGCGCTGGACTCCGCAGGCCGAGGACTCCTTCCAGGCCCTGAAGGGGGTCCTGTGCGGACAGCCCGTTCTTGTCAACCCTGATTTCCGGAAGGAGTTTCTAGTACAGACTGACGCCTCTGAGGTCGGCCTGGGGGCAGTGCTGTCTCAGGTGGTTCAGGGGGAAGAACACCTCGTCACCTTCTTAAGTAGGAAGCTCACCCCTCCCGAGCGGAATTATAGCGTAGTGGAGAAGGAGTGCCTGGCGATCAAGTGGGCCTTGGAGTCCCTACGCTATTACCTGCTGGGACGGCAGTTTCGCTTGGTGACTGATCACTCTCCGCTGGTCTGAATGAGGTCCGCCAAGGAACGGAATGCCCAGGTTACCTGGTGGTTCCTTTCTCTACAGAACTTCTGGTTTACGGTTGAACACCGGGCCGGTAGGTTGCAGGGCAACACCGATGCCTTGTCCCGCGGCCCGTGTTTGATGGCGGGAGTTCAACCCCGCACGCTTGAACTGAGGGGGGGTATGTGAGACTGTGACCGGGGTTGTCTATGACGGCCGGTACGTCTCGCCCCGGTTGTGCTCCCTCCATGTATAGGAAGCAACTCCACACCAGGGTTAATGCTGTTTCCCTGCAGGCTGAAAGGAGGGTTAAAAGGAAACAGGAACATGGGCGTGGGTCCCTAGTGTGAGGGAGTGAACACAACTCCCTGAGTTTCTGCCAGAGAAACACATGTGTGCTGTTTTGGACTTTTGTTTGTGCAATAAACCGTGTGCTGGGACCATTGGTGCCTGGATCCCGTGTCTTCTGCCGCGCAGCCAACCACGCTACCCCACAATATATATTATATTCTAGAATACTCTATAGAAGTGCCCAGTCCGATCTGTACAACGTAAAACACAGCTTTTAATAAACTCTCTGCTGTGCGGTCCGCTCCGATGGACGCCGCAGGATTCAGTCCAGCACTATCTTTCTTCTTGAGATCACAGTTTTCTTTCCTTTCTGAATGTGGATGATGCATCCTGTATTAGCCACACAGAGTCCACCATTGCTCTTCTGAGCTAATGCAATTCTCTCTACCCTGTTGTGGGCAGAGCAAAATACTGTAATGCCTAGGAAAAGGGCAAAGAAAGCCAGTGTATGCGCACTACAATACTTTGTTCTGCCCTCAGCAGGGCAGAGAGAAGTGCATGTGTGCAGGAGCGCAATGGAGGCCTCTATGGGGATAACATAAGACGCATCATCCACATGGAGCAGGGAAGAAGGACGGCAATCGCAGGAAGTTAGGGGGTGCTGGATTAAGATCAGTGATGCCCATCAGACTGGACCGCCCCGCAGGTGAGTATAATAAAAGCTGATTTTTGCGTCATACAGATCGCCCTGGGCACTTATATACAGTATTCTAGAATACTGTATATAAGAGCTTACTGGTGATGGCCACAGCTTATAGGGGGCAAATCTGGAGACAAGTTCTCTTTAATCCACTTAAGTGAGATATCTTTCTTAGAAAAGTTATCAAGATGGCACTATATTTGTATGGCTAAATTTGGCAAAATGTTCTATTATATATTGTATTTGATTTTTTTCTAATATAATTGAACTGATAAAGAATAATTATGAACCAAGTTGTATTTTATAGGTTTGTGAACCGCACAACTGTTGCATTAGGCTGAAGTTTTGCTGAGCTAACATTAAACTTGCTATTGGCATTTGCATTTTGCAGTTTAGATTTTAGCTTATTAAAGTTGAAATATTGTAAATTGTAAAACTCTGAACTGCAGTGAGAATTGTATTACGTTTTATCACAGTCATATAAAATGTTTATTATGTCATGTGGACAAGGGCAAATGTTTATGGGTATTGGAACTATACCACAATTATAGGTATATTAAAAATAATAAGCTTAACTTAGATCAGCAGCCATAATTGGCCTTTTATAATAAAATACTATTATATACAAATTATAATTGTATAATGTTCCATTTAATCTGATATAACATTAAAATAAATGATTTGTATTTAGAATGCTGAAGAGCATTTTATATAACAGATGTTGTGAATGAGCACAGAAGACATAAACTCAATTTAAAATAAAAATCTAAGCTACAAAAAGAAATCTATAGATTTTAGGTTATTTTTCCTTTTCTTAAGCAATCTTAATGTCATTTTTTTAGCATGCAAAACAATGATTTCAACCTACAACCTGGGCAAAAATTAAAGTCTAAATTGTTTTTAAAATAACCAATTTGTTATCTTTTTACATTTTATAAAAAATAAATCATTTTATAGATTGAACATTTTGATATGACAAACAGTGCAATCCAACCTGAGTCACAAAGCTTGTCAGCTGGAGCCCTCTCTGCAGGTACTGTACAATGTCTAGAGAAGGAAACGCTCGCCCGCTGTGCATCAGATGTTGAGTTTGATGTTGACAGTGAATTTTCTTATTTGTCGTAGTAAGGCAAGCTACATCATTGTTCATTTTGCATATTTTGTACTGCAAGTTTTCTGTTCTACATTTACAAACCCAGGGATCCAGAGAACAAGAATTTAAGGCATAAAAGTGGAAGGAAAATATCTTTGAGCTATGGCAAACAGCTTGATATTTAACTAGTAAAATGTGAATTGTATCTGACTTCCAGATGGATTTAAAACAGTTGATAAACCATTAATCTTGATTTTAAAACATAGGGGCAGATTCTAATTAAACATGGTAAAATTAAATGTGGAAACATTATGTTTTGGGGTGTTTCTCTGCTAAGGGCACAGGACTACTTCAACGCATCAATGGGACAATGGATGGAGCCATGTAACGAAAAATCCTGAGTGACAACCTCTTTTCCTTCATCAGAACATTAAAAATGGGTGGTGGTTTGCTCTTCCAGCATGACAATGACCTAAACATATAGCCAAAGCAAAAAAGGAGTGGCTCAAAAAAAAGCACAATAAGGTCATGGAGTGGCCTAGCCAGTC
This sequence comes from Anomaloglossus baeobatrachus, assembly GCF_048569485.1. Taxonomy (NCBI): domain Eukaryota; kingdom Metazoa; phylum Chordata; class Amphibia; order Anura; family Aromobatidae; genus Anomaloglossus; species Anomaloglossus baeobatrachus. The sequence goes on from NC_134355.1 coordinate 142,507,816, forward strand.
TCCGGACCTTAATCCCATAGAAAACTTATGGAGGGAACTGAAGCTTCGAGTTGCCAAGCGACAGCCTCAAAATCTTAATGATTCTAGAGATGATGGTAACAACAATGTGCTCGGATGTAGTGTGCAACAAAAAAAAAGTTTAAAAAAACCCGTCCACCCTCCCCTGGAAGTATTCTGCTTGCGGCTGGCTAAATGTGGGTGGAGACTCAAAGTGCCAATCAGTGACTTGATCTGGGGTTCGGGTCAAGCTCAAGCCTGTGGAGCTAGGCTCATTTCCTGCCAGCAAATTGCATCTCCAAAGGTTCGCTCATCTTTACTGGTGAGTCCTGTGTAGTGTTAAGCCACCCCCCTAGCGTTCCAGTTCGGTTCGGTTCGTCGAACGGCGGCTCCGTTCGACAAACGTTCGTCTAACGTTCGACCCCCATTGAAAACAATGGCAGGCAAACACAAACACATTATGCATATACACATACAGTTAATAAACATTGCCATTACACTTACAGATCCCCGCGACGCATTCTGCACTCTGTTTTCCGCCGCTTTTCCTTCCAATGATCGCTGCGTCCTCCCGGTAACCAGCACTGATGATAGGACCTTCCGTGACGTCAAAATAGCACGTGACCAGTCACGTGTGTATTATCTCATTGGCTACAGACTGATCACATGGCTAGATGTCATACTAGGTCCTGTCAGTGAAAGTAGAGAAAAAAAGTATTCAGCTCACCCATGTATGGTCCTCCAGTCTGCGGTTGATGCACGTAGTCCTGCGGACAGGCAGGTCCAGCTTCAGAGTAAACGGTAATAGAAAATGAGTGGGACTCAGCACCAATATGGATGAATAAAAATCTTCATGCTTTATTTGAAAAGTTTAAAAATAAAGAAAAGGGTCACAAATCATCCAAAATCTCCATGCGACTTGCCGTGCAGCTTGACGCATTTCGGACACAAAAGGGGAATTTAAAAACAGTCCTTAATCATAAGCCATGTAGAATGGGAGGCAAGAGATATATATATAGCACCTTAAGAAGCAATGAGATACAAGAGCAAGATGGAAAACAGGAAGGGAGTCCACCCGAAAACATGCAAATTAGTAAGAGGGTTGGTATATCATTGGATTCTCTTAACCCCATATGCGTATGTATATCTACTGGGGAATTCAATGAAAAACAATTCTTAGATTACAAAAAGACCTCAAAATAAGGTCAATGCAAGCATACATGTGTATATGTGCACCATTCCACCCACCCATATATTTCGTATAGCAATTATTTCACTAAGGAAACAAGAAGATTATTTCATTGGTCTATGAAAAGATGTTCATGCAGATATTATAATAGGTGGATATATCTTATATAGATGGTATGTGTACACATGCATATAAATGCAAGTGCTCTGTGGGTGCAGGGCAAAGAAAAAGATAGATAGAAATAGAAATAAATGTATGTGGACTAGATATTCTATCGTTTCCAGTATAGGATTTTATATATTATAGACATATGAAAAAAAAATAAATTTTATTTTATTTTTTTTTTGTTTTTTTTTTTTATTTCCATATTTTGTATGTGTAGCTATATGAGCTCTATGTACACATGTGTGCAGTGTGTACACATGTGTACGATGGAAGAAACATATAAAACATAGGATATCCAGGAATTCAGTTATGAGAATTATATAAAAAAAAATATATATATATTTTTATTTTAGTTTTTATTTTTATTTCTATATTTTGTATGTGTAGCTATATGAGCTCAATGTGCACATGTGTGCAGTGTGTACATATGTGTACGGTGGAAGAAACTTATAAAACATAGGATATCCAGGAATTCAGTTATGAGAATTATTAATGAGATTTATATCCTACTCTGAGATATGAGTAATTCTCCAATAAATTCATATTATCCTTTTGTGTTAATATTTATATCTTCTGATTGTTTCCTCAGTATATATCTATCACACAAAATGTTCATATGGCCATTGATATTGGAGGTGAGGTAGAATATAAAAAAAAAACAAAAAAACAAAAAAAAACCTGTGATTGTATTTCATATATATATATAATAATCATATGACATAGCGTAGATCGGAACGATAATTAAGTCCCTTTGGATGCCGGGTATCGAGCCGTAATATCCATTTGGCCTCGGTGTAGAGAAGTTCACGAAACCAATCGTCTCCTCTTAGAGGTTTTTTGACTTGCTCGATGCCTACAATGTTCATAGTGGAAAAATCACCATTGTGAAGGTCAAGAAAATGTCTGGTGAGACCTGAAATAGATCTTTTATATTTCGGCGGATTCGAAGAAAGAGTTGGGAGTGGGATGTGGGTATGCTCGGATATCCTTTTTCTGAGAGGCCTGGAAGTGCAGCCTATGTAGTCCTTTGAGCATATGGTACAAGAGGCCTTATAAATAACATATGTAGTAGAGCAATTTATGAAAGCGGAAATGTTATAGGAAATGTCACCCACTGGAAAAGACAGCGTTTTTCTCATAAATTTACAAAGTCCGCATCGTGGCAAAGCGCACTTGTGGGAGCCTTTTGTACTAAGCCAGGTCTCTGTTTTATTTTGAGAAATGAAAAGACTAGGAGATATCATATTGCCTATGGTTTTGGCCTTCCTGGCCACGACATTGACACCATTGGATAATATTTGAGCTAACTCCGGATCCTGTTGGAGAAGGGGAATATAGCGTAAAAAAACTTTTTTTATTTCAGAAAAATCAACACTGTAAGGAGTAGAGAAGACAATGCGGCAGTTTTTTCATCAGATTTCACTTTGTCAGAGAGTAGATCATTGCGGGTTCTTTCTCCAGCGGTTTTTTCAGCACGAGAGAGGATCTTATTCTTATAACCTCTGTATTGTAGACGCTTCTTCATAGTTTCCAATTCCAGGGAGTAGGCAGTATCTGTAGAGCAAAGCCGGCGTGCTCTGAGAAATTCGCCAAGGGGTAGATTATTTATTGTATGCCTAGCATGATTGCTATTTGCATGCAAGACAGTGTTCCCACTAAGCGGTTTTTTATATAAAGAAGTATTAATGGAACCTGTTTCGGGGTCACCGGTAAGATATAAATTCAAAAAGGGGGTAGAATTTCCAGAAAACATTACAGTAAAGCTCAAATTCATGTGGTTTGAGTTCAAATAAGAAAGAAAATTATCTGATAGGTTTGTGATGGGTGCGTTTTTCTTGCGTTTCCAGATCATTATGAGATCGTCTATGTATCTCGCGTACCAAAAAATTTGATCCAAAAAGGGATTGTCAGGTGTATGTATGTATATGGCTTCCCAGGAAACCATGTATAAATTAGCTAGAACGCAAGAAAAACTAGCACCCATAGGGCATCCATTAACTTGTAAAAAGAACTGTTGGTTAAAGCTGAAAAAATTATGTTTCAAAAGAAACTCACAGATCAAAATGACATAATCTTTATGTATGTCACTCATATTGGTCAATCGATTTAAATGGTGAGATAAGGAATTAAGAGCTGATTTATGTGGAATGCATGAATATAATGATGCAACATCACTTGTGACCCAGAAAAGGTTGTCAGTCCAGGTAAGGGCAGGAAGAATTTGTAACAAATGTTAATCCATGTGTAATATCCATTTGGCCTCGGTGTAGAGAAGTTCACGAAAACAATCGTCTCCTCTTAGAGGTTTTTTGACTTGCTCGATGCCTACAATGTTCATAGTGGAAAAATCACCGTTGTGAAGGTCAAGATCCCTTTTTGGATCAAAATTTTTTGGTACGCGAGATACATAGACGATCTCATAATGATCTGGAAACGCAAGAAAAACGCACCCATCACAAACCTATCAGATAATTTTCTTTCTTATTTGAATTCAAACCACATGAATTTGAGCTTTACTGTAATGTTTTCTGGAAATTCTACCCCCTTTTTGGATGTATATCTTACCGGTGACCCCGAAACAGGTTCCATTAATACTTCTTTATATAGAAAACCGCTTAGTGGGAACACTATCTTGCATGCAAATAGCAATCATGCTAGGCATACCATAAATAATCTACCCCTTGGCGAATTTCTCAGAGCACGCCGGCTTTGCTCTACAGATACTGCCTACTCCCTGGAATTGGAAACTATGAAGAAGCGTCTACAATACAGAGGTTATAAGAATAAGATCCTCTCTCGTGCTGAAAAAACCGCTGGAGAAAGAACCCGCAATGATCTACTCTCTGACAAAGTGAAATCTGATGAAAAAAACTGCCGCATTGTCTTCTCTACTCCTTACAGTGTTGATTTTTCTGAAATTAAAAAAAGTTTTTTTACGCTATATTCCCCTTCTGCAACAGGATCCGGAGTTAGCTCAAATATTATCCAATGGTGTCAATGTCGTGGCCAGGAAGGCCAAAACCATAGGCAATATGATATCTCCTAGTCTTTTCATTTCTCAAAATAAAACAGAGACCTGGCTTAGTACAAAAGGCTCCCACAAGTGCGCTTTGCCACGATGCGGACTTTGTAAATTTATGAGAAAAACGCTGTCTTTTCCAGTGGGTGACATTTCCTATAACATTTCCGCTTTCATAAATTGCTCTACTACATATGTTATTTATAAGGCCTCTTGTACCATATGCTCGAAGGACTACATAGGCTGCACTTCCAGGCCTCTCAGAAAAAGGATATCCGAGCATACCCACATCCCACTCCCAACTCTTTCTTCGAATCCGCCGAAATATAAAAGATCTATTTCAGGTCTCACAAGACATTTTCTTGACCTTCACAATGGTGATTTTTCCACTATGAACATTGTAGGCATCGAGCAAGTCAAAAAACCTCTAAGAGGAGGCGATTGGTTTCGTGAACTTCTCTACACCGAGGCCAAATGGATATTACGGCTCGATACCCGCCATCCAAAGGGACTTAATTATCGTTCCGATCTACGCTATGTCATATGATTATTATATATATATATGAAATACAATCACAGGGTTTTTTTTTTTTTTTGTTTTTTTGTTATATTCTACCTCACCTCCAATATCAATGGCCATATGAACATTTTGTGTGATAGATATATACTGAGGAAACAATCAGAAGATATAAATATTAACACAAAAGGATAATATGAATTTATTGGAGAATTACTCATATCTCAGAGTAGGATATAAATCTCATTAATAATTCTCATAACTGAATTCCTGGATATTTATAAGTTTCTTCCACCGTACACATGTGTACACACTGCACACATGTGCACATAGAGCTCATACAGCTACACATACAAAATATGGAAATAAAAACAAAAAAAAACTAAAATAAAAATATTTTTTTTTTTTTCATATGTCTATAATATATAAAATTCTATACTGGAAACGATATAATATCTAGTCCACATACATTTATTTCTATTTCTATCTATCTTTTTCTTTGCCCTGCACCCACAGAGCACATGCATTTATATGCATTTGTACACATACCATCTATATAAGATATATCCACCTATTATAATATCTGCATGAACATCTTTTCATAGACCAATGAAATAATCTTCTTGTTTCCTTAGTGAAATAATTGCTATACGAAATATATGGGTGGGTGGAATGGTGCACATATACACATGTATGCTTGCATTGACCTTATTTTGAGGTCTTTTTGTAATCTAAGAATTGTTTTTCATTGAATTCCCCAGTAGATATACATACGCATATGGGGTTAAGAGAATCCAATGATATACCAACCCTCTTACTAATTTGCATGTTTTCGGGTGGACTCCCTTCCTGTTTTCCATCTTGCTCTTGTATCTCATTGCTTCTTAAGGTGCTATATATATATCTCTTGCCTCCCATTCTACATGGCTTATGATTAAGGACTGTTTTTAAATTCCCCTTTTGTGTCCAAAACGCGTCAAGCCGCACGGCAAGTCGCATGGCGATTTTGGATGATTTGTGACCCTTTTCTTTATTTTTAAACTTTTCAAATAAAGCATGAAGATTTTTATTCATCCATATTGGTGCTGAGTCCCATTCATTTTCTATTACCTAGGTCCTGTCAGTGCACCTCTCCGGTACGCGGTGCTTGTTCAGCATCTCCGTGTACCGGCGAGATGCTTGGACACATGCTTGGCTCCCCGTTCTTGTATGTCGGCGCTCTTTACAGAGTCAGCTCACATGCAAGGACTGGATGCCACAGCCGGTGAATAACGGAGATCACCGTTGCTATAGTAACCCGCCTGTCAGCGTTGACATCACCGCTAACAGCCTGCAGCCTCTGCTCACTCACTGAGTGATTAGACTGCACGGGAGCAGCAGCGTCTTCCTCCCATGCAGTGCTGTCTGATGTAGCAGAGCTGCATGGGTTGAAGGAGAAAGAAGACAGAAGACCAGGATCGTGGAGGGCTGAGAGGGAGTAATAAACATGGAGTCTCTAAGTGTGTCTGTGTATTTATTTCTATTAAAGTATTTTTTTCTGTGTGTGGTGTCTTTTTTTTTTTAACCCTTTATAGGAGATTCTTAATGGCTGGGTCAAACTTGCCTGACATTAAGACTCTCTGGCTTAATACTAGCTAGTAAAACAAAGCTAGTATTAACCCGCTATTACCCAGCAAGCCACCCGGCTTCAGGGCTGCTGGAAGAGTTGGATAAAGTGCCAGATGATGGCGCTTCTATGAAAGCGCCATTTTCTGTGGCGGCTGCAAACTGCAATTTGCAGCAGACGGGCCCAGAAAGCTCGGGCTAACCTGTGCTTCACATTCCAATCCCCAGCTGCCTAGTTGTACCTGGCTGGACACAAAAATTGGGCGAAGCCCATGTAATTTTTTTTTTTAATTATTTCATGAAATTCATGAAATAATTAAAAAAAAACGGGTTTCCCTATATTTTTGGTTCCCAGCCGGGTACAAATAGGCAGCTGGGGGTTGGTGGGAGCCAGTAGCTGCCTGCTGTACCTGGCTAGCATACAAAAACATGGCGAAGCCCACATCATTTTTTTTGGGGGGGGGAAACTCTTGCATATAGTCCTGGATGGAGTATGCTGAGTTTTGTAGTTCTGCAGCTGCTGTCTGCTCTCCTGCATACAATAGTGAAGGGAGCATGCTGAGCCTTGTAGTTCTGCTCCCCCTATCTCTCCCTCCAGCATACAGTCCTGGATGCAGCATGCTGAGCCTTGTAGTTCTGCAGCTGCTGTCTGCTCTCCTGCATACACTAGTGGATGAAGAATGCTGATCCTTGCAGTTCTGCTCCCCCTCCCTCTTCCTCCAGCATACAGTACTGGATAGAGGATGCTGAGCCTTGTAGTTCTGCAGCTGCTGTCTTCTCTTCTCCATACAGATAGACCGCTAACAGCAACTGCAGAACTACAAGGCTCAGCATACTCCATCTAGGACTGTGTGCAGGAGTTTTTTGCCCCCCCCAAAAAATTACGTGGGCTTCGCCTTGTTTTTGTATGCTAGCCAGGTACAGCAGGCAGCTACGGGCTGCCCCCAACCCCCAGATGCCTCTTTGTACCCGGCTGGGAACCAAAAATATAGGGAAGCCCTTTTTTTTTTTTTTTTAAATTATTTCATGAATTTCATGAAATTAAAAAAAAAAAATGACGTGAGCTTTGCTCAATTTTTGTGTCCAGCCAGGTACAACTAGGCAGCTGGGGATTGGAATCCGCAGTGCAGGGTGCCCAAGCTTTCTGGGCACCCCTGCTGCGAATTGTAGTCCGCAGCCGCCCCAGAAAATGGCGCTTTCATAGAAGTGCCATCTTCTGGCGCTGTTTCCCACTCTTCCAGCTGCCCTGGTGACGGGTGGCTTGCTGGGTAATAATGGGGTTAGGGCTAGCTGTATATTATCAACTGGCCCTAAGCCCAAAATTCATGATGTCACGCCAATATTAAACATGGCCACCATGAATTTGTAGTACAGATTAAAAAAACACAACACACAGAAAAATATTTTATTAGAAATAAAACACATCACAATTAGTGACTCCATCTTTATTGAAATAAAGAACCCCCCTCCGCAGTGATCCTGGGTCAAGGGTCCTGCGCTGTCCAATCCGGATCTAATATCATCTGATCGGTTTGCTGGAAGGCAAAGCGATCAGATGATGTGTCAGGTTCAAGGTCCTGAATAACGTGTGACACAGCAGCTGATTGTATAAACGGCTTTTATAAAATCAGTTGATGCATCAGTGAAAAAAAAAACAAAAAACAAACTGCAACACTTCTGTGCAGACTCCTGTCCGACAGCATCAGCTGATAGTTTAGCCAGCCGGGCGGTAAAAAGCCGGCCTCACTGCTCGACTTATAGTGTCAGCTGATTCCGTCAGGTGACCGCATCAGCTGATCATCGCCAGGTCTGAGAGAGATAGAGAAAGAGACAAGAGAGAGAGAGAAGAGAGAGAGAGAGAAAAGACAGAGAGAAAAGAGAGAGAGAGAAAAAAGAGAGAAGAAAGAGAGAGAAGAGAGATAGGAGAGAGAAAAAGAGAGCGAAAAGAGAGAAAAGAGAGAGAAGAGAGAGAAAATAGAGAGAGAAAAGAGAGAGAAAAGAGAAAGAAGAGAGAAAGAAAGGAGAGAGCGAATAGGACAGAAGAGAGAGAAGAGAGAAGAGGAGAGAAGAGAGAGCGAGGGAAGAGAGAGGGAGAAAGAGAGATGGGGTGAGAGAGCGAAGAGAGAGGGAGAGAGAGAACGAAGAGAGAGAAGAGAGAGAGAAGAGAGAGGAGAGAGCAATGCAGCCTCATACCGTGAACTGCTCCGATTTTAGAAGTGTCCCCCGCGGCTCACAGCTGATGTCTGGCTCCTGCCCTCAGTGCATAATTAAATAAAATTATATTTATAAATAAATAAGAATTATAATTTAAAATTAAAAATAAATTAAATTCTTTACCGGGACGGCCGGGACTCGAACTCGTGAACTAATTCTCCTAAGGCAGTAGCTCTATCCATTGAGCCACTTCCTCTAGAGAGGCCTGAAGCAGAATGGACGGACGGACGGACGGACGGACGGACGGACGGACGGACGGACGGACGCATAGATGGATGGGCGGATGGGTTGATAGAGAGATGGGCAGATGGATGGGCGGATGGATGGGTGGATGGATGGGCAAACACCGCCACTACCGCACTCATCACAACACACACACAGGCACTACGGCACTCATCATCCTTGCACACACAAGCACTACAGCACTTGTCATCCCTGCACACACGCAGGCGCTTTAACCCCCATAATCCTCGCACACACGTAGGCACTACAACCCCCATCATCACCGCACACGCAGGCACTACAACCCCCATCATCCTCGCACACATGCAGGCATTACCTCAGTGACGTCCCCACTGACAGTGCGGCTCACTTCATTGCTTCGTGGATGTGACACAGAATGTTCCTATTCTACGGCGTTCCTGTCAGCTTCATGTAGCAGAGCTGGATGCATCGTGGGACCTCTGTGGATTATGCCGGACCTGGAGGGGTATTTGGGGATTTTAATAAAATGGTGAAACAGGGTGTTTTTTTGTCTCTTATTCCAAATAAAGGATTTTTCATTGTGTGTGTTTTTTTACTTTCACTTACAGGTTAATCATGGAATGTATCTCGGGGAGACGCCTGCCATGATTAACCCTGTTATTACCCCGATTTCCACTGCACCAGGGCACTTCGGGATGAGCAGGGTAGAGTCCCGGGACTGTCACATCTAATGGATGTGGCAATTCCGGGCGGCTGCTGGGTGATATTGTTAGGGTGGTGGGCTCCCCATAACATGGCGCTCCCCATCCTGACAATACCAGCCTTCAGCCGTGTGGCTTTATCCTCAAAATTGAGGGGAACCGCATTTTTTTTTTTTATTTTTATTTATTTATTTATTTATTTTACTGCACGATATAGACCCGCCCGCCGGCGGCTGTGATTGGTTGTAGTGAGACAGCTGTCACTCATCGTGGTGACGTGTCAGACTGCAACCAATCATGGGCGCCGGTGGGCGGGGAAGGAAGGTAATACCTGATTGAATAATGAAGCGGCAGCCATTTTCAAAAGAGGAAAAGCCGCCGGAGCTTTGTGACAGCCGTACAGCCTCGCGCCCGTGATCGGTGAGTAGGAAAGAGAGAGGGATTGTGCAGGGGACGCAAGATGCATGCAGATATCCATTGTGCGCACATAGCCTTAAGGCTACTTTACACACTGCGATATTGGTCCCGATATCGCTAGTGTGCGTACCCGCCCCCATCTGTTGCGCGACACGGGCATATCGCTGCCCGTGCCGCACGACATCGCCCAGAGCCGTCACACATACTCACCTGTCCGGCGACGTCGCTGTGACCGGCGAACCGCCTCCTTTCTAAGGGGGCGGTCCGTGCGGCGTCACAGCGACGTCACTGAACCGCCGCCCAATCGCAGCGGAGGGGCGGAGATGAGCGGGACGTAACATCCCGCCCACCTCCTTCCTTCCGCATAGCGGCCGGGAGGCAGGTAGGGAGAGCTTCCTCGCTCCTGCGGCGTCACACGCAGCGATGTGTGCTGCCGCAGGAACGACGAACAAACTCGTTACTGCTGAAGTAACGATAATTGGGAATGGACCCCCGTGTCGCCGATTAGCGATTTTGCACTGTTTTGCAACGATGCAAAATCGCTTATCGGTGTCACACGCAACGGCATCGCTAATGCGGCCGGATGTGCGTCACAAAATCCGTGACCCCAACGACTCCGCATTAGCGATGTCGCAGCGTGTAAAGCCCGCTTTACTGTGAAAAGCCACGCTTATGGTGATCGAACCGTTCTCGAACGGTAACTCAAACTGCCGAGCTTTAAGCAAATCATTCGAGTTCGTCGAACGACTCGAATGCCACCCAAAATCACTCGAATTTGAAATTGGCGAACCGTTTGACTCGAGCATCACTCAACTCTAGTCCTGTGTACAAGAATTTTGGGTTTGGTTATTGTTTTTTCATGTTGCTGCAGGATTCAACTATTTCAGTGTGTAGAATCTCTGTTGAAAAATAAGATAATCGACTAGGACCTACATCTCTCTATGACCATGTGACACTGTATCACCTGCGCATATGAGAAAAGCAAACAGACCATTAGGGTATGTGCGCACGTTGCTTTTTACCTGCTTTTTACCTGCTTTTTTGCTGCTTTTTCTTCTGCGCTGTTTAATGCCAAAATGCATGTGTTCTTCTATTCAAGCAAAGTCTATGGGAATTTGGGTTTCTTGTTCACACTATGTTGTTCAAAATGCTGCCTTTTTGTGGCAGAACTTTGGTCAAAAACTCAGCTTTGCAGTGCAAAACCCAAATGGCAAAAACAATTGACATGTTGCTTCTTTGAAAAGCTGAGTTTTTGACCAAAGTTCTGCCACAAAAAGGCAGCATTTTGAACAACATAGTGTGAACAAGAAACCCAAATTCCCATAGACTTTGCTTGAATAGAAGAACACATCCATTTTGGCATTAAACAGTGCAGAAGAAAAAGCAGCAAAAAAGCAGGTAAAAAGCAGGTAAAAAGCAACGTGCGCACATACCCTTAGGGTATGTGAGCACATTGCTTTTTACCTGCTTTTTACCTGCTTTTTTGCTGCTTTTTCTTCTGCGCTGTTTAATGCCAAAATGGATGTGTTCTTCTATTCAAGCAAAGTCTATGGGAATTTGGGTTTCTTGTTCACACTATGTTGTTCAAAATGCTGCCTTTTTGTGGCAGAACTTTGGTCAAAAACTCAGCTTTGCAGTGCAAAACCCAAATGGCAAAAACAATTGACATGTTGCTTCTTTGAAAAGCTGAGTTTTTGACCAAAGTTCTGCCACAAAAAGGCAGCATTTTGAACAACATAGTGTGAACAAGAAACCCAAATTCCCATAGACTTTGCTTGAATAGAAGAACACATCCATTTTGGCATTAAACAGCGCAGAAGAAAAAGCAGCAAAAAAGCAGGTAAAAAGCAGGTAAAAAGCAACGTGCGCACATACCCTTAGATGAGAAAGTGTCAATCTGTTGTCCTCCTCATGATCATCTTTCTGGTAACCAATCTTTCTGATGCACCTATAAGTGACTTGTTGATGTCATAAGCACAATCATCATGTCATCTACTGCTTTGCATATTCTTTTTCATTTCCTTCCATTGCAGTCATTTAACTTTTTTGTGCCAAAAAAACATGCATTAAGTAATTTCATTGTGTGTAAAGTGAACTCCCACATGTTCAAGTTCACCACAATCGATGCCCAAACCCCGGGATTTTACAGCCTTTTGCCATCATTTTTTATTGAATAAAACCATCCCTGCCATGTTTGGGTGCAAAATGAAAAAATGTTTGCAAAGTGAAATTCTTCATGTTCCATGGCTCAAGTTTTAGTTATATCTCTGCTTCTACCTCATTTTTAGCAAAATTAATTTTGTAAGGAGCAGCATCGGGGCTGAATTCCTCCTGAAGCACCCTGCACAGGATTGGTGACCTGCATAGTTCTGGCTACAGAATTTAAAAATGTTTCTCAAACAAAATTGTTTTAATTCCATGAATCACATTTTCGCTACATCTCTGCATCTTTATAAGTGTTTTCTGAAGTTACAATTTTTTTCTTCCTGCTTTTAGGGTAATTTTCATAGATTGGACTATACACAGGATTAAGCCTCTGCACAGAGATGGTCACAAGGGGCAAAAATTGATTTAAAAAAATTGGCTTCGATGACTCCCAATTTTCTTTAAGTCTTTTCATCACCATCATTCTTAAGGTCCATAAGAAGGTTTTTGAGAGACTACTGGGGTGATTTTCTATGCTAGGACTAGAGATGAGCGAACCGGTCGTGGTTCAGCTCGAGTTCGGTCCGCCGAACTGAGGTCTCGTTCGAGTTCGGTTCGGCGAACCGGTTCGGCGAACCACATAGGAAACAATGGGAGGCAATCACAAACACATAAAAACACCTAGAAAACACCCTCAAAGGTGTCCAAAAGGAGACAAACAACTCACAACACAACACAAACACATGGTAAAGTGACAAGAGCAAATTCTCATGCGAAAACAAAACAGCATTAAGAGGAAAAAGAGGAGGACACACAGATATATGAGTATATGCAAGGGAACATCAATGCCATTACTGTACAACTTGAGCCTTGCTCATTTTAGGCTTCAAATCTGGATAAATTGCCTGAGCTCGCCACATACGCCTTGGGGATCTTGTCGTGTCCTGCAGCCAGCGTTCTCTCGGAACCGGTCTTCAGTGCTGCTGGGGGTCTGCTGACAGATAAGCACAATGTGGACATGGCTCTCAGAGGACTTTTCTTCCCCTGGGTCACCCAGGGGACGCGAAAGGCAAGCGTATTTTTGAGAGTGCTTCATGCAAAGCATCTTTTTCATTTTGAAAAGGGGGGGTCAACTGATGCCAGTCAAGTGGGGTGTGTGTGGACCAATTAGTGGCAACAAGGGAGACTGTGGTTGGAGTCCTCTCATTGTTTTTTACATGATTTTCGAAGTGCATGACATGCCTAAGAGATTTAGTTTCAGCATCTCAAACTTGTTGGCTACAGAAAGGCTGCCTTTACACCCTTTTGTCACCGAGGATTTTCGAGACCTTATGCCCATTGCAGTGCCCCAAGAGCCGATGGCCATTTGCCACTCCTTCTCCAAGAAAGGGGTGCCCGCGCTAACACAGCAGGTCGCACACAACATCACCGCATCCTTGGGAAACTCTGTGTGTGACAGGGTGCATTTCACCACAGATACTTGGAACAGTAAGCATGGACAGGGGCGTTACATGTCGCTGACTGGGCACTGGGTAACTATGGTGAAAGATGGAGACGTGTCTGCTGTACAAGTCTTTCCGTCCCCACGAGTTGTGTGTTTCAATCCTTCCTCTGTATGTACAAGTTCCTCCACTGCTTCTGCCTCATCAACCTCGTGTTGTTCCTGCACCTCAGCCCAAACCCTGTGTGGTCAGGCCACCTTTCCTTGTAATTGCGCCCAAGGAATCCCATACACCTCCTTACTATGCTGGCAGCAGAGCTCAAGGCCATCAGGCGGTCAAATGTTTACTTTGAAATGTAGGAGAAATGTGAGTCACCGCTGAGGAGTTGTGGACGGTTAGCTCTGTAGAGTGAGACCGAGTTTCATCAATGGTTGTCTCCACTCAACCAGCAGCCAGGGAATGCCAGGTGCGATAATGATGCTAAACAGTCTGCGGCCCTTCTTCAGGGCAATGTGACACACGTGCCTTGTATGGCTCACGTGTTGAATCCAAATCTCCTGCAATTTTTAAAACACTATCCCGGCCTACATGTCCTTCTGTCGAGGGCACGGTGTAACGCCTGCCTTGATCGACACACTCAGACGGGCTGTAAAGGATAGGCTAGAGGGAACCCACTCACAAAGCTGGACCCCCAGAACCCTGAAACCCTTTAACCCCTATGCAGTGATTTTGAATGACACAGGGCCCAAGTTGATCAATACCTGTGGAAGGCTGCAGTTCCAGAGAATAGTAGTCATGCAGGGTCAAAACATTAACTGAGGAAGAGGAACAGAATGGGATGGCCAGGACTTAATCAGAAAACAAGCAGAGGTGAAATGCAAATCGGCCAACGAGGTACCTAAACAGCAAGCAGGAAAAGTAGCCAGGTAACAAGCACACAAACTCATAAAACTGAACTGGGGGAACCAGTAACCAGAGGTTCATAGCTATGTCTGGCAGTGGTCTTCAGACAGGAGGGGCCTAAAAAAGGGTGTTGTGTCTTCCCATTGGTTGTAGCTGAATGATGGTACTTCATCTGTGAGATACCCACCACCTGCATTCAGCCATTGGTTCTGCATATGTCAAGGTAACGCAGCCCAGTGGGTGAGCATAACCTGCGTCCACCTGCGCCGCTGGCGTCGACTCCTCTCCCATCATCAGCACTATTCACGAAAGGAACACGTTGTCACCTTGCGACAGGAGTACAAATTGACGTAGCGGACAACGGTGGTGACTTAACAGCCGTGCGCGGCAATGATGCAAACATGGCAGCGTGCCTTCGTCAGGCTTATGTGACACACGTGACTTGTATGGCTCACGTGTTTAATCTGATTCTCCAGCAATTTTTAAAACAACATCCTGGCATACATGGACTTGTACAGCAGGCACGCTTGCTAATGCTCACTTCCATCATTCGCACCCAGTAGCTCAACAACTTTCATCGCTCCTGAAGTCTTAAGGTCTGGCGGTTAAATGTCGGAAATGTGATGTTCCGACACACAGGAATTTGAATCTGCACATGTTGCAGCGTCTGTGGCAGCACCGCAGAGCCCAGCTGAAATACGTTATGATGTATACCCTGGGCTAACTTGATCCAGAGGTGGTGCAGATCATGCTGCTGGAGTGGTGTCAGACCAAGGACATATGCACCGTTCCTCACAGTTTACAAACGTCGACGCAGATGTTTAACACTGGCGATGACATTCTCAGCGTGACAATTTTGGTCATCTACATAATGGAGCACACTGTAAGCATTATTCGGAGTCAGGTGTTGGTCCAAGAGGAAGGGAGGACGTACTGGAGGAGTCATATGCGGAAGGGATAACAAGATCTACAAGGTCCAGATGGTCAGCGGCACCTTGGCGGCATTCATGGTACGGTGAGGGAGAGGGATTATCAAGGGCGCATAGTATCAGCAAAACAGTTGAGGAAGGTGCAGGAGCCAGGAAGAAATGGAGGACGAACTGGCGATGGGCATGGAAAACTCAGCAGATTAGTGAGAGCTTGCTCACATTTTGGTTGTGAGAGGTTGTGGGGAGAGGGCAGAGGAAGGAGGCATGATTCTCACCTCTCCGCCACCAACACACCAAGGACTTGGTCCTGCTGGATCCTCAAGACACATGAGCGCCTTCTTGCTGCACTGCCTACAACATGACCCTCGGATTGTACGAATTCCAAGTCATGCTGACTACTGGGTTGCCACACTGTTATATCCCTGGTACAACACAAAATTTTGCGAAATAACTCCTGCCATAGAAAGGGACGCACGTATGCAGGAGTATCAGCAGAAGGTGTTACGCAATCTTACATCTGCTTTTCCACTAAACACCAGTGGTGCACAGAGTGAATCTCAACGCTTTTTCATCAATAGGAGGAAATGGTCTTACTTGTCCACATCTGAGGGACCGAGGGCTGGCTGCTGTGCTGAGACGGCGTTGAGTACGGTGTCCCTGCAGAGTTGCACTTTTGGTCATATACAAACTGAGTTGAAAAAGGACAGATGCTGGTAGAAAGGGGAACAGGTGTGTTGGAAAAGGTAAAAAAGTTTGTGTCTGTGGGTTTGGTGGTTAAGCAACCTTAACATTTGCTGAAGAAACAACATCTGGTATGGTGGGACTGGCAGATTTGAATAAGGTGGTATATACTATGCTACCGCTATATGAAAAATATTAAGAAGAAAAGAAAGAGAAAGGTAGATATCCCACTCGCCATTCGGTGTCCACCGTGCTCACAGATGGAAAAGGAGAGGTTGGCAACTGTAAGTTTAGGTGGAGGATACAGAGCAGGTTGACTCTGAAACAAATAGTAGCCTGAACCGAGTTAGACGCCACTCGGATCTGGAGACTGGGAGCCCTGTTAGCGTCATAGGGTCCACACGACCACCCAGCTCTGGAACTCACTGTTAACAACACAGGGGCCATTGGGCTGTCCTTGTGCATAGGGGACACACCTGTGGACAGCAGGCGCATCAGCAGCAGCAGGCCTGTTTATGCCACTGGGCTGCACTAGCAGGACTGAAAGGACAGGAGCTGTTCTTAAAAGTTCTGCATTACCAACTGTGGTGGCGGCCTGCATCGATGCCCTCTCCCTGCCTACCTCTGGCCTAAAGCCGCAATGGGTTCAACACATGGAGGTGTGCTCTTTTAGAGCATAATAGAAGACTGGGCACCTTCTTGTTGGCTATAGTTATATAGTTTTATAGTTTGCTATAAAATTTGCGTAGCAAAATGAGCAGGAGGGTGTAATGCAGAGGTGCTAGAAAAAGCTTGGCACCAGTGTGGCACAAATGGAGTACAACAGCCACTTTTTGGATGACATTAACTGGCAGCACTCTTTTAAATTAAAATGGCTTTACAAAAATGTGCAGGAGGGTGTAATGCAGAGGTGCTAGAAATAACTTGGCACCAGTGTGGCACAAATGGAGTACAACAGCCACTTTTTGGATGTCACTAACTGGCAGCATTTTTTGCTATTATTATAGCTTATTAATAGTGATGAGCGAGTACTAAAATGCTCGGGTGCTCGAAGCTCGGGCCGAGCCTCCCAAGATACTCGTGTACTCGGCCCGAGCAACGAGCCCAATGTTATCCTATGGGAGACCCGAGTATTTTTGTGAAATGACCCCCCGGCAGCATGGAGAAACCCTAAAAATGTCACAAAAGTCTCAGAAGAGTGCTCAAATGACATTGCAACAGCATGGGGAAGACCCCTTGAAGCATTTATCACTGAAAAGTCACAGCTGTGAACAATTTTGTCCGCGTTTTACGCCATTTTTACGGACTCACCAGAAAACCTTCCAAAATGACCCCAAAATGATTTTTCATGGCGGAAATGTTAAGGGCACATACCCAATAGTGAGATAGAGCTGGTGTATGTTACTTTTTGAGATTAATACATGAAAGATTTTACGTGAAAACATTGTGTGGCACTCCGATGTCCCTGAGAAGAGACGTACATGAAGGCCTCTTGAGTCTAATGTGCCCATTTTGAGGAAGTGAGTCTTTGTAGTATTTTCCTTTGCCAGGGCAGTCCAAAATTGTGAGGTTCACCAATGCCCCTGCATACAGACGTGCATGAGGGCCTGTAAACCTGAAGTGCCCATTGTAAGGAAGTGGGTCTATTGTAGTATAGCCCTTAGGCAGGGCAGCCAAAAATTGGGAGGCTCCACGTTGTCCCTGGGTAGAGACGTGCATGAGGGCCTGTAAACCTGAAGTGCCCATTGTAAGGAAGTGGGTCTATTGTAGTATAGCCCTTAGGCAGGGCAGCCAAAAATTGGGAGGCTCCACGTTGTCCCTGGGTAGAGACGTGCATGAGGACCTCAAAACATTAAGTGTCCATTGTCAGGAAGTGGGTGTATTATAGTATAGCCCTTAGGCAGGGCAGCCAAAAATTGAGAGGCTCCACGTTGTCCCTGGGTAGAGACGTGCATGAGGGCCTCAAAACATTAAGTGTCCATTGTCAGGAAGTGGGTGTATTATAGTATAGCCCTTAGGCAGGGCAGCCAAAAATTGGGAGGCTCCACGTTGTCCCTGGGTAGAGACGTGCATGAGGGCCTCAAAACATTAAGTGTCCATTGTCAGGAAGTGGGTGTATTATAGTATAGCCCTTAGGCAGGGCAGCCAAAAATTGGGAGGCTCCACGTTGTCCCTGGGTAGAGACATGCATGAGGGCCTCAAAACATTAAGTGTCCATTGTCAGGAAGTGGGTGTATTATAGTATAGCCCTTAGGCAGGGCAGCCAAAAATTGGGAGGCTCCACGTTGTCCCTGGGTAGAGACGTGCATGAGGGCCTCAAAACATTAAGTGTCCATTGTTAGGAAGTGGGTGTATTATAGTATAGCCCTTAGGCAGGGCAGCCAAAAATTGGGAGGCTCCACGTTGTCCCTGGGTAGAGACGTGCATGAGGGCCTCAAAACATTGTTCCCATTGCAAAGGAGCGGGTCTCCTGTCGTTGTAATGTCCATTCTGCAAAGAATGGGCGAAAAAATTTACCACTGGGGGTATACCTGAAACAAAGGCCTAAGTATTGCAATTTGTAACGGTCATCATCATGGTGGCGCATGAGGAGAAGGAGGAGCAGTCCAGCGATTATCCAAAGTCCAGAAGTGTGTACCCATGGGTGAGTGGAGGTACATGGCAAACTTTAAATTCCGCTCTCATTTGCTGGTGGTGTGGTGAAGTCTGGCCCAATCCAACCCTTGTTCATCTTGATCAGAGTCAGCCTGTCAGCATTTTCAGTTGACAGGCGGGTGCGTTTATCTGTAATGATTCCACCTGCGGCACTAAAAACACGCTCTGACAAAACACTAGCAGCAGGGCAGGCCAGGACTTCCAAGGCGTAGAGAGCCAATTCATGCCACGTGTCCAGCTTGGATACCCAATAATTGTAAGGCACAGAGGAATGTCGGAGTACAGTTGTTCGATCTGCAAGGTACTCCTTCAGCATCTGGGCAAACTTAGGATTTCTTGTGGCACTACCCCGCATCTCAGGGGCTGTGGTACGTGAGGGGCTGAGAAAACTGTCCCACATCTTAAAGACTGTTCCCCTACCTCTGGCGGATTGGACTTGTGCCTCTCTCGGCTGTACGCCTCGGTTGTCCACTGATTCATGACCTATGCCGCTAGCGTTTTGTGAGGGGAATGCTTTGCCTACTTCCGTGACTATGGCCTTCCGGAACTGCTGCATTTTGGTTGACCTCTCCTCCACGGGAATAAGAGACAAAAAGTTCTCCTTGTAGCGTGGGTCTAACAGTGTTACCAACCAGTAATGATTGTCGGCCAAGATGTTCTTAACGCGAGGGTCACGAGACAGGCAGCTTACCATAAAGTCAGCCATGTGCGCCAGACTCTTAACAGCCAGGACTTCAGTAGCATGACCAACAAGATGACTGAACATGCTGTCCTCCTCCTCCTCCTCCTCCTCCTCATCTACCCTGTCCTCTGGCCAGCCACGCTGAACCGAGGATATGACTGGTGTGCATGTCATATCCTCAATTTGGCCGGAGAGTTGCTCCATGTCTTCATCCTCCTCCTCGTCATAGTCCTCCACTGCACGTTGTGATGAGACGAGGCTGGGCTGTGTGTTATCATCACCCACACCCACTACTGTTTCTTGCTGCAACTCATCGCGCTCCGCCTGCAATGCATCATGTTTGTTTTTCAGCAGAGACCGTTTTAGAAGGCAGAGAAGCGGTATGGTGACGCTAATAATGGCGTCATCACCACTCACCATCTTGGTGGAGTCCTCAAAGTTTTGGAGGATGGTACATAGGTCTGACATCCATCTCCACTCCTCAGGTGTTATGTGTGGAGTTTGACCCATTTCCCGACGGCTTAGGTGATGCAGGTACTCAACAACTGCCCTCTTCTGCTCACATATCCTGACCAACATGTGCAGAGTTGAATTCCAACGCGTGGGGACATCAAACACCAGTCTGTGAGCCGGAAGATGCAAACTGCGCTGAAAGCCGGCAAGGCCGGCTGAAGCAGTAGGTGACTTTCGAAAATGTGCAGACAGGCGGCGAACTTTTACCAGCAGATCAGACAGCTCTGGGTATGACTTTAGAAACCGCTGAACCACGAGGTTGAGCACATGGGCCACGCATGGAACATGTGTCAGCTGGCCTCGCCTCAAAGCCGCCACCAGGTTCCGGCCATTGTCACACACGACCTTTCCTGGCTTTAGGTTCAGAGGTGTGAGCCAGTGATCTGCCTGCTGTTTAAGAGCTGTCCACAGCTCTTCTGCATTGTGGGGTTTGTCACCTATGCAGATTAGCTTCAGCACAGCCTGTTGCCGCTTCGCCGAGGCAGTGCTGCAGTGCTTCCAGCTTGTGACTGGTGTGGAGGGTACAGTGGATGAGGATGCGCAGGAGGAGGAGGAGGCTGAAGAGCATGACATTCCGGAGCTGTAGAGTGTGGGTGAAACACTGACTGAGGTAGGGCCTGCAAACCTTGGTGTGGGAAGGACGTGTTCCGTCCCTCGCTCAGACTGGGTCCCAGCTTCCACAATATTAACCCAGTGTGCCGTCAACGAGATGTAGCGGCCTTGCCCACAAGCACTTGTCCACGTGTCTGTGGTTAGGTGGACCTTGGGTGAAACAGCGTTGTTCAGGGCACGTGTGATGTTTTGTGACACGTGGTTATGCAACGCGGGGACGGCACACCGGGAGAAATAGTGGCGGCTGGGGACCGAGTAACGTGGGACAGCTGCCGCCATCAGGTCACGGAATGCTTCTGTCTCCACCAGCCTAAAAGGCAACATTTCCAGCGCAAGCAGTCGCGAAATGTTAGCATTTAGAACTGTGGCATGTGGGGTGTTGGCAGTGTATTTGCGCCTGCGTTCAAAGGTTTGCTGAATGGATAACTGAACGCTGCGCTGGGACAAGGACGTGCTTGATGATGGTGTTCTTTCTGCGTAGGCAACTGCAGGTGCAGGAGTGGAGGAGGCTTGTTCGCAGGCAGCATGGACAGGGGATTGGCTCGCATGCACAACCAGCGAAGACGTAGCAGTGACATCAGCAAGCACTGCTCCTCGACTCTGTTGTACTTCCCACAAAGTCGGGTGCTTGGCTGACATGTGCCTGATCATGCTGGTGGTGGTCAGGCTGCTAGTTTTGGTACCCCTGCTGATGCTGGCACGGCAGGTGTTGCAAATGGCTTTTTTTGAATCATCTGGATCCAACTTAAAAAACTGCCAGACTCGGGAAGACCTAACATTTGTACAGGCACCTTGTGTCGTCGTGTTGTTCCGGGGAACGGTTGCCTGACTTCTGCCTGGGGCCACCACCCTGCTTCTTACTGCCTGTTGTGATGCTACGCCTCCCTCCCCCTGTGCACTGCTGTCCTCGCTCTGCATATCCTCCTGCCAGGTTGGGTCAGTTACTGGATCATCCACCACGTCGTCTTCCTCTTCCGCACCCTGCTCCTCCTCCTGACTTCCTGACAATTGTGTCTCATCATCGTCCACCACTTGTTGAGACACGTTGCCAACTTCGTGAGAACGTGGCTGCTCAAATATTTGGCCATCTGTACAGACAATCTCCTCATGACCCACTTCAATATGAGCTGGCGAGAGGCCAGAATGTGTGAATGGAAACGTGAACAGCTCTTCCGAGTGTCCAAGTGTGGGATCATTAATGTCCGAGGAGGACGTGTACTCAGCCTGGTGGTAGGAAGGAGGATCAGGTTCAGAAATGTGCGGTGCAGTATAACGGCTACTGACACTTGACCGTGTGGAAGACAGAGTGTTTGTGGTGGTGCCAATCTGACTGGAAGCATTATCTGCTATCCAACTAACAACCTGTTGACACTGGTCTTGGTTCAAGAGCGGTGTACTGCTGCGGTCCCCAAGAATTTGGGACAGGACGTGCGAGCGACTAGATGTGGCCCTTTGTTGTGGCGAAATTAGAGCTTGCCCACGACCTCGGCCTCTGCCTGCACCACCATCACGTCCACTTCCTTGTTCCTTGCCAATGCCCTTGCGCATTTTGCAATGCTGTGCACTGCTGACGTGTATATTCACTACTTGTGCGTTATATCAAAGTTTGTGGAAATTGCACACAAGTGCACCTGTACGCTGCCACCAACAGGCACACACGTGCGGTTTTAAAAACCAAGCACGGTCGCACTAAGAACCTAACAGGTTTTTTTGGGGAGCGACAATTACAGACAAGTCAGACACTATCTGGACTGTTTTACACTGTGTACACCAGCCCCAGATATGATGAAGGCTGGTATACGGTCACCACTACCCTGCCTGCCTGCCTGCCTGTATACTGGTACAATAGTCCTGACAAGGACTCTTCTGGTCACTAGCCTGTATTCAGACCTGGCTATACCCTGCCTGTATATAGCAACAATAGTCCTGAGAAGGACTCTGCTACTGTACTCCGACCTGGCTATACCCTGCCTGCCTGTATACAACTAGAATAGTCCTGAGAAGGACTTTTGGTCACACTGTTTGCAGCCCTGCAACTGAAAAAGCTATAAAGGGCCGCAAAGCTTTCCCTGAATCAGCGACACTCTCCCTGCACTGACTGTCTGGATAGCTGTGAATAGAGCACAGCGCGCCGGCCGGTATAAAGGCTCGGTCACGCTGTGCAGGCCGGCCAATCACTGCAATTCCACAACTAACAGGGCTGTGGCATTGCAGTAGTCTGCCAGCCAATCCCTGCATGAGGGCTGGCTCTCAAAAGAGCGCCAACATGCAGAAATGAAGACCACGAGTACAGCACGAGTATCGCGAGATTACTCGGTCCCCGTCGAGCAGCCCGAGTACAGCGATACTCGTGCGAGTACCGAGTAGTTACAAGCATGCTCGCTCATCACTACTTATTAAAAACAGAGCAGGAGGATGTAATGCAGAGGTGCTAGAAATACCTTGGCACCAGTGTCGCACAAATGGAGTACAACAGCCACTTTTTGGATGCCACTAACTGGCAGCATTTTTTGCTATTATTATAGCTTATTAAAAACAGAGCAGGAGGGTGTAATGCAGAGGTGGTAGAAATAGCTTGGCATCAGTCTGGCACAAATGGAGTACAACAGCCACTTTTTGGATGCCACTAAGTTTCATCAGTGTTTGCTAGTATAATAGCTTAGTAAAAATGAGTTTGAGTGTGCAATACAGAGGTGCTGCAAATATCTTTGCACCAGTGGGACAATAATGAAGTCCAACAGCCACTTTTAGGATGCCACTAAGTTTCCTCAGTGTTTGCTAGTATAATGGCTTAGTAACAATGAGCTTCAGTGTGCAATGCAGAGGTGCTGCAAATAGATTTGCACTAGTAGGACACTAATGGAAGTCCAACAGCCACTTTTAGGATGCCACTAAGCTTCCTCAGTGTTTGCTAGTATAATGGCTTAGTAACCATGAGCTTGAGTGTGCAAAGGGCAGGAGGGTACAGTGGCCGGGTTGTGGGTCAGTGTAGAGGAAAGGAAGCCTCACTTTCTATCCCTCCTAATGGTGAAATGTAACAAGGAACTCCTAGACCGTAGCTACACAGACGCTCTTATCTGTAGCTGTTAAAAACTCTTTCCACGGACCTGACTGTCACCTATGGCTCTGAGCCTGCTGTTATTAGCCCTTACAAGGGCTGAAAGAAACTTCTATCCCTATTCTGTATAGCGCTGTGTGTAGAGCGTACACAGCAGTATTGGAGACAGGAGCTGCACCTGCGGTGACTGACACCCAGACGCAGAAGGCAGATAATGGCGTCCAGACGGGCAGATGCCCGTATTTATAATGCAGGGACATGTGAGATGGACATCCTATCACACACGCCGTTGCTTCTCTGGCTAAAAGTCCACTTAGCTGTGTGTGTGTCTGGGATTGGCTGACATTTTGGCCTGCCCGACTACACGCGCGCTTAGGGAAAGAAGACAAGGAAAAAAAAAAAACGGTGATCGCCATTATCCCAGCAGCAGTGATCTGAATGCGCAGTCCCCGCACACTATACGCTGAAATTTCATAACAGTGTGAGTTACAGAGTGACTTACACTATTGCAGCGAAAATCCAGCTAGTAATTAGCTTAGCTTTTTGCTGCTAGAACCGTTCTCGAACGTAACTAGAACTATCGAGCTTTTAGCAAAAAGCTCGAGTTCTAGTTCGATCTAGAACTGCCCCCAAAATCACTCGAACCACGAACTGGAGAACCACGAACCGCGCTCAACTCTAGCTAGGACCTTATTCAGGATTGGACCCCTGGGTACTGTAAATAAGTTGGTAGTACTAATATTTATATATATATGTCGCGGGCGGGGAGGACGCCGCCACTGCGCTTGCTAACGCTCGGGTCCGGCACTGCTGCGACTGCTGCTCGGTGGCTCAAGCCGTGGGCCGGATCCGGGGACTCGAGCGGCGCTCCTCGCCCGTGAGTGAAAAGGGTGGTTGGTTTGGGGGATTTAGTCCGTCACGCCACCCATGGGTTGTGGTGAAGATGGGCACCACCGCTGCTGGTGACGAGGATCGATGGTAGGGAGCAGCTGGGATGTTGTTTTCCCCCTCCGTGGGTAGGGGTCGGTGGTGCCGGGGCCCGGTGGTGTGACGGGGAGGCAGGGTTGGTGAGGTGCAGGGTTGCAGGGACAGCGCGGTGCGGTGCCGGATGGCACAGGTGTACCCACTCAGTAAGAGATGCACAAAGTCCTCGGTGAACTAAACGGCTGGATGGACGAGTCCCGCAGCCAGCTGCAGTGTCTCTCTCCCTGGACAGGTGATGGCGGCTGTCTTTTCCTGCACTTTTGTGTACTGTTTGACTACGATGGATCCCCAACGGTAGTCCGCTCCCCGGTGTATGGATGCCGGAGGAGCCCGTTTGCCCGCAGGCACTGGTCCTTTGGTCCTTGGGTCTCTAGCCTTTGGCGGTAGCTGTATACCCTCACGGTGCGGACGGTTGCCTTGTAACGGGTCTTTGGCTGTTAGGAAACCCCTGGGGTTCCTGTCACACTCGGATTTGACTATTGATGGCGACTCCAAGCCTAGTCATGGTCCGATGGCCCTGCCTGTGTGTGCTGGCTTCACTTTGCTTCCCGGTCGGTACCGGCAGGCCGACGCCCGACCCCGGTCCTACGGTTCCTTGTTGATTCACCACTCCTGCAGACGGCCACCACCGTCTGCCAACCTTGTTGTCAGTGTCTGGGCCACAAACCTAGACACTCTCCACTTTACTCCTCTCACTTCCACCTCCTCAACTCAACTGTCACTTTTCCCGCCTCCAGGCCTGAGAACTCCTCGGTGGGTGGGGCCAACCGCTTGGCTCCGCCCCACCTGGTGTGGACATCAGACCCTAGAGGGAGGCAACAAGGATTTTATGTTTGGCTAATGTTACTGTCTAGTGGGGGTGGGGTTGTATGTATGTTACCTGTGACGACCTGGCTAGTCCAGGGCGCCACATTCCCCCTTGAAATGCAGACTGTCCGCGGGCTGCCCGTCCATCACCAGTTTTAATTTTCAACTGTAAAATATAAATTAACATGTAAACATATAAAACATAAGCATTTTTGTCAGGTCACTTGAACGCTGCACATATAAAACACTTTTAATAATGACGGATGGTTGGATGTCTTCCGCTCTCCCACCCAAGCAACCTAGCCCTGATGCAGCCCCTAAGAAGGGGGCAACACCCCTTGACCCCAGTCCAGGTTCAGGCTGCCCGAGCGGGAACGGGTACGGTAACTCGCACCCGGCTGTCACTTCAGGGGACCCCACGTCCAAGGGGGACCCCTGACCCCCGGAGGATGGCCACCGGTCCAGGTGGTGGCCGGGCCCCAGCCTGCTCTGCTGCGGGCCCTTCCTCCAATCTGCCTCTCCTGAGGCGGCAACGGTTTCCATCCCACAAAACTATTTACAAGCCCATCAGTTCGTGGGTGGCATGCCAGTTCTCGGCCATGTTCATGAGCAGTTTCTCATGTGGGTGGTAAAAACACACAGAGTCCCTCCGGGGACAACTTGCCGGCAACAGCCGGAATAATCATGTAGACAATCAGATGATCTTTCGGTTGATTTTGATTCATTTGAACTGCTGAGGGTCCCAACAGGGACAACTTGCTTGCAACGGAGGGCCGCTGCCACTACTTGAGGTCGTACTCATCAAGGACCGCTTCCAGCTCGACATCCGGACGGCTTGGTGGAGGAGGGGGCTGGGGCCGCATCTGCACACCGCGGCTCTTCCTTTGTTTAACATCCAGGGTGAACCAGCCCCTCTCCCCGCAGTGGCGGGTGTAAGTTACCAGATCGCCCGGCAATAGATCACGGCCTGGGTGGCCCGTGGGAAGGTGTGAGTTGACATTGCGGTGGGCCACAAAAACTTCGGCCTCCAGGCCCGGCTCGTAGTTGAAACCGAACCCCCTCCGCGTGTCAAACTGCCGGACTTGGCCTTCATACACCGGGCCCTGCACCTGAAAGGTAGCATGGCGGAGTGCATCCTTCTCCTTTATCACTCGCGCCATCACTTCGGCCCTCTGCTGCTCCCTGGCAGCAATCTCTCAGCTCAACTGGTTTGGTTCCCTGTCCCAATAAGGGGCGTTGGCAGACCCCTGCACCTGAGTCAGGCCCCGCTGGACCACTACCGGTACTCTCTCGTGGAGGTCCTGCGGTGACGTGGCCTGGACTGCTGCTTTGCAGTGGCGGCCCGGCACAGCCTCAGCCGAGGCGGGGGATTCAGGGACAGCTGGCCTCACCGGTTGGGCCTTCGGGCCTGCAGCGGCCGGTTCCTCCACGGCCGGGCGGACTGCCGGAGCCGGGACGGTCTCGGGTGCGGCCACTTCTGGGGCCAATGACTTCTTGTCGCGGGCGGACACCTCCCACGGTATCTTCCATGGTAGCGGGAGGGATGCGGGCTGTTCACAGACAACGCCCCCAGGTCGGTCCTCTAGGGCGGACGGGTTTGATTCCGCTACCGGTGTTGGGGGAAGCGGTCCAAGCGGATGGGCAACAGCAACTGGTACGGATGGCGGGGGAGGCAGGAGAGTGAGTGGGTGCAGGCCGGGCCCCTCAGCCGCAGCGGCCGGTCCTTCTCGGACACAGGGGCGTGAGTCGCTTACCCGCTCCTCCACCACTGCCTCCACCTCGCGTCTCCGCACAGCTGCCGCCACTTCCTTCATCTCGGCCACCCAGCGTTCTATCAAGAACCGGACCTGGGTTTGAAGGCGGCAGCATATTTGTGCGGTCCGGGCTTCCACCCACGCCGCTGTTCCTGGCGTGGGCTCTGGGGTTCCAACGGTGCCGGAAGGACGGGACATCGTGCGCAGCAGTGTTCCAGGAACCAAATGTTTGCAGAGTCCTGGTGTCCCCGCTTTTATAGCCTCGGCTACTTTAGGCAGACATCTTCTTCCCGTCCCCCCTTGGTTCTCTTCAGCACTTCCGCTTGTTGGGGGCGGGGCTTCGCTTTTGCGCCTTCCCTGCTCGGAGAAGACGCTTGAGCGGGAGATTTTCGCGCCAAGATGGTGGCGCTTCAAAATTTTCGGCCGGACACCGCCGGCGGAGATCACAAGGCGCACTTCTACTGGTAAGTAGATGGGTTCAATCCTGTTCACAGTGCCAGGTTTTGTCGTGGGCGGGGAGGACGCCGCCGCTGCGCTCACTAACGCTCGGGTCCGGCACTGATGCGACTGCTGCTCGGTGGCTCGAGCGGTGGGCTGGATCCGGGGACTCGAGCTGCGCTCCTCACCTGTGAGTCAAAAGGGTGGTTGGTTTGGGGGATTTAGTCCGTGACGCCACCCACGAGTTGTGGTGAAGATGGGCACCACCGCTGCTGGTGACAAGGATCCCGGGAGCGATTGTAGGGAGCAGCTGGGATGTTGTTTTCCCCCTCCGTGGGTAGGGGGCCGGTGGTCCCGGGGCCCGGTGGTATGACGGGGAGGCAGGGTTGGTGAGGTGCAGGGTTGCAGGGACAGCGCGGCGCGGTGCCGGATGGCACAGGTGTACTCACTCAGTAAGAGATGCACAAAGTCTTCGGTGAACCAAACGGCTGGATGGACGGGTCCCGCAGCCGGCTGCAGTGTCTCTCTCCCCGGACAGGTGATGGCAGCTGTCTTTTCCTGCACCTTTGTGTACTGTTTGACTACGATGGATCCCCAACGGTAGTCCGCTCCCCGGTGTATGGATGCCGGAGGAGCCCGTTTGCCCGCAGGCACTGGTCCTTGGGTCTCTAGTCTTAGGCGGTAGCTGTATACCCTCACGGTGCGGACGGTTGCCTTCTAACGGGTCTTTGGCTGTTAGGAAACCTCTGGGGTTCCTGTCACACTCGGATTTGACTATTGACGGCGACTCCAAGCCTAGTCGGGGTCCGATGGCCCTGCCTGTGTGTGCTGGCTTCACTTCGCTCCCCGGTCGGTACCGGCGGGCCGACGCCCGACCCCGGTCCTACGGTTCCTTGTTGATTCACCACTCCTGCAGACGGCCACCACCGTCTGCCAACCTTGTTGTCATTGCCTGGGCCACAAACCCAGACACTCTCCACTTTACTCCTCTCACTTCCACCTCCTCAACTCAACTGTCACTTTTCCCGCCTCCAGGCCTGTGAACTCCTCGGTGGTGGCGGTGGTGTCTGCTGCAGCTCCTGTCACCTTCATGCAGCAGAGCTGGAAGCGACGCTGGAGGTCCGTGGATTACGCTGGACATGGAGGGCTTTTTGGGGCTTATTAAATTGGTTACGAGGGAATTGGTTTGTGTTTTTCATTTCTAATAAAGGATTTTTTAAGGTGTGTGTGTTTATTTACTGTAATTTACAGATTAATCATGGAAGGTTTCTCGGGGAGACGCCTGACATGATTCATCTAGGACTTATTGGCAGCTATGGGCTGCCATTAACTCCTTATTACCCCGATTTGCCAACGCATCAGGGCAAATCGGGAAGAGCCGGGTACAGTCCCAGAACTGTCGCATCTAATGTATGTGGCAATTCTGGGCGGCTGCTGACTGATATTGTTAGGCTGGGGGGCTCGCCATAACGTGGGGCTCCCCATCCTGAGAATACCAGCCTTCAGCCGTATGGCTTTATCTGGCTGGTATTAAAATTGGGGGGACCGCACGCCGGTTTCTTTAATTATTTAATTATTTATTTCACTGCACAGTATACACACGCCCATCAGCTGCTGTGATTGGGTGCAGTGAGACACCTGTCAATCAGCGTGGGGGCATGTCTCACTGCAACCAATCATAGGCGCCTGTGGGCGAGGAAAGCAGGGAATACGAGATGGCTGTGTGCAGAGCACAGCGCGCCCGTGCAATTCCACAACTAACAGGGCTGTGGCATTGCAGTGGTCTGCCAGCCAATCCCTGCATGAGAGCTGGCTCTCAAAAGAGCGCCAACATGCAAGGATGAAGACCACGAGTACAGCACGAGTATCGCAAAATTATTCAGTACCCGCTGAGTAGCCCGAGTACAGTGATACTTGTGCGAGTACCGAGTAGTGACAAGCATACTCGCTCATCACTACTTATAATATTTAGAGGCAGTACAAAGGGTGACACCTTTTAAACTGTGGCACATGCTGCGCATATCTACATGTTTTCTTGGTGCTTTTAACTATATACTTATTAAAAGTAAAATTTTAGGCATAATTACTTTTCTGTGCTGGGTTACCTAGCTATCTCATTAAGATGACTACCTCCACAACTAGATACAGAAAAAAGAATAGAAAAAATTCTGTAATTGAAAACTAAAACCAAATTAGAAAAATAAATGTGTCAGAAGTGAGTTTTAGCAAGTTTATTAGTATATATTAGTAGTTTACACCTAATTTTGACACACATTGCACAGGTTAAAATATTGCATTTAAATTTGCACAAAAATGTTGCCTGCAACATTTCTCCAGCACTTTTTAAAAATATTGACTTTTCCCTTCAAATAATAAAATTAGCAAGAACAGTAATTCTGGTCAAACTATAAACGCTCTAGCCTTATTTATTAAAAGCAATAACAAATAGAGCAAACATAAAATAAAATCAAGATTTAGTACATTTTAAATGCACCATGTTTATTAATAGGTTTGCATTTTCATTAGATTAGGCACAATTTTTGCCTACTGTGCTACAATGCCATAGCTGCAAAGTATTCTATTCATAATAAATGTGGGCTGGTGAATGATTTATGGTCAGCACTAAATATATTTGTTGCTATATATATATATATATATATATATATATATATATATATATATATCTCTGTTTCCTAATTAACAAAGAGTTACATCCATATTGTTATGCTGTGGCAAGGTCAGCATAAAATAAACATCTGCAGGTCATTAAAACGATAATTGACTCCAGTAAGAAAGTGGTTAAGAAAATAGCAATAACTGTCATAAGCCAGCTAATTGTTTCATTTCTTCTTACTGATAGCTATATTTTTGACTGCCAGAGAACAGCTGATAAAAAAGAATTGCCGCTATTCATTCCTGACACATACTAGTTCACCTTTTTAAGGGACTCCAGCCTATGCACAATGTCATCTGATGCAATGTGAAACTTCACAGCACAATGGTCTATAATAGGGGTCGGGAACCTTTTTGTCTGAGAGAGCCATGAATGCAACATATTTTAAAATGTAATTCCATGAGAGCCATGCTCACCAGGGGGAGCGGCGGTGGTGGAGTGGCTCAGAAGATTCTTAAAGGTAGGGTAGGCGATGCTGGGGGCACGGAGGATGGGGTGTCGTGGCTCAAAAGGGTCAGTGTGCAGAGGGTTGGCAACACTGCTCTGTGCACAGATCGACGTGATGGACTTCAATAAAATGGCCACGGAGTCCTATCTGCACACGCGCCACCTCCGCGGCCATTTTCTTGAAGGCAATCATCAACTGTAGGAGATTCAAAGCAGCCCGCAGTCTGCCGGCTACTGTGGGCTTGCTGCCGCGACACCCCACGAGCCCGCAGTATCGCCGATGCTGCACAACTACTACCGCCTTGGTAAGCTATATGTGGTTTGTTAGATGCACCCCCATTTTCCCCCCAGTTTTGGAGAAAAAAGTGCGTCTTATAAACCGGAAAATACGTTTTTTTTTTAATAAAGATTTGTCGGCGAGCCAGATGCAGCCATTAAAAGAGCCACATCTGGCTCACGAGTCATAGGATCCTGACCCCTCATCTATAAACTTCAAAAGTAAATAGTTTTGTCAAGGGGACAGAGTGGCTGACAATTCATTAATGTGAAAGATTCCACTATATATCACAGCATTCAGTTGTCGCTATATACAGGATTTTAACTAAAAACGTTTCTAAAGTATATATTATATACAATTTAAAACAAAACACTAGTGCTCACGGAAAAAGATGAAAGGGGACTGTATCAACTCTAAAACAAATGGGGTTTATTGAGAAGATAGCTAGTCTCACAATTTTGAAAGCTGCAAGCAGTGGCAGGGTCCGCGTGAACCTGTCAGGGTAAAAAAACAAAATGGAATTATGTATATGACTGCTGCCCTAATAAAGGAAACACAGTGAGAAGGGAATTGGATAAAATATGTATGAATATATAAATATTAAAAATATTTTTGATACCTGCAGTTTTAGAGGTTGGTTGAGTGATCTTTAAGGAGGTAATGTAGATCCAAAGTAGTATGCAGAGTTTCACTAGTATGGCAAAAACAAAAAGATTTAAATTGAGTATGAAACAAAAAAGTGGGGGGAGGGGAGTGGGAGAGGGGATAATGGATTACAGTGGTGTTATAGATATAAACTTACCTTTTTGAGTTCCCAGATGGAGATAGGGTTTGTAGTTCCCTAGATAGTGGACTCTGAAAGAGCAACAAGGGTGTATGGGTGACTGAATGTTGCCTAAGGGAATAAAATCAATGAATGGGGGAGGTTAAGATTAGGTAATACTGTTACAAGATAGGATAGTACGGTGATGCTAATAGCTGGCATATGGGGGCTGTCTGATCGGGGTGTCCAAATATGTAATGCCTAGATTAGATTAGATGTGGTGTCCAAAGAAAGATTAACAGGCTGTAACAATACAAACATACAAAGATAGTCTGACTAGTACCAGACTTAACAAAATGACTAAAGATTAGAGATGAGCCACCCCCCTGGTGTTCGAGTTCAGTTCGTCGAACGGATGCCCTGTTCGACCAACGTTTGACGAACCGTTCGACGAACCACTCGAACCCCATTGAAAACAATGGATGCAAACACAAACACATAAAAACACATAGAAAACACCTTCAAATGTGTCCAAAAGGTGAGAAACAAATCCCAAGACACCACAAACACATGGGAAAATGACAAGGACATATACTCATGCGAAAACAAAAGAGCTGGATGAGTAAAAAGAGGAGGAGACACAGCTATAGGCATGTCATGCCCTTCTAAAATCATGTAAAACACAGCAAGTGGATTCCAAGCAGAGTCTCCCTTTTTCCCAAAAATTGGGCCACAGACACCACTTTAGTGGCATCACTTGTCCCTCAGTTGCAAACTTGACAGGTAGATTTTCATGAAGCACAATCCAAATCCACAAGCCTTTACTCTCCCCAGGATGACACCGGGGTAGCAAAGTCCTTGCTGACTTGTTCATCTTGGCTCATTTTTAAAAACACCGCAAGGGGACTCCAAGCAGAGTCTCCCTTTTTTCCAAAAATTGGGCCACACATACCACTTCAGTGGCATCACTTGTGCCCCAGTTGCAAACTGGATGTGTTAATTAGCATCAAGCACATTCAAAAATTACGCCAGCCTAAACTGTCCCCAGGATGACACAGGGGTAGGTAGCAAAGTCTTTGCTGAACCATGACTTGTTCATCCTGGCTTATTTTTAAAAACACTGCAAGGGGACTCCAAGCAGAGTCTCCCTTTTTTCCAAAAATTGCGCCACACATACCACTTCAGTGGCATCACTTGTGCCCCAGTTGCAAACTGGATGTGTTGATTAGCATCAAGCACATTCAAAAATACGCCAGCCTTAACTGTCCCCAGGATGACACCGGGGTTTGTAGCAAATGTTACGTCACCACCGGAGTCCGCTCCATCGACTTCTGCTCCGATCGCCAGGCGACACCGTGTTCCTGCCGTGGATGGGGCTGGTGATGGGAGAGGCTCCGTTCATCCACTGGTCTGGGTTTCCTGGGGATCTGCAGTGGCAATGGCTGACTGTAGGTGGTGGGTGTCTCCCAGCTGAGGTACCATCGTTCAGCTACGGCCTATGGGAAGACACCACACCCTTTTTAATTCCCCTCCTGTCTTCTGACCTCTGCCAGAGATAGTTCTGAGAATTCTAGCTCCTGTTTCGTCCTGTGATTTTGTGTGCTGATTGTGACGACATGGACTCTCATGGGTTAAAGTTTCTTAAAATTCAGCCAGACAGCATGATAGATTGTCTATAGATGAGGGAGAAGTCCCTCATTGTTTTTACAAGACTCTTGTTGACTCAATGTAATTGTGTTGGCCACTGAAAGCCAGACGTATTGTTCTCCAGACTTTTCCAGTAACCATTGTATTGTAGTTGTGTATTGCTAATGTGATTACCTTAGTAGCCATTGTTGGGTCTGTGACTTGCAGACTCCATGTAGATATCTTCAGTCTTTCTGTAGACATCATTTGGATGAACATTGTCCATGCAGCTTGAGATTCATCCAATGGGAGAAGCGCTCTTGTCCAACCAATCGATGAGGACACAGTGTATCTAAGTGTAAGGCTGTGGCTATAAAAGGGACTTCTTTAAGCCACCAGTTGTTGATGGATGCTGATGGATCCAGTCTAAGCTCTTAGGAGCTGACTAGAGGATCAGGATATCTTATGGCTTCAAACTAGGGACTCCGGTTCCGGTTGGAGACCATATCCACAGCCTAGGGATTTCGACTCCGGCTGCCAGGATTGTAACATCATACCAGGACTACCTAAGGAGGACACTCAGGTTGGGACAGTTCAGTCACCTGTTACAGACTTTGCAGACCTCAGACAGCTTCCTAAATCTGGCGATATTCCTTTCTCGGTGGGTGCCCGCCAAAAGCGGGGTGCTGCTGGATTGGAGTAAGCAGCCCTGGAACCTCTGAGGCATGGACATTCTAAATCCCTGGTGAGCCAGCGGAAGGGTGAGACTCTGTTGCCTGTTACATTTGTGTGTTTTGCTGGTTATGTGTTATGTGCCGTTAATTGTTTGGGGATCCAATAAAGTCTAATTATTGTGGCTCCCTCACCCTGTGTTGTCTGAGTAGTGTTACGCTCACGGTTAAGGAGGCCGGCGTTCAGTTGGGATGAACCCTGAGCCACGTTGTCTTTCTAATGGCGGCGATTTTTAGTGGACGAGAGCACCCACTGAGCCCCGTGTCTCCATAATTATCCCACCGCTGCCACCAATTGTGGAGACAGGTAGTGATCTCCAGGGCTGTGTAATTCCAAATCCCTGTATAGGGGTGTGAGGTAGCGACCACCAATGTTGTGGATGGTCGCAGTGGAGAAGGATCCCCCTGTGATATTGAACTGAAGGTTTGACTGTGGGACTTGGGTTGTAATTAAGGGTTAGGTTCCCTTTAAACTGTGACCAGTGTGATGGACAGAGCTGGAGAATCACATACCTCCACCTGTGGGTGTATCCGGTTGGGTTTTAAGAGACTGTTAGTTTTAGAAACAGGGGGAAGCCTGAGAGTGCTGCACATGGAGGATGTGTGCTGGAGATCTCAGTCTGTGTGAAGACTGAAGAGAGACTCCTGGAAATCAGTCCCGGTGATGACTGGGGAAAAATACTGCAGCCTGGCTGGAGAGGGCTGGAGGCTGCAGGAAGCAACCACAGTGACTTGTGTTCGCTGGCTGGAGCCAGAGTGTGGAGAATCCACTATGGACACTTAATTGGACTGGAAGCCCACGGTATGTGGATGTTATATTTTCCTTTAAGCCAGGAGAGGCTTCATTGTGTTTTGGAAGGGCAGTTTATGTTGGTTACTAATAAACTGCTGCATTTTTGAGAGAGACTGTGTTGCCTGTGTATGCCTAAGCTACCCTGCACCGCTGCAAGCGAGTAAAACCCCCGGGTTGCGGTAAGCAACGTTCACATATGGTGCTAGATAGCGGGCAGCAATCCAGGCAGCACGTCTAGCAACTGCAGAGGTGTTGTTCCTGTGGATCAGCCGGGTCCACGAAGGTTGTTTTGTTTTTTGTTTTTTTTCTGCTGTCTACACACTGCAAGGAAGTGTTGCCTGTGGATTGGCGGGTCCACGAAAACAATTTTCGAAGCTGTCTGCAGTGGATCGGCAGGTCCACGAAAATCGTGTTGGCGCACTCAAGCGGCTGGCAGTGGATCGGTGGGTCCACGAACAGGGACAGCGTACTCCAGCTGCTGGCGGTGAATCTGCGGGTCTGCGGGGTTCCGTGCTGCAGTGGCGAGAGACCAGTGACTGGAGGTTCCAGGCCAACCCAGAATTGCGGGGCCCTGTTTGGTGAGCAGTGATACACCACAGGCTGGAGATCCTGGTTGTACGGGCGGTACAACCTGGAAAGGTTAGTGGTTCTCTAACCCCCCCTCTTTAGACCACTGGGTATTACCCATTGGAGCGCCCCTCCTGTTTGTTTTCTTGTTTCAGCATGGAGGGCACACAAATGGATGCTATGGAGGAGCTGTACCAGTTCCTTGCGCGTGGACAGCAGGAGCTGTCAGTGCGCACTGATGTGGCAGCAGTGGACCAGTTGATGAACTCCCTTCTGGGGCCAATATGAACACAGGGTGCCCAGCGAGATAAAGGGGAACTGTGTGAATTCGGGTCTAAAGACACTGCAAGGAAGCCACAGAAACCCCAAAAGGAGGCGGAGTCCCAGAAAGGGGTGGTTAGCCAAAAG
Organism: Anomaloglossus baeobatrachus; assembly: GCF_048569485.1. Classification (NCBI taxonomy): domain Eukaryota; kingdom Metazoa; phylum Chordata; class Amphibia; order Anura; family Aromobatidae; genus Anomaloglossus; species Anomaloglossus baeobatrachus. The sequence goes on from NC_134355.1 coordinate 142,543,733, forward strand.
GGGACAGAGGCCCGGAAAGGGGTAGTCGCTCAAAAGGGGGCGGAGTCCCGGAAAGGGGTGGTTACCCAAAAGGGGGCGGGGTCCCAGAAAATGGTGGTGACACGAAAAGGGGCGGAGAATCCCAAATCCGAAGGTGTAGTGGCACCAATGGACAGTAGCCAAGGACAATGGTGTTCATGCTATTCGTGTGCGATCTGTGGTACAGACTGCCCGGCTGACGAGAAGTCACGTCTGTGTTCTGTGGAAGTTGATGGCAAATGTGTGACTGGGCTGGTAGACTCGGTGAGCTTGGTGTCCCTGGTGACGGCCACGCTCAATACCTACCCGATTCTTGGAAGGATGGAAGCCCGCTGCAGACATGGGAACATTGGAGAGTATCCACGGTCCCGAGTGGTCGTTGAGACGGATGGGGTGTTTGGATCCGTTAATGTTGGGGTAGTGCCTGACTTACCGCATCCCATTATAATAGGCCGGGACTTTAATTTTTTTGAGGACTTGTGGTCGATGGCAGAAATGGCCAGCTGCTTGTGTAACAGCCGGAAAGGCTCAAAGGAAGCCCTATCACAGCGGGAGGCTGAAAGTGTTCCTAGTAGTATGATATTGTGTAATAAGGGGAAGACCGTTAAAAATGGGAGAGCTCCAGGCAGGGGGTTCAACACTTGGTTAAGTGGGGGCTTGTTAGTCCAGGACACCAGGGGGAGTGACACTGACTCTAGTAACCTGACGACTGAGTACAGTGAGGTACAGACAGTTGAGAAAGATACAATCTCCTCTCGACGCCGAAGACGTAATAAGCGCCGAGGGGTAGTGCAATGTATATCGTCTGAGTGGGGAGAGAAGGTTGAGGAAGGCACGTTGACAGTAGCAACCGCTAATGTAGAGTCAGACAGTGAAATCCTGAAAAAGAAAGAGTCAGAAACTGAACAGACACACTGTAACGACAGAAATCAGCAGGGTGAAAGTGCAAAAAAGGAGCCGACCAAAACAGTATTGGTGATGTCCCCTATGATTTCCTGGTGTGAAGCTGATGGTCTGTTGAGTGAAAACACTATAGGAGAAGAAATCCTGGAGGCTGTTGGTGGAGGAAAAATCCACAAAGGTCATGGTGAGCAGACCAGTGATCCACCCAGTGCTGGGGTGAATAATAGTGCAAACGGCACAAAAGCTGTTGTAGACCCCAGAGAATCTGAGGTTGAAGGTATGGAGTGCAAGAAAGCCTCTGAAGTTGCAGAGAATCAAGAGGAAATTGAGGGAGATGCTGCAGAGTCCCAAGAGATGGCTGAAGCTGCAGAAATTGAGAGAACCCTTAAAGTAGGGAAATCTAGCCCAGACGTCCCATCAGCAGCTGAGAGCTTAACTGAACTTACTGGTAAGACCAAGATGGAGGCCATAAAGATGGACTTGGTACAGAAGATTGAGGATCTTGAGGCCAAAGATGAGGAAAAATTCAAAGGCTCTGAGGCTATGGAAAAACCTGAGGAGAATGCAACTCCAAAGGTGGAGCCTGTGATAAGAAAAGAGGATGGATATGGAAGACCCAAGGAACGGTCCGATGGCCTTACAGGTAAAGAAATTCGGCCAGTCTTTACGTGCATGGTAGAAGTCCCTGCAGACTTGAGAAAAGCCTGTGCCAGTGAGGCGGTACATGAAAAATTCAAGACGGCCGTAGGAGCCTATAAAGTGTACTTTGCCCCAGAGTCTTGTCGGTTGCTGGTGTGCTCTGTAAGTGATGTCACAAAGAAGCGGGTGGCTATCCTGAGTGGCATGCACCTACAGTGTCTTCGCACGAAGTGGCTCATCTCTACAAAGATGGAAGAAGACACCAGACGATTGGAGCATATGAAGCAGCTCACCGCAGCGTTTCAGGAAGTGGTGGTTGTGAAGAAACCATTAATTGGGCTTGCAATAAGAGCGCTGAGAAGTAACATTCAGCAAGCCAGGAAGGTTCCAGGTATTACAGCTATTGAATTGGAAAAAACCAGTGGAACATTCCGAATCTATGGGAAAACTGCAGGAGCAGTCAAGACAGCTCGGAAGTTGTTGGAGTTTGTGGAGGAGGTCACACAAGTGCCAAGAGAACTGGTTAAGAAGCTGATTGGAAGAAATGGAAGAGTCATGCAGGAGATGGTTGACAAGTCCGGTGTGACGAGAGTAAGAATTAATATTCATAATGAAGCCAAGATACTCTGTGAAGTCGGTATGGTTCCATGTGTCATTGTGGGAACAAAGGAGTATGTTGAAAATGTACGAGTCCTCCTCGAGTACCGCCTGGGTTACCTGGAAGAACTAAGGCAGTTGAACCTAAAAAGGCAGAATATTGCAGAACAACTCCATCAAGTGGGTATGAGGTGGAGACTAGAGATGAGCGAACCGGTCCCGGTTCGGCTCGAGGCCGGTTCGCCGAACGGAGGTCCCGTTCGAGTTCGGCTCGTCGAACGTTCGACGAACCGAACTCGAACTGCATAGGAAACAATGGCAGGCAATCACAAACACAGAAAAACACCTAGAAAACACCCTCAAAGGTGTCCAAAAGGTGACAAACAACTCAAACACATGGGAAAGTGACAAGGACATATACTCATGCGAAAACAAAACAGCTGGACAAGGAAAAAGAGGAGGACACACAGATATAGGCATGGCACGCCCTTCTAAAGTCATGTAAAACACCGCAAGGTGACTCCAAGCGGAGTCTCCCTTTTTTCCAAAAATTGGGCCCCACACACACCCACCCCTTCAGTGGCAGCAGTTGTGCCCCAGTTGTACACTTCACAGCTAGATTTGCATCAAGCACATTCAAAAATACGCCATTCTTATCCGTCCCCAGGATGACACCGGGGTAGGTAGCAAAGTCTTTCCTGATCCCAGCTCTGTTCATCTTGGCTTCTTTTAAAAACACAGCAAGCAAGGGTTACTCCAAGCGGAGTCTCCCTTTTTTCCACAAATTGGGCCCCACACACACCCACCCCTTCAGTGGCAGCAGTTGTGCCCCAGTTGTACACTTCACAGCTAGATTTGCATCAAGCACATTCAAAAATACGCCATTCTTATCCGTCCCCAGGATGACACCGGGGTAGGTAGCAAAGTCTTTCCTGATCCCAGCTCTGTTCATCTTGGCTTCTTTTAAAAACACAGCAAGCAAGGGTTACTCCAAGCGGAGTCTCCCTTTTTTCCAAAAATTGGGCCCCACACACACCCACCCCTTCAGTGGCAGCAGTTGTGCCCCAGTTGTACACTTCACAGCTAGATTTGCATCAAGCACATTCAAAAATACGCCATTCTTATCCGTCCCCAGGATGACACCGGGGTAGGTAGCAAAGTCTTTCCTGATCCCAGCTCTGTTCATCTTGGCTTCTTTTAAAAACACAGCAAGCAAGGGTTACTCCAAGCGGAGTCTCCCTTTTTTCCAAAAATTGGGCCACACAGACACCCACCCCATCAGTGGCAGCACTTGGGCCCTAGTTGCAAACAGGATGTTTTGATTTGCATCAAGCACATTCAAAAATACGCCATAATTAACCGTCCCCAGCATGACACCGGGGTAGGTAGATAAAGTCTTTGCTGACCCATGACTTGTTCATCTTGGCTTCTTTTAAAAACAATGTAAGCAAGGGTTACTCCAAGCGGAGTCTCTCTTTTTTCCAAAAATTGGGCCACACTTACACCCACCCCTTCAGTGGCAGCAGTTGTGCCCCAGTTGTACACTTCACAGCTAGATTTGCATCAAGCACATTCAAAAATACGCCATTCTTATCCGTCCCCAGGATGACACCGGGGTAGGTAGCAAAGTCTTTCCTGATCCCAGCTCTGTTCATCTTGGCTTCTTTTAAAAACACAGCAAGCAAGGGTTACTCCAAGCGGAGTCTCCCTTTTTTCCAAAAATTGGGCCCCACACACACCCAGTGGCAGCAGTTGTGCCCCAGTTGTACACTTCACAGCTAGATTTGCATCAAGCACATTCAAAAATACGCCATTCTTATCCGTCCCCAGGATGACACCGGGGTAGGTAGCAAAGTCTTTCCTGATCCCAGCTCTGTTCATCTTGGCTTCTTTTAAAAACACAGCAAGCAAGGGTTACTCCAAGTGGAGTCTCCCTTTTTTCCAAAAATTGGGCCACACAGACACCCACCCCATCAGTGGCAGCACTTGGGCCCTAGTTGCAAACAGGATGTTTTGATTTGCATCAAGCACATTCCAAATCCACAAGCATTTACTCTCCCCAGGATGACACAGGGGTAGTAAATTCCTTGTGGATCCATGACTTGTTCATTTTGATGAACGTCAGTCTGTCCACATTGTCACTGGACAGACGCGTGCGCTTATCTGTGAGCACACACCCAGCAGCACTGAAGACACGTTCAGAGACAACGCTGGCAGCTGGACACGACAAAATCTCCAAGGCGTAACTGGAGAGCTCTGGCCATTTTTCTAGATTTGAAGCCCAAAAGGAGCAAGGCTCCATTTGCAAAGTCATGGCATCGATGTTCATTTGGAGATACTCCTGTATCATCCTCTCCAGCCGTTGACTATGTGTCAGACTTGTTGTCTCTGGTGGCCTTGCAAAAGAGGGTCTAAAAAAATTATGAAAAGATTCCATAAAATTGCTGTTACCAGCACCAGATACGGTCCTACTGGTACAGGTAGACTGTTGAAGATGACGAGACCGTCCCATGTTTGTCAAGTTACAACTGGGAGATTCCCTCCCTGCACCTGCACGGTTGTTTGGTGGAAAAGCCGAGCTAAGATCGAGTAACAGCTTCTGCTGATACTCCTGCATACGTGCGTGCCTTTCTATGGCTGGAATTATGTCACAAAATTTGGACTTGTACCGGGGATCTAATAGTGTGGCAATCCAGTAGTCATCATCACTTCTAATTTTGACAATACGACTGTCATGTTGGAGGTAGTGCAACAAAAAGGCACTCATGTGTCTTGCGCAGCCATGCGGACCAAGTCCACGCTGTGTTTGTGGCATAGAGGTGCTACCCGTTCTTTCTTCCTCTGACATCTCCCCCCAACCTCTTTCAACTGAAATTTGACCAAGGTCTCCCTCATCCGCTGAGTCTTCCATGTCCATGGACAGTTCGTCCTCCATTTCTTCATGTTCTCCTGCACCTTGCTCAACATTTCGCCTGCTACTATGCGCCCTTGTCGATCCCTGTCCCCCATGGTCTCATGTCTGCTGCGTTGGTGATGATGAACGTCTGGACCTTGGTGATGTTGTTGTCCCTTGCGCATATGAATCCTCCTGTAGTTCCTCCCCTTCATGTTGTCCCACCCCCTGACTCCGAATAGTGTTTAGCGTGTGCTCCAGCATGTAAATGACTGGAATCGTCATGCTGATAATGGCATTGTCAGAGCTAAACATATTCATCGCCATGTCGAAACTGTGCAGAAGGGTGCATAGGTCCTTGATCTGAGACCACTCCATCAGGGTGATCTGCCCCACCTCTGCATCTCGTTGGCCCAGGCTATACGTCATGACGTATTGCACCAGGGCACGGCGGTGCTGCCACAGTCGCTGTAACATGTGGAGAGTTGAATTCCAGCGTGTCGCCACATCGCATTTCAGGCGATGAACCGGCAGGCCGAAAGACTTCTGGAGCGATGCAAGTCGCTCAGCTGCGGCGCTTGAACGGCGGAAGTGAGCAGACAGTTTTCGTGCCCTGTTCAGAAGGCCATCTAGGCCGGGATAGTGTGTTAAAAATTGCTGCACGACAAGGTTCAACACGTGAGCCATACAAGGTACGTGTGTCACCTTGCCCAGGCGAAGGGCCGCACCCAGGTTTGCAGCATTGTCGCACACGGCCTTACCAGGCTGCAGGTTGAGTGGAGACAACCATTTATTAAACTCGGACCGCAGAGCTGACCACAACTCCTCAGCTGTGTGACTCTTATTCCCAAGACATGTCAAGCTAAAGACAGCCTGATGCCGTTGCGCTCTGCTGCCAGCATAGTAATGAGGGGTGCGTGATTCCTTCTGCGCAGTGAGAACGCTGGTGGCCTGACCAGGCAGGCTTGGGGCGGAGGTGGAGGACCCAGATGAGGTGGAGGATGCAGAAGCAGTGGCGGAACTTGGACAGACAGAGGATTGACACACAAGTCGTGGGGACGGCAAGACTTGTGCAGCAGACCCTTCACAATCTATCACCATAGTTACCCAGTGCCCAGTCAGCGACATGTAACATCCCTGTCCATGCTTACTGGTCCAAGTATCGGTGGTGAAATGCACCCGTTCACACAGAGTTTCTCAAGGAAGCGGTGATGTTGTGTGCGACATGCTGGTGTAGCGCGGGCACACCTTTCTTAGAGAAGTAGTGGCGACTAGGCATCTGGTACTGGGGCACAGCAACAGACATAAGGTCTCTAAAATCCTGTGTGTCCACTAGGCGAAAAGGCAGCATTTCGGTAGCCAACAGCTTACAGAGGGATAGAGTCAACCTCTTAGCTTTGTCATGGGTCGCAGGAAGTGGCCTTTTATTTGACCACATCTGAGGGACAGAGATCTGGCTGCTGTGTGTAGACGGTGTTGAGTAGGGTGTCCCTGGAAAAATGCAGGTTTGTGAGGAAAGTGCAGGCGGAGACATGATGTTGCCTTCATCCAACGTTGGTGCTATCTATGTCTGAGAGAGCTGTACACACTCACTTGTTTCCCCTTCCAAACCAACTGACGACCTACCAAGCAAACTGCCTGTTGCGGTTACAGTGGTGGAAGTTGTGCGTGGAAAAACAGGTGTGACAGCTGTCCCCACAGTCCTAGAAGATGAAGAGCGCGCGGATGCACTGGAAGGGGCAGGCGGTGGATGGTTCGCTCCGCTAGGCCGCATTGCAGCACGGTGAGCTTCCCACCGGGACCTATGATATTTATTCATGTGACGATTCATGGAAGAAGTTGTCAAACTGCTGAGGTTTTGACCTCTACTAAGAGAATCATGACAAAGTTTACAGATCACATAATTTGGGCGATCTTTTTCTATGTCAAAAAAGGACCAGGCTAGGCAAGACTTAGAGGCCATGCGACCTGTTGATCCACCCCGAATAATGCTCATAGGCAGAGTGGTGGCTGAGGATGCAGTTGTAGACGTGCTACCAGTGCTCCGACTCTGTCCAGGAAGGCGCAAGGTAACTTCGTCGTCGATTGCATCCTCCTCCACCGCCTCTGTTGACCTCCTCGAGTGCCTGACTGGGGGTTGACAGTAGGTGGGATCTAGAACTTCATCATCAATTGTTGTGTTTGCACTCCCCTCCCCCTCAGACCGAGCCTCTTCTTGCCCTGACCGAATATTTAAGTTGTCATCCCAATCGGGTATCTGCGTCTCATCTTCATCAGTATGTTCCTCATTGTCTATAACCACAGGTGTTACAGTTTGTGACAAAGGGTCAACATTATGCTCAGAAACTTGGTCCTCACGGCCTGAATCAGACTCACAAAGGTTCTGGGCATCACTGCAGACCATTTCCTGTTCTGTACTCACTGTAGCTTGGGAGCAGACCTCTGATTCCCAGGCTATAGTGTGACTGAACAGCTCTGCAGACTCAGCCATCTCAGTTCCACCATACTGTGCAGGGCTGATGGAGACTTCAGAGCTGGGAGAAATCAAGTGTGATTGGGATGACAACTCAGAGGACTGGTGTTTTTTGGATGCGGTACTTGAAGTGGCTGAGAGGGCACTTGTTGGACCACTTGAGATCCATTCAAGCATTTTCCTTTTTTGCCCATCATCTACCTTTCTTCCTGTTGTTCGTGTCCGTAAAAAAGGGAGCACATCGGATTGTCCACGGTAAGTAGTAGACATCTTACTTTTGCTGGTAGATGGTCTATCTTCAGCAGATGATAATGGAGCTTTGCCACCTTCCGCACAGACAAAACCTGTTTTGCCTTTTCCACCACGCCTCTTCCCCTTTCCACCAGCATCTGTCATTTTGCCACTCATGTTGATTGCGACAAGATTGTGGACTGAAAATGTGGTAGTAAAAATTGAGAGGTGGTGTAGATTGCAGTGGTGGTCTAGCTTTATTAACAGCAGAATAATAAAGAATAAATATCCCTGACAACGCAACTACGGCCCTTAAACTGGCAGCAAAAATTGCTAGTATAATGGCTTAGTTATAATGAGTTGGAGTGTGCAATGCAGGCAGACGCGCTCTGCAAATGTCTTTGCACTAGTGGGACTATAGCAAAGTCCAATAGCCACGTATAGGATGCCACTAGGTACACTGAGTGTTTGCTAGTATAATGGCTTAGTTATAATGAGTTGGAGTGTGCAATGCAGGCAGACGCGCTCTGCAAATGTCTTTGCACTAGTGGGACTATAGCAAAGTCCAATAGCCACGTATAGGATGCCACTAGGTACACTGAGTGTTTGCTAGTATAATGGCTTAGTTATAATGAGTTGGAGTGTGCAATGCAGGCAGACGCACTCTGCAAATGTCTTTGCACTAGTGGGACTATAGCAAAGTCCAATAGCCACAGATAGGATGCCACTAGGTACACTGAGTGTTTGCTAGTATAATGGCTTAGTTATAATGAGTTGGAGTGTGCAATGCAGGCAGACGCGCTCTGCAAATGTCTTTGCACTAGTGGGACTATAGCAAAGTCCAATAGCCACGTATAGGATGCCACTAGGTACACTGAGTGTTTGCTAGTATAATGGCTTAGTTATAATGAGTTGGAGTGTGCAATGCAGGCAGACGCGCTCTGCAAATGTCTTTGCACTAGTGGGACTATAGCAAAGTCCAATAGCCACGTATAGGATGCCACTAGGTACACTGAGTGTTTGCTAGTATAATGGCTTAGTTATCATGAGTTGGAGTGTGCAATGCAGGCAGACGCTCTCTGCAAATGTCTTTGCACTAGTGGGACTATAGCAAAGTCCAATAGCCACGTATAGGATGCCACTAGGTACACTGAGTGTTTGCTAGTATAATGGCTTAGTTATCATGAGTTGGAGTGTGCAATGCAGGCAGACGCGCTCTGCAAATGTCTTTGCACTAGTGGGACTATAGCAAAGTCCAATAGCCACATATAGGATGCCACTAGGTACACTGAGTGTTTGCTAGTATAATGGCTTAGTTATAATGAGTTGGAGTATGCAGAGGACACGAGGGTACAGTGCCAGGATTTTGGGGCTCTGGGTAGAGGAATGGAAGCCTGCCTTTCTATCCCTCCTAATAGGGAAATGCAGGGAGGAAATCCCTGACCTTGGCTACACAGACGCTGGCGCTGTTTTCAGGACCTGTCACCTTAACTCTGACCCTGCCGGTTTGAGCCCTTAAAAGGACTGCTAGAAAGTGCTATGCCTATGCTGTCCAGCGCTGTGTATGGAGTGCATACAGCTGTATCGGCGATAGGACTCAGGAGGACGGAGCTGCGACAGTGATGTCTGACACCAAAGACGCAGAAGAGATAATGGCGTCCTGGAGGAAAATGTCCGGTTTTATAATGCAGGGACATGTGACATGGACATCCTATCACACATGCCGTTGCTTCTCTGGCTAAAAGTCCACTTAGCTGTGTGTGTGTCTGGGATTGGCTGACATGCTGGCCCGCCCCACTACACGCGCGCGCTTAGAGAAGGAAGACAAGAAAAAAAAAAAAATGGCGATCGCCATTATACAAACAGCAGTGATCTGAAGGCGCTGTTCCCGCACAGTATACACTGAAATGTCATAATAGTGTGATTCACAGAGTGACTTACACTATTACAGCAGAAACCAAGCTAGGATTTAGCTGGTTTTTTGCTGCTAGAACCGTTCTCGAACGTTTCTAGAACTATCGAGCTTTTGCAAAAAAGCTCGAGTTCTAGTTCGATCTAGAACATGCCCCAAAATCACTCGAGCCTAGAACTGGAGAACCACGAACCACGAACCGCGCTCAACTCTAGTGGAGACTGCTTTCAGGCTGGGGCCAGGAGAAGGGTTGCCCACCTGATAAAGGTGTTGCTTCAGTTGGCACAGAAAGTAGGTCCTATAATGAAAGGAACCAAGGTCATGGAAGACCTAACTACACTATGGGCTATAGCATAGACTCTGAATGGTCCAAGTCCTCTACTCTAAACTCCAAAGGAATGGATGAAGGGAGTGATGTATCTACAGCGAAGGATGGTCTTGAAAGAACACACCAACAGAGCGATGACAACTGAAGACGCCATGGCAGAACAAGCCATAGTATATCTGCAAAAAGAGAATGCAGACGGTCTAGATATAGCAGATCGTCTATCCGCTCAGTGCTGAGGTGCCCAGACAGTAGCCCTTCTAGTGGATTAGATAGCTCAGAGTCAGACCAGACAGTAGTTTCGACTGGATGAGACTTTCGCTACTACACTAGCCGTTGGAGACAGTCATGGAGAGATAGGTCTGACCGGGGGGCGTACCTGACAAGGAGGTTGACTGAGACGAGTCTGGTGACAATGACCGACTTTCTGTCAGGAGCTAAAGCTCAAATTTATCAGAGAGGGCCCTCTAAACTTGTAGGGCAAGGTAACACTAATGCCCTGTCTCAGGGCCCCTGTGGGTTATCAAATGTTCAACCCTACAAGTTTGAACAGAGGGGGGGATATGTGAGGTAGTGACCACCAATGTTGTGGATGGTCGCAGTGGAGAAGGATCCCCCTGTGATATTGAACTGAAGGTGTGACTGTGGGACTTGTAGTTCCACAGAACTTGGGTTGTAATTAAGGGTTAGGTTCCCTTTAAACTGTGACCAGTGTGATGGACAGAGCTGGAGAATCAAATACCTCCACCTGTGGGTGTATCCGGTTGGGTTTTAAGAGACTGTTAGTTTTAGAAACAGGGGGAAGCCTGAGAGTGCTGCACATGGAGGATGTGTGCTGGAGATCTCAGTCTGTGTGAAGACTGAAGAGAGACTCCTGGAAATCAGTCCCGGTGATGACTGGGGAAAAATACTGCAGCCTGGCTGGAGAGGGCTGGAGGCTGCAGGAAGCAACCACAGTGACTTGTGTTCGCTGGCTGGAGCCAGAGTGTGGAGAATCCACTATGGACACTTAATTGGACTGGAAGCCCACGGTATGTGGATGTTATATTTTCCTTTAAGCCAGGAGAGGCTTCATTGTGTTTTGGAAGGGCAGTTTATGTTGGTTACTAATAAACTGCTGCATTTTTGAGAGAGACTGTGTTGCCTGTGTATGCCTAAGCTACCCTGCACCGCTGCAAGCGAGTAAAACCCCCGGGTTGCGGTAAGCAACGTTCACAAGGGGTTAAAGCGTTTCAGGGTTCTATGGCTCCTGCTTGGCGAGTGGCTTCCCTCTAGACTGTCCATTACAGCCCGTCTGAGTCTGTGGATCCAGGCAGGCGTTACAGCAAAGTCTTTGCTGAACCATGACTTGTTCATCCTGGCTCATTTTAAAAACACCGCAAGGGGACTCCAAGCAGAGTCTCCCTTTTTTCCAAAAATTGGGCCACACACACCACTTCAGTGGCATCATTTGTGCCCCAGTTGCAAACTTGACAGGTTGATTTGCATGAAGCACATTCCAAAAAAAGCTAGCCTTTACTCTCCCTAGGATGACACAGGGGTAGTAAAATCCTTACGGATCCAGGATTTGTTCATCTTTGATGAACAATAGTCTGTCCACATTGTTACTGGACAGACGCATGTGCTTATCTGTCAGCACAAACCCAGCAGCACTGAAGACACGTTCAGAGACAACACTGGCTGCGGGACGCGATAAGATCTCCAAGACGTAAGTGGCAAGCTCAGGCCAATTTTCAAGATTTGAAGCCCAAAATGAGCAAGGTTCCAGTTGCAAAGTCATGGCATCGATGTTCATTTGGAGATATTCCTATATCATCCTCTCCAGCCATTGACTATGTGTCAGACTTCTTGTCTCTGGTGGCCTTGCATTGGATTATCTAAAAAAATTATGAAACGATTCTATAAAATTGCTGTTACCAGCACCAAATACGGTGTTGCTGTTACAGTTTGACTGATAATGACGAGACAGTCCCATGCTTATCAAGTTACAACTGGGAGATTCACTCCGTGCACCACTGGTGTGTGGTGGAAAAGCCGAGCTAAGATTGCGTAATAGCTTCTGCTGATACTCCTGCATAGGTGTGTCCCTTGCTATGGTGGAATTATTTTGCCAAATTTTGACTTGTACCAGGGATCTAATAGTGTGGCAACCCAGTAGTCATCATTACTTCTAATTCAGACAATCCGAGGGTCATGTTGTAGGTAGTGCAGCAAGAAGACGCTCATGTGTCTTGCGCATCCATGCGGACCAAGTCCACGCTGTGTTTGTGGGATAGAGGTGCTAACCATTCTTTCTTCCTCTGACATCTCCCCGAACCTCTTTCAACTGAAATTTGACCAAGGTCTCCCTCATCTGCTGAGTTTTTCATGCCCATCGAGAGTTCGTCCTCCATTTCTTCCTGGTCTCCTGCACCTTCCTCAACATTTTGGCTGCTACCATGCGCCCTTGTTAATCCCTCTCCCCCACCGTCCCATGCCTGCCGCCTTGGTGATGATGAATGTCTGGACCTTGTAGATGTTGGTATCCCTTGCGTATATGAATCCTCCTGTACTTCCTCCCCTTCCTCTTGTCCCACCCCCTGACTCCGAATAGTGTTTAGCGTGTGCTCCAGCATGTAAATGACTGGAATTGTCATGCTGATAAAGGCATTGTCAGCGCTAAACATATTCGTCGCCATGTCGAAACTGTGCAGAAGGGTTCAAGGGTGCTTGATCTGAGAGTGAGACTACTCCAACAGTGTGATCTGCCCCACCTCTGCATCTCATTGGCCCAGGCTCTACGTCATAACGTATTGCACCAGGGCTCTGCAGTGCTGCAACAGTCGCTGCAACATGTGGAGAGCTGAATTCCAGCGTGTCGGAACATCGCATTTCAGGCGATGAACCGGCAGGCCGAAAGACTTCTGGAGTGATGCAAGTTAATCGGCTGCGCCAGTTGAACGGCGGATGTGAGCAAAGAGGGACCATGCCCTGTGAAGAAGGCCATCTAGGCCGGGATAGTGGGTTAAAAATTGCTGGACAACAAGGTTCAACACGTGAGCCATACAAGGCAAGTGTGTCACCTTGCCCCCGCGTAGGGCCGCACCCAGGTTTGCAGTATTGTCACACATGGCCTTCCCTGGCTGCAGGTTGAGTAGAGACTAGAGTTGAGCGCGGTTCGTGGTTCGTGGTTCTCCAGTTCTAGGCTCGAGTGATTTTTGGGCTGTTCGAGATCGAACTAGAACTCGAGCTTTTTGCTAAAAGCTCGATAGTTCTAGATATGTTCGAGAACGGTTCTAGCAGCAAAAAGCAGGGCTTTTTACAGCTACAGTGTGCAGGAGCCATCGCTGGCAGCCTGCCACAAGCTGGTAACCAAGATAAACATCGGGTATCCAAGCAAAGCGCTTTGGTTAGTAACCCGATGTTTATCTTAGTTACGTGCAGGAAGCCCACACTTTCCCGCTCAGGTCGCTCCACCCCCTCCTGCCCGCGGCATGTACACATACATACACAAACACACACACACACACACACATCCACCCCCCCCCCCTCCCCTCCCCTCCCCTCCCCCCGCCCGCCCGCCCGCTCGCTCGCTCGGCTTACCTGCGGTGATGAAGTCCCGCCATCCCGACCTCAGCGCTGTCACTGTCCTCCATGGCCGCCGCTTGTCACATCACCTATCGCTTCCGACCCGAGACTGACACTGGCGGTGACGTCACGGACCTCTCGCGATACTTGATGTGAAGGCGCCGGTCATTGACCTCAGTGACAGGGGCTGTCAGTGTGCTGGAGATCAGCGCAGGTAATGTACCTCGCTGACAGCAGCACTTGTCACCCCCCTGCAGTGACCTGGGCTGACCCATTGATGTTAGCTCAGGTCACTGCACTGCTCTCCCAGCCAATGGGGAACATCCTGCACTTCATTGACTGGGACAGTGTGGATCGTCATGGCAACCCCTTGGATTACACCAGACCTGGATTTGTTTTTCAATCTAATAAATTGGTTAAAGAGGGAATGTTTTGGGGAGTGTTTTTTCAAATAAAAATGTGTTTGTCGTCTATTTTTTTTTTATTACTGACTGGGTTGGTGATGTCGGGTATCTGATAGACGCCTGACCTCACCAACCCCAGGGCTTGATGCCAGGTGACATTACACATCTGGTATTAACCCCAAATATTACCCCGTTTGCCACCGCACCAGGGCGCGGGATGAGCTGGGGCGAAGCACCAGGATTGGCGCATCTAATGGATGCGCCACTTCTGGGGCGGCTGCGGCCTGCTATTTTTAGGCTGGGGAGATTCCAATAACCATGGACCTCCCTAGTCTGAGAATATCAGGCCCCAGCTGTCTGTTTTACCTTGGCTGGTGATCCAATTTTGGGGGACCCCTACGTGGTTTTTTTTTTAATTATTTATTTAATTTAAAATAACAGCGTGGGGTGCCCTCAGTTTTGGATTACCAGCCAAGGTGAGGTTGCCAGCTGTGGTCTGCAGGCTGCAGCCGTCTGCTTTACCCTAGCTGGCTACAAAACTAGGGGGAACCCTATGTCATTTTTTTTTCATTTTTTTGGCTAAATACAAAGCTAAGCACCCCTTAGTGCCACATGAAAGGTACCAAAGGGTGTTCCACTTTTTCTCCATTTTTTTCTCCACTTTCTCTCCACTTTTTCTCCACTTTTTCTCCATTTTTTTCTCCACTTATTCTCCACTTTTTCTCCTCTTATTCTCCACTTTTTCTCCACTTTTTCTCCTCTTATTCTCCTCTTATTCTCCACTTTTTCTCCACTTTTTCTCCACTTTTTTCTCCACTTTTTCTCCTCTTATGCTCCACTTTTTCTCCTCTTAATCTCCACTTTTTCTCCACTTTTTCTCCACTTTTTCTCCACTTTTTTCTCCACTTTTTCTCCTCTTATGCTCCACTTTTTCTCCACTTTTTCTCCACTTTTTCTCCACTTTTTCTCCACTTTTTCTCCACTTTTTCTCCACTTTTTCTCCTCTTAATCTCCACTTTTTCTCCTCTTATGCTCCACTTTTTCTCCACTTTTTCTCCACTTTTTCTCCACGTTTTCTCCACTTTTTTCTCCACTTTTTCTCCTCTTAATCTCCACTTTTTCTCCACTTTTTCTCCACTTTTTTCTCCACTTTTTCTCCTCTTATGCTCCACTTTTTCTCCTCTTAATCTCCACTTTTTCTCCACTTTTTCTCCACTTTTTCTCCACTTTTTTCTCCACTTTTTCTCCTCTTATGCTCCACTTTTTCTCCACTTTTTCTCCACTTTTTCTCCACTTTTTCTCCACTTTTTCTCCACTTTTTCTCCACTTTTTCTCCTCTTAATCTCCACTTTTTCTCCTCTTATGCTCCACTTTTTCTCCACTTTTTCTCCACGTTTTCTCCACTTTTTTCTCCACTTTTTCTCCTCTTAATCTCCACTTTTTCTCCACTTTTTCTCCACTTTTTTCTCCACTTTTTCTCCTCTTATGCTCCACTTTTTCTCCACTTTTTCTCCACTTTTTCTCCACTTTTTCTCTACTTTTTCTCCTCTTAATCTCCACTTTTTCTCCTCTTATGCTCCACTTTTTCTCCACTTTTTCTCCACGTTTTCTCCACGTTTTCTCCACTTTTTTCTCCACTTTTTCTCCTCTTATGCTCCACTTTTTCTCCACTTTTTCTCCACTTTTTCTCCTCTTAATCTCCAGTTTTTCTCCACTTTTTCTCCACTTTTTCTCCACTTTTTCTCCACTTTTTCTCCACTTTTTCTCCACTTTTTTCTCCACTTTTTCTCCACTTTTTCTCCTCTTATGCTCCACTTTTTCTCCACTTTTTCTCCACTTTTTCTCCACTTTTTCTCCTCTTATGCTCCACTTTTTCTCCACTTTTTCTCCACTTTTTCTCCTCTTATGCTCCACTTTTTCTCCACTTTTTCTCCACTTTTTTCTCCACTTTTTCTCCTCTTATGCTCCACTTTTTCTCCACTTTTTCTCCACTTTTTCTCCTCTTATGCTCCACTTTTTCTCCACTTTTTCTCCACTTTTTCTCCATTTTTTTCTCCACTTATTCTCCACTTTTTCTCCTCTTATTCTCCACTTTTTCTCCACTTTTTCTCCACTTTTTCTCCTCTTATTCTCCACTTTTTCTCCACTTTTTCTCCACTTTTTCTCCACTTTTTCTCCATTTTTTTCTCCACTTTCTCCACTTTTTCTCCACTTTTTTCTCCACTTTTTCTCCTCTTATGCTCCACTTTTTCTCCTCTTAATCTCCACTTTTTCTCCACTTTTTCTCCACTTTTTTCTCCACTTTTTCTCCTCTTATGCTCCACTTTTTCTCCACTTTTTCTCCACTTTTTCTCCTCTTAATCTCCACTTTTTCTCCTCTTATGCTCCACTTTTTCTCCACTTTTTCTCCTCTTAATCTCCACTTTTTCTCCACTTTTTCTCCACTTTTTTCTCCACTTTTCTCCTCTTATGCTCCACTTTTTCTCCACTTTTTCTCCACTGTTTCTCCACTTTTTCTCCACTTTTTCTCCTCTTAATCTCCACTTTTTCTCCTCTTATGCTCCACTTTTTCTCCACTTTTTCTCCACTTTTTCTCCACGTTTTCTCCACTTTTTTCTCCACTTTTTCTCCTCTTATGCTCCACTTTTTCTCCACTTTTTCTCCACTTTTTTCTCCACTTTTTCTCCTCTTATGCTCCACTTTTTCTCCACTTTTTCTCCTCTTATTCTCCACTTTTTCTCCACTTTTTCTCCTCTTATTCTCCACTTTTTCTCCACTTTTTCTCCACTTTTTCTCCATTTTTTTCTCCACTTTCTCCACTTTTTCTCCACTTTTTTTCCTCTTATGCTCCACTTTTTCTCCTCTTAATCTCCACTTTTTCTCCACTTTTTCTCCACTTTTTCTCCACTTTTTTCTCCACTTTTTCTCCTTTTATGCTCCACTTTTTCTCCACTTTTTCTCCACTTTTTCTCCTCTTAATCTCCACTTTTTCTCCTCTTATGCTCCACTTTTTTTCCGCTTTTTCTCCACTTTTTCTCCACGTTTTCTCCACTTTTTTCTCCACTTTTTCTCCTCTTATGCTCCACTTTTTCTCCACTTTTTCTCCACTTTTTCTCCACGTTTTCTCCACGTTTTCTCCACGTTTTCTCCACGTTTTCTCCACGTTTTCTCCACGTTTTCTCCACTTTTTTCTCCTCTTATGCTCCACTTTTTCTCCTCTTAATCTCCACTTTTTCTCCTCTTATGCTCCACTTTTTCTCCACTTTTTTCTCCACTTTTTCTCCTCTTATGCTCCACTTTTTCTCCACTTTTTCTCCACGTTTTCTCCACGTTTTCTCCACGTTTTCTCCACGTTTTCTCCACGTTTTCTCCACGTTTTCTCCACTTTTTTCTCCACTTTTTCTCCTCTTATGCTCCACTTTTTCTCCTCTTATGCTCCACTTTTTCTCCACTTTTTCTCCACTTTTTCTCCACGTTTTCTCCACTTTTTTCTCCACTTTTTCTCCTCTTATGCTCCACTTTTTCTCCACTTTTTCTCCACTTTTTCTCCACTTTTTCTCCACTTTTTCTCCACGTTTTCTCCACTTTTTTCTCCACTTTTTCTCCTCTTATGCTCCACTTTTTCTCCACTTTTTCTCCACTTTTTCTCCTCTTAATCTCCACTTTTTCTCCACTTTTTCTCCACTTTTTCTCCTCTTATTCTCCACTTTTTCTCCACTTTTTCTCCACTTTTTCTCCACTTTTTCTCCTCTTATGCTCCACTTTTTCTCCTCTTAATCTCCACTTTTTCTCCTCTTATGCTCCACTTTTTCTCCACTTTTTTCTCCACTTTTTTCTCCACGTTTTCTCCACTTTTTTCTCCACTTTTTCTCCACTTTTTCTCCACTTTTTCTCCACTTTTTCTCCACTTTTTCTCCACTTTTTCTCCACGTTTTCTCCACGTTTTCTCCACTTTTTTCTCCACTTTTTCTCCTTTTATGCTCCACTTTTTCTCCACTTTTTCTCCACTTTTTCTCCACTTTTTCTCCTCTTATGCTCCACTTTTTCTCCACTTTTTCTCCACTTTTTCTCCACTTTTTCTCCACTTTTTCTCCACTTTTTCTCCACTTTTTCTCCACTTTTTCTCCTCTTAATCTCCACTTTTTCTCCTCTTATGCTCCACTTTTTCTCCACTTTTTCTCCACGTTTTCTCCACTTTTTTCTCCACTTTTTCTCCTCTTATGCTCCACTTTTTCTCCACTTTTTCTCCACTTTTTCTCCTCTTATGCTCCACTTTTTCTCCACTTTTTCTCCACTTTTTTCTCCACTTTTTCTCCTCTTATGCTCCACTTTTTCTCCACTTTTTCTCCACTTTTTCTCCACTTTTTCTCCACTTATGCTCCACTTTTTCTCCACTTTTTCTCCACTTTTTTCTCCACTTTTTCTCCTCTTAATCTCCACTTTTTCTCCACTTTTTCTCCACTTTTTCTCCACTTTTTCTCCACTTTTTCTCCACTTTTTTCTCCACTTTTTCTCCACTTTTTCTCCTCTTATGTTCCACTTATTCTCCACTTTTTCTCCACTTTTTCTCTACTTTTTCTATGGTCGGTCTACCCATTAGCTCTGCCATGCATAGTGTAGCTCTACACCTACTGCACATGTTACTTTATGATTGACATCTCTTTCGTACCAGAGCTGTCTAAGCCTACTCTGACCCCATATTTGTCATTACTATATTGTCCTTGTACTGTATTATGACATTTGTATCATGTGTTTCATTTCTTGCTGTGTTGCAATTTTTTTGCTGCATCCCAATTGTACCTCTACATTGTTCGAGTTTATGTTATTGTTCTCTCACTCTTATGTGATACTGATTATTGTCATTTTTCATGATTACATGCAGATAAGTCCAATCTGACGAAGGCTCAGGCCGAAACGTCATTTGTAACTTGTTTTGGACAAAAACATATATGCTTATGAAAAAAAAATTTTCTTAATACGGACCAATATAGAGTGATTTTGCATTACTCTCCGTTGTGACTTACTGACTTAGTCTGGGAGATATAGAGTGCCGAGGTTACTCACTAATTTTATCTATTATTACCTCTGAGCACCTATATACCAGTGAGCAGAGCTTCCTCTACAGTAGTTCTCCTGATTAGGCATGCCCTTACCTCATGAGCAGGGCATTGCAGCTTTGGTAGCAACCATTACGACATGGACTCTGCTGCTGTGGACCCGGGGAGAGTGAGTGCAGATTCATTGCACCCACACTCCTCACATGAAGGGTCCGCACTCCTAGAAAATGGGGGATACGTTCCCTGAGTGTCTCCCCCCCATATTCTAGACGGTCCAGAGTCGTCGTGGGACCCCTTTAGTTTTTTTTCTTACAATAAATTGGTGAAAGAGGAAATGTTTTGGGGACTGTTTTTTCAAATAAATTTCTTTTGTCGATTTTTTTGTTTTTGTTAGTACTGACAGTTTATGATGTTGGGTATCTAATAGACGCCATGACATCACAAACTGCTGGGCTTGATCTCAGGTGACTTTACAGCTAGTATCAACCCGATTTATTACCCCGTTTGCCACTGCACCAGGGCACGGGATGAGCTGGGGTGAAGCGCCAGGATTGGCGCATCTAGTGGATGCGCCACGTCTGGGGTGCCTGCGGCCTGCTATTTTTAGGCTGTGAAGGCCCAATAACTATGGACCTTCCCACCCTGAGAATACCAGACCACAGCTGTCCGCTTTACCTTGGCTGGTGATCCAATTTGGGGGGTCCCCTACTTTTATTGTGTAATTATTAATATTTATAAAATAATTATAAAAAAGAGCCTGAGGGGACCTCCACATTGGATCCCCAACCACGGTAAAGCTGCCAGCTGTGGTTTTCAGGCTACAGCCGTCTGCTTTACCCTAGCTGGCTATCAAAAATGGGGGGACCCAACGTAATTTTTTTTTTTTAACTATTTTTTAAATAGAAAAAATTAATGGGCTTCCCTGTATTTTGATTGCCAACCAAGGTAACGGCAGGCAGATGGGGGTGGCAACCCATAGCTGTCTGCTTTATCTGCGCTGAGAATCAAAAATACCGCGGAGCGCTATGTCATTTTTTTAAAGATTTATTTTTACAGCACTGTGATGTCCAGCAATCAAAATACAGGGAAGCCCATTTTATTTTTAGTTATTTAAATAAATAATTAAAAAAAATATATGTTAGCTCCCACTGCATTTTTTGTATTGCTAGCTAAGGGTAATCCAAGCAGCTACTGGCTGCTAACCCCCACTGCTTGGTGTTACCTTCACTGGCAATGGAAAATCCAGGGAAGCATTTTTTTTTTTTTTGCCAAAAAGCTACAAAAAAAGGACGTGAGCTTCGCCATATTTTTGTATGCTAGCCAGGTATAGCAGGCAGGTGCTGGAAGAGTTGGATACAGCGCCAGAAGATGGCGCTTCTATGAAAATGCCATTTTCTGAGGTGGCTGCAGACTGCAATTCGCAGCAGTGGGGCCCAGAAAGCTCAGGCCAACCGGTGGTGCGGATTCCAATCCCAGCTGCCTAGTTGTACCTGGCTGGACACAAAAATGGGGCAAAGCCTACGTCATTTGTTTTCTAATTATTTCATGAAATAATAAAAAAAGGGCTTCCCTTTATTTTTGGTTCCCAGCCGGGTACAAATAGGCAACTGGGGGTTGGGGGCAGCCGTACCTGCCTGCTGTACCTGGCTAGCATACAAAAATATGGCGAAGCCACATAATTTTTTCAGGGGGCAAAAAACTTCTGCATACAGTCCTGGATGGAGTATGCTGAGCCTTGTAGTTCTGCAGCTGCTGTCTGTCTGTATGGAGAAGAGCAGACAGCAGCTGCAGAACTACAAGGCTCAGCATACTCCATCCAGGACTGTATGCAGAAGTTTTTTGCCCACCAAAAAAATGACGTGGGCTTCGCCATATTTTTGTATGCTAGCCAGGTACAGCTGGCAGCCACGGGCTGCCTCCAACCCCCAGTTGCCTATTTGTACCCGGCTGGGAACCAAAAATATAGGGAAGCCCGTTTTTTTTAATTATTTCACTTATTTCATGAAATAATTAAAAAACAAATGACGTGGGCTTCGCCCTATTTTTGTGTCCAGCCGGGTACAACTAGGCAGCTGGGGATTGGAATCCGCAGCACAGGTTAGCCCGAGGTTTGTGGGCGCCTCTGCTGCGGATTTCAGTCCGCAGCCGTCCCAGAAAATGGCGCTCTCATAGAAGCGCATCATCTGGCGCTGTATCCAACTCTTCCAACAGCCCTGGAGCCGGGTGGCTTGTTGGGTAATCATGAGTTAATACTGGCTTTGTTTTACCAGCCAGTATTAAGCCAGAGATTCTTAATGTCAGGCACGTTTGACCCGGCCATTAAGAATCTCCAATAAAGGGTTAAAAAAAGACACCACACAGAGAAAAAATACTTTAATAGAAATAAATACACAGACACATTAGAGACTCCATCTTTATTACCCCTGTCAGCCCTCCACGATCCTGCTCTTCTGTCTTCTTTCTTTCTAGTGTAGTAGTAGTGACGATTGTAGTGAGGGGCATCACTTGGGGCTGGGGAACCTCCATCCTAACTACAATGCTCACTACAATCGGGAAGCAGCGTGCAGCCTTCACTCCGTGAGTGATCACTGCTGGCTGCTAGCGGTAACGCTGACAGACGCGTTACCATAGCAACGGTGCTCCCGGAGCCGCGGTTAGCGGTGACGTCACCGCTAACTGCGTTGCTATGGCAACGGTGATCTCCGTTAATGACCGGCTGTGTCAGCCGGTCCCTAACAGAACGGGGAGTCGACCGTGTGCTAGAGCATGTCGCCGGTACACGGCGATACACATATGTGCACCGTGTACCGGAGAGATGCACTCGCAGGTCCTACATGACGTGTCATAGTCATGTGACCAGTCTGTAGCCAATGAGATAATAGCCACGTGACTGGTCACATGGCTATTTTGACGTCACGATAGGTCCTGCTTCTCTGCTGGCAGTGCAGGTCACCGGGAGGATTCAGCGATCATCGGATGGAATAGCGGCAGGAGACAGAGTGCAGAAGGGATCGCGAGGACCGGTAAGTGTTATGGCAATGTTTATTAACTGTTTGTGTACATTTATAATGCATTTTTATGTGTTTGTGATTGCCTCCCATTCTAGCCTATACGTTCAAGTTCGGTTCGTCGAACGTTCGACGAACCGAACTCGAACGGGACCCCCGTTCGGCGAACCGGCCTCGAGCCGAACCGGGACCGGTTCGCTCATCTCTAGTAGAGACAACCATTTGCTAAACTCACTCGCAAGGGCTGACCACAACTCCTCAGCTGTGTTACTCTTATTTCCAAGACATTTCAAGGTAAAGACCGCCTGATGCCGTTGTGCTCTGCTGCCAGCATAGTAAGGAGGTGTGCGGGATTCCTTGTGCGCAGTTACAACGTGGATGGCCTGACCAGGCAGGCTTGGGGCGGAGGTGGAGGACCCAGACGAGGTTGAGGAGGCAGAAGCAGTGGAGGAACTTCAACATACAGAGGATTGACGCTCAAGTCATGGGGACGGCAAGACTTGTACAGCAAACCCTTCTCCATCTCGCACCATAGTTACCTAGTGCCCAGTCAGCGACATGTAACGCCCCTGTCCATGCTTACTGGTCCAAGTATCGGTGGTGAAATGCACCTCCTGTCACACACAGAGTTTCTCAAGGAAGTGGTGATGTTGTGTGCGACATGCTGGTGTAGCGCAGGCACACCTTTCTTGGAGAAGTTGTGGCAACTGGGCATCTGGTTCTGGGGCACTGCAACGGACATAAGGTCTTGAAAATCCTCTATGTCCACCAGGTGGAAAGGCAGCATTTCTGTAGCCAACAGCTTGCAGAGGGTGAAAGTCAACCTCTTAGCTTTGTCATGACTCGGAGGAAATGGCCTTTTATTTGTCCACATCTGAGGGACCGAGATCTGGCTGCTGTGTGGAGATGGTGTGGAGTAGGGTGTCCCTGGAAAACTTCTGGTCTGTGAGGAAAATGCAGGCGGAGACATGATATTGCCTTCATCCAAAGATGGTGCTATCGATGTCTGAGAGAGCTCTACAACAGCACCTGTTTCCTCTCCCAAAACAACTAATGATAACAGAGAGAAGTAGAAAACGGGTTTCTAAATGCCGCGCCAATGATCACAAGTCTGAAGATCAGATTAATGTAGCTTTATTGTTGCATAGGTCTACGCGTTTCAGGAGCTCTGCCCCCTTCCTGGTAGGGTTGTGCAAGTCACAACTCCTTATGATCGCATGTGAGTGCCTTTTTGTGGTTTAGCAGCGGCCCCGGAATGCAGTATATAATATATCGGTCAGGTAAAGAGAAAACCGGTTTAAATGCTGCGCTAAAAACCACTGATGCTGTAGATAAAAAAGATTTCCTTTATTTCATAATTCTACATGTTTCAGAGACATCTCCGTCTCCTTCCTCAGAAAAAGAAATCATATAATAATTATTATTCCTATTATATAATATAATAGGAATATGATTTCTTTTCCTGAGGAAGGAGACGGAGATGTCTCTGAAACGCGAAGAATTATGAAATAAAGGAAATCTTTTTCATCTACAACATTAGTGGTTTTTAGCGCGGCATTTAAACTGGTTTTCTCTTTACCTGACCGATATATTACATACTGCATTCCGGGGCCGCTGCTAAACCACAAAAAGGCACTCACATGCGATCATAAGGAGTTGTGACTTGCACAACCCTACCAGGAAGGGGACAGAGCTCCTGAAACGCGTAGACCTATGCAACAATAAAGCTACATTAATCTGATCTTCAGACTTGTGATCATTGGCGCGGCATTTAGAAACCCGTCTTCTACCTCTCTCTGTTATCTGCCGCTTGGGTTGCAGCTGCCGTGGTCCATTTTTACATGCGATTATAGTAGTTGTGACTGTCACAAATACAGTTGGTGAGTAATATTGCTCCCCCCTCCCCTACCCTGTACCTTTTAAGGGTAAGACCCTATTGCGCTTTATTTAACACAGCTTTTTCTTCAAAACAACTGATGATGACCTGCTAAGCAAACTGCCTGTTGCGGTTAAAGAGTTGGAAGGTCTGCGTAGAAAAACATGTGAAAGCTATCCCCACAGTCATAGAGGATGAAGAGCGCACAGATGCAGTTGAAGGGGCAGACGGTGGTTGGTCCACTCCGCTAGGCCGCATTGTAGCACAGTGAGCTTCCCACTGGGACTTAAGCTTGTTATTCATGTGACGGTTCATGGACGAAGTTGTCAAACTAGTGAGTTTTTGGCCTCTACTTACAGATTGTCGACAAATCCTACAGATCACATGAGTTGGGTGATCTTTTGCGATGTCAAAAAAGGACCAGGCAATGCAACTATTAGAGCCCATGCAACCTGCAGAGCCACCCCAACTTGTGCTCAGAGGCAGAGTTGTGGCTGAGGATGCAGTTGTTGACATGCTCCAGTACTCCGTCTTTGTCCAGGAAGGCACAAGCTAACCTCGTCGTCAGTCTCATCCTCCTCCACCGCCTCTGCTGACCTCCTCGAGTGCCTGACTGTGGGTTGACAGTAAGTGGGATCTAGAACTTCATCATCAACTGTTGTGTTTGCACTCCCCTCGCCCTCAGACCTAACCTCTTCCTGCCCTGACTGAAGAGTTAACTTGTCATTCCAATCAGGTATCTGAGTCTCATCGTCATCAGTATGTTCCTCATTGTCTCCACCAAGAGGTGTTACAGTTTGTGAATAAGGGTCTACATTATGCTCAGAAACTTGGTCATCAGAGCCTGAATCAGACTCACAAAGCTTCTGGGCATCACTGCAGACTATTTCCTGGTTTGTACTAACTGTAGCTTGGGAGCAGACCTCTGATTCCCAGCCTATAGTATGACAGAAAAGCTCTGCAGACTCAACTATCTTTGTTACACCATACTCTGCAGGGCGGGTGGATACTTGAGAGCTGGAAGAAAGCAAGTTTGATTGGGGTGACAACTCAGAGGACTGTTGTTTTTTTGGATGTTGAAGTTGAGGTGAAGGAGAAGACACTTGTTGGAGCACTTGCGATCCATTCAAGCATGTTCTTTTTTTTTTTTTTTTTGCATCATCTACCTTTGTTACAGTAGTTCTGTTACGTAAAAAAGGGAGCACATCGGATTGTCCACGGAAAGAAGTAGACCTCTTACTTTTGCTTGAAGATAGTCTTTCTTCAGTAGATGTTACTGTAGCTGTACCACCTCCCCCACAGACACAAACTTTTTTTCCCTTTCCAACATGCCTGTTCCCCTTTCCACCAGCATCTATCCTTTTGCCACTCATTTTGTTTGTGAGCAGATTCAACACTTAAAATGTCGTAGCAAAAATGGAGAGGTGCTGTACAATGCAGAGGTGGTCTAGCTTTATTGACTGCTGAAGAATCAACACTGACTATCCCTGACAATGGAACTATGGCCCTAAAACTGGCTGCACTGTTTGCTATAAAAAAAAAGCGTAGCAAAAATGGGAAGGAGGGTAGAATGCACAGGTGCTGGACCTTGCTTAGCAGCAGTGGGACACTAAGTTAGTATAGCAGACATTTTTTGGATGCCACTAAGTGTCAGCACTGTTTGCTATAAAAATAGCGTAGCAAAAATGGGCAGGAGGGTAGAATGCACAGGTGCTGGACCTTGCTTGGCAACAGTAGGACACTAAGTTAGTATAGCAGACACTTTTTGGATGCCAATAAGTGTCAGCACTGTTTGCTATAAAAATAGCATAGCAAAAATGGGCAGGAAAGTAGAATGCACACTTGCTGGACATTGCTTGGCAGCAGTGGGACACTAAGTTAGTATAGAAGACACTTTTTGGATGCCACTAAGTGTCAGCACTGTTTGCTATAAAAATAGCGTAGCAAAAATGGGCAGGAGGGTAGAATGCACAGGTGCTGGACCTTGCTTGGTAGCAGTGGGACACTAAGTTAGTATAGCAGACACTTTTTGGATGCCACTAAGTGTCAGCACTGTTTGCTATAAAAATAGCGAAGCAAAAATGGGCAGGAGAGTAGAATGCACAGGTGCTGGACCTTGCTTGGCAGCAGTGGGACACTTAGTTAGTAGAGTTGAGCGCGGTTCGTGGTTCGTGGTTCTCCAGTTCGCGGCTCGAGTGATTTTGGGGCATGTTCTAGATCGAACTAGAACTCGAGCTTTTTGCAAAAGCTCGGTAGTTCTAGAAACGTTCGAGAACGGTTCTAGCAGCCAAAAAACAGCTAAATCATAGCTTGGTTTCTGCTGTAATAGTGTAAGTCACTCTGTGAATCAAACTATTATCACATTTCAGTGTATAGTGTGCGTGAACAGCGCCTTCAGATCACTGCTGTTTCTATAATGGCGATCGCCATTTTTTTTTTTTTTTTTTCTTGTCTTCCTTCCCTAAGCGCGCGCGTCTTGTGGGGCGGGCCAGCATGTCAGCCAATCCCAGACACACACACAGCTAAGTGGACTTTGAGCCAGAGAAGCAACGGCATGTGTGATAGGATCTGCATGTCACATGTCCCTGCATTATAAAACCGGACATTTTCTTCACGGACGCCATTATCTGCCTTCTGCGTCTTTGGTGTCAGACATCACTGTCGCAGCTCCGTCTTCCTGAGTCCTATAGCCGATACAGCTGTATGCGCTGCATACACAGCGTTAGACAGCTTAGGGAGAGCACTTTATAGCAGTCCTTTTAAGGGCTCCAACCGGCAGGGTCAGAGAGCCATAGGTGACAGGTCCTGCAAACAGCAACAGCGTCTGTGTAGCCCAGGTCAGGGATTTCCTACCTGCATTTCACCATTAGGAGGGAATAGAAAGGCAGGCTTCCATTCCTCTACCCAGAGCACCACAATCCTGCCACTGTACCCTCTTGTCCTCTGCACACTCCAACTGATAACTAAGCCATTATACTAGCAAACACTCAGTGTACCTAGTGGCATCCTATACGTGGCTATTGGACTTTGCTATAGTCCCACTAGTGCAAAGACATTTGCAGAGCGCGTCTGCCTGCATTGCACACTACAACTCATTCTAACCAAGCCATTATACTAGCAAACACTCAGTGTACCTAGTGGCATCCTATACGTGGCTATTGGACTTTGCTATAGTCCCACTAGTGCAAAGACATTTGCAGAGCGCGTCTGCCTGCATTGCACACTACAACTCATTCTAACCAAGCCATTATACTAGCAAACACTCAGTGTACCTAGTGGCATCCTATACGTGGCTATTGGACTTTGCTATAGTCCCACTAGTGCAAAGACATTTGCAGAGCGCGTCTGCCTGCATTGCACACTCCAACTCATTAAAACCAAGCCATTATACTAGCAAACACTCAGTGTACCTAGTGGCATCCTATACGTGGCTATTGGACTTTGCTATAGTCCCACTAGTGCAAAGACATTTGCATAGCGCGTCTGCCGGCATTGCACACTCAAACTCATTTTAACTAAGCCATTATACTAGCAAACACTCAGTGTACCTAGTGGCATCCTATACGTGGCTATTGGACTTTGCTATAGTCCCACTAGTGCAAAGACATTAGCAGAGCACATCTGCCTGCATTGCACACTACAACTCATTCTAACCAAGCCATTATACTAGCAAACACTCAGTGTACCTAGTGGCATCCTATACGTGGCTATTGGACTTTGCTATAGTCCCACTAGTGCAAAGACATTTGCATAGCGCGTCTGCCTGCATTGCACACTCAAACTCATTTTAACTAAGCCATTATACTAGCAAACACTCAGTGTACCTAGTGGCATCCTATACGTGGCTATTGGACTTTGCTATAGTCCCACTAGTGCAAAGACATTAGCAGAGCACATCTGCCTGCATTGCACACTACAACTCATTCTAACCAAGCCATTATACTAGCAAACACTCAGTGTACCTAGTGGCATCCTATACGTGGCTATTGGACTTTGCTATAGTCCCACTAGTGCAAAGACATTTGCAGAGCGCGTCTGCCTGCATTGCACACTCCAACTCATTAAAACCAAGCCATTATACTAGCAAACACTCAGTGTACCTAGTGGCATCCTATACGTGGCTATTGGACTTTGCTATAGTCCCACTAGTGCAAAGACATTTGCATAGCGCGTCTGCCTGCATTGCACACTCAAACTCATTTTAACTAAGCCATTATACTAGCAAACACTCAGTGTACCTAGTGGCATCCTATACGTGGCTATTGGACTTTGCTATAGTCCCACTAGTGCAAAGATATTAGCAGAGCACATCTGCCTGCATTGCACACTCCAACTTTTTTAAACTAAGCAATTTTACTAGCAAACACTCAGTGTACCTAGTGGCATCCTAAACGTGGCTATTGGACTTTGCTATAGTCCCACTAGTGCAAAGACATTTGCAGAGCACGTCTGCCTGCATTGCACACTACAACTCATTGTTACTAAGCCATTATACTAGCAAACACTCAGTGTACCTAGTTGTATCCTAAACGTGGCTATTGTACTTTTGTCTATTCACAGTATTGGAACGATATTTGCAGCACGTCTGCCTGCATTGCACACTCTAACTTTTTTAAACTCAGCCATTTATAGTAGCAAACACTCAGTGTACCTAGTTGTATCCTAAACGTGGCTATTGTACTTTTGTCAATTCACAGTATTGGAACGTTATTTGCAGCACGTCTGCCTGCATTGCACACTCAAACTTTTTTAAACTCAGCCATTATACTAGCAAACACTCAGTGTACCTAGTTGTATCCTAAACGTGGCTATTGTACTTTTGTCTATTCACAGTATTGGAACGATATTTGCAGCACGTCTGCCTGCATTGCACACTCTAACTTTTTTAAACTCAGCCATTATACTAGCAAACACTCAGTGTACCTAGTTGTATCCTAAACGTGGCTATTGTACTTTTGTCAATTCACAGTATTGGAACGTTATTTGCAGCACGTCTGCCTGCATTGCACACTCAAACTTTTTTAAACTCAGCCATTTATAGTAGCAAACACTCAGTGTACCTAGTTGTATCCTAAACGTGGCTATTGTACTTTTGTCAATTCACAGTATTGGAACGTTATTTGCAGCACGTCTGCCTGCATTGCACACTCA
The DNA here is from genome assembly GCF_048569485.1 of Anomaloglossus baeobatrachus. Classification (NCBI taxonomy): domain Eukaryota; kingdom Metazoa; phylum Chordata; class Amphibia; order Anura; family Aromobatidae; genus Anomaloglossus; species Anomaloglossus baeobatrachus. The sequence goes on from NC_134355.1 coordinate 142,572,787, forward strand.
AACTTTTTTAAACTCAGCCATTATACTAGCAAACACTCAGTGTACCTAGTTGTATCCTAAACGTGGCTATTTTACTTTTGTCTATTCACAGTATTGGAACGATATTTGCAGCACGTCTGCCTGCATTGCACACTCTAACTTTTTTAAACTCAGCCATTATACTAGCAAACACTCACTGTACCTAGTTGTATCCTAAACGTGGCTATTGTACTTTTGTCAATTCACAGTATTGGAACGTTATTTGCAGCACGTCTGCCTGCATTGCACACTCAAACTTTTTTAAACTCAGCCATTATACTAGCAAACACTCAGTGTACCTAGTTGTATCCTAAACGTGGCTATTGTACTTTTGTCAATTCACAGTATTGGAACGTTATTTGCAGCACGTCTGCCTGCATTGCACACTCTAACTTTTTTAAACTCAGCCATTATACTAGCAAACACTCACTGTACCTAGTTGTATCCTAAACGTGGCTATTGTACTTTTGTCAATTCACAGTATTGGAACGTTATTTGCAGCACGTCTGCCTGCATTGCACACTCTAACTTTTTTAAACTCAGCCATTATACTAGCAAACACTCAGTGTACCTAGTTGTATCCTAAACGTGGCTATTTTACTTTTGTCTATTCACAGTATTGGAACGTTATTTGCAGCACGTCTGCCTGCATTGCACACTCTAACTTTTTTAAACTCAGCCATTATACTAGCAAACACTCAGTGTACCTAGTTGTATCCTAAACGTGGCTATTGTACTTTTGTCAATTCACAGTATTGGAACGTTATTTGCAGCACGTCTGCCTGCATTGCACACTCAAACTTTTTTAAACTCAGCCATTATACTAGCAAACACTCAGTGTACCTAGTTGTATCCTAAACGTGGCTATTGTACTTTTGTCAATTCACAGTATTGGAACGTTATTTGCAGCACGTCTGCCTGCATTGCACACTCAAACTTTTTTAAACTCAGCCATTATACTAGCAAACACTCACTGTACCTAGTTGTATCCTAAACGTGGCTATTGTACTTTTGTCAATTCACAGTATTGGAACGTTATTTGCAGCACGTCTGCCTGCATTGCACACTCAAACTTTTTTAAACTCAGCCATTATACTAGCAAACACTCAGTGTACCTAGTTGTATCCTAAACGTGGCTATTGTACTTTTGTCAATTCACAGTATTGGAACGTTATTTGCAGCACGTCTGCCTGCATTGCACACTCAAACTTTTTTAAACTCAGCCATTATACTAGCAAACACTCACTGTACCTAGTTGTATCCTAAACGTGGCTATTGTACTTTTGTCAATTCACAGTATTGGAACGTTATTTGCAGCACGTCTGCCTGCATTGCACACTCAAACTTTTTTAAACTCAGCCATTATACTAGCAAACACTCACTGTACCTAGTTGTATCCTAAACGTGGCTATTGTACTTTTGTCAATTCACAGTATTGGAACGTTATTTGCAGCACGTCTGCCTGCATTGCACACTCAAACTTTTTTAAACTCAGCCATTTATAGTAGCAAACACTCAGTGTACCTAGTTGTATCCTAAACGTGGCTATTGTACTTTTGTCTATTCACAGTATTGGAACGTTATTTGCAGCACGTCTGCCTGCATTGCACACTCAAACTTTTTTAAACTCAGCCATTATACTAGCAAACACTCACTGTACCTAGTTGTATCCTAAACGTGGCTATTGTACTTTTGTCAATTCACAGTATTGGAACGATATTTGCAGGACATCTGCCTGCATTGCACACTCAAACTTTTTTAAACTCAGCCATTATACTAGCAAACACTCACTGTACCTAGTTGTATCCTAAACGTGGCTATTGTACTTTTGTCTATTCACACTACTGCAAATCTATGTGCAGCACCTCTGCATGACAACCTCGTGCTCTGTTTTTAATAAGCTATAATGATAGCACAAAATACTGCCATTTTGTGGCATCATAGAACTGGCTGTTGTATTCCATTAGTGCCCCACTGGTGACAAGCTATTTCTAGCACCTCTACATCACACCCTCATGCACATTTAGCTACGCTAATGTTATAGCAAACTCATGGAATTCATTGCTGCATTTCATAATTCGGAGGGATAGAAAGTCAGGCTTCCTTTAGCTTTTCCTTCTGTTCATAGACAGCATCTCCAAGACAAATTTCCCCTCCACGTCTAAGTGTGGAGAGGCAGCTAGTGCGCATGCGTGTGCCAATGTACCCCAGCTGCAGCATAATTACAGTGTTTCGCCTAGTGAGTATGCTCAGCCTGACTGTGCCATTCCTGACGCTAAGTCTTCATTTCGGGATACAGCGCATGCTCCCACACTAAGTGTGAAAAGCCTCTTTGCACAGGTGCTTGCATTCTGTGCCGGGTCTAAGTCCTGTTTTGTGCCTAGACACCATGCTAAAGCTGATAGTCTTTTTTCAGAGACTGTATTTCATGCTACTGAGCATGCTCAGGCACTTCCTGCATCAGAGACTAGGTCCGGTAATGAACTCTTTGGCCCTGGCCCTGATGTGGGGGTCCCATATAGACCACAGGGCATCAGGTGTCCTCCCAAATGGCTTGCAGAGGCCCACACCTATGACTTGTCACCGCATTATTGATGGTCAGACGATGACTGGTGAGGTGTTTGGGTCATGGCAGCCATGAGGTCATCATTGAAGTTGCGTTTCCAAATAGGACGCTAGTTATGCCACTCATGACGTGTCACTCTGCTTTTGTCTCCAGGAGGTGCATTGTGGTTCACCCTGGTTTGGGGCGGACCCAGGTTATAAAAGGGGCTGGAGCCAACAAGGAGGTGCGCAGTCTTCTATTATGCTCCGAAAGAGCACACCTCCATGTGTTGAACCCATTGCGGCTTTAGGCCAGAGGTAGGCAGGGATAGGGTGGTGGATGCAGGCCACCACCACAGTTGGTAACGCAGAACGGTTAAGACCAGCTCCTGTCCTAACAGTCCTGCTTGTGCAGCCCAGTGGCATTAACAGGCCTGCTGCTGCTGATGCGCCTGCTGTCCACAGGTGTGGCCCCTACGCACACGGTCAGCGTACTCAATGGCCCCTGTGTTGTTAACAGGGAGTTCCTGGGCTGGGTGGGCATGTGGACCCTGTGACGCTAACAGGGCTCACAGTCTCCAGATCCGAATGGCGTCTAACTCGGTTCAGGCTACTATTAGTTTCATAGCCACACAGCTCTGTATCCTCCACCAAACCTTCAAGTTGCCAACCTCTCCTTTTCCAACTGGGAGCACGGTGGACACTGACTGCTGAAGGTGATATATACCTTTCTCTTTCTTTTCTTATTAATTTTTGTTATATAGCGGTCACAGATTATATACCACTTTATCCAAATCTGCCAGTCCCACTGTAACAGATGTTGTTTCTTCAGCAAATGTTACAGTTGTTTAACCACCAAATCCACGGACCAAAATTTTTTTCCCCTTTCCAACACACCTGTTCCCCTTTCCAACAGCATCTGTCCTTTTTCAACTCATTTTGGGATATGACCAAAAGTGCAACTGTGCAGGGACACCGTACTCAACGCCATCTCAGCACAGCAGCCATCCCTCGGTCCCTCCGATGTGGACAAGTAAAAGACCATTTCCTCCTATCCATGACAAAGTGTTGAGATTCACTCTGTGCAGCACTGGTGTTTAGTGGAAAAGTAGATCTAAGATTGCGTACCACATTCTGCAGATACTCCTGTATACGTGCGTCTATTTCTATGGCAGGAATTAGTTCGCCAAATTTTGTCTTGTACCGGGGATCTAACAGTGTGGCAACCCAGTATTCAGGATTACTTCAAATTCATACAATCCGAGGGTCATGTAGGTAGTGCAGCAAGAAGGCGCTCATGTGTCTTGTGCATCCAGGAGGACCAAGTCCTTGGTGTGTTGGTGGCAGAGAGGTGAGAATCGTGCATCCTTCCTCTGCCCTCTACCCACAACCTCGCACAACCGAAATGTGAGCAAGCTCTCACTCATCTGCTGAGTCTTCCATGCCCATCGCCAGTTCGTCCTCCATTTCTTCATGGGCTCCTGCACTTTCATCAACACTTTTTGCTGATACTATGCGCCCTTGTTAATCCCTCTCCCTCACCATGACTGCCGCATAGGTGCCGCTGACCATCTGGACCTCGTAGATCTTGTTATCCCTTCCGCATATGACTCCTCCTGTACTTCCTCCCCTTCCTCTTGTCCCAACACCTGACTCCGAATAATAATTACAGTGTGCTCCATCATGTAGATGACCAGAATTGTCACGCTGAGAATGACATTGCCAGTGCTAAACATCTTCGTCGACATTTCAAAACTGTGTAGCAGGGTGCATAGGTCCTTGATCTGACACCACTCCAGCAGCGTGATCTGCACCACCTCTGGATCAACTTATCCCAGGCTATATGTCTTACCGTATTTCAGCAGGGCTCTGCGGTGCTGCCACACACGCTGCAACATGTGCAGATTCCAATTCCTGCGTGTCGGAACATCGCATTTCCGGCGTTTAACTGCCAGACCCTAAGACTTCCGGAGTGATGAAAGTTGTTGAGCTGCTGTGTGCGCACGATGGAAGTGAGCACATAGCGAGCGTGCCCGCTGCACAAGGCCATGTAGGCCGTGATGGTGTTTTAAAAATTGCTGGAGAATTCGGATCAACACGTGAGCCATAAAAGGCACGTGTGTCACATTGCCCTGAGGATGGCCCGCAGCCAGGTTTGCATCATTGCCGCACACGGCTGTTAAGTCACCAACGGAGTCCGCTCCGTCAATTTGTACTCCGGTCGCCAGGTGACAACGTGTTCCTTTCATGAATAGTGCTGATGATGGGAGAGTAGTCGATGCCAGCGGCGCAGGTGGACGCAGGTTATGCTCACCCACTGGGCTGCATTACCTTGACAGATGCAGAATCTCTGGCTGAATGTAGCTGGTGGGTATCTCACAGATGAAATACCATCATTCAGCTACAACCAATGGGAAGACACCACACCCTTTTTTATGCCCATCCTGTCTGCAGACCACTGCCAGACATAGCTATGAACCTCTGGTTAATTTTACCCCCAGTTCAGTTTTATGATTTTGTGTGCTTGTTACCTGACTACTTTTCCTGCTTGCTGTTTATGTACCTTGTTGGCCGATACGCATTTCACCTCTGCTTGTTTTCTGATTAAGTCCTGGCCGTCCCATTCTGTTCCTGTTCCTCAATTAATGTTTTGACCCTGCCTGACTACTATTCTCTGTAATAGCGGTGTGACTCACATTTCCCATACATTTCAAAGTAAAACTTTGACCGCCTGATGGCATTGAGCTCTGCTGCCAGCATAGTAAGGAGGTGTGTGGTAGTCCTTGTGCGCAGTTGCAAGGAAGGGTGGCCTGACCACACAGGGTTTGCGCAAAGGTAGAGGACCCACACGAGGTTGAAGAGGCAGAAGCAGTGTATTAACTTCTACATACAGAACAAGGATTGAAACAACTCGTGGGGACGGCAAGACTTGTACAGCAGACCCTTCTCCATCTCTCACCATAGTTTGCCAGTGCCCAGTCAGTGACATGTAATGACCCTGTCTATGCTTACTGGTCCAAGTATCTGTGTTGAAATGCACCCTGTCGCACACAGATTTTCTCAAGGAAGTGGTGATGTTGTGTGCGACATGCCGGTGTAGCGCGGGCATGCTTTTCTTGGAGAAGCAGTGGTGATTGGGCATCTGGTACTGGGGCACAGCGACAGACATAAGGTCTGTAAAATCCTGTGTGTCCACTACGCGTAAAGGCAGCATTTCGGTAGCCAACAGCTTACAGAGGGATAGAGTCAACCACTTAGCTTTGTCATGGGTCGCAGTAAGTGGCCTTTTATTTGACCACATCTGAGGGACAGAGATCTGGCTGCTGTCTGTAGACGGTGTTGAGTAGGGTGTCCCTGGAAAAATGCAGGTTTGTGAGAAAAGTGCAGGCGGAGACATGATGTTGGCTTCATCTTGCCTTCAGATCTGTTCATCTTGTATCATTTTTAAAAAACACAGCAAGCAAGGGTTACTCCAAGCGGAGTCTCCCTTTTTTTCCAAAAATTGGGCCCCACACAGACACCTTATCAGTGGCAGCACTTGTGCCCTAGTTGCAAACAGGATGTTTTGATTTGCATCAAGCACATTCCAAATCCACAAGCATTTACTCTCCCCAGGATGACACAGGGGTAGTAAATTCCTTCTGGATCCATGACTTGTTCATTTTGATGAACGTCAGTCTGTCCACATTGTCACTGGACAGACGCGTGCGCTTATCTGTCAGCACACACCCAGCAGCACTGAAGACACGTTCAGAGACAACGCTGGCAGCTGGACACGACAAAATCTTCGAGGCGTAACTGGAGAGCTCTTGACATTTTTCTAGATTTGAAGCACAAAAGGAGCAAGGCTCCATTTGCAAAGTCATTGCATCGATGTTCATTTGGAGATACTCCTGTATCATCCTCTCCATCCGTTGACTATGTGTCAGACTTGTTGTCTCTGGTGGCCTTGCAAAGGAGGGTCTAAAAAAATTATGAAAAGATTCCATAAAATTGCTGTTACCAGCACCAGATACGGTCCTACTGGTACGGGTAGACTGTTGAAGATGACGAGGCCGTCCCATGTTTGTCAAGTTACAACTGGGAGAATCACTCCCTTCACCTGCACGGTTGTTTGGTGGAAAAGCCGAGCTAAGATCGAGTAACAGCTTCTGCTGATACTCCTGCATACGTGCGTCCCTTTCTATGGGTGGAATTATGTCACAAAATTTGGACTTGTCCCGGGGATCTAATAGTGTGGCAAGCCAGTAGTCATCATCACTTCTAATTTTGACAATACGAGGGTCATGTTGGAGGTAGTGCAACAAGAAGGCACTCATGTGTCTTGCGCAGCCATGCGCACCAAGTCCACGCTGTGTTTGTGGCATAGAGGTGCTAACCGTTCTTTCTTCCTCTGTCATCTCCCCCCAACCTCTTTCAACTGAAATTTGACCAAGGTCCCCCTCATCTGCTGAGTCTTCCATGTCCATGGACAGTTCGTCCTCCATATCTTCATGTCCTCCTGCACCTTCCTCAACATCTCACCTGCTACCATGCGCCCTTGTTGATCCCTGTCCCCCATGGTCCCATGCCTGCCGCGTTGGTGATGATGAACGTCTGGACCTTGGTGATGTTGTTGTGTCTTGCGCATATGAATCCTCCTGTAGTTCCTCCCCTTCCTGTTGTCCCACCCCCTGACTACGAATAGTGTTTAGCGTGTGCTCCAGCATGTAAATGACTGTAATCGTCATGCTGATAATGGCATTGTCAGCGCTAAACATATTCGTCGCCATGTCGAAACTGTGCAGAAGGGTGCATAGGTCCTTGATCTGAGATCACTCCATCAGGGTGATCTGCCCCACTTCTGCATCTCGTTGGCCCAGGCTATACATCATGACGTATTGCACCAGGGCTCGCCGGTGCTGCCACAGTCGCTGTAACATGTGGAGAGTTGAATTCCAGCGTGTCGCCACATCGCATTTCAGGCGATGAACCGGCAGGCCGAAAGACTTCTGGAGCGATGCAAGTCGCTCAGGTGCGGCGGTTGAACGGCGGAAGTGAGCACTGCAGACAGTTTCCGTGCCCTGGTCAGAAGGCCATCTAGGCCGGGATAGTGTGTTAAAAATTGCTGGACAACAAGGTTAAACACGTGAGCCATACAAGGCACGTGTGTCACCTTGCCCAGGCGAAGGGCCGCACCCAGGTTTGCAGCATTGTCGCACACGGCCTTACCAGGCTGCAGGTTGAGTGGAGACAACCATTTATCAAAATCAGTCTCCAGAGCTGCCCACAACTCAGTCGCTGTGTGACTCCTATTTCAAAGACATGTCAAGCTAAAGACCGCCTGATGCCGTTGCGCTCTGCTACCAGCATAGTAATGAGGGGTGCGTGATTCCTTCTGCGCAGTGAGAACGCTGGTGGCCTGACCAGGCAGGCTTGGGGCGGAGGTGGAGGACCCAGATGAGGTGGAGGATGCAGAAGCAGTGGCGGAACTTGGACAGACAGAGGATTGACACACAAGTCGTGGGGACGGCAAGACTTGTGCAGCAGACCCTTCACCATCTATCACCATAGTTACCCAGTGGCCAGTCAGCGACATGTAACGTCCCTGTCCATGCTTACTGGTCCAAGTATCGGTGGTGAAATGCACCCGTTCACACACAGAGTTTCTCAAGGAAGCGGTGATGTTGTGTGCGACATGCTGGTGTAGCGCGGGCACACCTTTCTTAGAGAAGTAGTGGCGACTAGGCATCTGGTACTGGGGCACAGCGACAGACATAAGGTCTCTAAAATCCTGTGTGTCCACTAGGCGGAAAGGCAGCATTTCTGTAGTCAACAGCTTACAGAGGGATAGAGTCAACCTCTTCGCTTTGTCATGGGTCGCAGGAAGTGGCCTTTTATTTGACCACATCTGAGGGACAGAGATCTGGCTGCTGTGTGTAGACGGTGTTGAGTCGGGTGTCCCTGGAAAAATGCAGCTTTGTGAGGAAAGTGCAGGCGGAGACATGATGTTGCCTTCATCCAAAGTTGGTGCTATCGATGTCTGAGAGAGCTGTACACACTCACTTGTTTCCCCTTCCAAACCAACTGACGACCTACCAAGCAAACTGCCTGTTGCGGTTACAGTGGTGGAAGTTGTGGGTGGAAAAACAGGTGTGACAGCTGTCCCCACAGTCCTAGAAGATGACGAGCGCGCGGATGCACTGGAAGGGGCAGGCGGTGGATGGTTCGCTCCGCTAGGCCGCATTGCAGCACGGTGAGCTTCCCATCGGGCCATATGATATTTATTCATGTGACGATTCATGGAAGAAGTTGTCAAACTGCTGAGGTTTTGACCTCTACTAAGAGAACCATGACAAATTTTACAGATCACATAATTTGGGCGATCTTTTTCTATGTCAAAAAAGGACCTGGCTAGGCAAGGCTTAGAGGCCATGCGACCTGTTGATCCACCCCGAATAATGCTCAGAGGCAGAGTGGTGGCTGAGGATGCAGTTGTAGACGTGCTACCAGTGCTCCGACTGTGTCCAGGAAGGCGCCAGGTTACTTCGACGTCGGTTGCATCCTCCTCCACCGCCTCTGTTGACCTCCTCGAGTGTCTGACTGTGGGTTGACAGTAGGTGTGATCTAGAACTTAATCATCAATTGTTGTGTTTGCACTCCCCTACCCCTCAGACCGAGTTTCTTCTTGCCCTGACCGAATATTTAAGTTGTCATCCCAATCGGGTATCTGCGTCTCATCTTCATCAGTATGTTCCTCATTGCCTATAACCACAGTTGTTGGAAAGGCAGCATTTTGGTAGCCAACAGTTTGCATATGATGAAAGTCAACCTCCAAGCCATTTCATGCCCTTCTAAAAGCATGTAAAACACAGCGAGGGGACTCCAACCACAGTCTCCCTCGTTGCCACTAACTGGGCCACACACACCCCACTTGACTGGCATCGGTTGAGCCCCCTTTTGAAAAAGAAAAAGATGCTTTGCATGAAGCACTCTCAAAAATACGCGTGCCTTTCCCGTCCCCTGGCTGACCCAGGGGAAGAAAAGTCCTCTGAGAGCCATGACTTGTTCAGCTTGGTTCTTTTAGAGACACAGCGAGGGGACTCCAACCACAGTCTCCCTCGTTGCCACTAACTGGGCCACACACACCCCACTTGACTGGCATCGGTTGAGCCCCCTTTTGAAAAAGAAAAAGATGCTTTGCATGAAGCACTCTCAAAAATACGCGTGCCTTTCCCGTCCCCTGGCTGACCCAGGGGAAGAAAAGTCCTCTGAGAGCCATGACTTGTTCATCTTGGTTCTTTTAGAGACACAGCGAGGGGACTCCAACCACAGTCTCCCTCGTTGCCACTAACTGGGCCACACACACCCCACTTGACTGGCATCGGTTGACCCCCCCTTTTGACAAAGAAAAAGATGCTTTTCATGAAGCACTCTCAAAAATACGCGTGCCTTTCCCGTCCCCTGGCTGACCCAGGGGAAGAAAAGTCCTCTGAGAGCCATGACTTGTTCATCTTGGTTCTTTTAGAGACACAGCGAGGGGACTCCAACCACAGTCTCCCTCGTTGCCACTAACTGGGCCACACACACCCCACTTGACTGGCATCGGTTGACCCCCCCTTTTGACAAAGAAAAAGATGCTTTGCATGAAGCACTCTCAAAAATACGCGTGCCTTTCCCGTCCCCTGGCTGACCCAGGGGAAGAAAAGTCCTCTGAGAGCCATGACTTGTTCATCTTGGTTCTTTTAGAGACACAGCGAGGGGACTCCAACCACAGTCTCCCTCGTTGCCACTAACTGGGCCACACACACCCCACTTGACTGGCATCGGTTGAGCCCCCTTTTGAAAAAGAAAAAGATGCTTTGCATGAAGCACTCTCAAAAATACGCGTGCCTTTCCCGTCCCCTGGCTGACCCAGGGGAAGAAAAGTCCTCTGAGAGCCATGACTTGTTCATCTTGGTTCTTTTAGAGACACAGCGAGGGGACTCCAACCACAGTCTCCCTCGTTGCCACTAACTGGGCCACACACACCCCACTTGACTGGCATCGGTTGAGCCCCCCTTTTGACAAAGAAAAAGATGCTTTGCATGAAGCACTCTCAAAAATACGCGTGCCTTTCCCGTCCCCTGGCTGACCCAGGGGAAGAAAAGTCCTCTGAGAGCCATGACTTGTTCATCTTGGTTCTTTTAGAGACACAGCGAGGGGACTCCAACCACAGTCTCCCTCGTTGCCACTAACTGGGCCACACACACCCCACTTGACTGGCATCGGTTGACCCCCCCTTTTGACAAAGAAAAAGATGCTTTTCATGAAGCACTCTCAAAAATACGCGTGCCTTTCCCGTCCCCTGGCTGACCCAGGGGAAGAAAAGTCCTCTGAGAGCCATGACTTGTTCATCTTGGTTCTTTTAGAGACACAGCGAGGGGACTCCAACCACAGTCTCCCTCGTTGCCACTAACTGGGCCACACACACCCCACTTGACTGGCATCGGTTGAGCCCCCTTTTGAAAAAGAAAAAGATGCTTTGCATGAAGCACGCTCAAAAATACGCGTGCCTTTCCCGTCCCCTGGCTGACCCAGGGGAAGAAAAGTCCTCTGAGAGCCATGACTTGTTCATCTTGGTTCTTTTAGAGACACAGCGAGGGGACTCCAACCACAGTCTCCCTCGTTGCCACTAACTGGGCCACACACACCCCACTTGACTGGCATCGGTTGACCCCCCCTTTTGACAAAGAAAAAGATGCTTTGCATGAAGCACTCTCAAAAATACGCGTGCCTTTCCCGTCCCCTGGCTGACCCAGGGGAAGAAAAGTCCTCTGAGAGCCATGACTTGTTCATCTTGGTTCTTTTAGAGACACAGCGAGGGGACTCCAACCACAGTCTCCCTCGTTGCCACTAACTGGGCCACACACACCCCACTTGACTGGCATCGGTTGACCCCCCCTTTTGACAAAGAAAAAGATGCTTTGCATGAAGCACTCTCAAAAATACGCGTGCCTTTCCCGTCCCCTGGCTGACCCAGGGGAAGAAAAGTCCTCTGAGAGCCATGACTTGTTCATCTTGGTTCTTTTAGAGACACAGCGAGGGGACTCCAACCACAGTCTCCCTCGTTGCCACTAACTGGGCCACACACACCCCACTTGACTGGCATCGGTTGAGCCCCCTTTTGAAAAAGAAAAAGATGCTTTGCATGAAGCACTCTCAAAAATACGCGTGCCTTTCCCGTCCCCTGGCTGACCCAGGGGAAGAAAAGTCCTCTGAGAGCCATGACTTGTTCATCTTGGTTCTTTTAGAGACACAGCGAGGGGACTCCAACCACAGTCTCCCTCGTTGCCACTAACTGGGCCACACACACCCCACTTGACTGGCATCGGTTGAGCCCCCCTTTTGACAAAGAAAAAGATGCTTTGCATGAAGCACTCTCAAAAATACGCGTGCCTTTCGCCTCCCCTGGCTGACCCAGGGGAAGAAAAGTCCTCTGAGAGCCAGGTCCACATTGTCAGTGGACAGACACGTGTGCTTATCTGCCAGCAGACCCCCAGCAGCACTGAAGACAGGTTCCGAGAGAACGCTGGCTGCAGGACACGACAAGATCCTCAAGGCGTACGTGGCGAGCTCAGGCAATTTATCCAGATTGGAAGCCTAAAATGAGCAGGGCTCAAGTTGCACAATAATGGAATCGATGTTTCTTTGCATATACTCATATATCTGTGTGTCTCCCTCTTTTTCCTTGTCCAGCTGTTTTGTTTTCACATGAGTATATGTCCTTGTCACTTTCCCATGTGTTTGTGTTATGTTGTGAGTTGTTTGTCACCTTTTGGACACCTTTCAGGGTGTTTTCTAGGTGTTTTACTGTGTTTGTGATTGCCTGCCATTGTTTCCTATGGGCTCGAGTTCGGTTCGTCGAACGTTCGACGAGCCGAACTCGAGCCAGACCCCCCGTTCGGCGAACCGCCTCGAGCCGAACCGGGACCGGTTCGCTCATCTCTATTAGTTAGTATAGCAGACACTTTTTGGATTCCACTAATTGTCAGTACTGTTTGCTATAAAAATAGCGTATCAAAAATGGGCAGGAGGGTACAATGCACAGGTGCTGGACCTTGCTTGGCAGCAGTGGGACAATAAGTTAGTATAGAAGACACTTTTTGGATGCCAATAAGTGTAAGCACTGTTTGCTATAAAAATAGCGTAGCAAAAATGGGCAGGAGGGTAGAATGCAGAGGTGGTGGACCTTACTTGGCAGCAATGGGACACTAAGTTAGTATAGCAGACACTTTTTGGATGCCACTAAGTGTAAGCACTGTTTGCTATAAAAATAGCGTTGCAAAAATGGGCGGGAGGGTAGAATGCAGAGGTGGTGGACATTACTTGGCAGCAGTGGGACACTAAGTTAGTATAGCAGACACTTTTTGGATGCTTTTGCGCTCGTTAATCGTATCATCGAGCCTTTACACACTATGATGTCGCATGCGATGCCGGAAGTACGTCATTTTCAATTTGACCCCACCGACATCGCACCTGCGATGTCGTAGTGTGCAAAGCCCCCCTGAGTATAGCAGACACTTTTTGGATGCCACGAAGTGTCAGCACTGTTTGCTATAAAAATAGGGTTGCAAAAATGGGCAAGAGGGGAGAATGCACAGGTGCTGGACCATGCTTGGCAGCAGTGGGACACTAAGTTAGTATAGCAGACACTTTTTGGATGCCACTAAGTGTCAGCACTGTTTTGCTATAAAAATAGCGTAGCAAAAATGGGCAGGAGGGTAGAGTCCACAGATGCTGGACATTGCTTGGCAGCAGTGAGACACTAAGTTAGTATAGCAGACTCTTTTTGGATGACACTAAGAGTCAGCACTGTTTGCTATAAAAATAGCGTAGCAAAAATGGGCAGGAGGGTAGAATGCACAGGTGCTGGACCTTGCTTGGCAGCAGTGGGACACTAAGCTAGTATAGCAGACTCTTTTTGGATGACACTAAGTGTCAGCACTGTTTTCTATAAAAATAGCGTAGCAAAAATGGGCAGGAGGGTAGAATGTGGAGGTGGTGGACCTTGCTTGGCAGCAGTGGGACACTAAGTTAGTATAGCAGACACTTTTTGGATGCCACTAAGTGTCAGCACTGTTTTCTATAAAAATAGTATAGCAAAAATGGGCAGGAGGGTAGAATGCACAGGTGCTGTAGGTAGCAGTATAGCAAAGGAAGCCTCAGTTTCTATCCCCGCCAATGAAAAAATGCAGCAAGGACTTGCTAGAGCTGATGTAGCCAGACGCTGTTATCTAAAGCCTTGCACAGCGTTTGCACGGACCTGTGGCGCCCCAGGACCTGGTCGCCACAACAGCATTGCCCTCCCAAAGGGTTAATGCTGAGCCTGGAGGTAATTGGGAGATCCATTGGCCAGCAAGTTTAACACCCAACGCAGTTCTCCCTCCGGCCAGCAGGGGGAGCTCTGAACCTGGGATTCCAGGGAGCATCCCCTTAAGCCTGGTCTGAGAGAGGAAGTAGTGTTCAGTCTGTAGAGAGCAGTAGGAGTGAACAGACGCAGAGTGAGCTGTCCTGTGAATCTGGGGCCTAGAGCTGGAGCAGCTTGGCCCAGAGAAGCAGGAGTAGCTGAGAGGCAGCAGAGAGACTCGGACATCGGAGTCTGTGGCCACCAGGGCTTAAAATACTCCCTGGTAGCCGAATCCGAAGGGCAGGAGAGCTGCAAGCACCTGGCCCAAAAACATCCCAAAAGTACAGCTGCAGCATCAAGGCCGGTGTGGATTCCAGCAGAGAAGCACCAGAGAGAGAGCCTGCGCAGCCTGCTACAGAGGGAAAGGGACGTACCAACAGTCCCAGCAGCACAGAGGGCCATTGCTGGATTCAGAGAAGCAGGGTCCTATCGTAACAAAGCAAAGTAAAGGAGTAGGCCTCATACTCAGCTGGCCAGAGAGATCACCCCAAGTACTTCCAGGCCGACCGGATCCCCCTCACCACCTGTAACGGTCTCCCAGGACTGGACTGTTTCCAAAGTAAAGAGGAAAAGGTAAAGAGACTGTTGTTTATGCCTGGTTCTTTCATCGCCTGTCGGCCCTGCACCGTGTTAGCCACACAACCTCATAGACTTCCGCGAGCACTAACAGTATCCCCGGGGCTCCGCTCCACCTGTGGGGAGCAGTACCACCATTGCTGCCATAACATCACCCCGGAGGCCTCACACAGCAGCGGCGGCTTAATGGCCGCAGACCACAGGTGGCGTCACGAACACAACCATTAATAAGCAAGCCACATATTCTACTGACACCCACCAGGGCCACGGAGCCGGGCCCAGCCACCACTGACTACCACCGGACTAGTCCGGCCCGGCACCGGGTGTCCCATAGCCCTGGGGTGGGCGAGTCAGACCTGCATAGCAACAACTGTCACATTTGCATTTTCAAACATAGGAAGCACATCCAATATATAAAACGACACATGGGCACGCAAAAGTGGGAGTATTAATGACAACAAATGTCATAACTCATAAGTGCATGTGCGTGAGGCGGCTGTGACCAGAGCAGAATAGCATAGAAAGATAGTCCTCACAACATGTGCATAGGGAGAAGGGTAGGTATGCATGGGCTGTGGGCACAGAGAAATAAATAAGAGTTGTTACCGTATATTGTAGCGGATCAGCACATGTTTGTATAGCAAAGAGAATGAGTGGCGAGTATGGACTTGCACAGGCCAACCTTATGATAACGCAAGTATCAGGAAACCAGGAAAATATAACTATGCAGTAAAGGTAGAACCAACATTCATTGGTCAGACCAGAGGTGTATCTAGGGGACGCGAGTGAGGCATGTGTGCAGCCAGCTGCGAAAAACAGAAAAAAACAGCGTGCGATTCCCCCCGCAATTTTGATGCCAAGCCATGATAAAGCTCATCAACTGGAGCTTATATTCTCAGGCTAGTGAGACCCATGCTTATTACCCAGTGGCGTAACAAGAGTTTGATGGGCCCCGCTGCAAAGTGCAGACCTGGGCCCCCCCTCTACATACACCGACACTTGGGGTACGGGATAATGCACTGACACTCGGTGTACAGAATAATGATGCTGACACTTGGCTCTTACCCACAGCACTCAGATTTCCCATGATCTGAAATCCCTCTATCAGCACCCAGGTTTCCTATGTTCTGATATCCATCTTGTCCTCGGCATCCAGCTATCCCATGCTCTGCCATACATCTTTCCCTCAGCACCCAGCTTTCCCATATCAGAGCATGGAAAAGCTGGGTGCTGAGAGATGTATAGCAGAGCATGGGAAATCTGGGAGCTGAGGGAAAGAGCCTTTTTCCCTCAACACAAAACGTTCTCATCCCCTGATTGTATCTTTGTCCCCCCTCGTATATACAGTAGTTCCCCAAATACAATAATGGCCCCCATATAGCCTTTCAAATAGTATAAAGGGTCCCACATAACCCTTCATATATTAGAATACACTTCCATAGTCCTCCATGTATTATAATGCATTTCCCATAGTTCTGCATGTATTATAATTCACCCCATAGTGCTCCATATATTATACTGCACCACATAGTCCTCCATATATTATAATTAGTGATGAGCGAGTACTAAAAAGCTCGGGTGCTCGAGGCTCGGGCCGAGCATCCCAAGATACTCGTGTACTCGGCCCGAGCACCTAGCCCAATGTTATCCTATGGGAGACCCGAGTATTTTTCTGAAATGACCCCCGGCAGCATGTAGAAACCCTAAAAATGTCACAAAAGTCTCAGAAGAGTGCTCAAATGACATGGCAACAGCATGGGGAAGACCCCTTGAAGCATTTATCACTGAAAAGTCACAGCTGTGAACAATTTTGTCCGAGTTTTACGCCATTTTTACGGACTCACCAGAAAACCTTCCAAAATGACACCAAAATGAATTTTCATGGCGGAAATGTTAAGGGCACATAGCCAATAGTGAGATAGAGCTGGTGTTACTTGTTGAGATTAATACATGAAAGATTTTACGTAAAACATTGTGTGGCACTCCGATGTCCAAAACGCACGTTTTGTGCTTTTTACTAGCGATGTCGGTCATTTTTTTTTCATTCTATCTCCCGTCGGTCGGTCTCGCTCTGTCGGTCTCTCTCTGTCTTGTCTGTCCCCCTCTCACAGTCTGTCGGTCAGTCTTCCCCCTCTCTCTTACTTACCGGTCCCCGATCACTGCCGCGGCGCTGCACAGCTGTTCACTAAACTCCGGCGGCTTTTCCTCTTTTGAAAAAGCCAGCCGCTCATTAAACAATCTCCTATTCCCTGCTTTCCTGCTTTTCGGCGCCTATGATTGGTTGCAGTGAGACACGCCCCCACGCTGAGTGACAGGTGTCTCACTGCACACAAACACAGCAGCCGGTGGGTGTGTGTATACTGTGCAGTGAAATAAATAATTAAATAATTAAAAAAAACGGCGTGCAGTCCCCCCAATTTTAATACCAGCCAGATAAAGCCATACGGCTGAAGGCTGGTATTCTCAGAATGGGGAGCTCCACGTTATGGGGAGCCCCCCAGCCTAACAGTATCAGTCAGCAGCCGCCCAGAATTGCCGCATACATTATATGCGACAGTTCTGGGACTGTACCCGGCTCTTCCCGATTTACCCTAGTGCGTTGGCAAATCGGGGTAATAAGTAGTTAATGGCAGCCCATAGCTGCCACTAAATCCTCGATTAATCATGTCAGGTGTCTCCCCGAGATTCCTTCCATGATTAATCTGTAAATTACAGTTAAAAAACACACACACCCGAAAAATCCTTTATTAGAAATAAAAAACACTAACAAAGTCCCTCATAACCAATTTATTAACCCCGACAAACCCTCCATGTTCGGCGTACCCCACAGTCCTCCAGCGTCGCATCCAGCTGTGCTGCATGAAGGTGACAGGAGCTGCAAAATACACCGCCGCTCCTGTCAGCTTCACACAGCAACTGAAGACAGTCGCGCGATCAGCTGAGCTGTCACTGAGGTTACCTGGATCCAGCGGTGGATGCAGCGGTGGCCGCAAGTAACCTCAGTGACAGCTCAGCTGATCGCGCAACTCACCGCCGCTCCGGTCAGCTCCATGCAGCAACTGAGGTGAGTATAGCGATCAGCTGAGCTGTCACTGAGGTTACCCGCGGCCACCGCTGGATCCAGCGGTGGCCGCGAGTTACCTGACTGACAGCAGCTGATCGCGCTACTCACCTCAGTTGCTGTGTGAAGCTGACCGGAGCGGCGGTGTATTCTGCAGCTCCTGTCACCTGCATGCAGCAGAGCTGGACGCGACGCTGGAGGACTGTGGATTATGCCGGACATGGGGGGTTTGTCGGGGTTAATAAATTGGTGATGAGGGACTTTGTTATTGTTTTTTATTTCTAATAAAGGATTCTTCGTGTGTGTGTGTTTTTTAACGGTAATTTACAGATTAATCATGGAAGGAATCTCGGGGAGATGCCTGACATGATTAATCTAGGATTTAGTGGCAGCTATGGGCTGCCATTAACTCCTTATTACTAGAGTTGAGCGCGGTTTGCGGTTCGAGGTTCTCCAGTTCTAGGCTCGAGTGATTTTGGGGCCTGTTCTAGATCGAACTAGAACTCGAGCTTTTTGCAAAAGCTCGATAGTTCTAGAAACGTTCGAGAACGGTTCTAGCAGCAAAAAAACAGCTAATTCCTAGCTGGCTTTCCGCTGTAATAGTGTAAGTCACTCTGTGACTCACACTATTATGACATTTCAGTGTATAGTGTGCGGGAACAGCGCCTTCAGATCACTGTTGTTTCTATAATGGCGATCGCCATTTTTTTTTTTTCCTTGTCTTCCTTCCCTAAGCGCGCGCGTCTTGTGGGGCGGGCCAGCATGTCAGCCAATCCCAGACACACACACAGCTAAGTGGACTTTTAGCCAGAGAAGCAACGGCATGTGTGATAGGATGTACATGTCACATGTCCCTGCATTATAAAACCGGACATTTTCCTCCAGGACGCCATTATCTCTTCTGCGTCTTTGGTGTCAGACATCACTGTCGCAGCTCCGTCCTTTGTCCTATCGCTGATACAGCTGTATGCGCTCCATACACAGCGCTGGACAGCTTAGGGAGAGCACTTTCTATCAGTCCTTTTAAGGGCTCAAACCGGCAGGGTCAGAGCCATAGGTGACAGGTCCTGAAAACAGCGACAGCGTCTGTGTAGCCAAGGTCAGGGATTTCGTCGCTGCATTTCACCATTAGGAGGGAATAGAAAGGCAGGCTTCCATTCCTCTACCCAGAGCCCCACAATCCTGGCACTGTACCCTCCTGTCCTCTGCACACTCCAACTCTTTTTAACTAAGCCATTATGCTAGCAAACAGTCAGTGTACCTAGTGGCATCCTAAACGTGGCTATTGGACTTTTGTGTAGTCACAGTAGTGCAAAGATATTTGCAGCACGTCTGCCTGCATTGCACACTCAAACTTTTTAACTAAGCCATTATACTAGCAAACAGTCAGTGTACCTAGTGGCATCCTAAACGTGGCTATTGTACTTTTGTGTAGTCAAACTAGTGGAAAGATATTTGCAGCACGTCTGCCTGCATTGCACACTCCAACTCTTTTTAACTAAGCCATTATACTAGCAAACAGTCAGTGTACCTAGTGGCATCCTAAACGTGGCTATTGTACTTTTGTGTAGTCAAACTAGTGGAAAGATATTTGCAGCACGTCTGCCTGCATTGCACACTCCAATTCTTTTTAACTAAGCCATTATACTAGCAAACAGTCAGTGTACTTAGTGGCATCCTAAACGTGGCTATTGTACTTTTGTGTAGTCAAACTAGTGGAAAGATATTTGCAGCATGTCTGCCTGCATTGCACACTCCAACTCATTGTTACTAAGCCATTATACTAGCAAACACTCAGTGTACCTAGTGGCATACAAGAAGTGGCTGTTGTACTCCATTAGTGCCCCACTGGTGCAAATCTATGTGCAGCACCTCTGCATGACACCCTCCTGCTCTGTTTTTAATGAGCTATAATGATAGCAAAAAATACTGCCATTTAGTGGCATCATAGAACTGGCTGTTGTATTCCATTAGTGCCCCACTGGTGCCAAGCTATTTATAGCACCTCTACATGACACCCTCATGCACATTTTGCTACGCTAATGTTATAGCAAACTCAGGGAATTCATTGCTGCATTTGATAATTCGGAGGGATAGAAAGTCAGGCTTCCTTTAGCTTTTCCTTCTGTTCATAGACAGCATCTCCAAGAGCAATTTCTCCTCCACGTCTAAGTGTGGAGAGGCAGCTAGTGCGCATGCGTGTGCCGATCTACCCCAGCTGCAGCCTAATTACAGTGTTTCGCCTAGTGAGTATGCTCAGCCTGACTGTGCCATTCCTGACGCTAAGTCTTCATTTCGGGATACAGCGCATGCTCCCACACTAAGTGTGAAAAGCCTCTTTGCACAGGTACTTGCATTCCGTGCCGGGTCTAAGTCCTGTTTTGTGCCTAGACACCATGCTAAAGCTGATAGTCTTTTTTCAGAGACTGTATTTCATGCTACTGAGCATGCTCAGGCACTTACTGCATCAGAGACTAGGTCCGGTAATGAACTCTTTGGCCCTGCCCCTGTTGTGGGGGTCCCATATAGACCACAGGGCATCAGGTGTCCTCCCAAATGGCTTGCAGAGGCCCACCCCTATGACTTGTCACCGCATTATTGATGGTCAGACGATGACTGGTGAGGTGTTTGGGTCATGGCAGCCATGAGGTCATCATTGAAGTTGCGGTTCCAAATAGGACGCTAGTTATGCCACTCATGACGTGTCACTCTACTTTTGTCTCCAGGAGGTGCATTGTGGTTTACCCTGGTTTGGGGCGGACCCAGGTTATAAAAGGGGCTGGAGCCAACAAGGAGGTGCGCAGTCCTCTATTATGCTCCGAAAGAGCACACCTACATGTGTTGAACCCATTGCGGCTTTAGGCCAGAGGTAGGCAGGGATAGGGTGTCGATGCAGGCCACCACCACAGTTGGTACCGCAGAACGGTTAAGACCAGCTCCTGTCCTACCAGTCCTGCTTGTGCAGTCCAGTGGCATTAACAGTTATTAGTTACCCAAGTCCAATCACTATACACACTTCAGTTACACTGAACCAACACAGCTTGGTACGATATGATTAACCAAGAAAGAAGTGAATCAATATAATTTACTATCAATTATTATTTTATTATCAATAAATTCATATAAATAACCATGAAAGAAGTGAATCAATATAATTTACTATCAATTATTATTTTATTATCAATAAATTCATATAAATTGGTTGGTTGGTAGCGCAGAACGGTTAAGACCAGCTCCTGTCCTACCAGTCCTGCTTGTGCAGCCCAGTGGCATTAACAGGCCTGCTGCTGCTGATGCGCCTGCTGTCCACAGGTGTGCCCCTACGCACACGGTCAGCGTACTCAATGGCTCCTGTGTTGTTAACAGGGAGTTCCTGGGCTGGGTGGGCATGTGGACCCTGTGACGCTAACAGGGCTCCCAGTCTCCAGATCCGAATGGCGTCTAACTCGGTTCAGGCTACTATTAGTTTCATAGCCACACAGCTCTGTATCCTCCACCAAACCTTCCAGTTGCCAACCTCTCCTTTTCCAACTGGGAGCACGGTGGACACTGACTGCTGATGGGGATATATACCTTTCTCTTTCTTTTCTTATTAATTTTCGTTATATAGCGGTAACATAGTATATACCACTTTATCCAAATCTGCCAGTCCCACTGTAACAGATGGTGTTTATTCAGCAAATGTTACTGTTGCTTAACCACCAAATCCACGGACCAAAACTTTTTTCCCCTTTCCAACACACCTGTTCCCCTTTTCACCAGCATCTGTCCTTTTTCAACTCATTTTGGTATATGACCAAAAGTGCAACTCTGCAGGGACACCGAACTCAACGCCATCTCAGCACAGCAGCCATCCCTCGGTCCCTCCGATGTGGACAAGTAAAAGACCATTTCCTCCTATCCATGACAAAGCGTTGAGATTCACTCTGTGCAGCACTGGTGTTTAGTGGAAAAGCAGATCTAAGATTGCGTACCACATTCTGCAGATACTCCTGTATACGTGCGTCCATTTCTATGGCAGGAATTATTTCGCCAAATTTTGTCTTGTACCGGGGATCTAACAGTGTGGCAACCCAGTATTCTGGATTACTTTGAATTCGTACAATCCGAGGGTCATGTTGTAGGTAGTGCAGCAAGAAGGCGCTCATGTGTCTTGTGCATCCAGGAGGACCAAGTCCTTGGTGTGTTGGTGGCAGAGAGGTGAGAATCGTGCCTCCTTCCTCTGCCCTCTCCCCACAACCTCGCACAACCGAAATGTGAGCAAGCTCTCACTCATCTGCTGAGTCTTCCATGCCCATCGCCAGTTCGTCCTCCGTTTCTTCATGGGCTCCTGCACCTTCCTCAACACTTTTTGCTGATACTATGCGCCCTTGTTAATCCCTCTCCCTCACCATGACTGCCGCATAGGTGCCGCTGACCATCTGGACCTCGTAGATCTTGTTATCCCTTCCGCATATGACTCCTCCTGTACTTCCTCCCCTTCCTCTTGTCCCAATACCTGACTCCGAATAATAATTACAGTGTGCTCCATCATGTAGATGACCAGAATTGTCACGCTGAGAATGACATTGCCAGTGCTAAACATCTTCGTCGACATTTGTAAACTGTGTAGCAGGGTGCATAGGTCCTTGATCTGACACCACTCCAGCAGCGTGATCTGCACCACCTCTGGATCAAGTTATCCCAGGCTATATGTCATAACGTATTGCAGCAGGGTTCGGCGGTGCTGCCACAAACGCTGCAACATGTGCAGATTCAAATTCCTGCGTGTGGGCACATCGCATTTCAAGCGTTTAACCACCAGACCTAAAGACTTCTGTAGCGACGAAAGTTGTTGAGCTGCTGTGTGCACACGATGGAAGTGAGCACATAGCGAGCGTGCCCGCTGCACAAGGCCATGTAGGCCGTGATGGTGTTTTAAAAATTGCTGGAGAATTAGGTTCAACACGTGAGCCATACAAGGCACGTGTGTCACATTGCCCTGACGATGGCCCGCAGCCAGGTTTGCATCATTGCCGCACACGGCTGTTAAGTCACCAACGGAGTCCGCTCCATCAATTTGTACTCCGGTCGCCAGGTGACAACGTGTTCCTTTCATGCATAGTGCTGATGATGGGAGAGGAGTCGATGCCAGCGGCGCAGGTGGACGCAGGTTATGCTCACCCACTGGGCTGCATTACCTTGACAGATGCAGAATCTCTGGCTGAATGTAGCTGGTGGGTATCTCACAGATGAAATACCATCATTCAGCTACAACCAATGGGAAGACACCACACCCTTTTTTATGCACATCCTGTCTGCAGACCACTGCCAGACATAGCTCTGCTTTTACCCCCAGTTCAGTTTTATGATTTTGTGTGCTTGTTACCTGACTACTTTTCCTGCTTGCTGTTTATGTACCTTGTTGGCCGATCCGCATTTCACCTCTGCTTGTTTTCTGATTAAGTGCTGGCCGTCCCATTCTGTTCCTGTTCCTCAATTAATGTTTTGACCCTGCCTGACTACTATTCTCTGAAACTGCAGCCATCCACAGGTATTAATCACCTTGGGCCCTGTGTAATTCCTAATCCCTGTATAGGGGTTAAAGGGTTTCAGGGTTCTAGGGGTCCTGCTTGGTGAGTGGCTTCCCTCTAGCCTATCATTTACAGCCCATCTGAGTGTGTGGATCAAGGAAGGCGTTACACCGTGCTCTCTGCAGAAGGCCATGTGGGCCAGGATAGTGCTTAAAAATTGCTGGACAACCAGGTTCAACACGTGAACCACACAAGGCACGTGTGTCACATTGTCACAGCGAAGGGCCGCACCCATGCTTGCATCATTGTCGCACCCGGCCTTCCCTGGCTGCTGGTTGAGTGGAGACAACCATTGATGAAACTCGGTCTCCAGAGCTAACCGTCCACAACTTCTCAGCGGTGTGACTCACATTTCCCATACTTTTCAAAGTAAACCTTTGACCGCCTGATGGCATTGAGCTCTGCTGCCAGCATAGTAAGGAGGTGTGTGGTAGTCCTTGTGCGCAGTTACAAGGAAGGGTGGCCTAACCACACAGGGTTTGCGCCAAGGTGGAGGACCCACACGAGGTTGAAGAGGCAGAAGCAGTGTATTAACTTCTACATACAGAAGAAGGATTGAAACAACTCGTGGGGACGGCAAGACTTGTACAGCAGACCCTTCTCCATCTCTCCCCACAGTAACCCATTGCCCAGTCAGCGACATGTAACGCCCCTGTCCATGCTTACTGGGCCAATTATCTGTGGTGAAATGCACCCTGTCACACAGAGTTTCTCAAGGAATCAGTGATGTTTAGTGCGACATGCTGGTGTAGCGCGTGCACGCCTTTGTTGGAGAAGGAGTGGCACCTGGGCATCGGCTCTTGGGGCACTGTAATGGGCATAAGGTCTCGAAAATCCTCGGTTAAAAAGGTTGGAAAGGCAGCATTTTGGTAGCCAACAGTTTCCAGATGCTGAAAGTCAACCTCTAAGCCATGTCATGCCCTTCTAAAAGCATGTAAAACACAGTAAGGGGACTCCAACCACAGTCTCCCTCGTTTCCACTAACTGGGCCACACACACCCCACTTGACTGGCATCGGTTGAGCCCCCTTTTGAAAAAGAAAAAGATGCTTTGCATGAAGCACTCTCAAAAATAAGCGTGCCTTTCCCGTCCCCTGGCTGACCCAGGGGAAGAAAAGTCCTCTGAGAGCCATGACTTGTTCATCTTGGTTCTTTTAGAAACACAGTGAGGGGACTCCAACCACAGTCTCCCTCGTTTCCACTAACTGGGCCACACACACCCCACTTGACTGGCATCGGTTGAGCCCCCTTTTGAAAAAGAAAAAGATGCTTTGCATGAAGCACTCTCAAAAATACGCGTGGCTTTCCCGTCCCCTGGCTGACCCAGGGGAAGAAAAGTCCTCTGAGAGCCATGACTTGTTCATCTTGGTTCTTTTAGAAACACAGTGAGGGGACTCCAACCACAGTCTCCCTCGTTTCCACTAACTGGGCCACACACACCCCACTTGACTGGCATCGGTTGAGCCCCCTTTTGAAAAAGAAAAAGATGCTTTGCATGAAGCACTCTCAAAAATACGCGTGCCTTTCCCGTCCCCTGGCTGACCCAGGGGAAGAAAAGTCCTCTGAGAGCCATGACTTGTTCATCTTGGTTCTTTTAGAAACACAGCGAGGGGACTCCAACCACAGTCTCCCTCGTTTCCACTAACTGGGCCACACACACCCCACTTGACTGGCATCGGTTGAGCCCCCTTTTGAAAAAGAAAAAGATGCTTTGCATGAAGCACTCTCAAAAATACGCGTGCCTTTCCCGTCCCCTGGCTGACCCAGGGGAAGAAAAGTCCTCTGAGAGCCATGACTTGTTCATCTTGGTTCTTTTAGAAACAAAGCGAGGGGACTCCAACCACAGTCTCCCTCGTTTCCACTAACTGGGCCACACACACCCCACTTGACTGGCATCGGTTGAGCCCCCTTTTGAAAAAGAAAAAGATGCTTTGCATGAAGCACTCTCAAAAATACGCGTGCCTTTCCCATCCCCTGGCTGACCCAGGGGAAGAAAAGTCCTCTGAGAGCCATGTCCACATTGTCAGTGGACAGACACGTGTGCTTATCTGCCAGCAGACCCCCAGCAGCACTGAAGACAGGTTCCGAGAGAACGCTGGCTGCAGGACACGACAAGATCCCCAAGGCGTACGTGGCGAGCTCAGGCAATTTATCAAGATTGGAAGCCTAAAATGAGCAGGGCTCCAGTTGCACAATAATGGAATCGATGTTTCCTTGCATATACTCATATATCTGTGTGTCCTCCTCTTTTTCCTTGTCCAGCTGTTTTGTTTTCGCATGAGTATATGTCCTTGTCACTTTCCCATGTGTTTGTGTTGTGTTGTGAGTTGTTTGTCACCTTTTGGACACCTTTGAGGGTGTTTTCTAGGTGTTTTTCTGTGTTTGTGATTGCCTGCCATTGTTTCCTATGCAGTTCGAATTCGGTTCGTCGAACGTTCGGCGAGCCGAACTTGAACGGGACCTCCGTTCGGCGAACCGACCTCGAGCCGAACCGGGACCGGTACGCTCATCTCTACTTATTACCCCGATTTGCCAACGCACTAGGGTAAATCGGGAAGAGCCGGGTACAGTCCCAGAACTGTCGCATATAATGTATGCGGCAATTCTGGGCGGCTGCTGACTGATATTGTTAGGCTGGGGGGCTCCCCATAACGTGGAGCTCCCCATCCTGAGAATACCAGCCTTCAGCCGTATGGCTTTATCTGGCTGGTATGAAAATTGGGGGGACCGCTCGCCGTTTTTTTTAATTATTTATTTATTTTACTGCACAGTATATACACGCCCACCGGCTGCTGTGATTGGGTACAGTGAGACACCTGTCACTCAGCGTGGGGGCGTGTCTCACTGCAACCAATCATAGGCACCTGTGGGCGGGGAAAACAGGGAATATGAGATGGCTGTGTGCAGAGCACAGCACGCCCGCCGGTATAAAGGCTCGGTCACGCTGTGCAGGCCGGCCAATCACTGCAATTCCACAACTAACAGGGCTGTGGCATTGCAGTGGTCTGTCAGCCAATCCGTGCATGAGGGCTGGCTCTCAAAAGAGCGCCAACATGCAGGGATGAAGACCACGAGTAAAGTACGAGTATCGCGAAATTACTCGGTACCCGCCGAGTAGCCCGAGTACAGTGATACTCATGCGAGTACCGAGTAGTAACAAGCATACTCGCTTATCACTAATTATAATGCACCCCATAATCCTTCATGTATAAAGTAGCCCTTCAATTATTATCATGAATTTCTCATAGTTCTCCATGTATTATAATTCCCCTATAGTTCTCCATAAATTATAATTCACCCCATAGTTCTCCATATATTATAATACACCACATAGTCCTCCATATATTATAATGCAGCCCTATAGTCCTCCATGTATAAAGTGGCCCTCATAGCCCTCCAATTATATTATAATGAATTTCTCATAGTTCTCCATATATTATAATTTACCCCATAGTACTCCATATATTATACTGCACCACATAGTCCCCAATTTTTATAATGCACCCCCATAGTCCATTTATAAGGTAGGCTCCTGTTAGGACCAGGTGGACGGGTAGGCCCAGGAGGTGGATCCACTGGGCTGAACACCTCACCGAGGGCAAGGTGCCCGGTAGCCGGAGCACTACGGGTAGAAGGACAGTCCGTTCAGAGGAGTGGAGTGAAGAAGTCCCTGAGACTATGGAGTCTCTGAAGGTAGTCTGGGTGACGGAGCTCAGGTTCGGATGCCGAGATGATGTTAGGCAGAGTCCAGAACCAGCGGAACGAGGAGGAGGGTCACCACACGGATCCGGGGATCGGAGATGGTAGGGACTGACGGGATTGCAGACAGTCACCGTAACAGGCCCCGCCCACTTGGAAAGGATCCCCCTATATACCCTGTACCTGATTCTTCAATATCCTGTTGGAGGACACTGGCCCTTTAAGAGAGGGTCAATGAACGCGCATGCGCCCTAATGCGCATGCGCGAGGCCCGGGTGCCAGATGCCAGAGCAGGGAGCGGTGCACAGGAGGCAGGAGTGCTCGGCTGGCTCAGCGTTGCCGATGGGCGCCGGGAGCGGGGACCGGGCTGCCTGGGGACCGCAGGCGATGGGGCACGAAGGCTGTGGAGCGGGGGACCGGGAAGCCTGGCACGGGAGCGGCAGAGCGCGACCTGAGAGCGGGGAAGCATGGCAGGGGAGCCGGTAAGCAAGGCAGGGGAGCCGGGGAGCATGGCAGAGGAGCCGGGGAGCATGGCAGAGGAGCCGGGGAGCATGGCAGGGGAGCCGGGGAGCGTGACAGTACCCCCTCCCCCACGCCCCCCTCCCCGCAACCGGGACAGGAAGGCACGTATCAGGGGAGTACCCACATTCTCCCGGGGTTCCCAGGACCTATCCTCAGGACCATACCCCGCCCAGTCCACCAGGAAGAACTGTCGGCCCCGTACGGTCTTCATGGCCACGATATCCCTTACCGCATAGATATCATCATCAGCAATAGGAGGAGGAGCAGAACTGGCAGCAGCGGAGAAGGGACCAAGGACAACCGGCTTGAGCAGGGAGACGTGGAAGGAGTTGGGTATTCTCATCGTGGCCGGGAGCTGCAGCTTGTAGGAGACCTCATTTATTTTGCTGATGACTTTAAACGGCCCGATGTAGCGAGGTCCCAGCTTGTATGATGGTAGCTTCAATTGGACGTATTTGGAAGCCAGCCAGACCAGATCTCCAGGAGAGAAACACGGAGGATCCAGACGCCTCTTGTCTGCATGTCTCTTCATCCACAGGGAAGCTCGTTCAAGGGACATCTTGACAGAGTCCCAAATTGTAGTAAAGTCACGGGCTACAGCATCAGCAGCAGGGACATCCGAGGAAGAAGGTACAGGTAATGGAACGGAAGGCTGAAGTCCGCGTAACTACATGGAAGGGAGAGCTGGAGGAGGACTCACTGACGTGGTGGTTATGGGAGAATTCAGCCCAAGGAAGAAGCGTGGACCAGTCATCGTGATGGGTATTAACGTAGTGACGCAAGAAGGAGGTCAGGATCTGATTGACTCGTTCCACTTGGCCATTCGACTGAGGATGGTAGGCTGAAGAAAAGTCCAGAGCCACTCCCAGATGTTTGCAGGGGGCCCTCCAGAAGCGGGAGGTAAACTGAGTTCCTCTGTCGGACACAATGTGTGATGGAAAGCCATGCAACCGGAAGATGTGCTGTATGTAGGCGTCAGCGAGTTCCTGGGCAGAGGGCAGTCCAGCCATAGGGACGAAATGAGCCATTTTGGAGAACCGATCCACCACGACCCATATGAATGTGTGTCCGGCGGACAAGGGCAAGTCTGTAATAAAGTCCATCGCAATGTGTTGCCACGGAACGGAGGGGATTGGCAGTGGCAGAAGGCAACCATATGGCAGGTGTTTGGGCGTCTTGTTCCGGGCACAAAAGGAGCAGGCTGAGACAAAAGACGCGACGTCCGTGCGAAGGGATGGCCACCAGTAGTGACGTACTATTGTACTCCATGTTCTCTTCTGACCAGCATGGTCGGCTATTTTCAAGGCATGGCCCCAACACTTTTTGTATGTCAGTCTCAGAGACATAGGTCTTCCCGGGCGGTATCTGGGCCAGAGTGACAGGGGCCACCGGAATGATTTTACTTGGGCAGATGATGGGCTGGGATGTCTCCTCCTCCTGTTCCATGGGTACGAATGACCTGGACAAGTCATCTGCTCGCACATTCTTATCCGCGGGCCGAAAATGGAGCTGAAAATCGAACTTGGCAAAGAACAAGGACCACCTGGCTTGTCGTGGGTTCAGTCGCTGAGCAGACCGCAGGTATTCCAGGTTCTTGTGGTCCGTGTAAATGATCACGGGGCACACTGCTCCCTCCAGAAGGTAGCGCCATTCCTCCAGAGCCAGTTTGACTGCTAATAGCTCTCGGTCACCGATGGTGTAGTTGCGTTCAGGCGCTGAGAAGCTCTTGGAATAGAAACCGCAAGTAACCATCTTCCCGGAGGAGGATTTCTGCATGAGCACTGCTCCAGCTCCCGAGGAGGAGGCATCCACCTCCAAGGTGAACTGTCGGTTTAACTCAGGACGGTGGAGCATCGAAGAGGAAGCAAAGGCCTGTTTCAGGGAGCCAAACGCGGCGTCGGCCGCAGGTGACCAGTCCTTTGGATTAGCCCCCTTCTTGGTCAAGGCGGAGAGAGGCGCAGTCAGGGCAGAGAAGTGAGGGATGAACTGGCGGCAATAGTTCGCAAATCCAAGGAACTGTTGGATTGCCTTCAGTCCGGAAGGAGGGGGCCATTTGAGAATGGAAGAGACCTTCTCTGGGTCCATCTGCAGACCGGTATCGGAGATCACGTAACCCAGGAAGGGAAGAGAAGACTGCTCGAAGACACACTTCTCGTACTTGGCGTACAGACGATTCTCTCTCAGCCTTTGTTGTACCAGCTGCACGTTCTCTCTGTGGGTCTGGAGGTCCGGAGAGAAGACCAGGATGTCATCCAGATAAACCACCACACAGACGTAGAGAAGGTCCTGGAACACGTCGTTCACCAATTCTTGAAAAACTGCTGGTGCGTTACACAGGCCGAAGGGCATCACACAATACTCGTAGTGGCCATCGCGAGTATTGAATGCGGTCTTCCATCCGTCTCCAGAGCGGATGCGGACCAGGTTGTAGGCACCCCGAAGATCCAACTTGGTAAACACACGAGCTCCTCTAAGCCGATCAAACAATTCGGAGATGAGCGGCAGGGGGTATTTATTTTTTACGGTGATTTGGTTCAATCCCCGGTAGTCAATGCATGGGCGCAGTTCGCCCTCTTTCTTCTTAACGAAGAAGAAGCCTGCTCCAGCAGGAGAGGAGGATCTCCGGGTGAATCCCCTTGCCAGGTTCTCAGTGATGTAGGCAGACATGGCCCTTGTTTCAGCAGGGGACAAAGGATATATCCATCCTCGAGGTGGTGTAGTTCCCGGGAGTAGGTCGATGGCACAGTCGTAAGGACGATGTGGCGGAAGTACCTCTGACTCCTTATTATCAAAGACGTCCGTGAAGGACCAATAGGCCGAAGGCAGTCCTGGAAGGGACTCCGGAACCGGAGGTTATCGGATGGGCTGTATAGACTTCAGGCAGTTCTCGTGGCAAGAGGAGCCCCATCGGGTAATTTCACCAGTATGCCAGCTGACCGACGGTTCGTGTGTCCGTAACCAGGGGAGTCCCAGCAGGATTTGATGAGACATGTGTGGGAGGACGTAGAGAGTGATGTTCTCGGTGTGCAGGGCACCGATACGTAGTTCTACTGGCTTGGTGATCCACGAGATGGTGTCAGAGAGGGGTCTCCCATCTACAGAGGCAATCACAAGGGGTTTGTCGAGTGTAGTAACCGGCACCTGGTACTTGTCCACCGTGGCCTGCTGGATGAAATTGCCTGCTGCCCCGGAATCGAGGTACGCCTCAGCCGTGAACCGCGTCTCTCCCGTTGTCACTTGAACAGTCCACGTAACCGGGTCTGAGAGAGTCTCAGCACCTAGGGTGGCCTCTCCTACCAACCCTAGGCTTTGGAGTTTCCCGGCCTCTCTGGACAGGAACGTAGCAGGTGTGTCCCCTCTCCACAGTAAATGCAGAGACCCTTAGCGAGCCGTTCTGCTCGGCGTTGTTCGGACTGCCTCAGACGGTCAATCTGCATGGGTTCGTGGACAGAGATTCCAGACGATGCCGACTGAGGTACGACGGGCTTCTGCGGAGGCGAGGAATGCCGTATCGGACGTCTCTCGCGGGACACCTCTTTGGATCGTTCCTGGAATCTGAGGTCCACGCGGGTGGCTAGTGCAATTAGGGCATCCAGAGTGGAAGGAACATCGCAGCCTGCCAGCTCGTCCTTAATACGACTGGAGAGTCCTTCCCAGAAGGTGGCGGTGAGGGCTTCATTGTTCCACCCCAATTCTGAGGCCAAGGTGTGAAAGCGGATGGCATACTGCCCCACCGTCATGGTCCCCTGACGTAGCCTGAGGAGTGATGAGTACGTCCAGGTTCGTCAAAGGTGGTTCTAAACGCCTGCAGGAAGTCCTGGATGTCAGCAGTTACAGGGTCCTCCCTCTCCCACAAGGGGTTCATCCAGGCCAGTGCCTCACCCTCCAGATGGGACATCACAAACGCCACCTTGGCTTGGTCGGAGGCAAACAGGTGCGGAAGCAGCTTAAAGTGGAGGGAGCACTGATTCAGGAATCCTCTGCAGGTCTTCGGATCTTCGGCATAGCGGGGTGGAGAGGCCAGGCGGAGTTTAGAAGCTTCCGAGGTAGCCGCCACGGGTACTGTGGCCGTAGGCCGTGTTGTAGAAGCCTGAGATGCCAGGGACGTGGCGGTTGCTTGCAGCGTGTTCAGGCGGGTATCTACCGAGGACATGAAGGCCAGCATGCGGGACTGGGTCTCGCGCTGTCGTCCGAGTTCCTGCTGCAAGTTGCCCAGCTGGGCAGCTAGTGCTTCGGCGGGATCCATGGCCTGTTCTTACTCTTAGGACCAGGTGGATGGGTAGGCCCAGGAGGTGGATCCACTGGGCTGAACACCTCACCGAGGGCAAGGTGCCCGGTAGCCGGAGCACTACGGGTAGAAGGACAGTCCGTTCAGAGGAGTGGAGTGAAGAAGTCCCTGGGACTACGGAGTCTCTGAAGGTAGTCCGGGTGACGCCGGGTTCGGATGCCGAGATGATGTTAGGCAGAGTCCAGAACCAGCGGAGCGAGGAGGAGGGTCACCACACGGATCCGGGGATCGGAGATGGTAGGGACTGATGGGATTGCAGACAGTCACCGTTCGGGGTTCGGGAATCGTCAGGACCGGTTGGCGTGACAGGAGCGACTCTACAAGAGAGATAGGTAAGTATGGCACAAGACACAGGGAGACCTGACTCCTAGCTTAGCAAACACGAAGAACAGGCCCCGCCCACTTGGAAAGGATCCCCCTATATACCCTGTACCTGATTCTTCAATATCCTGTTGGAGGACACTGGCCCTTTAAGAGAGGGTCAATGACCGTGCGCGCGCCCTAATGCGCATGCGCGAGGCCCGGGTGCCAGAAGCCAGAGCAGGGAGCGGTGCACAGGAGGCAGGAGTGCTGGGCTGGCTCAGCGCTGCCGATGGACGCCGGGAGCGGGGACCGGGCTGCCTGGGGACCGCAGGCGGTGGGGCACGAAGGCTGTGGAGCGGGGGACCGGGAAGCCTGGCACGGGAGCGGCGGAGCGTGACCTGAGAGTGGGGAAGCGTGGCAGGGGAGCCGGTAAGCAAGGCAGGGGAGCCGGGGAGCATGGCAGAGGAGCCGGGGAGCATGGCAGAGGAGCCGGGGAGCATGGCAGGGGAGCCGGGGAACGTGACAGCTCCATAGTCCTCCATATATTACAATGCAGCCCCCATAGTCCTATATGTATTATAACGCAACCCCATAAAACTTCATATTGTATTATGCAGCCCCATACTCCTCCATGCATAATGCACCCCTATATTCCATTTATAAGGTGTCCTTCATTTTGTATTATGCAGCCTCCCAGACCTCCATATATAATAATGCAGCCAGCCTCCCCAGTCCTCCATATATAATAATGCAACCAGCCTTCTACAGGCCTCCATGTATAATGTAGCAGCCAGCCTCTCCAGGCCTCCATGTATAACAATGTACCCAGCCTCCCCAGGCCTCCATGTATAATATAGCAGCCAGCCTCTCCAGACCTTCATCTATAATAATGCAGCCAGCCTCCCCAGTCCTCCATGTAAAATAATGCATCCAGCCTCCCCAGTCCTCCATGTGTAATAATACAGCCAGCCTCCCCAGGCGTCCATGTATAAAATAGCAGCCAGCCTCTCCAGGCCTCCATGTATAATATAGCAGCCAGCCTCTCCAGGCCTCCATGTTTAATATAGCAGCCAGCCTGTCCAGGCCTCCATGTATAATATAGCAGGCAGCCTCCCCAGTCCTCCATGTATAATGCAGCCTCCCCAGGCCTCCATGTATAATGCAGCCTCCCCAGGCCTCCATGTATAATGCAGCCTCTCCAAGCCTCCATGTATAATAATGCAGGATCCCCAGACCTCCATGTATAATGCAGCCTCACCAGGCCTCCATATATAATAATGCAGCCTCCCCAGACCTCCATGTATAATGCAGTCTCCCCAGACCTCCATGTATAATGCAGTCTCCCCAGACCTCCATGTATAATGCAGCCTCTCCAGGCCTCCATGTATAATGCAGCCTCCCCAGGCCTCCATGTATAATGCAGCCTCCCCAGGCCTCCATGTATAATGCAGCCTCTCCAAGCCTCCATGTATAATAATGCAAGCTCCCCAGACCTCCATGTATAATGCAGCCTCACCAGGCCTCCATGTATAATAATGCAGCCTCCCCAGACCTCCATGTATAATGCAGCCTCCCCAGACCTCCATGTATAATGCAGCCTCCCCAGACCTCCATGTATAATGCAGCCTCCCCAGACCTCCATGTAAAATGCAGTCTCCCCAGACCTCCATGTATAATGCAGCCTCTCCAGGCCTCCATGTATAATGCAGCCTCTCCAGGCCTCCATGTATAATGCAGACTCTCCAGTCCTCCATATATAATAATGCAGCCTCCCCAGACCTACATGTATAATGCAGCCTTCCCAAGCCTCTGGCCACCGTGTACTCAATAATTTATATTAAAAAAAACCCCAACAAGTACTCACCCTCGCTCTTCCTTCCACCGCTGCTCTGTCTTCACGTCTCCTCGTTCCACCGCTGCTGTCCTCACCTCTCTCCTCGTTCCCCAGCCGTTGCTCTGTCCTCACCACTTTCCTCTTCCACTGCTGCTCGTCCTCCCCTCTCCTCATTCTCCGGGTGCTGCGGTCGGCGTCCTCCCGTCCTGCGCTCAGCACAGCAGTCGCACGGGAGTGACGTCACGGCGCAGGCACAGGGGGAGAATGATGAAGCCATTATTACTGTGCGCGGTGAAGGGGGTGCCACCGCAGCTGCTGACACCAGGCAGGAGGCCCCGATGCTGCCGCTGACACCAGGCAGGGGGGCCCGGTGTCGGCGGCGGCACTGGATCATTTAGCGGCCGCGTGGTCTGTGACAGATCAGCGCAGCTCCTCTCTCACTGACAGGAGCTGGCTGCTGATCTGCTGGGTGAACGCCGGGCCCCTAACCTCCCGACAATGGCGACCGCTGCGACCGCGGTAGTTATGCCCCTGTTATTACCCCTCCTGGTCTAAAAATAGCAGCCTGCAGCTGCCCAGGATTGTCGCATCTATTAGATGTGACAAACCAAGAACTTTACTTGACTCTTTCCGATTGCTCTGCGTTGGCAATTGGGGTAATAAGGGGTTAATACCAGCTCTCAGCTGCCAGTAAGCCTTAGAATAGTAATGAAGAGGGTTTATGAAACCCCCCATACTAATCTGTATGGGAAAAGAAATGTACACAAATACTGAAAAAATCCTTTATTTGAAATAAAATACAAAAAACACCATCTTTCACCACTTTATTAACCCCCCAAACACCCAGGTCCGACCTAATCCACATAAGGTCCCACAACGATTCCAGCGATGCTACATCTGAAGTGACAGTGCATGGTCATAGAACATGACTGCCTGCTGTGGGCTTCAGGCAGAGACTGAGCCACGCAATGATGTCACTCAGGTGATTTAGGGTCACTGCTGGAGGTTGCCACGGTACTGCATCTGTGATTGCAGGTAACCTCACCTCAGGAAACCTAATGTAGGTCTGTGACTGAGCTTACAGACCTGCATTTCCCGGCAGAAGAGATGTTAAGAGATGCAGATTTGGTGCTGAAATTTCTACAGCATATTCCTGCAACCAATCTACACCTCCTGGAAAAAAACACGCATCTATACCGTATGCGGTATGATGTGGTAGCGATGTGGTCTTTTGCAATAAGGTGTAGATTGGGTGCAGGAACATGGTGTAAAAAATTATTCACCAAATTTGCATCTCTTGGCCCAAAAATGCCAAAAAAAACCCACTTGTGACACCGTTTAGGTTCAGTTTTCTGCCAGGAGATGCAAATTTGGTGCTGAAATCTGGTGCAGACATTTCAGCACCAAATGTGCACCTTCTGGCAAAAAACCACACCGAAAAAATGTCAAAAATATTTTTTTTGCATTTTTGGACTAAGAGATGCAAATTTGGTAATGAAATTACACCATATTCATGCACCCAATCTACACCTCCTGACAAAAAAATGCATCAAAACTGCATGCACTATGATGAGGTAGTGATGCAATTTTTTGTCAGGAAGGGTAGATTGGGTGTAGAAATGTGGTGTAAATATTTCAGCACCAAATTTTCATCTCCCGGTAAAAAAAATGTGCTTTTCTGGCAGGAGACGCAGGTCTGTCATTAAGCCCTTATTACGTGAGGTGAGGTCACTGGTTATACTGATGTCACCAGAGGTCAGGGAACCTTCAGCTTTGACCGCAAATAACCTGAGTGATATCACTGCTCATCTTGTGGCTCTTTCTCTGCCTGAAGCTCACATGGGGCCTCATGTTCTATGACCATGTGCTGTGCCTTCGGTAATGTAGCAGAGGTGGATCATCTTGGGACCTCGTGTGGATTATGTCAGACTTGGGTGTTTTTGGGGTTAATAAAATGGTGAAAAGGGTGTTTTTTGTATATTATTTGATATAAAGGATTTTTTCGGTTTGTGTTTATTTCTTTTCACTTACAGATTAGTATATTCCCATTTCTAACCTAGGGTGCTTAGTGGCAGCTGTGAGCTGTCATTAACTCCTTATTACCCCGATTGCCTCCACAGCAGGGCAATAGGGATGAGCCTGGTAAAGTTCCGGGATTGTCATATCTAATAGAGGGTGCTAATTTTAGGCGGGGGGACAATAAGCTTGAGTCTCCCCAGCCTAAGAATACTAGCCCCCCAGCTGTTGGTTTTATCATGGCTGACTATCAAAATTGAGAACGACTGCATGTCATTTTTTAAATTATTTTGTAGTTCCTGTAATTTTGATACACAGCCAACATAAGTGCATGGCTGAGCGCTGCAGCCAGTAACCATATGCTTTATCTGTGCTGGGTATCATAATATGGGGGACCCTACGCCAATTTTTTTTCTTTAGTTTTACACCATGATACAGACCCACAGACAGGGCTGTGATTGGTTACAGTCATACAAGCTGTCACTTGTGGGGACACGGGAGTGGGGGCGCGTCTGACCAACCAATCACAGATGCGGGGACTGCTGGTGGGTGGGGAAAGCAATTAATATTGATGAGCAATAATGAGCTACCCAGGAAGTAGAATGAGCGACCAGGAAGCAGTTACAGCAGCGCGTGAAGCTCAGTAAGTATAGCCGCTTGCTCCAATCCCCCTATCCCTTCTATAACCATTTTTAAAAGACGGAGTCTGGCCCCCATAGACATATATGGGGACCGGCATTCGGCCAGAGATCTGAGATTAATTTTGAGCCCGAACTTTTTTGTTTTAATCCGATAAGCCCTCCAATCTCGAATATCTGCCCATCACTTGCTGTAATTACTTTCAGGCAATAAACCTAAAATCTCATCACATTCTACATGTCCTATTTCACAATGTATGGAGTGAATATGCCTCCACATTTAGGCTATGTTCACACTAGATAAATGATTTTTCTTAAGAAATTTCTTAAGAGTGAAGGATTAGTGCACCTGCGTTTTCGGTGCGTTTTTGGTGCGTTTTCGGTGCGTTTTTGGTGCGTTTTTACCGCTGGTTGCTCCCTGCGTTATTGTGCCAATTATCTATGGCAAATAACGCAGTTAGCTGCAGAAAAGAAGTGACATGCTCATTCTTTTTCTTAAGAAAATCTATTGAAAGAATTTTCTTAAGAAAAAAACGCAGTGTGCGCACAGCTAATTTTTTTTGCCATAGGTTTTGCTGGGGAATCTCTGCAGAAAGATTACAAGAATTTCTCAAGAAATTTCTGCAGCAAAAACGGACCAAAAACGCAGGTAAAAAATGCAGTGTGTGAACATAGCCTTAAGCTATGATAATTTATTAAATTATTTCATAAATCTTTCTTTTTCTAATGTAAATGTCATTTATTTGAACTGTTACTACAGTAGAACTGTTCTAATGAACAACTAAATCAGTTAATCAGAGATGAACTATTCATGTATTTACAGATTTCCCTCATTAGTGTACATTTTTTATTGCTGAACAATTTAATTTTATATTTTATGTCCTCTGAAACGTCCACATTATTTTAAAAGATCAGATCTTGATTATGGGACCTTTACTCAAAACAGTTGAGTTATAATGTAGCATGGAAGAAGGCTCAAGGTCTGTGGGGATTCAATACAACTAAATGGAATTACTGCAGGCCCAGGAACAACTAAATCTGATGGATGGGATTGATTTGCACATGTCTACAGTTTTGAGCTAAAATGTTATTGAATCCAGTGGAGCATCACTGCCTGTAATACAGTATTTTGACTATTCCACAGTATCCTGACACCATAATGCATTGTTAATGCCACATTCATTTTAACTGTATTTCGCTACCATGCATCACTTGGTGTGATAACATTTTTCACATATTTTGTTTTGTCAGCAAGGAAAAGTCTTCTTATACCTTAATGTTTACACTGTATTGCTTGCTATATAGGACAGTACAGCCCTCACATTTTTGTAAATATATTATTATACTAGCTGTACTACCCGGCTTCGCCCGGGTTAACCCCTTCAGCCCCAAGCCTATTTTGACCCTAAAGACCAGGCAATTTTTTGCAATTCTGACCAGTGTCACTTTATGAGGTTATAACTCTGGAACGCTTCAGCAGATCCCGGTGATTCTGAGATTGTTTTTTCGTGACATATTGGGCTTCATGTTAGTGGTAAATTTAAGCCGATATTTTTTGCATTTCTTTGTGAAAAAAACGGAAATTTCGCAAACATTTTGAAAATTTTGTAATTTTCAAACTTTTAATTTTTATGCTCTAAATCCAACGAGACATATGACACAAAATAATTAATAAATAACATTTCCCACATGTCTACTTTATATCAGAACAATTTTGGGAAAAAAAAAAAAAAATTAAGGAAGTTATAGGGGTTCAAAGTTTATGAGCAATTTCTCATTTTTACAACAAAATTTACAAAGCCACTTTTTTTAGGGACCACATCACATTTGAAGCGATTTTGAAAGGTCTACATGACACAGAACACCCAAAAGTGACACCATTCCAAAAACGGCACCCCTCAGGCTACTCAAAACCACATTCAAGAAGGTTATTAACCCTTCAGGTGCTTCACAGTAACTAAAGCAATGTGGAAGGAAAAAATGAACATTTTACTTTTTGCAACAAAAATGTTAATTTAGCCTCAAATATTGCATATTCACAAGGGTAGCAGGATTAAATGAACCGCCAAAATTTGTTGGGCAATTTCTACTGAACACGCAGATACCTCATATGTGGCGAAAAACCACTGTTTGGGCGCACGGCAGGACTCGGAAGGGAAGGAGCGCCATTTGACTTTTTTGAACAGAAAATTAGCTGGAATCGTTAGCCGCACCATGTTGCGTTTGGAGAGCCCCTGAGGTGCCGAAACAGTAAAGCTCCCCCACATGTGACCCCATTTTGGAAACTAGACCCCTCATAGAATTTATCTAGATGTTTATTGAGCACTTTGAGCCTCTGGGGGCTTCACAAAAGTTAATAGAGTTGAGCTGTGAAAATAAAAAAAAAATGTTTACCACAAAATTGTTACTTCAACCAGGTAGCTTTTTTTTTCACAAGGGTAGCAGGAAAAATTGCACCATAAAATGTATTGTGCAATTTCTTCTGAGTACACAGACACCTCATATGTGGTGGAAATAAAATGTTTGGGCGCACAGCAGGGCTCGGAAGGCAAGGAGCGTCATTTGACGTTTCAAACGCAAAATTGTCTGGGATAATTAGCGTATTCCATGTTGCGTTTGGAGACCCCCTGAGGTGCCGAAACAGTGGAGCTCCCCCACATGTGACCCCATTTTGGAAACTAGACCCCTCATGGAATTTATCTAGATGTTTATTGAGCACTTTGAGCCTCTGAGGGCTTCACAGAAGGTAATAGAGTTGAGCCGTGAAAATAAAAAAAAAAAAATTTACCACAAAATTGTTACTTCAACCAGGTAGCTTTTTTTTCACAAGGGTATCAGGAAAAATTGCACCATAAAATGTATTGTGCAATTTCTCCTGAGTACGCAGATACCTCATATGTGGTGGAACTCAAATGTTTGGGCGCACAGCAGGGCTCGGAAGGCAAGGAGCGTCATTTGACGTTTCAAACGCAAAATTGTCTGGGATGATTAGCGTATTCCATGCTGTTTGGAGACCCCCTGAGGTGCCGAAACAGTGGAGCTCCCCCACATGTGACCCTGTTTTGGAAACTAGACCCCCATGGCATAGAAAAAAACAAACAACGGCAGATGGGGGGGGGGGCGGCAGATGGGGCGGCAGCAAATGGGGGGGCAGCGGCATATAAAGGGAGCATCTGTGATTGTGAGACGGCGGCTGGGATAGGGTGGGGGTGGATGGGAGAGGGCACAGTGGATGCAGGAGCGGCAGAGGATGGGGGGAGGGGAGGGGGGGTGGGGGCGTTGGGTTGGAAGGGGAGTGGGAGGTGAGATTGGGGATAGTTACCCTACAGGATGGATCTAGGCAGCTGGATCACAGGAGATGAAGGAGGCAGCAGATCGGGGAGGGTGAGAGGTGGGGGAGGGAGCGCAGCGCAGATCACGGAGGAGACAGGTGAGCAGACCACAGATCACGGGGGTGACAGGTGAGGGAGCACAGATCACGGGGGTGACAGGGGAGGAAGCACACATCACGGGGGTGACAGGGGAGGGAGCACACATCACGGCGGTGACAGGGGAGGG
The DNA here is from genome assembly GCF_048569485.1 of Anomaloglossus baeobatrachus. NCBI lineage: Eukaryota > Metazoa > Chordata > Amphibia > Anura > Aromobatidae > Anomaloglossus > Anomaloglossus baeobatrachus. The sequence goes on from NC_134355.1 coordinate 142,612,844, forward strand.
AGCACACATCACGGCGGTGACAGGGGAGGGAGCGCACATCACGGCGGTGACAGGGGAGGGAGCGCACATCACGGCGGTGACAGGGGAGGGAGCGCACATCACGGCAGTGACAGGGGAGGGAGCGCACATCACGGGGGTGACAGGGGAGGGAGGACACATCATGGCGGTGACAGGTGTGGGAGCACACATCACGGCGGTGACAGGGGAGGGGGCGGGTAGCTGACCACGGGGGTGAGAGGTGGGGGGAGCGTGCATCACATCATGTTGGGGAGGGGGCGAGCAGCACATCACGGAGGGGAGGGGGCGAGCAGCACATCACGGAGGGGAGGGGGCGGGCACCAATCACGAGGGGTAGGGGCCGGGCAGCAGATCAGATGGAGCGGTGGCACTATGACAGCTGGAGGAGGACAGGGATCGTGCAGCACATCATGGAGGGGAGGGGGCGGGCACCGATCATGAGGGGGAGGGGCCGGGCAGCAGATCGGAGGGAGCGGTGGCACTATGACAGCTGGAGGAGGACAGGGATCGTGCAGCACATCACGGAGGTGAGAGGCCGGGCAATGATCACGAGGGGTGAGGGGCCGCGCAGCAGATTGGGGGGAGCGGTGGCACTGTGGCAGATGGAGGGCGGCGGCGGCAGCGGATCAGGAGGTGTGGGGGTGAGGGTGTGGGCAGGAGATCGGGGAGACAGGTGGCAGATCGCGGAGGGCAGCGGCGGCGGATCGGGACGCTTTTCGCCGGTTTCATACAGTGCAATGGCAGCGCGGCAACTTCCGGGTCCCATGCTCCGGTCTCATAACAGCATGGGACCGGAGCTTGTCGCCCTGCCATTGCACTGTGTACACTCACTGTGCTCAGTGTGCTGGCGTGCTGTAGGGACGACAAGTGAAGCTGATGGGGGCGGTCACCGGCAACAGGGCCACTGTGATTGGAGAAATCGGTCACAAGGCCCATCTCTCCAATCAGAGCTACTGGAGCTGGGGGAGGGTGATCCAGTGAGGTCACCCAGCTCCAGCCAATGGCCAGTGCTACAGCTGCACTGGCCAGGGCTGGATTTCAATGTTTCAGTCACTTTAAATGGCTGGAACATTACAGTGGCTGTGATTGGTTGAGCGGCGTTCGTCAGCCAATCACAGCCTCCGTAGGTCCAGGGAGGAGGCACCACCCCTCCTAAGGTCAGGAACAGGTCCCCACCTCCCCGAATCTGCGGTTTATGTTAACATATTGCAGTCACCGGAGGCTCCGGTGCTGCGATTCCGCCATGACGGAAAGATCCGTCCTTGGTCGTTAAGGCCCAGGGCACAAGGACTGATCTTTCCGTCCATGGTCGTGAAGGGGTTAATAACTGCTCTTAACAAAATAGAATGTATTAACAAAAATGTATTCTGCACACAAAAACCACAAAACAAATAGATATAAATGTAATTATAATGTCTGTCTCCCCCTCTGTATATATATCTCTCTGACTCTCTCTCTATCTCTTTGTCTGTCTGTCTCTTTCCCTGTCTGTCTCTGACTGTCTCTGTCTCTTTCTCCGTCTGTCTCAATCTCTTTCCCTGTCTGTCTAACTATCTCTGTCACTTTCCCTGTCTGTCTCTTTCCCTATCTTTCCCTGTTTGTCTCTTTCCCTCTCTTTCCCTGTCTGTCTCTTTCCCTCATTCCATCTGTTTCTTTCCCTGTGTCTGTCTGTTTGTCTCTCTCTTTACCTGTCTTTGTCTGTCTCTTACCCTGTCTGTCTCTTTCCCTTTCTTTCCCTGTCTGTCTGTTTCTCTGTGTCTGTCTCTGTCTCTTTGTCTGTGTCTGTCTCTTTGTGTCTGTCTCTTACCTTGCCTATGTCTGTTTCTTACCCTGTCTGTGTCTGCCTCTTTCCCTGTCTGTGTCTGTCTTTCCCTGGCTGCATTGTGACACACCAACATTCCATATAAGGGCGTGGCTGTGCATTCTTCTGAAGTTCTGGCTGCACTGTGGCTCCCAGCTCCATTCGCTTTAATGGAGGCAGGTTTTTTGGTGAATAACTGTAAAATGCGGGGTTAAAATTTCCCTTCAAAACATAGCCTATGACGCTCTCGGGGTCCATATGTTTCAGTGTGTAAAATTTTGTGGCCGTAGCTGCGACGGTGCAGATGCCAATCCCGGACATACATACATATATACATACACACACACACACACACACATTCAGCTTTATATATTAGATTTTTTTCAAGGGACAGCACTGAAGATGTGACACTTTGATACAATGTAAATTAATCAGTGTACAGCTTGTAAAATAATGTAAATTTGGTATACCCTCCTAGTAACTCAACATACAGCCATTAATGTCAACAACAATGAGTACACCCCTAAGTGAAAATTGCCAAATTGTGCCCAAGGTGTCAATATTTTTCAAGGTTGCTACTATTTCCAAACCCTGCTTTGGCATTGCTGTATATAGAACAAGTGATCTGACTATTGCAGGTTCAAGTCCCCTAAGGGGGCTATTAAAAACAATACAAAGTAGAAAAAAAGAAAAGTTTTAAAAATATATGAAAAAAATATATAAACATTCAAATCACACCCCTTTTACCACATTAAACATTAAAAAATTAAAAAAATACACATATTTAGCATTGCTGTGTTCAGACATGTCAAATTTATCAAAATCTAAAAAAATGAATCCAATTGGTAAACAGTGTAACGAGAAAAAAAAATCAAAATGCAGTTTTAGTACAGCCACAATAACAAAAAAATGTAATATAAAAAAATCCTATATCTCAAAATAAAATCAATAAAAACATCAGCTTGGTGCACAAAATACAAGCACTCACACTACCCCAGATAATAAAAATTTAAAACATTACAGCTCTTCGAAAAATGTGACACAAGCTATATTTTTCAAAAAAAAAAAAAATCTGACATTTTTTTAACCATTTATTAAACAATTAAACAAAAAGTTGTCTACATATCTACATAATCATACTCACCTGGAGAATCATAGTGCCAAATCAGTTTTGCCATAGTTGGAATGTTATTGCCGATTACCACTACTGCATATAATAAAATGAATGGTGTCATTAAAAAGTACAACTTACCCCACAATAGATGAGCCATCAATCGGCCATATCGATGAAAAAATAAAACAGCTATTGCTCTCGGAATAAGGGGAGGGAAAAACAAAAGCAGACAAGCAAAAAAAATTGCCTGGTCTTTAAAAGGTTAAAACCCCAGTGTGGTTTTAAATAGTGATGAGCGAGTACTAAAAAGCCCGGGTGCTCGAGGCTCGGGCCGAGCATCCCAAGATACTCGTGTACTCGGCCCGAGCACCGAGCCCAATGTTATCCTATGGGAGACCCGAGTATTTTTGTGAAATGACCCCCGGCAGCATGTAGAAACCCTAAAAATGGCACAAAAGTCTCAGAAGAGTGCTCCAATGACATGGCAACAGCATGGGGAAGACCCCTTGAAGCATTTATCACTCAAAAGTCACAGCTGTGAACAATTTTGTCCGCGTTTTACGCCATTTTTACGGACTCACCAGAAAACCTTCAAAAATGACACCAAAATGAATTTTCATGGCGGAAATGTTAAGGGCACATACCCAATAGTGAGATAGAGCTAATGTATGTTACTTTTTGAGATTAATACATGAAAGATTTTACGTAAAACATTGTGTGGCACTCCGATGTCCCTGAGAAGAGACGTACATAAAGGCCTCTGAGTCTAATGTGCCCATTTTGAGGAAGTGAGTCTTTGTAGTATTTTCCTTTGCCAGGGCAGTCCAAAATTGTGAGGTTCACCAATGCCCCTGCATACAGACGTGCATGAGGGCCTGTAAACCTGAAGTGCCCATTGTAAGGAAGTGGGTCTATCGTAGTATAGCCCTTAGGCAGGGCAGCCAAAAATTGGGAGGCTCCACGTTGTCCCTGGATAGAGAAGTGCATGATGGCCTGTAAACATGAAGTGCCCATTGTAAGGAAGTGGGTCTATTGTAGTATAGCCCTTAGGCAGGGCAGCCAAAAATTGGGAGGCTCCACGTTGTCCCTGGATAGAGACGTGCATGAGGGCCTCAAAACATTAAGTGTCCATTGTCAGGAAGTGGGTGTATTATAGTATAGCCCTTAGGCAGGGCAGCCAAAAATTGGGAGGCTCCACGTTGTCCCTGGATAGAGACGTGCATGAGGGCCTCAAAACATTAAGTGTCCATTGTCAGGAAGTGGGTGTATTATAGTATAGCCCTTAGGCAGGGCAGCCAAAAATTGGGAGGCTCCACGTTGTCCCTGTATAGAGACGTGCATGAGGGCCTCAAAACATTGTTCCCATTGCAAAGGAGCGGGTCTCCTGTCGTTGTAATGTCCATTCTGCAAAGAATGGGCGAAAAAATTTACCACTGGGGGTATACCTGAACAAAGGCCTAACTATTGTAACGGTCATCATGGTGGCGCATGAGGAGAAGGAGGAGCAGTCCAGCGATTATCCAAAGTCCAGAAGTGTGTACCCATGGGTGAGTGGAGGTACATGGCAAATTCCCGTTACAAACTTTAAATTCCGCTCTCATTTGCTGGTGGTGTGGTGAAGTCTGGCCCAATCCAACCCTTGTTCATCTTGATCAGAGTCAGCCTGTCAGCATTTTCAGTTGACAGGCGGGTGCGTTTATCTGTAATGATTCCACCTGCGGCACTAAAAACACGCTCTGACAAAACGCTAGCGGCAGGGCAGGCCAGGACTTCCAAGGCGTAGAGAGCCAATTCATGCCACGTGTCCACCTTGGATACCCAATAATTGTAAGGCACAGAGGAATGTCGGAGTACAGTTGTTCGATCTGCAAGGTACTCCTTGAGCATCTGGGCAAACAGGATTTCTTGTGGCACTACCCCGCACCTCAGGGGCTGTGGTACGTGAGGGGCTGAGAAAACTGTCCCACATCTTAAAGACTGTTCCCCTACCTCTGGCGGATTGGACGTGTGCCTCTCTCGGCTGTACGCCTTGGTTGTCCACTGATTCCTGACCTATGCCGCTAGCGTTTTGTGAGGGGAATGCTTTGCCTACTTCCGTGACTATGGCCTTCCGGAACTGCTGCATTTTGGTTGACCTCTCCGCCTCGGGAATAAGAGACATAAAGTTCTCATTGTAGCGTGGGTCTAACAGTGTTACCAACCAGTAATGATTGTCGGCCAAGATGTTCTTAACGCGAGGGTCACGAGACAGGCAGCTTACCATAAAGTCAGCCATGTGCGCCAGACTCTTAACAGCCAGGACTTCAGTAGCCTGACCAACACGATGACTGAACATGCTGTCCTCCTCCTCCTCCTCATCTACCCTGTCCTCTGGCCAGCCACGCTGAACCGAGGATATGACTGGTGTGCATGTCATATCCTCAATTTGGCCGGAGAGTTGCTCCATGTCTTCATCCTCCTCCTCGTCATAGTCCTCCACTGCACGTTGTGATGAGACGAGGCTGGGCTGTGTGTTATCACCCACACCCACTACTGTTTCTTGCTGCAACTCATCGCGCTCCGCCTGTAATGCATCATGTTTGTTTTTGAGCAGAGACCGTTTTAGAAGGCAGAGTAGCGGTATGGTGACGCTAATAATGGCGTCATCACCACTCACCATCTTGGTGGAGTCCTCAAAGTTTTGGAGGATGGTACATAGGTCGGACATCTATCTCCACTCCTCAGGTGTTATGTGTGGAGTTTGACCCATTTCCTGACGGCTTAGGCGAAGCAGGTACTCAACAACTGCCCTCTTCTGCTCACATATCCTGACCAACATGTGCAGAGTTGAATTCCAACGCGTGGGAACATCACACACCAGTCTGTGAGCCGGAAGATGCAAACGGCGCTGAAAGCCGGCAAGGCCGGCTGAAGCAGTAGGTGACTTTCGAAAATGTGCAGACAGGCGGCGAACTTTTACCAGCAGATCAGACAGCTCTGGGTATGACTTTAGAAACCGCTGAACCACGAGGTTGAGCACATGGGCCACGCATGGAACATGTGTCAGCTGGCCTCGCCTCAAAGCCGCCACCAGGTTCCGGCCATTGTCACACACGACCTTTCCTGGCTTTAGGTTCAGAGGTGTGAGCCAGTGATCTGCCTGCTGTTTCAGAGCTGTCCACACCTCTTCTGCATTGTGGGGTTTGTCACCTATGCAGATTAGCTTCAGCACAGCCTGTTGCCGCTTCGCCGAGGCAGTGCTGCAGTGCTTCCAGCTTGGGACTGGTGTGGAGGGTAAAGTGGATGAGGATGCGCAGGAGGAGGAGGAGGCTGAAGAGCATGACATTCCGGAGCTGTAGAGTGTGGGTGAAACCCTAACTGAGGTAGGGCCTGCAAACCTTGGTGTGGGAAGGACGTGTTCCATCCCTCGCTCAGACTGGGTCCCAGCTTCCACAATATTAACCCAGTGTGCCGTCAACGAGATGTAGCGGCCTTGCCCACAAGCACTTGTCCACGTGTCTGTGGTTAGGTGGACTTTGGGTGAAACAGCGTTGTTCAGGGCACGTGTGATGTTTTGTGACACGTGGTTATGCAACGCGGGGACAGCACACCGGGAGAAATAGTGGCGGCTGGGGACCGAGTAACGTGGGACAGCTGCCGCCATCAGGTCGCAGAATGCTTCTGTCTCCACCAGCCTAAAAGGCAACATTTCCAGCGCAAGCAGTCGCGAAATGTTAGCATTTAGAACTGTGGCATGTGGGGCGTTGGCAGTGTATTTGCGCCTGCGTTCAAAGGTTTGCTGAATGGATAACTGAACGCTGCGCTGGGACAAGGACGTGCTTGATGATGGTGTTATTTCTGCGTAGGCAACTGCAGGTGCAGGACCGGAGGAGGCTTGTTCGCAGGCAGCATGGACAGGGGATTGGCTCGCATGCACAACCAGCGAAGACGTAGTAGTGACATCAGCAAGCACTGCTCCTCGACTGTGTTGTACTTCCCACAAAGTCGGGTGCTTGGCTGACATGTGCCTGATCATGCTGGTGGTGGTCAGGCTGCTAGTTTTGGTACCCCTGCTGATGCTGGCACGGCAGGTGTTGCAAATGGCCTTTTTAGAATCATCTGGAGCCAACTTAAAAAACTGCCAGACTCGGGAAGACCTAACATTTGTACAGGCACCTTGTGTCGTGTTGTTGTTCCGGGGAACGGTTGCCTGACTTCTGCCTGGAGCCACCACCCTGCTTCTTACTGCCTGTTGGGATGCTACGCCTCCCTCCCCCTGTGCACTGCTGTCCTCGCTCTGCATATCCTCCTGCCAGGTTGGGTCAGTTACTGGATCATCCACCACGTCGTCTTCCTCTTCCGCACCCTGCTCCTCCTCCTGACTTCCTGACAATTGTGTCTCATCATCGTCCACCCCTTGTTGAGACACGTTGCCAACTTCGTGAGAACGGGGCTGCTCAAATATTTGGGCATCTGTACATACGATCTCCTCATGACCCACTTCAACATGAGCTGGCGAGAGGCCAGAATGTGCGAATTGAAACGTGAACAGCTCTTCCGAGTGTCCAAGTGTGGGATCATTAATGTCCGAGGACGTGTACTCAGCCTTGTGGTAGGAAGGAGGATCAGGTTCTGAAATGTGCGGTGCAGTATCACGGCTACTGACACTTGACCGTGTGGAAGACAGAGTGTTTGTGGTGGTGCCAATCTGACTGGAAGCATTATCCGCTATCCAACTAACAACCTGTTGACACTGGTCTTGGTTCAAGAGCGGTGTACTGCTGCGGTCCCCAAGAATTTGGGACAGGACGTGCGAGCGACTAGATGTGGCCCTTTGTTGTGGCGAAATTATAGCTTGCCCACGACCTCGGCCTCTGCCTGCACCACCATCACGTCCACTTCCTTGTTCCTTGCAACGCCCTTGCGCATTTTGCAATGCTGTGCTGACGTGTATTCACTAGACTTGTGCGTTATATCCAAGTTTGTGCAAATCGTTCACCTGTACGCTGCCACCGACAGGCACACACGTGCGGTTTTTAAATGCAAGCACGGACGCACTAAGAACCTAACAGGTTTTTAGGAGCGACAATTACTGAGAAGTCTGACACTATCTGGACTGTTTTAGACTGTGTACACCAGCCCCAGATATGATGAAGGCTGGTATACGGTCACCACTAGGAATGGCTATATACCCTGCCTGCCTGCCTGCCTGTATACTGCTACAATAGTCCTGACAAGGACTCTTCTGGTCACTAGCCTGTATTCCGACCTGGCTATACCCTGCCTGTATATAGCAACAATAGTCCTGAGAAGGACTCTGCTACTGTACTCCGACCTGGCTATACCCTGCCTGCCTGTATACAACTAGAATAGTCCTGAGAAGGACTTCTGGTCACACTGTTTGCAGCCCTGCTACGGAAATAGCTATAAAGGGCCGCAAACCTTTCCCTGAAGCAGCAACACTCTCCCTGCACTGACTGTCTGGATGGCTGTGAGCAGAGCACAGCGCGCCCGCCGGTATAAAGGCTCGGTCACGCTGTGCGGGCCGGCCAATCACTGCAATTCCACAACTAACAGGGCTGTGGCATTGCAGTGGTCTGCCAGCCAATCCCTGCATGAGGGCTGGCTCTCAAAAGAGCGCCAACATGCAGGGATGAAGACCACGAGTACAGCACGAGTATCTCGAGATTACTCGGTCCCCGCCAAGTAGCCCGAGTACAGTGATACTCGTGCGAGTACCGAGTAGTAACAAGCATGCTCGCTCATCACTAGTTTTAAATCTTTAACTAAGAGAGACCTTGCTGATGCAACAGTTTTATGTCTTGTTGCAGTGCTGAGTCTTGCCATGGTGCATAACCTATGATATGAAACTGTCTTTAACAACTTCACATTTGTAACAGAGTTTAGCTGATCTTCACCCAGTTTTAAATCTCCTGTATCTTCCAGTTTTAAACCTTCTTTATCTGACCCAGTTTTAAACCTCCTGTATCTCACCCAGTTTTAAACCTTCTGTATCTCACCCAGTTTTAAACCTCCTGTATCTCACCCAGTTTTAAACCTTCTGTATCTCACCCAGTTTTTAATCTTCTGTATCTCACCCAGTTTTAAACTATTTCACTTAACAACAGTGTTTAAACATGAAATAAATATGTTTAAATATGAAAATTATGGTTGGTTACTCATATACTTGACAATCATCCAACAAAATCCCTGATATTTTAAAGAATTGAGGTTGTTTTTGTTTGGAGCACAAAGTGTGGTTGCTATGCTCACCGGGCCACCACAGGATTATTGGGTCCACTGGACCAAAAGTACTGATCATTGGCCTAGAGAAGCAAACTATATTGGCTACCAAGTCTTCACTAAAGCCACAGGAGGTGGAGACAGACACACACTGCTAGGTAGCTGACAGACAGCAACCACAAGGATCAACGCTACCTTGGCAGCTGGTGCCACGGACACAGTCTCTAGAAGTATAAGCAGCAGCAGATATCGTAGAAAGCAACAGGCATGGATATTAGAGCAACAACACAAATGGGCCTAAGAGCTAGCAACATATAGAACTCGTTGCTCAGGCACCTACCTTAAGGGGAATGTGCCTTAAATACCTGATACCTCTCAGCCATAGGCTGAGAGGTATTTCCGAGTTAGAGCATACTGGACCTTTAAGAAAAGGGGCTTATCTGCACATGTGCCGTAAGGATACTCCCATGAGGTATGTGCAGTGTATTCATGCCCTGAGGAACAGCAGCAGTTACCGGGCACAGAGCAGTGGCCTCTTGGCAGCTGGGAAGGTGAGACTGTTGGCATCCCCGCTGAGGGATGGGGCAGGACAGCACGGTAGTTAGGCTATGTGCGCACGTTGCGTTCTATTAGCAGCGTAAATATTCACTATATGTGCGTCTCAGAACGCAGACAAAAAGCATTCCTGCAGAATTCATGCGTTCTGGATGCTTGCTCTGCCATGGGAAAAACATCCAGAGCGCACATTTTTGACAGTGCGGTCCCACTCGGCTCTGCTGCATCCCCATAGACTGGCAGCAGAGCCGACTGGGACCGGAATGTCAAAAAGAGCACATGGCTGGCTGCGGGAGACAGCTGCGTGATCAGAATGAACTCGGATGAACTTCACCCGACTTCATTGTGATCGCGCAGCTCTGTGCATGTGCCACGGCTTGATTTGTGGTCACAGGTGAAGGACTCACCTGTGACCGCAAATCTGAGTGACTGAAGGGAGCTGCGCGATCACTGGTGCCGTCACTCAGGTTACCCACGGCCAGCTCGAGTCCTCCACCCAAGACCTGTGGCCACGGGTAACCTGAGAGACATCTCCGCTGAAAGTGCAGCTCACTTCAGTTGCTGCGTGGAGCGGACAGGAGCGGCGGTGTTGTACGACCGCTCCTGTCAGCTTCATCTAGCAGAGCTTGATGCGTCGTGGGACCTCATGGATTATGCCGGACCTGGAGGGGTGTTTGGCGATTTTAATAAAGTAGTGAAAGAGGGTGTTTTTTGTTTTTTATTTCAAATATTTCAAAAATTTTGGGTGTATGTGTTTATTTACTTTCACTTACAGGTTAATCATTGGGGGTGTCTCATAGATGCCTGCAATGATTAACCTAGGACTTAGTGGCAGTTATGGGCTACCATTAACTCCTTATTACTCAGATTGCCAATGCACCAGGGCAGTTCTGGATGAGCCGGGTAGAGTCCCGGGACTGCCGCATCTAATCCATGCGGCAATTCTGGGCGTCTGCTGGCTGATATTTTTAGGCTGGGGGGGCTCCCCATAACGTGGGGCTCCCCATCCTGAGAATACCAGCCTTCAGCCGTGTGGCTTTACCCTGGCTGGTATCAAAATTGGGGGTGACCGCACGCCGTTTTTTTTTAATTATTTATTTTACTGCACCACATAGACCTGCCCACTGGCAGCTGTGATTGGTTGCAGTGAGACAGCTGTCACTCAGCATGGGGGCGGGTCTGACTGCAAACAATAATAGGCGCCGGTGGGTGGGGGAAGCAGGGAATACGAGATTGAATAATGGGCGCCGGCATTTTCAAAAGCAGGAGAAGCCGCCGGAGCAGTGCGACAGCCGTGCAGCGCCGCGCCCATGATCGGTCAGTGATTGGTGAGTATGAGAGAGGGGGGAGAGGGATGGACCGACAGAGAGAGAGAGAGACCAACTGACAGGGAGACAGAGAGACCGACAGGGAGACACAGAGACCGATAGACAGACAGAGAGAGAGACCGACATTACGCACAAAAGAAGTGACATATTGCTTTTTAGAACGCAGCGATTTGGCAGCAGCCAAAACGCTGCATTCTAATATTCAACGTGGGCATGGATTATGCACAATCTTCATAGATTGTGCTCGGGATGCAGGACGCATGCAGTTACGCTGCGGTGCAGATCGCAGCGTAACTGCATGAAAATACGCAACGTGCGCACATAGCCTTAGGGGTACTTTGCACACTACGACATTGCAAGCCGATGATGCGATGCCGATCGCGATAGTCCCCGCCCCTGTCGCAGCTGCGATATCATTGTGATAGCTGCCGTAGCAAACATTATCACTACGGCAGCTTCACATGCACTCACCTGCCATGCAACGTTGCTATGACCGGCAACCCGCCTCCTTCCTAAGGGGGCGGGTTGTGCGGCGTCACAGCGACGTCACACGACAGGCGGCCAATAGGAGCGGAGGGGCGGAGATGAGCTGGATGTAAACATCCCGCCCACCTCCTTCCTTCCGCATATCCTACGGGAGCCGCGGTGACGCAAGTAGGAGATGTTCCTCACTCCTGCAACTTCACACACAGCGATGTGTGCTGCCGCAGGAGCGAGGAACAACATTGGACCGTCGTGTCAGCGTAATTATGGATTTCGCAGAAGCTACACCGATGATACGATTACGTTGATTTTGCGCTCATTAATCGTATCATCTAGGATTTACACACTGCGATGTTGAGAGCGATGCAGGAAGTGCGTCACTTTCGACATGACCCCACCGACATCGCACCTGCGATGTCGTAGTGTGCAAAGTACCCCTTACTGTGAAAAAAATACAATTCTGCTATTGTGCTTTAGGTTTTGCTTTTAAGCATTTATTGTATGGTAAAAACTACTTTGCAACATGATTTTTTGGTCACTATCAGTACAAAAATGATTATACAAAACTAGTTTTCTATTGTTTTTGTAATAGATTTAAAATTCAGAATTATTTCCTTTTCACACCATGTCCATTTTCTATTTTTTGCTCTTTAGATTTTCCTCCCCTTCTTCCAAAAGCCATAATGTTTTTATTTTTACATATATATATATATATATATATATATATATATATATACAGTTAGGTCCAGAAATATTTGGACAGTGACACAATTTTCGCGAGTTGGGCTCTGCATGCCACCACATTGGATTTGAAATGAAACCTCTACAACAGAATTCAAGTGCAGATTGTAACGTTTAATTTGAAGGTTTGAACAAAAATATCTGATAGAAATTGTAGGAATTGTACACATTTCTTTACAAACACTCCACATTTTAGGAGGTCAAAAGTAATTGGACAAATAAACCAAACCCAAACAAAATATTTTTATTTTCAATATTTTGTTGCGAATCCTTTGGAGGCAATCACTGCCTTAAGTCTGGAACCCATGGACATCACCAAACGCTGGGTTTCCTCCTTCTTAATGCTTTGCCAGGCCTTTACAGCCGCAGCCTTCAGGTCTTGCTTGTTTGTGGGTCTTTCCGTCTTAAGTCTGGATTTGAGCAAGTGAAATGCATGCTCAATTGGGTTAAGATCTGGTGATTGACTTGGCCATTGCAGAATGTTCCACTTTTTTGCACTCATGAACTCCTGGGTAGCTTTGGCTGTATGCTTGGGGTCATTGTCCATGTGTACTATGAAGCGCCGTCCGATCAACTTTGCAGCATTTGGCTGAATCTGGGCTGAAAGTATATCCCGGTACACTTCAGAATTCATCCGGCTACTCTTGTCTGCTGTTATGTCATCAATAAACACAAGTGACCCAGTGCCATTGAAAGCCATGCATGCCCATGCCATCACGTTGCCTCCACCATGTTTTACAGAGGATGTGGTGTGCCTTGGATCATGTGCCGTTCCCTTTCTTCTCCAAACTTTTTTCTTCCCATCATTCTGGTACAGGTTGATCTTTGTCTCATCTGTCCATAGAATACTTTTCCAGAACTGAGCTGGCTTCATGAGGTGTTTTTCAGCAAATTTAACTCTGGCCTGTCTATTTTTGGAATTGATGAATGGTTTGCATCTAGATGTGAACCCTTTGTATTTACTTTCATGGAGTCTTCTCTTTACTGTTGACTTAGAGACAGATACACCTACTTCACTGAGAGTGTTCTGGACTTCAGTTGATGTTGTGAACGGGTTCTTCTTCACCAAAGAAAGTATGCGGCGATAATCCACCACTGTTGTCATCCGTGGACGCCCAGGCCTTTTTGAGTTCCCAAGCTCACCAGTCAATTCCTTTTTTCTCAGAATGTACCCGACTGTTGATTTTGCTACTCCAAGCATGTCTGCTATCTCTCTGATGGATTTTTTCTTTTTTTTCAGCCTCAGGATGTTCTGCTTCACCTCAATTGAGAGTTCCTTAGACCGCATGTTGTCTGGTCTCAGCAACAGATTCCAAATGCAAAACCACACACCTGTAATCAACCCCAGACCTTTTAACTACTTCATTGATTACAGGTTAACGAGGGAGACGCCTTCAGAGTTAATTGCAGCCCTTAGAGTCCCTTGTCCAATTACTTTTGGTCCCTTGAAAAAGAGGAGGCTATGCATTACAGAGCTATGATTCCTAAACCCTTTCTCCGATTTGGATGTGAAAACTCTCATATTGCAGCTGGGAGTGTGCACTTTCAGCCCATATTATATATATAATTGTATTTCTGAACATGTTTTTGTAAACAACTAAAATAACAAAACTTGTGTCACTGTCCAAATATTTCTGGACCTGACAGTATATATATATATATATATATATATATATATATATATATATATATATATATATATATAAAAAAAATATATATATATATATACCGTATTTTTCGGACTATAAGACGCACCGGACTATAAGACGCACCCTGGTTTTAGAGGGGGAAAATAGGAAAATAAAATTTTAAGCAAAAAATGTGGTCATGACACACTGTCATGGGGCGAGGATCTGCTGCTGACACTGTTATGGGGGTAATGTCCCCAAATTCTCTACTAAGGTGCCGCATCCTGGTAATGATCCTCCCTGCCTGGTATATACAGTATATGTCCCTCATCCACTATACACCATAATCCTGCCATATGGCCGCATCCTGCTATATAACCCATCATGGCATATGGCCCCATCCGGCTCATAATATGCCCCCATCCTGCTCATAATATGCCCCCATCCGGCTCATAATATGCCCCAACCGGCTCATAATATGCCCCCATTCGGCTCATAATATGCCCCCATCTGGCTCATCATATGCCCCCATCCGGCTCATCATATGCAACCCATCCGGCTCATCATATGCCCCCATCCGGCTCATAATATGCCCCCATCCGGCTCATAATATGCCCCCATCCGGCTCATAATATGCCCCCATCCGGCTCATAATATGCCCCCATCCGGCTCATAATATGCCCCCATCCGGCTCATCATATGCCCCCATCCGGCTCATCATATGCCCCCATCCGGCTCATAATATGCCCCCATCCGGCTCATAATATGCCCCCATCCGGCTCATAATATGCCCCCATCCTGCTCATAATATGCCCCCATTCGGCTCATAATATGCCCCCATCTGGCTCATCATATGCCCCCATCCGGCTCATCATATGCCCCCATCCGGCTCATCATATGCCCCCATCCGGCTCATAATATGCCCCCATCCGGCTCATAATATGCCCCCATCCGGCTCATAATATGCCCCCATCCGGCTCATCATATGCCCCCATCCGGCTCATCATATGCCCCCATCCGGCTCATCATATGCCCCCATCCGGCTCATAATATGCCCCAACCGGCTCATAATATGCCCCCATTCGGCTCATAATATGCCCCCATCTGGCTCATAATATGCCCCCATCTGGCTCATCATATGCCCCCATCCGGCTCATCATATGCCCCCATCCGGCTCATCATATGCCCCCATCCGGCTCATAATATGCCCCCATCCGGCTCATAATATGCCCCCATCCGGCTCATAATATGCCCCCATCCGGCTCATAATATGCCCCCATCCGGCTCATAATATGCCCCCATCCGGCTCATCATATGCCCCCATCCGGCTCATCATATGCCCCCATCCGGCTCATAATATGCCCCCATCCGGCTCATAATATGCCCCCATCCGGCTCATAATATGCCCCCATCCTGCTCATAATATGCCCCCATTCGGCTCATAATATGCCCCCATCTGGCTCATCATATGCCCCCATCCGGCTCATCATATGCCCCCATCCGGCTCATCATATGCCCCCATCCGGCTCATAATATGCCCCCATCCGGCTCATAATATGCCCCCATCCGGCTCATAATATGCCCCCATCCGGCTCATCATATGCCCCCATCCGGCTCATCATATGCCCCCATCCGGCTCATAATATGCCCCCATCCGGCTCATAATATGCCCCCATCCGGCTCATAATATGCCCCCATCCTGCTCATAATATGCCCCCATCCGGCTCATAATATGCCCCCATCCGGCTCATAATATGCCCTCATCCGGCTCATAATATGCCCCCATCCTGCTCATAATATGCCCCCATCCGGCTCATAATATGCCCCCATCCGGCTCATAATATGCCCCCATCCTGCTCATAATATGCCCCCATCCGGCTCATAATATGCCCCCATCCTGCTCATAATATGCCCCCATCTGGCTCATAATATGCCCCCATCTGGCTCATCATATGCCCCCATCCGGCTCATCATATGCCCCCATCCTGCTCATAATATGCCCCCATCTGGCTCATAATATGCCCCCATCCGGCTCATAATATGCCCCCATCCTGGTGTATGGCCGCATCCTGTGGCACATAAAAAAAATAAACGTTCATACTCACCTCACTCCCTGCAGCATCGCTCGTCCTTCCGTCTGTGTCAGCGGCAGCGCCGCTGATTGGAGCCGTCCCCATTACCCTGCTGGATCGCGATCATCTCCTGTGTCTGTGCCAGTGTCCCGGCCGCTGCGTGTGGACACGTGCGCACAGTGATGACGTCATCGCTGTGCGGCCGCTAGTCTCCACTCAGCTGCCGGCACAAACACAGGAGATGATCGCGATCCAGCAGGGTAATGGGGACGGCTCCAATCAGCGGCGCTGCCGCTGACACAGACGGAAGGACGAGCGATGCTGCAGGGAACAGTGAGTACTGTACACTCACTGATTCACTGCTCCCCGCGCTGATGATGACGCGCGGGGAGCAGTGAATACAGCCGCACATGATCACTCCAGGCCGTAGTTGCCAGGGGTGATCATGCGAGCCGGCTGTTTATCCCCCGCCCATCATCCCGCCCACCTGTCAGCGCCGGCTTCAGCGCTGAGGGATGATGGGCGGGGGATGGGCATGCATATTAAATGAGCGGGTCCACGTGGTCACGGCAGGCTGCTACAGCCTGCTCGTGCCCCCGATGACCCGCTCCACCGCAGCACCCACATTCCCCGCAGCCACATTCAGACCATAAGACGCACCCCCCACTTTCCCCCAACATTTGGGGGAAAAAAAGTGCGTCTTATGGTCCGAAAAATACGGTATATATATATATATATATCTGTTTGAAGTCTTGCTTTTTTGTGAAACAAGTTGTACTTTTGAATTTCACCATTCAATTTACCATATATTGTACTGGACAATGGGAAAAGAATTCCAAGTGCGGTGAAATTGTAAAAATCGCAATTACATAGTTACTTAGGTTGAAAAAAGACCTAGGTCCATCTAGTTCAACCTTCCTCCACCAGTTCTACATTTAGTCACTAAGTCATTTATAACCAACAATGTTTTGTGTACTGAGGAAATCATCCAGCCCTTTTTTAAAAGCTGTTATAGTATCTGCCATTACTACCTCTTGTGGTAGTGTATTCCACAGTCTGACCGCTCTAACTGTAAAGAACCCTTTCCTATTTAGGTGTCGGAATCGCTTTTCTTCCACTCGCAGTGAGTGCCCCCTGGTCCTTAGTATTGTTTTCGGAAGAAATAAGTCATGTGCCAGTCCTTTATATTGACCACACATGTATTTATACATATAAATGAGATCTCCTCTGAGATGTCTTTTTTCTAAGCTAAACATATCTAACTTTTTCAATCTGCCATCATATGGGAGGCCTTCCATTCCCTGTAATAGTCTAGTTGCCCGCCTTTGAACTGACTCTAACTTCTGAATGTCCTTTTTAAAATGTGGAGTCCAAAACTGGATCCCGTATTCCAGATGTGGCCTTACAAGTGATTTATAGAGGGGTAACAATACGTTGGGATCACGGGATCTAATCTCTCTTTTCATACACCCTAAAATCTTGTTTGCTTTAGCAGCTGCTGCTTGACATTGAGTGCTGCTGCTCAGCTTATTTGTAATGAGAATACCCAAGTCCTTCTCCTGTTCTGTAGTCCCGAGTTTACTTCCATTTAATGTATACGCAGCTATAGGATTACTCCGTCCTAGGTGCATTACTTTACATTTATCAACATTAAAGTTCATTTGCCAAGTATCTGCCCATTCTGACATCTTATCCAGATCTTTTTGTAATATTGTACTATCCAGTTCAGTTTTTAATATCCTACATAGTTTGGTGTCATCGGCAAAGACTGACACTGTACTATCAATCCCATCCACAAGGTCATTAATAAAGAGAGTAAAAAGAATCGGTCCAAGCACAGATCCCTGCGGCACCCCACTGCTGACTATAGCCCATTTAGAGATTGTACCATTTATGACTACTCTTTGTTTCCTATCTTTTAGCCAATCCCTTACCCAGTTGCATATTAATTGTTTTTTGCTTTTTTTGCTTTTCATGTTCACCATTTGGTAAAACTGATCTGGCAATATGATTCTCCAGGTTAGTACAAGTATGTAGATATCAAACATGTACAGTTTTTTTTTTAAAGTGGTGAAAAAAATGCAGAAATTTCTGAAAAGAAAACTTTTGCTTTTGGCCCCATGTTCCGAGACTCATAATATTTTTATTTTTTTATCAGGGGCTGTGTGATAGCTTATTTTTTGCTCAGTGACTTGACATATTTTTCTTACACCATTTTGGGGTGCATACAATTGTTTTCATCACCTCTTATTGTACTATATTGCAATGTTGCTGAGGTCCCAAAAAATTAATTTGGGAGTTTTGATTTTTTTTTTTTCTTATGCTGTTTACCAATCAGAATATTTTTTTCTATTTTGATAGAGTGGACATTTCTGAAAGCAGCGATATCAAAATATGTGTAATTTTTTTTTAATTATTCTATTTTGTATGGGGCAAAAAGGGGGTGATTTAAAATATTGTGATTCTTTTTTTTTAAAAAAATCAGTTTTTTAAAAACTTTTTTTTTTATTTTTTACTAGTCCTTTTGGGGACTTGAAGCTGCAATAATTTGATTGCTTGTACCATACAGGGCAGTGCATTATAGAACAACAAGAATCTCCTATGAATGATGGCTCGCAACCATCATAGGAGATATAGAACCCACAATAAGAAGGAAACCCTAAAACTTGTAAGGATAATATACTAGTAGGATACCACAATAGGCAAAGAAGACATATTTAAAAGGAAGATAAGCAGAGGAGGCAGAAGGAAATCCAAAATGAAGAGAGAATCACGTGTGTAAAATATAAACCTAGAGAATGAAATGCGTAGTAGTTTCAAAGAGTGCAGAAATAATGCACTATGTTATGCATATAAGATTTAGTGGCTGAATGAAGACACATTATGGCTGAATGAAGACACAAAATAAAACAATCAGCAATACAAAAAATACGCACACAAACCTAAAACAAAGCTAATAAATAAAGCATCAATAATTTTGTACAATCACAAAGGCATACATAATTTATGATGAAAGGTATTTATGATGAAAGGTGTGCAGGTGTATTACATACATAAAAACAGACCATGAAGGTTACAAAATGTGCATAAAGTCAAATATAGCATAATCTCAAACACGCATTAAGTTAAGAATAGGGATAAGCGAACCTGAACTGTAAAGTTCAGGTTTCGTACTGAACACCTAGTGTTCAGTGCTGAACCCCGAAAACGGACATCTAATTGCACATCTGGTTCCTCTTCAGGTTTGTCATTGAAATAAAGTTTGTTGAATGACTGCAAAGCAGAAAATCAGCAAGCTTTCCGGGTGTGTGCAATTCTGGCCCCATCCCACCCATGTCAAGCATTGGCGCACCACTTGAGAAAAGCAAAACAATAATTAAAGAAAAATGATATGGGTGCCCACCTAGGTTTGATAACAAAGCATGGATAAGATAGACAGATGGCAGCTGAAACCCCCAGCAATCTGCTTTGCCTGGCTGGTAATCAAAAATAGAGGGGATCACAATCCATTATTTTTAATATTTAAAGGGAGTCTGTCAGGTGATTTGTAGTACAATTATATCTTTAAATAGGGCTTAAGGAGATATTTTAGGATCAGTAACTTTTATAGCTGTATGATATCTGGTTATCTTATTTTTAAGCTCCATAGAATTCAGTGAGACATAGTGGCTAGTCAAGCATATGTAAATACAATTTGCATATTCATTGCTCTTTCCTCCCACCTCTCAGTGATTGCATCAGTGACAGTAAATATGAATTAAATTTGCACGGCTGCCCCCACCCATACTACCTCCCACTTCTCAGCAATGTTAGTGAATGCATTGGGAGAGGTGGAAGGAGGGAGCAATGAATATGCATTGAATTCTACAGAGCTTAAAATAAGATAACAAGATAACATACAGCTATAAAAGTTACCAATCCTGAAAGGTCTGTTTAAGCGCTATTTAAAGATAACATTAGTATTGTACTACAAAATCACCTGACAGATTCCCTTTAAATAAATAATTTAAAAAAAATTGTGTGGCCTGCACTCTATTTTTGATCATTTGCAAAGGTAAAGCAGACTGATGTGGGCTGGTGTTATCGGGGTGGGAAAGGTTATGGTTATTTGGCCCTTCTCAACCTAAAAATAGCAGCTCGCAACTAGCCCAGAAATGGAACATTCATGAGAGGTGCCAAACCTGGCACTTTACCTTGCTCTTCCCAAGTGCTCTGATGCGGTGGCAATCAGGTAGTGGGCTAATGGGGTTGATGTCAGCTATGAATTGACAGCTGACATAAAGCCCAGATGTTAGTAATGGATGGGCATCTATCAGACACCCCCAATTGCTAAACATCAAAAAGTCTGGTTTTAAAGGAAACTGTTTCCCATGTAGCAAAGCTTCAACTGTAGTAAACAAATTCTTGATAAATAAACCCAGAATAAATAAGGCTATTGGTTGTCATAATAAAATGTGTAAGTTTTATTGATAATGTATTAAATCAGAGTTCAAAATACAGCAACAGCGTTAAATAAAGGATTTACCATGACATGGCGGGGTAGCTCAGGAAATTGCAATTTGTTTGCCAAAAATCTCAAATTTTAATAATAAGTACAGTTTTGAATTTTTAGTGCTATAGTGTACAGTTAGTGCTGGCTATCTTGTTGTTTTTTTCAAATAAAGGAACATGGATCATACTGAAAACAGATTCATAAACAACCAATAAAGTGCAAATAGTATATAAAGTGCAGAATGTATGGCATAACTCCACTATTGTACAGTATGTAAAGGATTTGTTGTACGTATAGTGACTATTGCATTATGCCCAGAATATAACAGTAATCGCACCAACTCAGGTAGAGCCAACAACCAAAGGATGACAGGTAAATATAATGCAATTACTGATAGTAGACTACAGTAAGTTAAGCATAAATACTTTACCTGTCTCTGATAAAAATAAGATTCTGTTTCCAATGTCCCTCCACACTGATGTTTGTTTTGCCTTGCTTGCATGTCACCCCCTGAAGAAGCAGGACAAAAAAAGGTACGTTGGGGTGGAGGGCATTCGACACAGCACTGAGCACCTTATATTTATCAGAAACAGGTAAACTATTTATGCTTAACTTACTTTTGATTTTAGCCCAGCCCAAGATATCAGTGATAGAGGCCTGAGGAAGCCAGAAGTTGCTATGGCAATTCCTCAGCTCCACGTGATTGCGTTGCATGGGGGCCTATTGGAACTGGAACATGCACACACTGCAACAGAGCCATTTAAATGGATAGATCCACACAGAAGCCAGCACATGTAGTATTCCATAAAATGTAATTTATTATTCAGCTTAAAAACATGAGTGGCAAGGAGCAGCCAAACAGTAATTAAAAATATAGAACAGTGGTAGAGAATGAACACATGTCAAGTCAGACATCTGGGCAACTAGTTCTAACCAGTGCAGTCCTTAGTCAGAGCCGGACTAAAGCTCAAATTAAGGCCTGCACTGTTTGCCCGGATGCCTGATTAGACATGCATCCATTCTCTACCATTGTTAAATATTTTTTGATGCTGCTCTTCGCCCCTCAAGTTTTTAATCTGACTAATAAACTTCATTTTCTACAGAACACTATGAGTGCCACCTTATATGTTGAGATGCCCATACAATCATGGTCGAAAGTGTTGACACCCTTAAAATTGTTCCAAAAAATGAAGTATTTCTACCAGAAAATTGCAATTTCACGTTTTGTCAGTCATATTTATTTCCTTTGTGTATATTGAAAAAAAAATAAAGAAAAAAAGGTAACTTGGACAAAATTTCACACAAAACCCCAAAAATAGGCGAGAGAAAATTGTTGGCACCCTCCATTTAATACTTGGTTTCAGACTTTTTGAAATAAATAACTGCAATCAATTGCTTCTGATACCATATTAAGAAATAGTATTTAACTCAGTTTTTCCTTTTTATAGCGCTTCCATTTGTAACTATTTTATTGTAGAAGTTATTTCTTAGAGTAAAAGCAGATAAATATAGGAAAGAAGAAAATCATTTTAGAACTAGAACTTTTGCTAAAAATGAGTGAGAGCAAATCTGCTTATCATGTAAAATATGCATTAAAGGTACTTTTGTCAAATTTTCAGCCATTTCAAAATTGGGCAGCATTTTCATTTTTGCACTTTGCTTTTGATTTACTAGAGATTTTATATGGAGCCTAAAAGTGCTGAGTTGACTGGCATTATTATTTGAAATAGAAAACATCTGTGCTTTCCATTATTATGTAAATGTAAGTCTTTCTCTAGTTTCAAGGCATATCTGCAATCATGATTTTTCATAACAATGAGTTGTTATTCTTTATTTCTGATGCATTAAAGGCTGTAAATGGGAAGTAACAGCCCACTGTTCATCTGCAAAACATAATTAGATGTTAGTTTCCAAATTCTATTCAATTCATGAGTAGGTAGATTTTAAAAAAAGGGCCCTTGTAACACATTGCTTGTTACATATTAACAATTTCAGGTTAGATTTAAAAAAGTAGAACACCATTTTTGCCATGTTCTGCAGGTTATATAATAACTAGTGATGAGCGAGTACTAAAAAGCTCGGGTGCTCGAAGCTCGGGCCGAGCCTCCCAAGATACTCGTGTACTCGGGCCGAGCAACGAGCCCAATGTTATCCTATGGGAGACCCGAGTATTTTTGTGAAATGACCCCCCGGCAGCATGGAGAAACCCTAAAAATGTCACAAAAGTCTCAGAAGAGTGCTCAAATGACATGGCAACAGCATGGGGAAGACCCCTTGAAGCATTTATCACTCAAAAGTCACAGCTGTGAACAATTTTGTCCGCGTTTCACGCCATTTTTACGGACTCACCAGAAAACCTTCCAAAATGACCCCAAAATGATTTTTCATGGCAGAAATGTTAAGGGCACATACGCAATAGTGAGATAGAGCTGGTGTATGTTACTTTTTGAGATTAATACATGAAAGATTTTACGGGAAAACATTGTGTGGCACTTCGATGTCCCTGAGAAGAGACGTACATGAAGGCCTCTTGAGTCTAATGTGCCCATTTTGAGGAAGTGAGTCTTTGTAGTATTTTCCTTTGCCATGGCAGTCCAAAATTGTGAGGTTCACCAATGCCCCTGCATACAGACGTGCATGAGGGCCTGTAAACCTGAAGTGCCCATTGTAAGGAAGTGGGTCTATTGTAGTATAGCCCTTTGCCAGGGCAGCCAAAAATTGGGAGGCTCCACGTTGTCCCTGGATAGAGACGTGCATGATGGCCTGTAAACCTGAAGTGCCCATTGTAAGGAAGTGGGTCTATTGTAGTATAGCCCTTAGGCAGGGCAGCCAAAAATTGGGAGGCTCCACATTGTCCCTGGATAGAGACGTGCATGATGGCCTGTAAACCTGAAGTGCCCATTGTAAGGAAGTGGGTCTATTTTAGTATAGCCCTTTGCCAGGGCAGCCAAAAATTGGGAGGCTCCACGTTGTCCCTGGATAGAGACGTGCATGATGACCTGTAAACCTGAAGTGCCCATTGTAAGGAAGTGGGTCTATTGTAGTATAGCCCTTAGGCAGGGCAGCCAAAAATTGGGAGGCTCCACATTGTCCCTGGATAGAGACGTGCATGATGGCCTGTAAACCTGAAGTGCCCATTGTAAGGAAGTGGGTCTATTTTAGTATAGCCCTTTGCCAGGGCAGCCAAAAATTGGGAGGCTCCACGTTGTCCCTGGGTAGAGACGTGCATGAGGGCCTCAAAACATTAAGTGTCCATTGTCAGGAAGTGGGTGTATTATAGTATAGCTCTTAGGCAGGGCAGCCAAAAATTGGGAGGCTCCACGTTGTCCCTGGGTAGAGACGTGCATGAGGGCCTCAAAACATTGTTCCCATTGCAAAGGAGCGGGTCTCCTGTCGTTGTAATGTCCATTCTGCAAAGAATGGGCGAAAAAATTTACCACTGGGGGTATACCTGAAACAAAGGCCTAAGTATTGCAATTTGTAACGGTCATCATCATGGTGGCGCATGAGGAGAAGGAGGAGCAGTCCAGCGATTATCCAAAGTCCAGAAGTGTGTACCCATGGGTGAGTGGAGGTACATGGCAAACTTTAAATTCCGCTCTCATTTGCTGGTGGTGTGGTGAAGTCTGGCCCAATCCAACCCTTGTTCATCTTGATCAGAGTCAGCCTGTCAGCATTTTCAGTTGACAGGCGGGTGCGTTTATCTGTAATGATTCCACCTGCGGCACTAAAAACACGCTCTGACAAAACGCTAGCGGCAGGGCAGGCCAGGACTTCCAAGGCGTAGAGAGCCAATTCATGCCACGTGTCCAGCTTGGATACCCAATAATTGTAAGGCACAGAGGAATATCGGAGTACAGTTGTTCGATCTGCAAGGTACTCCTTCAGCATCTGGGCAAACTTAGGATTTCTTGTGGCACTACCCCGCACCTCAGGGGCTGTGGTACGTGAGGGGCTGAGAAAACTGTCCCACATCTTAAAGACTGTTCCCCTACCTCTGGCGGATTGGACTTGTGCCTCTCTCGGCTGTACGCCTCGGTTGTCCACTGATTCCTGACCTATGCCGCTAGCGTTTTGTGAGGGGAAAGCTTTGCCTACTTCCATGACTATGGCCTTCCGGAACTGCTGCATTTTGGTTGACCTCTCCTCCACGGGAATAAGAGACAAAAAGTTCTCCTTGTAGCGTGGGTCTAACAGTGTTACCAACCAGTAATGATTGTCGGCCAAGATGTTCTTAACGCGAGGGTCACGAGACAGGCAGCTTACCATAAAGTCAGCCATGTGCGCCAGACTCTTAACAGCCAGGACTTCAGTAGCCTGACCAACAAGATGACTGAACATGCTGTCCTCCTCCTCCTCCTCCTCCTCCTCCTCAGCTACCCTGTCCTCTGGCCAGCCACGCTGAACCGAGGATATGACTGGTGTGCATGTCATATCCTCAATTTGGCCGGAGAGTTGCTCCATGTCTTCATCCTCCTCCTCGTCATAGTCCTTCACTGCACGTTGTGATGAGACGAGGCTGGGCTGTGTGTTATCACCCACACCCACTACTGTTTCTTGCTGCAACTCATCGCGCTCCGCCTGCAATGCATCATGTTTGTTTTTCAGCAGAGACCGTTT
Organism: Anomaloglossus baeobatrachus; assembly: GCF_048569485.1. Classification (NCBI taxonomy): domain Eukaryota; kingdom Metazoa; phylum Chordata; class Amphibia; order Anura; family Aromobatidae; genus Anomaloglossus; species Anomaloglossus baeobatrachus. The sequence goes on from NC_134355.1 coordinate 142,637,918, forward strand.
TAGAAGGCAGAGTAGCGGTATGGTGACGCTAATAATGGCGTCATCACCACTCACCATCTTGGTGGAGTCCTCAAAGTTTTGGAGGATGGTACATAGGTCTGACATCCATCTCCACTCCTCAGGTGTTATGTGTGGAGTTTGACCCATTTCCCGACGTCTTAGGTGATGCAGGTACTCAACTACTGCCCTCTTCTGCTCACATATCCTGACCAACATGTGCAGAGTTGAATTCCAACGCGTGGGGACATCACACACCAGTCTGTGAGCCGGAAGGTGCAAACGGCGCTGAAAGCCGGCAAGGCCGGCTGAAGCAGTAGGTGACTTTCGAAAATGTGCAGACAGGCGGCGAACTTTTACCAGCAGATCAGACAGCTCTGGGTATGACTTTAGAAACCGCTGAACCACGAGGTTGAGCACATGGGCCACGCATGGAACATGTGTCAGCTGGCCTCGCCTCAAAGCCGCCACCAGGTTCCGGCCATTGTCACACACGACCTTTTCTGGCTTTAGGTTCAGAGGTGTGAGCCAGTGATCTGCCTGCTGTTTCAGAGCTGTCCACAGCTCTTCTGCATTGTGGGGTTTGTCACCTATGCAGATTAGCTTCAGCACAGCCTGTTGCCGCTTTGCCGAGGCAGTGCTGCAGTGCTTCCAGCTTGTGACTGGTGTGGAGGGTACAGTGGATGAGGATGCGCAGGAGGAGGAGGAGGCTGAAGAGCATGACATTCCGGAGCTGTAGAGTGTGGGTGAAACACTGACTTAGGTAGGGCCTGCAAACCTTGGTGTGGGAAGGACGTGTTCCGTCCCTCGCTCAGACTGGGTCCCAGCTTCCACAATATTAACCCAGTGTGCCGTCAACGAGATGTAGCGGCCTTGCCCACAAGCACTTGTCCACGTGTCTGTGGTTAGGTGGACCTTGGGTGAAACAGCGTTGTTCAGGGCACGTGTGATGTTTTGTGACACGTGGCAACGCGGGGACGGCACACCGGGAGAAATAGTGGCGGCTGGGGACCGAGTAACGTGGGACAGCTGCCGCCATCAGGTCACGGAATGCTTCTGTCTCCACCAGCCTAAAAGGCAACATTTCCAGCGCAAGCAGTCGCGAAATGTTAGCATTTAGAACTGTGGCATGTGGGGTGTTGGCAGTGTATTTGCGCCTGCGTTCAAAGGTTTGCTGAATGGATAACTGAACGCTGCGCTGGGACAAGGACGTGCTTGATGATGGTGTTCTTTCTGCGTAGGCAACTGCAGGTCCAGGAGTGGAGGAGGCTTGTTCGCAGGCAGCATGGACAGGGGATTGGCTCGCATGCACAACCAGCGAAGACGTAGCAGTGACATCAGCAAGCACTGCTCCTCGACTCTGTTGTACTTCCCACAAAGTCGGGTGCTTGGCTGACATGTGCCTGATCATGCTGGTGGTGGTCAGGCTGCTAGTTTTGGTACCCCTGCTGATGCTGGCACGGCAGGTGTTGCAAATGGCCTTTTTTGAATCATCTGGATCCAACTTAAAAAACTGCCAGACTCGGGAAGACCTAACATTTGTACAGGCACCTTGTGTCGTCATGTTGTTCCGGGGAACGGTTGCCTGACTTCTGCCTGGGGCCACCACCCTGCTTCTTACTGCCTGTTGTGATGCTACGCCTCCCTCCCCCTGTGCACTGCTGTCCTCGCTCTGCATATCCTCCTGCCAGGTTGGGTCAGTTACTGGATCATCCACCACGTCGTCTTCCTCTTCCGCACCCTGCTCCTCCTCCTGACTTGCTGACAATTGTGTCTCATCATCGTCCACCCCTTGTTGAGACACGTTGCCAACTTCGTGAGAACGTGGCTGCTCAAATATTTGGCCATCTGTACAGACGATCTCCTCATGACCCACTTCAATATGAGCTGGCGAGAGGCCAGAATGTGTGAATGGAAACGTGAACAGCTCTTCCGAGTGTCCAAGTGTGGGATCATTAATGTCCGAGGAGGACGTGTACTCAGCCTGGTGGTAGGAAGGAGGATCAGGTTCAGAAATGTGCGGTGCAGTATCACGGCTACTGACACTTGACCGTGTGGAAGACAGAGTGTTTGTGGTGGTGCCAATCTGACTGGAAGCATTATCTGCTATCCAACTAACAACCTGTTGACACTGGTCTTGGTTCAAGAGCGGTGTACTGCTGCGGTCCCCAAGAATTTGGGACAGGACGTGCGAGCGACTAGATGTGGCCCTTTGTTGTGGCGAAATTAGAGCTTGCCCACGACCTCGGCCTCTGCCTGCACCACCATCACGTCCACTTCCTTGTTCCTTGCCGATGCCCTTGCGCATTTTGCAATGCTGTGCACTGCTGACGTGTATATTCACTACTTGTGCGATATATCAAAGTTTCTGGAAATTGCACACAAGTGCACCTGTACGCTGCCACCAACAGGCACACACGTGCGGTTTTAAAAACCAAGCACGGACGCAATAAGAACCTAACAGGTTTTTTTGGGGAGCGACAATTACAGACAAGTCAGACACTATCTGGACTGTTTTACACTGTGTACACCAGCCCCAGATATGATGAAGGCTGGTATACGGTCACCACTACCCTGCCTGCCTGCCTGCCTGTATACTGCTACAATAGTCCTGACAAGGACTCTTTTGGTCACTAGCCTGTATTCAGACCTGGCTATACCCTGCCTGTATATAGCAACAATAGTCCTGAGAAGGACTCTGCTACTGTACTCCGACCTGGCTATACCCTGCCTGCCTGTATACAACTAGAATAGTCCTGAGAAGGACTTTTGGTCACACTGTTTGCAGCCCTGCAACTGAAAAAGCTATAAAGGGCCGCAAAGCTTTCCCTGAATCAGCGACACTCTCCCTGCACTGACAGTCTGGATAGCTGTGAGCAGAGCACAGCGCGCCGGCCGATATAAAGGCTCGGTCACGCTGTGCAGGCCGGCCAATCACTGCAATTCCACAACTAACAGGGCTGTGGCATTGCAGTGGTCTGCCAGCCAATCCCTGCATGAGGGCTGGCTCTCAAAAGAGCGCCAACATGCAGAAATGAAGACCACGAGTACAGCACGAGTATCGCGAGATTACTCGGTCCCCGCCGAGCAGCCCGAGTACAGCGATACTCGTGCGAGTACCGAGTAGTTACAAGCATGCTCGCTCATCACTAATAATAACATTCCATATTTCAGATTGATGATTAGTATTTAAAACAAAGAAGAGTGGAATGATTTTTTTTTCACTTGTCATTTGTGTGTAGTACATTTTTTACAGTAGCCGTTATTATTTACAGAACCATTTTCAGTTTCCTGTTACAGAATTGTTTTCATTAAAGGGAATCTGTCAGGTCCAATATGCACCCAGCCAGAACCACGAGCAATTCTGTGTGCATATTGCTAATCCCTGCCTAACTGTCCCTGTATACACTAGCACAGATAAAGAGATCTTTAGAAAAAGTATTTTTAAAGATCTTTTACTGTATGCTAATGAGCGAGAGCACTAGCCCCCTGGGCGTTAGTTCCCCGGCCAGTCGCCCCAATTAGCATGTTAGTACACGCCCTGTGGGTGTGGTAACATGCTAATAAATACACTGCATCAAAGGATGATCTCACTCACCTCTCTGCTGCTATCACGTCCGACAGCGGATTTCGGCTCAGTGCGCATGACCCCGGAGTTTGGGTCATGCGCACTACTTCAGTTTGAAGCCAGGACATGTACACTCAGCTTCTTAGTGCGCATGACCCAAACTCTGGGTTCACTGAGCCAAAATCCCTCATCGGATGCGATGGCAACAGAGAGGTTAGTGAGATTATCCTGGGACGCTGCGTATTCGTTAGCAAGTTAGCACACCCACATGTGCGGACTAACATGCTAATCAGGGTGACTGGCAAGGGGAACTAACGCCTAGGGGACTAGTGGCCTGCACTTCATTAGCATACGGTAAAAGATCTTTAGAAATACTTTTTCTAAAGATCTCTTTATCTATGCTACTGTATACAGGGACGGTTAGGCAGGGAGTAGCAATATGCACCCAGAACTGCTTGCGGTTCTGAGTGCATATTGGACCTGACAGGTTCCCTTTAAAATCAGATGCCATACTGTTGAATCCGATTTTTTTCTCGCACCCATAGACTTGAGTGGGTAAGTCTTATTCGATTTCAGAGTCAGATCACAGCATGCTGTAATTTTATTCACAGAAAGATTGTCAGTAAAAAAAAATCAGTCATCTGCATTGCCCCATTGAATAACAAGAGTTAGTATACCATTCGATTAAAAATTGGATGACAATCGTCTGATGTATACACTCGTGTGCATATTCCCTAAGTTGGGTGTTCCGACAGTAAGTCTAAGCAATACAGTAAATAAGTTTTGTCTAGGTTTTGTGGGACAATTTCTCAACTGAGCAAAACCACTAATGAGAATTTTCTGCGCAACTATGGTAAAGTGGAACTAATAGAACAGTGCTCACACACTCCTCCTTTCTTCCCTTGCCTCCTCTCCAATTTTTCTTCTCTTCGTATACTTAAAGGGGTTTTCCCAAGAACAAAATTAATTTTATAGTTGATAAAAATACATTATACAATATCTTTTTTTTTCAAGACTTCTGCCATTCACCTGGATATCAGCTTCTCTGCCAAATCCAAACTGATGGCAACCTATTTTTAACTAATCAGTGTTTGGAGTTTATCACAATTTCTGTGATCTTTTTCTCCTTTCACTTTTTCAGGATTGACCACTAGTTCTCAGTGAGATTGATATTTTGGGACATGATAGCTTATTATGCTGGAAAAGCATTGTTCATTACCAATTTGCCCCAGGATCATTGGAGAGGTTGGTTCTGTTAGCACTGCTCTGGCTTCAACAGTGGTGTCAAAAGCCACCATGCAGAGTGGGACAGAAAGCTAAGTCTAGATGATGTGTGTTGTGCTACAACAGCAGTCTCAGTTTGCCCTGGCACACGGTAATGGCCTCTGCACGCATCACCATCTTATGTAGACCCGATGATGCTGTGCAGCTGGCCAATCACAGTAATACCAGTAGCCAACATGGCTATGGAATTACCGTGATAGGAAACCAATCCCCTCATGTTTATCGCCTGAGAAACAGCTGTGAAACATGAGGAGCGGGGACTCGAGCATGGCGCTCGAGAACCAGGGATACTAAATTGAGTATCAAGCGTGACTGAGCACCTCGATGCTCCATCAATTATTGCGCAATGGCGAGCACGCTTGGCCATCACTAGTACCCTCCTTTTGTGTGGAATTATATTAAACTCCTTTGAAAGGTCCATATTGACAACATTTCCTTGGTCGACTGTGGAACTTACCTCCTCATAGAGGCTGATGACATTAGTTTTCTATGAACCCATGTTGATACTGGGTTATTATTACACTATTCTTCTTGAGATACTCCAGGATAGCATCTCTTATGAAATCCTCAATGCTTTTACCCACAGTAGAGGTTAAATTTACCAGCCTATAATTTCCAGGCCCAGATTGTGTCCCCTTTTTAAATATTGGCATGAAATTTGATATGAGCCAGTCATGGTGTTCAGACTCCATTATTGTAAAATCTGTTAATAATAAAATTAACCCTAGAACGCATACCTGGGGCCTCGCAGGCCTGCTAGGTCATTTGTTTTCTATGGTAGATTGAATTGCTTGCGCGTTCTAGGGTTAACAGTCTGCCTTTCACGTTATTTAATTCATGCAATACTTTGGGATGTATGCCATTTGGGCCTGAGGATTTGTCTACTTTAGTCCTTTTGAGGCAGTACTTCCTGCTGCGTTAAACACATGACAACATGACATTTAATAGAAAATTTATGGTATCCCTCATCATATCATCTGTCATGAGATTTTGTTTTCTAAATACTGTGTCGCACTGGTAACCCACACATGTTCCCAGCGCCTGCCTACTCACCGCACTGCTCTGCTCAACCTCAGGTCTGCACACGGGATCCACTGTTTGCATCACTCCTAGTCCTGCTGCACTTCCCTGCTGTCTCCACCTGGCTTTAGGGAGGCGTGGTTGAATCCTACAGGAATTGAATCCTTTTATGTCCTGCAGGGTTTACCTTCCCTGATCTATTCGCAAGTAGCAGGGGATTTGTCAAGCAGTCACTCCCACTATTTCTTGCCTTATCTTGGTTCTTAGTTCAGTTCAGTCTGTCTAGTTTCCTGCTAGGTAGTTCTTGTATTGGCTTTCTTGTTTTCTGCCCAGCTTGTCTTCTTTTCATCCCGACCTCCAAGCTCTTGACATCGGCTGCATTTATTGAACCTGTTCTGCCTGCCCTGATCTCTGATTACCTACAGCTCAGCCTATTCTCACCATCAGAGGCTCTAGTGAATACCAGGTAGTTTCTTAGTCACCCAGTCAGTGGCACAGTGGAGCCACATCCACAAGCTGTCACAGTAAGATCAGGCAATGGACTCCACTGATAAGATGTGACCCAGTGATCCTAAGTCCCACATAGAAATCCTGTATGAGGAAGTTCATGTCCAATGTGAGCGATAAGACCAGCTTATGCAGGTAATCAGTGTGGTGGCAACTCAGCTAGAGGGTTTGTCTACCTCAGTCTCTACCTTGTCTCACACCTCAACTGTGACAAGGCATCCTTCCCTAGGAGTTACATCTTCTCCAGTAGAGCCACCCAGAGTATCAGCATATGGAGGCGCAGCCAAGCTCTTGCTTCCCATTCCATCTCGCTACGATGAAGACCCAAAGAGAATCGAGTTTTTAGCAATTAGTGCCAGTCTCACTTTATCCTCCATGCTCATTTGCTTTCTTTGGACCAACCCAAAGTAGCATTCAAGATCTCTCTGCTGCCTGGTCAAGCTCTTGGCCAAGAGAATCTAATTTGGGAGCATGGTTGTTCAGAGATCTGTGATCTTAGAAGATTTCAGGAGTTCTTCTTAGTAATATTCGAGGCTCCTGATCACACCTTCTCTGTTGTCTCGTCTCTTCTGACTTCTGAAATAGGGAGCATGTGGCGCCCTGGCCTAGCCAGGTCATCACAGATAACATACAAACACACCCACCCCCATTAGACAGGGACACCAGCCAAACAAAAACCCTTGTTGCCTCCCTCCAGTGTCTGATGTCCACACCAGGTGGGAAGGAGCCAAGCGGTTGGCCCCATCCACCAAGGAGTTCACAGGCCTGGAGGCGGGAAAAGAGTCAGTTGAGTTCAGGAGTTGAGTATTGGAGTTTGAAGTGAGAGGAGCAAGCACTTGGGTGTCTGGGTTTGTGGCCCAGGCACTAACAGCAAGGTTGGCAGACGGTGGTGGCCATCTGCAGGAGTTGGTGGAACTCCGCAGAGCCGTAAGGACCGGGGTTGGGCGGTGGCCCACCAGTACCGGACCGGGGAATGGAGTGAAGCTAAGCACACCCAAGCAGGGCCATCGGACCCCGACCAGGCTTGGAGCCGCCGACAATAGTCAAATCCGAATGTGACAGGAACCCCCGGGGTTCCCTAACAACCAAGTCCCGATTGAAGGCAACCGCTCACACCGTGAGGACATACAGCCATTGCCACCGGCTAGAAGTCCAAGGGCCAGTGCCTGCAGGCAAAACGGGCTCCTCCTGTATCTATACACCGGGGAGCGGACTACCATTGGGAAGCCATTGGAGTCAACACAGTACACAAAGGTGTAGGGAGAGACAGCCACCATCACCTGTCCGGGGAGAGACACAGCAGCCGGCTGAGAGACCCGTCCATCCAGCCGTTTGGTTTACCGGAGACTTTGTGCATCTCTTGCTGAGTGAGTACACCCGTGCCATCCGGCACCACGCCGCGCTGTCCCTGCAACCCTGCACCTCACCGACCCTGCCTCCCCGTCACACCACCGGGCCCCGGGACCACCAACCCCTACCCACGGAGGGGGAAAACAACATCCCAGCTGCTCCCTACCATCGCTCCCGGGATCCCCGTCACCAGCAGCGGTGGTGCCCATCTTCACCACAACCCGTGGGTGGCGTCACGGACTAAATCCCCAAACAAATCATCCCCTTTTCACTCATGGGTGAGGAGCGCTGCTCGAGTCCCCGGGTCCGGCCCACCGCTCGAGCCACCAAGCAGCAGCAGCAGAAGCCCCGGACCCGAGCGTGGCGAGCGCGTCCCCTCCGCCCGCGACAAGCATATGCTGTGACTCTGTATGCGTTATGTTTTCATATCTTCACCACAGTGTTGGTCTGGAATGAAGACGCCCTGGTGGTGACCTTCCAGCAGGGGGTCTCCCATCATATAAAGAATGACCTTGCAGGCAGAGACCTCTCTTTCTCCTTAGATACCCTTATACACCTAGCTATGAGGATAGATCTTCGTTTACACAAGTAGGCTCTGAAACAGGCCCAATTATCTCCTCATGGCAGAGGATAACCCAGGCTTGCACCAACCTTCCAATACCCTCTTCTTCCAGAGCCCATATCTCCTGTTACTGAGCCGATACATTTTGAGCATACCAAACTCTCTGTGCTAGAGTGTCATCATAGAATGATAGAGAGCGAGTTTATGTATTGTGGAGGCAAAGGACATTTTGTTCGTCAATGCCAAGTGAGGCTGGCAATCAACAGCACTTTAGGGAGGTCGGAGAGACGACACTAGGTAAGAAAGATTGCTCTCCAAAGCTGTCAACTGAAGTTACCCTTGTTTGAGGGAAAGGTCGCTTTCATTTGGACTCCTGATCCGCTGACAGCTTTAGCCAACAGATAAAAGAAAAAGGAAAGCACTCCCTGTGTGTGATTCATAGCTAACAAGTGAATAAAAATGGTCGGGTAAAATATTCACTCGCCTATTCACATTGTGCTGAACAGGCACAACACTAAGTAAAAGCCTGATAGTGTCCACCTCCTTAACACTCACCTCTGATCAGTAATACTCCGGATCTTCAGCCCTCAGTCCTGTAACTCTCTGGATTTGAAAAATGGATCATCCTTCCACTCAGATCAAAACCAGGGACATCAACGGAGAAGCAGAGTAGAATACGAGGTGTCTCACTGATCGTCTGTATCTCCTCCATAAAGAAGCGGTCTCAGATCCTCATATTCTGTCTTCAAGTCACTGACAACAGCTCTTTCCACCCGGCGATTGCCAGACAGCTGGCACACTTGACCGCTGGTCAAATGCACCTGAGGAACGAGGTGGACCGCCCCTGTAATGCATAGTGCTGTTATATGTTTTCTAGTGTTCTAATAAATAACTTATTTTCTATATTTTTTCTGGTTTACTCCTGACCTGCAGCGCAAGATTAGAGACCCATTTTTTTCTGACCTTTGTGTAGCTTTATCCAACAGGTCCATTCAATATATCACACTGCCAATCACTCTACAATTTGGAACTTTGCATTCTGAGAAGATATCTTTCTATGTGTCATCCAAATCCATGAACTCGGTACTTCTGAGCGTTCCCTGGTTGCATCTACATGCACCGATTGTAGACTGGTCCTCTGGACAGGTGCTTCAGTGGTGACCCAATTGTGCTACCAGCTGCTTTGTCAAGGTCTCTCCTAAAGCTCAGCCCTACAAACCTGGAGATCTCTCTTCTCTGCAATTCTATTCTTATTCCTTTGCAGATGTTTCTTCTTAGTCTCAAAAAAGGATGGTTACTTATGTTCCTATATTGACTATCGGGGGCTAAACAAGATCATCATTAAAAATAAATACCCCCTGCCTTTGATTTATGAACTATTTGACAGGATGTGGTGAGCGAAGTTGCTCTCGAAGCTGGATCTAAGAAGGACTCATAACTTGATCCAAATCTGTAAAGGCGATGAATGGAAAACAGACTTTAATAACTGTGACGTTTACTATGAATGTCTCATCATGCCTTTTGGTCTGTACAATGTGACTTCTGTGTTTCAAGAGTTCATTAATGACAATTTGACATTCTATGACATTCTACATGTCTGTGATTGTATATTTGAACGAGATCCTAATTTGTTTCCCAGATGCATCTACCCATAGGTTCTGCAACGTCTATGATAGAACAATTTGTTTGCTAAGTTGTCGAAATGTGTCTTCGAAAAACCCTATTTGCCTTTCCTCAGCTATTGCTTCCAGCCAAAGTCTCAAACCCAAGAAAGTTTCAATTGTACTCTCCTGGCCTTGTCCTTAAGGCCTATGTGCTACACAGGGATTCATGGGTTTCGCCATCTGTAAGGAACTGGCCATGGATTTAAGACTATTGGGAAAAATGGATGTAGAGCAGAGTCCACAACTCTAAGGTATTTTGACTTTTTCCAGCACAGAGTGCTGTTATATATTATTAGATATCTTCTTGTTTGTCAGTTTAAGGTGCACAGAAGGCCAAACAAGAGATTGGTAGACTAAAGAAATCATTCCATTACTCTTGTTACTGTCTCATGGGCCTCAATTAAGCATTTTTTTTCTAGTCACTAGTCCCATTGTAGAGCTCCCAGCTACTAGATCCAGTGAAGCCGTCACCACAGGAGGTGTCACATGCAGTGCCAGGTGAGAGGCTTGGCCTCAGGACAATACCTCCACAGTTAACATTGGGGGATGTTTCCAAGGGGGCACCTTCGAGTTCTTTATACACTGAAGAGGCAAATAAGGGCTGTTGCTTGCTGCAGTGGAATACATGTGCTACAGTCATGGTATCCATTGTCTGGGTTTGAGGAACTATCCTAAGGACTATTGTTCATACTTGCCATCTGGAGGAGCTTAAGGACTATTGTAAATTAAAATTGTTGCATCATCAACCTGCCTAGGTGAATAATACAATCCATTACCTCAGATCTTCACACTCTCTTTACAGACATATCATTCCACACTTCTCTTTAATCATATTGTAGCCTTGCCAGAGTTGGCCATATTGGTCTTCCAGCAATGAAAGAAGCCTTTGCAAGAGATCCATTGCTGCTCCACCCTGATCCTAATAAGTAGTTTCTCCTCTAATTATGCTGGGGCAGTCCTTCTGCAAAGGACTTCCTCAGGAACGTTTGTCACCTTTGGGTTTTTCTCTTAAGAGTTTTCTGTGGCTGAGCAAAATGATACATTTTCGGGATTATGAACTGCTGGTCATTAAGGTGACACTTTCAGAATGGCAACATTTTCTATAAGGTGCCAGCTCTCCAGTAATAATTTACACAGATCATAAGAATTTTACATTTCTGCAGTCAGTACAATGGTTAAATAAAGCCAGGTGAGCACTCTTCTTCACACGATTCAACTTTGCACTTTTGTCCTGCTTCATAAAAATGCTGATGCCTGTTTTCAATCCTTTGATGTGTCTAACTCCATGGAGGAACCACAGTACATCATCCATCAGGCCAAAATTGTTGAAGTGGCTACTGTTCTCCAAAAGAACATTCCTCCAGGTAAGACCTTTGTTTCTACAGCTTGGTGGAGAAGCATGAGTCCAAGCTAACCGGCCATGTGAGCATTCAGAAATCTTCTGAATTGACTGGTCACACTTCTGGTGACCCTTGCTGGCTAAGGTTGCTCGAGATTTTATATTCGCCTGTCATCAGTGCGCCAGAAACAAGTCCCTCAGGAACAAGCCTGCTGGCCTTCTTCATCCTCTACAAGTTACTTTCATCCCATAGCAACACATAGCCTTGGATTTCATCATCAATTTACACCTCTCCGTGGATTGTATCATTGGGGTCATGGTGGACCCATTCTCCAAGATGGCTTATTTTATCCCTCTGACCAGTCTCCCTTTGGCTCTCAAACTCGACATTGACACACAATTTTTTCATGTGTTTAATCTCAATGGTCTTCCTCTCTTCATTGTCTCTGATTGAGAGGTCCAGTTTATGTCAAAGTTCTGGAGAGCCCTTTGCAAGCTGTTGAATGTTAAGATAGACTTCTCGGCATATCATTCTCAGACCAATGGACAAGTGTTACTGATTAACCAGGTTCTTGAGGACTACATACAACATTTTATCTCTGCTCATCAGGATGATTGGGTACAACTATGGGCAGAATTTTCCTACAACAGCTATGTTGGGAAATCTTCTGGAGCATCTCCGTTTTTTTATTGTTTACTTCTAGTACCATCAAGTTCTAGCTCCCATGACTGTTTCCTTGCTTGGTAACTTCATCAAGATCTGGCAAAAAACATGGAGCGAGGCCCTTAAGGCCGTATCTAATATGAAGTCTCAGACAGACAAGAAAAGAGGTTCTCCACCTCTTTACCATCTTGAAGATAAGGTTTGGTTGTCTTCCCATAATATCAACCTGAAGCTTTTCTCCTTCAAGTTCACTTCTGAGTGCCTTTGGCCATTCAAAATCCTCATGGAGATCAATTCTGTGACCTACAGTCTAAAGATCCTGGTAAATTTACAGGTTTCAAATTCCTTCCATGTCTCGCTATTGAAGCCGTTAGGTCTGAACTGCTTATACAGGTCCCATGCCCCTGCCTCTACTCTTGCGCCTGAGGGTCCTTCACATGTGCTTGAGCTAAGGGACATTCTGGATTCCAAGAAGGTTTGGAGGAAGACTTTCTATTTGAGCAAATGGAGAGGGTTTGGTAATGAGGAGAGATCTTGGGAGCATGCGGAGAACATCTGCACTTCTGCCATTTGGAGAGATTTCTCCATAAGTCTGGGCCAAAAAAAAGGTGCATAAGAGGAGGGCAATGTCACACCGCTTTATCGCACACATTTGCAGTGCTGGCCTACTCACCATGCTGCTTCGCTTAGCCTCAGGTAAATATGTGGAAATTCCTGTTTTCAGCACTCCTAGTCCTCCTGCACATTATTATTATTATTATTATTATTGTTTATTTATAGAGCACCATTGATTCCATGGTGCTGTACATGAGGGGGTTACATACAGAATACATATACAAGTTACAATAGACAGACTGGTACAGAGGGAAGAGGGCCCTGCCCTTGCGGGCTTACATCCTAAAGGATTTTGGGGAGGAGACAGTAGGTGGGGTGTAGGTGGGGCGGCAGCTCCACACGGTGGTGAGGCGGCAGCTCCGCACGGTGGTGGGGCGGCAGCTCCGCACGGTGGTGGGGCGGCAGCTCCGCACGGTGGTGGGGCGGCAGCTCCGCACGGTGGTGGGGCGGCAGCTCCGCACGGTGGTGCGGTGGTGCAGGGAAGCATGGCCAGATCCCGCAGAAATTTAGCCCTGCTGTGCCCTGCAAGGTGTATCTTCCCTGACCTATCCCCAAGCAGCAGGAGACTTATGAAGCAGCCACTTGAACCATTCCTTGCCTGATCTTAGTTCAGTTCACTCTGTCTAGTTTCCTGCTAGGTAGTTCTCATATTGTCTCTCTCGGTTTGAGTGTTAATCTGGTATAATCCAGTATGGATTACCTTTTTCGTATTGTTTAGGAAACCAACTATGTTCTCCAATAAAATATCATCCAGTAGTTCCAATTCGTCAGTGGCATACTAAATGTCTTAGTTAAACATTCAGCATAAACGCCTTGTCTATACAGCAGATTACACAAAGCCATGATCTTTTTTTTTGCTACTGTGTTCACATTAGCATTATTGCGGTTTCCATTGAAGCTTTTGGTATTTTTTAAAGTGAAGGTATGTTCATATGAGTTGTATAAGCAGCAATTTTTCTGTCCAAAAATTGGGTTGTATTATTGCAATGCAGTATTGTGGATGAGATTTTCTGAAATGTTACCTATTTGCTCTGGATACAATACACAGCATAACTTCAGCATCTCTGCACATTTCCACAGCCTATCAATTCAAGATGTAGACCCGCACAACTAATATCATCCTTTGCAATGAAAATGTTGAAATTTCCTGTGAGTCTTCAACATTTCCACAGGAAAATCTACACTATGTGGTTGTTTGGATTTACTATAGATTTACTGCTGTGGAAATGTCCTGTGGGTACATACCCTAAGAGTAGCACTGTCCGACTGTCAAAAAACGTGGAAACTTAATAAATTAAAATATAGCTGATTTGTTACCAGATTTCACAATACAAACCTTTTAAACAGATCAGTTTAAAAGTTAAAGATGTATTAAAAGTTTACCAGTAATTTTTAAAATGGATTTGGCATTGTATTAATATTCTACTCACTAATTATAATGATTCTTAAACTATTGCACCATTTTCAATTTTGACAAAACCCACTCCCTTAATTGGGGATCCATCCATGCCACCTATATAGTTTTACTGTTCATAAGAAGATAGTTGATGGACAGGCATGTGACCATACACACTTCTTAACATTAGTCATAAATTGTCCAATCCATTTAAGTAGCATATAAACAATAATTTATAGTAGGTTATCAAGTGGCATAAATTGAAGCTTGTGGGCCCCATTGCAAAACCTTCAACAGGCCCCCCCAATTATCACAGATCTTTCACAGTGATGGTCTTTTCATATGATCTTTTGGGCCTTCTATGCTCGAGGGCCCAGGTGTGATTGCAAGCCATGCACCTAGTAGTTATGACCCTGAAGTTATGTATGAATCTAATAAGAAAATACACTAGAACAAACATATTGCAGCTTGAGGGCAAAATATCTTGAATCTCAAACAAAAATCCCACTAAGCTACTAAGAATATACTAGAGCAGAGTAGAAGGGTAAAATTGTCACACAACGAGTGTGGCTAGCGCGTTCAGACCAACTGAAGTCTGACGTCAAATGAAAAACACACCTCAAAAACACCACAGACAAGGGGGACACTGGCAAAACAATAACAGCCGTGGGCCCTGGGACTAGTGAGAGGGTAGATGGACACCTCCTATCTTCACCTGTAACTGCCCTTACTCTCCTAGCCAGTTCCTATACAGTCTCTGCAACTGTTGCCGAGCAGCAACATGAAACCCTAGGAAACCCTATAGATTTCCTGACTAGTGAGAGGCAGGTGAGATTCACTAGACCCACTGCTGCACTAATATGACAAGAGGATAGGGGAGACAAACAGGGGATAAATAACCAAAATGGATATGATGCAACTTTAGGAGATCCACAGCAGCTTCTTCCACCAAGGCGGCTTGCATACAAATGGATTTGTATAGTCAGCAAATTTTTCTGGGAGACCTAGTTATTTAAAAACAAGGGGATGTAGCTACAGAGCATGTGCAGCTGACCATAACTGCAGGAGAGCTGCTAGCAGAAAAACTGACATTAACTACTTAAAAACCAAAGGAAATTAAACATTTAAATGCAGATTCACAGGAGATAAGGGGCTCCAGTCCTCAAGCTGCCATTAGTCTCCAAAAACAAGGAGATGGCTGTGACAATAATCCTCACTTGGAACATATACTGTATAAGGCACAGAAATGGCAATGCACAATAAAGACACAGCGCAACCAAATCAAATTACTGAAATTTGGTATAGATGATCCTAATATCAGTAAAGTAGCAATAATGAAAAGATGCAGAGTGATAAAACAGAAAATGTGAAAATCACAAGGTCATTGACAAAATAGTTTATTTAACAAGGTGGATAAGGCTAAGGATGATAAACATAAAGCAAAAACGCTTTCCCAATTTTGCTGTACCACATGATATCCTAATTTAGAGATATGATGTGGCACTCCTGCCATATGTCAGCTTTCCCTTTATGCGTACCCTAATAAATCACTTACTTGATAAAAATCTGCCTTTAATAGAAGTCATAAGGAAATAGAACCCAACATCAGAAAAAATATTTATGTTACATATGGTAAAACTATCAACTTAAGCAAAACATAACTGGATTAATATTGTAGGACATGTACAATAAAGATTTTCAGTTCAATAAAGGGCATGTTGCTGGCTTTCTATTTCTGGATGCATATACAGTATCAAAGGCTGAAAAGACATTTCTGAAACCAGCAGGACATCAATCTTTGTCTATTGAGCAGCAGTTAAATGCAACTTTTAAAGTGTTTAACTTGAGGTTTTTAACAACCATATAAATAACCTGGATTTATGATGTTTTATACATAAAAATAACCATGTTGTTGACTTCCATTCATATATTTTTTTTCTGAACTTACTGTACTACAAAATCAGCAGACAAACATTTAAGAACAAATTGTAAAACCAAAAATAAATGGTATATGTTGGATTATTTTCTACAGCTCAGAATACTAAAAACAAAACCATAAAAAAAAAAACTTTATTACAAACAGTAGCTGAAAGTCCCCTTGCTTTATAGACGGTTACATGAACATTTAAAGGGAACCAATCACCAGGTTTTTCGTATATAAGCTAAAGCCAGGGCTATACTGGCACTATCAGGCTGAGTCTATACATACCTCTAGTGGTCAACTCGAATGTTTAGGTTTTGAAATCTAAGAAAGTGAAGTTTGTAAAATTAGCTGCTTGTTGAGTGACAGTTGCAATGGAGCAGATTATATATTCATAGTTATCCCCTCCCTCTGTTAGAATTAGCATAAGGATTATACAAATGACTCACTTTGTCTAGAAGGACCTGTGGTGAGGTCATCCATGTGACCAGAAGGGGCGGGACCTCAGCCACCAAAGCTGGATACCAGGTCACATGGGTATGACCTCACACAGGTGCTTCAAGACAAAGTGAGTTGTTTGTATAATGTTTATGCTAATTCTAACAGATGGAGGGGAGAACTATAAATATATTATCTGCTCCTCAGCTGCTGTCACTCAAGAAGCTGCTCATTTTACAATCTTCACTTTCTTGGATTTTAAAACCTAAACATCTGAGCTAACCACTACAGGTATGTATAGAATCAGCCCGATAGTGCCAGTACAGCACTGGCTTTAGCTTATATAGGAAAATCCTGGTGATTGGTTCCCTTTAACAAGTAGCCCTGCAAAGTGAGTATTTCGCCAAGTAAATCTATATTTCTTACGTAACCGAGGCATCCCAAAAGTGTAAAAAGGATTTTTTTTGGGAAGAAGGGGTGAATTTTCACCGAAAAAATGTTTCCTCATCTTATGCTGCTGATCAATTCTGATGGTTCTTGCTGCTTCCAGTCTTGCTGCTTACTTTGATAGTAAATTCCATCTCCTTTGGTTAGTTTGGTTAGCTTAGTGATCAACTGATATGAAAATAGGTGATCATTAGGGAAGCAACATCTGACAGCTCAAGGTGCCTCAAAGGAATACCAAATATAGAATATTTGGCTTGGTGAGCATTAGTAGGAACAAGTTTTACCTAGCATGATCTCTAACAAACCAAAAGCATCTCACGAGTGAAGTCCAGCTCCGCACGCCTCAACACAAATCCCAGCAAGAGACTGGAGTAAGATTTTTGTCATAAGTAAGGCCTTAGCTCGTCATGTAATAGGTGAGCTGAGGTGTCACACCACTGTCATGCCCCTGTTTCTCCCCAGCTCTGGCCATTTTGGCAGAGAGGAAAGAAATTGGCATTAAAACGTGAAAAGTCGCCACTTTGTTCTGCAACTTTAAGCCGTGCAAAATTTTTGCAACTTTTCAGCATTATTTACACCATAATTCTGTGAAAATTGTTTTGCTTAAGTGTGGCCTAAGTGTTCATTTAAGTTTGGAAATGTTTACATTGTCAAATTTTAATATTTGATTAATGGCATATAATGAAATGGAAACAAACAGAAAGTATTGAAATCTATAATTATCCATATTTTCTTTCATATTTGTACTAGTTTACTACTCATTTACCACATTCACTGTGAAGGCATCCAATGATCACTGTAAGTCGAGCAAAACACTTTAAGCCCAATTTATTATTGCATTTGAGCTTGTTTTTTGTCATATTTTAGTGTTTTGTGCCATGTTTTTGCCTGATAAATGTTTTTGAAAATTTTCAAAAAGCTGTAAAATTTGTCACAAATGTCCCTTACTGGAGTGACTTTATGTACACCTGAAATTTTGGTGCACGTTTTTCCACATAATGGAAGATGCACCTTTTTCACTAAAAATTTACAAAACAAGTTAAAATAAAGAGCATTTTTAATTTTTCAAAATAAAATTATAAACAGCTTAAACACCCTCAAAGGTGTCCAAAAGGTGACAAACAACTCACAACACAACACAAACACATTGGAAAGTGACAAGGACATATACTCATGTGAAAACAAAAGAGCTGGACAAGGAAAAAAGAGGACACACAGATATATGAGTATATGCAAAGGAACATCAATGCTATTACTGTGCAACTTGAGCCCTGCTCATTTTAGGCTTCCAATCTGGATAAATTGCCTGAGCTCACCACGAACGCCTTGGGAATCTTGTCGTGTCCTGCAGCCAGCATTCTCTCGGATCGTGTCCTCAGTGCTGCTGGGGGTGTGCTGACAGATAAGCACACGCGTCTGTCCACTGACAATGTGGACATACTAATGTTCACCAAGATGAGGAAGTCATGGCTCTCAGAGAACTTTTCTTCCCCTGGGTCATCCAGGGGAGGCGAAAGGCATGTGTATTTTTGAGAGTGCTTCATGCAAAGCATCTTTTTCATTTTGAAAAAGGGGTTAACTAATGCCAGTCAAGTGGGGGTGTGTGGCCCAATTAGTGGAAACGAAGGAGACTGTGGTTAGAGTCCCCTCGCTTTTAAAAAAAGAACCAAGATGAAAAAGTCATGGCTCTCAGAGGACTTTTCTTCCCCTGGGTCATCCAGGGGAGGCGAAAGGCACGTCTATTTTTGAGAGTGCTTCATGCAAAGCATCTTTTTCATTTTGAAAAGGGGGGTCAACTGATGACAGTCAAGTGGGGTGTGTGTGGCCCAATTAGTGGAAACAAGGGAGACTGTGGTTGGAGTCCCCTCGCTTTGTTTTACATGCTTTTAGAAGGGCATGACATGGCTTAGAGGTTGACTTTCAGCATCTGCAAACTGTTGGCTACCGAAATGTTGCCTTTCCAACCTTTTTAACTGAGGATTTTCGAGACCTTATGCCCATTGCAGTGCCTTAAGAGCCGATGCTCAGGCGCCACTCCTTCTCCAACAAAGGCGTGCCCGCACTACACCAGCATGTCGCACAATACATCACTGCTTCTTAGAGAAACCTTGTGTGACAGGGTGCATTTCACCACAGATACTTGGCCCAGTAAGCATGGAAAGGGACGTTACATGTTGCTGACTGGGCAATGGGTTACTATGGGGAGAGATGGAGAAGGGTCTGCTGTACAAGTCTTGCCATCCCCACAAGTTGTGTCAATCCTTCCTCTGTATGTAGAAGTTAATACACTGCTTCTGCCTCCTCAACCTCGTGTGGGTCCTCCACCTCGGCACAAACCCTGTGTGGTCAGGTCTCCCTTCCTTGTAACTGCACACAAGGAATCCCACACACCTCCTTACTATGCTGGCAGCAGAACTCAATGCCCTCAGGTGGTCAAATGTTTACTTTGAAATGTGAGTCACACCGCTGAGTAGTTGTGGACGGTTAGCTCTGGAGACCGAGTTTCATCAATGGTTGTCTCCACTCAACCAGCAGCCAGGGAAGGCCTGGTGCGACAAAGATGCAAACATGGGTGCAGCCCTTCGCCGTGACAATGTGACACACGTGCCTTGTGTGACTCACGTGTTGAACCTGGTTGTCCAGCAATTTTTAAAGCACTATCCTGGCCTACATGGCCTTCTGCAGAGAGCACGGTGTAATGCCTTCCTTGATCCACACACTCAGATGGGCTGTAAAAGATAGGCTAGAGGGAAGCCACTCACCAAGCAGGACCCCCAGAACCCTGAAACCCTTAAACCCCTATACAGGGATTTGGAATTACACAGGGCCCAAGTTGATCAATACCTGTGGAAGGCTGCAGTTCCAAAGAATAGTAGTCAGGCAGGGTCAAAACATTAATTGAGGAGGAGGAACAGAATGGGACGGCCAGGACTTAATCAGAAAACAAGCAGAGGTGAAATGCGGATCAGCCAACGAGGTACATAAACAGCAAGCAGGAAAAGTAGTCAGGTAACAATTAGAATTGAGCGTGGTTCGTGGTTCTCAAGTTCGCGATTCGAGTGATTTTGGGGGCTGTTCTAGATCGAACTAGAACTCGAGCTTTTTGCTTAAGCTTGATAGTTCTAGTTACGTTCGAGAACGGTTCTAGCAGCAAAAAGCCAAGCTAATTACTAGCTGGCTTTTCGCTGTAATAGTGCGAGTCACTCTGTGACTCACACTATTATGAAATTTCAGCGTATAGTGTGCGGGAACAGCGCATTCAGATCACTGCTGCTGGGATAATGGCGGTCGCCATTTTTTTTTTTCCTTGTCTTCCCTCCCTAAGCGCGCATGTGTAGTGGGGCGGGCCAGCATGTCAGCCAATCCCAGACACACACACACAGCTAAGTGGACTTTTAGCTAGAGAAGCAACGGCATGTGTGATAGGATGTCCATGTCACATGTCCTTGCATTATAAAAACGGGTATCTGCCCGTCCGGACGCCATTATCTCTTCTGCGTCTGGGTGTCTGTCACCGCTGGCGTAGCTCCTGTCTCCGATACTGCTGTGTACGCTCTACACACAGCGCTATACAGAATAGGGATAGAAGTTTCTATTAGCCCTTGTAAGGGCTAGTAACAGCAGGCTCAGAGCCATAGGTGACAGTCAGATCCGTGGAAACAGATTTTAACAGCTACAGATAACAACGTCTGTGTAGCTAAGGTCAGGGATTTCCTCGCTGCATTTCCCCATTAGGAGGAAAAGAAAGTGAGGCTTCCTTTCCTGTACACTGACCGACAACCCTGCCACTGTACCCTCCTGCCCTTTGCACACTCAAGCTCATTGTTACTAAGTCATTATACTAGCAAACACTGAGGAAACTTAGTGGCATCCTAAAAGTGGCTGTTGGACTTCCATTAGTGTCCCACTAGTGCAAATCTATTTGCAGCACCTCTGCATTGCACACTCAAACTCATTGTTACTAAGCCATTATACTAGCAAACACTGAGTAAACTTAGTGGCTTCCTAAAAGTGGCTGTTGGACTTCCATTAGTGTCCCATTGGTGCAAATCTATTTGAAGCACCACTGCATTGCACACTCAAACTCATTGTTACTAAGCCATTATACTAGCAAACACTGAGTAAACTTAGTGGCATCCTAAAAGTGGCTGTTGGACTTCCATTAGTGTCCCACTAGTGCAAATCTATTTGCAGCACCTCTGCATAGCACACTCAAACTCATTGTTACTAAGCCATTATACTAGCAAACACTGAGTAAACTTAGTGGCATCCTAAAAGTGGCTGTTGAACTTCCATTAGTGTCCCACTGGTGCAAAGCTATTTGCCGCACCACTGCATTGCAGACTCAAGCTCATTGTTACTAAGCCATTATACTAGCAAACACTGAGCAAACTTAGTGGCATCCTAAAAGTGGCTGTTGGACTTCCATTAGTGTCCCACTGGTGCAAAGCTATTTGCAGCAAGCACCACTGCATTGCACACTCAAACTAATTGTTACTAAGCCATTATACTAGCAAACTATGCTGCTAGTTTAAGTTGCATTCTCAGGGATAGTTATTGTTGTTTATTCTGCTGTTAATAAAGATAGACCACCGCTGAAATCTACACCACCTCTCAATTATTACTACCACATTTTAAGTGCACAATCTTGTCGCAATCAAAATAAGTGGCAAAATGACAGATGGGGTTGAAATGGGAAGAGTCGTGCTGGAAAAGGAAAAAAAGGGTTTGTCCATGGGGAAGGTGGCAAAGCTCCATTAACATTTGCTGAAGATAGACCATCTTCCAGCAAAAGTAAGATGTCTACTACTTACCGTGGACAATCCGATGTGCTCCCTTTTTTACGGACACGAACAACTGGAACAAAGGTAGATGATGGCCAAAAAAAGAAAATGCTTGAATGGATCTCAAGTGGTCCAACAAGTGCCCTCTCCGCCACCTCAACTAACTCATCCAAAATACACCAGTCCTCTGAGTTGTCATCCCAATCACACTTGCCTTCTCCCAGCTCTGAAGTCTCCATCTGCCCTGCACAGTATGGTGGAACTGAGATGGCTGAGTCTGCAGAGCTGTTCAGTCACACTATAGCCTGGGAATCAGAGATGTGCCCCCAAGCTACAGTGAGTACAGACCAAAAATGGTCTGCAGTGATGCCCAGAACCTTTGTGACTCTGATTCAGGCCATGAGGACCAAGTTTCTGAGCTTAATGTTGACCCTTATTCACAAACTGTAACACCTGTTGTTCTAGACAATGAGGAACATACTGATGACGATGAGACGCAGATACCAGATTGGGATGACAACTTAAATATTGGTTCACGTCAAGAAGAGGCTCGGTCTGAGGGTGAGGAGAGTGCAATCACAACGCTTGATGAGGAAGTTCTAGATCCCACCGACTGTCAACCCACAGTCAGACACTCGAGGAGGTCAACAGAGGCGGTGGAGGAGGATGCTACTGATGACGAAGTTACCTTGCGCATTCCTGGACAGAGTAGTACTGGTAGCATCCTCAGCCACCACTCTGCCATTGAGCATTAGTCGGTGTCAGAGTTCCGGGTTTTCCAGTTTTCTTTTGAAAGAGCTTGCCCTTTGTTAACATGGAGTTTTCTGTTCTGTTGCCCTACTTCCTGTCCATCTGCTTAAAAGCCGCCCCTAAAGCTTAGTCCAGTGCCTGAGTATACTGTTTCCTGTGTGCTCCTGCCCTGCTGCTCTTGGTGCCTGATTGTTATTTGGATCCTCTTGAAAGACAACCGACACCGACTCTGGACTTCATCTGGTCTCATCTAGCTGTGCCCGGACTCCGTTTGCCGTCTTTGGTCGGCACTTCTGCCCGGTTCCTTCCGTTTCTTAACCGCTCTGGACTCATACCGTACGGACATTTTTGGACTTACCTATTGCCCTTTTGTGTCCCGGCTGCTGCGCATTTAGGCCTCCTGGGGTGATTGCCAGACAGTCCCTGTATAGGGGTTCGCTCTTGGTGGTCTCCCTGGGGGAGTCCGGTGCGTGGTCCCGGGAATTCCCTTTCGCTCCGCCCCTGGAAGGTATTTACTGTGTGTATGTTCTACTGTGTTTTTGTTCTGTTTATGTACATATTGCTGGTTGCATATTATAAACGTCTTGCACCAAGAACTCGTCTCTGGTTGTCATTGCCCTAACGCAATCGAAATCCTCAGTACATACAATAGTATTACATTATACTCAGGCCATAAAAGGATTTCGCTGGGGCAATGACTGAGACACGAGTAGATCAGCTCTTCTCCATGATTAACTCATTGCAGCAGGAGATGGAGGCGGTGCAAACTAAGCTTAGAGATGTGGAGGTACAGCTGGGCCATGATCACCAGGTACTGGGTCCGGCTATTCAGGATTTGCAAACCCGAATGGAGGCTCAGGAAGCCGCCCCCACTACGTCCGTATCAGCGGCCGGTATGCCTAGGTTACCCCCAATTCGTTTCAGTGGTAATCGTAGTCAGTTTCGTGGATTTGTTAACCAGTGTATACTGTTTTTTGATGTACATGCTGATTATTACCGTTCTGACCGGTCAAAAGTGTTATGTATAATCATGTTGTTAACCTCTCGAGCACTGGCTTGGGCTAATCCTATGATAGAGAATCGTGATATCCGTTTAAATCACCTGGATGACTTTTTAACAGCAATGGCGCAAATGTTTGATGATCCTAATCGCCGTGCTACCGCCGAATCAGCTCTCCTTTCCTTACGTCAGGGAAAGCGGTCTGTCGTCGAATACGCCACTGAGTTCAAAAGGTTAGTGGTAGACACCGACTGGGGAAACAATGCGTTATTGTCAGTTTTCAGAAAGGGTTTGTCCGGTACCATCAAGGACGAATTAGCTCGTTCCGAATCTCCACGGGATTTTGAACTGTTTCTCCAACACTGTGTGCGTATCGATACTCGCTTGACGGAATGTAGACAGGACAAATGGGCAGCTGTAAACCGGGTAACCAACTTTGCGTTTCCTTCTAGAGAACCCGCTCTCAAGACGCCACGGGAGGCCGAGGATGTTCCTATGCAAGTGGACTCTCTACAAAAGCGAGAGACCAACGAACGTCGTGAACACCGGCTCCGTGAGCGTTTGTGTTTCTATTGTGGTCAATCGGACCATTTTCTGATTGACTGCCCAAAACGTCCAAATCGCCCAAATAAGGTACTGGCAGCCATGGCTGAGTGTGACAACACGGACGCAGAGTCCGATATCTCCGAGGCAAGTGGACACCTGGATGCGGTATTTCCCTTGACTGTAATGTCTACTTCACCTAAGGACTCAGAAGGGAAATACACCCATTGCTTGCTTCCCATTCAGATCCGGTGGGAGGGACAGTTAATTCCTACATCTGCTATGATAGACTCTGGGGCAGGGGGAAATTTCATGGACTCTTCTTTTGCCAGGAAACACGGTATCCGGACTCAACGAAGATCCTCACCGGTTACCATGGAGACGGTAGACGGTTCTCCATTAGTTTCTGGACCTGTTGATCGGGAGACAGTACCCCTAGAATGTGTGATGAAACCAGGTCAGCAGGAGACCCTTGTTTTCATGTTAATTTCTTCTCCCCATTTTCCTATAATTTTAGGAATTCCTTGGCTGCGGTCTACAAATCCAGTCATCAATTGGGAGAGTAAAGAAATATCCTTCCCACCGGAGAGTGGTCCGACCATTAGTCCAACTGTACCGGTTCCAGTAACACCGAATGCGGAGGGCACTGTACAGGTACCTGTTCTACCCCCGGTTTATCATGACTTCGCTGAGATATGCGACAAAAGAAAAACAGATCGGCTTCCCCCGCATAGACCGTATGATTGTCCCATTGACTTACTCCCAGGGGCAGAGATCCCGTTTGGTCATGTCTACCCGTTGGCGGCACCTGAGTTACAAGCACTAAAAGATTACATCGATGAAAGCCTAGCCAAGGGATTTATTCGCCCTTCTACCTCACCAGCAGGGGCACCCATCTTTTTTGTGAAAAAGAAAGAGGGGACTCTGAGATCTTGTATCGACTACCGGGAACTAAATAAGATAACCATCTGGAACCGGTATCCGTTACCGTTGATTCCCGAACTTTTGGAGAGAGTACAACAGGCAAAGATATTCACTAAATTGGATCTCCGTGGGGCATATAATCTACTCCGCATACGTCCCGGGGATGAATGGAAAACAGCCTTCAGATGTCGGTATGGACATTATGAGTATCTAGTGATGCCCTTCGGACTCTGTAACGCTCCTGCGGCTTTCCAACACCTAGTCAACGATATTTTTAGGGATATAATGGACCAATTCATGGTGATTTACCTGGATGATATCTTGATATTTTCTGATTCCCTACAGGAACACCAGGAGCACGTCAAGACAGTACTTACCCGTCTGAGGGATAACCACCTGTATATTAAACTGGAGAAGTGCGAATTCCATTGCTCACAAATACAATTTTTAGGATATGTCATCTCTCCTCAGGGACTGAACATGGAGTCTGGCAAGATACAAGCAATTCTAGACTGGCCGGAACCGGGAAACATCAAGGAGGTACAACGCTTTGTCGGTTTTGCCAACTTTTACAGACGCTTTATCCGTAACTTTTCAGAGATCGTCCGTCCTATCACTCTGTTAACCAAGAAAGGACAGAAGTTTGTGTGGTCTGCCCAGGCCCAGGAAGCTTTCAATCGTCTCAAGGTTTGTTTTACCTCAGCGCCAATACTAATACACCCGAATCCCGCACTCCCCTTTATTGTGGAAGTCGACGCTTCCGATTATGCATTAGGGGCTATCCTTTCCCAAAGGACTGGGGACAAGAGTCTCTTGCATCCGTGTGCTTTCTTTTCTCGCCGGTTGTCCCCTGCAGAAAAGAACTATGACATTGCGGACAAGGAATTGTTGGCGATTATTTCAGCTTTTAAGGAATGGAGACACCACTTACAGGGAGCTGCGCAGCAAGTGATAGTACTCACAGATCATCGTAACCTGGAATTTCTTAAGTCTGCCAGGCGCCTGTCTCCACGGCAAGCCCGTTGGAGCTTATTCCTTAACCCGTTCAATTTTATCGTTACATACCGTCCAGGTTCACGTAATGGGAAAGCCGATGCCTTGTCCCGAATCCACGCCATGGACTCCGTGCCTGGAACCCCGTCTCAGACCGAGTTATCAGATGCCAATTTCGTTGGAGTAATCCAGGACCAGGGCTTGTGGAAGGACATCAAGCTGGCCTATGATGGTGACGTATTTCTTGCTGCCCCCCCGAATGATGTGACTCTTGTTCTTCGGAATGGTGTGTGGTTGAGAGAGCGACGTATTTATGTCCCGGAGGCCGTAAGACTTCGGGTTCTCAAGTTGGTCCATGACTCCGTGTTGGCAGGTCATAGGGGGGTACAGAAGACGCAGGAATTTCTGAGTCGTTTTTTCTGGTGGCCAACCTGTTTAAAGGATGTGAAAGACTATGTCCACTCATGTGTGGTTTGTGCCCGGTGCAAGGTCCCTCGTGTGGCTCCTACGGGACTCCTTCAACCGTTACCAGTTCCATCTCGCCCTTGGGGATCCATCTCAATAGATTTTATTGTGGAGTTGCCAGTCTCAGGCGGTCACAATACCATTTTAGTGGTGGTGGATCGGTTGACAAAAGCTGCTCACTTTATTCCGTGTACCGGTCTTCCCTCAGCCGCAGAGACAGTGGATTTGGTTATCCAGAATATATTCCGATTGCATGGGGTACCGGATGAGATCATCTCTGACCGGGGCGTGCAGTTCACGTCTAAGTTCTGGAAGGGGTTTTGTTCGGCACTCCAGATTGATGTCTGTTTGTCTTCTGCATACCATCCTCAGACAAATGGGCAAACTGAACGGACTAATCAAACCCTGGAGCAGTACCTACGATGTTATGTCAGCCATCTGCAGGACGATTGGTTGAAGCTGCTTCCTTTGGCGGAGTTCTCGTATAACAACACTCAGAGCAGCTCCACTAAGGTAACGCCCTTTTTCGCTAACTTGGGTTACCATCCGAATGTTTTGCCTAGGTCACCGGTGGCGGTTTCGGTGCCAGCGGTGGAGGACAGATTGACGGAGCTACGACAGAATCTGGAGGTTTTAAAGGACACTATGGCTTCGGCTCAGGAGCGTTACAAGAAGTCGGCAGACACTCACCGGAAACAGGCACCCATGTATAAGGTAGGGGACTCGGTGTGGTTATCCACCAAAAACCTGAGATTGGGTGTTCCTTCGCAGAAGCTGGGGCAGAAATTCATCGGTCCGTTTAAGATCACCGGGATCGTGAGCCCTGTGGCCTGTCGGCTGAGGTTGCCGCACCATTTAAAAGGTACACCCGGTCTTTCATGTTTCTCTACTCAAATCCGTTTCCCCTAATACGTTTCATGGTCGTATCGTGCCTCCTCCTCCGCCTGTGATGGTTGACGGCGAGGAGCAGTTCGTGGTTGAGGACATTATTGACTCCCGGCTCCATCGGCATCGGCTTCAGTATCTGGTACGTTGGCAGGGGTACTCCCCCGAGGATGATTCCTGGGAACCTGTGGGTAACATTCGAGCGCCCCGGAAGGTTGCTCAGTTTCATCGGCGGTACCCAGACAAGCCGGGCCCTGATCCGTCCTGAGGCCGTTTCTGGGGGGGGGGGTACTGACAGAGTTCCGGGTTTTCCAGTTTTCTTTTGAAAGAGCTTGCCATTTGTTAACATGGAGTTTTCTGTTCTGTTGCCCTACTTCCTGTCCATCTGCTTAAAAGCTGCCCCTAAAGCTTAGTCCAGTGCCTGAGTATACTGTTTCCTGTGTGCTCCTGCCCTGCTGCTCTTGGTGCCTGATTGTTATTTGGATCCTCTTGAAAGACAACCGACACCGACTCTGGACTTCATCTGGTCTCATCTAGCTGTGCCCGGACTCAGTTTGCCGTCTTTGGTCGGCACTTCTGCCCGGTTCCTTCCGTTTCTTAACCGCTCTGGACTCATACCGTACGGACATTTTTGGACTTACCTATTGCCCTTTTGTGTCCCGGCTGCTGCGCATTTAGGCCTTCTGGGGTGATTGCCAGACAGTCCCTGTATAGGGGTTTGCTCTTGGTGGTCTCCCTGGGGGAGTCCGGTGCGCGGTCCCGGGAATTCCCTTTCGCTCCGCCCCTGGAAGGTATTTACTGTGTGTATGTTCTACTGTGTTTTTGTTCTGTTTATGTACATATTGCTGGTTGCATATTATAAACGTCTTGCACCAAGAACTCGTCTCTGGTTATCATTGCCCTAACGCAATCGAAATCCTCAGTACATACAATAGTATTACAGTCGAGGGGGGCTCAGCAGGTCGCATGCCCTCTAAGCCTTGCCTAGCCTGGACCTTTTTTGACATAGAAAAAGATCGCCCAAATCATGTGATATGTAAAAGTTGTCGTGATTCTGTTATTAGAGGGCAAAACCTCAGGAGTTTGACAACTTCTTCCATGTATCGTCACATGAATAAATATCATATGTCCCAGTGGGAAGCTCACCGTGCTGCAATGCGGTCTAGCGGAGCGAACCATCCACCGCCTGCCCCTTCAAGTGCATCCGCGCGCTCTTCATCTTCTAGGACTGTGGGGACAGCTGTCACACCTGGTTTTCCACGCACAACTTCCACCACTGTAACCGCAACAGGCAGTTTGCTTGGTAGGTTGTCATTTGGTGTGGAAGGGGAAACAAGTACGTGTGTACAGCTCCTCAGACATCGATAGCATCAACGTTGGATGAAGGCAACATCATGTCTACGCCTGCACTTTCCTCACAAACCCTCATTTTTTCACGGACACCCTACTCACCACCGTCTACACACAGCAGCCAGATCTCTGTCCCTCAGATGTGGACAAAAAAAAGGCCATTTCCTGCAACCCATGACAAAGCTAAGAGGTTGACTTTATCCCTCTGTAAGCTGTTGGCTACCGAAATGCTGCCTTTCCGCCTGGTGGACACACAGACCTTATGTCTGTCGCTGTGCCCCAGTACCAGATGCCCAGTCGCCACTACTTCTCTAAGAAAGGTGTGCCTGCACTACACCAGCATGTCGCACACAACATCACCGCTTCCTTGAGAAACTATGTGTGAACGGGTGCATTTCACCACCGATACTTGGACCAATAAGCATTGACAGGGACGTTACATGTCGCTGACTGGGCACTGGGTAACTATGGTGATAGATGGTGAAGGGTCTGCTGCACAAGTCTTGCCGTCCCCACGACTTGTGTGTCAATCCTCTATCTGTCCAAGTTCCGCCACTGCTTCTGCCTCCTCCACCTCGTCTGGGTCCTCCACCTCCGCCCCAAGCCTTCCTGGTCAGGCCACCAGCGTTCTAACTGCACAGAAGGAATCACGCACCCCTCATTACTATGCTGGCAGCAGAGCGCAACGGCATCAGGCGGTCTTTAGCTTTAAATGTCTTGGAAATAAGAGTCAGACAGCGGCTAAGTTGAGGGGCAGCTCTGGAGACTGAGTTTAATAAATGGTTGTCTCCACTCAACCTGCAGCCTGGTAAGGCCATGTGCGACAATGCTGCAAACCTGGGTGCGGCCCTTCGCCTGGGCAAGGTGACACATGTGCATTGTATGGCTCACGTGTTGAAACTTGTTGTCCACAAATTTTTAACACACTATCCCAGCCTAGATGGCATTCTGAACAGGGCACGAAAAATGTCTGCTCACTTCCGCCGTTCAACCACCGCTGCTGAGTGACTTGCATCGCTCCAGAAGTCTTTCGGCCTGCCGGTTCATCGCCTGAAATGTAATGTGCCGACATGCTGAAATTCGACTATCCACATGTTACAGCGACTGTGGCAGCACCGTCGAGCCCTGGTGCAATACATCATGACGTATAGCCTGGGCCAACGAGATGCAGAGGTGGGGAAGATCACCCTGATGGAGTGGTCTCAGATCAAGGACCTATGCACCCTTCTGCACAGTTTCGACATGGCGACGAATATGTTTAGTGCTGACAATGCCATTATCAGCATGACAATTCCAGTCATTTACATGCTGGAGCACACGCTAAACACTATTCGGAGTCAGGGGGTGGGACAACAGGAAGGGGAGGAACTACAGGAGGATTCATATGCGCAAAACACAACATCACCAAGGTCCAGACGTTTATCATCACCAACGCGGCAGGCATGGGACCATGGGGGACAGGGATCAACAAGGGCACATAGTAGCAGGCGAAATGTTGAGGAAGGTGCAGGAGAACATGAAGAAATGGAGGACGAACTGTCCATGGACATGGAAGACTCAGCGGATGAGGGAGACCTTGGTCAAATTTCTGTTGAAAGAGGTTGGGGGGAGATGTCAGAGGAAGAAAGAATGGTTAGCACCTCTATGCCACAAACACAGCGTGGACTTAGTCCACATGGCTGCGCAAAACACATGAGCGCCTTCTTGCTGCACTATCTCCAACATGACCCTCGTATTGTCAAAATTAGAAGTGATGATGACTAGTGATGAGCGAGTACTAAAAAGCTCGGGTGCTCGAAGCTCGGGCCGAGCCTCCCAAGATACTCGTGTACTCGGCCCGAGCAACGAGCCCAATGTTATCCTATGGGAGACCCGAGTATTTTTGTGAAATGACCACCGGCAGCATGTAGAAACCCTAAAAATGGCACAAAAGTCTCCGAAGAGTGCTCAAATGACATGGCAACAGCATGGGGAAGACCCCTTGAAGCATTTATCACTCAAAAGTCACAGCTGTGAACAATTTTGTCCGCGTTTTACGCCATTTTTACGGACTCACCAGAAAACCTTCCAAAATGACACCAAAATGAATTTTCATGGCGGAAATGTTAAGGGCACATACCCAATAGTGAGATAGAGCTAATGTATGTTACTTTTTGAGATCAATACATGAAAGATTTTACGTAAAACATTGTGTGGCACTCCGATGTCCCTGAGAAGAGACGTACATAAAGGCCTCTGAGTCTAATGTGCCCATTTTGAGGAACTGAGTCTTTGTAGTATTTTCCTTTGCCAGGGCAGTCCAAAATTTTGAGGTTCACCAATGACCCTGCATACAGACGTGCATGAGGGCCTGTAAACCTGAAGTGCCCATTGGAAGGAAGTGGGTCTTTTGTAGTATAGCCCTTAGGCAGGGCAGCCAAAAATTGGGAGGCTCCACGTTGTCCCTGGATAGAGACGTGCATGAGGGCCTGTAAACCTGAAGTGCCCATTGTAAGGAAGTGGGTCTATTGTAGTATAGCCCTTAGGCAGGGCAGCCAAAAATTGGGAGGCTCCACGTTGTCCCTGGATAGAGACGTGCATGAGGGCCTGTAAACCTGAAGTGCCCATTGGAAGGAAGTGGGTCTATTGTAGTATAGCCCTTAGGCAGGGCAGCCAAAAATTGTGAGGCTCCACGTTGTCCCTGGATAGAGACGTGCATGAGGGCCTGTAAACCTGAAGTGCCCATTGGAAGGAAGTGGGTCTTTTGTAGTATAGCCCTTAGGCAGGGCAGCCAAAAATTGGGAGGCTCCACGTTGTCCCTGGATAGAGACGTGCATGAGGGCCTGTAAACCTGAAGTGCCCATTGGAAGGAAGTGGGTCTTTTGTAGTATAGCCCTTAGGCAGGGCAGCCAAAAATTGGGAGGCTCCACGTTGTCCCTGCATAGAGACGTGCATGAGGGCCTCAAAACATTGTTCCCATTGCAAAGGAGCGGGTCTCCTGTCGTTGTAATGTCCATTCTGCAAAGAATGGGCGAAAAAATTTACCACTGGGGGTATACCTGAAACAAAGGCCTAACTCTTGTAACGGTCATCATGGTGGCGAATGAGGAGAAGGAGGAGAAGTCCAGCGATTATCCAAAGTCCAGAAGTGTGTACCCATGGGTGACTGGAGGTACATGGCAAATTCCCGTTACAAACTTTAAATTCCGCTCTCATTTGCTGGTGGTGTGGTGAAGTCTGGCCCAATCCAACCCTTGTTCATCTTGATCAGAGTCAGCCTGTCAGCATTTTCAGTTGACAGGCGGGTGCGTTTATCTGTAATGATTCCACCTGTGGCACTAAAAACACGCTCTGACAAAACGCTAGCGGCAGGGCAGGCCAGGACTTCCAAGGCGTAGAGAGCCAATTCATGCCACGTGTCCACCTTGGATACCCAATAATTGTAAGGCACAGAGTAATGTCGGAGTACAGTTGTTCGATCTGCAAGGTACTCCTTGAGCATCTGGGCAAACTTAGGATTTCTTGTGGCACTACCCCGCACCTCAGGGGCTGTGGTACGTGAGGGGCTGAGAAAACTGTCCCACATCTTAAAGACTGTTCCCCTACCTCTGGCGGATTGGACTTGTGCCTCTCTCGGCTGTACGCCTTGGTTGTCCACTGATCCATGACCTATGCCGCTAGCGTTTTGTGAGGGGAATGCTTTGCCTACTTCCGTGACTATGGCCTTCCGGAACTGCTGCATTTTGGTTGACCTCTCCGCCTCGGGAATAAGAGACATAAAGTTCTCCTTGTAGCGTGGGTCTAACAGTGTTACCAACCAGTAATGATTGTCGGCCAAGATATTCTTAACGCGAGGGTCACGAGACAGGCAGCTTACCATAAAGTCAGCCATGTGCGCCAGACTCTTAACAGCCAGGACTTCAGTAGCCTGACCAACACGTTGACTGAACATGCTGTCCTCCTCCTCCTCCTCCTCCTC
The DNA here is from genome assembly GCF_048569485.1 of Anomaloglossus baeobatrachus. Classification (NCBI taxonomy): domain Eukaryota; kingdom Metazoa; phylum Chordata; class Amphibia; order Anura; family Aromobatidae; genus Anomaloglossus; species Anomaloglossus baeobatrachus. The sequence continues at coordinate 142,670,342 of NC_134355.1, forward strand.
CTCCTCATCTACCCTGTCCTCTGGCCAGCCACGCTGAACCGAGGATATGACTGGTGTGCATGTCATATCCTCAATTTGGCCGGAGATTTGCTCCATGTCTTCAACCTCCTCCTCGTCATAGTCCTCCACTGCACGTTGTGATGAGACGAGGCTGGGCTGTGTGTTATCACCCACACCCACTACTGTTTCTTGCTGCAACTCATCGCGCTCCGCCTGCAATGCATCATGTTTGGTTTTGAGCAGAGACTGTTTTAGAAGGCAGAGTAGCGGTATGGTGATGCTAATAATGGCGTCATCACCACTCACCATCTTGGTGGAGTCCTCAAAGTTTTGGAGGATGGTACATAGGTCGGACATCCATCTCCACTCCTCAGGTGTTATGTGTGGAGTTTGACCCATTTCCCGACGGCTTAGGTGATGCAGGTACTCAACAACTGCCCTCTTCTGCTCACATATCCTGACCAACATGTGCAGAGTTGAATTCCAACGCGTGGGGACATCACACACCAGTCTGTGAGCCGGAAGATGCAAACTGCGCTGAAAGCCGGCAAGGCCGGCTGAAGCAGTAGGTGACTTTCGAAAATGTGCAGACAGGCGGCGAACTTTTACCAGCAGATCAGACAGCTCTGGGTATGACTTTAGAAACTGCTGAACCACGAGGTTGAGCACATGGGCCACGCATGGAACATGTGTCAGCTGGCCTCGCCTCAAAGCCGCCACCAGGTTCCGGCCATTGTCACACACGACCTTTCCTGGCTTTAGGTTCAGAGGTGTGAGCCAGTGATCTGCCTGCTGTTTCAGAGCTGTCCACAGCTCTTCTGCATTGTGGGGTTTGTCACCTATGTAGATTAGCTTCAGCACAGCCTGTTGCCGCTTCGCCGAGGCAGTGCTGCAGTGCTTCCAGCTTGGGACTGGTGTGGAGGGTACAGTGGATGAGGATGCGCAGGAGGAGGAGGAGGCTGAAGAGCATGACATTCCGGAGCTGTAGAGTGTGGGTGAAACACTGACTGAGGTAGGGCCTGCAAACCTTGGTGTGGGAAGGACGTGTTCTGTCCCTCGCTCAGACTGGGTCCCAGCTTCCACAATATTAACCCAGTGTGCCATCAACGAGATGTAGCGGCCTTGCCCACAAGCACTTGTCCACGTGTCTGTGGTTAGGTGGACTTTGGGTGAAACAGCGTTGTTCAGGGCATGTGTGATGTTTTGTGACACATGGTTATGCAACGCGGGGACGGCACACCGGGAGAAATAGTGGCGGCTGGGGACCGAGTAACGTGGGACAGCTGCCGCCATCAGGTCGCGGAATGCTTCTGTCTCCACCAGCCTAAAAGGCAACATTTCCAGCGCAAGCAGTCGCGAAATGTTAGCATTTAGAACTGTGGCATGTGGGGTGTTGGCAGTGTATATGCGCCTGCGTTCAAAGGTTTGCTGAATGGATAACTGAACGCTGCGCTGGGACAAGGACGTGCTTGATGATGGTGTTATTTCTGCGTAGGCAACTGCAGGTGCAGGACCGGAGGAGGCTTGTTCGCAGGCAGCATGGACAGGGGATTGGCTAGCATGCACAACCAGCGAAGACGTAGCAGTGACATTAGCAAGCACTGCTCCTCGACTCTGTTGTACTTCCCACAAAGTCGGGTGCTTGGCTGACATGTGCCTGATCATGCTGGTGGTGGTCAGGCTGCTAGTTTTGGTACCCCTGCTGATGCTGGCACGGCAGGTGTTGCAAATGGCCTTTTTAGAATCATCTGGATCCAACTTAAAAAACTGCCAGACTCGGGAAGACCTAACATTTGTACAGGCACCTTGTGTCGTGTTGTTGTTCCGGGGAACGGTTGCCTGACTTCTGCCTGGAGCCACCACCCTGCTTCTTACTGCCTGTTGGGATGCTACGCCTCCCTCCCCCTGTGCACTGCTGTCCTCGCTCTGCATATCCTCCTGCCAGGTTGGGTCAGTTACTGGATCATCCACCACGTCGTCTTCCTCTTCCGCACCCTGCTCCTCCTCCTGACTTCCTGACAATTGTGTCTCATCATCGTCCACCCCTTGTTGAGACACGTTGCCAACTTCGTGAGAACGTGGCTGCTCAAATATTTGGCCATCTGTACATACGATCTCCTCATGACCCACTTCAACATGACCTGGCGAGAGGCCAGAATGTGCGAATGGAAACGTGAACAGCTCTTCCGAGTGTCCAAGTGTGGGATCATTAATGTCCGAGGACGTGTACTCAGCCTTGTGGTAGGAAGGAGGATCAGGTTCTGAAATGTGCGGTGCAGTATCACGGCTACTGACACTTGACCGTGTGGAAGACAGAGTGTTTGTGGTGGTGCCAATCTGACTGGAAGCATTATCCGCTATCCAACTAACAACCTGTTGACACTGGTCTTGGTTCAAGAGCGGTGTACTGCTGCGGTCCCCAAGAATTTGGGACAGGACGTGCGAGCGACTAGATGTGGCCCTTTGTTGTGGCAAAATTAGAGCTTGCCCACGACCTCGGCCTCTGCCTGCACCACCATCACGTCCACTTCCTTGTTCCTTGCCAACGCCCTTGCGCATTTTGCAATGCTGTGCTGACGTGTATTCACTAGACTTGGGCGTTATATCAAAGTTTGTGCAAATCGTGCACCTGTACGCTGCCACCGACAGGCACACACGTGCGGTTTTTAAATGCAAGCACGGACGCACTAAGAACCTAACACAGGTTTTAGGAGCAAAAATTAAGAACTCTGACACTATCAGCCACTGCTGACTGACGTGTATTATACACTACACTTGTGCGTTATATAATATTTTTGTAAAAACGCACACAAGTGCACCTGTACGCTGCCACCGACAGGCACACACGTGCGGTTTTTAAATGCAAGCACGGACACACTAAGAACCTAACACAGGTTTTAGGAGCAAAAATTAAGAACTCTGACACTATCAGCCACTGCTGACTGACGTGTATTATACACTACACTTGTGCGTTATATAATATTTTTGTAAAAACGCACACAAGTGCACCTGTACGCTGCCACCGACAGGCACACACGTGCGGTTTTTAAATGCAAGCACGGACGCACTAAGAACCTAACACAGGTTTTAGGAGCAAAAATTAAGAACTCTGACACTATCAGCCACTGCTGACTGACGTGTATTATACACTACACTTGTGCGTTATATAATATTTTTGTAAAAACGCACACAAGTGCACCTGTACGCTGCCACCGACAGGCACACACGTGCGGTTTTTAAATGCAAGCACGGACGCACTAAGAACCTAACAGGTTTTAGGAGCGACAATTGCTGAGAAGTCTGACACTATCAGGACTGTTTTAGACTGTGTACACCAGCCCCAGATATGATGAAGGCTGGTATACGGTCACCACTAGGAATGGCTATTTACCCTGCCTGCCTGCCTGCCTGCCTGTATACTGCTACAATAGTCCTGACAAGGACTCTTTTGGTCACTAGCCTGTATTCCAACCTGGCTATACCCTGCCTGTATACAGCAACAATAGTCCTGAGAAGGACTCTGCTACTGTACTCCGACCTGGCTATACCCTGCCTGCCTGTATACAACTAGAATAGTCCTGAGAAGGACTTTTGGTCACACTGTTTGCAGCCCTGATACGGAAATAGCTATAAAGGGCCGCAAAACTTTCCCTGAAGCAGCGACACTCTCCCTGCACTGACTGTCTGGATAGCTGTGAGCAGAGCACAGCGCGCCCGCCGGTATAAAGGCTCGGTCACGCTGTGCAGGCCGGCCAATCACTGCAATTCCACAACTAACAGGGCTGTGGCATTGCAGTGGTCTGCCAGCCAATCCCTGCATGAGGGCTGGCTCTCAAAAGAGCGCCAACATGCAGGGATGAAGACCACGAGTACAGCACGAGTATCGCGAGATTACTCGGTCCCCGCCGAGTAGACCGAGTACAGTGATACTCGTGCGAGTACCGAGTAGTAACAAGCATGCTCGCTCATCACTAATGATGACTACTGGCTTGCAACACTATTAGATCCCCGGTACAAATCCAAATTTTGTGACATAATTCCAGCTATAGAAAGGGACGCACGTATGCAGGAGTATCAGCAGAAGCTGTTACTCGATCTTAGCTCGGCTTTTCCACCAAACAACCGTGGTGCAGGGAGTGATTCTCCCAGGAGTATCTCCAAATGAACATCGATGCCATGACTTTGCAAATGGAGCATTGCTCATTTTGGGCTTCAAAATTTGAAAAAAAGGCAGAGCTCTCAACTTACGCCTTGGAGATTTTGTCGTGTCCAGCTGCCAGCGTTGTCTCTGAACGTTTGTTCAGTGCTGCTGGGTGTGTGCTGACAGATAAGCGCACGCGTCTGTCCCGTGACAATGTGGACAGACTAACGTTCATCAAAATGAACAAGTCATGGATCCACAAGGAATTTACTACCCCTGTGTCATCCTGGGGGAGTAAATGCTTGTGGATTTTAAATGTGCTTGAAAGAATTAGCTACCTACCCCAGTGTCATCCTGGGGACGGTTAAGGATGGTGTATTTTTGAATGTGCTTGATGCAAATCTACCTGTGAAGTGTACAACTGGGGCACAAGTGCTGCCACTGAAGGGGTGGGTGTGTGTGGGGCCCAATTTTTGGAAAAAAGGGAGACTCCGCTTGGAGTAACCTTGCGGTGTTTTACATGATTTTAGAAGGGAATGCCATGCCTATATCTGTCTCATCCTCTTTTCCTTGTAATGCTGTTTTGTTTTCGCATGGGAAATTGTTCTTGTCACTTTTCCATTTGTTTGTGTTGTGTTGTGAGTTGTTTGTCACCTTTTGGACACCTTTGAGGGTGTTTTCTAGGTGTTTTTATGTGTTTGTGATTGCCTCCCATTGTTTCCTATGCAGTTCGAGCGGTTCGCTGAACCGAACTCGAACGAGACCTCCGTTCGGCGAACCGAACTCGAGCCTAACCACGGCCAGTTCGCTCATCTATAATGATGAGGAGACACAGATACCTGATTGGAACGACAACTTTACTATTCAGTCATGGCAGTAAGAGGTTGTCTCGGAGGACTCAGGACGAGGGGAATGAAAACACACAGGGTGATTGATGAGGTCGGAGACCACACTTACTGTCAAACCAAAGTCAGTCAGTCGATGAGGTCAGCAGAGGAGGTGGAGGAGGATGCTACTGACGACGAAGTTACGTTGCGTCTTCCTGGCCAGAGACAAAGTACTGGAAGCACATCAACAACTGAATCCTGGGCCACAACTTTTCCTCTGAGCAGAAGTCGTGTTGGCTATGCAGGTCGCATGGGCTGTAAGCCTTGCCTAGCCTGGGACTTTTTGGACATTGCAAAGGATCACCCAAGACATGTAATCTGTAAGATTTGTCAACAATCTCTAAGTAGAAGGCAAAAACTCACACCTTTGACTACTTCCTCCATGAAGTGTCACATGGATATGAATTGGTAGCGTGAAGGTGTATTGCTCAGCTTTAGCCACTGTCAATGCAACATGCTTATTTGCCGTTCATTGCATGCATTGTTGCAGACTACAAACAAGGGGCTGCTGTTTTTTTGGATCTGCCTTTGTCTGTTTGGTCACTATAGCAAAAGCAAATTGGTCTTCGGGTGTGGACTTGGAGATGCTGTCTATGAACAGAAGGAAAAGGTGTGTTACAGCAAGAAGCCACCGCGGAAACACTTCGTTCAATTTGGAGGGGAGTCGTGTTGTACTTTGGTGAGGAGCACTGTAACGCCAGTGAGCAGCATCCTGTGCCACAGACCAACATTCTTCCGGTGCTGTCTATACTGTTTACCATGAGAGGAGCATAAAGTCTGTATTTCTGGCAACTGGACATCACAGTACCTGGGTACGGTAGGCTGTGCCCAGACAGTAATGCGTGCACGCAACACTTTGTTTTATTAGCAAAACATATATCTGTTCTGGGTTGGCCGACTATATAGACAATAAGACTTGCTGCCTCGGCACTGTCAAATTGTCACGTACAGTTTAAATCACAGCGACACATGTTTGCATTGACTGTTACTTTTCAAGATTTCCATGACTGTGTTGCAGAGCTGTGTGGTTTGCATTCACACTGTTATCATCTGCCTTATCTGTGAGGCTTCAGCTAACAAGGGTATTCAGGGGAGGTAATGTGTTTTGTCTATGTTTAGGTAGATAACTTGGAAGCTATTGTGATGCGCCACTGGTAAATCATGTTCGCACACACACACACACACACACGCACAAACACACAATTACTGCTGCTACGCAGAGGGATTAGCAGGTAGTAGGCAACAGAATAGATTGTTCAATTATTTCAATTTTATGCATGGTTCTTATTGTTTTTTTTGGGAAAGTTAAACAACTATTTATCAACCCAACTGTCTAGAGTCCTTTTCCTGTTGCGTTGTTTTGCTGCATACTGGGGAGCCCACCCTGTACACGACTTAAAATGAAGCATAAGTCGCAATGGGAATTTCACTGTGCTACAATGGGGCCTAGCGTTCCTGTGCAACCACCGCCTGCCCCATCAAGTGCATCTGCGTGCTCTTCATCCTCTGTGACTGTGGGGACAGCAGTCACACATGCTTTTTCACACTGAACTTCCACCCCTTTACCCGTAAGCGGGAGTGTGATTGGCAGGTCGTCACTTGTTTTGGAAGTGGAAACAGATGGTATTGTTGAGCTGTCAGACATCGAGAGACCCACCATTGGATGAAGGAAACATTATATCCCCGCCTGCACCTTCGTCACAGATTGGCTGGACTACCTGCAGTTAATAATTGCGTTCCAGAAATGGAAAGGAGGGTAGAATGCACAGGTGTTGTACCTTGCTTGGCAGCAAAGGAACACTAAGGTAGTATCCAAGACAATTGTTGTATGCCCCTAAAACTGTCAGCACTTTTGTAAATTAAAATTGCGTACCACAAATGGAAAGGAGTGTAGAATGTACCTTGCTTGGCAGCAAAGGTACACTAACTTAGTATTCCAGACAATTTTAGGATGGCAGAAAGAGAGTCAGCTCTTTGGGCAAATTAAATAGCGTGGCAAAAGAGGGCAGGTGGGTACAGTGGCCATTTTCTGTGGGTACCAGGACAGTAAAGGAAGCCTCACTTTCTATCCCTCCTAATGATCAAATGCAGCAAGGAATTCCCTGAGTTTGCTATAAAATTAGCGTAGCAAAATGTGCATGAGGGTAGAATGCAGAGGTGGTAGGACTTGCATGACACAAGTGGCACAATAATGGAGTACAGCAGCCACTCTTTGGATGGCACTAACTGGCAGCACTCTTTTCAATTAAAATGGCTTTGCAAAAATGTGCAGGAGGGGAGAATGCAGAAGTGGTGGGACTTGCTTGGCACCAGTGGGACACTAATGGAGTACAACAGCCACTTTTTGACTGCCACTAAGTTTCAGCAGTGTTTGCTATTAAAATAGCTTAGTAAAAATGAGCAGGAGGGTGTAATGCAGAAGTGCTGGAAATTGCTTGGCACCAGTGGGACACTAATGGAGTACAACAGCCACTCTTTGGATGGAACTAACTGGCAGCACTCTTTTCAATTAAAATGGCTTTGCAAAAATGTGCAGGAGGGGAGAATGCAGAGGTGGTGGGACTTGCTTGGCACAAGTGGCACAATAATGGAGTACAGCAGCCACTCTTTGGATGGCACTAACTGGCAGCACTCTTTTCAATTAAAATGGCTTTGCAAAAATGTGCAGGAGGGGAGAATGAAGAGGTGGTGGGACTTACTTGGCGCAAGTGGCACAATAATGGAGTACAGCAGCCACTCTTGGATGGCACTAACTGGCAGCACTCTTTTCAATTAAAATGGCTTTGCAAAAATGTGCAGGAGGGGAGAATGCAGAGGTGGTGGGACTTGCTTGGCACCTGTGGCACAATAATGGAGTACAGCAGCCACTCTTTGGATGGCACTAATTGGCAGCACTCTTTTCAATTAAAATTGCTTTTCAAAAATGTGCAGGAGGGGAGAATGCAGAGGTGGTGGGACTTGCTTGGCACAAGTGGCACAATAATGGAGTACAGCAGCCACTCTTTGGATGGCACTAACTGGCAGCACTCTTTTCAATTAAAATGGCTTTTCAAAAATGTGCAGATGGGGAGAATGCAGAGGTGGTGGGACTTGCTTGGCACAAGTGGCACAATAATGGAGAACAGCAGCCACTCTTTGTATGGCACTAACTGGCAGCACTCTTTTCAATTAAAATGGCTTTGCAAAAATGTGCAGGAGGGTACAGTGGCCAGGTTGTGGGTCAGTGTAGAGGAAAGGAAGACCCACTTTCTATCGCTCCTAATGGTGAAATGCAGCAAGGAATTTCCTGAGCTTAGGTAGAAGCTGTAGTAGGAGAGAAAAGGCGCAATAGGGTCTTACCCGATTTACAGGGCAGAGGGAAAAAGGGTTAAAACACACTCACCTGGCTGGGTTGTGCCAGTCACAACCCCTTAGAGAACGTGAATGAGGGCTTTAGTGGTTCAGCAGCGGCCCCGTGTCTGAGCAAAGGATATCAAAGTGCAGACTGGAGGAAAAACGGGTTTAAAAACCGCGCTAGGAAACCACGAGCAAGGATGTAAATGAATATTTTTCTTTTATTTAGATAATTCCAACGCGTTTCGGAGACCCATTTGTCTCCTTCCTCAGGGAAAAAGAATCTTACAGTCAATGAGGAGTTGTCCTTATAAAACAACATACAGACAAAAAGAAAAAAAGAGAAAAGGAAAAAAAAAAAAGGGAGGGGGAGGGGGGTGTAACCAATCTTGACATCATCACTCCATGTGCTGCAGAGTGATGACTCATTTCCATGTGGAGAAAGGCTGCATCATGATGTAAACTTCACATATTAAAACAAATATTTAAAGTGCTCAAAATGTGAAAAGATAAATAAATGAGTATCTTATTTACCCAATAATTTGTCTGTCTTTTTTTTTTTTTTTTAACTTGGAAAGTGAGAAAACAAAAAATGTGCATGTATGTATATATAAATTATGTGCAAAAATATCATTTTACTACTGTCCCCTATCTGGAACGTATGCAAGTAAATGAGTCTGTGTGTGGGCACTTGTGTGATGTTGCTCTGTCATTGCTACATTAAGGCTGCTAGATGTGGGAGTGAAAGCTCAAAAAAAAAAAAAAAAAAAGAAAAGGGAAAAAGCAACTAAAAAATTTGTGTATGTGTCCATGAAAAAATCTATATGATGTGAACATATAAAAATGTGTGATGTGATCTGAAAATAGCAGCATGTAATATATATAAGAAGAGAGAAAAGTATGTAAATATGTGTGATACGATTGAAAATAGCGGTGTGTGATTTAAAACTATAGAGAGAAGAAAAAAAAAAATATGAATTTCTCACTATGTCGGAGGGACTTTGTGAGAAAAGCTGGAGGGATCGTGAAAGGTGAAAAGCAGGCATCTATGTGCAAGTATTTAAAAACATAAAAACATAAAAAGAGGGGGTGGTGAAGTGAAAAAAGAAGAGCAAGAGGGTGCAGAGGGTGATTAGAGTTCAAAGCGTGGGAAATAGTGTAGTGCGCAAGTGCAAAGCGCAAAGAAATACAAGGAGAACGATACAAGCGTGAATGAGAAAAATTGAAAGCTGAAAGAGAGGGGAAGGGGAATGAATAGGGGAAAGGAAAAAGGGAGTGTTCCTCTAGAGGAGTATATCGTTGACATGTGAAGGTGTGCGCGAAGTTATAAACAATTTATATGAAAAATATGCAATATGAAAATGGGAATTTTAAGGGAATGAAAATAAAAATAAAAAATAAAAAGGATAATGAGATATAAAATGTCCATATATAAAAAAGGAAATCCTTTTGAAAGGAAGGGTAAAACAGTTTTTAAATAAGGATATTACCACGTTGGAATATTTAAAACACATATATGAATACAAATACAGTAATGTAATACTTATAAAAAAAAAAAAAAAATTATGTAAAAACAACTAAAATGCAGGATAACCTGGGTGATGGATTAAAAAATTGCTACCTAATAAAACTCAGAGACTCATATTAAAACCCAGGGATGGGAATAGAAATATATGAAGATTAAAAACTGAGTGTAAAAAATGATTCAAGAGTGCAAATGCCCTACTGTAAAATGTTTTTGAGAGATTACCAGGAGAACTTATACCAGATGATTTAGTAGAACAAGTCAGTCACTTCATTCAGGCCAAAGGGTTTCAGGGTATTTAACCTATGTATCCAAAAGGTTTCTTTCCTGCTCAAGGCTTCTGCTCTGTCAGTGATATATATAGGAATCTGTTCTATGGGTGTAATTTTAAAATCCAGACTTTTATTATGGAAAATTGTGCAGTGTTTGGATAACCCATGTTGCAGGAAGCCTGTTTTTATGTTGTAACGATGGGAATTTAACCTGTTATGAAGTGCCTGACTTGTCCTACCCACATATTGCTTACCACATGAACAGTCCACCAAATATATGACATGGTCGGACTGACATGTCAAGCGAGTTTTTATTTGATATGATTCAGAGTTTCCTGTAGAGCAAAAATTGATCCTTCCATGGCAGATGCTCTTAAAGCAAAGGCAGTTTTTAGAGTTGCATCTATAGGATCCTCCCGAGATTATTGGTTTTGGACCCAATGCTTTGGTTCTCAGCCTGCTAGGGGCCACAATAGTCTTAATTGTGGGTGCCCGCCTGAAAGTGACTTTAGGTTTAGAGGGTAAGATGGGTTTAAGTATGGAATCATTGCACAAAATGTCCCAGTGTTTGGAGAGAACATCCTTGATGGTACCATTGTCTCCACTAAAGGTGGTGATAAAATTCAGGGCAAAATCTTGCTCATTTCTTTTTGTTATCAAGGGTTTTTCCCCACTGGGCTGGCCCAAAGTGGGGGGATCCCCAACCTTACTGATCAAATCGGATTGTTTGAGCTTGGATGTCTCCTGGTAGGCTCTCCGAACCAAAGACTTCGGGTACCCCTTTTCTGCAAAACATCCCCTAAGAATCTTTACTTGTTCTTTAAAATCAGTGTCTCTTGTACAATTTCGTCTAATACGTTTGTACTGGTTTGAGGGAATATTGGACAGCCACTTCTCATAATGCTCACTTCCATAATGAATATATGAGTTCGCATCAACTTTTTTGAAATAATTTTTAGTGAGGATTTCACTTTCATCAGTATTTTCATGGATGATTTAAATAATAATGACTGGGGTTTGGTTTTTGCACCGACAATGCATAAGGAGGAGATCAATTTTTTGGATTTGACCATTTTTCACCATAACAGTGAAATCCTCACTAAAAATTATTTCAAAAAAGTTGAGCAGGACAAAAACCTTTTGGATACATAGGTTAAATACCCTGAAACCCTTAGGCCTGAATGAAGTGACTATGGGGAGATAAGGTATGCACACCAGTGACTATGGAAGGGGAATACATGGAATAGCAGAAACTGCTGTGTGAATGCTGACATGAAAAATTCAATAGCTATTTGTAAGAATGAAATGTGAAAAATGGAACCTGCATTACTGCCATGAATATATGAATAAAGAGAAATTTAGCTACTGAATTGATCAATGCAGAAGAGCCCCAACACATACGCATATATAGCCTGGGTCTCAGCGTCCCATACACGGTAAGTTTTTTAACTGCATGAGAGGACACACACAAGCTAGGGACCCCAACGTAGAGAAATACTTTGGCGTAGTGTTGGGGCTCTTCTGCATTGATCAATTCAGTAGCTAAATTTCTCTTTATTCATATATTCATGGCAGTAATGCAGGTTCCATTTTTCACATTTCATTCTTACAAATAGCTATTGAATTTTTCATGTCAGCATTCACACAGCAGTTTCTGCTATTCCATGTATTCCCCTTCCATAGTCACTGGTGTGCATACCTTATCTCCCCATAGTGATGTTTTTTAGGTTTTTTGCACCCAGTTCAGACATAGAATGGAGTTCCAAACGTTATTCCTTAATGTTAGTAGTTTTTCGTTTGTGAACCCTCCCCATACACACCTATTGCCAATCCACATTATACGCATATGTAGCCTGGGTCTCAGCGTCCCATACACGGTAAGTTTTTTAACTGCATGAGAGGACACACACAAGCTAGGGACCCCAACGTAGAGAAATACTTTGGCGTAGTGTTGGGGCTCTTCTGCATTGATCAATTCAGTAGCTAAATTTCTCTTTATTCATATATTCATGGCAGTAATGCAGGTTCCATTTTTCACATTTCATTCTTACAAATAGCTATTGAATTTTTCATGTCAGCATTCACACAGCAGTTTCTGCTATTCCATGTATTCCCCTTCCATAGTCACTGGTGTGCATACCTTATCTCCCCATAGTGATGTTTTTTAGGTTTTTTGCACCCAGTTCAGACATAGAATGGAGTTCCAAACGTTATTCCTTAATGTTAGTAGTTTTTCGTTTGTGAACCCTCCCCATACACACCTATTGCCAATCCACATTATACGCATATATAGCCTGGGTCTCAGCGTCCCATACACGGTAAGTTTTTTAACTGCATGAGAGGACACACACAAGCTAGGGACCCCAACGTAGAGAAATACTTTGGCGTAGTGTTGGGGCTCTTCTGCATTGATCAATTCAGTAGCTAAATTTCTCTTTATTCATATATTCATGGCAGTAATGCAGGTTCCATTTTTCACATTTCATTCTTACAAATAGCTATTGAATTTTTCATGTCAGCATTCACACAGCAGTTTCTGCTATTCCATGTATTCCCCTTCCATAGTCACTGGTGTGCATACCTTATCTCCCCATAGTGATGTTTTTTAGGTTTTTTGCACCCAGTTCAGACATAGAATGGAGTTCCAAACGTTATTCCTTAATGTTAGTAGTTTTTCGTTTGTGAACCCTCCCCATACACACCTATTGCCAATCCACATTATACGCATATATAGCCTGGGTCTCAGCGTCCCATACACGGTAAGTTTTTTAACTGCATGAGAGGACACACACAAGCTAGGGACCCCAACGTAGAGAAATACTTTGGCGTAGTGTTGGGGCTCTTCTGCATTGATCAATTCAGTAGCTAAATTTCTCTTTATTCATATATTCATGGCAGTAATGCAGGTTCCATTTTTCACATTTCATTCTTACAAATAGCTATTGAATTTTTCATGTCAGCATTCACACAGCAGTTTCTGCTATTCCATGTATTCCCCTTCCATAGTCACTGGTGTGCATACCTTATCTCCCCATAGTGATGTTTTTTAGGTTTTTTGCACCCAGTTCAGACATAGAATGGAGTTCCAAACGTTATTCCTTAATGTTAGTAGTTTTTCGTTTGTGAACCCTCCCCATACACACCTATTGCCAATCCACATTATACGCATATATAGCCTGGGTCTCAGCGTCCCATACACGGTAAGTTTTTTAACTGCATGAGAGGACACACACAAGCTAGGGACCCCAACGTAGAGAAATACTTTGGCGTAGTGTTGGGGCTCTTCTGCATTGATCAATTCAGTAGCTAAATTTCTCTTTATTCATATATTCATGGCAGTAATGCAGGTTCCATTTTTCACATTTCATTCTTACAAATAGCTATTGAATTTTTCATGTCAGCATTCACACAGCAGTTTCTGCTATTCCATGTATTCCCCTTCCATAGTCACTGGTGTGCATACCTTATCTCCCCATAGTGATGTTTTTTAGGTTTTTTGCACCCAGTTCAGACATAGAATGGAGTTCCAAACGTTATTCCTTAAAATGAATGAAGTGACTGACTTGTTCTACTAAATCATCTGGTATAAGTTCTCCTGGTAATCTCTCAAAAACATTTTACAGTAGGGCATTTGCACTCTTGAATCATTTTTTACACTCAGTATTTAATCTTCATATATTTTTATTCCCATCCCTGGGTTTTAATATGAGTCTCTGAGTTTTATTAGGTAGCAATTTTTTAATCCATCACCCAGGTTATCCTGCATTTTAGTTGTTTTTACAAAAAAATGTTTTTTTTTTTATAAGTATTACATTACTGTATTTGTATTCATATATGTGTTTTAAATATTCCAACATGGTTATATCCTTATTTAAAAACTGTTTTACCCTTCCTTTCAAAAGGATTTCCTTTTTTATATATGGATATTTTATCTCATTATCCTTTTTATTTTTTATTTTTATTTTCATTCCCTTAAAATTCCCATTTTCATATTGCATATTTTTCATATAAATTGTTTATAACTTCGCGCACACCTTCACATGTCAACGATATACTCCTCTAGAGGAACACTCCCTTTTTCCTTTCCCCTATTCATTCCCCTTCCCCTCTCTTTCAGCTTTCAATTTTTCTCATTCACGCTTGTATCGTTCTCCTTGTATTTCTTTGCGCTTTGCACTTGCGCACTACACTATTTCCCACGCTTTGAACTCTAATCACCCTCTGCAAAGAGGAATCTGCTTCTTACTAGTACCGCGCGCTTGCGTGGTAGATTTTCTTCCCACGGTCTGAACTCACATCACCTCTTCCTGACATAGTACTCATTCCTTCAAGCATGCGCACTACTTGCTCTTCTTTTTTCACTTCACCACCCCCTCTTTTTATGTTTTTATGTTTTTAAATACTTGCACATAGATGCCTGCTTTTCACCTTTCACGATCCCTCCAGCTTTTCTCACAAAGTCCCTCCGACATAGTGAGAAATTCATATTTTTTTTTTTCTTCTCTCTATAGTTTTAAATCACACACCGCTATTTTCAATCGTATCACACATATTTACATACTTTTCTCTCTTCTTATATATATTACATGCTGCTATTTTCAGATCACATCACACATTTTTATATGTTCACATCATATAGATTTTTTCATGGACACATACACACATTTTTTAGTTGCTTTTTAACTTTTTTTTTTTTTTTTTTGAGCTTTCACTCACACATCTAGCAGCCTTAATGTAGCAATGACAGAGCAACATCACACAAGTGCCCACACACAGACTCATTTACTTGCATACGTTCCAGATAGGGGACAGTAGTAAAATGATATTTTTGCACATAATTTATATATACATACATGCACATTTTTAGTTTTCTCACTTTCCAAGTTAAAAAAAAAAAAAAAAGACACAGACAAATTATTGGGTAAA
Organism: Anomaloglossus baeobatrachus; assembly: GCF_048569485.1. NCBI lineage: Eukaryota > Metazoa > Chordata > Amphibia > Anura > Aromobatidae > Anomaloglossus > Anomaloglossus baeobatrachus. The sequence goes on from NC_134355.1 coordinate 142,685,426, forward strand.
TAAGATACTCATTTATTTATCTTTTCACATTTTGAGCACTTTAAATATTTGTTTTAATATGTGAAGTTTACATCATGATGCAGCCTTTCTCCACGTGGAAATGAGTCATCACTCTGCAGCACATGGAGTGATGACGTCAAGATTGGTTACACCCCCCTCCCCCTCCCTTTTTTTTTTCCTTTTCTCTTTTTTTCTTTTTGTCTGTATGTTGTTTTATAAGGACAACTCCTCATTGACTGTAAGATTCTTTTTCCCTGAGGAAGGAGACAGATGGGTCTCCAAAACGCGTTGGAATTATCTAAATAAAAGAAAAATATTCATTTACATCCTTGCTCGTGGTTTCCTAGCGTGGTTTTTAAACCCGTTTTTCCTCCAGTCTACACTTTGATATCCTGAGCTTAGGTACACAGACGCTGTTATCTGAAGCTGTATACAGCGTTTCCACTGACCTGACTGTCACCTATGGCTCTGAGACTGATGAAATTAGCCTTGAAAAGGGCTGAAATAAACTACTGTCCCTAATCTGTAGAGCGCTGTGTGTATAGCATACACAGCAGGACCAGCGACAGGAGCTGCGTGAGCGGTGACTGTCACCCAGACACAGAAGGCAGATAATGTTGTCCTGAGGGAAAATGTCTGTATTTATAATGCAAGGACATGTGACATGGACAGCCTATGACACATGCCCTGCTTGTCTGGCAAAAAGTCCACTTAGCCGTGTGTGTGTCTGGGATTGGCTGACATGCTGGCCCACCGCACTACACGCGCGCTTAGAAACAAAAAATGGCGATCGGCATTTTCTCAGCACCCCAGATCTAAAACCAGTCCCCCCCCGCACACTATATGCTGAAATTTGAAAATAGTGTGAATCACAGAGTGACTCACACTATTACAGTGAAAAGCCAGCTAGTAATTAGCTAGGCTTTTTGCTGATAGAACCCATCTCGAATGTAACTCGAGCTGCTGAACTTTTAGCAAAAAGCTCGAGTTCTAGTTCTATCTAGAACACCCCCCAAAATCACTCGAACCGCAAACTAGCAAACCGCGAACCACGAACCGCACTCAACTCTAGTCTCTACCCATAGAAGGCACGGTCATCAGGCTTTGCAGCGCCCATGGAGGGAAAATCTGTTTGCCAAGTTATCCAAATCTACCTTCAAGAAACCTTCCTTGCCATTTCTTGGTTATATTATTTAAAGTCTGGGCCTCATAATGGGTCCTGAAAAGGTTTCTGCTATTCTCTACAGGCCTCATCCCCACGGTGTTACGGTTGCTGTGGCACTGGAGACTATGTTCAGATTTCTTGCTACTGCACATGTGCAAGCGCTGGAGACTAAGTCCTATCTTGGAGCCATTACACATGTGCGGGTGACATCATCGCTGACCTCGAGGTCAGCTCGAGGTCACATGTCTCTGACACCTTCTAAGCTGATTGGCCGCTGGTCATGTGCTTGTGACACGTGGTCACATGTCTCTGACACCTTCTATGCCGTTTGGTCGCTGGTCATGTGTTTGTGACGCTTTGCTTGGTGATAGGCCAGCGTGACGTCATTGCTGTCATTCTGGCAGCGGATTGGCTCTGGTGTCCTCCATCTTGGATGAGGCACAGAGTCTATATAAGACCCTGACCCACGCCACCCGGCGCTCAGTCCTCTTGGTTCATGCATGAGAGTAGACGCTCTGTGCACGTCCCTCTAGGCATCTCTCTGTCTATGCTAGGTGAGCGCTACCAGCAGGGTAGCGTTCTTGTACCTTACAGCTTCGGCTGTGGTCCGTATCCTTATATCTTAGTGGAGCGGACATAGGCAGGTGCCTGAGGCACATGGTCCGGCTGGGCCTTGTGATTCTACTCGTAGGTGGACGTTGCCGCTAGGGTAACGTTCCTTATACTGTGTCTGGCAGTTGTTCGTATCCTTGCACACTAGGGGAGCGAACATAGGTAGGAGCTTTGTGCGGCTTGTGCTGCTGTCTGTCTCTTTTGCACCACTAGTATAGCGGACCTAGGCAGGTGCCATATCTAGTGGTTCGTGTCCTCGCACACTAGTGGAGCGAACGCAGGTAGGAGCTTTGTGCGGCTTACGCTGCTGTCCGTCTCCTGGTACCACTAGAGGAACGGACCTAGGTAGGTGCCATTTCACACTCACTGCTTTTGTCTCTGTGATCATTAACAGAGACCATACCACACACCCTCCGAGTAAGAGAAGAATTGCTTTATTTTCTAACTATATGCCTCTGTGAGTTTAACAGAGGTATTGCACTCTGCACTTGTGCTACTACTATTTACAGCGGCACACTTATATACTCTTCCTCACTCATTAACCTATCCTTTTTACGTTAATGCTAAATACGGTAGTCGCTGTGACTTTAACAGTACACGCCGTGATTGGCTCTAGTGTCACTGAGACGTATCAGTGTCAGTACTGCTTCCGTAGTACAAGATACCCCTTATCCTCTGCCATAGTCTGCAGCAGAGACTTTGCACGGTGGACCCTGACTGTCTGATATCCCTTTAGTTTTTATAATCAGACAGCCCCCGTAACACACGGTTTGTGGGCCATCCAGTGGTTAACGGGTTTTGCTTCTATAGACAATTTATTCTGTATTTCTTGTCCCTCATGGCACTCAATTCCACTCTAACCAATAAGTGGGCTAATACCAAAGTCTTGTCAGAGTCGGCCATGTCAGCTTTCCAGTATTTGTAAGAGCCCTTGATGAGTGCTCCATTTCTGCACAGCCCTGGTCCTAACAAGCAGTTTGTTACGGGGGGACCAGCAGATTAGGACCAGGGGGTATATATCCAAATCGCCAGTCGGGGCCCACCCTGCTCCAGATGGTAATGGAGCTGCTGGCACCGTGTGGGTTTAGGCGGAGACTATAGAGCTGGATGGCTCTGAGATAACCCAGGGAACCGGTCACGTGTGTTGTGACACGTCAGACCGGACGACCACCCAGTTAGTGTGTCGTGGAATTGGCTCAACCCTGGCCACGTGTGCAGGGAACACGTCAGACCGGATGGTGATCAGGTAGCATTGACCGAGAAGAACGCTGCGACAGCGCCCTGTCGACCACGTGTGTCAGACACGACAGGCCGAGCGGCCCTTCGATTGGCGTTTCCGGTCACTACTCAAATAGCCACGTGTGTAGAGGACACGTCAGGCCAAGGGATCACACCAGTAGCGTAGACTGGGAAGCCAAAGAGGATAATATGTTCACACATCCAATCCTGGAACACCCTGTTAACTCCACAGGGGTCCTGGGGTATGCTTTCCGTGTGCGTAGGAGGCACAACCGGACAGGTGATGCAGGAGGTATGCTGTCCGTGTGCGCAGGAGGTACAACCGGACAGGAGACGCAGCAGGTATGCTGTCTGTGTGCGTAGGAGGCACAACTGGACAGGTGACGCAGCAGCCGCAGCCCAATTAACGCCACTGGACTGCTATAGCACAACAGGACCGGTAGCAAGGAAGCATGGCGCCTGACCCTCATGTGCTGAGCCACGAATCTTGGCATGACAGGCACCGTTCGCCTAGCCCTACCTACCGCTTCCAACAAAGCTTATGCCACCATGGACTCTAAGTGAATATGAGTGAAGACTGCCCACCTCCATGTTGTCTCCAGCCCCTTTTATAACCTAGATCCGCCCCAAATCCAGGGTGGAACCACCAAGGTCCAATAGCAGAGTGCCATATCATCAGCAACGTCACCAGCGGCCTATCCATAACCGCCACGTCATTGATGACCTCATGGCAGCCACTCCCCAAACACCTCACCAGTCATCATCTGACGACTAATGGTGAGGTGCCAGATCATAGGGGCGGGCCTCTGCAAGCCAGTCCGGAGTGGCCATGTCATCAGGGCACCTGACACCCTCTGCCCTATCAGGGCCTGCCACCTCACGGATATGCTCAGTGAGGTCCTTACTGGACCTAGCCTCTGATACATTAAGTGCCTGAGCATGCTCAGTAGCCTGAACAACAGACTCAGAAATCAGACTATCTGCCTGAGCATGCTCAGTAGGCACATCCCAGAACTTAGACACAGCACGAAGTAAACGTACCTGTGCAAAGAGGCTGTTAGGATTAATTGTGGGAGCATGCTCAGTAGCCTGTACTGAGGACTTAGTCTCAGAAATGACACAATCAGGCTCAGTAGGCAAAACACCGGGCTTAGAGTCTCTCTGGGGTAAATTGGCGCATGCATGTGCACTAGCCGCCTCTCCACACTTAGAAGTGGTGGAAGGAGCAGCCAACTGGATGACCCGAGGCACGGCCAAGAACAGCAGGAACCGCAGCAGGCTGCTTACAGCTATGGCGGTGCCGGTTCGTAACACAGTTTCTCTTGAAGGTAGATGCCTCTTCTATTGGTACAGGGGCATATCTGCAAAGAACTTCTTCAGGGAAACCTGTCTCCTATGTTTTTCCCCCAAGTGTCCTGGCTGACCGAGCAAAACTAGACTATTGGGGATCATGAACTTCGAGGAGTGGCGATATCTACTGGAGAACACCAGCTGTACGGTAATAATTTACACAGACCATAAGAATCTGACCTTCCTGCAGTAAGCCCAGTAGTTGAATCTTCACTAAGCCAGGTGGGCACTCTTCTGCGCTCTTAACAACTTCAACTTACATTTCCATTCTGCGAAGAAGAATGTGTCCAATTCCATGGAGAAGTCTCAGCATATTATGGATCTAGTCAGGAATATCGAAATAGCCCCTGTCTTTTTAAAGACGTTCCTCCATGCAAAACTCTTGTCCCTACGGCTAGAAGGAGAATTTTGTTCTGCGGACATGAGTCCAAGTTGGCCAGTGATATGGGCATACGCAAGTCACTGTGTCAGAAATGTCTTCAAAACACAAACCTGCTGATCTCCTTTAGCTCCTGTCGGTTCATTCCAATCCCTAGCAACATATTGCTATGGGCTTTATTACAGACCTGCCTCTCTCTGGGGGTTATGACACTATCTGGGTAGTGGTGGACCAATTCTCTAAGATTGCCCACCTCATTACCTCCGCACCCATGCTAGACAACATGTTTTTTGTTTCCATGGACTTCCTCCTCACATTGTTTCTCACAGTAGAGTCCAGTTCACCTCAAGATTCTGGAAATGCCTGTGCATGTTACTGAATATACAGCTGAATTTTTCCTGTGTGCACCACTGGCAAACCATTGGACAAATGGAACTGGTTAATTGGATACTCAAAAATTATCTTCGTCCTTTTATCTTTGCCTGTCAGGATGACTGGGTACAAATACTTACCTAGTATAGTTTTACAATAGCAACCACTATAGGGAGTCTTCCAGGGCATCTCCATTCTTCGTGGTATATTCCCAGCATTCCTACGTGCCCTGTCTTATGTCTCTTTTCTCCAGGTTACCAGCAGCTGATTCCTGTGACTTCTCATAGACACAAGCCTCCTTCCTTAAGGCCGTGTCTCAGATGAAGGCTCATGCGGACAAGAGAAGAGGTTCGCAGACTTAGTATCATCCTGGAGATAAACTCTGGCTGTCATCTTGGAATATTAAACTCTGGCTGTCATCTTGGAATATTCGCCTAAAGGTGCCCTCATACTATTCGCCCACCAGTACCTCATTCCATACAAGATCCTTGGACCTGTAAGCTTCGGCTGCTGTTTACTTTTTGTATCTTGAATTTTTTTCTGTTATGCTCTTGAAGCCTAAATCCTGTATCACTTCTCCAAGACCCATACTCCAGTCTCTCCCTCTGTTCCTGGGGGTCCTTTGAATGTGTTTGAGGCTACACATATCTTGAACTTTAAGAAGGTCCAGGGGAAGACCTTCTATTTGATTGATTGGAAGGGTTTTGTTACTGCTAGGAAGATCTGTGCCCTTGTCATTCTCGAAAGGTTCCTCTGTACTGTCATGCTGGGGACTTGCACTGATGGCAAGCACTGACTTGCTCACTGCGGTCTCTGCTTTGATCTTTCCTGCCTCGGTTTGTCTCTCTGAGCTTCCTCGTGTAGCATTTCTAAGAATGGTGGGTGGAGCAGCCTGATAGTATCTGATGATTGGGGACTGTCCAGGGAACCTAAACTCTGCTAGACACTGTGGTTAAATTTCTGCATATCTGGCCATGCCTTCCTATAGCCAGATAAGAACTCACCAGCATCAGTATGATGCAACAGAGTTAAGCTGGGGTCACACTAAACGACAGAGACAACGACGTCGCTGTTACGTCACCATTTTCTGTGACGTAGCAGCGACCTTGTAAGTCGCTGTTATGATCGCTGCTTAGCTGTCAAACACAGCAGCCGAAGCAGCGATCATAACGTCGCTACATGTGCAGAGAACAGGGAGCCGCGCACACTGCTTAGCGCTGGCTCCTTGCTCTCCTAGCTACAGTACACATAGGGTTATGTGTACTGCAGCTACATGTGCACAGAGCAGGAGCCGGCACTAGCAGCAAGAGCGGCGGAGGCTGGTAACGAAGGTAAATATCGGGTAACCAGGGAAAGGTCTTCCCTTGGTTACCCGATGTTTACAGTGGTTACAGCTTTCCGCAGCTGCCAGACGCCGGCTCCTGCTCCCTGCTCGCTTCATTTCGTCGCTCTCTCGCTGTCACACACAGCGATGTGTGCTTCACAGCGGGAGAGCGACAGATGAAAAAATGAAGCAGGACATTCAGCAACGAGCAACGACCTCACCGCAGGGGCCAGCTCGTTGCTGGATGTCACACACAGCAACAGCGACGGGACGTCGCTGCAACGTCACAGAAAATGGTGACGTAGAAGCGACGTCGTTGTCGTCGTCGCTGTGTGTGACACCACCTTTAGCCTGATTCTAGTGTTAACTTTTCCATTTCCTGATGCTCCTTTTAGTGGCTGAATCAGCTATTCCTTCAGATAAAGGTGACATACTGTAGGTGAAGATTGTACTATATCAGTGATCAGTGATGGCAAACCTATGGCATGCGTGCCAGACTGGGCACGCAGAGCCCTTTCTGTCAGCAATCGCGCTGTCACCTCTTCCAGCCGCTTTGAACTGCTAGCTTTGAACTGCTGGTGCGATCACGCTAGCAGTTCAAAGTTGTGTTGAAGCGGAGGAGACATTTCTTCTCGCTCTGACACTCCTCTCCTAGGCCACAGGCCTGTTGCCTAGGAGACATCGGGAGCGTCAGTAAGCGGCACCAGCGTAATGACATCTTGAGGCCGCATGGGACTGGCCCGGCGGCGCGCAGATGTGGAGCGGGTGTTGGAAAGTGAGTATGCTTTTTTTTTTTTTCAAAACTGTGTGCAGCTGAACAGTGGCTGTATCAGGATGTAGGAACAGCAGCTGTATCAGGATGGGGGAACAGCGGCTGTATCAACATGGGGGAACAGCAGCTGTATTAGTATGAGGGAACAGCGACTGTATCAGGATGGGGGAACATGCCAGGATGGGGAAGCTGCCAGGATGGGGGTACATGCCAAATGGGGGTACATGCCAGGATGGGGGGAAACTGCCAGGATGGGGGGAAACTGCCAGGATAATGATACATGCCAGGATGGGGAAACTGCCAGGATGAAGAAAACTGCCAGGATGGGGGTACATGCCAGGATGGGGGAAACTGCCAGGATCGGGGAAACTGCCAGGATCGGGGAAACTGCCAAGATGGGGGTATATGCCTGGATGGGAGTACATGCCAAGATGGGGGTACATGCCAGGATGGGGGAAGCTGCCAGGATGGGGGTATATGCCAGGATGAATGAACATGCCAGGATGGGGGTATATGCCAGGATGGGGGTTCATGCCAGGATGGAGGAACATGCCAGGGTGGGGGTACATGCCAGGATGGGGGTACATTCCAGGAAGGGGGGAACTGCCAAAATGGAAGAAACTGCCAGGATGGAGGAAACTGCCAGGATGGAGGAAACTGCCTGGATGGGGGTACAAGCCAGGAAGGGGGTACATGCCAGGAAAGAGGAACATACGAGGATGGGGAAAACTGCTATGATGGGGGTGCATGCCAGGATGGGGGTAAATGCCAGGATTGAGGTACATTGCAGGATAGGGGTACATGCCAGGATAAGGGTACATTCCAGAATGGGGGTACATGCCAGGATGGGGTGTACATGCCATGATGTGGTACATGCCAGGATAGGGGTACATGACAGGATGGGGGTAAATGCCAGGATGGAGGAACATGCCAAGATGGGGAAACTACCAGGATGGGGTACATTTACCTGGATGAAGTACATTTACCGGGATGGGGGAACTTGATGGGATGGGGGAACATGCCAGAATGGGGGAACATGACAGGAAGGTGTACATTTACCAGGAAGGGGTACATTTACCAGGATGGGGTACATTTACCCGGATAGGGCCATGATGGGAAGAAATATACCAAAATGTAGGAAATATATATCAGGATGGGGGACATGTTTACCAGGAAGTGGCCCAGGAAGGGGGCCATAACTACATAATGAAGGAGGAGGAGAGCAACTCGTATGTCTTTATGGGATTTTGAGATGTTTGTAGATTTCAGGGTGAAATCTGATTGCATTTCATGCTAAAATCTGTCTGTATGTCTAATATGCTGCATTTTTTTTCCATAAAGATCAATCCAACTGCTATGTCTGGAAAGGGGAGTGGGAGTTGCTCAGATTCAGTGTGTGGTAAGCATGTATAAGTGTGATGTCCCCTGCTGAAGAGAAGAGAAGACTGCAAAGGTAAGTTTAAAATCAATTACCGTAATTATTTGCCATGTTGGCACTTCAGAAAAAAAAATGTGTTTAGGGCTAAAGTTTGGGCACTCGGCCTGTAAAAGGTTTGCCATGACTGTACAATATTATTACACTGGTCTGTAATGGTAAAATTGTTTGCAAAGTAAAAGGTGATTTATACTTTCTATTAGTGAACTCAGTAAAAATAATGAAAACATTCCATCACGTACAATATTTTGACAAATTGACCCAATGAGCCTCAGCTTTTTTCACAACTCAAAATTTTTTTTTAGTTAGGTATTGAACGTTCCTAAATATTCTACAGAACTTTTAGGCTCTAGAGTAAAAGAAAAGAACCTGATAGCTCCTGGTATTTGTTTTCCATGGTAGAGAAGCAGAGAAAAGGAATTATTTCTATACTTTTCACAGGACGGTACTCTAGTGTATTGTAGTAGTTTTCCTGGGCTAATGTAAAAATGTATAAGTACGACTGAAAGCTGTGCTACTGCACAGAGGAAGCAAGTATGCTTTAGTGCCTATAGGGTATTATGTGCACTTAAGGGAAAACTGTGAGAATTTAGACTTTATTCTCAAGGATTACGAGGATCAAGGATAGTCAATATGTGGTGATCTTAAAATTCTTTCTTTGCTCCTTGGTCAGCAAGGAGGTTACATGAAGTACCCATGCTTTTTGTGTTAATGGAAAAGCAGTGATAGAACTCATCCCTGGAAACAAAAAAGTGTGCCAATGAGAACATTGTTGTGTTACAGGAGGAACGGCAACAATCTTTCTGGTCAGAACAGGGATTTGTATCCACTGGACCAAGGATCCGGGGCTTATCCTGGAGGGGCATGACTAAGAGGCTACCTGGTGTTCTCTAGAGCCTCTGGTGATGAGGTTAAGTTTGTACTACAGGTAACCGGCCAGGTACAACTCCAAAGTATTCTCCAGCACCACAATAGCTGACACAAAGTGCATTGTCTCTGCCAGTTAGTGCAGGAATGCAGGTGTTAAATTTTGCAAACTGGACTCAAGAACAGAGCTGTGGAAAGTTTAGTTGATCCCACTACAGTTCTCCTGCCATCACTACAGTTCTCCTGCCACACTCACACAGATGAATTAGTTTGTGAAAGCTCTACCAAAAGAAGGAGAGATGTTTAAGTACCTGTGTACCAAATTTCGAAGACTGAAGGATGGCATTTTTGTGGGTATGGATATTTGGAAACTCATAAAGGACAATGTGTTCGAAACAAAAATGAAGGAAGTCATGAGAAATTTCTAGGTAACAGCAAAGATCTAAAATTAAAGTCTATCATTAAGAACATGCTGAAACATTTCAAAGCCTCAAGTTGTCTAATGAATTTGAAGTAACAGTTTTTACATTTCTGTTTGGACTACTTTTTTGAAAACCTTCTTGTGGTTAGTAGCAAAGAGCTGGAATTCAAGGTAGATTGAACGTGAACATGGTAGGGGACTAATTCTGGATACTTCACAGAGAAGATCCGAAGACCTTTTTAAGAGAAAAGGTAGCAAAAGAAGTTTTGAAGAGACAAGGAAAAGGCGCAAGAATTAATTTCCCAAAAAGTTGCAGAATGAATGTTCAATATTGTGTACATTTCTGGCTACTATAAATATTTTTTTTGTTCATCTCGCTTATACGTAATTTCATAGATATGTTGCGCAAAGTCCATACATGGCTAAAGATAGAAGTGTTTTTTGTTTTTTTTTGTTTTTTTAAATTAGCGCATAAGAAAACATATGAATCAGTTATTGGATTTTAAACATTTTTCATAAAGCTACATTTTCCATATTACTTTCACAAAGAATACAGAAGATGTGTTCAGCTTACCTTCCATATGTAAGCAAAAGTGGATCCATGAGGTCCATATGGGCAAGAAATCCCAGTTAGAGAGAGATAAGCATATCACTAAAAAAACAGGTAAATAGTCTAGTATTTAATATCCACAAGAAAAATAAGGATAGCAAAAGGGAATTTTGTTGGTTCTTCAAAGACCTTTGGTCTGTACTGTGTGCATCTATATATATACAGTTAGGTCCAGAAATATTTGGACAGTGACACAATTTTCGCGAGTTGGGCTCTGCATGCCACCACATTGGATTTGAAATGAAACCTCTACAACAGAATTCAAGTGCAGATTGTACCGTTTAATTTGAAGATTTGAACAAAAATATCTGATAGAAATTGTAGGAATTGTACACATTTCTTTACAAACACTCCACATTTTAGGAGGTCAAAAGTAATTGGACAAATAAACCAAACCCAAACAAAATATTTTTATTTTCAATATTTTGTTGCGAATCCTTTGGAGGCAATCACTGCCTTAAGTCTGGAACCCATGGACATCACCAAACTCTGGGTTTCCTCCTTCTTAATGCTTTGCCAGGCCTTTACAACCGCAGCCTTCAGGTCTTGCTTGTTTGTGGGTCTTTCCGTCTTAAGTCTGGATTTGAGCAAGTGAAATGCATGCTCAATTGGGTTAAGATCTGGTGATTGACTTGGCCATTGCAGAATGTTCCACTTTTTTGCACTCATGAACTCCTGGGTAGCTTTGGCTGTATGCTTGGGGTCATTGTCCATCTGTACTATGAAGCGCCGTCCGATCAACTTTGCAGCATTTGGCTGAATCTGGGCTGAAAGTATATCCCGGTACACTTCAGAATTCATCCGGCTACTCTTGTCTGCTGTTATGTCATCAATAAACACAAGTGACCCAGTGCCATTGAAAGCCATGCATGCCCATGCCATCACGTTGCCTCCACCATGTTTTACAGAGGATGTGGTGTGCCTTGGATCATGTGCCGTTCCCTTTCTTCTCCAAACTTTTTTCTTCCCATCATTCTGGTACAGGTTGATCTTTGTCTCATCTGTCCATAGAATACTTTTCAAGAACTGAGCTGGCTTCATGAGGTGTTTTTCAGCAAATGTAACTCTGGCCTGTCTATTTTTGGAATTGATGAATGGTTTGCATCTAGATGTGAACCCTTTGTATTTACTTTCATGGAGTCTTCTCTTTACTGTTGACTTAGAGACAGATACACCTACTTCACTGAGAGTTTTCTGGACTTCAGTTGATGTTGTGAACGGGTTCTTCTTCACCAAAGAAAGTATGCGGCGATCATCCACCACTGTTGTCATCCGTGGACGCCCAGGCCTTTTTAAGTTCCCAAGCTCACCAGTCAATTCCTTTTTTCTCAGAATGTACCCGACTGTTGATTTTGCTACTCCAAGCATGTCTGCTATCTCTCTGATGGATTTTTTCTTTTTTGTCAGCCTCAGGATGTTCTGCTTCACCTCAATTGAGAGTTCCTTAGACCGCATGTTGTCTGGTCACAGCAACAGCTTCCAAATGCAAAACCACACACCTGTAATCAACCCTAGACCTTTTAACTACTTCATTGATTACAGGTTAACGAGGGAGACGCCTTCAGAGTTAATTGCAGCCCTTAGAGTCCCTTGTCCAATTACTTTTGGTCCCTTGAAAAAGAGGAGGCTATGCATTACAGAGCTATGATTCCTAAACCCTTTTTCCGATTTGGATGTGAAAACTCTCATATTGCAGCTGGGAGTGTGCACTTTCAGCCCATATTATATATATAATTGTATTTCTGAACATGTTTTTGTAAACAGCTAAAATAACAAAACTTCTGTCACTGTCCAAATATTTCTGGCCTTGAGTGTAATTGCCTTATTCTGTCTGTCTGTCTGTCTTGCTCCAAAATTCTGTCCTTACAGCGACAAGCTTCTCATTGGCCGCTCGCCTCAGCTCCACCCCTCGCACGGATTGGCCGCTCACCCAGGCTCCTCACCCCACACGGATTGGCCTCTCGCCCCGGCCCCCTGCACGCATTGGCAACTCGGCCACGCCCCGCCCCCCTCACGCATTGCACGCCCACCCTGGCCCCGCACGCATTCCCCGAACTGACACGGAGCCCCGACTCCCAGGTGAGTGCTGTACCCCCGGGAGCCCACACCAGCGTACGCCGGCAACCCAGCCGACACACACCCTCGCATTGCTGGGGTTGCCGGCATATCCTGGTGTGGGCTCCCGTGCGTGCGGGGGGTAGAGTACGCTGGTAACCATGGTACACATCGAGTAACGCCCGCCTGGCCCTGCTTCCCGCACGCATTCCCCGAACCGACACGGAGCCCCGACTCCCAGGTGAGTGCTGTACCCACGGGAGCCCATTCCAGCGTACGCCGGCAACCCAGCCGACAAATACCCTCGCATTGCTGGGGTTGCCGGCGTACGCTGGTGTTGGCTCCCGTGCGATCGTGTGTGTGCGTGTATGCGATCGGATGTGTGCGTGTATACGATCGGGTGTGTGAGTGTATGCGATCGGTTGTGTGCGTGTATGCGATCGGGTGTGTGCGTGTATGCGATCGGGTGTGTGTGTGTATGGGATCGGGTGTGTGCGTGTCGGCAGAAGGCAGAGGAGCACGGCTTGATGTCTATTTTAGTGGTCTTTCTGTCACTGATCATAGGGCACAGGCAGAAGTGGGGTGTGAGTGTATGTGATCAGATGTGTGCGTGTATACTGTCTGATGTGTGACTGTGCAGCACAATGGGGGGTGCGCAGCATGGGGGATGGAGCACGATGGGGAGTGCGCAGCATGGGGGATGGAACACGATGGGGAGTGCGCAGCATGGGGGATGGAGCACGATGGGGAGTGCGCAGCATGGGGGATGGAGCCCGACGGGGGGTGCACAGCATGGGGGATGGAGCACGATGGGGAGTGTGCAGCATGGGGGTTGGAGCACGATGGGGAGTGCGCAGCATGGGAAATGGAGCATGACGGGGGGTGCGCAGCATGGGGGATGGAGCACGATGGGGAGTGCGCAGCATGGGGGATGGAGAACGAGAGGGAGTGCACAGCATGGGGGATGGAGCGCGATGGGGGGTGCGCAGTATGGGGGATGGAGCGCGATGGGGGTGCGCAGCATGGGGGAAGGAGCACGATGGGGGTGCGCAGCATGGGGGATGGAGCCCGACGGGGGGTGCGCAGCATGGGGGATGGAGCACGATGGGGAGTGCGCAGCATGGGGGTTGGAGCACGATGGGGAGTGCGCAGCATGGGAAATGGAGCATGACGGGGGGTGCGCAGCATGGGGGATGGAGCACGATGGGGAGTGCGCAGCATGGGGGATGGAGAACGAGAGGGAGTGCGCAGCATGGGGGATGGAGCACGATGGGGGGTGCGCAGCATGGGGGATGGAGCGCGATGGGGGGTGCGCAGCATGGGGGATGGAGCACGATGGGGAGTGCACAGCATGGGGGATGGAGCACGATGGGGAATGCGCAGCATGGGGGATGGAGCACGATGGGGAGTGCGCAGCATGGGGGATGGAGCACGATAGGGAGTGCGCAGCATGGGGGATAGAGCATGATGGGGAGTGCGCAGCATGGGGGATGGAGCACGATGGGGGGTGCGCAGCATGGGGGATGGAGCGCGATGGGGGTGCGCAGCATGGGGGATGGAGCACAATGGGGAGTGCGCAGCATGGGGGATGGAGCACGATGGGGAGTGCGCAGCATGGGGGATGGAGCACGATGGGGAGTGCGCAGCATGGGGGATGGAGCACGATGGGGAGTGCGAAGCATGGGGGATGGAGCACGATGGGGAGTGTGCAGCATGGGGGATGGAGCACGATGGGAAGTGCGCAGCATGGGGGATGGAGCACGATGGGGAGTGCGCAGCATGGGGGATGGAGAACGATGGGGGGTGCGCAGCATGGGGGATGGAGCACAATGGGGGGTGCGCAGCATGGGGGGTGTGCAGCATGCTGGATGGAGCACGATGGGGGGTGCGCAGCATGGGGGATGGAGCACGATGGGGGGTGCGCAGCATGGGGGATGGAGCACGACGGTTAGTGCGCAGCATGGGGGATGGAGCACGATGGGGGGTGCGCAGCATGGGCGATGGAGCATGATGGGGGGAGCGCACCATGGGGGATGGAGCACGATGGGGGGTGCGCAGCATGGGGGATGGAGCACAATGGGGAGTGCGCAGCATGGGGGATGGAGCACGATGGGGAGTGCGCAGCATGGGGGATGGAGCACGATGGAGGGTGCGCAGCATGGGGGATGGAGCATGATGGGGGGTGCGCAGCATGGGGGATGGAGCACAATGGGGAATGTGCAGCATGGGTGATGGAGCACGATGGAGGGTGCGCAGCATGGGGGATGGAGCACGATGGGGGGTGTGCAGCATAGGGGATGGAGCACGATGGGGAGTGTGCAGCATGGGGGGTGTGCAGCATGCTGGATGGAGCACGATGGGGGGTGCGCAGCATGGGGGATGGAGCGTGATGGGGGGTGCGCAGCATGGGGGATGGAGCATGATGGGGGGTGCGCAGCATGGGTGATGGAGCACGATGGGGGGTGCGCAGCATGGGGGATGGAGCACGACGGTTAGTGCGCAGCATGGGGGATGGAGCATGATGGGGGTGCGCAGCATGGGCGATGGAGCATGATGGGGGGTGCGCAGCATGGGGGATGGAGCACGATGTGGGGTGCGCAGCATGGGGGATGGAGCACAATGGGGAGTGCGCAGCATGGGGGATGGAGCACGATGGAAGGTGTGCAGCATGGGTGATGGAGCACGATGGAGGGTGCGCAGCATGGGGGATGGAGCACGATGGGGGGTGTGCAGCATAGGGGATGGAGCATGATGGGGAGTGTGCAGCATGGGGGATGGAGCACGATGGGAAGTGCGCAGCATGGGGGATGGAGCACGATGGGGGGTGCGCAGCATGGGGGAGGGAGCACGATGGGGAGTGCGCAGCATGGGGGATGGAGAACGATGGGGGGTGCGCAGCATGGGGGATGGAGCACAATGGGGGGTGCGCAGCATGGGGGGTGTGCAGCATGCTGGATGGAGCACGATGGGGGGTGCACAGCATGGGGGATGGAGCGCGATGAGGGGTGCACAGCATGGGGGATGGAGCATGATGGGGTGTGCGCAGCATGGGTGATGGAGCACGATGGGGGTGCGCAGCATGGGGGATGGAGCATGATCGTTAGTGCGCAGCATGGGGGATGGAGCATGATGGGGGGTGCGCAGCATGGGCGATGGAGCATGATGGGGGGTGCGCAGCATGGGGGATGGAGCACGATGGGGGGTGCGCAGCATGGGGGATGGAGCACAATGGGGAGTGCGCAGCATGGGGGATGGAGCACGATGGGGAGTGTGCAGCATGGGGGATGGAGCACAATGGAGGGTGCGCAGCATGGGGGATGGAGCATGATGGGGGGTGTGCAGCATGGGGGATGGAGCACAATGGGCGGTGCACAGCATGGGGGATGAAGCACGATGGGGGGTGTGCAGCATGGGGGATGGAGCACGATGGAGGGTGCGCAGCATTAGGGATGGAGCACGATGGGGGTGTGCAGCATAGGGGATGGAACACGATGGGGGGTGCGCAGCATGGGGGGTGCGCAGCATGGGGGATGGAGCACAATGGGGGGTGCGCAGCATGGGTGATGGAGCACGACAGGGAGTGTGCAGCATGGGGGATGGAGCACGATGGGGGGTGCGCAGCATGGGGGATGGAGCGCGAATGGGGGTGCGCAGCATGGGGGATGGAGCACGATGGGAAGTGCGCAGCATGGGGGATGGAGTATGACAGGGAGTGCGCAGCATGGGGGATGGAGCACTATGGGGGGTGTGCAGCATGGGGGAGGGAGCACGATGGGGGGTGCGCAGCATGGGGGATGGAGCACGATGGAGGGTGCGCAGCATGGGGGATGGAGCACGATGGGGGGTGCGCAGCATGGGGGATGGAGCACGATGGGGGGTGCGCAGCATGGGGGATGGAGCACGATGGAGGGTGCGCAGCATGGGGGATGGAGCACGATGGGGGGTTCGCAGCATGGGGGATGGAGCATGATGGGGGGTGCACAGCATGGGGGATGGAGCACGATGGGGGGTGCGTAGCATGGGGGATGGAGCACGATGGGGATGCGCAGCATGGGGGATGGAGCACGATGGGGGGTGCGCAGTATGGGGGATGGAGCACGATGGGGGTGCACACCTCCCCCCAAAACACACACACACACACTGCCACATGCGCACTGCACAACACACCACACACACACTGGAAACCACAAACACCGCCCTACACAGACACCCACACACACAGACAACGCCGCACACATACAACACCCAACACACAAACACCGCAGCATACACAAATATACGCACATACCGCGCAGCACACACACATTGCACAAAACATACCTCCCCCCAAAACACACACACGCACCCCACACCCACAAAAAAACGCGCAACACACACAGCACCACACACAGACAACACTGCAGACACACAGCGCTCCACAAACAATGCAACACACACACAGCGCTCCACACAAACAACACCGCTCTCACACACCCCCACCCAGACAACACCCAGAACATTTACAGCCCCTACACAAACACTTGGCAACTACACACAACAACATCTATATATATATAACAAAAATCATACATTAACTACACAATAAATTCTAGAACACCCGATGCGTTAGAATCGGGCCACCTTCTAGTATATATATATATATATATATATATATATATATATATAAATCCTCCAGTTTGCCTCTCGTTGAACCATCATTTATTTTTCAACAGGGCAATGACCCCAAATATACCTCCAGGCTGTGTAAAGGCTATCTGACTAAGAAGGAGAGTGATGGGGTGCTACGCCAGATGACCTGGCCTCCACAGTCACCAGACCTGAACTTAATCGAGATGGTTTGGGGTGAGCTGGACCGCAGAGTGAAGGCAAAAAAGCCAAAGGGTGCTAAACATCTCTGGGAACTCCTTCAAGACTGTTGGAAAACCATTTCCGTTGACTACTTTTTGAAGCTCACCAAGAGAATGCCAAGAGTGTGCAAAGCAGTAATCAAAGCAAAAGGTGGCTACTGTGAAGAACCTAAAATATAAGACATATTTTCATTTGTTTCACACTTTTTTGTTAAGTATTTCATTCCACATGTGTTAATTCATAGCTTGATGCCTTCAATGTGAATCTACAATTTTCAGAGTCATGAAAATAAAGAAAACTCTTTGAATGAGAAGGTTTATCCAAACTTTTGGTCTGTACTGTATATATATATATATGAACTGCCCATCTCTTGAAGCAAGAAACTCACCATCAGTGAAACACAAGCCTTGGTTTCAGGATTTTGGTTAAATATCTGAATATCTAAAATAGCACTGATTACCTAAATCTATGCGGGAGAAGCCTAAAATAGTGCTGCTTGACTGGCTCCTATTTTTTATACTGGCTGTAATTTTTTTCTACTCACAGGTTAGGCTATACAATATGGTGTGACAGCTGCTTGGCATTTTAGGGAATCCAATATGGGTGCACCTGATGCCATTAACCTGCTCACAGTCTTCAGCAGTGCGTGAAATGGGGCTGGCCTATTTATTTTTTTTTTTTTTCAATCCTCCATGTATCGATCAGCTCATTTATAGTCATATTATTTTCAAGTTACAATCATAATCACATAATCATCCTAAAAAAATAAACTTTGACAGAACATACTGCATTGTAAAATGTTTCTTTCAATACTTATGCACAATTCTGCTGTTATTTGCTACAAACAGTAGCTTAGTTAATTTATGTTGCTTGATGTGATCCATCAGTTTAGCTGGTACTGTGTCATAGTTCGTCAAGTATCCATAACGCACTGATCTCTTGTAATCAAATAAGTTTTAATATATTTAACATCTATGAAGGTGAAAATGGGAGCAATTACCTCTTGGGCCCTTATGTGGCTGCACAGGTTGCACCAATGATATCTCCAGTCCTGCAGCAATCTCTCTCCTATTCACTTTTATAAAGCCCGCTTTACACGCTACAATACATCTTACGATGTGTCGGCGGGGTCACGTCGTAAGTGACGCACATCCGGCATCGTAAGTTACATTGTAGCGTGTAAAACCTCCGTGCAATTGCGATTGAACGAAAATCCGTTCACCGCATGCACGTCGTTTATTCCTCAAAAAATGAACGTGAGGTTGTGCAATGTTCCCGAGGCAGCACACATCGCAGTGTGTGACACCCCGGGAACATTGCACGACAGCTCACTTCCGTCCGCGGCTCCCGCCGACAATGCGGAATGAAGGAGGTGGGCGAGATGTTTACGTCCCGCTCATCTCCGCCCCTCGGCTTCTATTGGCCATCTGCCGTGTGACGTCGATGTGACGCCGAACGTCCCTCCCACTCCAGGAAGTGAATGTTCGCCGCCCACATCGAGGTCGTATGGAAGGTAAGTACGTGTGACGGGGGTGAATCGTCTGTGCGGCAGATTCAACAAATTGAACGTGCCGCACATACGATGGAGGCGTTGCAAATCGCATATGATATTGTATGCAAAATTGCAACGTGTAAAGCAGGCTTAAGATAACACTTGCAGTACAATTCACTGAAAATGTCCATGTACAAAGCTGTTGTAGTTCCCATGTTCTACTGCACCCCTGAAGGATGGGTCTGCAATGAAACAGACTCTGACCGACATGGTTTTGATACCTATTCCAACTCCGAAGAAAACACACACACACCAATTATAAGAGTAGTCACTCATATCTTTGAGTTTTCTGTGAAAAGTCTGTCTACTCATGCTGCTAGTATATTGGATATATACTCTATCAACTTGTGTATTCACTGAATACGTAAATACATACACAAGCAAGTATAAGCAACTTAACTCTTCCTGCTGATCCTAATAATTAATATTTACTAATTAACATGCAGATAAAGCTTAGGTTACTATACCCTCTTCTGCTAGTGGTGAGAACTCTCTACTTTGTGAAATAGCATAAAATGTCGTTCAGCATATAATCAACAGTTTTCAGAAATCAAAACTTATAATATAGTATGTAAATGTGTTTTACAACCAGAAAAATAAAATCTATATTTTGTATAAGACAACACAGAGAATATATAAAAATAAAGGAGAAAAGGCACAGCTTACAGCAATCTAAATTCGGTATATTGATCCCTACAATACAGCATCTTTTGAGGTCAACTGCAAGCCTTCTTCAAGGACCTATATAGCGCGGTATAATGAATATGGATTCCTATCAGCAGGAGCAGGCACACTATCAAGAAATACTTAGTATGCAGAAGAGAGGGGAGGAAAATCTGTGCTCATATCATAAGAAGGTGAAAAGATTCATAGTACAATGTGCTATTCCTGTACTATAATAAATCAATTATAATTTAAATCATAGATAAGGAAGCCGAGGCGGCGATAAGCTAATGGCCATTTCTTTTTTTATATATATACACAATGCCAAAAGTATTCGGCTTCCTTGAATTTTTCAACCTTTTCCCACATTTCAGGCTTCAAACCTAAAGATAAAAATTTTAATGTTATGGTGAAGGATCAAAAAGTGGGACACAATTGTGAAGTTGAATGAAATGTACTGCTTATTTTAAACTTTTTTAAAAAAATAACTTAAAATTGGGGAGTGCAATATTATTCATCCTCTTTAAGTTAATACTTTGTAGCGCCACCTTTTGCTGCCTATACAGCTGCAAGTCATTTGGGGTATGTGTCTATTAGATTTGCACATCAAGAGACTGAAATTCTTGCCCATTCTTCCTTTGCAAATAGCTCGAGCTGAGTGAGGTTGGATGGAAAGCGTTTGTGAACAGCAGTTTTCAGCTCTTTCTACAGAATCTCGATTGGATTCAGGTCTGGACTTTTACTTGGCCATTCTAACACCTGGATACATTTATTTGTGAACCATTCCATTGTAGATTTTGCTTTATGTTTGGGATCATTGTTTTGTTGGAAGAAAAATCTTCGTCCCAGTCTCAGGTCTTTTGCCGACTCCAACAGGTTTTCTTCAAGAATGGTCCTGTATTTGGCTCCATCCATCTTCCCATCAATTTTAACCATCCTCCCTGTCCCTGCTGAAGAAAAGCAGGCCCAAACCGTGATGCTGCTACCACCATGTTTGACAGTGGGGATGGTGTGTTCAGGGTGATAAGCTGTGTTGCTTTTACGCCAAACATCATTTGGCATTGTGCCCAAATAGTTCGATTTTGGTTTCATCTGATTGGAGCACTTTTTTCCACGTTTTGAGTGTCTCCCAGGTGGCTTGTGGCAAACTTTAACCCCTTCAGCCCTCGGGCACTTTCCGTTTTTGTTTTTTCCTCCTTTTCTTCCGAGAACCGTAACTTTTTTATTTTTCTGTCAATCTTGTCATATGAGGGCTTGTTTTTTGCGGGACGAGTTGTACTTATAAATGAAACCATAGGTTTTACCATATAGTGTACTGGAAAACAGCAAAAAAATTCTAAGTGTGAAAAAACTGCAAAAAAGTGTGATCACACAATAGTTTTTGGGATGTTTTATTCACCGTGTTCCCTATATGGTAAAACTGATGTATCTATGTGATGCCTCAGGTCGGTGTGAAATTGTAGACATCAAACATGTGTAGGTTTTACTTGTATCTAAGGGGTTAATTTTTTTTTACAAGTTTGTCCAATAAAAGTGGCACACGTTTTGCGCCATTTTCCGAAACACGTAGCGTTCTCACTTTTCGTGATCTATGACTCACTGATGGCTTATTTTTTGCGTCACGAGCTAAAGAGCTAACATTTTTAATGGTACCATTTTTGCGCAGATGCTACGTTTTGATCCCCTGTTACTGCATTTTGCGTAAAACATGCGGCGACCAAAAAACGTAATTTTGGCGTTTGGAATTTTTTTGCCACTACGCCATTTACCAATCAGATTAATTGATTTTAAATTTTGATAGATCGGGCATTTCTGAACGCGGCGATACCAAATATGTGTATATTTATTTATTTTTTAACCCTTTAATTTTCAATGTGGTGAAAGGGGGCTGATTTGAACATTTAGGTTGTTTTTTTTTAAACTTTTTTTTACTTTTTTTTTTTATTTTACTAGTCCCCCTAGGGGGCTATAGAGATCAGCAATCCGATCGCTCTTATCTATCTGCTGATCACAGCTATACAGCTGTAAACAGCAGATACAGTCACTTCCTGTTTCCCTCTGCTCCGGGCCGAGGGAAAACGAAAGTGAAACATCATAGCTGCAGGTGTCATCACATGACCCTGTGCTACGATGGCAACCACCGAAAGTCACGTGATATCTCACGTGACTTCCGGTGGGGGCAGCGATAAGTAAAAATCATGGCCGCGCGCATCTAGATCTCGCTGCCAGACTTTGGCAGCGAGATTTAAGGGGTTAAATGTTGCAAGTGGAAGCGATTCCACTCGCAACATGCAGGCACACATGTCAGCTGTTGAAAACAGCTGATATGTGTGCCGACCGCCGCCTGCCCACGGCAGGGGGCGGGGCTTAACCTGACATGCTCTATAACGGATAGATCCGTCCAAGGTCGTGAAGGGGTTAAACAACGCTTTTTATGGATATCTTTGAGAAATGGCTTACTTCTTGCCACTCTTCTATAAAGGTCAGATTTGTGCAGTGTATGACTGATTGTTGTCCTATGGACAGACTCTTCCCACCTCAGCTGTAGATCTCTGCAGCTCATCCAGAGTGATCATGGGCCTCTTGGCTGCATCTCTGATCAGTCTTCTCCTTGGTTGAGATGAAAGTTTGGATGGACAGCCGGGTCTTGGTAGATTTGCAGTGGTATGATACGCATTCCCTTTCAATATGATCGCTTGCACAGTGCTCCTTGGGATGTTTAAAGTTGTGGAAATCTTTTTGTAACCAAATCCTGCTTTAAACTTCTCCACAACAGTATCACGGATCTGCATGTTATGTTCCTTGGTCTTTTTGATGCTATCTGTGCTTTAAACAGAACACTGATACTATCACAGAGCAGGTGCATTTATACGGAGACTTGATTACACACAGGTGTATTATATTTATCGTCATTAGTCATTTAGAACAACATTGGATCATTCAGAGATCCTCAATGAACTTCTGGAGTGAGTTTGCTGCACTGAAAGTAAAGAGGCTGAATAATATTGCACGCCCCACTTTTTATTTTTTTTATTTTTTACAAAAATTTAAAATTAGCAATGAATATCGTTCACCTTCACAATTGTGTCCCACTTGTTGTTGATTCTTCACCATAAGTTTTAAATTTTTATCGTTATGTTTGAAGCCTACAATGTGGTAAAAGGTTGAAAATTCAAGGGGGCCGAATACTTTCGCAAGGCACTGTATTTCTAACTTTTTGTGAGTAATGTACATCTTCAAGACAAAAAGCAAGATGAAATAAAAGTAAGAAAACTGTAAAGAATATTTTACACTAATAAAAACCCACTAAATACTTCACCATAAAACTTATATTAACCATTGATACTGCACTGACAGAGAGAGCACAGAAAAGGGACATTCTGTTAGAGTATCCCTGTTTTTTTTGTGTTTTAGGGCCCACTTAAAGGTGTGGATGTTGGGAATTAATCAGATTTTTCTTGGTAGTGTGTTCCAGAGCATAGGCGCAGCTCGTGAGAAATTTTGAAGACAGGACTGGGAGGTTCAAATTATTGAGGATGTCAGTCTTAGGTCATTAGTAGAACGGAGGGCATGAGTCCGGTGATAGACTGAGATGAGGGAGGTGATGTAAGGTGGTGCAGAACTGTAGAGAGCTTTGTGGGTGAGAGTGATAAATTTATATTGGACTCTGTAGCGAATAGGCAACCAGTGCAGTGATTGGCAAAGAGAAGAGGCATCAGTGAAGCGGTTGGAGATAAAAATAATCCTGGCTGTGGCATTCAGGATGGATTGGAGAGGGGAGAGTTTAGTAATAGGGAGATCAATTAGTAAAGAATTACAGTTGTCCAGGCGAGAATGGATAAGAGCGGTAGTAAGAGTTTTTGCAGAGTCAACGGTAAGAAAAGGTTGAATTCTAAAGATATTTTTGAGGTGAAGGTGACATGAATAATCAAGTGAACGAATGTGGGAAGACAGCGGGCGTGCTGCTGGGGCGTAATGGTAGAACCACACACAGAAATGTTAATATTGGCTTTGGAAAGATTAGGAGGGGGAAGAAACATGAGAAGTTCAGTTTTTGACAGATTCGGTTTTAGAAAGAGGGAAGAGATGATGTTTTAGACAGCGGACATACAATCGCTAATATTTTGTAATAATGCAGGAGTGATGTCAGGAGACAATGTGTACAGTTGGGTGTCATCAGCATAGACATCGTACTGGAAACCAAATCTGCTGATGGTTTCTCCAATAGGAGCAGTGTATAGAGAGAAAAGGAGGGGGCCTAGGACTGAACCCTGAGGAACCCCGACTGTCAGGGAAAGAGGAGTGGAAGAGGAGCCAGCAAAAGATACAGTAAAGGGCACTCAGAGAGATAACAGGAGAAACAAAGAGAGAACGGTGTCCTTAAGCTCGATAGAGCAGAGCATAGTGAGGAGGAGTTAGTGATCCACAGTATCAAATGCAGCAGAGATATCCAAGAGAATCAGCGGTAATGACCATTAAATTTAGCTGTTAGTAGATCATTGTAGAATTTAGTAAAAGCAGTTTTAGTAGAGTGTAAGGAGTGGAAACTGGATTGTAGATGGTCGAGGAGAGAGTTATCTGACAGATAACGGATTAGACGGGAGTAGACCAAGTATTCCAAGAGTTTGGAGATGAAGGGGAGATTAGAGGCTGGTCTGTGGTTAGCAGCACAGTTTTGGTCCAGGGTTTGGTATTTTAAGTAATGGGTGTATGCTGGCATGTTGGAAGTAGGAAGGAAAGACACCAGAGGAGAGAGAGAGATTGAATATTTTGGTTAGTGAGTGGTGACAGCTAGAGTGACAAATTTAAGGAGATGTGAGGGAATTGGGTTACTGGTGTAAGTAGTAGGGTGAGAAGATGCGAGGAGCCTGGTAACTTCTTTTGTGATGGGATCAAAGAGTGAAAGTGAGCTAGATGAAGTGTAGGACGGCAGAGAATGTGCGATGTTATGAGCCTGTGACAACATTTCCTGGTGTATATGGTTAAATTTTTCATTAAATAATTGGTCAGGTCGTCGGCGCTGAAGTTAATGGTTGGGGCCAGAACTCTTGGTCCAAGGAGGGAGTGGAAAGTATCAAAGGGTCGTTTAGGATTGTTGACTAGTGAGGTGATGAGGGTGTTGAAGTATGCTTGTTTAGAAAGGTGAAGGGTACTGTATGTTTTGAGCATAAACGTATAATGGATGAAATCTTCGGCTAGATTGGATTTTCTACACAGATGTTCAGCGCACCTGGAACACCACTGGAGAAAACATGTTTGCAACGTGTGCCAGGGCTGCTGCCGTCTATGCTGAGTTGCTATGTGTGAAGCAGGTGCAGCTTCATCCACGGCGCTCTGCATGAATAGTCAGGTGCTGTTTATGTATAAAGTAAGACCAACAGTGCTACAATAAACATAAAACATGCCTGACCAATCAAAAAAGGTATATAAGTTGCTAGTCATAAATATAAAGTGTCAAGTGCAGTGAGGTAGTTAGAGAATATATATGATGATATGCACTTAAGAATATGTATGAGATAGATAAAGGGAGGAGCGGCAGAGTTCCATAAAAGCACATATAATAATTGCAGAGATGAGCCACCACCCTACTGTTCGCGTTTGGTTCGGTTCATCAAACTTGGGGTGTTTTCATCGAACGTTCGTCGAACACTTTCAAACACCTTCAAACACTATTGAAAACCATGGCAGGTAAACACAAACACATACAAACATGCACAAACACGAACGCACACACACATATTATGCGCACCTTAGCTTCCGTTCCATCGCTGGCCTCCTGGGACTTGCAGTTCGCCGGTACAAGATGTGTATCGGATAACCATCGCAACCGATGCCGGAACTTCCGCTGACAGAGCGCTGACGTCAAAGGCAGGAGCCGCTTGCCTCTGATTGGCCAGCACATTGCCTTTGAGTAGTGTCTGACAGAGGAAGGTCCTCCCTCGTCGCGATGGTTACCCGATACAAATCCTGTAGCGGCGAACTCTGTGTATTGGGTAACCATCGCGATGAAGGAGGAACTTCCTCTGTCAGACGCTACTCAAAGGCAGCGCGCTGGCCAATCAGAGGCAAGCAGCTCCTGCCTTTGACGTCAGCGCTCTGTCAGCGGAAGTTCCGGCATCGGTTGCGATGGTTACCCGATACACATCTTGTACCGGCAAACTGCAAGCCCCAGGAGGCCGGCGATGGAATAGAAGTTAAGGTGAGCATAATATGTGTGTGTGGGTGCATGTTTGTGTATGGTTGTGTGTGTTTATGTGTGTTTGTGTGTGTTTGTGCATGTGTGGAATGGCACAATAGGGGACCAGGATGGGAGATTTAACAAGTTGTGGAAGGAATTGTCTGCATTGCAATAATTTCCTAAGGGAAATCTTGCTTTGCTGAACGAGTAACTTGGTTAAAAAGCACACTCCTAGAACGGATTGTCCTCGTTAACCAAGGTTCCACTGTATTAACATTGAATGACAGTATTGATGTGAAAAGCCAGTTACACTTTTGGTGTTCGAACCGTTATCGAACATAACCTCGAACTGTCGAACTTGAAGCTAATTGTTTGCGTTCGTCGAACGACTCGAACATCACCTAAAACAGGTCGAATTTGAGATGGTAAAGCAGTTCGATTCAAACGCTGCTCATCTCTAATTAATTGCAGCCAGGTAAGGATACTATGAGAGAATGAGTATCCACGAACAAGGTCATGTAAGTATATAAGTAGCAGGAGCAAACTTGGCCATGAAATCAGGGCTAGCAAAACCCAAAACCTACTAGTAAATATATATAAAAAGCATTGTGGCAGTATAGAGGGCAAAAAGACATTTACCTCTGCACAAGCAGCAACAGGTCTGTGAATGTGTAGCCCACCCCGATGCGTGTTTTGGCAGTGCCGCCTTCTTCAGGGGTAGAAACTGTGCAGAAGGGAGCAGAGGTCCTTCATCTGTGCCCACTCCACGAGCATGATTTGCCACATGACTGTATTGCAGAGGCACAGGCTATGCATCATGACATATATTGCAACAGGGCTCGTCACTGCTGACACAGTCGCTGCAACATGTGCAATGTGGAATTCCACCGTGTTGGCATATCAAACGGTTAAATGGCAAGCCAAAAGACCTCTGTAGTGATGCAAGTTGATTAGCCATGTTGTGCAAATAGCAGAAGTGAGCACACAGCAAATATGCCTTCTGCAGCTGTGCGTCCAGGCCAGGATAATGCAATAGAAATTGCTATACAACCAGGATCAGGATGTGAGCAATGCAAGGCACTTGTGTGAGGATGCCCCAGCTTAGGGCTGCCACCAAGTTTGCACAGTTGTCACATACAATCTTCCCTGGCTCAAGGTTTAGTGGAGACAGCCATCACTAAAACTTGGCCTGTATAGCTGTCCACAAGTCTTCAGCTGTGTGACTGCATTTTCCAATTAATTTTAATTTCAACACTTCCTAATTGCGGTGAGCTCTGGCTACATTGTACAGAGGTGGGGAGGGGATTTTCTCTGCACTGTTGGAACGTGTGTTACATTAAGGGAGAGGTTAAGTGTGCAGGTGAAGGCCCTAGAGGAGGCGGAGGAGGTAGAAGCAGTGGAAAAAGTGGTAGATACAGAGGCTTGTCCCTCAGCCGTGGGGATTTCAAGAATTGTAGAGCAGCCCCTTCTCTGTCTGCCCCCGCAGTTACCAGAGTCATGCAGTGCCCAGTCAATGAGATGCAATGCCCCTGGACATGTGTCAGTGGTGCACCTTGTCAGACTCATAGTTTTTCAAGGAATGGGTGAAGTTGTCTGTGGCATGCTGGTGTAGTGCTTCACAGCTTTAGACAAGTAATGGCAACTAGGTAACTGATACTGGTGGACTGCCATGGCCATCAAGTTTCGGAAACTAACTGTATCCACCAGGTGGAAAGGCTACATTTCCGTGGCCAACAGTTTTGATATGGTGAATTTACGTGACCACAACCGTGGGACCAAGGGCTGGCTGCTGTGCTGAGAGAGGGTGGAGTGGGGTGTACATGGAAAACTCGTGGACTACGAGACGGAAATGTTATAGTTGTTTTAAAAAGATGTGGTGTGCTTAGTGTCTGTGATCATTCACAAACACCAGTCATGTTCACTTTCATAACAGCTGATGGGCTTGCACTGACTGTAGCAGGAAAACAAGTGGACGTTCTATGGCTAGAGACCTGTGTGAGAACACTAGCCGCGGTGATATAGAAGGAAAAAGCAGCAGACAAGGTTAATGTAGTTGCCAATAGTTGGCTACAACCACAATCCTGCGGTTTAATGCAATAAGATTCCAAGAATAACGCATGTTGGTTACTCGTGCTGGTTCGTGCATTTGGTTGTCAAATTATTTGAATTTCTCTCTCTACTGAGTTATTTTCTACAAAGTTGCCCAATAACATAAGTTGGGTCATCCTTTATGGTCTCAAAAAAGGCACAAGCTAGGCAACACTTGCCACTCATGTGAACTGCAGACCCGCAAGCGCTGCTGGCCACAGC
Organism: Anomaloglossus baeobatrachus; assembly: GCF_048569485.1. Lineage (NCBI taxonomy): Eukaryota > Metazoa > Chordata > Amphibia > Anura > Aromobatidae > Anomaloglossus > Anomaloglossus baeobatrachus. Next base: position 142,713,578 of record NC_134355.1, read on the forward strand.
CAGAGTTGTGGCTGACTATGCAGTGCTTGTTGTGGTTACATCACTACGTGTTTGTGCGGGAGGCGATAATGTAACCTCCTCATCTTCCTCCGCCTTGTCCACCATCTCCTCTGCTTAGATACTCATCCACGTGCCTCTGAGTTCACACCAAGTGGGATCAACAACCTCATCGTCATCCTTTCTGTTATCCCCCATCTCGCCCTGAGAGTCACCTTCCTTCTCTTCCTGCCCTGACTGCACGGTACAGTATGCATGCACTTCAAGTATCTGAGTCTCATCATCATCACCTCCACCCCCAGGGGTTAACATCTGGTGATGAGGGTCTGGCTTCTGCTTGGACCCTACTTCATCCATCCTTGTATCCAATTCACAAAGATTTTGGGCATCAGTGCAGATGCTTCCTTCCTCTTGAGCCTGTGAATTTTGGGAGCAGACAACTGATGACCACAGAATAGAATGTATGAAAAGCTCAGCAAACTCACCCATCTGTGGTTCCCCTCAGTCAGTTGGGTGGTTAGAGAGTTGTGACGTGGGGGAAACAAGGGTAATTGGGGTACCACCATTGAGGACTGTACTGTGTGTGATATTGAAGATGAGGAAGAGGAGGAGAGCCATGCAAACCAATTTGATGTAGTGTGTGGCATATTGTCTGAGCAATGACAGGCTGAACCCCCACCTTTTAACCTCTGTAGCAATGCTGGCAGCACTCATATGTCAATTTTGAAAATGCAACCTTTGAATATGATGTTGTTCACGTGCACCGAACTTCTTTAGTCGACCATTGTGAGGCCTTTTCTGAGTAGAACCTGTGTTGTTATACAGTCGTATGGTCTTGGCCACGACGCTGCAGCTCAGTTTCATGGTGTTGCCAAATTTCTTATAACCTCTAGACCATCTTTATGTAGAGCAACATTTATTTTTTCAGATCATCAGAGAATTCTTTGCAATGAGGTGCCATATTCAACTACCATTGACCAGTGGGACAGAGTGTGTGAGCAATAACACCAAATCTAACACACCTGCAGGGATGAGTGAGCCCAAAGGGTGTCCAGGGTTCAAAGTCGATTATGGACTTTTCAAAAAGTCTCTGTCAGAATTTGGGGTTCAGGGCTTTCGTATGCTAATAACGTTTGTTGATAAGCTGCAGCGCAGCCAGTCAACAAGCTTTATTGCTTGGGGAAGATGCCTGTACGCTGCTGTGAGCAATAGCAATAAATAAAAAAATGAAGTTGCATCTGCTTATTTTTGATAACCAAAGCAGGTAAAGCAGACAATTGTAGGCTGCAGTCCTTAATTGTCTGCTGTCATGGTTCACCTCCCCGTCCACATGGCTAGGGGGTGGAGCCTTTTATCAGGCCTCACTTCTGGACCCTGGATGCCTTAAAAGCTGACATTCCCAGTGAACCAGCGCCGGCTATAAGCTTAGCACTTGCTTGCCTGTGATTGCTAGTCCTGTGAGTGATATCCTGATCTGTCTGTTCCTGTGCCCCCGTGCCCTTGTCTGTGTCCGCCCCCTGGTCGTCCCTCCTGTCCTCTGTCCCCTCTCCTATTTCCCCACTCGGTTGCTTCCTCCGGTACTGACCTTAGCCTGATTTTGACTCCGCTTCTGCTCGTTCCTCCGGTCCTGCTTCTGCCCATACGGTGTTTGACCCAGCCTGCTTGACTATTCCTCGCATGCCCTGCAGTTCTGCTTCTCAGCTGTGCTGTGAGGCAGTGTATGAGAAGGCTGTGTATTTACTTTCTGGTTCTCATTGCTCTGTGTAGTGTCTTCTGCTGCAGAGCTTTGGCTCCCCCTGGTGGCAGCTTGACATCTGCTTTACCTTGACTGGTTGTCAAAAATAGAGAAAATCCCACACCATTCTTTAAATGTATTTAATTATGTAATTTTTAAAAAATGGCGTGGGGTACCCTCTTCTTTTTATAACTAACCAAGGTAAAGTGAACAGCTGTGGGCTGGTATTACCAGGCAGGGAAGGCCCATGAATATTTCACCCTTCCCAGTCTAAAAATAGCAGCCCTCAGCCGCCCAAGAAAGTGATGCACCATTTAGATGTGCCATTTCTGGTGCTTTTCCCCGCTTTTCCCAATAGCCCTGGTGCGGTGGCAATTGGGGTAATACTTTTGGGGTTGATGTCAGCTGTGAATTGACAGCTGACATCAAGCCAAGGGGTTATTAATGGATAAGCGTCTATCAGACACCATCTTTATTAGCCTGGCAAGTGTATGGTTAAAAACACACACTGGATGAAAATAATTAATTTGAATAAAGACTCCCCCACAGTCCTTCATTCACCAATTTATTAACTAATAGGAAATATTCCGATTTCTACCATAATGCAATGGTGTAATGTCTCACAGCGCTCATCAAATCCTATGAAGCTTTTTTTTTAGAACGCTCTGAGAATGAGGCTCAATAGGTGTCAAAAGTGTCTTCCGTCTTTGTGATATTTGTGATGGTTCTGGGATCTGAGCGCTACATTAACATGTGAGGCTCAATATATTAAATAGTCACATAATTCATAATCATCATAATTCAGAAATAGAAGATTCATTCTGTTTTGTCCTCGTTTTGATGGAGGAAAACTTTAGGATCTGCTGGAGCCGTTGCTGTGGTTGTTTTGCTGTTTAGTGCGGTGTTTCCTGCAGCTTTGGTGTCTGGCTGCAACTGTGCAGTTTTGTTATCATCAGTTTGCATATTTCCCCCTGTCTGTCTACCTACCCTTGTGTTTTATTATTGCAGTGCTGAGAGTAGTGCTCTTGCTAGCCTACTCACTAGTCAAGATTATTTTAGGGCAAGAGAGGGCTAGGTGACCGGAGGGCTAGGTGATCGGCGACAGGGTGAAAGAACTCATATAGCGACAATAGGGAGTGCAGGCATCAGCTGCATATGAGTTCAGGTGGAGACCCAGCTCCCATATAACTAGTGCCAAGGCCCACCGTTGTATTGTGTCCCCAGTGTATCCTATTTGTGGTTGTGGTCATTGGTGGTTCTATTATAATTGATGGAACCCTGATAGTCACAGCAATAGGTCATTTCCGATCCAGAATTTTTCATGCTTTCGATAAATCCCACGTCTGCCGCTGACTGGAAGTGACCTAATGAGCCTTATTCTCAGAACATTGTCAGAACGAGGCTCTGTAGGTCATTTGCAGTCAGCTGTAGGTACATCATTTTTCAGGTGCATGAGAAATTCCGTGCCTGCCACTAACTGGGAGTGACCTATGAATCCTGGTTCTCTGAACAAAGCTTCATAGGAAACAATGGGCTTTGTGGGACATTACATCATTCAATTTAGTCGGAACAATGGGGATTTCTTATTAATTAATAAATTAGTGAATGAGGGAGTGTGGGGGAGTCTTTGTTCATGATTGGATTACTTTGGAACTTTGAGGGTTTTTTTTATTAATAAATTGGTGAACATGGAAGTGTGGGGGAATCATTATTCAAATAAATTGTTTTTTTCCCAATGTGTGTGTGTCTGTTTTTTAACTTTATGATTGCTGAGTTAATAATGGGCATCTAATAGACACCTGTCCATTCCTATTCCAGCGCTTGATGCCATCTGTCAATTGACAGCTGACATAAATCCCCAAAGTATTACCCCTATTGCCACCGCACTAGCTTAATAGGGAAGAGTCAGGCAAAGTGACTGAATTGAACAGGACAGGTTCCTCTCAGAACAGGCCTCACCATGGATGACCAATGGAATTGAGTGCATGTGCTCAGTATCATATCCAGATGTGTCTTTTCAAAAAAGATGTCTGAGTGGTGCTAGCATTGATGCAGATGTTAAAGGGGTGGGGGTCTGTCTGTCACTGCTCAAACTATATGCCTCACACTGCATCAAATTGATTTGATAGCTGTCATCCCATAAAGAAGCCTCTTCTAAAGATAATACACAAGAAAGACTGCAAATAGTTTGCTAAAGACAAGCAGACTAGGGACATGGATTACTGGAACCATTTCATGTGGTCTGATGAGACCAAGATAAACTTATTTGGTTCAGATAGTGTCAAGCATGTGTGGTGGCAACCAGGTGAGGAGTACAAAGACAAGTGTGTTGTGACTACAGTCAAGCATGGCAGTGGGAGTTCATTGAGGGAACCATGAATACCAATCTGTACTGTTCAAATTGTCTCTCCAGGAAAGGAGACAAACTATTGGAAGTAGCAATCCTAAAAGTCAAAATTGGCCTTTTAACAAGCCTTTTCATATGACCTAGGATATATGCCAGATCAGAATCCCAATTTGCAGACACGGTGTTTCGGGGTGATTGCCCCTCGTCAGTGCAAAGTGTGGGTACCTGATCTGGCTGTATGTACTGTGACATACTGAAGCAGAACATGATCCCCTCCCTTCATATTTCATCATAATAATGATACCAAACTCACCTTCAAGACAACCATTGCTTTGCTAAAGAAACTGAGGGTAAGGGTGCTGAATTGGCCGAGCATGTCTCTAGACCTAAACCGTATTGAGCACCTGTGGAGGAGCGCAAGGTCTCTAACATTCACCAGCTTGGTGATATCGTCATGGAAGAGTGGAAGAGGAGTCCAGTAGCAATCTATGAAGCTTTAGTGAACTCCATGTCCAAGAGAGTTAAGGAAGGGCTTGAAAATATTGGTGGCCACACAAAATATGACACTTTGGACACAATTTGTACATTGTCACTTATAGGTGTACTCACTTTTTGTTGGCAGTGGTTTTGAGATTAATGGCATTTAGAGGACACACCAAATTTACACTCTTATACAAGCTATACACTGACTACTTTACATACTTTACATGACAAGTGTCATGTCATATTTTCATTGTTGTCCCATGAAAACATTTCTCTTAAATATTTACAAATGCGAGGGGTGTATTCACTTTTTTAATGTACTGTATGTATATAGTATGTATATATATATATATATATATATATATGTCATATTTTATCTACGGTGTATATCTATATATATAATTGCCTTATTCTGTCTGTCTGTCTGTCATGCTCCAAAATTGTGTCACGGTGACATGTCCTTACGATGACACAAAGCTGATTGGCCGCTGGGTTCGCCATGGCCCCGCCCCCCCACACGGATTGGCCTCTCGCCCCGGCTCTCTGCAGGCCCCGCCCCCCTCACGCAATGCACGCTCGCTCTGGCCCCGCCCCCCGCACGCATTCCCCCAACTGACACGGAGCCCCAGGTGAGTACACACACACACACACACACACACACACACACATCCCACTCACTCTCCCACACACCTCACACACACATCACATCCACACACTCACAACATCCTGGGATATCGCTTGCTTCTCGGCCGCGATACTGTGCTGTGAGCTTTCAGGACCTGCCGGAGGATCACATGGCCAGAAGCATGTGGTATCTCCGGATGTTGTGAGTATGAGCGTGTATGTGTAATATCGTCAATGTGTGTGTGCGTCAGTGTATGCGATCGGGTGGGTGTGAGTGTATGCGATCGGGTGGGTGTGAGTGTATGCGATCGGGTTGGTGTGTGTGTGTGTGAGTGTATACGATCGGATCTGTGAGTGTCGGCAGAGGAGCACGGCGTGCTGGAGGAGGCTGAGAGGAGAGAGGCTGATCCTGGGGAAGGCTGGGAGGGTGGAGGCTGAGAGAAGAGAGGCTGATGTTGGGGGAGGCTGAGGTTGGGGTAGGCTGGGAGGAGAGAGGCTGATGCTGGGGACAGAAAAGGCTGATGCTGCGGGCAGAGAGGCTGATGCTGCGGGCACAGAGGCTGATGCTGCAGGCAGAGAGGCTGATGCTGTGGGCAAAGAGGCTGATGCTGCGGGCACAGAGGCTGATGCTGCGGGCACAGAGGCTGATGCTGCGGGCAGAGAGGCTGATGCTGCGGGCACAGAGGCTGATGCTGCGGGCAGAGAGGCTGATGCTGCGGGCAGAGAGGCTGATGCTGCGGGCAGAGAGGCTGATGCTGCGGGCATAGAGGCTGATGCTGCGGGCAGAGAGGCTGATGCTGCGGGCACAGAGGCTGATGCTGCGGGCACAGAGGCTGATGCTGCGGGCACAGAGGCTGATGCTGCGGCCAGCATGGGGGATGGAGCACGTTTTGGAGTCCGCAGCATGGCGGATGGAGCACGTTTGGGAGTGCGCAGCATGGCGTATGGACCACGTTTGGGAGTGCGCAGCATGGCGGATGGAGCACGTTTGGGAGTGCGCAGCATGGCGGATGGAGCACGTTTGGGAGTGCGCAGCATGGCGGATGGAGCACGTTTGGGAGTGCGCAGCATGGCGGATGGAGCACGTTTGAGAGTGCACAGCATGGCGGATGGAGCACGTTTGGGAGTGCGCGGCATGGCGGATGGAGCACGTTTGGGAGTGCGCAGCATGGCGGATGGAGCACGTTTGGGAGTGCGCAGCATGGCGGATGGAGCACGTTTGGGAGTGCGCAGCATGGCGGATGGAGCACGTTTGGGAGTGCGCAGCATGGCGGATGGAGCACGTTTGGGAGTGCGCAGCATGGCGGATGGAGCACGATGGGGAGTGCGCAGCATAGGAGATGGAGCACGTTTGGGAGTGCGCAGCATGGCGGATGGAGCACGTTTGGGAGTGCGCAGCATGGCGGATGGAGCACGATGGGGAGTGCGCAGCATGGGAGATGGAGCACGATGGGGGGGTGCGCAGCATGGGGGATGGAGCACGATGGGGGGTGCGCAGCTTAGGGGATGGAGCACGATGGGGGGTGCGCAGCTTAGGGGATGGAGCACGATGGGGGGTGCGCAGCTTGGGGGATTGAGCACGATGGGGGGTGCGCAGCATGGGGGATGGAGCACGATGGGGGGTGCGCAGCATGGGGGATGGAGCACGATGGGAGGTGCACACCTCCCCCCAACACACACACACACGTGCACTGCACAACACACACACACTGGGAAACACAAACACCGCCCTACACAGACACCCACACACACATACAACGCTGCACACACACAACACCCAACACACAAACACCGCGGCATACATAAATATACGCACATACCGCGCAACACACACACTGCACAAAACATACCTCCCCCCAAAACACACACAAACCACGCAACACACACACAATGCTACAGACACAGCGCTCCACAAACAACGCAACACACGCAACACACACAACGCAACACACAAACAACACCACTCTCACCCCCCGCCACACCCAGACAACACCCAGAACATGTACAGCGCCCTACACAAACACTTGGTAACTACACACAACAACATCTATATATATATATATATAACAAAAATCATACATGAACTACACAATATGTAAATTCTAGAATACCCGATGCGTAGAATCGGGCCACCTTCTAGTATATATATATATATATATATATATATATATATATATATAAATATATACACACAGTGCCTTATGAAAGTATTCAGCCCCCTTGAATTTTTCAACCTTTTCCCACATTTCAGGCTTCAAACATAAAGATAATAAATTTAAATTTTATGGTGAAGAATCAACAACAAGTGGGACACAATTGTGAAGTTAAACAAAATTTATTTATTTTAAACTTTTGTAAAAAATAAATTACTGAAAATTGGGGCTTGCAATATTGTTCGTCCCCTTTACTTTCAGTGCAGCAAACTCACTCCAGAAGTTCATTGAGGATCTCTGAATGATCCAATGTTGTCCTAAATGACTAATGATGATAAATATAATCCACTTGTGTGTAATCAAGTTCTGTTTAAAACGCAGCTAGTATCATAAAGACAAGGAACACAACAGGCAGGTCTGTGATACTCTTGTGGAGAAGTTTAAAGCCGGATTTGGTTACAAAAAAATTTCCAAAACTCTAAACATCCTAAGGAGCACTGTGGAAGTGATCATATTGAAATGGAAGGAATATCATACCACTGCAAATCTACAAAGACCTGGCCGTCCCTCAACCTTCATCTCAAAAAAGGAGAAGACTAATCAGAGAGGCAACCAAGAAGCCCATGATCACTCCGGATGAACTGCAGAGATCTACAGCTGAGGTGGGAGAGTCTGTCCATAGGACAACAATCGGTCGTACAGTGCACAAATCTGGCCTTTATGGAAGAGTGGTAAGAAGAAAGCCATTTCTCAAAGATATCCATAGAAAATGTTGTTTAAAGTTTACAACAAGCCACCTGGGAGACACACGAAACATGTGGAAGAAGGTGATCTGGTCAGATGAAACCAAAATCGAAAATCGTAAAAGCAGCACAGCTCGTCATCACCCTGAACACACAATCCCCACTGCCAAACATGGTGGTGGCAGCTTCATGGCTTGCGCCTGCTTTCTTCAGCAGGGAAAGGGAAGATGGTTAAAATTGATAGAAAGATGGATGAAGCCAAATACAGTACCATTCTTGAAGAAAACCTGTTGGAGTCTGCAAAACACCTGAGACTGGGACGGAGAATTGTCTTCCAACAAGACAATGATCCAAAATATAAAGCACAATCTACAATGGAATTGTTCACAAATAAACGTATAAAGGTGTTAGAATGGCCAAGGCAAAGTCCAAACCTGAATCTAATCGAGAATCTGTGTAAAGAGCTGAAAACTGCTGTTCACAAACGCTCTCCATCCAACCTCACTCATCTCGAACTATTTGCAAAGAAAAACTGGTTGTACACCACCAAAAATTACCTCTAAAACAATATTTTATTAATAAAGTCTTAAAAAAGACACTTTCAGTATCCTCTCATACAGCATAAAAACATGGACGTATCAAACACATACAGCATAGGTGTCAGTGAGACGTTCTGGCTGCCTATTTATGCTGTGCCAATCCTGCATCTGTGCAGCTTGGGTATTGCCCAACTGTGCATATATATATATATATATATATATATATATATATATATATATATATATATATATATATATACATATATATATATATATATATATATATATAGTGATGCAGTAAAAGGTATGGTGGTGGACGGGAGATCTTATGTGTGTATATATATATATATATATATATATATATATATATATAGTGGGGAAGGAAAGTATTTAGTCAGCCACCAATTGTTCAAATTCTCCTATGTTTTTTTGCAAATTATGGTGAAAAATAAGTATTTAGTCATCTAAAAACATGCAAGATTTCTAGCTCTCACATACCGTTAACTTCTTCTTTAAGAGGCTCTTCTGTCTTCCACTCATTTCCTGTAGTAACGGCACCTGTTTGAACTTGTTATCAGTATAAAAGACACCTGTCCACAACCTCAAACAGTCACACTCCAAACTCCATTATGGTGAAGACCAAAGAGCTATCGAAAGACACCAATAACAAAATTGTAGCTCTGCACCAGGCTGGGAAGACTGAATCTGCAATAGGCAAGCACCTTGGTGTGATGAAATCAACTTTGGGAGCAATAATAAAAAAATGGATGACATAAAAGACCACTGATTATATCCCTCGATCTGGGGCTCCACACAAGATCTCAGCCCGTGGGGTCAAAATGATGACAAGAATGGTGAGCAAATATCCCAGAACCACTCAGGGGGACCTAGTGAATGACCTGTATAAAGCTGGGACCACCATAACAAAGGCTACAATCAGTAACACACTATGTCGCCAGGACTCAGATCCTGGAGTGCCAGATGTGTTCCAATACTTAAGCCAGTACATGTCCAGGCCCGTTTGAAGTTTCCTACAGAGCATTTGGATTATCTAGAAGAGTACTGAGAGAATATCATGTGGTCTGATGAAAGTAAAGTAGAACTGTTTGGTAGAAACACAACTTGTCGTGTTTGGAGCAGACAGAATGCTGAGTTGCATCCAAAGAAAACAATACCTACTGTGAAGCATGGGGGTGGCAATATCAGGCTTTGGGGCTGTTTCTCTGAAAAGGGACCAGGACGACTGATCCGTGTACATGAAAAAATGAATGGGGCCATGTATCGTGTGATTTTGAGTGCAAACATCCTTTCATCAGCAAGGGCAATGAAGATGAAACATGGCTGGGTCTTCCAGCATGATAATGATCCCAAGCACACCACCAGGTCAATGAAGGAGTGGCTTTGTAAAAAATATATGATGGTTCTGGAGTGGCATAGCCAGTCTCCGATCTCAACCCCATTGAAAAACTTTGGAGGGAGTTGAAAGTCCGTGTTGCCCAGCGACAGGCCCAAAACATCACTGCTCTAGAGGAGATCTGCGTGGAGGAATGGGCCAACATACCACCAACAGTGTGTGCCAACCTTATGAAGACTTACAGAAAACGTTTGACCTCTGTCATTGTCAACAAAGGATATATAACAAAATATCAAGATGAAATTTGTTATTGACCAAATACTTATATTCCACCGTAATTTGCAAAAAAGCTTGTCAAATCAGACAAGGTGATTTTCTGGATTTTTTTTCTCATTTTGTCCCTCATAGTTGTGGTCACCTATGATGTCAATTACAGGCCTCTCATCTTTTTAAGTGGGAGAACTTGCACAATTGGTGGCTGGCTAAATACTGTTTTCCCCACCGTATATATATATACATAAGATATATTGTAACACATGATACACTAGCACAATAATTAATATCTATACTACAACTGCACCACTAGTGTAAGTACAGTATATATATATATATATATATATATATGATTTTTTAAATGCGGTGCTAATATTTGTAAGTGCTGCGGTTTTGCTAATAAGGCTAAAGTATTTACATCTATTTCCAATGAAAAACAGTTTAATGTTCGTTCTTTTATAAACTGTAATACGGAGAATGTAGTTTATCTAATTAATTGCAATATATGCCGCATGCAATATGTAGGTTGCACGATGAACCCCCTTAAAACCAGAATCCGCAAACATCTATCAGATGCTAGCAATTTGCCAATAGTTGGTGCATCAGTAGTATCCCGACATTTTTCAAAAAAACACAATGGGGATTTACGCGGTTTCTCTTTTATGGGCATAGAGCATGTAAAAAACCCATTGAGAGGGGGAGATTTTCATAAAAAAGTGCTTGCAAGAGAGAGTAAGTGGATATTTGAGCTGGGGACTCGCATGCCACAGGGCTTTAATAATCGCATGGATATCATTATGCACTATTGATACATTGTTGCATTATATGTTGCTGGCTATTACTACTGTGTTAGGCTTTTTGTATCACTTTAAAAATAATTTTATGGTCAGGTTATTGGATTTTCTGATTGTATTTTTCCCCAAAATGTTGAATCCTTTCCTTATAACTCTTATGCATGCTGTATATTGATTAATATGCGGATAGCTTACATGTTTGATTTGCTTTTATAGCTCACGTTTTTAAATCTCTCACACATGTTTGTAATTGCCCTGATGGGAGTGAGATGTATATAAGGTTCTATGTTTGGAAAGCAGATCAGATTCTGGACCGTGAAGAAGGCGGATTTTACCGCTGAAACGCGTAGTCCTATCTGCGCTATTTTCCTGCGATAATGCTGTTCTGAATTGCTTGGACCATTATATTTTAATGAATTTATGAATAAAAAGAAAGAAAACCTTTTTTAACAGCATCCTGGATTTCTCACGTTATTGCTGGACTCTGCCTTGTTGTTGTTCATATATATATATATATATATATATATATATATATATATATATATATACAGTGCTTTTTTGCGGCGGTACGCGCTGGTACAGCGTACCAGAAAATCTGAAGAGCACCTCTGGCTGTGTCCACATGGCTGATTTGTAAACTATACAAATTAGCCATGTGTGGAGCGGAGGCACAAGCCAGAGGCTTATCTAGGGGGAAGCTGGTGGGGCGCTGTGGGGCGGCCTGATGCGGCGGTGTGGAAGTCTGCTGGGGTGGGAGCCGGCTACTCTCTGAGCGTGGCTGGCACTCTGACAGCTGCACTCATAGAAAGTGCAGCACGCGGCTCCCACTGCTCAATTGTCCTTGCATCTGTCAGATACGAGGACAATTGAAGCAGTGATCCCTGGTGCTGACTTCCGGGTCAGCGCGACAGCTTTCACGTGATCAGGTCAGCTGATCAGACTGCCGACCCGGAAGCCAGCGCCACAGTATGGAGGCAGCAGAGAAATGCTGATAAGTGCTCCACTGTGGAGCTGAAGAAGACACGGAGGAGGAACATTATGGGGTGAGAGGGGAGTATTTATGAAACAGTATGGGGGAGAGAGGGTGGAGGAGGAAACTATCTGTGGACACACTATGGGGGGGACAGAGGGTGGGGAGGGGCAATATCTATATACACAGTATGGGTGGGGGAGGGAACTATCTGTGGACAGAGTATGGTGGGAATAGAGGATGGGGAGGGGGAAGCATCTTTGGACACAGTATGGGGAGAGAGAAGATGAGGTTTCATGCATGGGGAGAGAGAGGATGAGGTTTCATGTATGGGGGACAGAGAGGATGAGGGGTGATGCATGGGGACAGAGATGATGTGGAGAGAACTGGAAAGAAATTTTGAGAACACAGAATAAAGAGTGACATGGTATGAGGAGCAAGTGGGCAGGATGGGGAGTGAGGTGGAAAAGTATATGGACATACAGGAGGTAGTGAGGAGACAGTAAGGGATGAGAAGAATGTGAGGGGCACAGAATAACAACCTGGTAGTGGAGGGGGGTGGTATGGAGAGGGGGCAGAATGGGAGGACAGTGTGAGGTTATAGCAAGGAGGGGGAGTGTTATGAAGGCACAGTATAAAGACTGGGCAGTATAAGGGGACACAGTGTAAAGGACACTGTAAACAGTAGGTTCAGTTTGGAAAGAGGGAATATGGATGGCATGTACCATAAAAGGGACAGTGTGGGTCATATTTTGTGCAGAGAATACTGTGAGGGGCCATTATTTATTCTGGGGCACAGTGTAGGGCAGATATTTTTAAGTAGAAGTATTATAGTCATTCTTCTACTTTTAGGGGCATCGTGTTGGTATGTGCTGCAGAAGACCGGAGAAAAGATGGATATCTGCAGAGACGACATGTGAATTTGAAAAGTCATCATTGCGTCAGGACAAGATGAAGAATAGAAAGAAATGACTAGAGAAAACATCATCTATAAGGTACCTGAATGTAAATATTTATTTGTGATGCTGACAAAGTCTTATCATTAGGCCTTGGTCCCACTTGTGCATTGCTTCTGATGTGAGCGCAATGGGACCCCCATGTTTTTATTTTGTTGTTAGGAGCATTAATGGGGATGTCCAAATTTGTGATGAGTCTGCAGTCACTCCTTGTGTCACTCTGTGACTGCAGCCTTCTGAATTCTCACAGTGTGCACACTGCACGTGGTCAGGATTCTCTGGTGCTGGCGGTGAGAGTGGGAAGTTATGAAGCTGCAAGTATGCGATTTACATTTAACCCGATGTGTAGTATGGCTATGTGTACAGGGAGCAGGGAGCTGGCACTAGCAGCGTGAAAGTGGTGGACGCTGGTAACTACGGTAAACATCGGGTAACCAAGGAAAGGGCTTCTTTGTTACCCGATGTTTACCGTAGTTACCAGCGTCCGCAGAAGCCGGCTCCTGACCGGCTGACACAGCCGGTCAATAACGGAGATCACCGTTGCCATAGCAACGCTCTTGGTAGCGGTGACGGGGACGTCCCCCTACCAGCACGAAGCAGCACCGGAATCACGTAATCGGAGCAGCGTTGCTATGGCAACCTGTGCCACCGCTTACAGCCGGGAGCCTGTGGTCACTCTCACAGAGAGATTTCTGCACGGAGCACAGCGTCTTCCCCCATGCAGCTGTGCTGTCTGATGGAGCAGACAGAGCTGCATGTGTTGAAGGGGAAAGAAGACAGAAGACCATGGATCGTGGAGGGCTGACAGGGGGTATTAAACATGGAGTCTTTAAGTGTGCCTGTGTATTTATTTCTATTAAAGTATTTTTTTCTGTGTGGTGTTTTTTTTAACCCTTTATTGGAGATTCTTAATGGCCGGGTCAAACGTGCCTGACATTAAGAATCTCTGACTTAATACTAGCTAGTAAAACAAAGCCAGTATTAACTCATGATTACCCAACAAGCCACCCAGCTTCAGGGCTGTTGGAAGAGTTGGATACAGCGCCAGATGATGGCGCTTCTATGAGAGCACCATTTTCTAGGGTGGCTGCGGACTGCAATTCGCAGCAGAGGGGCCCAGAAACCTCGGGCTAACCTGTGCTGTGGATTCCAATCCCCCAGCTGCCTAGTTGTACCCGGTTGGACACAAAAATGGGGCGAAGCCCACTTCGTTTTTTTTTTTCTAATTATTTCATAAAATTCATGAATTAAGTAAAACAAGGGCTTCCCTATATTTGTAGTTCCCAGCCAGGTACAAATAGGCAGCTGGGGGTTGGGGGCAGCCCGTAGCTGCCAGCTGTACCTGGCTACCATACAAAAATATGGCGAAGTGCACATCATTTTTTTGTAGTTTTTTGAAAAAAAAAATAAAAAATGCTTCCGTGGATTTTCCATTGCCAGTGAAGGTAACACCAAGCAGTGGGGGTTAGCAGCCAGTAGCTGCTTGGATTACCCTTAGCTAGCAATACAAAAAATGCAGCGGGAGCCCATATATATTTTATTTAACTATTTATTTAAATAACTAAAAACAAAAAGGGCTTCCCTGTATTTTGATTGCCTGACATGACAGTGCAGTAAAAATAAATCTTTAAAAAAAAGACATAGCACTCCGCGGTATTTTTGATTCTCAGTGCAGATAAAGCAGACAGCTATGGGTTGCCACCCCCATCTGCCTGGCGTTACCTTGGCTGGCAATCAAAATACAGGGAAGCCCATTAATTTTTTCTATTTAAAAAATAGTTAAAAAAAAAAAGGACGTTGGGACCCCCATTTTTGATAGCCAGCTAGGGTAAAGAAGATGGCTGTAGCCTGAAAACCACAACTGGCAGCTTTACCGTGGTTGGGGATCCAATGTGGAGGTCACCCCAGGCTCTTTTTTTATAATTATTTTATAAATATTAATAATTACAAAAAAAAGTAGGGTCCCCCCAAATTGGATCACCAGCCAAGGTAAAGCGGACAGCTGTGGTCTGGTATTCTCAGGGTGGGAAGGTCCATCGTTATTCACAGCCTAAAAATAGCAGGCCGCAGGCACCCCAGATGTGGCGCATCCACTAGATGCGCCAATTCTGGCGCTTCACCCCAGCTCATCCAGTGCCCTGGTGCAGTGGCAAACGGGGTAATAAATGGGGTTGATACTAGCTGTAAAGTCACCTGACATCAAGCCCAGCAGTTTGTGATGTCATGGCGTCTATCGGATACCCGACATCATAAGCTGTCAGTACTAACAAAAAAAAAACAACAAAAAAAATTTATTTGAAAAAACAATCCCCAAAACATTTCCTCTTTCGCCAATTTATTGTAAGAAAAAAAAATAAGGGAGTCCCACGACGACTCTGGACTAGTGTTGAGCGAGTATGCTTGTCACTACTCGGTACTCGCACGGGTATCACTGTACTCGGGCTACTCGGCGGGGACCGAGTAATCTCGCGATACTCGTGCTGTACTCATGGTCTTCATCCCTGCATGTTGTCGCTCTTTTGAGAGCCAGCCCTCATGCAGGGATTGGCTGGCAGACCACTGCAATGCCACAGCCATGTTAGTTGTGGAATTGCAGTGATTGGCCGGCCTGCACAGCGTGACCGAGCCTTTATACCGGTGGGCGCGCTGTGCTCTGCACACAGCCATCCAGACAGTCAGTTCAGGGAAAGTGTTGCTGCTTCAGGGAAAGGTTTGCGGCCCTTTATAGTTATTTCTGTAGCAGGGCTGCAAACAGTGTGACCAGAAGTCCTTCTCAGGACTATTGTAGTTGTATACAGGCAGGCAGGGTATAGCCAGGTCGGAGTACAGGAGCAGAGTCCTTCTCAGGACTATTGTTACTGTATACAGGCAGGGCAGGCAGGGTATAGCCAGGTCGGAATACAGGCTAGTGACCAGAAGAGTCCTTCTCAGGACTATTGTAGCTGTATACAGGCATGCAGAGTATATAGCCATTCCTAGTGGTTACCGTATACCAGCCTTCATCATATCTGGGGCTGGTGTACACAGTTTAAAACAGTCCTGATAGTGTCAGACTTCTCAGTAATTGTCGCTCCTAAAAAGCTGTTAGGTTCTTAGTGCGTCCGTGCGTGCATTTAAAAAACGCACGTGTGTGGCTGTCGGTGAGAGTGTACAGGTGCACTTGTGTGCGTTTTGCACAAATTAGTATATAACGCACAAGTCTAGTGAATAATACACGTCAGTCAGCAGTGTCTAATAGTGTCAAACTTCTCAGTAATTGTCGCTCCTAAAAACCTGTTAGGTTCTTATTGCGTCCGTGCTTGCATTTAAAAACCGCACGTGTGTGGCTGTCGGTGGCAGCGTACAGGTGCACTTGTGTGCGTTTTTCACAAACTAGTATAAAACGCACAAGTCTAGTGAATAATACACGTCAGTCAGCAGTGTCTGATAGTGTCAAACTTCTCAGTAATTGTCGCTCCTAAAAACCTGTTAGGTTCTTATTGCGTCCGTGCTTGCATTTAAAAACCGCACGTGTGTGCCTGTCAGTGGCAGCGTACAGGTGCACGTTTTGCACAAACTAGTATATAACGCACAAGTCTAGTGAATAATACACGTCAGTCAGCAGTGTCTGATAGTGTCAAACTTCTCAGTAATTGTCGCTCCTAAAAACCTGTTAGGTTCTTATTGCGTCCTTGCTTGCATTTAAAAACCGCACGTGTGTGCCTGTCGGTGGCAGCGTCAGGCTCCACATTGTCCCTGGATAGAGACGTGCATGATGGCCTGTAAACCTGAAGTGCCCATTGTAAGGAAGTGGGTCTATTGTAGTATAGCCCTTTGGCAGGGCAGTCAAAAATTGGGAGGCTCCACATTGTCCCTGGATAGAGACGTGCATGAGGGCCTCAAAACATTGTTCCCATTGCAAAGGAGCGGGTCTCCTGTCGTTGTAATGCCCATTCTGAAAGAATGGGCGAAAAAATGTACCACTGGGGGTATACCTGAAACAACGGCCTAACTATTGTAACGGTCATCATGGTGGCGCATGAGGAGAAGGAGGAGCAGTCCAGCGATTAGCCAAAGTCCCGAAGTGTGTACCCATGGGTGAGTGGAGGTACATGGCAAATTCCCGTTACAAACTTTAAATTCCGCTGTCATTTGCTGGTGAAGTCTGGCCCAATCCAACCCTTGTTCATCTTGATCAGAGTCAGCCTATCAGCATTTTCAGTTGACAGGCGGGTGCGTTTATCTGTAATGATTCTACCTGCGGCACTAAAAACACGCTCTGACAAAACGCTAGCGGCAGGGCAGGCCAGGACTTCCAAGGCGTAGAGAGCCAATTCATGCCACGTATCCAGCTTGGATACCCAATAATTGTAAGGCACAGAGGACTGTCGGAGTACAGTTGTTCGATCTGCAAGGTACTCCTTGAGCATCTGGGCAAACTTAGAATTTCTTGTGGCACTACCCCACACCTCAGGGGCTGTGGTATGTGAGGGGCTGAGAAAACTGTCTCACATCTTAAAGACTTCCCCTACCTCTGGCGGATTGGACTTGTGCCCCTCTCGGCTGTACGCCTTGGTTGTCCACTGATTCCTGACCTATGCCGCTAGCGTTTTGTGAGGGGAATGCTTTGCCTACTTCCGTGACTATGGCCTTCTGGAACTGCTGCATTTTGCCTGACCTCTCCGACTCGGGAATAAGAGACATAAAATTCTCCTTTTAGCGTGGGTCTAACAGTGTTACCAACCAGTAATGATTGTCAGCCAAGATGTTCTTAACGCGAGGGTCACGAGACAGGCAGCTTACCATAAAGTCAGCCATGTGCGCCAGACTCTTAACAGCCATCACTTCAGTATCCTGACCAACACGATGACTGAACATGCTGTCCTCCTCCTCCTCCTCCTCCTCATCATCTACCCTGTCCTCTGGCCAGCCACGCTGAACCGAGGATATGACTGCATGTCATATCCTCAATTTGGCCGGAGAGTTGCTCCATGTCTTCATCCTCCTCCTCGTCATAGTCCTCCACTGCACGTTGTGATGAGACGAGGCTGGGCTGTGTGTTATCACCCACACCCACTACTGTTTCTTGCTCCAACTCATCGCCGCTCACCATCTTGGTGGAGTCCTCAAAGTTTTGGCGGATGGTACATAGGTCGGACATCCATCTCCACTCCTCAGGTGTTATGTGTGGAGTTTGACCCATTTCCCGACGGCTTAGGTGATGCAGGTACTCAACAACTGCCCTCTTCTGCTCACATATCCTGACCAACATGTGCAGAGTTGAATTCCAACGCGTGGGGACATCACACACCAGTCTGTGAGCTGGAAGATGCAAATGGCGCTGAAAGCCGGCAAAGCCGGCTGAAGCAGTAGGTGACTTTCGAAAATGTGCAGACAGGTGGCGAACTTTTACCAGCAGATCAGACAGCTCTGGGTATGACTTTAGAAACCGCTGAACCACGAGGTTGAGCACATGGGCCACGCATGGAACATGTGTCAGCTGGCCTCGCCTCAAAGCCGCCACCAGGTTCCGGCCATTGTCACACACAACCTTTCCTGGTTTTAGGTTCAGAGGTGTGAGCCAGTGATCTGCCTGCTGTTTCAGAGCTGTCCACACCTCTTCTGTATTGTGGGGTTTGTCACCTATGCAGATTAGCTTCAGCACAGCCTGTTGCCGCTTCGCCGAGGCAGTGCTGCAGTGCTTCCAGCTTGGGACTGGTGTGGAGGGTAAAGTGGATGAGGATGCGCAGGAGGAGGCTGAGGAGCATGACATTCCGGAGCTGTAGAGTGTAGGTAAAACCCTGACTGAGGTAGGGCCTGCAAACCTTGGAGTGGGAAGGACGTGCTCCGTCCTCGCTCAGACTGGGTCCCAGCTTCCACAATATTAACCCAGTGTGCCATCAACGAGATGTAGCGGCCTTGCCCACAAGCACTTGTCCACGTGTCTGTGGTTAGGTGGACTTTGGCTGAAACAGCATTGTTCAGGGCACGTGTGATGTTTTGTGACACGTGGTTATGCAATGCGGGGACGGCACACCCGGAGAAATAGTGGCGGCTGGAGACCGAGTAACGTGGGACAGCTGCCGCCATCAGGTCGCGGAATGCTTCTGTCTCCACCAGCCTAAAAGGCAACATTTCCAGCGCAAGCAGTCGTGAAATGTTAGCATTTAGAAGTGTGGCATGTGGGGCGTTGGCAGTGTATTTTCGCCTGCGTTCAAAGGTTTGCTGAATGGATAACTGAACGCTGCGCTGGGACAAGGACATGCTTGATGATGTTGTTATTTCTGCGTGGGCAACTGCTGGTGCAGGGCCGGAGGAGGCTTGACATCAGCAAGCACTGCTCCTCGACTCTGTTGTACATCCCACAAAGTCGGGTGCTTGGCTGACATGTGCCTGATCATGCTGGTGGTGGTCAAGCTGCTAGTTTTGGTACCCCTGCTGATGCTGGCACGGCAGGTGTTGCAAATGGCCTTTTTAGAATCATCTGGAGCAAACTTAAAAAACTGCCAGACTCGGGAAGACCTAACATTTGTACAGGCACCTTGTGTCGTGTTGTTGTTTCGGGGAACGGTTGCCTGACTTCTGCCTGGGGCCACCACCCTGCTTCTTACTGCCTGTTGGGATGCTACGCCTCCCTCCCCCTGTGCACTGCTGTCCTCGCTCTGCATATCCTCCTGCCAGGTTGGGTCTGTTACTGGATCATCCACCACGTCGTCTTCCTCTTCCGCACCCTGCTCCTCCTCCTGACTTCCTGACAATTGTATCTCATCATCGTCCACCCCTTGTTGAGACACATTGCCAACTTCGTGAGAACGTGGCTGCTCAAATATTTGGGCATCTGTACTTACAATCTCGTCATGACCCACTTCAACAGGAGCTGGCGAGAGGCCAGAATGTGTGAATGGAAATGTGAACAGCTCTTCCGTGTGTCCGTGGACGTGTACTCGGCCTGGTGGTAGGAAGGAGGATCAGGTTCTGAAATGTGCGGTGCAGTATCACGGCTACTGACTCTTGACCGTGTGGAAGACAGAGTGTTTGTGGTGGTGGCAATCTGACTGGAAGCATTATCCGCTATCCAACTAACAACCTGTTGACACTGGTCTTGGTTCAAGAGCGGTGTACTGCTGCGGTCCCCAAGAATTTGGGACAGGATGTGCGAGCGAGTAGATGTGGCCCTTTGTTGTGGCGAAATTAGAGCTTGCACATGACCTCGGTCTCTGCCTGCACCACCATCACGTCCACTTCATTGTTCGTTGCCAACGCCCTTGCGCATTTTGCAATGCTGTGCTGATGTGTATTCACTAGACTTGTGCGTTATATCCAAGTTTGTGCAAAACGCACACAAGTGCACCTGAACGCTGCCACCAACAGGCACACACGTGCGGTTTTTAAATGCAAGCACGGACACACTAAGAACCTAACAGGTCTCTATCCAGGGACAATGTGGAGCCTCCCAATTTTTGGCTGCCCTGCCTATGGGCTATCCTACAATAGACCCACTTCCTTACAATGGGCACTTCAGGTTTACAGGCCCTCATGCACGTCTCTATCCAGGGACAATGTGGAGCCTCCCAATTTTTGGCTGCCCTGCCAAAGGGCTATACTACAATAGACCCACTTCCTTACAATGGGCACTTCTGGTTTACAGGCCATCATGCACGTCTCTATCCAGGGACAATGTGGAGCCTCCCAATTTTTGGCTGCCCTGCCTAAGGGCTATACTACAATAGACCCACTTCCTTACAATGGGCACTTCAGGTTTACAGGCCCTCATGCACGTCTCTATCCAGTGACAATGTGGAGCCTCCCAATTGTTGGCTGCCCTGCCTAAGGGCTATACTACAATAGACCCACTTCCTTACAATGGGCACTTCAGGTTTACAGGCCCTCATGCACGTCTGTATGCAGGGGCATTGGTGAACCTCACAATTTTGGACTGCCCTGGCAAAGGAAAATACTACAAAGACTCACTTCCTCAAAATGGGCACAATAGACTCAAGAGGCCTTCATGTACGTCTCTTCTCAGGGACATCGGAGTGCCACCCAATGTTTTCACGTAAAATCTTTCATGTAATCTCCAAAAGTAACATACACCAGCTCTATCTCACTAATGGGTATGTGCCCTTAACATTTCCGCCATGAAAATTCATTTTGGTGTCATTTTTGAAGGTTTTCTAGTGAGTCCGTAAAAATGGCGTAAAATGCGGACAAAATTGTTCACAGCTGTGACTTTTGAGTGATAAATGCTTCAAGGGGTCTTCCCCATGCTGTTGCCATGTCATTTGAGCACTCTTCTGAGACTTTTGTGACATTTTTAGGGTTTCTACATGCTGCCGGGGGTCATTTCATAAAAATACTCGGGTCTCCCATAGGATAACATTGGGCTCGGTGCTCGGGCCGAGTACACGAGTATCTTGGGATGCTCGGACTGAGCCTCGAGCACCCGAGCTTTTTAGTACTCGCTCATCACTACTCTGGACCGTCTAGAATATGGGGGGAGACACTCAGGGAACGTATCCCCCTTTTTCTAGGAGTTGTGAGACTGTGACCGGGGTTATCTATGACGGCCGGTATGTCTCGCCCCGGTTGTGCTCACTCCATGATTGAAAGTAAATCCACTCTAGGGTTAATGCTGTTTCCCTACAGGCTGAAGGAAGGGTTAAATAGAATCAGGAACAAGGGCAGGTGTGCCGGGTGTGAGGGAGTGAACAGAACTCCCTGAGCTCTCTGCTGGAGAGGCACATGTATATTGGTGTGGACTTTTGTTTGGACATTAAACCGTGTGCTGTGAACCTTAATGCCTGGATCTCGTGTCTTCCGCTGCGCAGCCGACCACGCTACCTCACAGAGTGCAGACCCTCCATGTCCCCCCGGGTCCACAGCAGCAGAGTCCATGTCGTAACGGTTGATACCAAAGCTGCAATGCCCTGCTCATGACTGGTAAGGGCATGCCTAATCAGGAGAACTATTCTACATTTCCAAATATTGGTATTTGCTGATATTATTGCTATTCCACCTACTATATATTGGGGATAGGATCTTGGAGATGGAATACCCCTTTAAGTCCAGTTATCCATCTGAATGAATACTAAACAACAGAGCAAGGCTATTTAGATGTGTTTTCTTGTGGCGTATAACGGACACTCATGTTTGGTAGTCATTCAGCAGGGCAACTATAAAATCAAATACCTCCATTTGGAAATGTAGTATATAGCTCTCCTGATCAACTATGTTCCTTACCTCATGAGCAGGGCATTGCAGTAATAATAATAATTTATTCATTTATATAGCACTATTAATTCCATAGCGCTTTGCGTACATTGGGAACACTGTCCCCATTGGGGCTCACAATCTAAATTCCCTATCTGTATGTCTTTGGAGTGTGGGAGGAAACCAGAGTACCTGGAGGAAACCCACGTAAAAACGGGACGAACATACAAACTCCTTGCAGATGGTGTCCTTGGTGGGAATTGAACCCAGGACCTCAGCGCTGCAAGACTGCAGTGCTAACCACTGAGCCACCGTGCAGCACATTTAGCTTACAGATGCATAACCACCACTCACTGTGTCTGTACACAGGAAGCTGAGCTGACAGCCGCTCTGTGCATGCGGCAGCGTCTATTGTGAAGGAGAGGGCCGCGGGAGATCAACGCTGCACAGGCACCGTGGGACATTGGGGAACACCGATGGGGTTATAGGGGGTGACCTGGCAGGGCCTAGGGAGGAGTTTTCTGTCACATGTGTCATGGCACATGCGACAGAAATCAGGGGAGTAGGGTGAATGTGGCCATCGCGCTGTGCGTGTGGCCATCTTGGATTTCCGGGAGTGGGCCAGGGGGGGGGGCACTTTGGCGACACTGGGGGACCGGAGGGGACCGGGGTGGAGATTTATCATGTTTGTTCATGCCAGATGGGAGATAAATAATTTTTTACCGACGCTGTCATTTACTGTAACGTGATCATCGGTATACGGTGTATACCAGTGATCACGTGAGCGGGGACCGGAAAAACCGGCCTAAATCATGATCTCCAGGGTCTCAGCTACCCCCTGAATCCCCAGAGATTTTCTGACGCTGGGGGGCGCTATTCACTTATTTCTGCCTGCTGTTTATAAACGGCAGATCAGAATAAGGCTACATTCACACGACCGATCAGTTTTTGCGGTCCGCAAAAAACGGTTTGTTTTTTTTATGGCTGCATCCGTGTGGCATCCGTTTCTGTTCCATATACGGTCCGTATGTCATCCGTGTGCCTTCCGTTTGTTTGCGTACTGCAAAAAAACTGAAGGAGGGAAAATACATAAATTTACCCAGGATCTGTGATGCCCTGGACCCCCAGGGGTCACAGGTAACAACACACAACACCACACACACCCCCACCCCAGTGAGGCACCAGTAGCCAACAAGTCCTGACCGCCTCCCTCAGGTCTAGCAAGGCGCACCAGTTGGGCAGAGCCAGGCGGATAGGCACGCCCTCCAAGGAGTCTGCTGGCCTGAGGCAGGGAAAGGACAAGTGAGTCGAGTGGGGAGAGGAGTAGTGAGAGGAGTAAAAGTGGTGAGCTGAGAGTCAGGGGCCTAGGACAGAGCTAGGGCCCCTTGGAACGGTCTGGCAGGCAGACGGTGGTGGCCGTCTGCTGGAGTCCGGTCAGGGACTCAACTGTGGAACCGTAGGGATCGAGAAGAGGGTGGTGACCCTTTGGACCCGAATCGGGGAGTTAACAAGTCAACCGGAGCACCAGGCAGGGTACTCAGACCCCGTTCTAACCCAGAAGCAACCGGGCTCAGACAAATCTACTGATTGCGGTCTGGACCTCAGGGGTTCATTCCCACCCAAAGTCCTGATAGACGGCAACAGCCCACCGATTCCGGATAAGAGCCACCACCAAGGGCCAGAGATCCAAAGGGCCAGCGCCTGTGGGCAAAAGGGCTCCTCCGGTACCCAAAAGCCGGGGAGCGGACTACCGTTGCTGAAGCATAGGAGTCACTATAGCAAATTTAAAGGTGCAGGAGAAAGGCGACATCATCAACCTCACTGGGGACACACGCAGCCGGCTGCGGGCACCGATCTACATCGAACTCGGTTTACCATTGACTCTGTGTGGTTTAATTGTGAGTACACCAGTGCCATCAGGCACCGCGCTGCAAGCGAGCCCCTGCGTCCTGCAACCCCCCGCTCCTGCCACCTGGCCCCGGGACCAACAAACCCCCTACCCATGGAGGAATCAACACCTAGCTGCGACCCAGCACCGATCCCGGACGAGCCCCCGCACCCTCACCGCAGCGGTGGTGCCCATCACCTCACCATGACCCATGGGTGACGTCACGAACTGTTACCGGTCACCGGGGCTCCGGCCATGAAACCGGTCCACCCCTAACCAAACAACCAAACCCCCCCCTTTCCAGAGCGGTGTGGCCCCCGGTCCGAGGCGCTCGAGCCACTGACAACCCGAGCCCGGATCCGAGCGGCTCGGCGGAGAGCAGCCGAGCCCCCAGGGCGGTACAGATCCATAGCTTCAACCAAATGAGGCGGTCACATATTCACTCCAGTGCCATTTTCTACTGCTTTTCACAGCGTAGAGCTCTCTGGTGATTTTCTTGTGCTTGTACACTTCATATCAGTCTTTTCTGTCATTATAATGGCAGAATGACACATAATGTCCCACTCTCCTGCATTTTGTAATTTTGCACCCTTTGGTGCCTTTCATGGGGCACTAAGGGGTGCTTAGCCTTGTATTTAGCCAAAAAAATGAAAAAAAAATGATGTGGGGTTCCCCCCTATTTTTGTAGCCAGCTAGGGTAAAGCAGACGGCTGCAGCCTGCAGACCACAGCTGGCAGCTTCACCTTGGCTGGTAATCCAAAGCTGAGGGCACCTCACTCTGTTATTTTAAATTAAATAAATAATTTAAAAAAAAAAAACACGTGGGGTCCCCCCAAAATTGGATCACCAGCCAAGGTAAAGCAGACAGCTGGGGTCTGATATTCTCAGACTAGGGAGGTCCATGGTTATTGGACTCTCCCCAGCCTAAATATAGCAGGCCGCAGCCGCCCCAGAAGTGGCGCATCCATTAGATGCGCCAATCCTGGTGCTTCGCCCCCGCTCATCCCTGGTGCAGTGGCAAACGGGGTAATATATGGGGTTAATACCAGATGTGTAATGTCACCTGGCATCAAGCCCTGGGGTTAGTGATGTCATGCGTCTATCAGATACCCGACATCACCAACCCAGTCAGTAATAAAAAAAAATAGATGACAAACACATTTTTATTTGAAAAAACACTGCCCAACACATTGCCTCTTTCACCAATTTATTAGAAAGAAAAACAAATCCAGGTCTGCTGTAATCCAAGGGGTTCCCATGACGATCCACACTGTCCCAGTCAATGAAGAGCAGGATGTTCCCCATTGGCTGGGAGAGCAATGCAGTGACCTGAGCTAACATCAATGGGTCAGCCCAGGTCACTGCAGGGCATGACAAGTGCTGCTGTCAGCGAGGTACATTACCTGCGCTGATCTCCTGCATTGCTGACATCACCTGTCACTGAGTTCAATGACCTTCACAGCCAAGTATCGCAAGCGGCCCGTGACATCACCGCTAGTCCCAGTCTCGGGTCGGAAGCGAGAGAAGGTGATGTGACAAGCGGCGGCCATGGAGGACAGTGACGGCGCTGAGGTCGGGATAGTGGGACTTCATCACCGCAGGTAAGCCGAGCGGGGCCATGTGTGTGGAGTGCGAGGCGGGCGGAGCCTAGCGGGGCAATGTGTGCAGAGAGCCAGGTGGGCGGAGCTTAGCGGGGTAATGTGTGCAGAGTGCCAGGTGGGTGGAGCCTAGTGGGGCCATGTGTGCAGAGTGCCAGGTGGGTGGAGCCTAGTGGGACCATGTGTGCAGAGTGCCAGGTGGGCGGAGCCTAGCGGGGTAATGTGTGCAGAGTGCCAGGTGGGCAGAGCCTAGCGGGGTAATGTGTGCCGAGTGTGAGTGGGGCGGAGCCTAGCGGGGCCATGTGTGCCGAGTGCCAGGGTGGCGGAGCCTAGCGGGGTAATGTGTGCAGAGTGCCAGGTGGGTGGAGCCCAGCGTGACCATGTGTGCAGAGTGACAGGTGGGCGGAGCATAGCGGGGCCATGTGTGCTGGCGGCGGAGTGCGAAGTGGGTGGAGCCTAGCGGGGCCATGTAGCGCTGAGGACGACAGTGTCGTGGACTGTGTGGCTGGAGACAGGTGATTGTGAGTGTGTGTGTGTGTGTGTGTGTACATGCCGCGTGCAGGAGGGGGCGGAGCGAGCTGATTGGGGAAGTGTCGGCTTCCTGCACACGTAACTAGGATAAATGTCGGGTTACTAACCAAAGCGCTTTGCTTGGATACCCGATGTTTATCTTGGTTACCAGCTTCTGGCAGGCTGCCAGCGATGGCTCCCTGCACACTGTAGCTGTAAAAAGCCATGCTTTTGCTGCTAGAACCGTTCTCGAACGTAACTCGAACTGTCAAGCTTTTAAGAAAAATCTCGAGTTCTAGTTCTATCTAGAACACCCCCCAAAATCACTCGAACTGCGAACTGGAGAACCGCGAACCACGAACCGCACTCAACTCTAGTAGTGATGTATATGGGGCTGAAGTGGTGTCATCTTACAGTGTAGCATATAGTGGTGTAGTTTATTACAGGTGTAGTATATAGTGGTGTAGTGATGTGGTATATAGGGGTGTAGTGGTGTAGTTTGCTACAGGTGTAGTATATGGGGGGTGTAGTGATGTAGTATATGGGGATTTAGTGACTATGCCACCATAGGAAACGGCCCAGGTACAATTTCTTGCACAGGGACTGCAAGCTGTCATTGTCTGCCCCTGTTTTTCCTGGTGAGGAATTGAAAGTGCATGAAGTTTTCATCATGCACAACCTTAATTTTAAGCAAAATGCTTTTGAATAGAGGTCTGGTCATTTAATTAAAGAAAACTGACTGCCAAAAGTTTTGCATCTACTATTTATTGATCACATCAAAGAGAGTGATTCGCTATTTTTCAATTTTGTAGCATAACCTCTTGCTTTAATTACTACACCACACCGACGGGGCATTTAAGACTTCTTGAGGGATCTTGCTCCATTCCATTTGTAAATTTGCAAACAATTCATCTTTATTGCTCTGGGTACGGGCCCCAACTCGTTGCCCTAACTCATCCCATAGGTGCTCTATAGGGTGTAAATCATGTGATTGGCTTGGTCATTGGAACAGTGCAAACATTTTTCTTTGCTAAGCAATTTTTGACTAAATTGCATGTGTGCTTGGGATCATTGTCTTGCTGGAAATTCCAGCCCTACCTACTTTGGTTTTACCATGTGCCAGCATTCTCCAGTATATCTTTGAAAATGGTAGCATTAATATTTCCATCAATTCTATGCCAAGGACAAATGGCAAATACAGAAAAGCAACCCCAAACAATGACATTGCCATCCCCATGTTTCACTATAGGTGTTTGGTACCTTACATGATTACATTTTCCAACTGGGTATTTTCCAACTTTCCATCAGTACCAAACAGATTGAGCTTCAATTCATCCAACCACAACACCTTAGACCATTGGTTGTATTGTTTGGCAAACTCAAGTCGGACCTTCCAGTTCTTTGTGGAGATGAAAGACTTCTTGACTGGAGCTCGTGCACTTAAGCCTACTGCTCTTAATCGTTGCACCACAATCGTATGGTAACTCACTTTGACCCCATATTCTACTTTCAGTGCTCTACTGCACTCTCAGGGATATCACATACTGACTTTTTCTTAATAATGTGATCAACTTGGAGGAAGTTTTCCGTGGTCGTCCACTTCTAGGTTTGTCAGCTGTTCCATAACCTTCTTTTCTTTCTTTATTTCTTTCAAATATGTTACACTTGACTCTGAGAACAGTTGAATTCCATACCTAGCTCTTCTGGCTTTTGCCTGACTTCACTGTCAGAATAATAAGCTTCCTGATATCTGGTTATAAAATTGGCTTTGTCTTGGCCAAGTTTTATCCAAAACACATGCACACACAAAAAAGTAGGCAAAATTAGACTACACAAGACAAAATATGCAAACCATTTGGCCCAGCAAATGTGGAAAACTAAGACAAAAAGGGATGAAACAATGTCAAACACAACTTCCTTAGAGCTGACCATTTGCTACCGGTTAACTAAAATCACCAGCAGGAACATAGCATTACAACAACCAGACATGTGCAGTATATATATATATATATATATATATATATATATAGTAGCATTTCCAATATACTATTGTACATTATACTTTACTATACTTGTGCTAAAGTAAAACAATTGCACTTAATACTTAAGTAAGCAAGCAGAGGAGGTGCTCAGCTAAAATATCCACAAAAACGTAGACATCTTTCATTAGCTAGAGTCAGTGAGGCTAAGACTGAGACAAACACATGTAAAGTGCAGATAAAACCAAGCAGAATTATGAAGCAGCGTGATGTCCACTTGAGAAAATCCATTTTTAGAAATGAATTTTTCCACTGATGTCCTATTGTGCTTTGACATCTTAGAGAGCAGCATGTGGTATTAGCATTAGAATTCTGGCCAGAAGAGATAAAACATTCATGATGTACTGAGGTACAAAAAGTTTATGCAAATATTACAAATTATTTAAACTTAGACTAATGAAGTAATTAGCAAATTTATATTGT
This sequence comes from Anomaloglossus baeobatrachus, assembly GCF_048569485.1. Classification (NCBI taxonomy): domain Eukaryota; kingdom Metazoa; phylum Chordata; class Amphibia; order Anura; family Aromobatidae; genus Anomaloglossus; species Anomaloglossus baeobatrachus. The sequence continues at coordinate 142,742,193 of NC_134355.1, forward strand.
GTCTTCAGATTTTAATTGAAAATAGGAATAAAACATTGGCTGCATATACGATATCACTAATTGCTACATAAGTCACAAAAATCAAACTAACAAAAATAACCAAAGATATTTAATTCAAACTTTTGCCAATACAACCATAAAAGTTTTAAAATATCTTTACAGACTACATGGTTATGTACACTGTGTGCATAATTATTAGGCAATTTGTATTTTTGATGATTAACTTTATTACTGAAAAACTTTACTGCTGTTGGTCAATCCAAAAAAGTTAATGAAAATGAAACCTAAATATTTAAATTTAAATATTTGAATTTTTTAGGAGAATAATTATTTCTGCATTATTATTGGCCAACTATTAGCATGCAGAATTATTATGCAACTAAATGCAAAATGCAATTTTTTCACTTTAATAGTTTATTTTCATCTGTTAAAGTTAACGTTAAGGAATATTAACCAAACAACTCAAAATGTACAAAAATACATTTGACATTTAAAATAAATTTGTGTGTATATATGTATATATATATATATATATATATATATATATATATATACATACACAGTACAGACCAAAAGTTTGGACACACCTTCTCATTCAAAGAGTTTTCTTTATTTTCATGACTCTAAAAATTGTAGATTCACATTGAAGGCAGCAAAACTATGAATTAACACATGTGGAATGAAATACTTAACAAAAAAGTGTGAAACAACTGAAAATATGTCTTATATTCTACGCTCTTCAAAGTAGCCACCTTTTGCTTTGATTACAGCCCATCTTTAACAATGTCAGCACATAGCAGTACCCACCTCCACTTGCTGGTAATCGGTCATAACTGACCCAGCCACCCATCAATCTGTTCCGTCAGATATTTATTGGCCCAGTGTCTTGAAGTTTCAAATACTGTTTCTTTTTCAATGGTCGGGTTTCAGCATTCCTTATCTTTGCCATTGTTACGGGGGGGGGCTGTCTGATAAGAAAACCTAAAGGAATATCAGACAGTCACGGTCCACCGTGCAAAGACTCTGCTGCAGACTATGGCAGAGTGCAATACCTCTGTTAAACTCACAGAGGAATATAATTAGTAAATAAGGCAATTCCTCCCTTACTTGGAGGGTGTGTGGAATGATCTCTGTTAATGATCACAGAGACAAAAGCAGTGAGTGTGAAATGGCACCTACCTAGCTCCGTTCCTCTACTGATGCCAGGAGATGGACAGCAGCATAAGCCGCACAAAGCTCCTACCTGTGTTCGCTCCACTAGTGTGCGAGGACACGAACCACTAGATATGGCACCTGCCTAGGTCCGCTCTTCTAGTGGTGCAAAAGAGACGGACAGCAGCATAAGCCACACAAAGCTCCTACCTCTGTTCGCTCCCCTAGTGTGCGAGGATACGAACAACTGCCAGACGCAGTATAAGGAACGTTACCCTAGCGGCAACGTCCACCTACGAGTAGAATCACAAGGCCCAGCCGGACCATGTGCCTCAGGCACCTGCCTATGTCTGCTCCACTAAGAGGTAAGGATACGGACTCCAGCTGAAGCTGTAAGGTATAAGAATGCTACCCTGCCAGTAGCGCTCACCTAACATAGACAGAGAGATGCCTAGAGGGATGTGCACAGGGCGTCTACCCTCATGCATGAACCAAGCGGACTGAGCGCCGGGCGGCGTGCGTCAGGGTCTTATATAGACTTTGTGCCTCATCCAAGATGGAGGACACCAGAGTCAATCCGCTGCCAGAACGACAGGAATGACGTCACGCTGGCCTATCACCGAGCAAAGCGTCACAAGCACATGACCAGCGACCAATCGGCATAGAAGGTGTCAGAGACATGTGACCACGTGTCACAAGCACATGACCAGCGGACAATCAGCTTAGAAGGTGTCAGAGACATGTGACCTTGTGTCAGCGATGATGTCACCCGCACATGTGCAATGGCTCCAAGATAGGACTTAGTCTCCAGCGCTTGCACATGTGCAGTAGCAAGAAATCCGAAGATAGTCTCCAGAGCCACAGCAACCGTAACAGTACCTCCCCCTCAAGGGCCCCCCTCCCGGCGACGCAGGTAATCGGCAACTAAATCGGGAGCATGGACATCCTCCTCAGGCTCCCAAGAGCGATGTTCCGGGCCGTAGCCCTCCCAATCTATCAAGAAGAACCTGCGCCCTCTAACCATCTTAGAACCAACTATGGCTCGTACCTCATAGCTAGAGCGAGAGGAATCAGAGGCAGGAGAGTGCACTTCATGAGCGTGAGGTAAAATAGCCGGCTTTAACAGTGAAACATGGAATTTGTCATGGATCCTAAGATGGACGGGTAACTTCAGTTGGTAGACTACAGGATTTACCTGTCGAAGAACCTCATAAGGACCCAGGAAGTGAGGAGCAAATTTGACAGAGCTCACTCTAAGTTTCACGTGTGTTGCAGAGAGCCACACAAAGTCCCCTGGAGAAAAGACAGGAGCCGGGCGACGAAACCGACCGGACACCGTCTTCATACGGTCTTTAGCTGCTTGGATCGACTCTTGAGTCCGATCCCAAACCTCTCTGGCATTAGTTGCCCAGTCGGCCACAAGAGGAGGAGGTGCAGCAGCGGGAAACGGTACCGGTACCCTAGGGTGTTGCCCATTATTGAGTACGAACGGTGTCTGCCCAGTGGCTTCAGCCATCGAATTGTTAAGGGCAAATTCTGCCCAGGGTGGGAGGGAAGACCAGTTATCGTGGTTCTCAGCAACAAAGTGTCGAAGGTATATAATCATGGATTGATTGGTACGCTCAACCAAACCATTGGTCTCCGGATGGTATGCCGAAGAGAGATTCAACTCAATTTGCAGAAGGCTACAAAGATCTCGCCTGAAACGGGAAGCAAATTGCGGGCCTCTATCACAAATGATACGATCTGGCATCCCGTGAAGCCTAAAGACATGCTTGAGGAATAGTTTGGCTAGTACCCTGGAAGATGGGATTCTCGATAACGGTACGAGATGAACCATCCGGGAGAAATGGTCCGTAATGACCCACACAAATCTATGTCCCTGTGAACACGGAAGATCACCCACAAAGTCCATGCCTACCACCTCCCATGGTCTATCTGGCACTGATAAAGGATGCAAGAGCCCAGCCGCTCTCTGCCGTAATGGGCGGTTGCGAGCACACGAGTAGCAGGAACCGACATATCTCTTAACGTGGCTGGCTAAGAGTGGCCACCAATACCACCTCTCGAGTAACTCTCGTGTCCGTCTAATACCAAAATGCCCACCCACCTTTGAGGTGTGGGCCCACGACAGTATATCATTCTGTCGATCCGGCGGAACAAAGGTCTTGCCCGGTGGGATTTGGTCTAACGTCACAGGGGAGAGCGTATGAAAAACCCTGGAGGGAAGAATAAGACGAGGTTCATCAATCTCTTCCTGGGTAGAAACCATAGAGCGAGACAGGGCGTCTGCCTTGTTATTCTTACTCCCAGACAGATAGTTGATGGAGAAGTGAAAGCGGGAGAAAAACAAGGACCAGCAGGCTTGGCGAGGATTCAGACGCTGAGTGGTTTGTAAGTACGTCAGATTCTTATGGTCTGCATAGACCTGGAAAGGATGTTTCGCTCCTTCCAGCAAGTGACGCCACTCCTCCAAGGCTAGTCTTAGGGCGAGCAGTTCCCTATCCTGAATGGTATAGTTTCTCTCTGCCGGTGAAAAGGTTTTAGCAAAGAAGAAAAACGGCCTTTTTCTACCTGCACCATTCTTTTGATACAAGACCGCACCAGCACCCACTGAAGAGGCATCAACCTCCAAGAGGAAGGGCTTACTCTCATCGGGTCTTTGAAGAACAGGAGCAGTTGAAAAGTGTCTTTTTACTGCCTCAAAAGCCTGGGATGTTTCAGTAGACCAGACTTTTGGATTAGCACCTTTCTTAGTCAAGGCCATCAAAGGGGCCACCAAAGTAGAGAAATGGGGTATGAACTGCCTGTAATAATTTATGAATCCTAAGAAGCATTGCACCGCCTTCAAGGAATGAGGTTCGGACCATTCCAGGACAGCAGAGAGCTTCGCAGGATCCATAGCAAGACCCTCTTGTGAGATAATGTAGCCCAAAAAAGGCAAGGATGACTGCTCGAATACACATTTTTCGAGTTTAGCAAACAATGAGTGCTCCCTCAAACGGGAAAGGACACGGACAACATCCTGACGATGAGTCTCCAGATAAGGAGAAAAAATCAGGATGTCGTCCAGATACACCACGACGGAGGATAACAGTAAATCCCTAAACACATCGTTTACGAAGTCCTGAAATACTGCGGGTGCATTACATAAACCAAAAGGCATGACGAGGTAATCATAGTGACCGTCTCGGGTGTTAAAAGCGGTCTTCCATTCGTCACCATCTCGAATTCGTACCAAATTATACGCACCCCGCAGATCCAACTTCGTAAAAACCTGAGCTCTCCTCAGTCTGTCAAAGAGCTCCGAAATTAAAGGTAACGGGTATTTGTTCTTTATTGTGATTGCGTTGAGACCCCTGTAATCTATGCAGGGACGCAAATCACCCTCTTTCTTCCGAACAAAGAAAAACTCAGCTCCCGTGGGAGAGACAGACTTCCGAATGTACCCCTTCTCTAAACTCTCTCTTATATAGGTCGACATGGCCTCTGACTTAAGTATTGACAGGGGGTAAACCCTGCCCTTAGGTGGAACCAAACCTGGGATAAGGTCTATGGCACAGTAATACGGCCTATGAGGTGGAAGAACCTCAGCACCCTGTTTGGAGAACACGTCAGCGAAATCCAAATAGGGTGTAGGTATGGGAGAGAGATCAGTTGATGCAACCGCAACGACCTTAGGTGGTAAGGGAAGACATCGGGACTGACATTTCGAACCCCAACTAATAATGCTGTCGGACTCCCAGTCAATTAGAGGAGCATGAGTCCGAAGCCATGGGAGACCCAGAAGGACGTCGTCTATACCCTCAGGCAAAACAAGAAAAGAAATCTCCTCTATGTGACCCTGAGACAGGGAAAGGTGCAAGGGAACTGTCCTCAATGTAATGGAGTCTGACAACATAGTTCCATTAACAACACGGACAGGAATAGGCGCCTCTAACATGATAGAGGGAATATTGTGTCTCGTTACAAATCCTGAGGACACAAAAGTCCCGTCAGCTCCGGAATCCACAAAAGCCATAATAGGCCATGTATTCTCAGAGAATGAGAGCTGACCTGGGATACTACACTTAGAGGGTGCAGAAGACGTCTCTAGTAACCCCCTCTCTAATGGTTACTAGGCCTGGGAGTTTCCCTGATGGCTAGGACACTTGTTGGCATAGTGCCCAGCCTGATGACATACGTAACATATAGGAGGACCAGACTTGCGTAGTCTGGAGGACGTATGACCTAACTCCATAGGAGTGGGAGATGTTTCAGATGCTGAGGAAGATGGTAGTGGAGCCTCAACAACTGGAATAGCCCGATGCTTAGGGCGTGAGGGAGAGACCTCGAGTCTACGTTCCCTATGGCGTACGTCGATCCTCGTTGCTACTGTGATCAAGTCCTCCAGAGAAGCAGGGACCTCACGAGTAGCAAGAGCATCCTTGACAAAGCCTGCCAACCCTCTCCAGAAGATAGGAATCAACACCTTCTCTGGCCAATCTAGTTCTGCCACCAGAGTTCTAAAAGCAATGGCATGAGAACTAGTGGATAACGAACCCTGAGATAGATCTAACAGTCTCAGGGCCGCATCATGGATAACCTGCGGACCCATGAGTACCGCCTTAAGAGCATCAAGAAAGTCTTGATGTCTCAGAGTAACCACATCAGAGCGCTCCCATAGGGGAGTCGCCCATTCTAAAGCTTTGTCCTGAAGTAAGGAGATGATAAAGCCTACTCTGGACCTCTCCGTAGAGAAATGAGAAGAGTTGACCTCTAGGTGTATCTGACACTGAATACCAGAATATCTGTTTGGCAGAGCAAGTCGAGGATCATGTGCAGATGTTACCATGGTCTGAGGTTTATCCTCTATACTCTTGAGCCGCGCCCCACTACTTGTATGTAACGGTGTAACTGCTGATATTTTGCCATAACTGCCAGACCCTTGGCTCAGTCCTAATGTTACGGGGGGGCTGTCTGATAAGAAAACCTAAAGGAATATCAGACAGTCAGGGTCCACCGTGCAAAGACTCTGCTGCAGACTATGGCAGAGTGCAATACCTCTGTTAAACTCACAGAGGAATATAATTAGTAAATAAGGCAATTCCTCCCTTACTTGGAGGGTGTGTGGAATGATCTCTGTTAATGATCACAGAGACAAAAGCAGTGAGTGTGAAATGGCACCTACCTAGGTCCGTTCCTCTAGTGATGCCAGGAGACGGACAGCAGTGTAAGCCGCACAAAGCTCCTACCTGCGTTCGCTCCACTAGTGTGCGAGGACACGAACCACTAGATATGGCACTTGCCTAGGTACGCTCTTCTAGTGGTGCAAAAGAGACGGACAGCAGCGTAAGCCGCACAAAGCTCCTACCTGCGTTCGCTCCACTAGTGTGCGAGGACACGAACCATTAGATATGGCACCTGCCTAGGTCCGCTCTTCTAGTGGTGCAAAAGAGACAGACAGCAGCATAAGCCACACAAAGCTCCTACCTCTGTTCGCTCCCCTAGTGTGCGAGGATACGAACAACTGCCAGACACAGTATAAGGAACGTTACCCTAGCGGCAACGTCCACCTACGAGTAGAATCACAAGGCCCAGCCGGACCATGTGCCTCAGGCACCTGCCTATGTCCGCTCCACTAAGAGGTAAGGATACGGACTCCAGCCGAAGCTGTAAGGTATAAGAACGCTACCCTGCCAGTAGCGCTCACCTAACATAGACAGAGCGATGCCTAGACGGACGTGCACAGGGCGTCTACCCTCATGCATGAACCAAGAGGACTGAGTGCCGGGCGGCGTGCGTTAGGGTCTTATATAGACTTTGTGCCTCATCCAAGATGGAGGACACCAGAGCCAATCCGCTGCCAGAACGACAGGAATGACGTCACGCTGGCCTATCACCGAGCAAAGCGTCACAAGCACATGACCAGCGACCAATCGGCATAGAAGGTGTCAGAGACATGTGACCACGTGTCACAAGCACATGGCCAGCGGCCAATCAGCTTAGAAGGTGTCAGAGACATGTGACCTCGTGTCAGCGATGATGTCACCCGCAGATGTGCAATGGCTCCAAGATAGGACTTAGTCTCCAGCGCTTGCACATGTGCAGTAGCAAGAAATCCGAAGATAGTCTCCAGGGCCACAGCAACCGTAACAGCCATGTTCCTTAGCACTAAACACCTTGTACTTTTCGACACTCCGGGGAGGTTGCAGTTCTGGAATATAACAGCTCTGGTGGATTATGGTTTCTAGTTGTTTTATGTTTTTTTTTCTCAAGTCTTTTGTAATTAGTATGTGTCATTTTTTCCTCAACACCTATTTTGCATTCCTGTGTAAAACGTTCAAGATTTACTGTATTTTACTTTTTCAGAGTTAGTAAAATCTCTTTTTTGGATCATTTTAACTGAAGAAAATAAGCTGACTAATAATTCTGTACACCTATATAAAGTGTGGTGATAGCCTAATGCGGGTGTCACACGAGACGATATATCATGTGATATGTCGGCAGGGTCACGTCGTAAGTGACGTACATCTGGCATCGTTTGACATATCGTAGCGTGTGACAGCTACGAGCGACTGTGAACAAGCAAAAATACTCACCTTATCATTGCTCGTTGACACGTCGCTCATTTTCAAAAAGTCGTTTCTTCTTCTCTGTGCCGGTTGTTCATCGTACTCGGGGCAGCATACATCACTACGTGTGGCACCCCGGGAATGATGAACACAGCTTACCTGCGTCCCGCCGGCAATGCGGAAGGAAGGAGGTGGGCGGGATGTTTACGTCCTGCTCATTTCCGCCCCTCCGCTTCTATTGGCCGGCCGCTGTGTGACGTCGCTGTGGCACCGAACGTTCCACCCCCTTCAGGAAGTGAATGCTTGCCACCCACAGCAACGTCGTTAGGGAGGTAAGTACGTGTGACGGGGGTTTAAAGACTTTGTGCGCCACGGGCAACTAATTGCCCGTGATGCACAAATGACGGGGGCGGGTACAATCGCTCGTGCAATCGCACGATAGATCATCTCGTGTGACGCCCGCATTAGGCCGAACCCTCCATCATTTCACAAGTACACATCACCTGATACGTTTCAAACTTGTAAGCATTCAAGTCATAACAGTTTGAAGTTGAAAAATAAGTATACAAATGATGATATGGTTACATTATTTACTTGTCTAATAAATCTGCACACAGTGTAATAATTGACAAAGCTGATAGGTGGCGTCCAAATCAAATTGCAAGAAGAAAAACAAAAATGATTTAGCTTGCATGTATCACATTCCATATTAACCCCTTTGAGGTGTACAATGGAGAGACAAAATAATGTGATTTTTATTTTTGACCTGAAGAAGGAGAAATTGTTTTCAGAAATAAGTCGACAAATAAAAATCACCTAGTTTAATCCCCTGGATCTAGATTTTTTTACACGGCAGCATGGCTTTATCTTTATTTTTGCTTCCTATGGATTCCATATTATCCACTTAATGGCCTAGGATGTAAATATAAGTCTTAGGGCGGCTTTGCACACTACGACATCGCAGGTGCGATGTCGGTGGGGTCAAATCGAAAGTGACGCACATCCGGCGTCACTTGCGATGTCGTAGTGTGTAAATCCTAGATGATACGATTAACGAGAGCAAAAGCATCGTTATCGTATCATCGGTGTATTCTCCGACATTTCTATAATGCCGGTGCAGCGACAGGTACGATGTAGTTCCTCGTTCCTGCGGCAGCACACATCGCTGTGTATGAAGCCGCAGGAGCGAGGAACATCTCCTACCTGCCTCCCGGCTGCAATGAGGAAGGAAGGAGGTGGGCGGGATGTTTACATCCGGCTCATCTCCGCCCCTATTGGCTGCCTGCCGTGTGACGTCACTATGACGCCGCACGACCCGCCCCCTTAGGAAGGAGGCAGGTCGCTGGCCAGAGCAACGGTCGCAGGGCAGGTGAGTGCATGTGAAGCTGGCGTAGCGATAATGTTCGCTACGCCAGCTATCACAAGATATCGTACCTGCGACGGGGCAGGGACTATCGCGTGCGACATCGCAGCATCAGCTTGCGATGTCGCAATGTACAAAGCCCGCCTTAGGTTGCCTCCCTAATTTTTATGTGGGATCATGTGATGAGCCCACAACATTTCCCACACATGTGAGCTGATCTGATCAGCCGATATGCATCTAACAGGAGCAGATGGAGATCAATCCACTCCTATTTGCTTTTTATATTGCGCTGTCAAACTGTGACAGCATGATCTAACGTCCTCTGCTGGGAATCGCGCTGTTCCCTGCCACCATCGGTGACCCAATGGGTTGTCATGATAGCACGGGGTCAGCTAAGGACCCCTGTCACTGTCATGACTCACTTCCTGTGAATGCCAGCGCTTAGACAGTGCATGCATGAAATCCCCTAATAAGACTTTTAAGATCAATAAAAATGTAAAAAAGAAAAAAAAGTTCAAATGACCCCCCTTTTGCCCCTTTAAAAATAAACTAATAAAATTATACATATATTTGATATCTCTGCATTCAGAAATGCCCAATCTATCAAAATATAAACTCAATTAATCTCACTGGTAAAGGGTTTGGCAAAAAAAAAAACGCTATTATTACATTTCAATAAAATGCAATAACAGGTGATCAAAAGATTGTATCTACCCAAAAATGATACAATTAAACAAATCAGCTCAAGACGCAAAAAAAATCCATCACACAGCGCCAGATCCCAAAAAATAAGAATGCTATGGGTCTCAGAAAATGGTGTTTTTTTAACAAATTTCTGATTTTTTTTATTCACCACTTAGACAAAAGTAAAACTATCCAGTACAAAACAGATAAATTTGCTACTACCGACCATGCATTTAACAAAGCTCCACTTGCTGTACTAATACAGACACCTATGACCAGTATACTGGCAGTACTCAGCATGCATCAAAAACAAACATCAGACAATTTTAACGAGGGAGATAGGATATATGCGGTACTCACCATGAGTAAAATGCAATTCTTCATTCTTCAATCCATAAAAATGGAACAAACAGTGAAGGAAAAGGGAGTGGGGATGTCCGGGCAATGACCATTTTGCGTGTTTAGGACCTGTTGAAGCGCTTGACGCGTGAAACAGCCGTCCGAACGTCCCTCGCTCCTCCTTCCTGCACTGCTTTTTCCATTTTTATTTATTGATGAATAAAGAGTTGCATTTTACTCACGGTGAATGCTGCACATTTTCTCTCCCTCATTGTAAAAGTAAAATTATAAATGATTGGTATCTACAAACAGATACTGACCTGGGAAATTATACTGCCAGGTCAGTTTTACCATATATTGAACAAAGTAAATAAAAAGCCCAATAAGCAACTGTGCAATTGCACTTTTCTTTTACAATTTTACCGTACTTGAATTTCTTTCCTGTTTTCCAATACAATATGGGGTATAATGAATGGTGTCATTCAAAAGTACAGCTTATCCTGCAAAAAACAAGTTCTCATATGGCTATATTGACAAAAATGAAAAGTTATGCCTCTTGGAAGAAGGGGAGGAAAAAACTAAAATTAAAAATGGAAAATCGCTAGATGATGGAGGGGTTAAAGAAGTACAGTATTCTCCCCTAGCAGCATTGCTTATAAAGGAAAATTTGGATATAATGGAACATAATATAATGGCAAATGGAGTGTTTACAGGTTGCATACAAGAGGAGGTAGAGTACTGCACGGAAAAACCTCATGTGAGTTACATCATGTGAATTGCTGCAAATCCATGTCAAGTACAGATAAAGCACATGCAAACTATGGGCCTCAACTGTGCTTGGCCTAGACCCACGAACATTCGAGGTAAGCTACATGCCTTTTGCATCACAGATGATGCGTCTGCACCATTGAAGCCCTTACCACTAGCTGTGATGACATTTCCTGACCAATGTAATAATTAATATTTAGTTATTTATTTTTTTTGACAACATGGTTTATTTTTTGCTAAATACAACTAAATCAAGAAAATCGCTATTAAAGATTAATATCCTAATTCTTCTTAAAAAAAATTCAGTTTGTCTGAAATTTTATATATATATATATATATATATATATATATATATATATATACATATATACACATTTATATATAGCTTTCCTGTGAAACATGCAGAGCATAGCTCAGATATCATTAATTCAGCCACTTACTAGAAAAACTGAATTTCACAGTGGGTGCTTACTGAGTGTATTCCAACCTATCATTCTGTCTAAAATCTCATCTGATTCAAAGAAAGATTTCACTCAAATGTATTACATCTGACTGCAGGCTTCAGCTGACTAGTAGTACTGAATGCAAGAGTCTTCTCAATAAACATGTTATCTTTTCAATTAAAAGTCTATTGAGCGATTGCTTCATTTACTCCAACTTCACAAAAAATAAGGTACTCAATCATAGCTGTAGTACTCTCTTGGCATTCAGTTTCTCCAGCTTAAATACTGAAAACTGGTAAGACTCTATTGTAGCCATCTTTGGATGCATAAGGAAAGCATTTGGTATGGCTAAGGCCTCTTTTACACGTTCGTGCCTCCGGTACGTGTATGGTCAGTTTTCTCACGTATCGGAGACATGTACACACGTTGACATATGTTTTCCTATGGATTCGGGCACACAAGTATTTTTACACCGAAAGTGTGTCCGTTCCGTACTTACGTGTGCCCGTGTGCTCCACACGCCGTCATGTCTGTTTTTCTTCGGCATCACGGGTGTCACACGGAACGCAAACGTGTCACACATAACACACATGGATCACACGGATGTGTTCCGTGTGACACGAACCGGAGAAAAGACATGTGTCTATTTAAAAAAAAAAAACAAAAAAAAAACTTTACTCACCTTCTCCAGCCCTCCTGTCTCTGCTGCTGCTGTCACTTGCTTCCGACCGCCGCTCATTATGCTCATTTAATATTCACTTCACTGCGGCCGGAAGCTGCAGCAGCGGGGAGTCGGCAGGACTGGAGACCGAAGATCAGCACCACGGACAGCGACGCCAGGGACAGGTGAGTTGAAAGTTCCCGTTCTCCATGTATTATCACGGATAACACACGGAGAACACACGTGTGCCATACACACAGCACACTGAGGGCAATACGTATCTTTGACACGTCCGTGAAACACGTGCGTGATTTTCACGGGCGTGTGAAAAAGGCCTTAGGCTGAGTTCACATGTTCTGTAATAATCCATTACAACGGATCCTGCAGAGAAACATTGGAAAAAAAAGCTGTACAAATAAAACTTTTTTGTCCATTGTTGAAAAACTGATTTTTGCAGGATCCTATTTTAACATTGGAGTCTAACTGTTAACGGGTTGCTATTTATCTTCCATTTAAATAGCAATTAGCTAACGAATCTGTCCTCCATAAAATTCCAATGTTAAAAAAAGAATACTGCAGAAATCAGTTATTTAACAATGAACAAAAAAATTTTGTTTACGCAACTTTGTTAAAAAAGGATCACTGCAGGATCCATCCTAACAGATGATTACAGGACAGCTTTAGTTAGCCAGGCTAACAGAAACAGTTTCTTAAGCTAACTTTACACGCTGCGACATCGCCCGAGCGATCTCGTTGGGGTCACGGAATTTGTGACTCACATCCGTTCGCTTTAGCGATGTCTTTGCGTGTGACACCTATGAGCGATTTTGAATCGTCGCAAAAACGTTCAAAATCGCTCATCGGTGACATAGGGGTCCATTCTCAAATATCGCTGCTGATTGGTGTACGAAGTAGGTCGTCGCTCCTGCGGCAGCACACATCGCTATTAGAGTTGAGCACGGTTCGTGGTTCGTGGTTCTCCAGTTCGCGGTTCGAGTGATTTTGGGGGGTGTTCTAGATCGAACTAGAACTCGAGCTTTTTGCTAAAAGTTCGTTAGCTCGAGTTACGTTCGAGAACGGTTCTAGCAGCAAAAAGCCAAGCTAATTACTAGCTGGTTTTTCACTGTAATAGTGTAAGTCACTCTGTGACTCACACTATTATGAAATTTCAGCGTATAGTGTACGGGGACTGCGCGTTCAGATCACTGCTGCTGGGATAATGGCGATCGCCATTTTTTTTTCTTTTCTTCCTTCCCTAAGCGCGCGTGTAGTGGGGTGGGCCAGCATGTCAGCCAATCCCAGACACACACACAGCTAAGTGGACTTTTTGCCTAAGAAGCAAGGGCATGTGTCATAGGCTGTCCATGTCACATGTCCTTGCATTATAAAAACATATATTTTGTTGCAGCATGGCATTATCTGCCTTCTGTGTCTGGGTGTCAGTCACCTCTCATGCAGCTCCTGCCGCCGATCCTGCTGTGTACGCTCTACACACAGCGTTCTACAGATTAGGGACAGAATTTTATTTCAGCCCTTTTAAGGGCTAATTATAGCTGGCTCAGAGCCATAGGTGACAGTCAGGTCCGTGGAAATAGTTTTTAACAGCTACAGATAACAGCGTCTGTGTAGATAAGCTCAGGGACTTCCTTGCTCCATTTCACCATTAGGAGGGATAGAAAGTGAGGCTTCCTTTCCTCTACACTGACCCAAAACCCGGCCACTGTACCCTCCTGCCCTTTTTAGCAAAGCCATTTTAATTGCAGAGTGCTGCCAGTTAGTGCCATTCAAAGAGTGGCTGCTGTCCTCCATTATTGTGGCACTTGTGCCTTGCAAGTCCCACACCTCTGCATTCTCCCCTCCTGCACATTTTTGCAAAGTCATTTTAATTGAAAAGAGTGCTGGCAGCTAGTGGCATCCAGAAAGTGGCTCTTGGATTTCATTAGTGTCCCACTGGTGCCAAGCAATTTCCAGCACCTCTGCATTGCACCCTCAAGCTCATTTTTACTAAGACATTATAATAGCAAACACTGAGAAAACTTAGTGGCATCCTAAAAGTGGATGTTGGACTTCATTAGTGTCCCACTGGTGCCAAGCAATTTCCAACACCTCTGCATTGGACACTCAAGCTCATTTTTACTAAGCCATTATAATAGCAAACACTGAGGAAACTTAGTGGCATCCTAAAAGTGGATGTTGGACTTCATTAGTGTCCCACAGGTGCCAAGCAATTTCCACCACCTCTGCATTGCACCCTCAAGCTCATTTTTACTAAGCCATTATAATAGCAAACACTGAGGAAACTTAGTGGCATCCAAAAAGTAGCTGTTGGACTTCATTAGTGTCCCACTGGTGCCAAGCAATTTCCAGCACCTCTGCATTGCACCCTCAAGCTCATTTTTACTAAGCTATTATAATTGCAAACTGTGCTGCCAGTTTAAGGGCCATAGTTGCATTGTCAGGGATAGTCTGTGTTGTTTCTTCTGCTGTCAATAAAGCTAGACCACCTCTGCAATCTACATTACCTCTCAATTTTTACTACCACATTTTAAGTTGACAATCTTGTCGCAATCAAAATGAGTGGAAAAATGACATGCTGGTGGAAAGGGGAACACGCGTGTTGGAAAAGAAAAAAAAAAGGTTTGTCCGTGCGGAAGGTGGCAAAGCTCCATTAACATCGCTGAAGATAGGCCATCTTCCAGTAAAAGTAAGATGTCTACTACTTTCCGTGGACAATCTGATGTGCTCCCTTTTTTACAGACACGAACAAATGGAACAAAGGTAGATGATGCCCAAAAAAAGAACATGCTTGAATGGATCTCAAGTCGTCCAACAAGTGCCCTCCCCTCCACCTCAACTACCGCATCCAAAAAAAAGCAGTCCTCTGAGTTGTCATCCCAATCAAACTTGCTTTCTCCCAGCTCTCAAGTCTCCATCCACCCTGCACAGTATGGTGGAGTCTGCAGAGCTGTTCAGTCACACTATAGACTGGGAATCAGAGGTTTGCTCCCAAGCTACAGTGAGTACAGACCAGGAAATGGTCTGCAGTGATGCCCAGAACCTTTGTGACTCAGTTTCAGGCCATGATGACCAAGTTTCTGAGCATAATGTTGACCCTTATTCACAAACTGTAACCCCTGTTGTTATAGACAATGAGGAACATACTGATGACGATGAGACGCAGATACCAGATTGGGATGACAACTTAAATATTCGGTCAGGGCAGGAAGAGGCTTGGTCTGAGGGTGAGGGGAGTGCAAAAACAATGCTTGATGAGGAAGTTCTAGATCCCACCTACTGTCAACTCACAGTCAGGCACTCGAGGAGGTCAACAGAGGCAGTGGAGGAGGATGCAACTGACAACAAAGTTACCTTGCACCTTCCCGAACAGAGGAGGAGTACTGGTAGCATGTCTACAACTGCATCCTCAGCCACCACTCTGCCTCTGAGCACTAGTCGGGGTGGCTCAGCAGGTCGCATGTCCTCTAAGCCTTGCCTAGCCTGGTCCTTTTTTGACCTTGCAAAGGATCGCCCAAATCATGTGATCTGTAAAATTTGTCGGGAATCTGTTAGTAGAGGAAAAAATTTCAGCAGTTTGACAACTTCTTTCATGAATCGTCACATGAATAAATATCATATGTCCCAGTGGGAACCTCACCGTGCTGCAATGCGGCCTAGCGGAGCGGACCATCCACCGCCTGCCACCTCCAATGCATCCGCGTGCTCTTCATCTTTTAGGACTGTGGGGACAGCTGTCACACCTGGTTTTCCACGCACAACTTCCACCACTGTAACTGCAACAGGCAGTTTGCTTGGTAGGTCGTCAGTTGGTTTGGAAGGGGAAACAAGTGCGTGTGTACAGCTCTCTCAGACATCGATAGCACCAACGTTGGATGAAGGCAACATCATGTCTACGCCTGCACTTTCCTCACAAACCTGAATTTTTCCAGGGACACCCTACTCAACACCGTCTACACACAGCAGCCAGATCTCTGTCCCTCAGATGTGGACAAATAAAAGGCCATTTCCTGCGACCCATGACAAAACTAAGAGGTTGACTTTATCCCTCTGTAAGCTTTTGGATACCGAAATGCTGCCTTTCTGCCTGGTGGACACACAGGATTTTAGAGACCTTATGTCTGTTGCTGTGCCCCAGTACCAGATGCCCAGTCACCACTACTTCTCTAAGAAAGGTGTGCCTGCGCTACACCAGCATGTCGCACACAACATCACCGCTTCCTTGAGAAACTCTGTGTGTGAACGGGTGCATTTCACCACTGATACGTGGACCAGTAAGCATGGACAGGGACGTTACATGTCGCTGACTGGGCACTGGGTAACTATGGTGATAGATGGTGAAGGGTCTGCTGCACAAGTCTTGCCGTCCCCACGACTTGACTGTCAATCCTCTGTCTGTCCAAGTTCCTCCACTGCTTCTGCCTCCTCAACCTCGTCTGGGTCCTCCACCTCCGCCCCAAGCCTGCCTGCTCAGGCCACCAGCGTTGCAACTGCACAGAAGGAATCACGCACCCCTCATTACTATGCTGGCAGCAGAGCGCAACGGCATCAAGCGGTCTTTATCTTGAAATGTCTTGGAAATAAGATTCACACAGCGGGTGAGTTGTGGGCAGCTCTGGAGACTGAGTTTGGTAAATGGTTGTCTCCACTCAACCTGCAGCCTGGTAAGGCCGTGTGCGACAATGCTGCAAACCTGGGTGCGGCCCTTCACCTGGGCAAGGTGACACACGTGCCTTGTATAGCTCATGTGTTGAACCTTGTTGTCCAGCAATTTTTAACACACTATCCTGGCCTAGATGGCCTTCTGAACAGGGCACAAAAACTGTCTGCTCACTTCCGCCGTTCAACCACCGCTGCTGAGTGACTTGCATCGCTCCAGAAGTCTTTCGGCCTGCCGGTTCATCGCCTGAAATGCGATGTGCCGACACGCTGGAATTTGACTCTCCACATGTTACAGGGACTGTGGCAGCACCGCCGAACCCTGGTGCAATACGTCATGACGTATAGCCTGGGCCAACGAGATGCAGAGGTGGGGCAGATCACCCTGATGGAGTGGTCTCAGATCAAGGACCTATGCACCCTTCTGCACAGTTTTGACATGGCGATGAATATGTTTAGTGCTGACAATGCCATTATCAGCATGACAATTCCAGTCATTTACATGCTGGAGCACACACTAAACACTATTCGGAGTCAGGGGGTGGGACAACAGGAAGGGGAGGAAGTACAAGAGGATTCATATGCGCAAGGGACAACAACATCACCAAGGTCCAGACGATCATCATCACCAAGGCGGCAGGCATGGGACCATGGGTGACAGGGATCAACAAGGGCGCATGGTAGCAGGCAAAATGTTGAGGAAGGTGCAGGAGAACATGAAGAAATGGAGGACGAATTGTCCATGGACATGGAAGACTCAGCGGATGAGGGAGACCTTGGTCACACTTCAGTTGAAAGAGGTTGGGGGAGATGTCAGAGGAAGAAAGAACGGTTAGCACCTCTATGCCACAAACACAGCGGGGACTTGGTCTGCATGGCTGCGCAAGACACATGAGCGCCTTCTTGCTGCACTACCTCCAACATGACCCTCGTATTGTCAAAATTAGAAGTGATGATGAGTACTGGCTTGCCACACTATTAGATCCCAGGTACAAGTCCAAATTTCGTGACATAATTCCAGCCATAGAAAGGGACGCACGTATGCAGGAGTATCAGCAAAAGCTGTTATTCGATCTTAGCTCGGCTTTTCCACCAAACAACTGTGGTGCACGGAGTGAATCTCCCAGTTGTAGCTTGACAAACATGGGACGGTCTTGTCATCTTTAACAGTCTACCCGTACCAGCAGCACCATATCTGGTGCTGGTAACAGCAATTTTATTGAATCTTTTCATAATTTTTTTAGACCCTCCTTTGCAAGGCCACCAGAGACAACAAGTCTGACACATAGTCAATGGCTGGAAAGGATGATACAGGAGTATCTCCAAATGAACATCGATGCCATGACTTTGCAAATGGAGCCTTGCTCATTTTGGGCTTCAAATCTTGAAAAATGGCCAGAGCTCTCCACTTACGCCTTGGAGATCTTGTCGTGTCCAGCTGCCAGCGTTGTCTCAGAACGTGTCTTCAGTGCTGCTGGGTGTGTGCTGACAGATAAGCGCACGCGTCTGTCCAGTGACAATGTGGACAGACTAACGTTCATCAAAACGAACAAGTCATGGATCCACAAGGAATTTACTACCCCTGAGTCATCCTGGGGAGAGTAAATGCTTGTGTATTTTGAATGTGTTTGATGCAAATGTGCCTGTGAAGTGTACAACTGGGGCACAAGTGCTGCCACTGATGGGGTGTCTGTGTGTCCCAATTTTTGGAAAAAAGGGAGACTCCGCTTGGAGTAACCCTTGCTTGCAGTGTTTCTAAAAATGATCCAAGATGAACAGATCTGGGATCAGCAAAGACTTTGCTACCTACCCCGGTGTGATCCTGGGGACGGTTAAGGATGGCGTATTTTTTAATGTGTTTGATGCAAATCTACCTGTGAAGTGTACACCTGGGGCACAAGTGCAGCCACTTGTGGAGGAGGTGTCTGTGTGGCCCAATTTTTGGAAAAAAGGGAGACTCCGCTTTGAGTCACCTTCCGGTGTTTTACATCATTTTAGAAGGGCATGCCATGCCTATATCTGCGCCTCCTCCTCTTTTTCCTTGTCCAGCTCTTCTGTTTTCGCATGAGTATTTGTCCTTGTCACTTTCCCATGTGTTTGTGTTGTGTTGTGAGTTGTTTGTCACCTTTTGGACACCGTGATTTGCCCGTGTCACACAACCGATGGGGGCGGGTACGCACGCTAGCGATATCAGTCACGATATCGCAGCGTGTAACGCGGCCTTTACTCATGCTGCCCATGGTTTGATTCTCTTTTAGATTGCTGCTAAGCTGGGTGGGGTCCCTTTAGGCCTGTTTCACACATCAGTGAAACACACAGACATTTTTTACTGACGTGTTAAAAACTCATATGTCCCTCTGTGTGCCGTGATTCATGGCACACGCGTGTTCTCCATGTGCTATCCATGATCTGTGATCCGTGATTGCAGATGGAGATCAGGAATTCAAAACTCATCCTGCTCTCCGTGATGCTGAATCTCGAACTCTGCTGTGTCACTGCTGCTGCTACTTCCGGGTCAACAGTGCAGTGGAAATTCATGAAAGTAATTATCCAGCCTTATTATCTAAGCAGTGCTGGAGAAGGTGAGTATAAAAACTTTTTATTGCAAACATACGTTTTTTTCTGGTACGTGTTTCACACATCATTCACATCATAGTGTGGTCCAAGGGACATCTGTGATGCCATAAAAAAACAGACATTTCTCCGTGCGGAACACATGAACACGAGTGTACGCTGCACGGAGACACGGTCAGTGAAATATCACTGATGTGTGCGCAGACCCATTGATTTTAATGGGTCTGTGTATGTCTGTGTGACAACCTGGCAAAACCAGGTAGTCACAGATGATTGTAGCCCCTACCAAGGGTACAGGAATCGCCTCCTCCTTGGGAATTAACAACACACTTCCCACACATAGGAACACCAGCCACAAATCCTCGTCACCCCCCCCATGACAGCCAGGACACACCAGTGGGCGGGACCAGGCGGATGGGATTGCCCACCTAGGGGTATGGAGGTGACAAGGGGTAGGAACCAGTTAGTTGAAGTTGAAGTTGGGAGTGGAAAGTTGGGTTGTTGAGGAGAGTGGAGCTGAGTGGAGGTTGCAGTCTGGAGCAGACAGAGTCAAACATTGAGGAGTCTGCAGTGTGGTCAGGGTTGGAGCCCTTGGACCATTGGAGAACTGACTAGGTGGCAGATGGCTTTGTAGGGCCATAGGTGATGGAGATACGGTCGCAGAAGACCTGAAGTGGACCGGGGCAGGGTTGTAGACTGCCGGTACCGACAACGGGAATCCGGTCCGGAGGCCGTGCACAGGTAGGGTACCTGGACGCTAGGACGAGGCAAGCTTCAAGCCCCTTGTTAATTTACCAGCGGGACAAGGTACCAGGCCTTGTTCCCAAAAAGAGAAACCCAGATAGTGCAGATCGGCAGCCCAACACGAGGACAGGGTGTCCACCAAGAACCTATTAAAGTTCCATGGGTCAACGTCTGCGGGCAACGGCTCCCTCCGCATCCAAATCTGCAGGGGAGCAGATTTCTCCCGTTTCAAGCGGGGTTAATCCATACACCACAAGACACAAGTGCAGGAGGAAGGGCCTCTACATTGCCAACCCGTGTGCGGGACCAGTACACCCCTACAGAGGCAACCGGCATCTGGCCTTGGTTTACAATACAGACTTGGTGTGAATTCTTCCTAAGTGTGAGTACACCGGTGTTATTCGGTCCAACCTGCTGACAGCGCCCCAGCCCTGCTCCTTATCCACACCTGGGCCCCGCGACTATACCTTCCCCCTACCGGTGGAGGGGATACCACCTTGCTGCCCCCACGTCATCGGTCCCGGACGCCGGCTCCGAGAGGCAGCGGCGGTGCCACCATCCCATCACCGCAACCCACGGGTGGCGTCACAGATAGAGATGAGCGAACCGGTCGCGGTTCGGGTCGAGGTCGGTTCGCCGAATGGAGGTCTCGTTCGAGTTCGGTTCGTCGAACGTTCAACGAACCGAACTCGAACCAATAGGCTATAATGGGAGGCAATCACAAACACATAAAAATGCATGATAAATGTACACAAACAGTTAATAAACATTGCCATAACACTTACCGGTCCCCGCGATCCCTCCTGCACTCTGTCTCCTGCCGCTATTCCATCCGATGATCGCTGAATCCTCCCGGTGACCAGCACTGCCAGCAGTGATGCAGGACCTATCGTGATGTCAAAATAGCTATGTGACCAGTCACGTGGCTATTATCTCATTGGCTACAGACTGGTCACATGACTATGACGCGTCATGTAGGACCTGTCATTGCACTCTCCGATACACGGTGCACATTTGTGTATCGCCGTGTACCGGCGACATGCTCTAGCACACGGTCGACTCCCCGTTCCGTTAGGGACCAGCTGACACAGCCGGTCATTAACGGAGATTACCGTTGCCATAGCAACGCAGTTAGCGGTGACGTCACCGTTAACCGCGGCTCCGAGAGCACCGTTGCTATGGTAACGCGTCTGTCAGCGTTACCGCTGTTACCGCTGACAGCCAGCAGCACTGATCTCTCACAGAGTGAAGGCTGCACGCTGCTTCCCGATTGTAGTGAGGATTGTAGTGAGGATGAGGTGCCCCAGCTCATCAAGTGATGAGCTGGGGCACCTCATCCTCACTACAATCCTCACTACAATCCTGAAGTGTAGTTTCTTCAAATTCATTTAAAGGCACTTGGAACACTGAAATTGCTGCTTATTATTTAAGCCTCTATTAAAAACCTTTTTGCTTATGGATTGAAAAAAACTCTCCAGGTATCTGAAAAATCATATTGCAGTGATAGTTTCAATTGGCATTAAATATCATATGCCTTGAAGCATCACTTAATATACTATAAAAGATTTAATAATTGCTCTACTACTGGTCGGGGTACTGCAACCAGACATCTGGTATCTGTTTGCTGCACTATCAATTACTTATTCTTTATTTTTACTTTTATTTTTTTTCTACCATATGTGGTTTATTCTTCTTTCTTTTTCCTTGTTCTATTGTGTGAATTGTTTTGAATAAATGTGTGTCTAAAACAAGGATAGCAATAAAAAGTATAAAATATTAATAAAAAAACCTCTTATCAGCGCTGGTTTATTGGGGATTTATTGGGCTGACAGGGGGTAATAAAGATGGAGTCTCTAATGTGTCTGTGTATTTATTTCTATTAAAGTATTTTTTCTCTGTGTGGTGTCTTTTTTTTAACCCTTTATTGGAGATTCTTAATGGCCGGGTCAAACGTGCCTGACATTAAGAATCTCTGGCTTAATACTGGCTAGTAAAACAAAGCCAGTATTAACTCATGATTACCCAACAAGCCACCTGGCTCCAGGGCTGTTGGAAGAGTTGGATACAGCGCCAGATGATGGCGCTTCTATGAGAGTGCCATTTTCTGGGACGGCTGCGGACTGAAATTCGCAGCAGAGGCGCCCAGAAACCTCGGGCTAACCTGTGCTGCGAATTCCAATCCCCAGCTGCCTAGTTGTACCTGGCTGGACACAAAAATGGGGCGAAGCCCACGTCATTTGTTTTTTAATTATTTCATGAAATAAGTGAAATAATTAAAAAAAACGGGCTTCCCTATATTTTTGGTTCCCAGCCGGGTACAAATAGGCAACTGGGGGTTGGAGGCAGCCCGTGGCTGCCTGCTGTACCTGGCTAGCATACAAAAATATGGCAAAGCCCACGTCATTTTTTTGGTGGGCAAAAAACTTCTGCATACAGTCCTGGATGGAGTATGCTGGGCCTTGTAGTTCTGCAGCTGCTGTCTGCTCTTCTCCATACAGACAGACAGCAGCTGCAGAACTACAAGGCTCAGCATACTCCATCCAGGACTGTATGCAGAGGTTTTTTGCCCCCTGAAAAAATGATGTGGGCTTCGCCATATTTTTGTATACTAGCCAGGTACAGCAGGCAGGTACGGCTGCCCCCAACCCCCAGTTGCCTATTTGTACCCGGCTGGGAACCAAAAATAAAGGGAAGCCCTTTTTTTATTATTTCATGAATTTCATGAAATAATTAGAAAACAAATGACGTAGGCTTCGCCCCATTTTTGTGTCCAGCCAGGTACAACTAGGCAGCTGGGGATTGGAATCCGCAGCACAGGTTGGCCTGAGCTTTCTGGGCCCCACTGCTCCGAATTGCAGTCTGCAGCCGCCTCAGAAAATGGCACATTCATAGAAGCACCATCTTCTGGCGCTGTATCCAACTCTTCCAGCACCTGCCTGCTATACCTGGCTAGCATACAAAAATATGGCGAAGCTCACGTCCTTTTTTTTGTAGTTTTTTTGCAAAAAAAATAAAAAATGCTTCCCTGGATTTTCCATTGCCAGTGAAGGTAACACCAAGCAGTGGGGGTTAGCAGCCAGTAGCTGCTTGGATTACCCTTAGCTAGCAATACAAAAAATGCAGCGGGAGCCCATATATATTTTTTTTAATTATTTATTTAGATAACTAAAAGCAAAATGGGCTTCCCTGTATTTTGATTGCTGGACATCACAGTGCTGTAGAAATAAATCTTTAAAAAAATGACGTAGCGCTCCGCGGTATTTTTGATTCTCAGCGCAGATAAAGCAGACAGCTATGGGTTGCCATCCCCATCTGCCTGCCGTTACCTTGGTTGGCAATCAAAATACAGGGAAGCCCATTAATTTTTTCTATTTAAAAAATAGTTAAAAAAAAAAAATGACGTTGGGTCCCCCCATTTTTGATAGCCAGCTAGTGTAAAGCAGACGGCTGTAGCCTGAAAACCACAGCTGGCAGCTTTACCGTGGTTGGGGATCCAATGTGGAGGTCCCCTCAGGCTCTTCTTTATAAATATTAATAATTACACAATAAAAGTAGGGTCCCCCCCAAATTGGATCACCAGCCAAGGTAAAGCGGACAGCTGTGGTCTGGTATTCTCAGGGTGGGAAGGACCATAGTTATTGGGCCTTCACAGCCTACAAATAGCAGGCCGCAGGCACACCAGACGTGGCGCATCCACTAGATGCGCCAATCCTGGCGCTTCACCCCAGCTCATCCCGTGCCCTGGTGCAGTGGCAAACGGGGTAATAAATCGGGTTGATACTAGCTGTAAAGTCACCTGAGATCAAGCCCAGCAGTTTGTGATGTCATGGCGTCTATTAGATACCCAACATCATAAACTGTCAGTACTAACAAAAAAAAATCGACAAAAGAAATTTATTTGAAAAAACAGTCCCCAAAACATTTCCTCTTTCACCAATTTATTGTAAGAAAAAATATAAAGGGGTCCCACGACGACTCTGGACCACCTAGAATATGGGGGGGAGACACTCAGGGAACGTATCCCCCATTTTCTAGGAGTGCGGACCCTTCATGTGAGGAGTGTGGGTGCAATGAATCTGCACTCATTCTCCCCGGGTCCACAGCAGCAGAGTCCATGTCGTAATGGTTGCTACCAAAGCTGCAATGCCCTGCTCATGAGGTAAGGGCATGCCTAATCAGGAGAAGTACTGTAGAGGAAGCTCTGCTCACTGGTATATAGGTGCTCAGAGGTAATAATAGATAAAATTAGTGAGTAACCTCGGCACTCTAAATCTCCCAGACTAAGTCAGTAAGTCACAACGGATTGTAATGCAAAATCACTCTTTATTGGTCCGTATTAAGAAAAAAAATTTTTTCATAAGCATATATTTTTTTGTCCAAAACAAGTTACAAATGACGTTTCGGCCTGAGCCTTCGTCAGATTGGACTTATCTGCATGTAATCCTGACAAATGACAATAATCAGTATCACATAAGAGTGAGAGAACAATAACACAAACTCGAACAATGTAGAGGTACAATTGGGATGCAGCAAAAAAATTGCAACACAGCAAGAAATAAAACACATGATACAAATGTCATAATACAGTACAAGGACAATATAGTAATGACAAATATGGGGTCAGAGTAGGCTTAGACAGCTCTGGTACGAAAGAGATGTCAATCATAAAGTAACATGTGCAGTAGGTGTAGAGCTACACTATGCATGGCAGAGCTAATGGGTAGACCGACCATAGAAAAAGAACAGAGAAAAAGTGGAGAAAAAGTGGAGAAAAAATGTAGAAAAAGTGGAGAAAAATGGAGAAAAAGTAGAGAAAAGGGGGAGAAAAAGTGGAGAAGAAGTGGAGAAAAAGTGGAGAAAAAGTGGAGAAAAAATGGAGAAAAAGTGGAGAAAAAGTGGAGAAAAAGTGGAGGAAAAAATGGAGAAAAAGTGGAGAAAAAGTGGAGAAAAAATGGAGAAAAAGTGGAGAAATAGTGGAGAAAAAGTGGAGAAGAAGTGGAGAAAAAATGGAGAAAAAGTGGAGAAAAAGTGGAGAAGAATTGGAGAAAAAGTGGAGAAAAAGTGGAGAAGAATTGGAGAAAAAATGGAGAAAAAGTGGAGGAAAAAGTGGAGAAAAAGTGGAGAAAAAATGGAGAAAAAGTGGAGAAAAAGTGGAGAAAAAGTGGAGAAAAAATGTAGAAAAAGTGGAGAAAAAGTGGGGAAAAAGTGGAGAAAAAGTGGAGAAAAAATGGAAAAAAAGTGGAGAAAAAGTGGAGAAAAAATGGAGAAAAAGTGGAGAAAAAATGGAGAAAAAGTGGAGAAAAAGTGGAGAAAAAGTGGAGAAAAAGTGAAGAAAGAATGTAGAAAAAGTGGAGAAAAAATGTAGAAAAAGTGGAGAAAAAGTGGAGAAAATATGGAGAAAAAGTGGAGAAAAAGTGGAGAAAAAGTGGAGAAGAAATGGAGAAAAAGTGGAGAAAAAGTGGAGAAGTGGAGAAGAAGTGGAGAAGAAGTGGAGAAGAAGTGTTTGTTCATGCCAGATGGGAGATAAATAATTTTTTACCGGCGCTGTCATTTAATGTAACGTGATCATCGGTGTACGGTGTATACCTGTGATCACGTGAGCGGGGACCGGAAAAACCGTCCTGAATCATGATCTCCAGGGTCTCAGCTAGCCCTGAAACCCCGGAGATTTTCTGACGCCGGGGGGTGTTATTCACTTATTTCTGCCTGCTGTTTATAAACGGCAGATCAGAATAAGGCTACATTAACACGACCGATCCATTTTTGCAGTCTGCAAAAAAACAGTCCGTTTTTTTTCACGGGTGCATCCGTGTGGCATCCGTTTCCGTTCCGTAGACGGTCCGTATGTCATCTGTTTGTCATCCGTGTGCCTTCCGTTTTTTTTGTGTACTGCAAAAAAACTGAAGGAGGGTAAATGCATAAATTTACCCAGGATCCATAGCTTCATCCTACATGAGGCGGTCACATGTTCACTCCAGTGCCATTTTCTACTGCTTTTCACAGCGTAGAGCGCTCTGGTGATTTTCTTGTGCTTGTGCACTTCATATCAGTCTTTTCTGTCATTATAATGACAGAAAGACACATAATGTCCCACTCGCCTGCATTTTGTAATTTTGCACCCTTTGGTGCCTTGGCTTTGTATTTAGCCAAAAAAATGAAAAACAAAAAGGACGTAGGGTTCCCCCTATTTTTGTAGCCAGCTAGGGTAAAGCAGACGGCTGCAACCTGCAGACCACAGCTGGCAACCTCACCTTGGCTGGTAATCCAAAACTGAGGGCACCCCACGCTATTTTAAATTAAATAAATAATTAAAAAAAAAAAACACGTAGGGGTCCCCCCAAAATTGGATCCCCAGCCAAGGTAAAGCAGACAGCTGGGGTCTGATAGTCTCAGACTAGGGAGGTCCATGGTTATTGGACTCTCCCCAGCCTAAAAATAGCAGGCCGCAGCCGCCCCAGAAGTGGCACATCCATTAGATGTGCCAATCCTGGTGCTTCGCCCCAGCTCATCCCGCGCCCTGGTGCGGTGGCAAACGGGGTAATATATGGGGTTAATACCAGATGTGTAATGTCACCTGGCACCAAGCCCTGGGGTTGGTGAGGTCAGGCGTCTATCAGATACCCGACATCCCCAACCCAGTCAGTAATAAAAAAAAATAGACGACAAACACATTATTATTTGAAAAAATACTCCCCAATACATTCCCTCTTTAACCAATTTATTAGAAAGAAAAACAAATCCAGGTCTGGTTTAATCCAAGGGGTTGCCATGACGATCCACACTGTCCCAGTCAATGAAGAGCAGGATGTTCCCCATTGGCTGGGAGAGCAGTGCAGTGACCTGAGCTAACATCAATGGGTCAGCCCAGGTCACTGCAGGGCATGACAAGTGCTGCTGTCAGCGAGGTACATTACCTGCGCTGATCTCCTGCACTGCCGACAGCACCTGTCACTGAGTTCAATGACCGCCGCCTTCACAGCCAAGTATCGCGAGAGGCCCGTGACGTCACCGCTAGTCAGTCTCGGGTCGGAAGCGAGAGAAGGTGATGTGACAAGCGGCGGCCATGGAGGACAGTGACAGCACTGAGGTCGGGACGGCAGGACTTCATCACCGCAGGTAAGCCGAGCGGGACCATGTGTGCAGAGTGACAGGAGGACGTCAGTGTCGTGGACTGCATGGCTGGGGACGTGTGTGTGTGTGTGTGTGTATGTATGTATGTGTACATTCCGCGTGCAGGAGGGGGCGGAGTGAGCTGAGCGGGGAAGTGTGGGCTTCCTGCACGTAACTAGGAAAAACATCGGGTTACTAACCAAAGCGCTTTGCTTGGATACCCGATGTTTATCTTGGTTACCAGCTTGTGGCAGGCTGCCAGCGATGGCTCCTGCACACTGTAGCTGTAAAAAGCCCTGCTTTTTGCTGCTAGAACCGTTCTCGAACGTATCTAGAACTATCGAGCTTTTCCAAAAAAGCTCGAGCTCTAGTTCGATCTAGAACAGCCCCCAAAATCACTCGAGCCGCGAACTGGAGAACCACGAACCGCGAACCGCGCTCAACTCTAGTCACAGACAATCTCCCCTGTAAATACCTCCCTTTTTCACTGTGTGCAAGGACGGGCGGTTGCATGAGCCCAGGGTCCGGTCACCATTCTAGCCCAGGACATGATCCCGGATCCGAGCGCCACTCGAGCAGCCCCGGTTGCCGCAGCGGAGGCGGCACCCGTCCGCGACTTCTGTAATTCTGGTACGTATAAAAACTGTCACATACATACCAGAATCACTGACGTTGCAGTGAGGTC
Organism: Anomaloglossus baeobatrachus; assembly: GCF_048569485.1. Classification (NCBI taxonomy): domain Eukaryota; kingdom Metazoa; phylum Chordata; class Amphibia; order Anura; family Aromobatidae; genus Anomaloglossus; species Anomaloglossus baeobatrachus. The sequence continues at coordinate 142,769,944 of NC_134355.1, forward strand.
CAGGAACTTAAGTGCCTAATCATAAATCTGGAGATACTTTCTATCTAAATTCCTATGGGTTATTTGAATATAGTCACTTTATATTAAAAGGTTGTGCTACTGTCTGACCCTGGGCCGTGAGGTACCCGGTTCCGGGCTTTTAGTTTTCAGGGGATTTTCACAAGTGGCTGTGCCCAGTCCCGTGACCCTGGTGGCAGTTAAAAGAAGTCTGGTGAAAAAAATAGTAAAAATAAAAGTGTCTTGTGACGCCACCTACGGTTCCCAGTAATATTACCGATGCTGCTTGCAGACCTCCGGGGTAATGATAAAGCAACTAGGTTGTAACGCTCCCCTTAGGTGGAGCGATGTCCCCGGTGCCCTTGAGAAGGATCAAGATTTTACACACAGGGAGACAGCTTACCACACAAGTCTTGATACCGGTTTCTTCAAGGCCACTGATGTGCGGCTCCTCATGTTCAGGCAAATGAAGTCCATAGTGAGAGCAGTACCTTTGATAACAATAACTGTCACAAAAACACCGGGTCTTTCTTTCTGTACCGTTACTGATGTTATTGGCAAAGTGAAGTTTTTCGAGGATATTTATTCCTCTTTTTGTTGCTATTTTTATATTTAGTGTAGGGACCTACAAGCATGAGGTTCCTGTGATGAGGGTTGTAGGCTTCCGTTTTTTGGCCACAAATACCAACTAAAACCTCGTATTTATTTCTACAGGATACAGCCAGATCCCTTTCTGTTAGACCTTGCATTTTAGAGTTTCTGTCCCTGCATGATACACAGGTTGGGTACGTCTTGGCAGCCCGCCTGATCTAATAGTATGGGCGTCACCTAATAGACTGCGGGCTTGTGACTGTGTATCTGCATGTGTGAACAGCGCTCTATGCAAGCCATCAGTGTGCAGTTTTATCATCTAGCAATCGCCCCCTCCATTCCATGGAAGTGTGTGTGTGATTTGCTCCTCCTGCACCTGTGATGCCTCCACTTAGTGGGGGTTTAGCTGTGTCCTGGTAGAGTATTAGTTTTTGGCCTGGGCGATGTACACACTGCAGCCCATCTTTGTTGTAAGTAATACAAAGTTAAGTCCTGGGTACAATCCGGATGGTCAGGGGGCAGTTAGGATTTCCACGTTTGTAAGTTATGAGGCTTCCTTGTTACTGTATGTTTGTTTAAGTCCTGGGCTGTCAAAAACCTGGCCCTGACCCCTCTTGTATCTCTCACTTATATAGCAGGCAATGAGAACCGTTCTCCTGGGCACCACTAACTCCGCTGTGGTCCCTTGCTCTATTGATGGCGGTACTAGAAGTGTTTCTGTGCCAGGAGACTGAAGTCCCCTTTTCTCTCCGGTCTTTTCTTCTGGGCTGAACTGAACTGGACTGAACCTGTGAAGACTCGGACTATGGTATCCAAGTTGTTTTTTCTGGGGTGAACCAAACTGGTTCCTCTGCCCTTTTTCTGTATCGCCTCACCTCCGATCTCTCACCCTTCACTCGACTCAACTGACTCTGTCAACTGTCCCTTTTGACTGGCTCTGACTGGAACTAACTGGCTCTGACTGGAACTAACTGGCTTCCCGCCCACTCATCTCCGACACCTCACCCACTAACCTCCACCACCCAGGTTGGTTTCATGGGCAGTGCTAACCACTATACAAGTTTAGCTGCACTAGGCTCTAACCATGGTTTAGTGGAGTGATGTGATGAGTCTGTCTGTGTGTGTGTGTCATGTGAATTCTCCTAATGTGGAAATCCCTTTCTGCACAAACCAGGTGTTACTGTGGCTACTTAACCATAGGGTGCCACACTACCGTGTTTTTCCAAAAAAAAGACACTGTCTTATACTTTTTTTGCCCCCCAAAAAAGCACTAGGGCTCATTTTTGGAGGAGGTCTAAAGGCCACTTTACACGCTGCAATCTCGCTAGCGACATCGCTATCAAGCGTACCCGTCCCTGTCGTTTGTGCGTCACGGGCAAATCACTGCCCATGGCGCACAATATCGTTAGGCCCATCACACATACTTACCTTCACTGTGACGTCGCTGTGGCCAGCGAACCGCCTCCTTTCTATGGGGGCGGTTTGTGCGGCGTCACAGCGACGTCACACGGCAGGCGGCCAATAGAAACGGAGGGGCGGAAAGCAGCTGAAGAAAAGACACACCCACCTTGTTGCTGGCTAGACGCAGGTAAACTGTTGTTCCTCGTTGCTGCTTTGTCACATATAGCGATGTGTACTGCCGCAGGAACGACGAACAACCTGCGTCCTGCAACAGCAACGACAATTGGGATTAGAACAACGTGTCAATGATCAACGATATGGTGAGTAATTTTGATCGTTAGCGGTCGTTCATGTGTTTCACACGCAACGACTTCGCTAATGAGGCCGGATGTGCGTTACGAATTCCGTGACCCAAACGACATCTCTTTAGCAATGTCGTTGCGTTTAAAGTGGCCTTTATTCTTGGAGAAACATGGTTGGGGGTAAGTTTACCCCCCAAAAAAGCAGACACCCTACTTCCCTGGAGACTCATACTTACTAGACCCGGACATCTGCATGGCTCCCAGGTCCTCCCTGTGATCTGCGGTGGATGCTGCACGCCGTCCTCCCCTGCTTCTGGCTGACACACACACACATACACTCACTTCATCCAACATTACAGAATACTTCTGGCCGCAGGGAATGATGGGAGGAAGTCACGTGTCTGCAGGTCCTGTAAGCAAACAAGCATTGCAGCAGGTCCTTACGCTCCATTGTACAGTCTCTCGGGATTCGGCCAGCCAGAAGAAATCGGTGTCGCTGGATGTGGTGAGTATGTGTGTGATGCGATGCGTGTGTGATCCGATGTTTGTGTGTGCGTTCTGATTGTGTGTGCGTGAGATCGGATGTGTGTGTGTGTCAGATCGGATGTGTGTGTGAGATCGGATGTGCGCGGGAGTGCGATCACTGCAGGTCCTCTGCCCTTGCGTCTGGTGAGTGTGATTGTGGGGTGCCCGCTGTCTATAATGAAGTGTCCTGCAGTATCTTTAACTTTTTTAGCTGCATGGGCACTTCATTATTAGGGCTTATTTTCGGGGGAGGGCTTATATTTAAGCTTTACTCCGAAAATGATCAAAATCACTGCTAAGGCTTATTTTTGCGGGAGGTCTTATTTTGGGAAAAACATGGTAGATAGAATCATTGCTTGATTCATTGCTTGATTCATGGTTTTTACAGCCAAAAACAACAGTAGATATAAAAGAAGGAAAAATAACTGTCTTAACAATTCACTTAACTTTGAGTCTATTCTTGGATTTGGATTAGCAATGCATCAAGAAACAAGGAAAATACTCTACTCCAAAAACAGTCTAGTGGGAGCTTCCTGGACACTACCTTAAGTGTCACTATCTGTCCCTTAATGCCTACCCTCAGTGATGAATAAAAATGTCACCATGCTCTTAGATGTTCATGAATGATATTTTTGTGAGTCTTTGAACTCATTTAACCCATGTTTTTATTTTTATTTTTTTATGGACCCTGGAGGGACAAACTAAAATGTTTCAAAAAGTGAACACTCATCTGCAGAAGTTTTTGTTGTGTAAGATTCTATTTAAACAACTTTATTAAAGTACCAGCAAAATACCCAAAGGAAACATTTGCTTTATGCACTCTTTTGAAATTGAAATTAAAAAGTTGACACAGGAAATTGTTGCGGAAAGTGATGATATGCAAATAAATTTTGCTTAAAAAAAATACCACGTATTATTTATAATAATAAAAACAGCAGTTTTCTCTTTTGATTCATATTTTTTAAAGATCTTAAAATTGAAATTATCTTGACCCGTTTAATGTTTTTAGTAAGTAACCAATAACACTGTAGTCATTACACCATCCGAGGAAGCGTTTGTCAATAAATTCATATTTTACAGCAGAACAATTGGTAGAAAATATGGTGATTTAATTGCTGTACCAAATATTCACTCATTAACTTCTAAAGCATTTGTAATTGTTCAGACTTATAAAAAGTTTATGTTCAGCAAGGGTTTTAAACAAGATAAAAATAATTGTTACAACTGATGCAAGAGAACATTTTAAGCATTGCAAAGATGAAGACTAAATGATTAATTAGGTTATCGTTAAAGCTTGTTCTAATTGATCTTGCCTTCATTATTTAGCATAAAATGAAGAAGAATGTATCAAAATTAAAGTGCAACAAACTGTTTCACTGGAAGGATTGCCAAGAACAATATGCGGAAAAAATTCTCCAGTACAAATAGAACAAATGTACTTGCTAATAAAATCATTCACTGAACTAATATAAGTTCCTCTGGCAGACTGGTAAATGTCAATGCTAAATAAGGCAAGTTTGTTATTATAATCAAGGGATTTGAACAACAAATTAAAGTTCTGACAAAAGAAAGTATTGATTTTTACAGAAAGCAATTGATATTCTGTATAAACTAACGCTGGGATACTGTAACGTTGAAAGCTTAAGGCTATGTGTGGTCCTTAAAAGCATTAAACAAAACAAATACGGAGAGACTTATTAATACAATTATAACAGGGGTTTTTTCAGAGATAACTCAATTAAAAAGAATAGTGTTGATGACAAATACCATATTTATGAAGATGCTTCATTGCTTTTGCAAAAGAAAAACTACAATCAGTTTTGCTGAAAGACATTACAGCTAGCGAGTAGGGCAATTACGCTGTCTGGACTCTGCACCCTCTCAGCAGGGTGATAATAAACATAATTAAATGTATCTATGAATCTCACATATTTAGCCATGCAGCAGCTACATACAATTCACCATAACATCAATGTAAATATTATTAAACAGCATCTGGGTAACTTTGATTGAATAGTTGCACAGTTCTCTCTATGAATGGGCAGAGCGCAACGCATGCCAAAAATTATGGAATCAACTGGCTCTGAGGATGTTCATTCAGTTGTTTACTTTTGTTTAAAAAAAAGACAAATCACTGACATGGCACAAAACTAAAGTAATTTCACATGTCAACTTTCTGGCTTTAAGAAACACTAAAAAAAATCATGAAAACATAATGTGCTAGCCAACAACAATTAATTTTCAAGACCAAAGATTATGGAATCACTCAATGGAGTGGAATTATGTAATCACTCAATTATGAGAAAAAAATTATGGAATCACCCTGTAAATTTTCATTCCCAAAACTAACACCTGCATCAAATAAGATCTCCTCGTTAGTCTGCATCTAAAAAGGAGTGATCACACCTTGGAGAACTGCTGCACCAATTGGACTGACATGAATCATAGCTCCATCACGAGAGATGTCAATTGAAACAAAGGAGAGGATTATGAAAGTCTTAAAAGAGGGTAAATCATCACGCAATTTTGCAAAAGATGTTGGTTGTTCACAGTCAGCTGTGTCTAAAACCTGGACCAAATACAAAAACATGGGAAGGTTGTTAAATGCAAACATACTGTAGACCAAGGAAGATAGCAAAGCGTCAAGACAGGAAACTTAAAGCAATATGTCTCCAAAACAGGAAATACACCGCAAAACAAATGAGGAATGAATGGGAGGAAACTGGAGTCAATGTCTGTGACCGAACTCTAAGAAACCACCAAAAGGAAATGGGATTTACATACAGAAAAGCTAAACAATAAAAAGATGACTGCTTGAAGAGAACATGTACATTTCCACAGTCATTGATGATATGGTGCTGCATGTCAAGTAAAGGCATTGGGGAAATGGCTGTCATTACATCTTCAATAAATGCCCAAGTTTACATAAGCCAGATCAGTTACCCACTTTGCACTGACGAGGGGCAATAACCCCAAAACACCGCTTCTGCAAATTGGGATTCTGATCTGGCATATATCCTGGGTCATATGAAAAGGCTTGTTAAATGGCCACTTGTGACTTTTAGGATTGCTACTTCCAAAAGGTGGCACTAGAGTTTGTCTCCTTTCCTGGAGAGACAATTCAAGTTTACATTGAAATTTTGGACACTTTTCTTATCCCATCAATTGAAAGGATGTTTCGGGATGATAAACTCATTTATCAAGATGATAATGCATCCTGCCATAGAGCAAAAACTGTGAAAACATTCCTTGACACATAAGGTCAATGTCATGGCCTGCAAATAGTCCAGATCTCAATCCATTTGAAAATCTTTGGTGGAAGTTCAAGAAAATGGTCCATGACAAGGCTCCAACCTGCAAAGCTGATCTGGCAACAGCAATCAGAGAAAGTTGGAGCCAGATTGATGAAGAGTACTGTTTGTCACTCATTAATTCCATGCCTTGGAGAGACTGCAAGCTGTTATAAAAGCCAGAGGTGGTGCAACAAAATACTAGTGATGTATTAGAGTGTTCTTTTGTTTGTTTGTTTTTCATGATTCCATAATTTTTTCCTCATAATTGAGTGATTCCATAATTTTTTCCCCGTCTTTGATCTTGAAAAGTAACCGTTACTGGCTAGCACATTATGTTTTCATGATTTTTTTTTAGTATTTCTAAAAGCCAGAAAGTTGCCATTTGAAATGACTTTGTGCCATGTCTGTGATCTGCTTTTTTTGAACAAAAGTAAACAACTGAATGAACATCTTCAGATCCAGGTAATTCTATAATTTTTGCCAGGGGTTGTACATGCCTGTAATGCTCACTGCAGCGCCCCTGAATGACACAGGGCACTACTAGGTACTGCATCCTCACCAGGATGCAGGGCCTACCCCCTACCAGTGACATCTGCACACATCAAAATCCCATTTTCCACTCCCCAATTGGCTGGTCAGACACCAAAAAGATGGCCACCTAGAGGGTGGAGCCAGTCCAGGGGACTAGACAGCCTGGTGGGAGGGGACAGGAGTCTAGAGTCGAGGAGAGGGAAGGGGAGAGTTTGAAAGTGTAGAGAGACGTGCCTAAAGTTGGGTCGTGTAACGGTGACCCGGGGGCACAGTCGTCAGGGTAGGTACACCCGAGTACCACTGGGACCAGGGCACCGATGGGGCACAGGGCCTAGGTCAGGCGTCACCTTTACGCGGCCTGGCAAATACCTGCACAGTGAGGGGATATTCACGGACCTCACTGACCCACAGATCCAGGGGCATCAGCAGTAACGAGTGCATCAGGGTTCGGAACACGGTGTATGGACGAGGAGACTCCCAAAGGACAGTCGGGCACCAACCCAGCTCCAAGCTACGGGGACCCAACCACCTAACCACACTGAGGGTGCCGAGGACAGAGCAACTGAGTCATCAAACTAGCACTGGAACTACAGGGACCTGAACCAGTCATCCAAGGGACCAACTGTGAGTAAAGACTGTTAACTTACAAACCACGTGTGGTCTCCCTTCTTTGGCATAAGTCTCCACCATATATCCCCCGGGGCTCTGCCCTACCTGCGGAGGGCCTACCACCACAGCTGCCATTACCACCAGCCCTAGGGATAACCAACTCAGCAGCGGCAGTTCCACCATCTTAACCGTAACCCGCAGGTGGCATCACGCCAATGACTTCAATCTCCCATGTAAATACTCCCCATTAAAAAGTGTCCCCAGGGTCACGGAACCGGGCAACAGCCAGCATTCACCCATGACACAGCATCTCAGTAAATATATGGCCCGGGACCGAGTACCCCATAGCCATGGGCAACACAGTTTTTTCCTGGCGTCCCGAACAGGATATAGACTAGGACCTTTAACCCGGGTGACATGCGCCTTATGGACTGTTTTGTGCAAAAATTACCTCAATCTTTATTTATGTGAAAAAAACAGGCTGCAGCATCACTGTGGCAAAAGCACGCAAAAAGCCGACACCAACCCTGGGAGTGTGCAGCATGCAAAAGCGAAACTAACTGCAAGAAGCTGGAAGAGGTGCTGGTAGAATGCTGCACCCTGGTGCACTGGAGGGACATCAGTTCTGGATCACAAGACAAGTGAACCCGCAAAAGACAGCATGTCTGCTCCCCTGGACAGGGGACCAGAGCGGCCCGGCCGCAGAACCTTACCCTGGCTCGAAGAGGAGTTGGGGTGGTTGTACCTCCGGATGCGGTCACAGATAATCCAGCAGATCGAAGACTGGCGTTCAAAAATGATGGGGATGGTGGTGACTGTGCTCACCCAAGAAGGATGCGCCCTGTATGATGAGCAGTGCCAGAAGTCGATAAGAGTGCAAGCCTCCCTGACCCCACTAGTCCCCATGGCAGCGGAACCTGTACCATCCCTGGTCGCTGAACAGGCAGCACCGCCTCTGTCCACGGCTAGACCAGACAAGGTCACAATGCCTCCGTCAATGGCCAGACCAGACAAGGCCGCATCACCTTCTCTGGAGGAGAAAGCCCCAGCTGCCCCCTTCCAGACAGCCCTGGAAGACCCGATGACCGCCAGAGGAGTTGCCGGTGACCAGGCCAAGCAGATACCTACTGATGGGGATCCGGATGCGGACTGTTTGGGTTCGGGGAGTCTGGTGTTCGAGTCAGCGTGCGGCATGGCTATCGCTGCACAACAGGCTGTCGTGGATGAGGAGGTCCACGAAGCCTGCCAGGCCACCATCCAGCAGCTGGCCCAGGAGCGGCAGGAGCGGGCAACCAGGAGGAAGCAGGTGGAGGCCCACAATCTGCAAAAAAAATCAGAGCTTGTGCCCAGCCAGCTGGGGGGACTGTGGGGTCCAGTATCAGGGCACAGTGGACAGATTTGACCTGCAGAAGGGCTGGGGCTTCATCAGGGAGCCCGGCATGCATGCGGGAATATTTGTATCCCACCAGGATGTATTGGACTACCTGCAAAAGGGACATCCAGACCATGACCTGCACCTGGGTGACGTGTGATGTGGTCACGTACACTCGACACCATGTAAAGCGGGGCTGGTACGCCTTAGATGTTCAGAAGATCAGAGAACTGTCAGACCCTGCTCCTTCTACTCCTCACCCATTTCCTTGCTCACCTACACTGTGGTAGCTGAACCTAGCTACCCCGTTTCTTCATATGGCCTGGCAAATACCTGCACAGTGAGGGGACCTTCACGGACCTCACTGACCCACAAATCCGGCGGCATCAGCAGTAACGAGTGGATCAGGGTTCGGAACACGGGCCGGTCCTACAGGGTCCACACTGCCCGTCATATGGACGAGAAGACTTCCAAAAGGACAGTCGGGCCCCACACTAGCTTCAAGCTACGGGGAGCCAACCACACTGAGGGTGCGAGGACAGAGCAATTGAGTCATCAAACTGAAACTGGAACTACAGGGACCTGAACCAGCCGTCCATGGGCCCAACTGTGAGTAAAGACTATTAACTTACAACCCACTGTGTGGCCTCCCTTCTTCTGCAAAATTTTCCACCATATATCCCCCAGGGCTCCGCCCTACCTGCGGAGGGCCTACCACCACAGCTGCCATTACCACCAGCCCTAGGGATAACTAACTCAGCAGCAGCAGTTCCACCATTTTAACTGCAACCCGCAGGTGGCGTCACACCAATGACTTCAATCTCCCCTGTAAATACTCCCCATTAAAAAGCGTCCCCAGGGTCACGGAACCGGGCAATGGCCAGCATTCACCCATGACACAGCATCCCCGTTAATATATGGCCCGGGACCGAGTACCCAATAGCCGTGGGCGACACACTCACCACTGGTGGGAGGCAGACTTCAGGGGCCACTCCCAAGGCAGTGACCAGGACTCTGGCTGCTGAGCAGAGCTGGGTAACAACAGGACAGATAGAACAGACACAACAGCGCAGAACACGAGACAGTCTGGATTAGGAATGACAGGATGGGATGACGCAGGTAAAGAACTCCCAGCACAGGTCATCAGGTTCAGGTCACCAGGCACGGGACATCAGGCATAGGACATCGGACACAGGTTTAGCTGGGACAGGACCTCAGGATGAACTCAGGTCATCAGTGCCAGGTCATTAGGCACAGCACTCCGGTCATCGGGATGCAGGACATCAGGCATGGATCACCATGCATCTAACATCAGGCACAGGACATCAGACACAGAGGTAGCTGGGATGGCTGAAGCAGACAGGACGACAGATGCAAGCGGGTATGGACACAGGTGAAGTACAAAGGGTGGTGACTGGAAACAGACAGGACAGGTCCACTGAAACAGGCAGGACAGACACTGCAGAGCAGAACTGATTGCATGCAGGACTGGTGCTGCAGGCTGGCAGACTAAAGCAGACAAGCAGGAAAAACATATATGTAGGATCAAATCCTAATGAATTGCTCTGACCACTCCCATCGGAGAGGAAGCCTTAAATACCTGGTGCCGCTCAATGATAGGATGGGGACACCTTAGCAAAGTGTGCATGCTTCCTCTTAAAGGGAGAGGAAGCGTGTGTGCACACCCTAGGGTGGAAACTAGGAAACCCTATGCAGCATGAGCAGGACATGGAGCCTAGTTGGGAGCTGGAGACTGAACAAACATGTGGGCATATGTGGGGAGAACAAGCCACGGACTGCACCACACATGGACGGCAAAGCAGGGGCGCAGAGGACCATGTGACACATGGGTGGCCATGCAGATGTGCAGAGGACCACATAACATGAGTATGGCTGTATGGGAGTGCAGAAGACAACGCAGCATGTGGGTGAACATGTGGGTAAGCAGAGCACCATGCAGCACGAGGTGGCTGTACAGGCTTGGTAGCCCTGCTGGGCTGGAGGGAGAGGAGAGAGTGGAGCTAGAATGCCATGAAACTCTGGCATATTTAGAGACAGGGGAGTAAGCGCTACAATACCCAATTATTAAAAGGATAACTCAGAGACTATAAAACTGACAGTTCAGAGGTATAGCGGGTCAAATACGTATTAAACTCTTTTATAAGTAAATATACACTGTGTGCAGAATTATTAGGCAACTTGTATTTTAGAGGATATTTTTATTATTGATCAACAACTATGTTCTCAATCAATGCAAAAGACTCATAAATATCAATGCTTAATATTTTTGGAAGTTGGAGTCAGTTTTTCTTAGGAGGATATCTGTTTGTGCAGGTAACTATTACTGTGCAGAATTATTAGGTAACTTAATAAAAACCAAATATATTTCATTCTCACTTGTTTATTTTCACCAGGTAAACTAATATAACTGCACAAAATTTAGAAATAAACATTTCTGACATGCAAAAACAAAACCCCAAAAAATTAATGACCAATATAGCCACCTTTCTTTATGATGACACTCAACAGCCTATCATCCATAGATTCTGTCAGCTGCTTGATCTGTTTACGATCAACATTGCATTTAGCAGCCACCACACCCTCCCAGACACTGTTCCGAGAAGTGTACTGTTTTCCCTCCCGGTAGATCTCACATTTTATGAGGAACCACAAGTTCTCTATGGGGTTCAGATCAGGTGAACAAGGGGGTCATGTCATTATTTTTTCATGTTTTAGACCTTTACTGGCCAGCCATGCTGTGGAGTAGTTGGATGCATGTGATGGAGCATTGTCCTGCATGAAAATCATGTTTTTCTTGAACGATACCGACTTCTTCCTGTACCACTGCTTGAAGTAGTTGTTTTCCAGAAACTGGCAGTAGGTCTGGGAGTTGAGCTTCACTCTATCCTCAACCCGACAAGGTCCCATAAGTTCATCTTTGATGATACCAGCCCATACCAGTACCCCACCAGCACCTTGCTGGCGTCTGAGTTGGAGAGGAGCTCTCTGCCCTTTACTGATCCAGCCTATGGCCCATCCAGCTGGCCCATCAAGAGTCATTCTCATTTCATCAGTCCATAAAACCTTTGAAAAATCAGTCTTAAGATATTTCTTGGCTCAGTCTTGACGTTTGATCTTATGTTTCTTGTTCAAAGGTGGTCGATTTTCAGCCTTCCTTACATTGACATTTTTCCCTGAGTATGGCACACCTTGTACTTTTTGATACTCCAGTAAATGGCATCTTGGCAGCTTCATGCTTGATTTTCCTCAATTCATGGGCACTTATTTTGCACCTATTTTACCCAACGCACTTCTTGTGACCCTGTTGGCCTTTTGACATGAAACGCTTGATTTTTTGGTCATCATGCTTCAAAAGTTTGGCAATTTCAAGATTGCTGCATCCCTCTGCAAGACATCTCACAATTTCAGACTTTTCAGAGCCCATCAAATCTCTCTTCTGACCCATTTTGCCAAAGGAAAGGAAGTTGTCTAATAATTGTACATCATTTTTCCACTGGGGGTTATGGCTTGATATGCTCATACAGTACAGACGAAAAGTTTGGACATACCTTCTCATTCAAAGAGTTTTCTTTATTTTCATGACTCTAAAAATTGTAGATTCACATTGAAGACATCAAAACTATGAATGAAAACATGTGGAATGAAATACTTAAAAAAGTGTGAAACAACTAAAAATATGTCTTATATTCTAGGTTCTTCAAAGCAGCCACCTTTTGCTTTGATTACTGCTTTGCACACTCTTAGCATTCTCTTGATGAGCTTCAAGAGGTAGTCACCAGAAATAGTTTTCCAACAGTCTTGAAGGAGTTCCCAGAAATGCTTAGCACTTGTTGGCCCTTTTGGCTTCATTCTGCGGTCCAACTCACCCCAAACCATCTCGATTGGGTTCAGGTCTGGTGACTGTGAAGGCCAGGTCATCTGACGTAGGATCCCATCACTCTCCTTCTTAGTCAAATAGCCCTTACACAGCCTGGAGGTGTGTTTAGGGTCATTGTCCTGTTGAAAAATAAATGATGGTCCAACTAAACGCAAACCGGATGGAATAGCATGCCGCTGCAAGATGCTGTGGTAGCCAAGCTGATTTAGTATGCCTTCAATTTTGAATAAATCCCCAACAGTGTAACCAGCAAAGCACCCCCACACCGCCACACCTCCTCCTCCATGCTTCACGGTGGGAATCAGGCATATAGAGTCCATCCGTTCACCTTTTCTACAAAGACACAGTGGTTGGATCCAAAGATCTCAAATTTGGACTCATCAGACCAAAGCACAGATTTCAACTGGTCTAATGTCCATTTCTTGTGTTCTTCAGCCCAAACAAGTCTCTTCTGCTTGTTGCCTGTCCTTAGAAGTGGTTTCCTAGCAGATATTTTACCATGAAGGCCTGTTGCACAAAGTCTCCTCTTAATAGTTGTTTTAGAGATGAGAAGAAGTGTCCAAACTTTTGGTCTGTACTGTATGTCTATATGACCATTTTTTAACTGGAACCAAGCAAAAATAAATTTCCTGGAAATTTACTGACGGTGTATCTCTCCTCCTTTCGCTGGGCAGAACCTTTTTCCATTAAACTTGTTTGGGATGCTTTTGATTGGTGTATATGACAAAGTGTTCAAGTATCCAGCAACTTCGCATGGCCATTGAAGAGGAGTGGACCAGGATTCCATAGGCCACAATCAACAACCTGATCAACTCTATGTGAATGAGATGTGTTGCACTGAGTAATGCAAATGGTTGTCACACCAGATACTGGCTGGTTTTCAACATCCGAAACTCAAATAATACTTTAAAACTGCCCGTTTTAGATTGGCTTTTTATTGTGGCCAGCCTAAAGGCCCTGTCACACACAACGAGATCGCTAATGAGATCATTGCTGAGTCACAGTTTCTGTTATGTAGCAACGATCTCGCCAGCGATCTCGTTATGTGTGACACCTACCAGCGATCAGGCCTCTGCTGTGAGATCGCTAGTTGTTGCAGAATTGTCCGGACCATTTTCTTCAAAGGTGATGTCCTGCTGGGCAGGACACATTGCTGTGTCTGACGCTGTATGACAGGGTCCCAATGATAGCCGAGATCATTATACAGGTCGCTACTGCGACCTGTATCGTTACTGTGTCGTTGGTAAGACCTGACTGTGTGACATCTCACCAGCGACCTCCCAGCGACTACCAGAGATCCTTATCAGGTCGCATCGTTGTCTGGATCGCTGGTAAGTCATTGTGTGTGACTGGGCCTTAAGGCACATCTGTGCAATAATCTGGCAATCCAATCAGCATCTTGATATGCCACACTAGTGAGGTGGATGGATTATCTCGGCAAAAAAGAAATGCTAATTAACACAAATTTAGACAAATTTGTGAACAATATTTGAAAGATAAACAAAAGTGTTCAATTTATATTTTTATTCAGTGTAGTACAGGCAAATATAATACACTTTGTAATATATCTTAATCAGAGAACTCGGCTTCCTTCACCACTTATCAGACACTTATCAGTCTTCCTCTCTCCCCTGGCTCCTGAATTTATCATCTGCTGTGAAAAAAAACTGCTCAAATTTGTCTTGAACAGAAAAGGTGGAACACTGTGGTGTTATGTGATACAGCTTATTGCACTTGATGAAAAGAGGAGGGGAGATGAGGAATGAAGAGCAGGGAAGGGAAAGAGGCTGAGGGAAATCATACAAAGATCGTGATAAACATTCCAACAAGTCTTTTACCTCATTCCAAAACTGACTCGTATTCATACGCACTGCTGTATAATATCCTCCATGTTGTTGTTCCTTGTTTCTGTATGCTAAAAATAAATGAAGACCAGGAATCCATCTCGATGTGCTATGTGGGTATGGGAAAGTTCACAACTCTTTCCAACGCCTAATGGATTGCAGATTAGAAATACGACCTCCAGGGGGTAAAACTGGGGAACATCAAGTCATATACAGTAATTGTCATAAATACTGTGTTTCTTCGTGTACACACTGTGCAGCTTAGTCTGAAAGATATCTAAAAGTAAGTAAATTAACTAGCCTTTAAAATGTGATAAAAAGAACACCTTACTCTTTAATAAACTATTCACTATGTCAAATCCACAAGTACAATTCTGATTATATAATCAGAATTCATTTAAATGGCAGAAGATAAACTCTATCTACTAACTAAAGTTATTTTCTTAAGTAGCAATTTTCTTTTAGAGAATCCAAGAACTAGCAGGAATGACTAAAGTGATAAATGACTTAGTACACGTAGGACTATTCAAATGTTGTACAAGTAAATGCTAATGAGATAAATTAAATTTGCTAATGATCATCTCATAACTTACAAGAAAATACTGGGACAAATGGAGAATGTATAACAGTCACAGGTAAATAATACAACAACCGTGACATTTCAGATAGAGCAGCTGTCAGGTGAGATGTAGTAGTAAGAAGAGACAAGAATGAAAAAACAGAAATGTAAAAGGGCATAGGAAAAGAATGCTCTACAATCCAGTAGCTTGTAATCTTAGCTAAATTTTATACTAGAACATCTTCTTGTTTTAAAGAGATTTTCTACTACTTTGATACTGATGATCTATCCTTGGGAAAGGTCATTGATATCACATCTGTGACACCCTGGACTATCAGGTCATCACAGGGTATTGTGCAATCTGCCTTTCTGCACAGTATCCAAATCCTCCTTGGTTACGGATCCTTGGCCTTCGGTGTTGCTAAGAGCAGAGCCAGTCAAAACCCTAGGAACACTCTGCACCAAACCCACCAGACACACCATTGGGGGGGCCTGAAGGGAATAGGGCCACCCACTTGGGGGGTTGGTTGGGGAGAGTCAAAGGTGTTAGGAGCAGGAGAGTGAGCGGTGACTCTCGAGAGGAGAGGTCACAAAGTGCAGTGTTGGAGGGGAAGGAGAGAGAAAGTCAGGAGCTGGGCTCCCTGTAGAATACTAGGTGGCAGACGTTGGTCTGGGCCTGGTAGGAGCTGGAACCCCAGTCGCAGGGGATCGTGTCAAGGGGCACGGATCTGCCGAGGAGGGGAGCCGGCGGCCTTGAGCCATCTCCGGGCAGGGGCCAGGGCATGACGGGGACCCTAGGCCGGGAAGTAGCTTCATGCATCCTGGTAATTTACCCAACGAGGGTGAAGTCTTCAAGATTCATCCTCCACCCGCTCCATAATTGGGGTACTAGGGCAATGAGGGGATAGGACTTTCCCAATACATAGTCCAGAAAATCCCAAGCGTGAACCCTGAGAGCAAGCTCACTCCGTTAGCCATACGGGTGAGCGGGACCCGACTAGTTACACACTACAGGGTCCAAATAGTGAAGAAAGTGCCACGGAAAAGGTGACAGGCTAACAAGCAACACCAAGGGGCACGGATCCACGCGTGCTCCCTCCCTGCTGCAGCGGTGCTCAGAATTCTGGTTTGCAAGTTGTTGTTGTCAGTATTGTTGGACTGAGTGAGTACGTAGAAAACCCTTTCCTCCCCAATGGCACCCCTTCACTACCATCACCGGGCCCCGGGGCAAAACCCCCTACCCACGGAGGGGTTAACACCTTGCTGCCACACCACCACCACCGGGCGCTCCCAACAGCAGCGGTGGTACTCCATCTTACCATGCACCGTGGGTGGTGTCACGAACTTCTAACCCCCCTGTACATATCCCCCCTTTTAAATTCAAGTGTCTGCACGACCCCCCCGAATCCGGAGACCCCTCGAGCCACCGTGGCTCCAGATCCGAGCGGCTTGGCCGCTGACACGGGGGTGGTACACATCAGTGGTTCATCATGGTCCATTAATGTCACATCATGGTGGTGGCCGAAAACTCAGCAGCCCTATCAATCAGCTCTTTGCATCAATAGCAAATACAATGTATGAAGAGGAACAACACTGATCTATTGAATGGCTTTGTGGCCGCTGCAGAGTACAGCAGATCAGTTACTATATTTGAACAGGAGATGATGTGCAAAGCCCAGAAGCAGTCACTAAACAGTATAATGGAGGAATGGGTTCCTCTTTATACACCGCAGCAGCGGCAGAGGCAAACAGCTAATTGGTAGGGGTGCTAGGTGTCGTACCTCACTAATCTGATACTGATGCCCTTCCCTAAGAGGGGTCAACTATATCAAAATAGGGAACATTTTAACTTTAAATTGTGGTTTATTGCACTTTCATGTGAAATAATTAGAAATACAATAATGGAATGATAAAATATTTGAACATTTGTATTTTAAGCATTGTTTTCCCAATGTACTAATATCAATTTATGTATAGTGAAAGTCACTTTTGCTTCTTTTCCAGCTCTTTCACACTAACTCCTTAATCTGGCAGACTGTGCCGAGGTCCCAGCATCTTGTAGGCTGCACAGCTGAAGTGACCTGTGGCTGATTGGAGGGCATGGAGAAGTGGGTTGCTGATGGCTTTGCTGTAGTATCCTATAGGAGCACCCTGCTGCACCTTGACAAACCAAAAAAGTGCAATAATATTGCCTTACACAATAACCTTTCTGGTAAAAAATTAAAGCTATTAAAGATTTTTTGTATATTTATATTTTTCAATGAAATTAATCAATGCTTTAAATCTATAGCCACTGTCCTATTTTTACAATCTAAACAATTTTAAGCATAGTCCTAAGGAAATCTGTTAGTAGGTTCTTGCTATTTAAGCCAAGAGCAGCATAATATAGGGCATTAGACACTGATTCCAGAGATGCCTGACTTATTAGGGTCTGTGTTGTAATTTTAATACAATCAGTATTTTATCAGCAGGAGATTATAACTGCCGAACTGCATCTCTCATACAGAGCAGTCCAGCTAATCTGTGTAGACCCGTCCCCACCACTTATTAGCAGCTTGCTGACAATATGCAGTGTACACAGTAAACTGCCAGTCAATGGTGTGGGTGGGATATACACAGAGAAGGAGACTTAGCTCTGTTACATCTACATCAGACAAAATAAGTACTCTATTAAAAATACATCAAGTAGCCCAGTAAGTGATACATCCCTTACATCAGGCTTTATTGCCCTATATTATATTGCTTTCAGAATATATAGCCAAAACCTGCTAACAGGATCCATTTAATGTACAATGTAAACACACAGGGGATACTTCAGGTGCATGTTGACCTTTGGATGATAGAATCACAATTGGTCTACTTGATTTTCTTTAGAGCCATGAGAACCAGTGTTATACTTCAGCATGCTTTACTTGGAAAAAGAGTTCTATTCATTCCCACATGACATACTGTATAGTTTATAAGTTCCAAGAGATCACTTTAATAACTTTTCAAAAAAGGATAAAAATCAAAACTCTTGCATACCATGCCAACAAGCTTCTGTTTTATGTTTTTGTGAACATGTAAGGATTTGGACTAGGTGCTATAGGGTTCCTTCCCTTGAAGATACCAATCGCATTATTGTATTCTCTTGTAGTGTAATGTGAATTGTGTCCTGCGTCTTTTGTAAATGTTATATGTAAATTGTGATGGTGATGGATTGTAATATTTTCCCGTATAATGTCTAGCAGTATTATAAGTGATTGCCAGTCGAAAGGGCAAGAAGCAGTTAAATGTTGGGACTAGCCCACAATGGGAGGGGTTAGTTGGTAGGGAAAGTGACGGTTTATTCTAGAAAGCTTGTGAAGACTTGGTGCAAGACAGAAATGGACATATAGTCTGTAAGTCATTGAGTCCATATGCAGTGGGTGATCTGTAGCAGGATAAAGGTGGAAAAATACCTTACTGGTGTGTGTTCCCAAAGTATTGATTAGTGTTGAGCCACCTCCCTAGTGTTCGAGTTTGGTTCGTCGAACGGCGGGTGTGTTCGACGAACGTTCGACGACCAGCTTCGAACCCCATTGAAAACAATGGCAGGCAAACACAAACACATACAAACACATTATACATATAGACATACAGTTAATAAACATTGCCATTATACTTACAGGTCCACGCGATGCGTCCTGCACTCTGCCTCTCATCGCTTTTCCTTCCGATCATCGCTGCACCCTCCGGTAACCAGCACTGATTATAGGACCTTCCGTGATGTCGTCATAGCATGTGACCAGTGACGTGTGTATTTATCTCATTGGCTACAGGCTGGTCACATGGCTAGACATCATGCTAGATCCTGTCCGTGCATCTCTCTGGTACGCGGTGTTCGTTTGAGCATCTCCGTGTACCGGCGAGATGATTGGGCACATGCTTGGCTCCTCGTTCCTGCATGTCGGTGCTCTTTACAGAATCAGCCCAGATGCAAGGACTGGATGACACAGCCGGTAAATAGCGGCACCGGGAATAAGGTGATCGGAGATCACTGTTGCTATAGTAACCCGCCTGTCAGATTACTATTTCAACGGTGGCAGCGGTGACATCACCACTTATAACCTGCAGCCTCTGCTCACTCACTGAGTGATTAGACTGCACGGGAACAGCAGCGTCTTCCTCCCACGCAGTGCTGTCTGATATAGCAGAGCTGCATGGGTTGAAGGAGAAAGAAGACAGAAGACCAGGATCATGGAGGGATGAGAGGTAGTAATAATCATGGAGTCTCTAAGTGTGTCTGTGTATTTATTTCTAGTAAAGTATTTTTTCTCTGTGTGGTGTCTTTATTTTAACCCTTTATTGGAGATTCTTAATGGCTGGGTCAAACTTGCCTGACATTAAGAATCTCTGGCTTTATACTAGCTAGTAAAATAAAGCTAGTATTAACCCATTATTACCCAGCAAGTCACCCGTCACCAGGGCTGCTGGAAGAGTTGGATACAGCGCCAGAAGATGGCGCTTCTATGAAAGCGACATTTTCTGGGGTGGCTGCGGACTGCAATTCGAAGCAGAGGGGCCGAGAAAGCTCGGGCCAGCCTGTGCTGCGGAATCCAATCCCCAGCTGCCTAGTTGTACCTGGCTGGACACAAAAATGGGGTGAAGCCCATGTCATTGTTTTTTTTTAATTATTTCATGAAATTCATGAAATATTTAAAAAAAGGGCTTCCCTATAATTTTAGTTTCCAGCCGGGAACAAATAGGCAGCTGGGGGTTGAGGGCAGCCGTACCTGCCTGCTGTACCTGGCTAGCATACAAAAATATGGGGAAGCCCATGTCATTTTTTTGGTGAGCAAAAAACTCCTGCATACAGTCCTGGAGTATGAAAACAATATCAGGTCCACAAAGCAGATATATGTGTGATCATACTCAATTTATTAAATGTTACAAAAACATACATATAAAATTATGACAATACAAGTTAATAGATAGAGGCTACACAGATATGGAATAGGGAAAAGAGTCGCACTACTCAGGGTGACCACACGGGACCAGTGCGGTCCGTAGACACATATATATGAAGGCTGATTACCTACGGGCTATGATTGACACTAAGGGTGCTGGTGGTGTCAGATTACTAACAGTATATTAGAATTAATCAGCCCTTGTACACCCGAAACATCAGAAATGCACAACCACTCAGCCGTCACAGAATCAAACTTCAATTATGCCCCTAATATAATACAGGACTATAGTAGTAAGTTACCTGCAGCCATGTGTCTATCGGTGAGCACCTGCCCGTGTAGCCACACCCACCTCGACGCGCGTTTCACCGCTTCCGGTTTCGTCAGGAAACTCCTGACGAAACCGGAAGCGGTGAAACGCGCGTCGAGGTGGGAGTGGCTACACGGGCAGGTGCTCACCGATAGACACATGGCTGCAGGTAACTTACTACTATAGTCCTGTATTATATTAGGGGCATAATTGAAGTTTGATTCTGTGACGGCTGAGTGGTTGTGCATTTCTGATGTTTCGGGTGTACAAGGGCTGATTAATTCTAATATACTGTTAGTAATCTGACACCACCAGCACCCTTAGTGTCAATCATAGCCCGTAGGTAATCAGCCTTCATATATATGTGTCTACGGACCGCACTGGTCCCGTGTGGTCACCCTGAGTAGTGCGACTCTTTTCCCTATTCCATATCTGTGTAGCCTCTATCTATTAACTTGTATTGTCATAATTTTATATGTATGTTTTTGTAACATTTAATAAATTGAGTATGATCACACATATATCTGCTTTGTGGACCTGATATTGTTGTCTATAGGATCTCTCATTCCCAGGGACACGCTGTATTACATATATGAGGCTAACTATAGGTTGTCTGGAGTATGAACAAGGGTGTGTCAAGCTCACCTCACTGCTTTAGGAGACCATCATCTCACCATGCAGGGATCCATTTGGAGTCAG
Source organism: Anomaloglossus baeobatrachus (assembly GCF_048569485.1). Taxonomy (NCBI): domain Eukaryota; kingdom Metazoa; phylum Chordata; class Amphibia; order Anura; family Aromobatidae; genus Anomaloglossus; species Anomaloglossus baeobatrachus. Next base: position 142,790,803 of record NC_134355.1, read on the forward strand.
CCCACTCCCTTGGCATCCAGAATTCAAAAAAAGTTAATCCAGCACGGTTCCAGTAATTTAAAATAAAAGTCCTTTATTGAAGAAATATTAAAAAATCCATCATGCCATGCTAGGAGGACACGTTTCGTACTAGTTGTCCTTACTCAGTCAGACTGAGTAAGGACAAGTAGTCCGAAACGTGTCCTCCTAGCATGGCATGATGGATTTTTTAATATTTCTTCAATAAAGGACTTTTATTTTAAATTACTGGAACCATGCTGGATCAACTTTTTTTGAATTCTGGAGTCCTGGAGTATGAGTAGGAGTATGCTGAGCCTTGTAGTTCTGCAGCTGCTGTCTGCTCTCCTCCATAGACTAGTGAATGGAGCATGCTGAGCCTTGTAGTTCTGCAGCTGCTGTCTGCTCTCCTGCATACACTAATGATTGGAGCATGCTGAGCCTTGTAGCTCTGCTCCCCCTGTCTCTCCCTCCAGCATACAGTCCTGGATGCAGTATGCTGAGCCTTGTAAATCTGCAGCTGCTGTCTGCTCTCTTGCATACACTAGTGGATGAAGTATGCTGAGCCTTGCAATTCTGCTCCCCCTGACTCTCCCTCCAGCATACAGTCCTGGATGGATGATGCTGAGCCTTGTAGTTCTGCAGCTGCTGTCTGCTCTCCTCCATACAGACAGACAGCAGACAGCAGCTGCAGAACTACAAGGCTCAGCATACTCTACCCAGGAATGTATGCAGGAGTTTTTCCCCCCCCCAAAAAATTACGTGGGCTTCGCCATGTTTTTGTATGCTAGTCAGGTACAGCAGGCAGTTACGGGTTGCCCCCAATGCCCAGCTGCCTATTTGTACCCGGCTGGGAACCAAAAATATAGGGACGCCCTTTTTTTTAATTATTTCATGAATTTCATGAACAAATTTTTAAAAAAATGACGTGGGCTTTGCCCAATTTTTGTGTCCAACTAGGCAGCTGAGGATTGGAATCAGCAGTGCAGGGTGCCCAAGCTTTCTGGGCACCCCTGCTGCGAATTGCAGTCCTCAGCCGCCCAAGAAAATGGCGCTTTTAAAGAAGCACCATCTTCTGGCACTGTATCCAACTCTTCCAGCTGCCCTGGTGATGGGTGGCTCGCTGGGTAATAATGGGGTTAGGTCTAGCTGTATATTATCAACTGGCCCTAAGCCCGAAATTCATGGTGTCACGCCAATATTAGACATGGCCACCATGAATTTATAGTACTGATAAAAAGAACCACAACACACAGAAAAATATTTTTTATTATAAATAAAACACAACACAATTAGTGACTCCATCTTTATTGAAATAAAGAACCCCCCTCCGCAGTTATCCTGGGTCAAGGGTTCCGCGCCGTCCAATCCGGATCCAATATCATCTGATCAGTTTGCTGGAAGGCAAAGCGATCAGATGATGTGTCAGGTTCAAGGGCCTGAATCACATCACACAGCAGCTGATTGTATAAACGGCTTTTATACAATCAGCTGATGAATCAGTGCAAAAAAAAAATTACACACTTCTATGCAGACTCCTGTCTGACAGCAGCAGCTGATTGTTTAGCCGGCCGGGCGGTAAAAAGTCAGCCTCACCGCTCGACTTATGTAGTGTCAGCTGATTCCGTCAGGTGACCACATCAGCTGATCATCCCCAGGTCTGAGAGAGAGAAAAGAGAGAGAAAAGAGGGGAAAAAGAGGGAAAAAGAGAGAAAAAGAGAGAAAAAGAGAGAGAGAAAAAAAGAGAAAAAGAGAGAAAGCAGCCTCCTTCCGTTAACTGCTCCTATTTAAGAGGTGTGTCCTGCAGCTCACACCTGATGTTCAGCTCCTCCCCTCAGTGCATAATTAAATTAAATTATAATTATAAATAAATAATAATTATAATTTAAAATTATAAATAAATTCTTCACTGGGACGGCCGGGACTCGAACTCGTGAGGCAATTCTCCTTAGGCGGCAGCTCTACCCATTGAGCCACTGCCTGTAATGAACAGCATAGGAAGATTTGGTAATCTTGACCTCTGTATTGCAGTAGAGAATCCAGAAGTGGATTATTCAGGTACAAAGAGAAGAGAGAGAGGGAGAAAGAGAGAAAGAGAGAGAAAAAGAGAAAAAGAAAGAGAGAGAAAGAGAGAAAAAGAGAGAAAAAGAGAGAGAAAAGGAGAGAAAAAGAGAGACAGAGAGACAGAGAGAGAGAAAAAGAGAGAAAGAGAGAGAGAAAAAGAGGGAGAGAGAAAGAGAGACAGAGAGAATAACAGAGAGAAAAAGAGAAAGAAAGAGAGAGAGAAAGAAAGAGAAAGAAAGAGAGAAAAATAGAAAAAGAGAGAAAGAGAGAGAACAAAAGAGAAAGGGAGAGAGAAAGAAAGAGAGAGAAAAAGAGCGAGAGAGAGAGAAAGAGAGAGAAGAGAGAGAGAAAGAGAGAGAAGAGAGAGAGAAGAGAGAGAAGAGAGAGAGAGAAGAGAGAGACGAGAGAGAGAAGAGAGAGAGAGAAGAGGAGGGAAAAGAGAGAGAGAGAAGAGAGAGAAAGACAAAGAGAGAGAAAAAGGGGGAAAAAGAGAGAGAATGGGAGAAAGAGAGAGTAAGAAAGAGAGAAAAAGAGAAAAAGAAAGAGAGAAATAAAGAAAAAGAGAGAGAGAGAAAGAGAAAAAGAAAGAGCGAGAAAGAGAAAAAAAGAGAAAAAGAGAGAGAAAGAGAGAGAAAAAGAGAAAGAGAGAGAGAAGAGGAGAGAAGAGGAGAGAAGAGGAGAGAAAAGAGAGAGAGAAGAGAGAGAATAGAGAGATGGAGAAAGAGAGAGATGAGAGAGAAAGAAGAGAGGGAGAGAATAGAGAGAGAGAAGAGAGAGGAGAGAGAAGAGAGTAGAGAGAGAGGAGATAGAGGAGAGGAGAGAGCAAGCAGCCTTATTCCGTGAACTGCTCCGATCTTAGAGGTCTGTCCCGCAGCTCACAGCTGATGTCCGGCTCCTCCCCTCAGTGCATAGTTAAATTAAATTATATTTATAAATAAATAATGATTATAATTTAAAATTATAAATAAATTAAAATTCTTTACTGGGACAGCCAGGACTCAAACTCGTGAAGTAATTCTCCTTAGGCAGCAGCTCTACCCATTTAGCCACTGCCTGAAATGAAAAGCATGGGAAGATTTGGTAATCTTGACCTCTATATTGCAGAGAGAGAGAGAGATCACACTCAGGCACTACCTGAGTGAAGTCTCCGGTGACAGCGCGGCTCATGTTAGTTGCTGCGTGGACCTGACACAGAGCGCTCATGTTCTACGGCACACCCTGTCAGCTTTATGTAGCAGAGCTGAAAGCATCGTGTAGATTACTTTGGACCTGGATGGATGTTTGGGGATTAATAAATAGGTAAATGAGGGGTTTTTTTGTCTTTTATTCCAAATAAAGGATTTTTCGTTGTGTGTGTTTATTTACTTTCACTTACATGTTAATCATGGAAGGTATCTCGGGGAGACGCCTGCCATGATTAACCTAACCTTATTACTCCGATTGCCACCGCACCAGGGCAATTCGAGATGAGCTGGGTAGAGTCCCGGGACTGTTGCATCTAATGGATGCAGCAATTCCAGGCAGCTGCTGGCTGATATTGTTAGGGTGGTGGGCTCCCCATAACGTGGCGCTCCCCATCCGGACAATACCAGCCTCCAGCCGTGTGGCTTTCTTTTGGCTGGTATCAAAATTGGTGGGGACCGCAGGTTTGTTTTTTTTGTATTATTTATTTATTTATTTTACTGCACGATATAGACCCGCCCGCCGGCGGCTGTGATTGGGTGCAGCGATACAGCTGTTACTCAGCATGGGGGCGTGTCTGACTGCAACCAATCATGGACACCGGTGGGCGGGGAAAGCAGGGAATACCAGATTGAATAATGAGCGGCAGCCATGTACAAAAGAGGAAAAGCCGCCGGAGCTTTGTGACAGCCGTGCAGCGCCACACCCGTGATCGGTGAGTAGGAAAGAGAGAGGGAATGTGCTGGGGATGCAGGATGCATGTAAATACACAACGTGCGCACATAGCCTTACTGTGAAAAGCCACGCTTTTGGTGATCAAACCGTTATCAAACGGTAACTCGAACTGCCAAACTTGAAGCAAATCTTTCGAGTTCGTTGAACGACTCGAACACTGCCTAAAATCACTCGAATTTGAAATTGGCGAATGGTTCGAATTGAACATCGCTCATCTTTAGTATTGACCAAGACACAGAATGTGAGACAATGATGTCCTTACTAAGCAGCCACAGGAAAAAGGGTCCAGAGGACAGGACTTTAGTGTCAAGGCCCAAAACTAAAAATTACCCAAAGGTAATGGGCGAAGATGGACTGGTATGCGAGAGAAGTTGACTTACCCTGCCGAAGGGCACGGCTTTTCTCTGTAACTACTGCCTACTCCTTATCTCCCTCCTCTACAAGGAGAAGAGACGTGGATACGGAAACGTCTGAGAGCACAAGTGTCACACGGAGTTTTGCAAAAACCTTGCCAACAGTCATGGCGGCATTGGACTCTGTTCAGATTGCAGATTCTGACTCTCCACCCAATAGTTTGTTAGAATTGTGAAACAGTTGTGCAGTCAGATATATGAGCCAAAGTCAGGAACAAATAACTAGAAGACCTAAAAAGCAGAATAAACTTAATGAATGACCAGAGTAAGTAGCAGCATATAACTGGCAAGTAGCAGCAAGCTGTTGGGGAATTAGATAGGGTGAGGCCCCATTCAAGGCTCACACAGAGAGGTAATTACATAATCCACACTCTACAGAAAGGCACATAGCAAGTCCTATTATTTATATAGCTACTGGTAATGTACCACACTGGTGAATTTAAACAAAAGCAGCAAGGACGGGGTACAAAGTATTAAAATTTAACCTTTAATGAGTCCTATTAAAACGGAAGCAGGTAAAGCCTTCCTCCACAATAGTTATCTTAAAACCAACACACAAAAAATCCCCTTTAGCATGTATAGGGGTACCATCAAGCCCAGGACAGCGCCTGTACAGATAACAACAGTAGGTAAGCTGACCCGTGCCAAACAAATACCGGGACAGCTCACCCCTTTGGGCCTTGGACCACCACGGTATCAAAAAAGGTCCAGGAACCCTATAATTACAGATAGAGGAGGATGGAACGATCTCACCACATCAGACGGCGATCCAACCCCTATCAAAGATCCTCATATCCTCCTGGGCGTCCCGGTGGTCCTATTTCAGTGGACTTAACACCTGGTCCCCTTGGGGAGATAGAGGTCCTGATGTCCTTGTTCTCCCAACGCGTTTCATATACAAAGATAATCGTCAGGGGAGTATCGAGAGTCAGTCCTTACAACAGAAGGACAGGACAGGACATGCTGTGAAACAAATACACAAAATCAGATACCAATATCATATACCAGACTCACCATGCGAACTGATAGGAAAAAGCACTGGCAGGGTCTTACCGGACGGCAAACAGCGGGGCTCCTATATGCTGCGCACCGCTGCCTTGCATCCGCCATCTTTTTAAACCCTGCTCGGCTGCCCACGTGTGACGCCGCATCAGTGCCGACCCTCCCACACTTCCGGGTCGCACTGTGGAACGCAGGCCTGAACCGCAAACGTCACACGCCAGAAAAAGGCAGCGAGCATTGTCAACGGCGTCACGCCCCCTCATATTGAACGAATTCATTTCACTGGGCGGGCAGGGAAACAAAGCACCAGCACAACAAAGTTGTGCCCAGGGCTCTCTACCTCCTTATGCTGTATGGGGATTTTTTCTATTTTTCTCCTTTTGCTAAAAGCGATACTGGTTTTGGTCTATGAGCCAGTTTACTCGTCATACATCTGGTATGGGTTTGAGGGGTTTATGTGACTTCCTCACCCTCTGGCCGTATGAGCCAGATAGCCCTGGGCACAACTTTGTTGTGCTGGTGCTTTGTTTCCCTGCCCGCCCAGTGAAATGAATTCGTTCAATATGAGGGGGCGTGACGCCGTTGACAATGCTCGCTGCCTTTTTCTGGCGGCGGGTTCTGCGCATGCGCCGGCTACGTCACTGGTTGTGTGACGTTTGCGGTTCAGGCCTGCGTTCCACAGTGCGACCCAGAAGTGTGGGAGGGTCGGCACTGATGCGGCGTCACACGTGGGCAGCCGAGCAGGGTTTAAAAAGATGGCGGACGCAAGGCAGCTGTGCGCAGCATATAGGAGCCCCGCTGTTTGCCGTCCGGTAAGACCCTGCCAGTGCTTTTTCCTATCAGTTCGCATGGTGAGTCTGGTATATGATATTGGTATCTGATTTTGTGTATTTGTTTCACAGCATGTCCTGTCCTGTTCTTCTGTTGTAAGGACTGACTCTCGATACTCCCCTGACGATTATCTTTGTATATGAAACGCGTTGGGAGAACAAGGACATCAGGATCTCTATCTCCCCAAGGGGACCAGGTGTTAAGTCCACTGAAATAGGACCACCGGGACGCCCAGGAGGATATGAGGATCTTTGATAGGGGTTGGATCGCCGTCTGATGTGGTGAGATCGTTCCATCCTCCTCTATCTGTAATTATAGGGTTCCTGGACCTTTTTTGATACCGTGGTGGTCCAAGGCCCAAAGGGGTGAGCTGTCCCGGTATTTGTTTGGCACGGGTCAGCTTACCTACTGTTGTTATCTGTACAGGCGCTGTCCTGGGCTTGATGGTACCCCTATACATGCTAAAGGGGATTTTTTGTGTGTTGGTTTTAAGATAACTATTGTGGAGGAAGGCTTTACCTGCTTCCGTTTTAATAGGACTCATTAAAGGTTAAATTTTAATACTTTGTACCCCGTCCTTGCTGCTTTTGTTTAAATTCACCAGTGTGGTACATTACCAGTAGCTATATAAATAATTAATTGATTGGTATGGCCGGTTTCCTGGCATCAGGAATTGACACAAATAATTGGTTCTCTGAGGCGAAGGAGGTGTTCTCTGAAAGAGAGCTTGTTCAGAAAAAATATACCCCCACCCTCAACAGTGCTTTTAGCGATTTAACAAAGGTTTATAAAGAACGAACCACCTCCTGGTGGGAAGTTCAGTCCCTCGAGGTATATCTGAAAGATAAAATTGTACCCCGCTATTTGCGGATTTCATTAACGCCGGGATATAGGTATAGAGGAACTGAGTTGGCATCTAGATGGGAGAAGGAGGTCACTGACTGTTCTTTAAAGCTTATGACCTTATTGTTGGACGAAGAACGTAAACGGCTGGCGGGCCTTGAGGTTAGTCTAAAGGAGCAAATTGACATCACTAAGAGATTTTCTGCGGAGGGCGAGTTTACTGCTAAAGAAACCATTCTGCAGAACACTATAGAGAAATTTCAATATCACCTCAAAGAGAAAAAACACCGCTTTTACGTACGAGATCTCCAAGATTTTAGAGACAATAAGGCGTATAGTTTTTTTCTGTCCAGACCTCCTAGGCCCAACGAGATTGACAGCACCTCTACAGACACTGAGGCGTCTGATATCGAGGGGCGTGGTGGAGCACCGAAAGGTAGAGGTAGGAATAAAGGGAAAAATAGAGGTAACAATCGTTTTTTAGAACAAACAGGTTACGCTCTACGGAACAGACAGAAGCCTGTAAGCACCCCCCTCCCTCTAGTCCAACTCAGGTAATTAATCTTTCAAAAAGGGAACTGACAAATGGTGAATTGTCGGTTTTGAACAAAGGCCTTACCTTTGTGCCCACCTCGGATTTCAACACGTTCGAAGGGGTAAAGGATCTTAATCTTTTCGTTCGAAAATTAAGGTGGAAAAAACACTTTGTTAGGGAAGATAAAAAGCAGTGTTTGGAATTGGGTATTCCGGGTGACATTTTGGAGGATGTGAGGTTACTGTTTAACATTGGGGAGATTGACCCTAACCTCAGCGGCTTGGGACCTTTTACGGACCTTAAGCTAGGTAGTGAGAGAATGCCCCCGGTTGGTAGTGATGTAGGCTCCATTGACATTTTTCTTAATCTAGTAACCAAGGATCTTGAACAACTTAATACGGCACATTCCTGTAAATTCAACCTTACGAAACAGGAGATGGCAGGCCTGCTATCCCTTGAAAAATCTCCTGATCTGATAATAAAGAAATCAGATAAAGGGGGGAATGTTGTTGTGATGGATACCGATGGTTACAGGAGGATGTGTCTTGACATCCTCAATGACAGGAGGAGTTATGGCAGGCTCACGGTTAATCCTGTTGAGTCATTCACCAATGAACTGAAGAACATTTTGGTGACTGCTAAAGAGAATGGCCTGATTGACAAAAGGGAGTTTGAGTTTCTTTTTCCAAGTTTCCCGGTCACCCCCACCTTTTATTGTCTACCAAAGGTGCACAAGGGGTTGGATCCACTTAAGGGTAGACCGATTGTGTCTGGTGTGGGTAGTTTGACCCAGAACCTAGGAATTTATATTGATAGGCTCCTGAGGCCTTATGTCGTCTCTTTAAATTCCTACCTTAGAGACACCACTGATTTACTCAGAAAACTCGAAGGTGTCTCGGTGGATGATGATGTCATACTAGCGAGTATTGATGTGGAGTCATTATACTCGTCTATTGAACATGAGGCAGGTCTTAAGGCTGTACGGTACTTCCTCAACAGTAGAGGGAGACAATTTGAGTAACACAACTTTTTCCTATTGCAGATCTTGGAATTCTGTCTGACGCACAACATCTTCCTCTTTGGGAACCGGCTCTACCACCAGCTCAGGGGCACTGCGATGGGCAGCCCTTGTGCGCCTTCGTACGCAAATTTGCTCCTGGGCTGGTGGGAGGAGACTGTTGTATTCGGGGATGAGTCAGTGTTACCCACGGATAAGATCATTCTGTGGAGCAGGTTCATCGACGATGTGTTCCTCTTATGGAAGGGCACTGAATTTGAACTCTCTGCTTTTGTTGCTGAGTTGAATAATAGTAGCCCCGGCCTCCGTTTTACTTATGAGAGCAATCTTTCTAGTCTTCCTTTTCTAGACGTCCTGGTGGAAAAAACTGCAGAGGGGGGTATTGCCACAAGTACCTACCGTAAACCTACAGCGACCAATTCGCTATTAAGGTGGGAAAGTGGGCACCCTCTGGCGCTAAAGAAGGGTATTCCTCGAGGACAGTTTTCTAGAATTTGGAGAAATTGCTCTAGTGAGGGGAGTTGTGCCGTGCAGTCTAACGATCTTGAGGCCCGTTTTTTAGAAAGAGGATATCCACGTAAGGTCATCAGGGAGGCTCATAGGGTGACTGATCGAGTAGAAAGAACTAATCTACTGTATCCACCAAAAAAAGAAAAAGAAAATGTCAAGACCAATGAGGTGATCAGGTTTATTACTACCTATAACAACGGGGCTAAGGAGGTGAGGAAGGTACTTGAAAAACATTGGCCTATCCTAATGATGGATGAGGACATCGGTACATTCATTTCTAATAAACCATGTATTACCTACAGGAAGGCCAGGTCCCTACAAGACCGACTGGTACACAGCCACTTTACTGACAACAGGGAATCTGGCAGCGGATGGCTTAGGAGTAACACCAAAGGGTGCTTCCGTTGTAGTGGTTGTGTGGCCTGTAACGCATTAAAAACAGGAAAGAAGTTTTCCAGTAATGTCACAGGAAGAGAATATGAGATCCGACACTTTATTAATTGCTGTACTAAAGGTGTCATATATAAGGTGACTTGCCGTTGCGGTCTAGAGTATGTAGGAAAGACCAAGAGGGAACTGAGGAGGAGGGTGGGGGAGCACCTGAGGGATCTCAGGTTGAAGAATGATACCCCCCTAGCGAAGCATGTCAACACAATGCATAATGGTGACCCTGGGTGGATTTCCTTTCAGGGTATTGACATGATTTTTCCTCCTAAGCGAGGTGGGGACTGGAACAAGAGGATCCTTCAGCGTGAGGCTGAGTGGATCTTCAGGCTAAGAACGGTTACCCCCTCTGGTCTTAATGAAATCCTGTCCTTTGCACCCTTTCTGTGAGAATAGGCAGTTATTAGATAGGAGGGCTAGCCGTCGGACGAGCGGGGGCGCCTCTCACCGTGTATCTTAGGGTGCCGACCTCCGCTGATAGGTAGGGCCTGCATTCTTTAGATAGTTGTAGTGGTGGAGGTGTAGGTAGATCTTATGTTTCACCTTTCTGTCCTTACTAAGCCTTGTCCCCAAAGACCTAGTCTAGTCCATGTCCCACTAGGCCGGTTTTTCAAGTGACCTTTTTCTCTACCTCCTTATGCTGTATGGGGATTTTTTCTATTTTTCTCCTTTTGCTAAAAGCGATACTGGTTTTGGTCTATGAGCCAGTTTACTCGTCATACATCTGGTATGGGTTTGAGGGGTTTATGTGACTTCCTCACCCTCTGGCCGTATGAGCCAGATAGCCCTGGGCACAACTTTGTTGTGCTGGTGCTTTGTTTCCCTGTCCGCCCAGTGAAATGAATTCGTTCAATATGAGGGGGCGTGACGCCGTTGACAATGCTCGCTGCCTTTTTCTGGCGTGTGACGTTTGCGGTTCAGGCCTGCGTTCCACAGTGCGACCCAGAAGTGTGGGAGGGTCGGCACTGATGCGGCGTCACACGTGGGCAGCCGAGCAGGGTTTAAAAAGATGGCGGACGCAAGGCAGCGGTGCGCAGCATATAGGAGCCCCGCTGTTTGCCGTCCGGTAAGACCCTGCCAGTGCTTTTTCCTATCAGTTCGCATGGTGAGTCTGGTATATGATATTGGTATCTGATTTTGTGTATTTGTTTCACAGCATGTCCTGTCCTGTCCTTCTGTTGTAAGGACTGACTCTCGATACTCCCCTGACGATTATCTTTGTATATGAAACGCGTTGGGAGAACAAGGACATCAGGACCTCTATCTCCCCAAGGGGACCAGGTGTTAAGTCCACTGAAATAGGACCACCGGGACGCCCAGGAGGATATGAGGATCTTTGATAGGGGTTGGATCGCCGTCTGATGTGGTGAGATCGTTCCATCCTCCTCTATCTGTAATTATAGGGTTCCTGGACCTTTTTTGATACCGTGGTGGTCCAAGGCCCAAAGGGGTGAGCTGTCCCGGTATTTGTTTGGCACGGGTCAGCTTACCTACTGTTGTTATCTGTACAGGCGCTGTCCTGGGCTTGATGGTACCCCTATACATGCTAAAGGGGATTTTTTGTGTGTTGGTTTTAAGATAACTATTGTGGAGGAAGGCTTTACCTTCTTCCGTTTTAATAGGACTCATTAAAGGTTAAATTTTAATACTTTGTACCCCGTCCTTGCTGCTTTTGTTCACATAGCAAGTCCCAACCACACTAATATTAAACAGAACTGGGCTTATGTCCCCCAGTGCTGACCGTAGTGCCAGAGCAGCGCTATCTAGCGTCACGACCAGAGGGTACAGGACTTGGTTCAGACATCAACGGGACACTCCTAAAAATCTCTGCGCTGCCCAGCCTGAGAGGAGACACCACGCTCTCCGCTGTCAACACGGCTCCTATTAACAGAATTGCAGAGGCTGACAGTGATGAAAAGGAGCTTTTTGTGAGATTATTACAAATAATCTACACACCTAATGGACAACTTCAGTCTCCATTACAAAACGCAGTTTGGGTGCAGTCACTGATTCAAAAAATAGATATAGCATGAAAGAAAGAAAGCAGAACTAAAATGACACCATGGTTGAAGCCTTCGTGCTGCATTTCTGCTTCCACATTAGTGAAATTTAAGCCAAAGGCCTAAATAATTAAACAGTGAAGCAGACTGGTTTCCATGGTAGCTGTGACATCAACCCATTGAAAACTGTAGTTGTTAGTTAGTATAGCACTGGTAAATAGAATGTATCAGATATTATTAAGGCCCATAGTATTCACCGACACATTTAAATAGTAAATAATTTTATATTTTATTATTTCGTTTTACTGTGCTTAATATTTTTAATTAAAAATAAAATCAACAAAAGTATATATTTTAGAATGTTATTATGTTTTTGTAATGGTGTGCTTCTTTTTAAAATGTATTTTATCACAGAGTTCCCCTGTCATTCTGTCTTCCCCCATTTGTCTACAGTTCTTCAAACTAGTAGTTATGTGCTGCTAACAAAAATACAATAATTGAACATGAGATGATTTGGCATATTTACTAAAAGCATTTTTATTTTATCCCCTTAACAGTTATCATTCAATTTCATTGATTTTTGTTATAACACATGTATTCATGGGAAAACTGACAGACGTCCTCTATTTTTCCCTGTAACATTTCCCCCCCTAAATTCAAGAAATCTAAAGTCAAATTAAATTTTCAAAAACAAATCAACACTAAAATATTGCAAAATAGGAGATAAAAGCCGAGATGAAGATCTAAACATGGCAGAAGACACGAGTTAACATTGGCGATAGGATACTAAATGGTGTATTAAGGAAAAGATGGATTTCTAGATGTACTTTAAACTGCTATAAAGAACCTCGCTGCTTAACTTAATGGACAGAAAAAACAATAGACTTCCCAAACATGTCTGCTTAAGTTGGATTGATTTTATGGTAACGTGATTTAAATGAATCCTCATTCGGTTACTCATTTCAAGCCTGACAATATTATCCACTTAATTAAAAGGACTTGCGTTTTTCAAGTAAATGTGTTAGATTAGGCTGAAATGCATAGCTTTTGCTTTTCTTTAAAGTACAAAGAACTATGTGCTAAGCATTATTTATTTAAAGATGACCAGTTGGCTCTCCCGACATGTCTTTTTTTAGTAAATACTTGTATTCTTCATGAATCAACAACACTAGATCATTTATTTATAGAACTGTGTTGTGCCATTTCTCGTTTCATATCACTTAGACATGTATCAGAAGTGTCAACAGTTCCATTAAAGGAGACATAACTAATTATGGCCAGTTCTATTCAGCCAATCACAAACCTCAGATGATCAGGTAAGAGAAAAACACAATACTAGCGTTTCCTGTCCCAGTTCAAACCACCGCAGCGGTCATGGCTGCATCCATGGGGGTTAGAATAGGTGAGCATATTATTTTATCATTTTGAAACCATGCATGGCTGCTTATATATTTTTTAGAGGCGAGAAAACCCTTTTGAACTTTTCTTGACATTGGACAAAAGTCAAATGTCAGGTCCCCTTGTATGATGCGGGATGATCAGCATCTGTAACATCAGTGACTGGAGCTGGTCTCCGCTTGCTGCTCTTAACTGTGTTTGCTACGTCATCTGAAAGCAGCATATTATAGGAAAAAAGACCCTGATTCCAATGATATATCACTTAGTTTACTGAGTGCAGCAGTTGTGACAGAGTTATTACTGTGTACAATTACTGTGTACAATTCTGGTCACCGATATATAAGAAGGACATAGCTGAACTGGAGAGGGTGCAAAGAAGAGCGACCAAGATTATTAGAGGAATGGGGGGGCTGCAATATGAAGACAGGTTATTAAACTTGGGGTTATTTAGTCTGGAAAAACGAAGGCTTAGGGGAGATCTAATCACAATGTATAAATATATGAGGGGACAGTACAGAGACCTTTCCAAAGATCTATTTACACCTAGGCCTGCGACTGGAACACGGGGGCATCCGCTACGTCTTGAGGAAAGAAGGTTTAATCATAATCACAGACGAGGATTCTTTACTGTACGAGCAGTGAGACTATGGAACTCTCTGCCGCATGATGTTGTAATGAGTGATTCACTACTAACATTTAAGCAGAGCCTGGATGCCTTTCTTGAAAAATTTAATATAACCAGTTATGTATATTAGATTTTATGACAGGGTATTGATCCAGGGAACTAGTCTGATTGCCGGATGTGGAGTCAGGAAGGAATTTTTTCCCCATTGGAACTTGTTTGCCACATTGGGGTTTTTTGCCTTCCTCTGAATCAACATGTTAGGCGACGGGTTGAACTAGATGGACTTAGAGTCTTCCTTCAACCTTAAAAACTATGATACTATGAAACTATGATACTATGATTAGATGTAGGATGATCCCACTCGAACCAGTCTTTATATGTACACTGTCTATAGACAGTGTGCTGCTTATCAGAGAAACGGATGTGGTCAGACTAAGGGGTACTTCACACACAGCGAGATCGCTACTAAGATCGCTGCTGAGTCACGTTTTTTGTGACCTTATTAGCGATCTCGCTGTGTGTGACACTGAGCAGCGATCTGGCCCCTGCTGTGAGATCGCTGCTCGTTACACACAGCCCTGGTTTGTTTTTTTATTGTTGCTCTCCCGCTGTGAAGCACACATTGCTGTGTGTGACAGCGAGAGAGCAACAATCCTGAATGTGCAGGGAGCAGGAGCCGGCGTCTGACAGCCTGCGGTAATCTGTAACCAAGGTAAACATCGGGTAACCAAGGTGGTTACCCGATATTTACCTTCGTTACCAGCCTCCGCAGCTCTCACGTTGCCAGTGCCGGATCCTGCTCCCTGCACACGCTAAGTTAAGCGGTGTGAGCTGGTAACTAAGGTAAACATCGGGTAGACATACCCGATGTTTACCTTAGTTACCAGTGTCCGCAGCTTCCAGACGCTGGCTCTGTGCAAGCGCAGCGTCGCTTGCACGTCGCTGCTGGCTGGGGGCTGGTCACTGGTCGCTGGTAAGATCTGCCTGTTTGACAGCTCACCAGCGACCATGTAGCGATGCAGCAGTGATCCTGACCAGGTCAGATCGCTGGTCGGATCGCTGCTGCATCGCTAAAGTGTGAAGGTACCCTAGGTCTCAGGGGCTACTGTAGTCCAGGTAATGATGAGATTTGGGCGATAAAACCTTCATTATAAATAAATGACAGCACAAAGTTTGATAAGTGAATTCAATGTTTACCTCCTAACTCATACTATCTTCAGATAACATAGTAAAAACCTGCTGATTGATTCCCTATAAGTTCTGCTGTCAATCGTTGGCACTGGCATTTAAGTCACTTGGTATTGGAGAGAGGGGATGCACTGTGTCATGCACCCGTTGGCTGCCATGTGGCTGGGCTTCATAGGAGACCATGATTTACTCTAGTATAATATTAAGAATAAGTGATGATGCAAGTCCCATAGGGGACTAAAAAATAAACTGCAAAAAATGTTTTTAGAAATACAAAAAGAAAAATGAAAAATAAAAAATAACATTTGACCCCCCTCCTTTCCCAATTAACAAAAAAGCAATTTAAAAAAGTTAAAGCGCCACTACAGCATTTGAGTTTTTTCAGAAGTGCTTCTAATCTAATGTCCCTGCCCCTAGTCTTAAACCTACCCTCTGGCGTTTTCATCTTTTATCGATGCTGCTCCAGTCTTGTGGTGCCATCTTGTGACCATAACTCTGACTGTCCAGAAATCAGAAATTATCTCACAAGCATTCAATGCAAGTCTATGAGAACCAGTGTGAGGTTCTCATAGACTTGCATTGATGAGTGACCTCTGGCTTGTCCTATGAATGCCTGCTGAAGATCGACGAGAGCGTCAGTAATAAAAGATGAAATCTCACTGAGTAAAAGGTTATACATATACTTTGCAAAAATTAGAGTCACCAAAAAAAAATTAAAAAATACCTTTTATTAGCCTAATTAAAGGGACTATTAGAAGTCACATTAGTCATATACAAACAATACATAAGTAACCAAAAATGTTACGGGATGATGTCCTTAGAGAAACACCCTGATCTCACCCTATTGGGCCCTGCCTATCAACGAAGATTTTATGCACCCTAGGGTTAAAGTGGTGCCCCCATTCCACAACGGTTGCCCATACATAGCATATTAGTCCCTATAATTTTGTCTATGAAGGTGCTATGGGTTAGTAAGAGACTCAGGATCGCCCTCACACAATCAATCCACCATTAGTGTGGGAATAATCAAATAGACATTTATCTAAAGCGCAGATTCAATCGCTTCTTAGCTTTTGTCAGGGGGAGGGTCTATCACCCTCCCAGACAAGTAAACTGCACTACAAATACCAAAAGGGTATGCAATCAATTATTCTATATACCCACTTAATGTACACAATAGCTAAAACTATCCACAGATATAACAACCGGTCAAGAAAATACAAACTCAATATTGCTATGTTGAGTTTGTATGTTCATACTGCAATCAGGCTGCCTGATTATAATAGTACAGGTGTGGGTTCATACCCCACCCCATTCATATTACTTTTTCATACACATTTGATGATGTAAATAATTAGTCCAAATGCAAGCACCCAACATATATACATTAAAGTACTCATCTCACTTAGCGGGTGAGCAGTGGGAAACAGATCAGAAGCGCCACTCCAGTGGTAAAATAAAATATATGCTGGATTGGTGCATTAAGAGAAAAGTCAATAGCTTTAAAGTCTGCTGTTGCAGATTTTGCAGCTGATCCACAAGTTACCGACTGCATCAATGTAAAACTTGCAGATTTAGTTGTGAATTTTGAGTTTCCAATGGGAGAAATTTGCACAAAATCCGAGAGTATTGCGAATATCTCATAATCCATTCTGCATATCTAACTTTGCAATCATAACTTCCACTGGAGGTGAGATGAGTAAAATGCCATTTACATTGTACTGAAGACTTCAATACACTTGTGGTACAAATACTGCATATTCTTGGCAACTCTACAATGTCTCATACCACCCTTTCTATATTGTAATATGCTCAGTGATTGCGTAGTTTTTCTTGTGACACTAAGGAGGGTTCATTATTAGAGATAAGCGAACCAGCCGTGGTTCGGCTCGAGTTCGGTTCGCCGAATGGAAGTCCCATTCGAGTTCGGTTCGGTGAACCGGTTCGGCGAACTGCTCGAACAGCATAGGAAACAATGGGAGGCAACACAAACACATAAAAACACCTAGAAAACACCCTCAAAGGTCTCCAAAAGGTGACAAACAACTCACAACACAAACACATGGGAAAGTGACAAGAACAAATTCTCATGCAAAAACAAAATATCTGGACAAGGAAAAAGAGGAGGAGACACAGATATAGGCATGGCACGCCCTTCTAAACTCATGTAAAACACCGCAAGGTGACTCCAAGCGGAGTCTCCCTTTTTTCCAAAAATTGGGCCACACACACACACCCACCCCTTCAGTGGCAGCACTTGTGCCCCAGTTATACACTTCACAGCTAGATTTGCACCAAGCACATTCAAAAATACGCCATCCTTAACCATCCCCAGGATGACACCAGGGTAGGTGGCTAAGTCTGTCCTGATCCCAGCTCTGTTCATCTTGGCTCCTTTTAAAAAACACAGCAAGCAAGGGTTACTCCAAGCGAAGTCTCCCTTTTTTCCAAAAATTGGGCCACACAGACACCCCATCAGTGGCAGCACTTGTGGCCTAGTTGTACACTTCACAGGTAGATTTGCATCAAGCACATTCAAAAATACGCCATCCTTCACCGTCCCCAGGATGGCACCAGGGTAGGTGGCAAAGTCTTTGCTGATCCCAGATCTGTTCATCTTGGATCATTTTAAAAAACACAGCAAGCAAGGGTTACTCCAAGCAGAGTCTCCCTATTTTCCAAAAATTTGGCCACACACACACCCCATCAGTGGCAGCACTTGTGCCCTAGTTGTACACTTCACAGGTAGATTTGCATCAAGCACATTCAAAAATACGCCATCCTTCACCGTCCCCAGGATGACAACGGGGTAGGTAGCTAAGTCTTTCCTGATCTCAGCTCTGTTCATCTTGGCTCCTTTTAAAAAACACAGCAAGGGTTACTCCAAGAAGAATGTCCCTTTTTCCTAAAAATTGGGCCAAACACACACCCACCCCTTCAGTGGCAGCACTTGTGCCCCAGTTGTACAGTTCACAGGTAGATTTGCATCAAGCACATTCAAAAATACGCCATCCTTAACCGTCCCCAGGATGACACCGGGGTAGGTGGCAAAGTCTTTGCTGATCCCAGATCTGTTCATCTTGGATCATTTTAAAAAACACAGCAAGCAAGGGTTACTCCAAGCGGAGTCTCCCTTTTTTCCAAAAATTTGGCCACACACACACCCCATCAGTGGAAGCACTTGTGCCCTAGTTGTACACTTCACAGGTAGATTTGCATCAAGCACATTCAAAAATACGCCATCCTTCACCATCCCCAGGATGGCACCGGGGTAGGTGGCAAAGTCTTTTCTGATCCCAGATCTGTTCATCTTGGATCATTTTAAAAAACACAGCAAGCAAGGGTTACTCCAAGCAGAGTCTCCCTTTTTTCCAAAAATTGGGCCACACACACACCCCATCAGTGGCAGCACTTGTGCCCTAGTTGTACACTTCACAGGTAGATTTGCATCAAGCACATTCAAAAATACGCCATCCTTCACCGTCCCCAGGATGACAACGGGGTACGTAGCTAAGTCTTTCCTGATCCCAGCTCTGTTCATCTTGGCTCCTTTTAAAAAACACAGCAAGGGTTACTCCAAGAAGAGTCTCCCTTTTTTCCAAAAATTGGGCCACACACACACCCACCCCTTCAGTGGCAGCACTTGTGCCCCAGTTGTACACTTCACAGGTAGATTTGCATCAAGCACATTCAAAAATACGCCATCCTTCACCGTCCCCAGGATGGCACCGGGGTAGGTGGCAAAGTCTTCGCTGATCCCAGATCTGTTCATCTTGGATCATTTTAAAAAACACAGCAAGCAAGGGTTACTCCAAGCGGAGTCTCCCTTTTTTCCAAAAATTTGGCCACACACACACCCCATCAGTGGAAGCACTTGTGCCCTAGTTGTACACTTCACAGGTAGATTTGCATCAAGCACATTCAAAAATACGCTATCCTTCACCGTCCCCAGGATGACACCGGGGTAGGTAGCTAAGTCTTTCCTGATCCCAGCTCTGTTCATCTTGGATCCTTTTAAAAAACACCGCAAGGGTTACTCCAAGAAGAATGTCCCTTTTTAACAAAAATTGGGCCACACACACACCCACCCCTTCAGTGGCAGCACTTGTGCCCCAGTTGTACATTTCACAGGTAGATTTGCATCAAGCACATTCAAAAATACGCCATCCTTCACCGTCCCCAGGATGGCACGGGGGTAGGTGGCAAAGTCTTTGCTGATCCCAGATCTGTTCATCTTGGATCATTTTAAAAAACACAGCAAGCAAGGGTTACTGCAAGCGGAGTCTCCCTTTTTTCCAAAAATTGGGCCACACACACACCCCATCAGTGGCAGCACTTGTGCCCTAGTTGTACACTTCACAGGTAGATTTGCATCAAGCACATTCAAAAATACGCCATCCTTCACCGTCCCCAGGATGACAACGGGGTAGGTAGCTAAGTCTTTCCTGATCCCAGCTCTGTTCATCTTGGATCCTTTTAAAAAACACAGCAAGGGTTACCCCAAGAAGAGTCTCCCTTTTTTCCAAAAATTGGGCCACACACACACCCACCCCTTCAGTGGCAGCACCTGTGCCCCAGTTGTACACTTCACAGCTAGATTTGCATCAAGCACATTCAAAAATACGCCATCCTTAACCGTCCCCAGGATGACACCGGGGTAGGTGGCAAAGTCTTTGCTGATCCCAGCTCTGTTCATCTTGGCTCCTTTGAAAAAACACAGCAAGCAAGGGTTACTCCAAGCGGAGTCTCCCTTTTTTCCAAAAATTGGGTCACACAGACACCCCATCAGTGGCAGCACTTGTGCCCTAGTTGTACACTTCACAGGTAGATTTGCATCAAGCACATTCAAAAATACGCCATCCTTCACCATCCCCAGGATGGCACCGGGGTAGGTGGCAAAGTCTTTTCTGATCCCAGATCTGTTCATCTTGGATCATTTTAAAAAACACAGCAAGCAAGGGTTACTCCAAGAAGAGTCTCCCTTTTTTCCAAAAATTGGGCCACACACACCCACCCCTTCAGTGGCAGCACTTGTGTCCCAGTTGTACACTTCACAGGTACATTTGCATCAAGCACATTCAAAAATATGCCATCCTTAACCGTCCCCAGGATGACACCGGGTTAGGTAGCTAAGTGTTTCCTGATCCCAGCTCTGTTCATCTTGGATCATTTTAAAAAACACAGCAATGGTTACTCCAAGAAGAGTCTCCCTTTTTTCCAAAAATTGGGCCACACACACCCACCCCTTCAGTGGCAGCACTTGTGTCCCAGTTGTACACTTCACAGGTACATTTGCATCAAGCACATTCAAAAATATGCCATCCTTAACCGTCCCCAGGATGACACCGGGGTAGATAGCTAAGTCTTTCCTGATCCCAGCTCTGTTCATCTTGGATCATTTTAAAAAACACAGCAAGCAAGGGTTTCTCCAAGCGGAGTCTCTCTTTTTTCCAAAAATTGGGCCACACACACACCCCATCAGTGGCAGCACTTGTGCCCTAGATGTACACTTCACAGTTAGATTTGCATCAAGCACATTCAAAAATACGCCATCCTTCACCGTCCCCAGGATGACACCGGGGTAGGTAGCTAAGTCTTTCCTGATCCCAGCTCTGTTCATCTTGGCTCCTTTTAAAAAACACAGCAAGGGTTACTCCAAGGAGAGTCTCCCTTTTTTCCAAAAATTGGACCACACACCCACCCCTTCAGTGGCAGCACTTGTGCCCCAGTTGTACACTTCACAGGTACATTTGCATCAAGCACATTCAAAAATACGTCATCCTTAACCGTCCCCAGGATGACACCGGGGTAGGTAGCTAAGTTTTTCCTGATCCCAGCTCTGTTCATCTTGGCTCCTTTGAAAAAACACAGCAAGGGTTACTCCAAGAAGAGTCTTACTTTTTTCCAAAAATTGGGACACAGAGACACCCACCCCTTCAGTAGCAGCAGTTGTGCCCCAGTTGTACACTTCAGAGGTACATTTGCATCAAGCACATTCCAAATCAACAAGCATTTACTCTCCCCAAGATGACACAGGGGTAGTAAAAACCCTTGTGGATCCATGACTTGTTCATTTTGATTAACGTTAGTCTGTCCACATTGTCACTGGACAGACACGTGCGCTTATCTGTCAGCACACACCCAGCAGCACTGAAGGCACGTTCAAAGACAACGCTGGCAGCTGGACACGACAAAATCTCCAAGGCGTAAGTGGAGAGCTCTGGCCATTTTTCAAGATTTGAAGCCCAAAATGAACAAGGCTCCATTTGCAAAGTAATTGCATCGATGTTCATTTGGAGATACTCCTGTATCATCCTCTCCAGCCGTTGACTATGTGTCAGACTTGTTGCCTCTGGTGGCCTTGCAAAGGAGGGTCTAAAAAAATTCTGAAAAGATTCAATAAAATTGCTGTTACCAGCACCAGATACAGTGCTACTGGTACGGGTAGACTGTTGAAGATGACAAGACCTTCCCATATTTGTCAAGTTACAACTGGGAAATTCACTCCCTGCACCTGCACGGTTGTTTGGTGGAAAAGCCGAGCTAAGATCGAGTAACAGCTTCTGCTGATACTCCTGCATACGTGCGTCCCTTTCTATGGCTGTAATTATGTCCCAAAATTTAGACTTGTACCGGGGATCTAATAGTGTGGCAAGCCAGTAGTCATCATCACTTCTAATTTTGACAATACGAGGGTCATGTTGGAGGTAGTGCAGCAAGAAGGCGCTCATGTGTCTTGCGCAGCCATGCGGACCAAGTCCACGCTGTGTTTGTGGCATAGAGGTGCTAACCGTTCTTTCTTCCTCTGACATCTCCCCCCAACCTCTTTCAACTGAAATTTGACCAAGGTCTCCCTCATCCGCTTTGTCTTCCATGTCCATGGACAGTTCGTCCTCCATTTCTTCATGTTCTCCTGCACCTTCCTCAACATTTCGCCTGCTACCATGCGCCCTTGTTGATCCCTGTCCCCCATGGTCCCATGCCTGCCGCGTTGGTGATGATGAACGTCTGAACCTTGGTAATGTTGTTGTCTCTTGCACATATGAATCCTCCTGTAGTTCCTCCCCTTCCTTTTGTCCCACCCCCTGACTCCAAATAGTGTTTAGCATGTGCTCCAGCATGTAAATGACTGGAATTGTCATGCTGATAATGGCATTGTCAGCGCTAAACATATTCGTCGCCATGTCGAAACTGTGCAGAAGGGTGCATGGGTCCTTGATCTGAGACTACTCCATCAAGGTGATCTGCCCCACCTCTGCATCTCGTTGGCCCAGGCCATACATCATGACGTATTGCACCAGGGCTCGACGGTGCTGCCACAGTCGCTGTAACATGTGGAGAGTCGAATTCCAGCGTGTCGGCACATCACATTTCAGGCAATGAACCAGCAGGCCGAAAGACTTCTGGAGCGATGCAAGTCACTCAGCAGCGGTGGTTGAACGGCGTAAGTGAGCAGACAGTTTTCGTGCCCTGTTCAGAAGGCCATCTAGGCCGGGATAGTGTGTTAAAAATTGCTGAACGACAAGGTTCAACACGTGAGCCATACAAGGCACATGTGTCACCTTGCCCAGGCGAAGGGCCGCACCCAGGTTTGCAGCATTGTCGCACACGGCCTTACCAGGCTGCAGGTTGAGTGGAGACAACCATTTATTGAACTCAGTCTCCAGAGCTGCCCACAACTCAGCCACTGTGTGACTCTTATTTCCAAAACATTTCAAGCTAAAGACCGCCTGATGCCGTTGCGCTCTGCTGGTAGCATAGTAATGAGGGGTGCGTGATTTCTTATGCGCAGTTAGAACGCTGGTAGCCTGACCAGGCAGGCTTGGGGCGGAGGTGGAGGACCCAGATGAGGTGGAGGAGGCAGAAGCAGTGGCGGAACTTGGACAGACAGAGGATTGACACACAAGTCGTGGGGACGGCAAGACTTGTGCAGCAGACCCTTCACCATCTATCACCATAGTTACCTAGAGTCCTGTCAGTGACATGTAACGTTCCTGTCCATGCTTACTGGTCCAAGTATCGGTGGTGAAATGCAGCCATTGACACACAGAGTTTCTCAAGGAAGCGGTGATGTTGTGTGCGACATGCTGGTGTAGCGCAGGCACACCTTTCTTAGAGAAGTAGTGGCGACTGGGCATCTAGTACTGGGGCACAGCGACAGACATAAGGTCTCTAAAATCCTGTGTGTCAACCAGGAGGAAAGGCAGAATTTCGGTAGCCAAGAGCTTACAGAGGGATAAAGTCAACCTCTTTGCTTTGTCATGGGTTGCAGGAATTGGCCTTTTATTTGTCCAAATCTGAGGGACAGAGATCTGGCTGCTGTGTGTAGAGGGTGTTGAGTAGGGTGTCCCTGGAAAAATGCAGGTTTATGAGGAAAGTGCAGGCGTAGACATGATGTTGCCTTCATCCAACGTTAATGCTATAGATGACTAAGAGAGCTGTACACACGCACTTGTTGCCCCTTCCAAACCAACTGACGACCTACCAAGCAAACTGCCTGTTGCGGTTACAGTGGTGGAAGTTGTGCGTGGAAAACCAGGTGTGACAGCTGTCCCCACAGTCCTAGAAGATGAAGAGCGCACGGATGCACTGGAAGGGGCAGGCGGTGGATGGTTCGCTCCGCTAGGCCGCATTGCAGCACAGTGAGCTTCCCACCGGGACATATGATATTTATTCATGTGACGATTCATGGAAAAAGTTGTCAAACTGCTGAGGTTTTGCCCTCTACTAACAGAATCATGACAAATTTTACAGATCACATAATTTGGGCGATCTTTTGCTATGTCAAAAAAAGACCAGGCTAGGCAAGGCTTAGAGGCCATGTGACCTGCTTATCCACCCCGACTGATGCTCAGAGGCAGAGTGGTGGCTGAGGATGCAGTTGTAGACGTGCTACCAGTGCTCCGGCTCTGTCCAGGAAGGCGCAAGGTAACTTCGTCGTCGGTTGCATCCTCCTCCGCCTCTGTTGACCTCCTCGATTGCCTGACTGTGGGTTGACAGTAGGAGGGATCGAGAACTTCCTCATCAATTGTTGTGTTTGCACTCCCCTCACCCTCAGACCGAGCCTCTTCTTGCCCTGCCAGAATATTTAAGTTGTCATTAGAGTTGAGCGCGGTTCGCGGTTCGATGTTCTCCAGTTCGCGGCTCGAGTGATTTTGGGGGCTGTTCTAGATAGAACTAGAACTCGAGCTTTTTGCTAAAGCTCGATAGTTCTAGATACGTTCGAGAACGGTTCTAGCAGCAAAAAGACAAGCTGATTACTAGCTGGCTTTCCGCTGTAATAGTGTAAGTCACTCTGTGACTCACACTATTATGAAATTTCAGTGTATAGTGTGCGGGAACAGCGCATTCAGATCACTGCTGTTTGTATAATGGCGATCGCCATTTTTTTTTTTCCTTGTCTTCCTTCCCTAAGCGCGCACGTGTAGTGGGGCGGGCCAGCATGTCAGCCAATCCCAGACACACACAGCTAAGTGGACTTTTAGCCAGAGAAGCAACGGAATGTGTGATAGGATGTCCATGTCACATGTCCCTTCATTATAAAAACGAGTATCTGCCCGTCCGGACGCCATTATCTCTTCTGCGTCTGGGTGTCAGTCACCGCCAGCGTAGCTCCTGTCTCCGATACTGCTGTGTACGCTCTATACACAGCGCTATACAGAATAGGGATAGAAGTTTCTTTCAGCCCTTCTAAGGGCTAATACCGGCAGGGTCAGAGCCATAGGTGACAGTCAGGGCAGTGAAAACAGATTTTAACAGCTACACAAGATGACAGCGTCTGTGTAGCTAAGGTCAGGGATTTCCTCGCTGCATTTCCCCATTAGGAGGGATAGAAAGGGAGGCTTCCTTTCCTGTACCCAGACCCACAACCCTGCCACTGTACCCTCCTGCCCTTTGCACACTCAAACTCATTGTTACTAAGCCATTATTCTAGCAAACACTGATTTAACTTAGTGGCATCCTAAACGTGGGTGTTGGACTTCTGTATTGTCCCACTAGTGCAAAGATATTTGCAGCACGTCCGCCTGCATTGCACACTCAAACTCATTGTTACTAAGCCATTATACTAGCAAACACTGAGTAAACTTAGTGGCATCCTAAAAGTGGCTGTTGTACTCCATTAGTGCCCCACTGGTGCAAATCTATGTGCAGCACCTCTGCATGACACCCTCCTGCTCTGTTTTAATAAGCTATAATGATAGCAAAAAATGCTGCCATTTAGTGGCATACAAGAACTGGCTGTTGTACTCCATTAGTGCCCCACTGGTGCAAATCTATGTGCAGCACCTCTGCATGACACCCTCCTGCTCTGTTTTTAATAAGCTATAATGATAGGAAAAAATGCTGCCATTTAGTGGCATACAAGAACTGGCTGTTGTACACCATTAGTGCCCCACTGGTGCAAATCTATGTGCAGCACCTCTGCATGACACCCTCCTGCTCTGTTTTTAACAAGCTATAATGATAGCAAAAAATGCTGCCATTTAGTGGCATACAAGAACTAGCTGTTGTACTCCATTAGTGCCCCACTGGTGCAAATCTATGTGCAGCACCTCTGCATGACACCCTCCTGCTCTGTTTTTAATAAGCTATAATGATAGCAAAAAATGCTGCCATTTAGTGGCATACAAGAAGTGGCTGTTGTACTCCATTAGTGCCCCACTGGTGAAAATCTATGTGCAGCACCTCTGCATGACACCCTCCTGCTCTGTTTTTAATAAGCTATAATGATAGCAAAAAATGCTGCCATTTAGTGGCATACAAGAACGGGCTGTTGTACTCCATTAGTGCCCCACTGGGGCAAATCTATGTGCAGCACCTCTGCATGACACCCTCCTGCTCTATTTTTAATAAGCTATAATGATAGCAAAAAATGCTGCCATTTAGTGGCATACAAGAACTGGCTGTTGTACTCCATTAGTGCCCCACTGGTGCAAATCTATGTGCAGCACCTCTGCATGACACCCTCCTGCTCTGTTTTTAATAAGCTATAATGATAGCAAAAAATGCTGCCATTTAGTGGCATACAAGAACTGTCTGTTGTACACCATTAGTGCCCCACTGGTGCAAATCTATGTGCAGCACCTCTGCATGACACCCTCCTGCTCTGTTTTTAACAAGCTATAATGATAGCAAAAAATGCTGCCATTTAGTGGCATACAAGAACTGGCTGTTGTACTCCATTAGTGCCCCACTGGTGCAAATCTATGTGCAGCACCTCTGCATGACACCCTCCTGCTCTGTTTTTAATAAGCTATAATGATAGCAAAAAATGCTGCCATTTAGTGGCATACAAGAACTGGCTGTTGTACTCCATTAGTGCTCCACTGGTGCAAATCTATGTGCAGCACCTCTGCATGACACCCTCCTGCTCTGTTTTTAATAAGCTATAATGATAGCAAAAAATGCTGCCATTTAGTGGCATACAAGAACTGGCTGTTGTACACCATTAGTGCCCCACTGGTGCAAATCTATGTGCAGCACCTCTGCATGACACCCTCCTGCTCTGTTTTTAACAAGCTATAATGATAGCAAAAAATGCTGCCATTTAGTGGCATACAAGAACTGGCTGTTGTACTCCATTAGTGCCCCACTGGTGCAAATCTATGTGCAGCACCTCTGCATGACACCCTCCTGCTCTGTTTTTAATACGCTATAATGATAGCAAAAAATGCTGCCATTTAGTGGCATACAAGAACGGGCTGTTGTACTCCATTAGTGCCCCACTGGTGCAAATCTATGTGCAGCACCTCTGCATGACACCCTCCTGCTCTGTTTTTAATAAGCTATAATGATAGCAAAAAATGCTGCCTTTTAGTGGCATACAAGAACTGGCTGTTGTACTCCATTAGTGCCCCACTGGTGCAAATCTATGTGCAGCACCTCTGCATGACACCCTCCTGCTCTGTTTTTAACAAGCTATAATGATAGCAAAAAATGCTGCCATTTAGTGGCATACAAGAACTAGCTGTTGTACTCCATTAGTGCCCCACTGGTGCAAATCTATGTGCAGCACCTCTGCATGACACCCTCCTGCTCTGTTTTTAATAAGCTATAATGATAGCAAAAAATGCTGCCGTTTAGTGGCATACAAGAAGTGGCTGTTGTACTCCATTAGTGCCCCACTGGTGAAAATCTATGTGCAGCACCTCTGCATGACACCCTCCTGCTCTGTTTTTAATAAGCTATAATGATAGCAAAAAATGCTGCCATTTAGTGGCATACAAGAACGGGCTGTTGTACTCCATTAGTGCCCCACTGGGGCAAATCTATGTGCAGCACCTCTGCATGACACCCTCCTGCTCTATTTTTAATAAGCTATAATGATAGCAAAAAATGCTGCCATTTAGTGGCATACAAGAACTGGCTGTTGTACTCCATTAGTGCCCCACTGGTGCAAATCTATGTGCAGCACCTCTGCATGACACCCTCCTGCTCTGTTTTTAATAAGCTATAATGATAGCAAAAAATGCTGCCATTTAGTGGCATACAAGAACTGTCTGTTGTACACCATTAGTGCCCCACTGGTGCAAATCTATGTGCAGCACCTCTGCATGACACCCTCCTGCTCTGTTTTTAACAAGCTATAATGATAGCAAAAAATGCTGCCATTTAGTGGCATACAAGAACTGGCTGTTGTACTCCATTAGTGCCCCACTGGTGCAAATCTATGTGCAGCACCTCTGCATGACACCCTCCTGCTCTGTTTTTAATAAGCTATAATGATAGCAAAAAATGCTGCCTTTTAGTGGCATACAAGAACTGGCTGTTGTACTCCATTAGTGCCCCACTGGTGCAAATCTATGTGCAGCACCTCTGCATGACACCCTCTTGCTCTGTTTTTACTAAGCTATAATGATAGCAAAAAATGCTGCCATTTAGTGGCATACAAGAAGTGGCTGTTGTACTCCATTAGTGCCCCACTGGTGAAAATCTATGTGCAGCACCTCTGCATGACACCCTCCTGCTCTGTTTTTAATAAGCTATAATGATAGCAAAAAATGCTGCCATTTAGTGGCATACAAGAACGGGCTGTTGTACTCCATTAGTGCCCCACTGGGGCAAATCTATGTGCAGCACCTCTGCATGACACCCTCCTGCTCTATTTTTAATAAGCTATAATGATAGCAAAAAATGCTGCCAATTAGTGGCATACAAGAACTGGCTGTTGTACTACATTAGTGCCCCACTGGTGCAAATCTATGAGCAGCACCTCTGCCTGCATTGCAAACTCAAACTCATTGTTACTAAGCCATTATAATACCAAAAAATGAGTAAACTTAGTGGCATACAAGAAGTGGCTGTTGTACTCCATTAGTGCCCACTGGTGCAAATCTATGTGCAGCACCTCTGCATGACACCCTCCTGCTCTGTTATTAATAAGCTATAATGATAGCAAAAAATGCTGCCATTTAGTGGCATACAAGAACTGGCTGTTGTACTCCATTAGTGTCCCACTGGTGCAAATCTATGTGCAGCACCTCTGCATGACACCCTCCTGCTCTGTTTTTAATAAGCTATAATGATAGGAAAAAATGCTGCCTTTTAGTGGCATACAAGAACTGGCTGTTGTACTCCATTAGTGCCCCACTGGTGCAAATATATGTGCAGCACCTCTGCATGACACCCTCCTGCTCTGTTTTTAATAAGCTATAATGATAGCAAAAAATGCTGCCATTTAGTGGCATACAAGAACTGGCTGTTGTACTCCATTAGTACCCCACTGGTGCAAATCTATGTGCAGCACCTCTGCATGACACCCATCTGCTCTGTTTTTAATAAGCTATAATGATAGCAAAAAATGCTGCCATTTAGTGGCATACAAGAACTGGCTGTTGTATTCCATTATTGTCCCACTGGTGCCAAGCTATTTCTAGCACCTCTGCATGATACCCTCCTGCTCTGTTTTTAATAAGCTATAATGATAGAAAAAAATGCTGCCATTTAGTGGCATACAAGAACTGGCTGTTGTACTCCATTAGTGCCCCACTGGTGCAAATCTATGTGCAGCACCTCTGCATGACACCCTCCTGCTCTGTTTTTAATAAGCTATAATGATAGGAAAAAATGCTGCCATTTAGTGGCATACAAGAACTGGCTGTTGTACTCCATTAGTGCCCCACTGGTGCAAATCTATGTGCAGCACCTCTGCATGACACCCTCATGCACATTTTGCTACGCTAATTTTATAGAAAACTCAGGGAATTCCTTGCTGCATTTGATCATTCGGAGGGACAGAAAGTGAGGCTTCCTTTACTGTCCTGGTACCCACAGAACATGGCCACTGTACCCACCTGTCCACTTTTGCCACACTATTTAATTTGCCCAAAGAGCTGACTCTTTTTCTGCCTTCCTAAAATTTTCTGGAATACTAAGTTAGTGTTCCTTTGCTGCCAAGCAAGGTACAACACATGTGCATTCTACAGTCCTTTCCATTTCTGGAATGCAATTATTAACTGCAGGTAGTCGAGCCAATCTGTGACGAAGGTGCAGGTGTGGATATAATGTAGCCTGCATCCAATATTGGTTTTCTCGATGTGTGACAGCTAAAGAATACCATCTGTTTCCACTTCCAAAACAAGTGATGACCTGCCAATCACACTCCCTGTTGCGTGTAAAGGAGTGGAAGTTCAGTGTGAAAAACCATGTGAGACTGCTGTCCCCACATTCACAGAGGATGAAGAGCACGCAGATGCACTTGATGGGGCAGGCAGTGGTTGCACAGGCACGCTAGACTGCATTGTAGCACAGTGAAATTCACATTGCGACTTATGCTTCATTTTAAGTCGTGTACAGGGTGAGCTCCCCAGTATGCAGCAAAACCAGGCAACAGGAAAAGGACTCTAGTCAGTTGGGTTGATAAATGATTGTTTAACTTTACCAAAACAAACAATAAGAACCATGCATACAATTTAAATAATTGAACAATCTATTCTGGTACCTACTACCTGCTAATCCCTCTGCGTATCAGTAATTGTGTGTTTGTGCGTGTGTGTGTGTGTGTGTGTGTGTGCGAACACGACTTACCAGTAGCGCATCACAAGAGCTTCCCAGTTATCTACGTAAACACAGACAAAACACATTACCCCCCCTGAATACCCTTGTTAGCTGAAGCCTCACAGATAAGGCAGATGATAACAGTGTGAATGCAAACCACACAGCTCTGCAACACAGTCATGGAAATCTTGAAAATCAACAGTCAATGAAAACATGTGTCGCTGACCCTCTATGATTTAAACTGTACGTGACAATTTGACAGTTTAGAGGCAGCAAGTCTTATTGTCTATAAATAGTCGGCCTACCCAGAACAGATATGTGTTTTGCTAATAAAACAAAGTGTTGCGTGCCCGCATTATTGTCTGGGCACAGCCTACCGTACCCGGGTACTGTGATGTCCAGTTGCCAGAAATACAGACTTTACGCTTCTCTCACGGTGAGTAGTATAGACAGCACTGTAAGAATGTTGGTCTGTGGCACAGGATGCTGCTCACTGGCGTTACGGTACTCCTCACCAAACTCCAAAATGACTCCCCTCACAATTGAACGAAGTGTTTCCACGGTGGCTCCTTGCTGTAACACACACCTTTAGCTTTTCCTTCTGTTCATAGACAGCATCTCCAAGTCCACACCCGAAGAGCAATTTCTCCTCCACGTCTAAGTGTGGAGAGGCAGCTAGTGCGCATGCGTGTGCCGATTTACCCCAGCCGCAGCCTAACTACAGTGTTTCGCCTAGTGAGTATGCTCAGCCTGACTGTGCCATTCCTGAGGCTAAGTCTTCATTTCGGGATACAGCGCATGCTCCCACACTTAGTGCGAAAAGGCTCTTTGCACAGGTACTTGCATTCCGTGCCGGGTCTAAGTCCTGTTTTGTGCCTAGACACCATGCTAAAGCTGATAAGCAGAGACTGTATTTCATGCTACAGAGCATGCTCAGGCACTTACTGCATCAGAGACTAGGTCCGGTAATGAACTCTTTGGCCCTGCCCCTGATGTGGGGGGCCCATATAGACCACAGGGCATCAGGTGTCCTGACGATGTGGCCAGGCCACTCCCAAATGGCTTGCAGAGGCCCGCCCCTATGACTTGTCACCTCATTATTTATGGTCAGACGATGACTGGTGAGGTGTTTGTGTCATGGCAGCCATGAGGTCATTATTGAAGTTGCGGTTCCAAATAGGACGCCAGTTATGCCACTCATGACGTGTCACTCTGCTTTTGTCTCCAGGAGGTGCATTGTAGTCCACCCTGGTTTGGGGCGGACCCAGGTTATAAAACGGGCTGGAGCCAACAAGGAGGTGCGCAGTCTTCTATTATGCTCCGAAAGAGCACACCTCCATGTGTTGAACCCATTGCGGCTTTAGGCCAGAGGTAGGCAGGGATAGGGCGTCGATGCAGGCCGCCACCACTGTTGGTAACGCAGAACGGTTAAGACCAGCTCCTGTCCTACCAGTCCTGCTTGTGCAGCCCAGTGGCATTAACAGGCCTGCTGCTGCTGATGCGCCTGCTGTCCACAGGTGTGGCGCCAATGCACACGGTCAGCGTACTCAATGGCCCCTGTGATGTTAACAGGGAGTTCCTGGGCTGGGTGGGCGTGTGGACCCTGTGACGGTAATAGGGCTCCCAGTCTCCAGATCCGAGTGGCGTCTAACTCGGTTCAGGCTACTATTAGTTTCATAGCCACACAGCTCTGTATCCTCCACCTAACCTTCCAGTTGCCAACCTCTCCTTTTCCATCTGGGAGCACGGTGGACACTGACTGCTGATGGGGATATATACCTTTCTCTTTCTTTTCTTATTAATTTTCGTTATATAGCGGTAACATAGTATATACCACCTTATCCAAATCTGCCAGTCCCACCGTAACAGATCGTGTTTCTTCAGCAAATATTACTTTTGCTTAACCACCAAACCCACGGACAAAAACTTTTTTCCCCTTTCCAACACACCTGTTCCCCTTTCCACCAGCATCTGTCAATTTTTTAACTCATTTTGTATATGACCAAAAGTGCAACTCAATGCACAGCAGCCAGCCCTCGGTCCCTCAGATGTGGACAAGTAAAAGACCATTTCCTCCTATCCATAACAAAGCATTGAGATTCACTCTGTGCAGCACTGGTGTTTAGTGGAAAAGCAGATCTAAGATTGCGTACCACCTTCTGCAGATACTCCTGTATATGTGCGTCCCTTTCTATGGCAGGAATTATTTCGCCAAATCTTGTCTTGTACTGGGGATCTAACAGTATGGCAACCCAGTAGTTAGCATTACTTCGAATTCGTACAATCCGAGGGTCATGTTGTAGGTAGTGCAGCAAGAAGGCGCTCATGTGTCTTGTGCATCCAAGAGGACCAAGTCCTTGGTGTGTTGGTGGCAGAGAGGTGATAATCGTGCCTCCTTCCTCTGCCCTCTCCCCCCAACCGAATTGTCAGCAAGCTCTCACTCATCTGCTGAGTCTTCCATGCCCATCGCCAGTTCGTCCTCCATTTCTTCATGGGCTCCTGCACCTTCCTCAACACTTTTTGCTGATACTATGCGCCCTTGTTAATCCCTCTCCCCCACCATGACTGCCGCCTAGGTGCCGCTGACCATCTGGACCTCGTAGATCTTGTTATCCCTTCCGCATATGACTCCTCCTTTACTTCCTCCCCTTCCTCTTGTCCCAACACCTGACTCCGAATAATGCTTAGAGTGTGCTCCATCATGTAGATGACCAGAATTGTCACGCTGAGAATGGCATTGCCAGAGCTAAACATCTTCGTCGACATTTGTAAACTGTGTAGAAGGGTGCATAGGTCCTTGATCTGACACCACTCCAGCAGCGTGATCTGCACCACCTCTGGATCAAGTTAGGCCAGGCTATATGTCAGAACGTATTGCAGCAGGGTTCGGCGGTGCTTCCACAAACGCTGCAACATGTGCAGATTCAAATTCCTGCGTGTCGGCACATCGCATTTCAGGCGTTTAACCACCAGACCTAAAGACTTCTGGAGCGACGAAAGTTGTTGAGCTGCTGTGTGCGAACGATGGAAGTGAGCACATAATGAGCGTGCCCGCTGCACAAGGCCATGTAGGCCGGGATGGTGTTTTAAAAATTGCTGGAGAATTAGATTCAACACGTGAGCCACACAAGGCACGTGTGTCACATTGTCACGGCGAAGGGCCGCACCCATATTTGCATCATTGTCACACCCGGCCTTCCCTGTCTGCTGGTTGAGTGGAGACAACCGTTGATGAAACTTGGTCTCCAGAGCTAACCGTCCACAACTTCTCAGCGGTGTGACTCACATTTCCCCTACATTTCAAAGTAAACATTTGACCGCCTGAAGGCCTTGAGCTCTGCTGCCAGCATAGTAAGGAGGTGTGTGGGATTCCTTGGGCGCAGTTACAAGGAAGGGTGGCCTGACCACAAAGGGTTTGGGCTGAGGTGCAGGAACAACACGAGGTTGATGAGGCAGAAGCAGTCCAGGAACTTGTACATACAGAGGAAGGATTAAAGCACACAACTCGTGGGGACGGAAAGACTTGTACAGCAGACCCTTCTCCATCTCTCACCATAGTTACCCAGTGCCCAGTCAGCAACATGTAACTCCCCTGTCCATGCTTACTGGTCCAAGTATCTGTGGTGAAATGCACCCTGTCACACACAGAGTTTCTCGAGGAATCGGTG
Organism: Anomaloglossus baeobatrachus; assembly: GCF_048569485.1. NCBI lineage: Eukaryota > Metazoa > Chordata > Amphibia > Anura > Aromobatidae > Anomaloglossus > Anomaloglossus baeobatrachus. Next base: position 142,824,253 of record NC_134355.1, read on the forward strand.
ACGTTGTGTGCGACCTGCCGTGGTAGCGCGGGCATGCCTTTCTTGGAGAAGGAGTGGAGAATGGCCATCGGCTCTTGGGGCACTGCAATGGGCATAAGGTCTCGAAAATCCTCGGTCTCAAAAGGGTGTAAAGGCAGCCTTTCTGTAGCCAACAAGTTGCAGATGCTGAAACTCAACCTCTTAGGCATGTCATGCCCTTCGAAAAGCATGTAAAACACAGCGAGGGGACTCTAACCACAGTCTCCCTCGTTGCCACTAATTGGGCCACACACACCCCATTTGACTGGTATCAGTTGACCCCATTTTCAAGATCAAAAAGATGCTTTGCATGAAGCACTCTCAAAAATACGCGTGCCTTTCACCTCCCCTGGCTGAGCCAGGGGAAGAAAAGTCCTCTGAGAGCCATGACTTGTTCATCTTGGTTCTTTTTTCAAAAGCGAGGGGACTCCAACCAAAGTCTCCCTCGTTTCCACTAATTGGGCCACACACACCCCACTTGACTGGCATCAGTTGACCCCATTTTCAAGATGAAAAAGATGCTTTGCATGAAGCACTCTCAAAAATACGTGTGCCTTTCACCTCCCCTGGCTGAGCCAGGGGATGAAACGTCCTCTGAGAGCCATGACTTGTTCATCTTGGTTCTTTTTTCAAAAGCGAGGGGACTCCAACTACAGTCTCCCTTGTTTCCACTAATTGGGTCACACACACCCCACTTGACTGGCATCAGTTGACCCCATTTTCAAGATGAAAAAGATGCTTTGCATGAAGCACTCTCAAAAATATGCGTGCCTTTCACCTCCCCTGGCTGAGCAAGGGGAAGAAAAGTCCTCTGAGAGCCATGACTTGATCATCTTGGTTCTTATTTCAAAAGTGAGGGGACTCCAACTACAGTCTCCCTTATTTCCACTAATTGGGCCACACACACCCCACTTGACTGGCATCAGTTGACCCCATTTTCAAGATGAAAAAATACTTTGCATGAAGCACTCTCAAAAATACGCGTGCCTTTCACCTCCCCTGGCTGAGCCAGGGGAAGAAAAGTCCTCTGAGAGCCATGACTTGTTCATCTTGGTTCTTTTTTCAAAAGCGAGGGGACTCCAACCACAGTCTCCCTCGTTGCCACTAATTGGGCCACACACACCCCACTTGACTGGCATCAGTTGACCCCATTTTCAAGATGAAAAAGATGCTTTGCATGAAGCACTCTCAAAAATATGCGTGCCTTTCACCTCCCCTGGCTGAGCAAGGGGAAGAAAAGTCCTCTGAGAGCCATGACTTGTTCATCTTGGTTCTTTTTCAAAAGCGAGGGGACTCCAACCACAGTCTCCCTCATTGCCACTAATTGGGCCACACACACCCCACTTGACTGGCATCAGTTGAACCCATTTTCAAGATGAAAAAGATACTTTGCATAAAGCACTCTCAAAAATACGCGTGCCTTTCACCTCCCCTGGCTGAGCCAGGGGAAGAAAAGTCCTCTGAGAGCCATGACTTGTTCATCTTGGTGAACGTTAGTCTGTCCACGTTGTCAGTGGACAGATGCGTGTGCTAAGCTGTCAGCACACCCCCATCAGCACTGAGGACACGTTCCGAGAAAACGCAGGCTGCGGGACACAACAAGATCCCCAAGGCGTACGTGGTGAGCTCAGGCAATTTATCCAGATTGAAAGCCTAAAATGAGCAGGGCTCAAGTTGCACAGTAATGGCATCGACGTTCCCTTGCATATACTCATATCTGTGTCTCCTCCTCTTTTTCCTTGTCCTGCTCTTTTGTTTTCGCATGAGTATATGTCCTTGTCACTTTCCCATGTGTTTGTGTTGTGTTGTGAGTTGTTTTTCACCTTTTGGACACCTTTGAGGGTGTTTTCTAGGTGTTTTTATGTGTTTGTGATTGCCTGCCGATGTTTCCTATGCAGTTCGAGTTCGGCTCGTCGAACGTTCGCCGAACTGAACTCGAACGAGACCTCCGTTCGACGAACCGAACTCGAGCCGAACCACGGCTGGTTCGCTCATCTCTAGATGTCATCCCAATCTGGTATCTGCATCTCATCGTCATCAGTATCTTCCTCATTGTCTATAACAACAGGTGTTACAGTTTGTGAAAAAGGGTCAACATTATGCTTAGAAACTTGGTCCTCACGGCCTGAATTAGAGTCACAAAGGTTCTGGGCATCACTGCACACCATTTCCTGGTCTGTACTCACTGTAGCTTGGGACCAGACCTCTGATTCCAAGGCTATAGTGTGACTGAACAGCTCTGCAGACTCAGCCATCTCACTTCCACCATACTGTCATACTGTGCAGGGCGGATGGAGACTTTAGAGCTGGGAGAAAGCAAGTGTAATTGGGCTGACAACTCAGAGGACTGGTGTTTTTTGGATGCGGTAGTTGAGGTGGAGGAGAGGGCACTTGTTGGACCACTTGAGATCCATTCAAGCATTTTCCTTTTTTGCCATCATCTACCTTTGTTCCAGTTGTTTGTGTCCGTAAAAATGGGAGCACATCAGATTGTCCACGGTAAGTAGTAGACATCTTACTTTTGCTGGAAGATGGTCTATCTTCAGCAGATGTTAATGGAGCTTTGCCACCTTCCCCACGGACAAACCCTTTTTTCCGTTTCCAACACGCCTCTTCCCCTTTCCACCAGCATTTGTCATTTTGCCACTCATTTTGATTGCGACAAGATTGTGCACTTAAAATATGGTAGTAAAAATTGAAAGTTGGTGTAGATTGCAGCGGTGGTCTAGCTTTATTAACAGCAGAATGAAAAAACAATAATTATCCCTGACAATGCAACTACGGCACTTAAACTGGCAGCATAGTTTGCTAGTATAATGGCTTAGTAACAATGAGTTTGAGTGTGAAATGCAGAGGTGCTGAAAATAGCTTTGCACTAGTGGGACACTAATGGAAGTCCAATTGCCACTTTTAGGATGCCACTAAGTTTAGTCAGTGTTTGCTAGAATAATGGCTTAGTAATAATGAGTTTCAGTGTGCAATTCAGAGGTGCTGCAAATAGAATTGCACTAGTGGGACACTAATGAAAGTCCAACTGCCACTTTTAGGATGCCACTAAGTTTACTCAGTGTTTGCTAGAATAATGGCTTAGTAACAATGAGTTTGAGTGTGCAATGCAGAGGTGCTGCAAATAGATTTGCACTAGTGGGACACTAATGGAAGTCCAACTGCCACTTTTAGGATGCCACTAAGTTTACTCAGTGTTTGCTAGTATAATGGCTTAGTAACAATGAGTTTGAGTGTGCAATGCAGAGGTGCTGCAAATAGATTTGCACTAGTGGGACACTAATGGAAGTCCAACTGCCCCTTTTAGGATGCCACTAAGATTACTCAGTGTTTGCTAGTATAATGGCTTAGTAACAATGAGTTTGAGTGTGCAATGCAGAGGTGCTGCAAATAGATTTGCACTAGTGGGACACTAATGGAAGTCCAACTGCCACTTTTAGGATGCCACTAAGTTTACTCAGTGTTTGCTAGTATAATGGCTTAGTAACAATGAGTTTGAGTGTGCAATGCAGAGGTGCTGCAAATAGATTTGCACTAGTGGGACACTAATGGAAGTCCAACTGCCCCTTTTAGGATGCCACTAAGATTACTCAGTAATTGCTAGAATAATGGCTTAGTAACAATGAGTTTGAGTGTGCAATGCAGAGGTGCTGCAAATATATTTGCACTAGTGGGACACTAATGGAAGTCCAACTGCCACTTTTAGGATGCCACTAAGTTTACTCAGTGTTTGCTAGTATAAAGGCTTAGTAACAATGAGTTTGAGTGTGCAATGCAGAGGTGCTGCAAATAGCTTTGCACTAGTGGGACACTAATGGAAGTCCAACTGCCACTTTTAGGATGCCACTAAGTTTACTCAGTGTTTGCTAGTATAATGGCTTAGTAACAATGAGTTTGAGAGTGCAATGCAGAGGTGCTGCAAAAAGATTTGCACTAGTGAGACACTAATGGAAGTCCAACTGCCACTTTTAGGATGCCAATAAGATTACTCAGTGTTTGCTAGTATAATGGCTTAGTAACAATGAGTTTGAGTGTGCAATGCAGAGGTGCTGCAAATAGCTTTGGCTTTGCACTAGTGGGACACTAATGAAAGTCCAACTGCCACTCTTAGGATGCCACAAAGTTTACTCAGTGTTTGCTAGTGTAATGGCTTAGTAACAATGAGTTTGAGTGTGCAATGCAGAGGTGCTGCAAATAAATTTGCACTAGTGGGACACTAATGGAAGTCCAACTGCCACTATTAGAATGCCACTAAGTTAACTCAGTGTTTGCTAGAAAAATGGCTTAGTAACAATGAGTTTGAGTGTGCAATGCAGAGGTGCTGCAAATAGATTTGCTCTAGTGGGACACTAATGGAAGTCCAACAGCCACTTTTAGGATGCCACCAAGTTTACTCAGTGTTTGCTAGTATAATGGCTTAGTAACAATGAGTTGGAGTGTGCAATGCAGGGGTGCTGCAAATAACTTTGCACTAGTGGGACACTAATGGATGTCCAACTGCCACTTTTAGGATGCCACTAAGTTTACTCAGTGTTTGTTAGTATAATGGCTTAGTAACAATGAGTTTGAGTGTGCAATGCAGAGGTGCTTCAAATAGATTTGCACTAGTGGGACACTAATGGAAATCCAACTGCCACTTTTAGGATGCCACTAAGTTTACTCAGTGTTTGCTTGTATAATGGCTTAGTAACAATGAGTTTGAGTGTGCAATGCAGAGGTGCTTCAAATAGATTTGCACTAGTGGGACACTAATGGAAGTCCAACTGCCACTTTTAGGATGCCACTAAGTTTACTCAGTGTTTGCTAGTATAATGGCTTAGTAACAATGAGTTTGAGTGTGCAATGCAGAGGTGCTGCAAATAGATTTGCACTAATGGGACACTAATAGAAGTCCAACAGCCACTTTTAGGATGCCACTAAATTTACTCAGTATTTGCTAGTATAAAGGCTTAGTAACAATGAGTTTGAGTGTGCAGTGCAGAGGTGCTGCAAATAGCTTTGCACTAGTGGGACACTAATGGAAGTCCAACTGCCACTTTTAGGATACCACTAAGTTTACTCAGTGTTTGCTAGTATAATGGCTTAGTAACAATGAGTTGAGTGTGCAATGCAGAGGTGCTGCAAATAGATTTGCACTAGTGGGACACTAATGGAAGTCCAACTGCCACTTTTAGGATGCCACTAAGTTTACTCAGTGTTTGCTAGTATAATGGCTTAGTAACAATGAGTTTGATTGTGCAATGCAGAGGTGCTGCAAATAGATTTGCACTAGTGAGACACTAATGGAAGTCCAACTGCCACTTTTAGGATGCCACTAAGTTTACTCAGTGTTTGCTAGTATAATGGCTTAGTAACAATGAGTTTGAGTGTGCAATGCAGAGGTGCTGCAAATAGCTTTGGCTTTGCACTAGTGGGACACTAATGAAAGTCCAACTGCCACTCTTAGAATGCCACTAAGTTTACTCAGTGTTTGCTAGTGTAATGGCTTAGTAACAATGAGTTTGAGTGTGCAATGCAGAGGTGCTGCAAATAAATTTGCACTAGTGGGACACTAATGGAAGTCCAACTGCCACTTTTAGGATGCCACTAAGTTTACTCAGTGTTTGCTAGTATACTGGCTTAGTAACAATGAGTTTGAGAGTGCAATGCAGAGGTGCTGCAAAAAGATTTGCACTAGTGAGACACTAATGGAAGTCCAACTGCCACTTTTAGGATGCCACTAAGATTACTCAGTGTTTGCTAGTATAATGGCTTAGTAACAATGAGTTTGAGTGTGCAATGCAGAGGTGCTGCAAATAGCTTTGGCTTTGCACTAGTGGAACACTAATGAAAGTCCAACTGCCACTCTTAGGATGCCACAAAGTTTACTCAGTGTTTGCTAGAAAAATGGCTTAGTAACAATGAGCTTGAGTGTGCAATGCAGAAGTTCTGCAAATAGATTTGCACTAGTGGGACACTAATGGATGTCCAACTGCCACTTTTAGGATGCCACTAAGTTTACTCAGTGTTTGTTAGTATAATGGCTTAGTAACAATGAGTTTGAGTGTGCAATGCAGAGGTGCTTCAAATAGATTTGCACTAGTGGGACACTAATGGAAGTCCAACTGCCACTTTTAGGATGCCACTAAGTTTACTCAGTGTTTGCTTGTACAATGGCTTAGTAACAATGAGTTTGAGTGTCCAATGCAGAGGTGCTTCAAATAGATTTGCACTAGTGGGACACTAATGGAAATCCAACTGCCACTTTTATGATGCCACTAAGTTTACTCAGTGTTTGCTAGAATAATGGCTTAGTAACAATGAGTTTGAGTGTGCAATGCAGAGGTGCTGCAAATAGATTTGCACTAGTGGGACACTAATGGAAGTCCAACAGCCACTTTTAGGATGCCACCAAGTTTACTCAGTGTTTGCTAGTATAATGGCTTAGTAACAATGAGTTTGAGTGTGCAATGCAGAGGTGCTGCAAATAGATTTGCACTAGTGGGACACTAATGGAAGTCCAACTGCCACTTTTAGGATGCCACTAAGCTTACTCAGTGTTTGCTAGTATAATGGCTTAGTAACAATGAGTTTGAGTGTGCAATGCAGAGTTTCTGCAAATAGATTTGCACTAGTGAGACACTAATGGAAGTCCAACAGCCACTTTTAGGATGCCACTACGTTTACTCAGTGTTTGCTAGTATAATGGCTTAGTAACAATGAGTTTGAGTGTGCAATGCAGAGGTGCTGCAAATAGCTTTGCACTAGTGGGACACTAATGGAAGTCCAACTGCCACTTTTAGGATGCCACTAAGTTTACTCAGTGTTTGCTAGTATAATGGCTTAGTAACAATGAGTTTGAGTGTGCAATGCAGAGGTGCTGCAAATAGCATTGCACTAGTGGGACACTAATGGAAGTCCAACTGCCACTTTTAGGATACCACTAAGTTTACTCAGTGTTTGCTAGTATAATGGCTTAGTAACAATGAGTTGAGTGTGCAATGCAGAGGTGCTGCAAATAGATTTGCACTAGTGGGACACTAATGGAAGTCCAACTGCCACTTTTAGGATGCCACTAAGTTTACTCAGTGTTTGCTAGTATAATGGCTTAGTAACAATGAGTTTGATTGTGCAATGCAGAGGTGCTGCAAATAGATTTGCACTAGTGAGACACTAATGGAAGTCCAACTGCAACTTTTAGGATGCCACTAAGTTTACTCAGTGTTTGCTAGTATAATGGCTTAGTAACAATGAGTTTGAGTGTGCAATGCAGAGGTGCTGCAAATAGATTTGCACTAGTAAGACACTAATGGAAGTCCAACTGCCCCTTTTACGATGCCACTAAGATTACTCAGTGTTTGCTAGTATAATGGCTTAGTAACAATGAGTTTGAGTGTGCAATGCAGAGGTGCTGCAAATAGATTTGCACTAGTGGGACACTAATGGAAGTCCAACAGCCACTTTTAGGATGCCACTAAGTTTACTCAGTAATTGCTAGAATAATGGCTTAGTAACAATGAGTTTGAGTGTGCAATGCAGAGGTGCTGCAAATATATTTGCACTAGTGGGACACTAATGGAAGTCCAACTGCCACTTTTAGGATGCCACTAAGTTTACTCAGTGTTTGCTAGTATAAAGGCTTAGTAACAATGAGTTTGAGTGTGCAATGCAGAGGTGCTGCAAATAGCTTTGCACTAGTGGGACACTAATGGAAGTCCAACTGCCACTTTTAGGATGCCACTAAGTTTACTCAGTGTTTGCTAGTATAATGGCTTAGTAACAATGAGTTGAGAGTGCAATGCAGAGGTGCTGCAAATAGATTTGCACTAGTGGGATACTAATGGAAGTCCAACTGCCATTTTTAGGATGCCACTAAGTTTACTCAGTGTTTGCTAGTATAATGGCTTAGTAACAATGAGTTTGAGAGTGCAATGCAGAGGTGCTGCAAAAAGATTTGCACTAGTGAGACACTAATGGAAGTCCAACTGCCACTTTTAGGATGCCAATAAGATTACTCAGTGTTTGCTAGTATAATGGCTTAGTAACAATGAGTTTGAGTGTGCAATGCAGAGGTGCTGCAAAAAGCTTTGGCTTTGCACTAGTGGGACGCTAATGAAAGTCCAACTGCCACTCTTAGGATGCCACAAAGTTAACTCAGTGTTTGCTTGAAAAATGGCTTAGTAACAATGAGTTTGAGTGTGCAATGCAGAGGTGCTGCAAATAGATTTGCACTAGTGGGACACTAATGGAAGTCCAACAGCCACTTTTAGGATGCCACCAAGTTTACTCAGTGTTTGCTAGTATAATGGCTTAGTAACAATGAGTTGGAGTGTGCAATGCAGGGGTGCTGCAAATAACTTTGCACTAGTGGGACACTAATGGATGTCCAACTGCCACTTTTAGGATGCCACTAAGTTTACTCAGTGTTTGCTAGTATAATGGCTTAGTAACAATGAGTTTGAGTGTGCAATGCAGAGGTGCTGCAAATAGATTTGCACTAGTGGGACACTAATAGAAGTCCAACAGCCACTTTTAGGATGCCACTAAATTTACTCAGTATTTGCTAGTATAAAGGCTTAGTAACAATGAGTTTGAGTGTGCAGTGCAGAGGTGCTGCAAATAGCTTTGCACTAGTGGGACACTAATGGAAGTCCAACTGCCACTTTTAGGATACCACTAAGTTTACTCAGTGTTTGCTAGTATAATGGCTTAGTAACAATGAGTTGAGTGTGCAATGCAGAGGTGGTGCAAATAGATTTGCACTAGTGGGACACTAATGGAAGTCCAACTGCCACTTTTAGGATGCCAGTAAGTTTACTCAGTGTTTGCTAGTATAATGGCTTAGTAACAATGAGTTTGATTGTGCAATGCAGAGGTGCTGCAAATAGATTTGCACTAGTGAGACACTAATGGAAGTCCAACTGCCACTTTTAGGATGCCACTAAGTTTATTCAGTGTTTGCTAGTATAATGGCTTAGTAACAATGAGTTTGAGTGTGCAATGCAGAGGTGCTGCAAATAGCTTTTGCTTTGCACTAGTGGGACACTAATGAAAGTCCAACTGCCACTCTTAGAATGCCACTAAGTTTACTCAGTGTTTGCTAGTGTAATGGCTTAGTAACAATGAGTTTGAGTGTGCAATGCAGAGATGCTGCAAATAAATTTGCACTAGTGGGACACTAATGGAAGTCCAACTGCCACTTTTAGGATGCCACTAAGTTTACTCAGTGTTTGCTAGTATAATGGCTTAGTAACAATGAGTTTGAGAGTGCAATGCAGAGGTGCTGCAAAAAGATTTGCACTAGTGAGACACTAATGGAAGTCCAACTGCCACTTTTAGGATGCCACTAAGATTACTCAGTGTTTGCTAGTATAATGGCTTAGTAACAATGAGTTTGAGTGTGCAATGCAGAGGTGCTGCAAATAGCTTTGGCTTTGCACTAGTGGAACACTAATGAAAGTCCAACTGCCACTCTTAGGATGCCACAAAGTTTACTCAGTGTTTGCTAGAAAAATGGCTTAGTAACAATGAGCTTGAGTGTGCAATGCAGAGGTTCTGCAAATAGATTTGCACTAGTGGGACACTAATGGATGTCCAACTGCCACTTTTAGGATGCCACTAAGTTTACTCAGTGTTTGTTAGTATAATGGCTTAGTAACAATGAGTTTGAGTGTGCAATGCAGAGGTGCTTCAAATAGATTTGCACTAGTGGGACACTAATGGAAGTCAAACTGCCACTTTTAGGATGCCACTAAGTTTACTCAGTGTTTGCTTGTACAATGGCTTAGTAACAATGAGTTTGAGTGTCCAATGCAGAGGTGCTTCAAATAGATTTGCACTAGTGGGACACTAATGGAAATCCAACTGCCACTTTTATGATGCCACTAAGTTTACTCAGTGTTTGCTAGAATAATGGCTTAGTAACAATGAGTTTGAGTGTGCAATGCAGAGGTGCTGCAAATAGAGTTGCACTAGTGGGACACTAATGGAAGTCCAACTGCCACTTTTAGGATGCCACTAAGCTTACTCAGTGTTTGCTAGTATAATGGCTTAGTAACAATGAGTTTGAGTGTGCAATGCAGAGTTTCTGCAAATAGATTTGCACTAGTGAGACACTAATGGAAGTCCAACAGCCACTTTTAGGATGCCACTACGTTTACTCAGTGTTTGCTAGTATAATGGCTTAGTAACAATGAGTTTGAGTGTGCAATGCAGAGGTGCTGCAAATAGTTTTGCACTAGTGGGACACTAATGGAAGTCCAACTGCCACTTTTAGGATGCCACTAAGTTTACTCAGTGTTTGCTAGTATAATGGCTTAGTAACAATGAGTTTGAGTGTGCAATGCAGAGGTGCTTCAAATAGATTTGCACTAGTGGGACACTAATGGAAATCCAACTGCCACTTTTATGATGCCACTAAGTTTACTCAGTGTTTGCTAGAATAATGGCTTAGTAACAATGAGTTTGAGTGTGCAATGCAGAGGTGCTGCAAATAGATTTGCACTAGTGGGACACTAATGGAAGTCCAACAGCCACTTTTAGGATGCCACCAAGTTTACTCAGTGTTTGCTAGTATAATGGCTTAGTAACAATGAGTTTGAGTGTGCAATGCAGAGGTGCTGCAAATAGCATTGCACTAGTGGGACACTAATGGAAGTCCAACTGCCACTTTTAGGATACCACTAAGTTTACTCAGTGTTTGCTAGTATAATGGCTTAGTAACAATGAGTTGAGTGTGCAATGCAGAGGTGCTGCAAATAGATTTGCACTAGTGGGACACTAATGGAAGTCCAACTGCCACTTTTAGGATGCCACTAAGTTTACTCAGTGTTTGCTAGTATAATAGCTTAGTAACAATGAGTTTGTGAGTGCAATGCAGAGGTGCTGCAAAAAGATTTGCACTAGTGAGACACTAATGGAAGTCCAACTGCCACTTTTAGGATGCCACTAAGATTACTCAGTGTTTGCTAGTATAATGGCTTAGTAACAATGAGTTTGAGTGTGCAATGCAGAGGTGCTGCAAATAGCTTTGGCTTTGCACTAGTGGGACACTAATGAAAGTCCAACTGCCACTCTTAGGATGCCACACAGTTTACTCAGTGTTTGCTAGAAAAATGGCTTAGTAACAATGAGCTTGAGTGTGCAATGCAGAGGTGCTGCAAATAGATTTGCACTAGTGGGACACTAATGGATGTCCAACTGCCACTTTTAGGATGCCACTAAGTTTACTCAGTGTTTGTTATTATAATGGCTTAGTAACAATGAGTCTGAGTGTGCAATGCAGAGGTGCTTCAAATAGATTTGCACTAGTGGGACACTAATGGAAGTCCAACTGCCACTTTTAGGATGCCACTAAGTTTACTCAGTGTTTGCTTGTATAATGGCTTAGTAACAATGAGTTTGAGTGTGCAATGCAGAGGTGCTTCAAATAGATTTGCACTAGTGGGACACTAATGGAAATCCAACTGCCACTTTTATGATGCCACTAAGTTTACTCAGTGTTTGCTAGAATAATGGCTTAGTAACAATGAGTTTGAGTGTGCAATGCAGAGGTGCTGCAAATAGATTTGCACTAGTGGGACACTAATGGAAGTCCAACAGCCACTTTTAGGATGCCACCAAGTTTACTCAGTGTTTGCTAGTATAATGGCTTAGTAACAATGAGTTTGAGTGTGCAATGCAGAGGTGCTGCAAATAGATTTGCACTAGTGGGACACTAATGGAAGTCCAACTGCCACTTTTAGGATGCCACTAAGCTTACTCAGTGTTTGCTAGTATAATGGCTTAGTAACAATGAGTTTGAGTGTGCAATGCAGAGGTGCTGCAAATAGCTTTGCACTAGTGGGACACTAATGGAAGTCCAACTGCCACTTTTAGGATGCCACTAAGTTTACTCAGTGTTTGCTAGTATAATGGCTTAGTAACAATGAGTTTGAGTGTGCAATGCAGAGGTGCTGCAAATAGATTTGCACTAGTGGGACACTAATGGAAGTCCAACAGCCACTTTTAGGATGCCACTAAGTTTACTCAGTAATTGCTAGAATATTGGCTTAGTAACAATGAGTTTGAGTGTGCAATGCAGAGGTGCTGCAAATAGATTTGCACTAGTGGGACACTAATGGAAGTCCAACATCCACTTTTAGGATGCCACTAAGTTTACTCAGTGTTTGCTAGTATTAAGGCTTAGTAACAATGAGTTTGAGTGTGCAATGCAGAGGTGCTGCAAATAGCTTTGCACTAGTGGGACACTAATGGAAGTCCAACTGCCACTTTTAGGATGCCACTAAGTTTACTCAGTGTTTGCTAGTATAATGGCTTAGTAACAATGAGTTGAGTGTGCAATGCAGAGGTGCTGCAAATAGATTTGCACTAGTGGGACACTAATGGAAGTCCAACTGCCACTTTTAGGATGCCACTAAGTTTACTCAGTGTTTGCTAGTATAATGGCTTAGTAACAATGAGTTTGATTGTGCAATGCAGAGGTGCTGCAAATAGATTTGCACTAGTGAGACACTAATGGAAGTCCAACTGCCACTTTTAGGATGCCACTAAGTTTACTCAGTGTTTGCTAGTATAATGGCTTAGTAACAATGAGTTTGAGTGTGCAATGCAGAGGTGCTGCAAATAGCTTTGGCTTTGCACTAGTGGGACACTAATGAAAGTCCAACTGCCACTCTTAGGATGCCACTAAGTTTACTCAGTGTTTGCTAGTGTAATGGCTTAGTAACAATGAGTTTGAGAGTGCAATGCAGAGGTGCTGCAAAAAGATTTGCACTAGTGAGACACTAATGGAAGTCCAACTGCCACTTTTAGGATGCCACTAAGTTTACTCAGTGTTTGCTAGTATAATGGCTTAGTAACAATGAGTTTTAGTGTGCAATGCAGAGGTGCTGCCAATAGCTTTGGCTTTGCACTAGTGGGACACTAATGAAAGTCCAACTGCCACTCTTAGGATGCCACAAGGTTTACTCAGTGTTTGCTAGTGTAATGGCTTAGTAACAATGAGTTTGAGTGTGCAATGCAGAGGTGCTTCAAATAGATTTGCACTAGTGGGACACTAATGGAAGTCCATATGCCACTATTAGAATGCCACTAAGTTAACTCAGTGTTTGCTAGAAAAATGGCTTAGTAACAATGAGCTTGAGTGTGCAATGCAGAGGTGCTTCAAATAGATTTGCACTAGTGGGACACTAACGGAAGTCCAACTGCCACTTTTAGGATGCCACTAAGTTTACTCAGTGTTTGCTTGTATAATGGCTTAGTAACAATGAGTTTGAGTGTGCAATGCAGAGGTGCTTCAAATAGATTTGCACTAGTGGGACACTAATGGAAGTCCAACTGCCACTTTTATGATGCCACTAAGTTTACTCAGTGTTTGCTAGAATAATGGCTTAGTAACAATGAGTTTGAGTGTGCAATGCAGAGGTGCTGCAAATAGATTTGCACTAGTGGGTCACTAATGGAAGTCCAACTGCCACTTTTAGGATGCCACTAAGCTTACTCAGTGTTTGCTAGTATAATGGCTTAGTAACAATGAGTTTGAGTGTGCAATGCAGAGGTGCTGCAAATAGATTTGCACTAGTGGGACACTAATGTAAGTCCAAAAGCCACTTTTAGGATGCCACTAAGTTTACTCAGTAATTGCTAGGATAATGGCTTAGTAACAATGAGTTTGAGTGTGCCATCTAGAGGTGCTGCAAATAGATTTGCACTAGTGGGACACTAATGGAAGTCCAACATCCACTTTTAGGATGCCACTAAGTTTACTCAGTGTTTACTAGTATTAAGGCTTAGTAACAATGAGTTTGAGTGTGCAATGCAGAGGTGCTGCAAATAGCTTTGCACTAGTGGGACACTAATGGAAGTCCAACTGCCACTTTTAGGATGCCACTAAGTTTACTCAGTGTTTGCTAGTATAATGGCTTAGTAACAATGAGTTGAGTGTGCAATGCAGAGGTGCTGCAAATAGATTTGCACTAGTGGGACACTAATGGAAGTCCAACTGCCACTTTTAGGATGCCACTAAGTTTACTCAGTGTTTGCTAGAATAATGGCTTAGTAACAATGAGTTTGAGTATGCAGTGCAGAGGTGCTGCAAATAGATTTGCACTAGTGGGACACTAATGGAAGTTCAACTGCCACTTTTAGGATGCCACTAAGTTTACTCAGTGTTTGCTAGTATAATGGCTTAATAACAATGAGTTTGAGTGTGCAATGCAGAGGTGCTGCAAATAGCTTTGCACTAGTGGGACACTAATGGAAGTCCAACTGCCACTTTTAGGATGCCACTAAGTTTACTCAGTGTTTGCTAGCATAATGGCTTAGTAACAATGAGTTTGAGTGTGCAATGCAGAGGTGCTGCAAATAACTTTGCACTAGTGGGACACTAATGGAAGTCCAACTGCCACTTTTAGGATGCCACTAAGTTTACTTAGTGTTTGCTAGTATAATGGCTTAGTAACAATGAGTTGAGTGTGCAATGCAGAGGTGCTGCAAATAGATTTGCACTAGTGGGACACTAATGGAAGTCCAACTGCCACTTTTAGGATGCCACTAAGTTTACTCAGTGTTTGCTAGAATAATGGCTTAGTAACAATGAGTTTGAGTATGCAATGCAGAGGTGCTGCAAATAGATTTGCACTAGTGGGACACTAATGGAAGTTCAACTGCCACTTTTAGGATGCCACTAAGTTTGCTCAGTGTTTGCTAGTTTAATGGCTTAGTAACAATGAGTTTGAGTGTGCAATGCAGAGGTTCTGCAAAATAGATTTGCACTAGTGGGACACTAATGGAAGTCCAACTGCCACTTTTAGGATGCCACTAAGTTTACTCAGTGTTTGCTAGTATAATGGCTTAGTAACAATGAATTTGAGTGTGCAATGCAGAGGTGCTGCAAATAGCCTTGCACTAGTGGGACACTAATGGAAGTCCAACTGCCACTTTTAGGATGCCACTAAGTTTACTCAGTGTTTGCTAGTATAATGGCTTAGTAACAATGAATTTGAGTGTGCAATGCAGAGGTGCTGCAAATAGCCTTGCACTAGTGGGACACTAATGGAAGTCCAACTGCCACTTTTAGGATTCCACTAAGTTTACTCAGTTTTTGCTAGTATAATGGCTTAGTAACAATGAGCTTGAGTGTGCAAAGGGCAGGCTGGTACAGTGGCAGGGTTGTGGGTCAGTGTACAGGAAAGGAAGCCTCACTTTCTATCCCTCCTAATGGGGAAATGCAGCGATGAAGTGCCTTTCCTTAGCTACACAGACGCTGTTATCTGTAGCTGTTAAAATCTGTTTCCACGGACCTGACTGTCACCTATGGCTCTGAGCCTGCTGGTATTATTAGCCCTTACAAGGGCTAATAGAAGCTTCTATCCCCATTCTGTATAGCGCTGTGTATAGAGCGTACACTGCAGTATCGGAGACAGGAGCTATGCCAGCAGTGACTGACACCCAGACGCAGAAGAGATAATGGCGTCCGGACGGGCAGATACCCGTTTTTATAATGCAGGGACATGTGACATGGACATCCTATCACACATGCCGTTGCTTCTCTGGCTAAAAGTCCACTTAGCTGTGTGTGTGTCTGGGATTGGCTGACATGCTGGCTCGCCCCACTACACGCGCGCGCTTAGGGATGGAAAACAAGGAAAAAAAAAAAAATGGTGATCGCCATTATATCAGCAGCAGTGATCTGAATGCGCTGTTCCCGCACACTGTACGCTGAAATTTCATAATAGTGTGAGTCACAGAGTGACTTACACTATTACAGCGGAAAGCCAGCTAGTAATTAGCTTGCCTTTTTGCTGCTAGAACCGTTCTCGAACATAACTAGAACTATTGAGCTTTAGCAAAAAGCTCGAGTTCTAGTTCGATCTAGAACAGCCTCCAAAATCACTCGAACCGCGAACTGGAGAACCACGAACCGCGAACCGCGCTCAACTCTATTCATTATTACTGGCCAGTAAATTTAGTAGTAATATGGGTCTGAAAATCAATTAATTACAAAGATATGTAGTCAATACAATGGTTGTATCAACCGTCAGGATAGCTGTCTATACAGATGTAGTAAAAGATATAACAAGTCACAATGCACCATCTTGATAACTTACAATGTAGAAGGTTATCTCATTTAAAGGGAATCTGTCATCAGATTTAAGAGCAGTATGATATAGGGAAGAGACCTTAATTTCAGAGATGTATCACTTGCTGCAGTTTTAATAAAATTGCTGTTTTATTTGCTACAGATCTATCAGTTCTCTGAATACCTCTGTATAATCCTGCCCATACCGCTGTATACTGTAAAATGGCAGAAGACTGCTAATTAGAGGTCGGTGATTGAATAACTATGTAGCAGCAGGTTTCCTACTTTTCAAGAGGTAATCTTCTGCTGATGAAACAGTAATTTTCTCAAAACTACAAAAAAACAGTCCAACAAGTTGTACAATGCTGGAAACAGGGTCCTTGTGTGGCGCCCCTGGGCTTCAGGGGCCACAGGGTATTCCACCACTTTTCAGGGGTAATATCTATCCCTGGTCAGGAGGGGGTTAGCTGCCAGTGCCTTCACAAAACACACACATACAACAGCAAGGTGCCTTCCCACAGGGGGTTGGACTAGGGCACACAGGGTAGTTAGCCATCACAAAGCATGGGACTTTCCCAGTCGCTAGGACAACCACCGGTGGCGGGCACCACTTGGGGTGCTTTTTAATGTAGACCAATAAATTGGATTTTTTAATATACCGGATGGTTTGTGCTGCACTCCTCACTCCTCCTCTAATTGTCAAAAATCTAGTGATACATTCCCTTTAAATGGATTAAGTTTAGTTAATATAGCTCAAGCCATTGACAGATGTCAAATTAAGTGTCAAGCTGTATTATTTGTGACACGATCTCAGTGATGTGTTAGCTGAGTCAGTGAAACCTTTCCTATGTCGTTATGTTGTTCGTTATTTCATTGCCACTTATTTAAACTCTTCGTCCCTGGAGCACATTTCTATTATCACAAATACGTTCATTACTTTCTTAATCTTCACTTCAGCTAGCTTTGTTTTTCATTTGGCACATGCCATGTATAAAGAATTATTAGCAATGTATATAGAAGAAGCCTTTCTAATGGAAATCTATTCTACATCAACTAATGTATATGAATATATCTTCAAAAGCAAACTTGCAAGTTATTACACATTCCCAAACCTGTTGTCTGCCATTGTCTGCGTTTTCGTCCAAAATCTTAGAGGCACAGGGAAACATCTTCTTATTTTTATTTCAATTGTCTTCCTTTTGGCAATGTAGAAAGAACCCATGCATCATCTGTCATGGCTTACATCAGCCAATGTCTGCAAAATGTTGATATCCAGTATAATTGTCACTGATGCCTAAATAAAATGAAACAGATTATTTCACTTACAGCATGCCAGAAGCAATGAGTGGCTTGAAATGAGGAAATAATATGCTCTGTATCCAAGTTCCACTCCAGTGTATATTCTGCTTTCGACACCTTAAAGCCTTTTTCTAAGTATTAAAACTGAAAGGCTGTAATTCTTCGCAGGCCACACAACTGGTTGTAATGAAAAACTGCATTAACACCTTTATAGAGAGGGGAGCCAGCACGATCTGAAATTGGCATGCATAATATAAAAAGTGAAAATTCACAGATTTATTCCAACTGTACTACAATAAAAAAATGAGATTTTTAGCAAATAATTGATCAATTTTTTGAGCCACCCCTGCCAACGTCACGGCAAATCTCAATAGGGGGGTCCTACTCTACATTCTGTATTTCATGTGCCATGCGGCCTCCTAGATAAAGTTAAAAGCAGAACCATAATAGAGCACACATACCTGTAACCTGTATATAACCGCTTCTATGTTGCAAAAAAGGCACTTGTGGATAGAGACCAGCCCAGGTCCCAGCATGTGGAGCAAGCTCTACACATACCAGGACTATATCAGAACTGATCCTCCCAGTGCCAAGCAGCAACCATTGATAAAGGCGGACCAGATCCAAGATGGTGCTTAATTAGCATTGCCTGTGGAAAGGGGTGAGGTAACTGAATCTGAACAGCTACCAACAGGAGGAATACATAGCAAACCAAAATCAGGCGTGCATGGCATGGTGGTGACCGGCCACCAGAATTTGTAGCATAACTACGACCAAACAGAGAGAGAGGGGAGCCAGCACGATCTGAAATTGGCATGCATAATATAAAAAGTGAAAATTCACAGATTTATTCCAACTGTACTACAATAAAAAAATGAGATTTTTAGCAAATAATTGATCAATTTTTTGAGCCACCCCTGCCAACGTCACGGCAAATCTCAATAGGGGGGTCCTACTCTACATTCTGTATTTCATGTGCCATGCGGCCTCCTAGATAAAGTTAAAAGCAGAACCATAATAGAGCACACATACCTGTAACCTGTATATAACCGCTTCTATGTTGCAAAAAAGGCACTTGTGGATAGAGACCAGCCCAGGTCCCAGCATGTGGAGCAAGCTCTACACATACCAGGACTATATCAGAACTGATCCTCCCAGTGCCAAGCAGCAACCATTGATAAAGGCGGACCAGATCCAAGATGGTGCTTAATTAGCATTGCCTGTGGAAAGGGGTGAGGTAACTGAATCTGAACAGCTACCAACAGGAGGAATACATAGCAAACCAAAATCAGGCGTGCATGGCATGGTGGTGACCGGCCACCAGAATTTGTAGCATAACTACGACCAAACAGAGAGAGAGGGGAGCCAGCACGATCTGAAATTGGCATGCATAATATAAAAAGTGAAAATTCACAGATTTATTCCAACTGTACTACAATAAAAAAATGAGATTTTTAGCAAATAATTGATCAATTTTTTGAGCCACCCCTGCCAACGTCACGGCAAATCTCAATAGGGGGGTCCTACTCTACATTCTGTATTTCATGTGCCATGCGGCCTCCTAGATAAAGTTAAAAGCAGAACCATAATAGAGCACACATACCTGTAACCTGTATATAACCGCTTCTATGTTGCAAAAAAGGCACTTGTGGATAGAGACCAGCCCAGGTCCCAGCATGTGGAGCAAGCTCTACACATACCAGGACTATATCAGAACTGATCCTCCCAGTGCCAAGCAGCAACCATTGATAAAGGCGGACCAGATCCAAGATGGTGCTTAATTAGCATTGCCTGTGGAACACCTTTATGTAGTTCGAAGTACCATATTGTTGTGATTGTTAAATATTGCTACTAAAGATTAGCGAATACATTTTAGTAAAATCTCATTCAGATTTTTTTGTAATTTGCTTCCATGTCGACTCAGCAAAATGGCAGACACTGGCTGCCATTTTTCTGAACAGTCGCCGCCATTTTTCTCATCCATAAAGGGCCATCAAGAGTTTTAAAAAATTAAAAAATAATCCTTATACTCGCCGCTCAACTCTTTGGCTCCCCCCTGCTACTCATCACCACCTGTCTGATCATCACCACTTGCGTTTGAATCCTTGGTCCTCTTACAATGTCCCAAAATTGATGGTGTCGAAGTCATGACATATATCGGGAGGTCATGATGCCGTTACCTCCCGCGCACCTGAGCAGAATTCTCCTGGGCGCTGGAACACCCACAAGTCTAGGGCAGTGCGAGAGAATTGAAGACATTCTAATGCAAGTGGTGGAGGATCAGAAGATAAGGAGAAAATCGGACACGTGGTGGTGAGTAGCAAAGGGTGAGTATAACACTTCATACATTGTTCACATTATTTCATTATTATGCTCTGCAGTCTGGAGAGATCTTAGGATGTACCAATACATTTAAAGTGTTCCTGTCATTTTTGGTAATTTTTCAGTTTATCTTACTCTTAGGGCGGCTTTGCACGTTGCGATATTGCACGTGCGATGTCGATGGGGTCAAATCGAAAGTGACGCACATCCGGCGTCGCAGTCGATATCGCAACGTGTAAAACCTTTTTGATACGATGAACGAGCGCAAAAGCGTCGTTATCGTATCATCGCTGCAGCCTCCGACATTTCCATAATGCCGGTGCAGCGACAGGTACGATGTTGTTCCTCGCTCCTGCGGCAGCACACATCTCTGTGTGTGAAGCCGCAGGAGCGAGGAACTTCACCTTACCTGCCGCCGGCTGGAATGAGAAGGACGGAGGTGGGCGGGATGTTTACATCCTGCTCATCTCCGCCCCTCCGCTTCAATTGGCCGCCTGCCGTGTGACGTCACTGTGACGCCGCACGACCCGCCCCCTAAGGAAGGAGGCGGGTCGCCGGCCAGAGGGACGTCGCACGGCAGGTATGTGCGTGTAAAGCTGCCATAGCGATAATAATTGCTACGGCAGCTTTCACTAGATATCGCACGTGCAACGAGGGCGGGACTATCGCTGCAGCATCGGTAACACATTGTTACCGATGTCGCAACGTGCAAAGCCCGCCTAAATGAGAGATTTTTAGTTTTGCATGTTCATTTTTTCCTCCCGTTTGTCCAAGAGATTTTTTTTTTGCTGATATCTATATGAGGGCTTTTTTTTACAGAATGAGTTGTACTTTTCAATGACACTATTCATTTTATCATATGATGTACTGGAAAGTAAATAAAAAAAATCCACCTGCAGAGAAATAGCAAAAAAAGTGCAATTTTGCAATTATTACTTTGAGGGTTTTATTTACCGAGTTTAGTAAAGGCTGGGGCCACACGGGGATTACTGCGATCCCCTCGCATGACACTCGGCTCACGCTGGCAGCACAGCAGAGCCGAGTGTTATGCGAGTGTCCCTGCGACTGAGGTCCGATCGTGTGAACAGACTTCAGCTGCGGGGGCGGGCCGGCACTGAGGAGGGGCGGGCCAGTGCTATGGAGGGGAGGGCCATCGCTGCGGAGAGGAGGGAGGGATTTATCTCCCTCTCTCCTCCGTAGCTGGCTATTGCCATTCTTGCCCTGCACTTGCAGTACAACGGTGTTCTGCGAATGCAGTGTGATTTTTTTCTCACCCCATAGACTTGAATGGGTGCAAGAGAAAACAGGATCGCATTGCACCCGCAGCATGCTGCGATTGTTTTCTAGGTCCGATTAGGGCTGAGGAAATAATCGCTCATGAGTGTTGACACATAGGCTAATATTGGTCAGAGTGGAATGCGATTTTTTTATCACACTGCATTTGCACCAATTTTCATGCCATGTGGCTTAGGCCATACAGTAAAAATAGCTTGGAAATATCATTCTAGAGAGCAGTACAATTGCAGTAATAAAAATTCATAGTTTATTTTTTGTTTTGTTTAGGTAGTGAAAAAAGTAAGACATTAGTAAAAAAAAACAAACAAAACCAATGAAAAGAAAAGAAATGTCGCTTTTGTGTTGCCATTTTCCATTATTCAAAAATGGGGTTTGTTTTAGTACCCTGAGATTACTTTGTTTATTGATAACATTTTGGGGCTTTTTATTGCATTTTATTTGCACTATTGAGGCAGCTATATTATTATGCTATTTATCAATGCTGTGACCACAAATAACCTGAGTGACGACACCGCTCATCCCTGCAGCTCATTCTCTGCCTGAAGCTCAAGGCAAGTGGTCATATTATATGGCTGCCCCTCTGTCACTCAATTGTAGCAGAGCTGGAATCTTCGTGGGACCTCATGTGGATTATGTCGGACCTGGGTGTTTTGGGGGTTAATAAATGGATTTTTTTGTATTTTATTTCAAATAAAGGATTTTTTTGGTGTTTGTGTTTATTTCTTTTTACTTACAGATTAGTACTAGGGGGTCTCTTAATTGCCTCCCATTACTAATCTTGGGCTTAATGACAGTTGTGAGCTGTTATTAACCCCTTACCACAATTGCCACCGCACCAGGGCAATCAGAATGAGTTGGGTAAAGTTTGAGGATTGTCGCATCTAATGGATGTAACAATCCTGGAAAGCTACAGGCTGCTACTTTTAGGCTGGGGGGGCCGATAAGCATGGGTCTCCCTAGCCTGAGAATACCAGCTCCCAGCTGTCAGGCTTTATTATGGCTGGATATTAAAATTGGGGGGACCACGTGCCATTTTTAAAATTATTTATTTAAAGAATTTCAAAAAAAGGCACATGCAGTTCCTCTTATTTTCATACACAGCCAAGATAAGTGCATGGCTGGGGGTTGCAGCCTGTAGTCGTATGCTTTATCTCTTCTGGGTATCATAATATGGGGGAACCCTACACCACTTTTTTAATTAATTAATTTAGTTATTTGTACTTCATTCTACAGTGACCCGCAGATAGCGTCTGTGATTGTAAGCAGTCAGACAAGCTGTCACACAGGCTTGCGGTGCTGTCTGCAACCAATCACAGATGCCAAGGATGCCGGTGGGTGGAGGAAGCAGTGAATATGTATGAAGCTAATGAGTGGCCCCAGAAGCAGTTACAGCTGCGCCGGAGACTCAGTAAATATAACGCGCTTGCATTATTTTTATTTTGCCTTTTATTTTATTTTTTTTATTTCATCAGTTGCCAAATCCGGATCATTACCCAGAGTTCCCTGAGAACTTTGGGCTTGGGCCTGGCACCCGGATGCTTTTGAAACCGTACGGATCTGGACTTTTACAATCCGGCCCACTCATCACTAGCTATTTTCCCAAAATGATCTTTTGGTGACTTTTTAATGTTGCAGAATTTCAGTAGCATTTCTTCAGCAATTAAGTAAAATAGGTAACTTTTGCTTTTTTTTTCATTGTGTTTTAAAGTGCATTTTTGATGGTGCATTTTCTGTTTATTTTTGGTATGTTATGATTTAAATAAAGCAGCTTTGCTTTTGATACTTCTTGGTATTTGGCTCTGACACAACTTTATAGATAAAGTCATGTGCGGATTTCATGAGTTTCTGATGCATTTTTGCATGTGTGTTTTTTACCTGCAGATTTTCTGCGTCTGATGTAAGTCTTTCAGAAAAATCTGCACATAAAACTCAGCGTACTTGAAGGAGAAATTGACATGTTGCGAACTTGCAACACGCACCGCAGGTTAGTTTATATTGAGTAAAGAAGAAGCTCAGTGAGGATTTCTATAAATCCCATCCACTTTGATGGGACTGTAGGACACTGCTTTTTAGACACAGCGAAAATATGCAGATTAAAAAACATCTCTAAAAACTCATTGTGGGCACACAGCCTTAAAGTCTAATTTTCCAGACACCTATCAAACAGCTGACTTGACCGAGCTGTTGCATAGGCTGCTGATATTTAGAGATGAGCGAACCTAATGGCCCTGTCACACACACAGATAAATCTTTGGCAGATCTGTGGTTGCAGTGAAATTGTGGACAATCAGTGCCAGGTTTGTGGCTGTGTACAAATGGAACAATATGTCCATGATTTCACTGCAACCACAGATCTGCCAAAGATTTATCTCTGTGTGTCATGGGGCCTTTAGGCTTGAGGCTCTGGGTTTGGGCTCGGAAAATGACGTGAAGATCACCAAGGTGATTATCGCGCTGTGCTTGTGTCTGAGGGATTACCTGCACTGTGCATGCTGCGGAAAGTGTTTATTCAGCTGAAATTTGGCTTAGGCCTCTGTCTCGTGTCCGTGAAAATCATGCACGTTTTTCACGGACGTGTCAAAGGTGCGTATTGCCCTCCGTGAACCATGTTTATGGCACACGTGTGTTCTCCGTGTGTTATCCGTGTTTAACACATGGAGAACAGGAACTTCCTGCTCACCTGTCCCTTGCGTTGTTGTCCGTTGTGCTGATCTTCGGTCTCCGATCCTGCCGACTCCCCGCTGCTGCTGCTTCCGGCCGCAGTGAAGTGCATATGCAATGAGCATAATGAGCAGTGGTCGGAAGCAAGTGACAGCAACGGCAGAGACAGCAGAGCTGGAGAAGGTGAGTAAAGTTTTTTTATTTTTTTTCTGCGGTGCGTGTCACACGGAACACATCCGTGTGGTCCGTTTGCATTCCGTGTGACACCTGTGATGCCGGAGAAAAATGGACATGTCTACGTGTGGAGCACACGGGCACATGTATGCTCCACATGGACACACGGTCCATGTGGCTTTACGTGTGTGTACCTGTTACCATAGGGTAATATTGGTGCACGTGTGCTCGTGCCGCCGGTACGTGTAAAATCGTCCCAAACACGTACCGGCGGCATGGAAGTGTGTTGCAGGCCTTACATTCAGCATTATCTGATTCACGGAGACTAAAAAATAAAAAACACAGCCCACCAACCTCCGGAAATGTTTTAATTTTTGCCTATAGCAAAACATTTCAGGAGGTGGGTAGTGTTTTTTTCTTTTTTTTTTTTATAATTCTCCATGAATAAGACATCTGATAATGCTGAATATAAGCACAATTTGAGCGAACAAACACTTCCTGCAGCTCACACAATGCAGGTAATCCCGCAGACACAAGCAAGCTCAGACGTGACATGTTCGCTCATCTCTATATTGCACTGTGAATGAGAGTTTGTTCACACATAGTGAATTCACTGCAGATGATTTTTGCCGGAAAACTGAAGAATCCAGAGATTTTTGCATTGCATGTACATTTACAATCTGACATTTTCTCCATAATGTAGATGAGATTTGTTCAAATCTCATTTATTTTGCTGCTGTTGTTATATTCTATTGATTTTCCACCCAAAAATGTGTGTAATAAAATGTATGTGGTCATATCCTTACAACCTACTACAGTGTGTTGATAAACGATTCAAACCTCATCAGTTTTTCCACTTTTTTTCACATTACACCCACAAACTTAAAAGTATTTTTGGGGGATTTTATGGGATATAACAACACAAAGTAGCAAGTATTTGTGAAGTATAAGGAAAATGATATATGGTTTTCTAAACATTTCAAAAATATGTATTGTATAATTGTAACATGCATTTGTATTCAGCCCCCTGCAGCCTGATACTTTTAAATAAAATAGTATGCCTCCTGAAGTTATCTAAACAGTGAATTGAGCCCACCTTGGTGTAATTTATTCTCAGTATTTTCAATATACCTACAGCTGTTCTGTGACGGCCCCTCTGGTTTGTATATGAACATTAGGGAATAAACAGTATAATTTAAACCAAGAAACACACCAGACAAGTCAGGGATAATATTGTGGAGAAAAGTATAGCAGGTTTAGGTTATAAAAAAAAAAACTAGCCCAAGCTCTGAACATTTCAAGGAGCACTGTTCAATCCATCATCCAAATACAAATATGGAAGAAATATGGTACAACTGCAAACCAACCAAGACATGGCTGTCTACTTAAACTAATATCCCAAGCAAGGAGAGCACTAATTAGAGAAGCGCCAAGATGACGATGGTCACTCTGGAGGAGCTGCAGAGAAAGACAGCTCTGGTCTTGTGACGCCCTGGACTAGCCAGGTAGTCACATACATAACAACATACACACCCCCACCCTAGACAGCTACAACAGTCAGACAAAAACTCTTGTTGCCTCCCTCCAGGGTCTGATGTCCACACCAGGTGGGGCGGAGCCAGGCGGTTGGCCCCACCCACCGAGGAGTTCACAGGCCTGGAGGCGGGAAAACAGTTAGATGAGTTCAGGAGGTAAAAGTGAGAGGAGTGAGACGTCTGCGTGTGCCTGGGAAGGAGCCCAGGTACTGACAGCAAGATTAACATATGGTGGTGGCCGTCTGCAGGAGTTAGCGGAACTCTGTGGAACCGTAGGGCCGGGGTTGGGCGGTGGCCCACCGGTACCGAATCGGGGAGCGGAGTGAAGCTAAGCACACAGGCAGGGCCATCAGACCCCGACTAGGCTTGGAGTCGCCGACAACAGTCAAATTCGAGTGTGACAGGAACCCCAGGGGTTTCCCAACAACCAAGTCACGCTAGAAGGCAACCTCTCACACCGTGAGGATATACAGCCACCGCCACAGGCTAGAGATCCAAGGGCCAGCGCCTGCGGGCAAAACGGGCTCCTACGGCACCTATACGCCGGGGAGCGGACTACCGGTGGGCAACCACAGGAGTCAGAACATTCTAACAGGTGCAGGGAAAGACAGCCACCATCAGCCGTCCGGGGAGAGCACAACAACACTGCAGACGGCTGCGGGACCCGTCCATCTGGCCGTTTTGGTTTACCAGATAATCTGTCATTGATTGTCTGAGTGAGTACACCAGTGCCGTCCGGCACCGCGCTGCACTGTCCCTGCAACCATGCACCCCAGCCATCCAGCCTCTCCGTTACACCACCGGGCCCCGGGATCACCAACCCCCTACTCACGGAGGGGACAACATCCTAGCTGCTCCCTACCATCTCTCCCGGAATCCCCGTCAACAGCATCGGTGGTGCCATCATCACCACGACCCGTGGGTGGCGTCACGAACAGTATCCCCAAACCATCCATCCCTTTTCACTCACGAATGAGGAGCGCTGCTCGAGTCCCCAGGTCCTGCCCACCGCTCGAGACACTGAGCAGCAGAAGCCCCGGACCCGAGCGTGGCGAGCGCATCCCCTCCACCCACGACAGTCTGTCCACAGAACAAATATTAGACATAAAGACCTTGTAGACTGTGAGCCTTCGTGGGCAGGGACCTCTCTCCTCCTGTACCTGTCTGTGTCTTGTATTGTTTATGATTATTGTACTTGTCCCTATTATGTATACCCCTTTCACATGTAAAGCGGCATGGAATTGATGGCGCTATAATAATAAATAATAATAATAATAAATCTCACAAATGTGGCCTTTATAAAAGGCTTGCAAGAAGAAAGACATTTATTAAAGCAAGCTTTAACCTCTTTACGACACATGATGTACTGGGTACATCCAGGATCGTGTAAGGTTAATCGCCATGGGCTACCGTGGTGAGTCCACAGCGATCCGAGCACATATCAGCTGATTTCAACAGCTGACATGTGTGCGTGCCAGGAGCAAGTAGAATCGCATTCCACCTGTGCCTATTAACCCCTTGCATCTCGCTGTCAAATTCTGACAGCAAGATGTAGCAACGCTCTGCCATAAGGATAACTTACCCACCCCCATCGGAAGTCACAAGATGTGATCATGTGACTTCTGGTGGTTGCCATGGTAGCACAGGGTCATGTGATGACTCTTGTAGCTATCATGAGTCATTTTCTCTCACTGCCGTAGAAAAAAGATTCCGGTCTTTGTGAGCGCTAGTAATAGATCTTTGGTCTTTGATCTTTTAAGAAATTTGGCTTTATTATTAATAACATAAATCTCTTGTATTAACACAACGCGTTTCAGCAAGATACACTTGCCATCCTCAGGACCTGAGGATGGCAAGTGTATCTTGCTGAAACGCGTTGTGTTAATACAAGAGCTTTATGTTATTAATAATAAAGCCAAATTTCTTAAAAGATCAAAGACCAAAGATCTATTACTAGCGCTCACAAAGACCGGAATCTTTTTTCTACATGCCTACTCCCATAAGGGAATCCGGGTAGAGCTGCTGTGAGTAATAGAATCCATCAGATCATTTGAACTAACAGCGGGAGGACACAGGTCCGCACAGAGCTCCAGGATTCAAAAAGTCGGTGAATCTGAAGCCAGCAGTGGCAACAAACCTGGATCCACCCAGCAAAACAACGGATAACGCCAGCTGAGACAGTCCCTCATCCCCCTGAGGAATTATACATCTAACACCGGGGTTGTGCGAGGGCGCACAACCTTACCAGGTGAGCAATTCTATAATATATATATACAGAAATCACTCCACGGGTGCTTCTCATATGCGCTATATTTTTATCTCTACAGTGATTTTCTCTCACTGCCGGCAGAGGGCAGTATGTGAGAGTAAAGCAGCTTTTCTCCAAATTTCAGCTGTGTGGCTGTGATCTGCAGTAATGGAAGAGTGATCAAACTGCTAATTGTTGTAGTCCCCTAGGGGACCTAGTAGAATAAAAAAAAGTTGAAAAAAAAGTTTTAAAAAATTAAAAAAAAATAAAAGTTCAAATCAACCCCCATTCGGCCCATTGAAAATTAAAGGGTTAAAATAAATTAAAAATATGCACATATTTGGTATTGCCGCGTTCAGAAACGGCTTAGTGGCAAAAAAATTCCAAACGACAAAATAAAGTTTTTTATCGCCGCAAATTTTACGCAAAATGCAAAAGCAAGCGATCAAAACGTAGCATCTGCGCAAAATTTGTACTATTTAAAATATCAGCTCGAGATGCAAAAATTAAGCCATCACTGAGCCATAGATCCCAAAAAATGAGAACGCTACGAGTTTTGGAAAATGGCGCAAAAAGTGTGCCACTTTTTTTGAACAAACTTGTAATTTTTTTTAACCCCTTAAATAAAGGTAAACCTATACATGTTTGGTGTCTACAAACTTGTACCAACCTGAGACTTCCCACCAACACATCAGTTTTATCATTTAGTGAACATGGTGACATAAAATATCCCAAAGACTATTATGCGATGACACTTTTTTTGTAGTTTTTCCGCACTAGAATTTTTTTTTTGCTGTTTGCCAGTACACTATATGGTAAAACTTATGGTTTCATTTAAAAGTACAGCTCATCCTGCAAACAACAAGCCCTTATATGGCAAGATTGATGGAAAAATAAAAAAGTTACAGCTCTCGGAAGAAGGGGAGCAAAAAAAATAAAAACAGAAAATTACAGTTTGCAAAAAATCATGTAGGGGACACAAAACTTCCTGGGCTAAAATATCATGTGCGGTGACAGATGAACATTGCACCTTACCCTGGAAACACCATCCCCACCATGAAACATAGTGGTGACAACATCATGCTATGGGATACCAACGTTCCTCTCCCTGCTGAAGAAAAGTAATAGTTGATTGGAAGAGATATGGAGCTAAATGCAGGGCAATCTTGAAGGAAAACCTATTAGAGCCTGCAAAAGACTTGGGGCATAGGTTCACTTTCCCGCAGGACAACTGAATGGAACTACTTGTGGTGAGGTGTCCTTCTGGACAATAATCAGTTCATACAGGGGTCCCTGCGAGTGTGCACATATGTTCGATAGAATATATGCTACTCTCAAATTGCATACTGCTGAATCTTCGGACAAGTTGGGGCTGTTTATCTTCATGAAAAATGAATCAGAGGTTAAGAAAATAAACTCTTATTTACTGCTTCTTAAAATTTTAGTAGGTGTAGGTAGTTAGGAAAACACGAAGTCTTCATCTGGCAAACATGAAAGAGGCACAAACGTTATGTTATGGAGGGTGGCATAAAGCTTCAGATCTACGTTGCTGATATGCAGCAGGCTAAGCTGATGACTTCCATCTTCCCAGCCCAGGGCCTCACAGGTCAAAGTTTTTCTCTTTGACCACTTTACCCAAACATCTTCTCCAACTTTACATAATAAACCTAAACATCCTACTAGAGCAACAATGGAATGGTTTTGTTCAAAGCATATTCATGTATGTGAGATGCCCAGTCACATTCCAGACCTAAATCCCATTGGGAATCTGTGGTAGATTTGAAAATTGCTGTTCACGGATGCTCTCCTTCCAAACTCACTGAGATATTTTGCAAAGAAGAATGGGCAAAAATAAAATACATTTATGTAACGTGAAAAAAAGGTGGAAAAGTTCACGGTGTATGAATACTTTTTCAAAGCACTATATAGTTAAAAAAAATATTGGAAAAATTAGCACAGCAATTGTTAAGGGTTGTACAGGAAATCTCAGTGTGATCCTTCCTCTGTAAGCTATTGCAAAAAGCACCTTGGTACAACAGTTTATAATCAAATCTTACAGAACAAATCCCCTATTTTCATGTGAGGCAAGCTTTCAGAAAATGTTACAAAAAAACGCTTGAAAACAGCATCATTTAATCAAGTGTACTGTACATGCCATATACTTATCTCGACATGGTGCCTCCATCAGATCTGTGTATTTGTATTTTTTTATTTTCGAGAGCACAGTTGGTGTTACGAGACAGACATGTCTATCTTACCTAAAGTGCCACATACTGAACAATCATCGGGTAATTCAAAGTGTTCAATACCTAAGGCAGAATCCACAAATGTAATCACTTTCCTAACTGCTGTTGCACGTTGGTAGCATCATCTGGATAATATGAGATAATATCTTGTGATATTATGGAGGTTATGATGATAAAGGTTGTGGAACAATAATTTCTGCACAATTAACTTTTAAATTAAGATGATTTTTTAAAGTATTCTCAAAGTTTTAACAAGTTACATAAATAAACCAGATATGCCAAAGGTTTTACAGCAATATTTAGGCATAAAGGGGTTTGAAAAGTCGAAAAATTTTGAGGTAGCTCAAAATGTATGCGACCTAAGGTATTCTCACAATATTTTTGCCCAGCTCTGATAAAATGGGCAGAGCTTGGACAGAACTGGGATGTGGCGATCGCCAAACGTCAAATTCATGATGAGTAACGATGAGTATTACTCCAACAGGGACTGGAGTAGGATTAGTGATGAGGTGCACACAGAGGTGCACGTCAGACACTCCTGATTAGAGTTGAGCGCGATTCGTGGTTCGAGGTTCTCCAGTTCGCAGCTCGAGTGATTTTGGGGCCTGTTCTAGATCGAACTAGAACTCGAGCTTTTTGCTAAAGCTCGATAGTTCTAGATACGTTCGAGAACGGTTCTAGCAGCAAAAAAAACAGCTAATTCCTAGCTGGCTTTCCGCTGTAATAGTGTAAGTCACTCTGTGACTCACACTAATATGACATTTCAGTGTATAGTGTGCGGGAACAGCGCATTCAGATCACTGCTGTTTCTATAATGGCGATCGCCATTTTTTTTTTTTTTTTCCTTGTCTTCCTTCCCTAAGCGCGCGCGTGTTGTGGGGCGGGCCAGCATGTCAGCCAATCCCAGACACACACACAGCTAAGTGGACTTTTAGCCAGAGAAGCAACGGCATGTGTGATAGGATGTCCATGTCACATGTCCTGCATTATAAAACCGGACATTTTCCTCCAGCACGCCATTATCTGCCTTCTGCGTCCTTGGTGTCAGACATCACTGGCGCAGCTCCTATCGCCGATACCGCTGTATACGCTCCATACACAGCGCTGGACAGCTTAGGGATAGCACTTTCTATCAGTCCTTTTAAGGGCTCATACTGGCAGGGTCAGAGCCATAGGTGACAGGTCCGTGAAAACAGAGTTTAACAGCTACACAAGATGACAGCGTCTGTGTAGCTAAGGTCAGGGATTTCCTCGTTGCATTTCCCCATTAGGAGGGATACAAAGGCAGGCTTCCTTTCCTCTACCCAGAGAACCACAACCCTGCCACTGTACCCTCCTGCCCTTTGCACACTCCAACTCATTGTTACTAAGCCATTATACTAGCAAACACTGAGTGAACTTAGTGGCATCCTAAACGTGGCTGTTGGACTGCTGTATTGCCCCAGTAGTGCAAAGATATTTGCAGTACGTCTGCCTGCATTGAACACTCAAACTCATTGTTACTAAGCCATTATACTAGCAAACACTGAGTGAACTTAGTGGCATCCTAAACGTGGCTATGGGACTTCTGTATCGTCCCACTAGTGCAAAGATATTTGCAGCACATCTGCCTGCATTGCACACTCAAAGTCATAATAACTAAGCCATTATACTAGCAAACACTGAGTGAACTTAGTGGCATCCTAAACGTGGCTGTTGGACTGCTGTATTGCCCACTAGTGAGGATAAATTACTAAAACTTAGCTTTTATTTAAGCTCTTTAAAATTCAAGGATAAACAAACAATTGTAAAATACACTTAGGATCACCCTGCAGGTAGCCAAGGTGCATGTTACCATGCTGTAATAAACAACCCTTGGAACAATACCAGTAGGGGAATACAGTTATGTGTAATGCAAGTATCAATTACTGTCATACACAAAGCATTATATAGATGTTGGACAGGGGTTCCGTTATCTAAATGCAAAAAATGGAGACCTATCTCCTCAAAGACAGTAAGATATAGACTATCCCCTTATACAGGGATCGCTTACACATAATATATAAAACTTGGAAAGATCTCACCCATTTGGAGGATCTTCAGACGTTTGGTACGGCAGTTCGTCTTTTGGAGGGGTCACAAAGGGGCCTGTGGTCCAGGCTAGATATAGCTTGCCCTAAACCCCCTTGTCTCCCGTCCTTACAAGGACGGTCCACATCTGAACCTGTGTCCTTGCAAAAAGTAGTCCCACATGCCTCCCGACGCGTTTCGTCACTTTTTGTGACTCCTCAGGGGTCCAAGCATGAAGAATCGTGGGTCAAAGGGTGGTGTGTGACCTGCAAAGTCCAAACACCAAATGCTGCCAAGCGCCAGCCCCCTACTTAGTCATCTATAAATATATAGTTAAGGGCCCGCACAGCCAATCCTAGCAACCTCCAATCAGGTGCAACTCATGAGTAATAAAGACTCACCATTTTGTTCATGATCATCGCCATGCCAACGGGTTTCCACGTGTCCCGGGCATTACGATGTTATCCAAACTCCATTATCCCCATGCGTGCGCCGCACTTCCGGGTGGCGGTCACGAGACCGAGGCCTGATCTGCATCACGTGGTGCACTCGGCACCACGTGGTCAGACATGTGATCCGGCGCGTCACCGTATCCTTCAGTGCGGACTTCCGATATCGGGCACGCCCACAGAAGGAGGCCAGATCTACATCACGTGGTGCACTCGGCACCACGTGGTCAGACATGTGATCCGGCACGTCACCATATCCTTCAGTGCGGTCCTCCGACATCGGGCACGCCCACAGAACACAGAATCAATAATCACGCACAGAGTACAAAATCCCTCAAAACGTAGGAGTTATGCTCAATTATAAAGAAGTGGTTTTATATCAGGGAAACCCTCGACACGTGGAGGAGATCCAGCGATGTCACGTGATGAAAACATCACCACGTGATTCACCCTCCCATCGTATCAACAACGGAGGGATTGCAGGCTAAAAGCACGCCCCCTGCCCCTCTAGAAGGGGGCCAAACAGGCCACATAGAGTATCATATATTGTACTGTGCATATTAAAAACAATTCCATGTAACGACCAACAGTGGAAGGGGATACATATAATAGGCAATTGTACTGCACATGTGACAAAAAATATTACCACTCAGAGGGGGACTGCTGCAGATGAAAACACATGTTTACGTGTTGTAGTGACTCAAGGTTACAAAAGGAGTCCTACAAACGCATGCAGCCTATATCCCTGATATATTTCACATAGTTATTTATTTAGTTGTTATGATATCACTTATACTTACTAATGCAACTCAAATTACACAACAATAATTTTATTTCAGGGGATTACTTAAAGGTTATATCTTATCTTCACCCATTCCCCAAGTGGAGTGTATATTAGTCATGAGTATATTAGGAGTTAGTGTATTTTAACAGAAGGACAGGGTGGCAGAGAAAATTGTTGTCTTTTGCCACACATGTATAGTAGGGGGGCCATAGCACACCCCAAAAATGTCCAGTAATATTTAGACAGACTAAAAAAGGCACATGTTTATAGATAGCAGTGGGAGTAAATTCATAGAGAGGTATGCGTCATATTGAGGATATAATGGATATGGGGAGCCAGGTTAAATATAGCAGCCATATTGTAGTTGTTCATTAAGACCCCTGGGTGAAACCGTGTCCAACTTAAAAATCCACCTAGTTTCGCGCTGTAGGATCAAACGATCCCAATTTCCACCCCTAATTGGTGGTTCGACTTTATCGATGCCAATGAAGGAGATCACAGTTTTCCTTCCTCCATGTATATTGTTCACATGGCGCGCCAGGGGGGTCTCTCTCTTATGTTCTATGTCACCCAAATGGTCCCCGATTCGTCGTCTAAACTCTCTGATGGTTTTCCCAACATACTCCACTCCGCATTCGCAGGTGGCTTTATAGATAATCCCTCGAGAGCGACAGTTGATAAAGTGACGTATGTCAAATTGTTCATGGGTGACATTAGATTCAAATTTCTTTGAGGTTTTGATAAATGGACAAGCTACACATCCTCCACATCTGTAACAACCTTTTACATTAGATTTAAGCCATGTTTCCTGTTGAGGTGTTTGAAAATGGCTATGGACGAGTCTATCCTGGATAGACCGTCCTTTCTTGTACGTGACATGTGGATATGTGCCAATCTTATCCTCAAGATCCTTGTCCATCCGAAGGATGGACCAATGTCTATCCAGGCTATTTCTTACCTGGTTTGATCCGTTGGAAAAGGTCGTAATGAATCTAGTTAGACCCTCATCACCCTTTACAGGGGCTGGGACCAAGAGATCTGCTCTGTTCATTTTTTTAGTGTCATTATAGGCCTTCTTTAAGACCCTATCAGGGTAACCTCTTGCCAGAAGCCTCCTTTTGAGGTCATAAGCCTGGTTTTCAAAAGTACCCTCATCCGAGCAATTTCTACGCATTCTAAGATATTGCCCTTTAGGTATTCCCCTCTTAAGGGGAACAGGGTGATTACTTTCCCATCTTAGAATGGAATTAGTAGATGTCGGTTTTCTATATGTGCTCGTTCTGAGGGTACCCCCCTCCGTTTTAGTGACCAGGATGTCCAGGAAGGGCAGGCTGGTGTGATTTGCCTCATAGGTGAAATGTAGTCCAATAGGGTTGCCATTCAAGCTCCTCACAAATTCCCCAAGAGCACTCTCCGTGCCGCGCCAGACAATAAACACGTCATCAATATATCGTGTCCAGAATTCAATTCTGTGTGTGTCACTTACTTCGTCCTCGCCGGTAAAGACCATCGTCTCCTCCCACCAGCCCAGGAGCAAGTTGGCATACGAGGGGGCACAAGGGCTCCCCATCGCGGTGCCCCTGCGCTGGTGGTAGAATCGGCCATCGAAGACGAAGTAATTTCTGGTAAGGCAGAAGTTAAGTGCTTTCAATATGAAGGCATTGTGTTGAGCAAACTGGCAACCTCTCGTGGACAAAAAATATTCCACCGCCTGTAAACCCTTGTCGTGTGGTATAGAGGAATACAAGGCCTCCACATCGATGCTCGCCAAAATGCAGTCATCGTCTATACATATCCCCTCGATCTTCCTGAGAAAGTCCATGGAGTCCCTCGTATACGACTGTAGGGCTACAACAAAGGGACGCAGAATAATGTCTAGGTATTGTCCCAGATTTTGGCAAATACTATTAATTCCTGACACTATAGGCCTACCCTTTAATGGATCCAACCCTTTATGCACCTTCGGCAATCCATAAAAGGTAGCGACTACCGGATTTTGGGGCAGCAGGAATTCATGTTCTTTCTTATCAATAGACCTGAGGGCCAAGGCCTCATCCAACAAGTTTTTTAGTTCAGATAGGAAAGGCTTGGTTGGATTTTCCTTTAGAATGTCATATGCCTCTCTGTCCCCGAGAAGGTTCATGCACATATCGCGGTATCTCTCAGAGTCAAGGACCACCACATTGCCACCCTTGTCAGAGGGCTTAATGACAATGTGGTGGTCCTGCTCCAACCCACGCAGAGCCAACATCTCCTCCCTGGTACAATTGAATGACGCAAATGCATTCTGTTGCCTCAATTTTCTCAGGTCCTCCGTTACCAGGTTAACAAAAACATCCACAGCAGAGATGTCGCCCTGCGGGGGTGGCATCTTAGTACTTTTGCCCCTAAGGCTGGTAAAGGGACCTTCACCCCTATCATTGGGATTTACCTCAGTCAATGAGTCGAGCAATCTTACATCAGGCAACATGTCGGGAGGGATTCCCAACTCCTCACAGGTTTTATTATCCTGCCTACAAAAATGCTTCCTCCATTTCAGCTTCCGCGCAAAAAGGTTGAGGTCCTTAACACTTTCAAATAGATCAAAGTCCGAAGTGGGAACGAAAGAGAGACCTTTTTTAAGAATTGATTCTTCCAACTCACTGAGGGGTCGTGAGGACAGGTTAAGGACCTGCATACCTATTTTGGGAACTGGCCCCTCCCCTCCGTTCGGCTCCTCAGTGAGTACTCGCGATCTAAAAAATGAGGCCCTTGTGTGAATTGGTTACCTCTGCCCCTGTTGGTATAGGAGCCCTTTCCCTTTCGTCCTTGTCCCCCTCTGCCTCCCCTGGTGTCACCTTCAGAGGCCTCTGTATCAGAGGAGGAAGGGTCTATGGGAGTCTCGGTTTGCAGGGTTTTGTTGTTAAGGAAAACGTACGCTCTGTTTTCCCTAAAGTCTTGTAGATCGCGGACAAATTGTTTGTGTTTCCTTTCTTTCACGTTATGTTGAAATCTCTCAATATCGTTTTGGAGAGTCAATTCTTTTTTAGAGAAGTCAACCTCTCCAGAGAATTTTTTAGCTGAATCTATCAATTCTCTGAGACTTTCGTTGAGGTGTGAGAGAGTATTTTTCTCCTCCTCCAGGAGAAGTCTCATAAACCTATGAGCACTCTCCGTGGCCTCTCTCTCCCACTTTTTGATGAATTCTGGACTTTTAGATCTATTCCCTGGGTTCAAAGTTATTCTAAGACCTCTAGGTACTATATTTTCTTTCAGATAATTTTCCAAGGTTTGTACCTCCCACCAAGAAATGACTTGGTCTTTATACAGTCTGGTTAGATCCTTAAATATCAAACCATAGGTGGGGGTGTATTTTTTGGTTATAGTGACACGATCAGAAAAAACCTCTCTTGCTTCCTCCAACCAACTATCCGTTTTTAGGCCATCAGATAGAAATCCTGCCATATTACAACAATCTATATAGGAATTAAAGCAAGAAATCACCAGTTGGTGTTTCTGGGGGACAACACTCACAAACAATTGGATATTAAGCACTAGTGAGGATAAATTACTAAAACTTAGCTTTTATTTAAGCTCTTTAAAATTCAAGGATAAACAAACAATTGTAAAATACACTTAGGATCACCCTGCAGGTAGCCAAGGTGCATGTTACCATGCTGTAATAAACAACCCTTGGAACAATACCAGTAGGGGAATACAGTTATGTGTAATGCAAGTATCAATTACTGTCATACACAAAGCATTATATAGATGTTGGACAGGGGTTCCGTTATCTAAATGCAAAAAATGGAGACCTATCTCCTCAAAGACAGTAAGATATAGACTATCCCCTTATACAGGGATCGCTTACACATAATATATAAAACTTGGAAAGATCTCACCCATTTGGAGGATCTTCAGACGTTTGGTACGGCAGTTCGTCTTTTGGAGGGGTCACAAAGGGGCCTGTGGTCCAGGCTAGATATAGCTTGCCCTAAACCCCCTTGTCTCCCGTCCTTACAAGGACGGTCCACATCTGAACCTGTGTCCTTGCAAAAAGTAGTCCCACATGCCTCCCGACGCGTTTCGTCACTTTTTGTGACTCCTCAGGGGTCCAAGCATGAAGAATCGTGGGTCAAAGGGTGGTATGTGACCTGCAAAGTCCAAACACCAAATGCTGCCAAGCGCCAGCCCCCTACTTAGTCATCTATAAATATATAGTTAAGGGCCCGCACAGCCAATCCTAGCAACCTCCAATCAGGTGCAACTCATGAGTAATAAAGACTCACCATTTTGTTCATGATCATCGCCATGCCAACGGGTTTCCACGTGTCCCGGGCATTACGATGTTATCCAAACTCCATTATCCCCATGCGTGCGCCGCACTTCCGGGTGGCGGTCACGAGACCGAGGCCTGATCCGCATCACGTGGTGCACTCGGCACCACGTGGTCAGACATGTGATCCGGCGCGTCACCGTATCCTTCAGTGCGGACTTCCGATATCGGGCACGCCCACAGAAGGAGGCCAGATCTACATCACGTGGTGCACTCGGCACCACGTGGTCAGACATGTGATCCGGCACGTCACCATATCCTTCAGTGCGGTCCTCCGACATCGGGCACGACCACAGAACACAGAATCAATAATCACGCACAGAGTACAAAATCCCTCAAAACGTAGGAGTTATGCTCAATTATAAAGAAGTGGTTTTATATCAGGGAAACCCTCGACACGTGGAGGAGATCCAGCGATGTCACGTGATGAAAACATCACCACGTGATTCACCCTCCCATCGTATCAACAACGTAGGGATTGCAGGCTAAAAGCACGCCCCCTGCCTCTCTAGAAGGGGGCCAAACAGGCCACATAGAGTATCATATATTGTACTGTGCATATTAAAAACAATTCCATGTAACGACCAACAGTGGAAGGGGATACATATAATAGGCAATTGTACTGCACATGTGACAAAAAATATTACCACTCAGAGGGGGACTGCTGCAGATGAAAACACATGTTTACGTGTTGTAGTGACTCAAGGTTACAAAAGGAGTCCTACAAACGCATGCAGCCTATATC
This sequence comes from Anomaloglossus baeobatrachus, assembly GCF_048569485.1. NCBI lineage: Eukaryota > Metazoa > Chordata > Amphibia > Anura > Aromobatidae > Anomaloglossus > Anomaloglossus baeobatrachus. The sequence goes on from NC_134355.1 coordinate 142,862,460, forward strand.
CCTGATATATTTCACATAGTTATTTATTTAGTTGTTATGATATCACTTATACTTACTAATGCAACTCAAATTACACAACAATATCCAATTGTTTGTGAGTGCTGCTTAATATCCAATTGTTTGTGAGTGTTGCTTAATATCCAATTGTTTGTGAGTGTTGCTTAAAATCCAATTGTTTGTGAGTGTTGTCCCCCAGAAACACCAACTGGTGATTTCTTGCTTTAATTCCTATATAGATTGTTGTAATATGGCAGGATTTCTATCTGATGGCCTAAAAACGGATAGTTGGTTGGAGGAAGCAAGAGAGGTTTTTTCTGATCGTGTCACTATAACCAAAAAATACACCCCCACCTATGGTTTGATATTTAAGGATCTAACCAGACTGTATAAAGACCAAGTCATTTCTTGGTGGGAGGTACAAACCTTGGAAAATTATCTGAAAGAAAATATAGTACCTAGAGGTCTTAGAATAACTTTGAACCCAGGGAATAGATCTAAAAGTCCAGAATTCATCAAAAAGTGGGAGAGAGAGGCCACGGAGAGTGCTCATAGGTTTATGAGACTTCTCCTGGAGGAGGAGAAAAATACTCTCTCACACCTCAACGAAAGTCTCAGAGAATTGATAGATTCAGCTAAAAAATTCTCTGGAGAGGTTGACTTCTCTAAAAAAGAATTGACTCTCCAAAACGATATTGAGAGATTTCAACATAACGTGAAAGAAAGGAAACACAAACAATTTGTCCGCGATCTACAAGACTTTAGGGAAAACAGAGCGTACGTTTTCCTTAACAACAAAACCCTGCAAACCGAGACTCCCATAGACCCTTCCTCCTCTGATACAGAGGCCTCTGAAAGTGACACCAGGGGAGGCAGAGGGGGACAAGGACGAAAGGGAAAGGGCTCCTATACCAACAGGGGCAGAGGTAACCAATTCACACAAGGGCCTCATTTTTTAGATCGCGAGTACTCACTGAGGAGCCGAACGGAGGGGAGGGGCCAGTTCCCAAAATAGGTATGCAGGTCCTTAACCTGTCCTCACGACCCCTCAGTGAGTTGGAAGAATCAATTCTTAAAAAAGGTCTCTCTTTCGTTCCCACTTCGGACTTTGATCTATTTGAAAGTGTTAAGGACCTCAACCTTTTTGCGCGGAAGCTGAAATGGAGGAAGCATTTTTGTAGGCAGGATAATAAAACCTGTGAGGAGTTGGGAATCCCTCCCGACATGTTGCCTGATGTAAGATTGCTCGACTCATTGACTGAGGTAAATCCCAATGATAGGGGTGAAGGTCCCTTTACCAGCCTTAGGGGCAAAAGTACTAAGATGCCACCCCCGCAGGGCGACATCTCTGCTGTGGATGTTTTTGTTAACCTGGTAACGGAGGACCTGAGAAAATTGAGGCAACAGAATGCATTTGCGTCATTCAATTGTACCAGGGAGGAGATGTTGGCTCTGCGTGGGTTGGAGCAGGACCACCACATTGTCATTAAGCCCTCTGACAAGGGTGGCAATGTGGTGGTCCTTGACTCTGACAGATACCGCGATATGTGCATGAACCTTCTCGGGGACAGAGAGGCATATGACATTCTAAAGGAAAATCCAACCAAGCCTTTCCTATCTGAACTAAAAAACTTGTTGGATGAGGCCTTGGCCCTCAGGTCTATTGATAAGAAAGAACATGAATTCCTGCTGCCCCAAAATCCGGTAGTCGCTACCTTTTATGGATTGCCGAAGGTGCATAAAGGGTTGGATCCATTAAAGGGTAGGCCTATAGTGTCAGGAATTAATAGTATTTGCCAAAATCTGGGACAATACCTAGACATTATTCTGCGTCCCTTTGTTGTAGCCCTACAGTCGTATACGAGGGACTCCATGGACTTTCTCAGGAAGATCGAGGGGATATGTATAGACGATGACTGCATTTTGGCGAGCATCGATGTGGAGGCCTTGTATTCCTCTATACCACACGACAAGGGTTTACAGGCGGTGGAATATTTTTTGTCCACGAGAGGTTGCCAGTTTGCTCAACACAATGCCTTCATATTGAAAGCACTTAACTTCTGCCTTACCAGAAATTACTTCGTCTTCGATGGCCGATTCTACCACCAGCGCAGGGGCACCGCGATGGGGAGCCCTTGTGCCCCCTCGTATGCCAACTTGCTCCTGGGCTGGTGGGAGGAGACGATGGTCTTTACCGGCGAGGACGAAGTAAGTGACACACACAGAATTGAATTCTGGACACGATATATTGATGACGTGTTTATTGTCTGGCGCGGCACGGAGAGTGCTCTTGGGGAATTTGTGAGGAGCTTGAATGGCAACCCTATTGGACTACATTTCACCTATGAGGCAAATCACACCAGCCTGCCCTTCCTGGACATCCTGGTCACTAAAACGGAGGGGGGTACCCTCAGAACGAGCACATATAGAAAACCGACATCTACTAATTCCATTCTAAGATGGGAAAGTAATCACCCTGTTCCCCTTAAGAGGGGAATACCTAAAGGGCAATATCTTAGAATGCGTAGAAATTGCTCGGATGAGGGTACTTTTGAAAACCAGGCTTATGACCTCAAAAGGAGGCTTCTGGCAAGAGGTTACCCTGATAGGGTCTTAAAGAAGGCCTATAATGACACTAAAAAAATGAACAGAGCAGATCTCTTGGTCCCAGCCCCTGTAAAGGGTGATGAGGGTCTAACTAGATTCATTACGACCTTTTCCAACGGATCAAACCAGGTAAGAAATATCCTGGATAGACATTGGTCCATCCTTCGGATGGACAAGGATCTTGAGGATAAGATTGGCACATATCCACATGTCACGTACAAGAAAGGACGGTCTATCCAGGATAGACTCGTCCATAGCCATTTTCAAACACCTCAACAGGAAACATGGCTTAAATCTAATGTAAAAGGTTGTTACAGATGTGGAGGATGTGTAGCTTGTCCATTTATCAAAACCTCAAAGAAATTTGAATCTAATGTCACCCATGAACAATTTGACATACGTCACTTTATCAACTGTCGCTCTCGAGGGATTATCTATAAAGCCACCTGCGAATGCGGAGTGGAGTATGTTGGGAAAACCATCAGAGAGTTTAGACGACGAATCGGGGACCATTTGGGTGACATAGAACATAAGAGAGAGACCCCCCTGGCGCGCCATGTGAACAATATACATGGAGGAAGGAAAACTGTGATCTCCTTCATTGGCATCGATAAAGTCGAACCACCAATTAGGGGTGGAAATTGGGATCGTTTGATCCTACAGCGCGAAACTAGGTGGATTTTTAAGTTGGACACGGTTTCACCCAGGGGTCTTAATGAACAACTACAATATGGCTGCTATATTTAACCTGGCTCCCCATATCCATTATATCCTCAATATGACGCATACCTCTCTATGAATTTACTCCCACTGCTATCTATAAACATGTGCCTTTTTTAGTCTGTCTAAATATTACTGGACATTTTTGGGGTGTGCTATGGCCCCCCTACTATACATGTGTGGCAAAAGACAACAATTTTCTCTGCCACCCTGTCCTTCTGTTAAAATACACTAACTCTTAATATACTCATGACTAATATACACTCCACTTGGGGAATGGGTGAAGATAAGATATAACCTTTAAGTAATCCCCTGAAATAAAATTATTGTTGTGTAATTTGAGTTGCATTAGTAAGTATAAGTGATATCATAACAACTAAATAAATAACTATGTGAAATATATCAGGGATATAGGCTGCATGCGTTTGTAGGACTCCTTTTGTAACCTTGAGTCACTACAACACGTAAACATGTGTTTTCATCTGCAGCAGTCCCCCTCTGAGTGGTAATATTTTTTGTCACATGTGCAGTACAATTGCCTATTATATGTATCCCCTTCCACTGTTGGTCGTTACATGGAATTGTTTTTAATATGCACAGTACAATATATGATACTCTATGTGGCCTGTTTGGCCCCCTTCTAGAGGGGCAGGGGGCGTGCTTTTAGCCTGCAATCCCTCCGTTGTTGATACGATGGGAGGGTGAATCACGTGGTGATGTTTTCATCACGTGACATCGCTGGATCTCCTCCACGTGTCGAGGGTTTCCCTGATATAAAACCACTTCTTTATAATTGAGCATAACTCCTACGTTTTGAGGGATTTTGTACTCTGTGCGTGATTATTGATTCTGTGTTCTGTGGGCGTGCCCGATGTCGGAGGACCGCACTGAAGGATATGGTGACGTGCCGGATCACATGTCTGACCACGTGGTGCCGAGTGCACCACGTGATGTAGATCTGGCCTCCTTCTGTGGGCGTGCCCGATATCGGAAGTCCGCACTGAAGGATACGGTGACGCGCCGGATCACATGTCTGACCACGTGGTGCCGAGTGCACCACGTGATGCGGATCAGGCCTCGGTCTCGTGACCGCCACCCGGAAGTGCGGCGCACGCATGGGGATAATGGAGTTTGGATAACATCGTAATGCCCGGGACACGTGGAAACCCGTTGGCATGGCGATGATCATGAACAAAATGGTGAGTCTTTATTACTCATGAGTTGCACCTGATTGGAGGTTGCTAGGATTGGCTGTGCGGGCCCTTAACTATATATTTATAGATGACTAAGTAGGGGGCTGGCGCTTGGCAGCATTTGGTGTTTGGACTTTGCAGGTCACACACCACCCTTTGACCCACGATTCTTCATGCTTGGACCCCTGAGGAGTCACAAAAAGTGACGAAACGCGTCGGGAGGCATGTGGGACTACTTTTTGCAAGGACACAGGTTCAGATGTGGACCGTCCTTGTAAGGACGGGAGACAAGGGGGTTTAGGGCAAGCTATATCTAGCCTGGACCACAGGCCCCTTTGTGACCCCTCCAAAAGACGAACTGCCGTACCAAACGTCTGAAGATCCTCCAAATGGGTGAGATCTTTCCAAGTTTTATATATTATGTGTAAGCGATCCCTGTATAAGGGGATAGTCTATATCTTACTGTCTTTGAGGAGATAGGTCTCCATTTTTTGCATTTAGATAACGGAACCCCTGTCCAACATCTATATAATGCTTTGTGTATGACAGTAATTGATACTTGCATTACACATAACTGTATTCCCCTACTGGTATTGTTCCAAGGGTTGTTTATTACAGCATGGTAACATGCACCTTGGCTACCTGCAGGGTGATCCTAAGTGTATTTTACAATTGTTTGTTTATCCTTGAATTTTAAAGAGCTTAAATAAAAGCTAAGTTTTAGTAATTTATCCTCACTAGTGCTTAATATCCAATTGTTTGTGAGTGTTGTCCCCCAGAAACACCAACTGGTGATTTCTTGCTTTAATTCCTACTGCTGTATTGCCCCAGTAGTGCAAAGATATTTGCAGCACGTCTGCCTGCATTGCACACTCAAACTCATTGTTACTAAGCCATTATACTAGCAAACACTGAGTGAACTTAGTGGCATCCTAAACGTGGCTGTTGGACTGCTGTATTGCCCCAGTAGTGCAAAGATATTTGCAGCACATCTGCCTGCATTGCACACTCAAACTCATTGTTACTAAGCCATTATACTAGTAAACACTGAGTGAACTTAGTGGCATCCTTAACGTGGCTGTTGGACTGCTGTATTGCCCCAGTAGTGCAAAGATATTTGCAGTACGTCTGCCTGCATTGCACACTCAAACTCATTGTTACTAAGCCATTATACTAGCAATTTATGCTGCCAGTTTAAGGGCCATAGTTGCATTATCAGGGATAATTATTCTTTATTATTCTGCTGTTAATAAAGCTAGACCACCGCTGCAATCTACACTACCTCTCAATTTTTACTACCCCATTTTAAGTGCACAATCTTGTCGCAATCAACATGAGTGGCAAAATGACAGATGCTGGTGGAAAGGGGAAGAGGCGTGTTGAAAAAGGAAAAAAAAGGTCTGTCCGTGGGGAAGGTGGCAAAGCTCCATTAACATCTGCTGAAGAAAGACCATCTACCAGCAAAAGTAAGATGTCTACTACTTACCGTGGACAATCCGATGTGCTCCCTTTTTTACGTACACGAACGACAGGAACAAAGGTAGATGATGGCCAAAAAAGGAAAATGCTTGAATGGATCTCAAGTGGTCCAACAAGTGCCCTCTCAGCCACCTCAACTACCGCATTTAAAAAACACCAGTCCTCTGAGTTGTCATCCCAATCAAACTTGCTTTCTCCCAGCTCTGAAGTCTCCATCAGCCCTGCACAGTATGGTGGAAGTGAGATGGCTGAGTCTGCAGAGCTGTTCAGTCACACTATAGCCTGGGAATCAGAGGTCTGCTCACAAGCTACAGACCAGGAAATAGTCTGCAGTGATGCCCAGAACCTTTGTGACTCTAATTCAGGCCGTGAGGACCAAGTTTCAGAGCATAATGTTGACCCTTTGTCACAAACTGTAACACCTGTGGTTATAGACAATGAGGAACATACTGATGACGATGAGACGCAGATACCAGATTGGGATGACAACTTAAATTTTCGGTCAGGGCAAGAAGAGGCTCGGTCTGAGGGTGAGGGAAGTGCAAACACAACAATTGATGAGGAAGTTCTAGATCCCACCTACTGTCAACCCACAGTCAGGCACTCGAGGAGGTCAACAGAGGCGGTGGAGGAGGATGCAACCGACGACGAAGTTACCTTGCGCGTTCCTGGACAGAGTCGGAGCACTGGTAGCACGTCTACAACTGCATCCTCAGCCACCACTCTGCCTCTGAGCACTAGTCGGGGGGGCTCAGCAGGTCGCATGCCCTCTAAGCCTTGCCTAGCCTGGTCCTTTTTTGACATAGAAAAAGATCGCCCAAATTATGTGATCTGTAAAATTTGTCATGATTCTGTTAGTAGAGGGCAAAACCTCAGCAGTTTGACAACTTCTTTCATGAATCGTCACATGAATAAATATCATATGTCCCAGTGGGAAGCTCACCGTGCTGCAATGCGGCCTAGCGGAGCAAACCATCTACCGCCCGCCCCTTCCAGTGCATCCGCGCGCTCTTCATCTTCTAGGACTGTGGGGACAGCTGTCACACCTGGTTTTCCACGCACAACTTCCACTACTGTAACCGCAACAGGCAGTTTGCTTGGTAGGTCGTCAGTTGGTTTGGAAGGGGAAACAAGTGCGTGTGTACAGCTCTCTCAGACATCGATAGCACCAACGTTGGATGAAGGCAACATCATGTCTCCGCCTGCACTTTCCTCACAAACCTGCATTTTTCCAGGGACACCCTACTCAACACCGTCTACACACAGCAGCCAGATCTCTGTCCCTCAGATGTGGACAAAAAAAAGGCCATTTCCTGCAACCCATGACAAAGCTAAGAGGTTGACTTTATCCCTCTGTAAGCTCTTGGCTACCGAAATGCTGCCTTTCCGCCTGGTGGACACACAGGATTTTAGAGACCTTATGTCTGGCACTGTGCCCCAGTACCAGATGCCCAGTCGCCACTACTTCTCTAAGAAAGGTGTGCCCGCGCTACACCAGCATGTCGCACACAACATCACCGCTTCCTTGAGAAACTCTGTGTGTGAACGGGTGCATTTTACCACCGATACTTGGACCAGTAAGCATGGACAGGGACGTTACATGTCGCTGACTGGGCACTGGGTAACTATGGTGATAGATGGTGAAGGGTCTGCTGCACAAGTCTTGCCGTCCCCACGACTTGTGTGTCAATCCTCTGTCTGTCCAAGTTCCGCCACTGCTTCTGCCTCCTCCACCTCATCTGTGTCCTCCACCTCCGCCCCAAGCCTGCCTGGTCAGGCCACCAGCATTCTCACTGCGCAGAAGGAATCACGCACCCCTCATTACTATGCTGGCAGCAGAGCGCAACGTCATCAGGCGGTCTTTAGCTTGACATGTCTTGGGAATAAGAGTCACACAGCTGAGGAGTTGTGGTCAGCTCTGCGGTCCGAGTTTAATAAATGGTTGTCTCCACTCAACCTGCAGCCTGGTAAGGCCGTGTGCGACAATGCTGCAAACCTGGGTGTGGCCCTTCGCCTGGGCCACGTGTTGTATGGCTCACGTGTTGAACCTTGTTGTCCAGCAATTTTTAACACACTATCCCGGCCTAGATGGCCTTCTGATCAGGGCACGAAAACTGTCTTCTCACTTCCGCCGTTCAAGCGCCGCAGCTGAGTGACTTGCATCGCTCCAGAAGTCTTCCGGCCTGCCGGTTCATCGCCTGAAATGCACTGTGCAGACATGCTGGAATTCGATTCTCCACATGTTACAGCGACTGTGGCAGCACCGCCGAGCCCTGGTGCAATACGTCATGACGTATAGCCTGGGCCAACGAGATGCAGAGGTGGGGCAGATCACCCTGATGGAGTGGTCTCAGATCAAGGACCTATGCACCCTTCTGCACAGTTTCGACATGGCGACGAATATGTTTAGCGCTGACAATGCCATTATCAGCATGACAATTCCAGTCATTTACATGCTGGAGCACACGCTAAACACTATTCGGAGTCAGGGGGTGGGACAACAGGAAGGGGAGGAACTACAGGAGGATTCATATGCGCAAGACACAACAACATCACCAAGGTCCAGACGTTCATCATCACCAACGCGGCAGGCATGGGACCATGGGGGACAGGGATCAACAAGGGCGCATGGTAGTGTGACGCCCTGGGCAAGCCAGGGGTCACAGGTCACAACACCACCACACCCCACACTCCAGATAGGCACATCACAGCTAAACTACAAATCCTTGTTGCCTTCCTCCAGAGGCTGATGAGTCACACCAGGGGGTGGGCCAGGCGGTTGGCTCCACCCACCAAGGAGGTCACAGCTCTGGAGGCGGGAGAAACCAGGCAGAAAGCTCAGGGAGGAGCAGGAGTGAGGAGCTAAGTGAGAGAGTAAACGAGTAGTGAAAGTAGAAAAGTGGTAAAGGAGGAAAGCAAGTGAAGTGACAGTAGAGAAAGAAAGCCTGAAGGGTCCAGCTTTGTGTAGGGCCAGATCAGCAAGGTCAGCGACGGCGGTGACTGTCTGGAGGGGGACCGTTTGGAAGTTCCTGGAAGGACCCCGTTGGCTGTGTGCCCGGTGGTCTGGAGCAGTGTTCCGAAGGACAGTCAGCACCAGGGCAGGGGCCTCTCGGACCCCGGCAAGGCTAGGAGTCGCCAAATTTGCCGAATCCGTCAGTGAAGGGGACGTAGATCCCCCAACAACCAAGTCCCGATTGAAGGCAACAGCCCAACATGAAGCAGAGAGACACCGCCACCGCCACGGCACCAGTTTCTCAGGGCCAGCGCCTGCGGACAAAGTGTAGAGCTCCTCCGGCCCAGATTGTAGTCGGGGAGCGGGTAACCGGAGGGAATCCACCGCTACCACAAGTCAACCATAGGTGCAAGGAAGAGGGACATCACCGTCACCTACCGGGAGTGCAGGTGCAGCCGTCTGTGGGACCGTCCTACCAGCCGTTTGGTTTATCGTACAAACTGTGTCCACGTCTCAGGCTGAGTGAGTACCACAGTGCCGCAAGGCACAGCGCTGCCCCCGCGTCCCTGCGCCCACCAGGTCCCGCACCTCACAAACCATCACCGGGCCCCGGGATCACCAACCCCTGCCCACGGAGGGGCAACACAACACCTGGCTGCTCACCATCCCCGGGAGCCCCGTATAGAGCAGCGGTGGTGAAATCACCACAACCGTGGGTGGCGTCACGGACAATAATCATCCCCCCACCCAACAAACCCTTTTCACTCACGGGCGAGGAGTGCCGCTCGAGAAACCCCCGGGATCCGGCCTACGGCTCGAGCCACCACTGAGCAGCGGCCGCCGGACCCGAGCAGAAGGGGGCGAGTGTAGTGTGCTGACACCCTCCTCCCCGCCCGCGACAACTTGGCGTCACGAACAGGATCTTACCGCTCTGCCGTCTGGTAAAGGTGCGCCTTGTTACCGCCGGAGGTGTCCGGCAGAAAAATTTCAGAAGCCGCCATCTTTGGCGCGAAAAGTTCCTGCTCGAGCGTCTTCTCGAGCAGTAGAGGCGCGAAGGCCAAAACCCCGCCCCGAGAGAGGAGGGGCCGGAAAGAGCTAAGGGGGACGGAAACAAGATGTCTGCGCCCGACGGAGCCACTGGAGGAGCGGTGGTCGCAGCCGCAGCGGCACCCGCGGATGGGAATGGGCCTGCCCAGGTCCCGGCCGTACCGGCGGGAGGTGCCGCGGCCCCCGCGCTCGCTCAGGTCATGCCGTTCTCCTTGCCCTATGCACCCGGAGCTGCCTGGCTACCGCAGTATGACGGGAAACCGGATGCCCTACAGGCCTTCCGGAAAAAGCTTAACCCGTTGCTAGAGCTGTACCCCCTGACTGATAAGCAACGTGCAGCGATAGTGCTAGGCCAGTTAACCGGTCCGGCGGAGCAGGAAGCGGAGACCTGGGCCGAGGGGGACCGGCTCTCTGTAGCCACCATCTTTGAGAAGCTACAGACTGCCTTCGAGACCCGGACTGAAGCTGAGCTGAGGATGCAGTTTTACCAGTGCCGGCAACGAGCTGGGGATAGCATTCGGGACTATGCTCTACGTCTGCAGACCGCCCTCCGCACGCTGAAGCGGGTGAACCCTATTACTGAGGCGGATAGCAACAAGATGTTAGTGGAGCAATTTGCGCAGGGGATGAGGTCCCCTGAAGATCGTAAACAACTCCGGCTGTGGGCCCTGGAACACCCTGATGTGGACTTTGCTGTGTTAAATGAGCGGGCCATTAAAGCACTACAGCCCCCAGCTGCCGAAGTTCTGGAACCCGCCCCGTGGCCCGTTGAGATGGCTCCCGTTGTGGCGGCCTCAGCCAAACCAACCTCTCCAATACCTGCAGTCCCGAGCAGCACAGTGGAAGAACTGGCAGCCCAGGTCCGTCGCATGGACGGAGACCTTGCCAAAATCCTTGCTGCACTACAACCTCTGACCAGATCTCAGCCTCCAGCACAGATACAGCTTGCTGACAGCCCTGAAGATGTACCCTGGATGCAGCGGAGAGGTGCTAATCCCCCGCGGAGCAGGCCTCCAATCTGCTACAAGTGCCGTAAGCCGGGGCATTACTTTCGAGAGTGCCCGTTAAACGAGCAACCCCTGGGGCCCCGGGCCAATCCTCAGGAGTAGAACCCCGTGGCCCCTCGGACTGGCGGGATCGGTATATCGGAGCTCGACCCATCATTCCCGTGGTTGTGGACGGTATACCGGTGATGGCTCTCTTGGACACTGGATCCCAGGTAACCACCATACCATACACATTGTACCAGCGGTATTGGGGGGCGGACGAGCTGGCCCCCCCAGATACTAGTATAACGCTGATCGCTGCCAATGGACTCCCCTTGACCCAAGTGGGGTATAAGCAGGTGGCCATGACAGTGGGGCAAGCTGAACTGCAACACCAGGGTATGATTGTGATCATGAATGAGCCCAGTGATCATAACCCGAAGATAGTGCTAGGAACCAATGTGATGGAGCACTGTATGGGTGATGTGTTGGCCCTATTGCAACAGCTGGCCGCCACGGCGGCGGGGAGCTGACAGAGAGCTGTGCAGCGTGAAATTCGTGCCTTGATGTACCGCCAGCATGTGAATTCAACAGGAGGAGAGATTGGTGGCGTGAGAGTGATGGATGTGGCCCCGTTGCTTGTGCCCCCTAGAAGTGAGATGATGATTTGGTGTAGGGCAGCCGTAGGACCTCAGGGGCGTGACTACCCTGCCATGATGGAGCCCATACCCTCCGAGCACTGGCCCACCGTAATAGCCGCCCGAGGGGTGGTAGACGTGAAAAAGGGGAGGGTGCCCGTGAGGGTGTTGAATTGTGGGGAGGAAGAGGTCAGGCTTCCCCGGTATGCTACCATCGCCAAACTGCTCACCCTAGACCCTCACACCATCCACGAAACCAGTCCCTCGGTCTCCCCACCTGCTACCAGCACTTCCCCACCGCAGGGGGAGGTGAAAGAGTGGCACCAACAGCTACATGTGGGCACTGACGATACCCCTACACATCACAAAGCGGGGGTATACAGGGTGGTGCAGGAGTATAAACAGGTATTCAGTAAGCACCCACTAGACTTCGGGCAGATCAAAGGGGTCCAACATCACATCCCCACTGGTGAACACCCCCCTATCAAAGAGAGGTACCGGCCTATTCCCCCTGCACATTAACAGTGTGCCAAAGATATGTTGAGGAATATGAAGGAGGCAGGGGTCATTCGGGATAGCTCTAGTCCCTAGGCCGCTCCGTTGGTACTGGTCAAGAAGAAGGATGGTACCATGCGGATGTGTGTGGACTACCGGAAGATTAATCAGATAACCCACAAAGATGCCTACCCGCTGCCCGGTATTGAAGAATCGTTGGCCGCACTGCGGACGGCAAATTATTTCTCTACCCTGGACCTCACCAGTGGATACTGGCAAGTGGCCGTGGCCCCAGAAGACCGGGAAAAGACCACCTTCACCACCCCGATGGGGCTTTGCGAATTCAATAGCATGTCGTTTGGGCTGTGCAATGCCCCTGGAACCTTCCAACGGCTGATGGAGTGCTGTTTGGGACATTTAAACTTCGAGACCGTCCTGCTGTACTTGGATGATGTGATTGTTTATTCCCAGACATATGAAGCCCATCTGGAGCACCTGGCCGAGGTGTTCGCGTCCCTTGCCAAGTACGGGATGAAATTGAAGCCCTCTAAATGCCACCTGCTGAAGCCCAGGGTGCAGTATCTAGGGCATGTGGTGAGTGCGGATGGTGTCGCTCCCGACCCTGAGAAGATCACTGCCATCCAGAGCTGGCCGAGACCAACTACAGTAAGGGAAGTAAGGCAGTTCCTGGGTCTGGTGGGGTACTACCGGCGCTTCATCAAGGGGTACACGAAGATGGCTGCCTCCATGCAAGACCTCCTCGTGGGACAGACCAAAGGGGAAAGACCAGCCCCACTGGTGTGGGAGGACAGGCATGAGGAGTCCTTCCGTCAGCTGAAGGTGGCTTTGACCGGAGAAGAGGTCCTGGCGTATCCGGACTACGGCTGCCCATTCATTCTCCACACTGATGCCAGCAATGTGGGTTTGGGGGCAGTCCTGTCCCAGGTCCAGGAAGGCAAGGAGAAAGTGATTGCCTATGCTAGTCGAAAACTCCGGCCGACCGAAAGGAACCCTGAGAACTATAGCTCTTTCAAGCTTGAGCTCCTGGCACTGGTGTGGGCTATCACCGAGCGGTTCCGCCACTACCTGGCCGCCGCGAAGTTTACCGCTTTTACGGATAACAATCCGTTGACTCACCTGGACACGGCCAAACTGGGTGCATTAGAACAATGGTGGGTAGCCAGATTAGCCAACTACGACTTCACCATCAAATATAGGGCCGGTCGTGTCAACATCAATGCTGATGCCCTCTCTCGAATGCCCCACTTGTCAGAAGGTGAATGCAAAGATGATGACCTCGAGGAGATCGAGTTGCCTGCATTCCACCGGCCATCAGGTGAGAAGATCCATGTCCATCAACAACGGGTGAATCTGGATCCGCTACCCAGTCAGAAGTGGCAAGAAGCTCAAAATCAGGCGCCTGCGGTCCGCTTGGTCAAGAACCTGGTAGAGCAAGGCGCCGCCGGGATAGACCCTGCCGCCCCAGCGGAGGCCCAACGCTTGTGGAAAGAACGGGCCCGGCTGTGCCTGCATCAGGGGAGGCTGTACCGGGAGCTGATTAACCCGAAGACCCACGAGAAGACCCGCCAGCTGGTTATTCCCCAGGCTGATGTGCCCACTGTTCTGCAGGCGTACCATGATGGTGCCGGCCACTTCGGATGGAAGAAGCTGGAGATGCTGTTAAGAGAGCGGTTCTATTGGAGTGGGATGCGGGAATCGGTGGAAGCCTGGTGTCGGGAATGTGGCCCTTGTACATTGAGGAGGAAGGATGAAGCTAGCCAGAAGGCCCCCCTGCATCCCATCGTTACACACCAACCGTTGGAGCTGGTCGCCTTGGACCATGTGAAGCTCACCCCCAGCCGAAGTGGGTATACCTACGCTCTGACCATAGTGGACCATTATTCTCAGTTCATGGTGGTTGTCCCGGTCAAGGACTTAACCGGCCGTACCGCTGCGAGAGCGTTCCAGGCGTACTTCTGTCGGCCCCATGGATACCCTGAGAGGGTGCTCACCGACCAAGGTCCAGCCTTTGAGGCGGAGGTATTCCATGAGTTTTGTCAGCTGTATGGTTGCAAGAAGATCCGGACCACCCCTTACCATGCCCAGACCAACGGTATGTGTGAGAAGATGAACCATCTAGTCCTGGGTCTCCTCAAGACGTTGCCACTAGAGGAACGGAACCTGTGGCCGGAGAAGCTGCCTGACTTGGTCGATATGTACAATAATATCCCGTCCAGCTCAACGAAGTGCACCCCAGCGTATCTGATGAGAGCTCGGCCTGGCCGGCTGCCAGTGGATTTGGAAATGGGATTGGAAGCCCCAGAGACGCTCCCCGCAATGGCTGAATGGGATGCCCGGCGGAGGGTGCAGTACCGACAGATTCAGGAGTATGTGGAGAAGAACCTGGGTCAGAGTCGAAAACAGCAGGAGCGGCACTTCAATCAGAGAGCGGCTGCCGGGCCTTTCCAGCCTGGAGATGTGGTGTTGAAACGGAAGAGAAAAACCCACAAGCTGGATGATCAGTGGGAACAAACCCCCTACGTCATTCAGCCCACCGGATGGGAAAATGGAAAGACTTACCAGATCAGTCGCGACCAAGGGGGCACTTTGGCCACGGTTTCTCGGGACCATCTGAAAAGGTGCCCACCAGCCTTGAGGACAATGCCGGAGGTGCCAGCTCCTCCCCCAGCGGAAAAGGAAAAAGAGGTGATCCACACGGTGATGGGTGACTTCCCCGCAGACTGGCCTATGCAGAACGGCGCGGTGATTCTTCCAGTGATACTGTTCCCACAACCTGTGGATGAAGAAGTAGTGGAAGCGGTCAACCGTGAGCCAGAACCAATGCCAGTGCCCAGGGATGAACCTATGCCCAGCTCCCCTATGCCTCCACCTGTCCCACACGAAAGCCGGGAGGTGGAACCAGTTTTTCCCTCTGCCCCACTGCCTAGCACCACTGACACCGGGCCCCGAAGGTCTACCCGTTCCAACCTAGGTAGACCCCCACTTAGGTACAGGGAGACCGTTCTGTGATAAAAGGGGTCAGGGAATGTGCAGAGTGTTTGTTTGTTGTTGAAAAGTTTGAAAAGTTGAAAGTTCTGCTGATGATGAAAATGATAATTACCGAACAGTAACCAGATTTGCTTAGTGATTGAACCGGCTGGAGCTGGCACCGTTGTCCCCGTGAGGACCGTTTAAAGTTTTGCATGGGAACTATCCATGGACAAGCCCGTGAACTTGCAGGGCACCACAAACGTTAAGTGGCTTGTAAATATGTTGGTTACCGTTACCGTTTTCCGCAATGCCGCCTCCGGAGAGGCAGGTTGGAGGGAGGGCCCTGAGCAGAGCAGGCTGGGGCCCAGCCACCAAAGGAACCGGTGGCTACCCTCTGGAGGGGAAGGACAGATCCCGCTCGGGTAACTTGTGCTGGACTGTGGGTCAAGGGGTGCTGCCTGGGCTTTAGGGCCAGGTTGCTTGGGTGGGAGAGAGCGGAAACCGTAACCGTAAACCGTTGCAACGTTAAAAGTAAATGTGCCTCCCGTCTTGGGAAGAGTTATTAATAATGTATATATGTTGATTTTCCAAATGTTATCTTTTTCAGAAAAATAAAACCGGTGTAGGACGGCAGCCCGCAGATGGTCTGCATTTTGCTAAGGGGGAATGTGACGCCCTGGGCAAGCCAGGGGTCACAGGTCACAACACCACCACACCCCACACTCCAGATAGGCACATCACAGCTAAACTACAAATCCTTGTTGCCTTCCTCCAGAGGCTGATGATTCACACCAGGGGGTAGGCCAGGCGGTTGGCTCCGCCCACCAAGGAGGTCACAGCTCTGGAGGCGGGAGAAACCAGGCAGAAAGCTCAGGGAGGAGCAGGAGTGAGGAGCTAAGTGAGAGAGTAAACGAGTAGTGAAAGTAGAAAAGTGGTAAAGGAGGAAAGCAAGTGAAGTGACAGTAGAGAAAGAAAGCCTGAAGGGTCCAGCTTTGTGTAGGGCCAGATCAGCAAGGTCAGCGACGGCGGTGACTGTCTGGAGGGGGACCGTTTGGAAGTTCCTGGAAGGACCCCGTTGGCTGTGTGCCCGGTGGTCTGGAGCAGTGTTCCGAAGGACAGTCAGCACCAGGGCAGGGGCCTCTCGGACCCCGGCAAAGCTAGGAGTCGCCAAATTTGCCGAATCCGTCAGTGAAGGGGACGTAGATCCCCCAACAACCAAGTCCCGATTGAAGGCAACAGCCCAACCTGAAGCAGAGAGACACCGCCACCGCCACGGCACCAGTTTCTCAGGGCCAGCGCCTGTGGGCAAAGTGTAGAGCTCCTCCGGCCCAGATTGTAGTCGGGGAGCGGGTAACCGGAGGGAATCCACCGCTACCACAATTCAACCATAGGTGCAAGGAAGAGGGACATCACCGTCACCTACCAGGAGTGCAGGTGCAGCCGTCTCTGGGACCGTCCTACCAGCCGTTTGGTTTACCGTACAAACTGTGTCCACGTCTCAGGCTGAGTGAGTACCACAGTGCCGCAAGGCACAGCGCTGTCCCCGCGTCCCTGCGCCCACCAGGTCTCGCACCTCACAAACCATCACCGGGCCCTGGGATCACCAACCCCTGCCCACGGAGGGGCAACACAACACCTGGCTGCTCCGCATCACCATCCCCGGGAGCCCCGTATAGAGCAGCGGTGGTGAAATCACCACAACCGTGGGTGGCGTCACGGACAATAATCATCCCCCCACCCAACAAACCCCTTTCACTCACGGGCGAGGAGTGCCGCTCGAGAAACCCCCGGGATCCGGCCTACGGCTCGAGCCACCACTGAGCAGCAGCCGCCGGACCCGAGCAGAAGGGGGCGAGCGTAGTGTGCTGACACCCTCCTCCCCGCCCGCGACAGTAAAAATATAATGGTGGACAGAAGAAAAACGTGTATATGCCGCGCTTAAAAACCACTGAGTTGGAAGTAATATAATATTTCTCTTTTATTTACAGCATTCCTACGCGTTTTAGAGACAACAGACCGTCTCCTTCTTCAGGGAAAAAAGAAATTTCTTTTTTCCCTGAAGAAGGAGACGGTCTGTTGTCTCTGAAACGCGTAGGAATGCTGTAAATAAAAGAGAAATATTATATTACTTCCAACTCAGTGGTTTTTAAGCGCGGCATATACCCGTTTTTCTTCTGTCCACCATTATATTTATATCGTGCCTACGGGGCCGCTGCTTGAACCACGCGGACACTCACATGCCTTTGAAGGAGTTGTGACTGGCACAACCCCACCAGGTGAGTGTTACTGTACCTTCTCTAACATCATATGTTATATCGGGTAAGACCCTATTGCGCCCTTTTGTCTCCCCATTTTAGTTCATCCGCCCGCGACAGTAGCAGGCGAAATGTTGAGGAAGGTGCAGGAGAACATGAAGAAATGGAGGACGAACTGTCCATGGACATGGAAGACTCAGCGGATGAGGGAGACCTTGGTCAAATTTCAGTTGAAAGAGGTTGGGGGCAGATGTCAGAGGAAGAAAGAACGGTTAGCACCTCTATGCCACAAACACAGTGTGGACTTGGTCCGCATGGCTGCGCAAGACACATGAGTGCTTTCTTGCTGCACTACCTCCAACATGACCCTCGTATTGTCAAAATTAGAAGTGATGATGACTATTGGCTTGCCACACTATTAGATCCCCGGTACAAGTCCAAATTTTGTGACATAATTCCAGCCATAGAAAGGGACGCACGTATGCAGGAGTATCAGCAGAAGCTGTTACTCGATCTTAGCTCGGCTTTTCCACCAAACAACCGTGCAGGTGCAGGGAGTGAATCTCCCAGTTGTAACTTGACAATCATGGGACGGTCTCGTCATCTTCAACAGTCTACCCGTACCAGTAGGACTGTATCTGGTGCTGGTAACAGCAATTTTATGGAATCTTTTCATAATTTTTTTAGACCCTCCTTTGCAAGGCCAACAGAGACAACAAGTCTAACACATAGTCAACGGCTGGAGAGGATGATACAGGAGTATCTCCAAATGAACATCGATGCCATGACTTTGCAAATGGAGCCTTGCTCATTTTGGGCTTCAAATCTTGAAAAATGGCCAGAGCTCTCCAGTTACGCCTTGGAGATTTTGTCGTGTCCAGCTGCCAGCGTTGTCTCTGAACGTGTCTTCAGTGCTGCTGGGTGTGTGCTGACAGATAAGCGCACGCGTCTGTCCAGTGACAATGTGTACAGACTAACGTTCATCAAAATGAACAAGTCATGGATCCACAAGGAAATTACTACCCCTGTGTCATCCTGGGGAGAGTAAATGCTTGTGGATTTGGAATGTGCTTGATGCAAATCAAAACATCCTGTTTGCAACTAGGGCACAAGTGCTGCCACTGAAGAGGTGTCTGTGTGGCCCAATTTTTGGAAAAAAGGGAGACTCCGCTTGGAGTAACCCTTGCTTACATTGTTTTTAAAAATGATCCAAGATGCACAGAGCTGGGATCAGCAAAGGCTTTGCTACATACCCCGGTGTCATCCTGGGGACGGTTAAGAATGGCGTATTTTTTAATGTGCTTGATGCAAATCTAGCTGTGAAGTGTACAACTAGGGCACAACTGCTGCCACTGAAGGGGTGGGTGTGTGTGGGGCACAATTTTTGGAAAAAAACTCAGCTTGGAGTAACCCTTGCTTGCTGTGTTTTTTAAAAAGAGCCAAGATGAACAGAGCTGGGATCAGGAAAGACTTTGCTACCTACCCCGGTGTCATCCTGGGGACGGTTAATTATGGCGTATTTTTGAATGTGCTTGATGCAAATTAAAACATCCTGTTTGCAACTAGGGCACAAGTGCTGCCACTGATGGGGTGTCTGTGTGGCCCAATTTATGGAAAAAAGGGAGACTCCGCTTGGAGTAACCCTTGCTTACATTGTTTTTTAAAAGGAGCCAAGATGAACAAGTCATGGTTCAGCTAAGACTTTGCTACCTACCCCGGTGTCATCCTGGGGACGGTTAAGTATGGCGTATTTTTGAATGTGCTTGATGCAAATCTAACTGTGACGTGTACAACTAGGGCACAAGTGCTGCCACTGAATGGGTGGGTGTGTGTGGGGCCCAATTTTTGGAAAAAAGGGAGACTCCGCTTGGAGTAACCCTTGCTTACATTGTTTTTAAAAATTACCAAGATGCACAGAGCTGGGATCAGCAAAGACTTTGCTACATACCCCGATGTCATCCTGGGGACGGTTAAGAATGGCGTATTTTTGAATGTGCTTGATGCAAATCTAGCTGTGAAGTGTACAATTAGGGCACAACTGCTGCCACTGAATGGGTGGGTGTGTGTGGGGCACAATTTTTGGAAACAAAAGGGAGACTCCGCTTGGAGTAACCCTTGCTTGCTGTGTTTTTTAAAAATGATCCAAGATGAACAGAGCTGGGATCAGGAAAGACTTTGCTACCTACCCCAGTGTCATCCTGGGGATGGTTAAGTATGGCGTATTTTTGAATGTGCTTGATGCAAATCTAGCTGTGAAGTGTACAACTGGGGCACAACTGCTGCCACTGAAGGGGTGGGTGTGTGTGTGGCCCAAATTTTGGAAAAAAGGGAGACTCCGCTTGGAGTAACCCTTGCTTGCTGTGTTTTTTAAAAATGATCCAAGATGAACAGAGCTGGGATCAGGAAAGACTTTGCTACCTACCCCAGTGTCATCCTGGGGACAGTTAATTATGGCGTATTTTTGAATGTGCTTGATGCAAATCAAAACATCCTGTTTGCAACTAGAGCACAAGTGCTGCCACTGATGGGGTGTCTGTGTGGCCCAATTTTTGGAAAAAAGGGAGACTCCGCTTGGAGTCACCTTGCGGTGTTTTACATGATTTTAGAAGGGCGTCCCATGTCTATATCTGTGTCTCGTCCTCTTTTTCCTCGTTACGCTCTTTTGTTTTCGCATGAGAATTTGTTCTTGTCACTTTCCCATGTGTTTGTGTTGTGTTGTGAGTTGTTTGTCACCTTTTGGACACCTTTGAGGGTGTTTTCTCGGTGTTTTTATGTGTTTGTGAATGCCTGCCATTGTTTCCTATGCGGTTCGAGTTCGGTTCGTCGAACGTTCGACGAACCGAACTCGAACGGGACCTCCGGTCGGCGAACCGACCTCGAGCCGAACCGCGACCGGTTTGCTCATCTCTACTCCTGATTTATGAAAAGGTGTAGACAATAAACAAAACTATTTTCTAATATACTAGCATTAAAAATTCCATATCTTTTCTTCACTAAACTAATTAACTGTTATTCTTTTTTTTCCCTACTTCTTTTTTTATAATGTTTCATTTGAGGATGTCAGTGCTTGCTGCGATACTCAAAGTATAATCAGTTGGCAGAGGGTATAGTCACTATCACAGTGTCTGCCCCCTCCTTCAAAAGAAGCATCATCAGTGACACTCCTTTCAGAGGCTGAGTTAAGCGGGCTTTACACACTGCGATATCGGTTCCGATATTGCTAGTGTGGGTACCTGCCCCCATCTGTTGCGCGATACGGGCAAATCGCTGCCCTTGGCGCACAACATCGTCTAGACCCGTCACACATACTTACCTTCCTAGCGACGTCGCTGTGACCGGTGAACCGTCTCCTTTCTAAGGGGGTGGTCCGTGCGGCGTCACAGCGACGTCACTGAGCGGCCGCCTAATAGCAGCGGAGGGGCGGAGCTGAGCGGGACGTAACATCCCGCCCACCTCCTTCCTTCCGCATAGCGGCCGGGAGGCAGGTAAGGAGAGCTTCCTCGTTCCTGCGGTGTCACACGGAGCGATGTGTGCTACCGGAGGAACGAGGAACAACCTCGTTACTGCTGCAGTAACGATTTTTGAGAATGGACCTCCATGTCACCGATGAGCGATTTTGCACGTTTTTGCAACGATGCAAAATCGCTCATCGGTGTCACACGCAACAGCATTGCTAATGCAGCCGGATGTGCGTCACCAATTCCGTGACCCCAACGAGTTCCCATTAGCGATGTCATAGCGTGTAAAGCCCCCTTTAGTCCCTGAGTGCTTTGTACTGTGCAATGTGCACAATGACAGTGCACTCTCTGTTGTCTGCTCAGATCAGCACTAAAAAGTAAGCAACAGTGAGCGCATTGTCAGAATACCAGGCATGTTGAGACCAGTGATATCACAAGCGAGGCGGTGCTGGTCTCTGCACTCTGGGTATTCTGACAATGTGCTCTCAGTTGCCAGCTCATTACTGTTGATCTAAGCAGACAACAGAGAGCATGCTGTCATTGTGCATATTGCACAGTGGACATCACGAAGGGTCTAGTCCAGCCCCTGAATGGAGTTTCATAGTTTCATAGTTTCATATTTTTTAAGGTTGAAGGGAGACTCTAAGTCCATCTAGTTGAACCTGTAGCCTAACATGTTGATCCAGAGGAAGGCAAAAAAAACCCCAATGTGTCAAATAAGCTCCAATGGGGAAAAAAATTCCTTCCTGACTCCACATCCGGCAATCAGACTAGTTCCCTGGATCAATACCCTGTCATAAAATCTAATATACATAACTGGTAATATTATATTTTTCAAGAAGAGCGTCCAGGCTCTGCTTAAATGTTAGTAGTGAATCACTCATTACAACATCATGTGACAGAGAGCTCCATAGTCTCACTGCTCGTACAGTAAAGAATCCTCGTCTGTGATTATGATTAAACCTTCTTTCCTCAAGACATAGCGGATGCCCCGTGTTCCAGTCGTAGGCCTAGGTGTAGAGAGATCTATGGAAAGGTCTCTGTACTGTCCCCTCATATGTTTATACATTGTGATTAGATCCCCCCTAAGCCTTTGTTTTTCCAAACTAATTAACCCCAAGTTTAATAACCTGTCTTGGTATTGCAGCCCACCCATTCCTCTAATAATCTTGGTCGCTCTTCTATCTACCTGTAAGATTATGCTATTTATAACCTTCTATACTTTTGCTATCAAGAAAAGCATCCATTCCTCTCTTAAATTCATTCAGTGAGTTGGCCATCACCACTTCCTCAGGAAGAGAGTTCCAGAGCCTCACTGCTCTTACCGTGAAGAATCCTCTTCTATGCTGATGTAGGAATTTCCTTTCGTCCAATCGAAGAGAATGCCCCCTTGTTCTTGTCATAGTCCTTGGTACAAACAGATCATGGGAGAGATCTCTATATGGCCCTCTGATATATTTGTACATGTTTATTAGGTCTCCCCTAAGTCTTCTCTTTTCTAGAGTAAATAGACCTAATTTTGATAACCTTTCCGTGTATTGTAATGCACCCACTCCATTTATTATTTCAGTAGCCCGCCTCTGAACCCTTTCAAGTTCAGTAATGTCTTTCTTGAGCACCGGCGCCCAAAACTGCACACAATACTCCAAGTGTGGTCTGACGAGTGATTTGTACAGAGGGAGAATGATGTTTTCATCTTGTGCCCCCAGACCTCTTCTAATGCATCCCATCACCCTATTTGCTTTGGTGGCTGCTGCCTGACACTGGGCACTCCAATTTAGATTCTTATTGACTAAGATGCCTAAGTCTTTTTCCATGTCTGATTTCCCCAGCAGTTTCCCATTTAGTAAGTAATCGTAGCATCTGTTTCTTCTTCCCACGTGCATAACCTTACACTTATCTGTGTTAAACCTCATTTGCCATTTTTCAGCCCAATTCTCCAATTTACTCAAATCCATCTGTAGTTGCAAACTGTCCTCCTTTGTGTTAACTACCTTACATAGTTTTGTATCATCTGCAAATACTGATATTTTACTCTGTAAACCATCCACCAGATCATTAATAAATATATTAAATAGTAGGGGGCCCAATACAGACCCCTGTGGCACCCCACTAGTAACCCTGGCCCAATCTGAGTATGCGCCATTAATAACCACTCTTTGTTTTCTACCACTAAGCCAGCTACCTACCCATCTACACACATTTTCCCCGAGCCCAAGCTTTCTCATTTTACTTAGCAGTCTTTTATGTGGGACAGTGTCAAATGCTTTAACGAAGTCGAGATAAATGACATCCAATGATTCTCCTCGGTCCATGTGAGAGCTTACATCCTCATAGAAGCTGATCAGGTTAGTTTGACAGGAGCGATCCTTCATAAATCCATGTTGATATGGAGTTAAATAATTATTAACATTGAGACATTTCATAATTGTATCCCTTAAAAACCCTCCAAACATTTTACCCACAACAGATGTTAAGCTTACCAGCCTACAGTTTCCAGGTTCCCTTTTACACCCTTTTTTAAATATTGGTACCACATTTGCTAGCCGCCAATCCAGTGGAACAGACCCAGTTTCTATAGTCTTTAAATATAAGGAACAGAGGCCTGTATATCACACTACTTAACTCCCTTAATCACCATAGGGTGAATGCCATCAGGGCCTGGTGATTTGTCAACTTTAATGTTACTAAGTCGGTTCTGCACTTCTTCCTGGGTTAGGCGGGTCATACTTAATGAAGTGTTTACATGATCACTCTGCATTTCCCGTGGCATATGCCTTTCCTGTGTGAACACAGTTGAGAAAAAAGTATTTAAAACATTTGCTTTTCCCACATCGCTTTCTATGATTTTACCCTCATTATTCTTTAAAGGGCCAACACCATCAATTTTAATCTTTTTTTCTGTTTATACACTGTTTATACACTGATGACTCTATTTCAGGAAGGGAACAGAGACTGTAACAGTGACTGCAGACTCTGACCCATGATGACGCTTTGTTTGAATAACCCAGCATGTATTGGGATTCTCAAATGAAGCTTCATCAAAACGGAAGTAGGAAAAAAATAGAATAGCAGTTAGATAATGTAGTTTGGGAATGATAGGGAATTTTTAATGAACGTATAGGAGAAAATAGTTTAGATTATGGAAATAAATAGATAAGGATTTAGAAAGAAAGTTACCTTACCTTTCGGCCACCCCTTTAAGTGAATAGGAAAGAGTTGCATTATGAATCAGTGCCAGTATACACAGCTGTCTAGCTCTGGTTTGTTATTACTCCTTCAATCAGCTGATTGTGGAGGTGTTAGGAGTCATATGACCCCTAGTCTATCTCATCTCATAACTGACAATATCAGCAGTAGCCGCAAGAACTTGGGTGCATTACCTTGTTCTTCCCTAAATTGATGATTCTGCAAAGTAAATTTTTCACTTGCTACTAATTATAATACAACTAAAATGAAGTCCACACTAGTAGCACCTTGTAAGCAGCCTTCCATTTTGGTTCATAGAAAGTAGCTTCACGAAAGCCCCTAACATAAGAGATGAGCAAAAAGATTGGCACTAGCCTGGTTGGGTGTCCACTTTGGCACTTAAGGGCAGCAGGATTAGGGCAAAGCAAAGTTCCTCGGTCAGAACTTGAAGACTGGCACTTTCCTGATTTGTAAGGTTATGATGTCATGGAGGGCTAATAGTCACATGTGGTGCCCAGGATGATGGTGTCTGAGTGCTGGCCAGTAAAGTTCACACTGTCCTATCCGGTTACTATGGAGTCACAAAGTACCATATTTTTCAGATTATAAGACGCACTTGTCCTCCCAAAACTTTGGGAAGAAAATGAGGGGTGCGTCTTAAAATCCGAATGTAGCTTACCGGGGGGTGGTGGAGAGGGGTCACATGAGGTAGGGGCAATGCTCTGTGCCAGGGCTGTGGGGCTCTATGCGGCGAGTATCTGTGTGGCCGGTGGTGGGGCTCTGTTCGGCCTGCGATGGTGGGCATCTGTGCAGTCAGCAGCAGTGGGCTTCTGTGCAGCCGGCGGCTGTGGGCATCTGTGCGGGCGCCAGGCATCTGTGCGGCCAGCGGCAGTGAGTACTTCAAATAATAACGCCCAGAGCCGGCACATGTGTGGTGCCCTGAGGCTTCAGTTGCCACAGAGTATTGTATCTGTTTTAAGATTGTAATTCTCTCCCAGGTAAGAAGAGGTTAATCACTGGTTTGTTTCACTTACACTAAATCCTGAGCTCTTAACTTTACATAAAACACCCAGATAGTGAGCCAGTTACCACACACAGGAAACCAGACTGGTGAAATCCCCCCCTTGCACTGCTGAGTTATTCCTGAGGAGGGGGCTGCTCTTAATTAGTAAAAAGACAAGCAGTTTCACTTTGAGTCATCAGAGTACAGCTCAGGACAGAGAACAGAGCAGACAGCCTTGAGGGAGCAGTGTTTAACAGACTGGCCCTGGGACGGGAGACAGGTGGAGATAGTCCCAGGGCCACAACACCACACTGAGTCTGCAGGAGTGAAACTGAAAGAGGGCGAGAGACAGAGGCAGCCAGTGTAGATGTTGGGACAAGAGGAGATAGTAGGTAAGGTCGAGCCTAACCGTTCCCACAGTGCAAGTCAGGGTGCAGGACCCTTGGTTGGAGACACCTTCACAGACTCCAACAAATCTGCAGGAGATGGGGATTTCATGTCCCATCATCCACTACCCACTTTCCCGGAGCACAGTGACATATAGGAAAAGGGGTCAGGGACACGGTCGGATCCCATGGCGAGGATCCGTGTCACCTGCATATGGGACGGGACACTTAACACCAAAAGCGGGGTCCCCTAATTGTTTCAGGCTACGGGGAACCATGTGTCAGCGCAAGGAGGAAGGCCTCACACATTTCCACAGACACCGGTGATTGCCTCTCATTCACCCGGGACTGGCTGGAGTCTATCCATGGTGGCAGAGAGCGGCACCTTCGGGGAACCTTAAGGACTGTGAGTAAACAGAACTTTGAACCACAGCCCCCTGTGTCATCCTTGTCATTGCCAGCACCGCTGCCTCGCGCTTTGGCGCCATCAGCCGTCCCCATTGTCCTCATCCTCTCTGGGGCTCACTCCACCTGTGGGGAGCTGAACTATCTGAGCTGCGTTAACATCAACCTCAGAGGAGAGCAACATCTTGCAGCGGCGGCTGATCCCTGGCCGCACACCACAGGTGGCACTGCAAAGCATACCCCATTCCCATCCAACACCGCCCTGGAAGAGGAAAAGTCGCAGGAAGGGTCGGTGGCGAAGGAGGCTGAGACCACAGTCACTGTTGCAAACGGTGACACGCATCCCAGGGACCCTTTGCCCTCCTTCCAACTCTCTCTACACCGGACAACCTTACACTCACCTGTTTGTCTTTTCATATAGCCGACAGGGCCACGGAGCCAGGTCAGGCCAGACACAGTAGAACCCCACATAACCACTGGCCTGGTGACGAATAACCCCTTAGGCCCCGTGGGGCGCTACACAAGCACAGATGGAGATCTCAGCTCAAGCTCTCATTAGCACAGGCTCCGACTCCGGCCTCCATTTCTTTGAAACTCCAGCGCAGTGCAGAGCCCGGTGCCCCAGGACAGAGCAGGGCCCGGTGCCCCAGGAAAAAGCAGAGCCCGCAGCTCCAGGACAGAGCAGTGCCGCAGCCCACAGTGAGTATCTGGGGCCCCCTCTGCACAAACTGCAGCATTGCCAACTCCAGCACTGCCCTTGCCTCCTGTTACCACAACTGCCACCCCCTCCGGTAAGACACCACCGGATTATAAAATGAACCCCATGGGGTTTTTTTTCCTTTTTCTTTCTCTTGCATCTTATAATCAGATTAGGCTAGTGTACATCTTTTTGCTTCATCTCTATCTGACTTTTATATATCATAAAATGCCATGGTATATTTTTAACAAAAAAGTGAACAATCTATGTTCTGTTTAAAATGAACAATAGTCTGAAAATTATATAAAACATTATATTACCCTGTAAGGTAAATTAATTTCTTCATTAAAAAAAAGTCATTTAAATGGCCTGTTAAAAGCGTCTAAAATGTAAAGAAATGGATATAAATCATGTTTCACCCAAATAGATCACCATGTCAACTCTTATTGTCATATACCAGTGTATGAAAGTGTAAAATGAAGACACATATGGAGCATGTCTAATGTGACATAAGAGCAGCCTCTAAGACAAATTACACTTGTTATGTCTAAAAATAAAATTATATTTCAACCTTTTTCCTGGGAAATTGGAACGTGATTAACATAATTAATGCGGTGATATTTATTGCATTTTTATGTACACAATTAAATGTTGTAAGTACTCTGTTGGCACAGCAAGAAATAATTAGAGCAATTAACAACAAAAAAATAACTATATTATAAAATGTGCAGCAACAGAAGTATATTGTTATCAAATGTTAAATATGTCATTTCTGCACTATGTGATTGCTTTATTAAGCAGTCACTTTCTTAATTTCATTTTAAGATTTCACTTTATACAATATAATTGAACTACAGCTAATGGGAAACCAATGGGAAACTTTGCTACTTGCAGCAATTGGTGATGGAGAATATGGAATGAACGATGTTATAACTAGTGATGACTAATATTGTGCAAGCATGCTCATCAGTGCTTGTTACTCAATCGAGCATCGGGGTGCTTGGGTTGAGTACTCGCGGTGTTTGGCCAAGTATTGCGGGTGCTCAGATGAAACAATGAACAAAAAGCACAGGCTTGCTTCACTGCATAATGTGTGCAGACACCCCAGTCTTTTAATGGTTCTTGCTGGGGTTTAAAAATTTTTTGTGGATATAGCGTGTCAAAAAAAAATCCCTGCCCTCTTTCCCCCCAGAAATGTTCTCTTTATGGCTGACTGTATGTGGGCAGAGAGCCGAACTGACCATACCATAACTTCTCTTATACTCTTTATTCAATGCACTAGCTGAAGTAAAAGACATAAACTACACATCCAAAAATCATCAGTTGATCTAGTGCCCCTAGGCAATCTAATATATAAAGCTGAGTGTATATGTGTATGTATGTGTGTATGTATGTGTGTATGTCCGCTAAAGGAACCCGCACAGTCGCATTTACAATAACAAAATTTTGCACAGACGCCTCATGTGACCCAGGGAATGTCGTAGACTATGTTTTGACAGATACATTTAACCCCGCGCTTTACAGTTACTCTACAAAAAGCTGCCTCCATTAAAGTGAATGGAACCTGGAACTACAGGTTATTAATAGGAGCTGTGATTGGTTGCTATACGAACAAAGGACATTGTTAGTATAAGAAGCTTCTGTGTGAGGCAATATGATGTTAGTGGGGAGACGGATAGAGAGAGACAGAGAGAGACAGAAAGAGACAGACAGGGAAAGAGACAGAGATAGAGACAGACAGAGACAGACGGGGAAAGAGACAGATGGGGAAAGAGATAGATGTGGAAAGAGACATGGGGAAAGAGACAGATGGGGAAAGAGACAGACAGAGACAGGAAAACAGGGACAGAGACAGGCAGACAGGGACAGAGACAGACAGAGAGACAAAGACAGATGGGGAAAGAGACAGACCTTGATAGAGATAGACTGGGAAATAGATAGAGAAATAGAGACAGACAAGGAAAGAGACTGACAGACAGGCAGACAGGGAAAGAGACAGACAGGAAAAGACACAGACAAAGAGATGGACTAAGACAGACAGTGAAAGAGACAGGAAAGGAGATGGGGAGACAGATGAGGAAAAAGATAGACCTGGGAAAGAGACAGACCTGGAAAGAGACAGATGGGAAAAAAACAGAGAGATAGAAACAAAGAAAGAAAGAAAGAGACAGACAGAGACAGGCAGACAGGGAAAGAGACAGACCTGTAAAGAGACAGACTTGGAAAGAGACAGACCTAGAAAGAGACAGACGGGGAAAGAGACAGACAGGGAAAGAGACAGACGGGGAAAGAGACAGACGGGAAATAGACAGATGAGGAAAGAGACAAACGGGGAAAGAGACTGACAGGGAAATAGACAGACCGGGCAAGAGAAAGACGGGCAAGAGACAGAGACAAGAGGCAGACGGGCAAGAGACAGAGGGGCAAGACACAGATAGGCAAGAGACAGATGGGCAAGAGACAGACGGGCAAGACACAGACAGGGAAAAAGAGAGATGGTGAAAGAGAGAGACGGGGCAAGAGAGACAGACAGACACACAGACAGACACAGAGATAGAGAGAGACAGATAGACACAGAGATAGAGACAGACACAGACACAGAGATAGAGAGAGATAGACTGATACAAATACTAACAGAGAGATAGAAACAGACAGACAGAGACATAGACACAGAAAGACAAGGAAAGAAACAGAGAGACAGACAGGGACACACAGACAGAGACTAGGAAAGAGACAGAGAGACTGTTACTATCCCGGTTAACACCCAGGTACTACAGCTAGTAATTTATATAACTGAACATGAGGTTCTTAGTTTAACACTCTGGTCAGACTGTATGAAGCCCACTGCCACGTCACGGCGAACCTCTGAGTGGGTCCCAACATTTTTCAAGTCTTAAAGGTGTGGTACTATGTGTGAACCACCACCACAGTGACTGTGCACCAGCAGGGCAGGTGACCTGGTGCCTCACAATACCCGTGATGCAAGGCTGAGTCTCTAAGACTCCAGGCCAAAGACACAAAACCACCGCAACAATGGCCACCACACAGCACCAACAGTTCACAGTCTGGGAGCTTGTGGAAGGTGAGTTGTCCAGCTCCTTTCAGTTTATTTCCCTGGCAAATCCCTACAACAATCCCATACGTGCTTTCCCAATCAATGAAAGACAGAACGTTCCCCATTGGCTGGGAGAACAGTGACTGCAGCCTCTCACACTGCTGTGAAAAGCACTGCAGTGAACTGAGATGCAGTCCAGGTCACCACAGAGGCTTACACAGCAGTGTGTGAGTAACCACAGTTGGGACAAGGGGTGATGTCATGAGATTAACTCAGTTCAATTCTCCCAGCTGTGCTCATGGAAAGTATGTCGAGAGCCCGTGATGTCACCACACCACGTCTGGGCTGCATCTCAGTTCACTGCAGTTCTTCACACAGTAGTGTGTGAGGCTGCTGTTACTCCTCTCCCAGACAATGGGGAATGTTCTGTTTTTCATTGACTGGGACAGCAACTATACAATCATCGTGGGACCCCCTTATTAGATTACGCCGCACCTGGATTAGTGATTTGCCAGGGAAAAAATTGGTGAATGATGGTGTCTCTTGTCTTTCTTTTTCTACTAATTTTCTCTTTTTATGTCTTTCAGGTTTTCTTTTAGGGAACCTTGCTATGAATTACACCGGACATTTAAAAAAAAAAAAAATTGTAATAAATTAGTGAACGAGGGCTGTAGCTGTAGTCAGGGGATGCTTGTCCAAATAAAGTTTTGTTTTCTTTTATTCAACTACTGAATTAGTAATGGGGGTGTCTGCTAGAGGCCCACCCATTACTAATACAATAGCTTGATGCCAGCTGGCAATTCACAGCTGGCATCAAGCCCATATATTACCCGATTTGCCACCGCACCAGGGCAACAGTGTGTGCCGAAGTGAAGTGCTAGGATTAGCGCATCTAATGGATTTGCCACTTCTTGGGCGGCTGCAGCCTGCCATTTTTAGCTGAAGCGAGCACAATAACCATGGGCCTCCCCACCCTGAAAATATTAGACCCCAGCTGTCTGCTTTACTTTGGCTAGTGATCAAATTTAGGGGGGACCCCACATTTTTGTCTTAAATTATTTATTTTTAAATAAATAATTTAAAGTAAGAGCAAGGGGTGACCTCTGTTTTGGATTGCCAGCCAAGGTAAAGCTGCAGTCTGCAATTTGCAGGCTGCAGCTGGCTGATTTACTTTATTTGCATATCTATCTATCAGCCATCATATATCTATCTTGTCCTATCCTATTCTATACAAATATATTCTATTCTATTCTATTTTAATCTAGCTAGCATTTTGGGCAACAAATCCATAAAAAAATGGGAGTCTATGAGCAACGGATCCATTAACTGATAGGTGAAGGGATGCATTACTAACTAATCCGTTGCCCATAGACTCCCATTAGGCATTAATGGATCCGTTAGACATCCGTATTTGCATCCGTTGAAAAAAGTCCTGCAAGCAATACTATAATACTAATGTTATCTTTAATGAGGGCTTAAAGAGTCCTTTCAGAATCAGTAACTTTTATAGCTCCCCCTCTGCCTGTTATTTTGTTGTCAGCTCCATAGAATTAAGTGTGATGTAGGAACTAGTCAAGCATATGTATTTACAAGCTGCATATTCACTGCTCCCAACTCTCACCTCTCAGTGCTGGCATTAGAGATAGTAAATCTGAATTGAATTTGCACTGTTGTCCCCACCCATACTCCCTCCTACCTCTCAGCAATGACAGTGAATGCACTGGGAGGAGTAGTGAATATGTAAATTGTATTTACATATACTTGACTAGCCTGCACCAGGCACTGAATTATTCTGATCTTACAGCGAGATAACAAGAAAAGGTAGAGCTATAGAAGTTACTGATCCTGAAAGGTCTCCTTAAGCCCTATTTAAAGATAACATTAGTATTGTACTAAAAAAAATCACCTGACAGTGACAGTGATTATTTTATGTTTTAATCCCAAGACCACTAATTACTGTCATTAAACAGAATGTTTATCTAAGGCTTAAAAGAAAACTGATCTAGGATACACAGCTTTACCATTGTTATAATATTACCATTATTAGGCAACCATCAGTTGATCATAATACAGCCAGTTTGGATGCAACCTCAGAAGAAGTTAGTAGAGTTGAGCGCGATTCGCGGTTCGCGGTTCTCCAGTTCGCGGCTCGAGTGATTTTGGGGGCTGTTCTAGATCGAACTAGAACTCGAGCTTTTTGCTAAAAGCTCGACAGTTCGAGTTACGTTCGAGAACGGTTCCAGCAGCAAAAGCAGGGCTTTTTACAGCTACAGTGTGCAGGGAGCCATCGCTGGCAGCCTGCGGTAAGCTGGTAATCAAGATAAACATTGGGAATCCAAGCAAAGCGCTTTGGTTAGTAACCCGATATTTATCCTAGTTACGTGTGCAGGGAGCCGACACTTCCCCGCTCAGCTCGCTCCGCTCCCCTCCTGCACGCGGCATGTACACACACACACTCACACTCACCTGTCCCCAGCCATGCAGTCCATGACACTGACGCCCTCAGCGCCACATGGCCCCACTAGGCTCCACCCACTTTGCACTCTGCCGCCAGCACACATGGTCCCTCTAGGCTCCGCCCACCTGGCACTCTGCACACATGGTCCCGCTAGGCTCCGCCCAACTGGCACTCTGCACACATGGTCCCGCTAAGCTCTGCCCACCTGGCACTCTGCACACATGGTCCCGGTAGGCTCCGCCCAACTGGCACTTTGCACACATTACCCTGCTAGGCTCCGCCCACCTGGCACTCTGCACACATGGTCCCGCTAGGCTCCACCCACCTGGCACTCTGCACACATGGCCCTGCTAGGCTCCGCCCACCTGGAACTCTGCACACATTACCCCGCTGGGGTCCGCCCACCTGGCGCTCTGCACACATGGCCCTGCTAGGCTCCGCCCACCTGGCACTCTGCACACATGGCCCCGCTAGGCTCCGCCCACCTGGCACTCTGCACACATTACCCCGCTAGGCTCCGCTTACCTGGCACTCTGCACACATTACCCCGCTAGGCTCCACCCTCCTGGCACTCTGCACACATGGCCCTGCTAGGCTCCGCCCACCTGGCACTCTGCACACATGGCCCCACTAGGCTCCGCCCACCTGGCACTCTGCACACATTACCCGCTAGGCTCCGCTTACCTGGCACTCTGCACACATTACCCCGCTAGGCTCCACCCTCCTGGCACTCTGCACACATGGCCCCGCTAGGCTCTGCCCACCTGGCACTCTGCACACATTACCCCGCTAGGCTCCGCCCACCTGGCACTCTGCACACATGGCCCCGCTAGGCTCCGCCCACCTGGAACTCTGCACACATTACCCCGCTAGGGTCCGCCCACCTGGCACTCTGCACACATGGCCCCGCTAGGCTCCGCCCACCTGGAACTCTGCACACATTACCCCGCTAGGGTCCGCCCACCTCGCACACGGCACACATGGCCCCGCTCGGCTTACCTGCGGTGATGAAGTCCCGCCCTCCAGGCCTCAGCGCTGTCACTGTCCTCCATGGCCGCTGCTTGTCACATCACCTTCTCTCGCTTCCGACCCGAGACTGTGACTAGCGATGACGTCACGGGCCGCTCTCGATACTTGGCTGTGAGGGTCATTGAAGTGAGTGACAGGTGCTGTCAGCAGTGCCGGAGATCAGCGCAGGTAATGTACCTCGCTGACAGCAGCACTTGTCATGCCCTGCAGTGACCTGGGCTGACCTATTGATGTTAGCTCAGGTCACTGCACTGCTCTCCTAGCCAATGGGGAACATCTTGCTCTTCATTGACTGGGACAGTGTGGATCGTCATGGGAACCCCTTGGATTACAGCAGACCTGGATTTGTTTTTCTTTCTAATAAATTGGTGAAAGATGGAATGTGTTGGGGAGTGTTTTTTCAAATAAAAATGTGTTTGTCGTATTTTTTTTTATTACTGACTGGGTTGGTGATGTCGGGTATCTGATAGACGCGTGACGTCACCAACCCCAGGGCTTGATGCCAGGTGACATTACACATCTGGTATTAACCCCATATATTACCCCGTTTGCCACCACACCAGGGCACGGGATGAGCTGGGGCGAAGCACCAGGATTGGCGCATCTAATGGATGCGCCACTTCTGGGGCGGCTGCGGCCTGCTATTTTTCGGCTGTCGAGAGTCCAATAACCATGGATCTCCCTAGTCTGAGAATATCAGACCCCAGATGTCTGCTATACCTTGGCTGGTGATCCAATTTTGGGGGGAGCCCCACATGTTTTTTTTTTTAATTATTTATTTAATTTAAAATAACAGCGTGGGGTGCCCTCAGCTGCAGCCGTCTGCTTTACCCTAGCTGGCTACAAGAATAGGGGGAACCCCATGTCATTTTTTTTTCATTTTTTTGGCTAAATACAAGGTAGTGATGAGCGAGTACTAAAAAGCTCGGGTGCTCGAGGCTCGGGCCGAGCATCCCAAGATACTCGTGTACTCGGCCCGAGCACCGAGCCCAATGTTATCCTATGGGAGACCCAAGTATTTTTGTGAAATGACCCCGGCAGCATGTAGAAACCCTAAAAATGGCACAAAAGTCTCAGAAGAGTGCTCAAATGACATGGCAACAGCATGGGGAAGACCCCTTGAAGCATTTATCACTCAAAAGTCACAGCTGTGAACAATTTTGTCTGCGTTTTACGCCATTTTTACGGACTCACCAGAAAACCTTCCAAAATGACACCAAAATGAATTTTCATGGCGGAAATGTTAAGGGCACATACCCAATAGTGAGATAGAGCTAATGTATGTTACTTTTTGAGATTAATACATGAAAGATTTTACGTAAAACATTGTGTGGCACTCCGATGTCCCTGAGAAGAGACGTACATAAAGGCCTCTGAGTCTAATGTGCCCATTTTGAGGAAGTGAGTCTTTGTAGTATTTTCCTTTGCCAGGGCAGTCCAAAATTGTGAGGTTCACCAATGCCCCTGCATACAGACGTGCATGAGGGCCTCAAAACATTAAGTGTCCATTGTCAGGAAGTGGGTGTATTATAGAATAGCCCTTAGGCAGGGCAGCCAAAAATTGGGAGGCTCCACGTTGTCCCTGGATAGAGACGTGCATGATGGCCTGTAAACCTGAAGTGCCCATTGTAAGGAAGTGGGTCTATTGTAGTATAGCCCTTTGGCAGGGCAGCCAAAAATTGGGAGGCTCCACGTTGTCCCTGGATAGAGACGTGCATGAGGGCCTGTAAACCTGAAGTGCCCATTGTAAGGAAGTGGGTCTATTGTAGTATAGCCCTTTGGCAGGGCAGCCAAAAATTGGGAGGCTCCACGTTGTCCCTGGATAGAGACGTGCATGAGGGCCTGTAAACCTGAAGTGCCCATTGTAAGGAAGTGGGTCTATTGTAGTATAGCCCTTTGGCAGGGCAGCCAAAAATTGGGAGGCACCACGTTGTCCCTGGATAGAGACGTGCATGAGGGCCTGTAAACCTGAAGTGCCCATTGTAAGGAAGTGGGTCTATTGTAGTATAGCCCTTTGGCAGGGCAGCCAAAAATTGGGAGGCTCCACGTTGTCCCTGGATAGAGACGTGCATGAGGGCCTGTAAACCTGAAGTGCCTATTGTAAGGAAGTGGGTCTATTGTAGTATAGCCCTTTGGCAGGGCAGCCAAAAATTGGGAGGCTCCACGTTGTCCCTGGATAGAGACCTGTTAGGTTCTTAGTGCCTCCGTGCTTGCATTTAAAAAACGCACGTGTGTGCCTGTTGGTGGCAGCTTTCCGCTACACTTGTGTGCGTTTTGCAAAAACTTGGATATAACGCACAAGTTTAGTGAATACACATCAGCACAGCATTGCAAAATGCGCAAGGGCGTTGTCAACGAACAAGGAAGTGGACGTGATGGTGGTGCAGGCAGAGACCGAGGTCGTGTGCAAGCTCTAATTTCGCCACAACAAAGGGGCACATCTACTCGCTCGCACGTCCTGTCCCAAATTCTTGGGGACCGCAGCAGTACACCGCTCTTGAACCAAGACCAGTGTCAACAGGTTGTTAGTTGGATAGCGGATAATGCTTCCAGTCAGATTGGCACCACCACAAACACTCTGTCTTCCACACGGTCAAGTGTCAGTAGCCGTGATACTGCACCGCACATTTCAGAACCTGATCCTCCTTCCTACCACCAGGCCGAGTACACGTCCACGGACATTACTGATCCCACACTTGGACACTCGGAAGAGCTGTTCGTTCACGTTTCCATTCACACATTCTGGCTTCTCGCCAGCTCCTGTTGAAGTGGGCCATGACGAGATTGTATGTACAGATGCCCAAATATTTGAGCAGCCACGTTCTCACGAAGTTGGCAACGTGTCTCAACAAGGGGTGGACGATGATGAGACACAATTGTCAGGAAGTCAGGAGGAGGAGCAGGGTGCGGAAGAGGAAGACGACGTGGTGGATGATCCAGTAACTGACCCAACCTGGCAGGAGGATATGCAGAGCGAGGACAGCAGTGCACAGGAGGAGGGAGGCGTAGCATCCCAACAGGCAGTAAGAAGCACAATTATATAACGCACAAATCTAGTGAATACACGTCAGCACAGCATTGCAAAATGCGCAAGGGCGTTGGCAAGGAACAAGGAAGTGGACGTGATGGTGGTGCAGGCAGAGGCCGAGGTCGTGGGCAAGCTCTAATTTCGCCACAACAAAGGGCCACATCTAGTCGCTCGCACGTCCTGTCCCAAATTCTTGGGGACCGCAGCAGTACACCGCTCTTGAACCAAGACCAGTGTCAACAGGATGTTAGTTGGATAGCGGATAATGCTTCCAGTCAGATTGGCACCACCACAAACACTCTGTCTTCCACACGGTCAAGTGTCAGTAGCCGTGATACTGCACCGCACATTTCAGAACCTGATCCTCCTTCCTACCACAAGGCTGAGTACACGTCCTCGGACATTAATGATCCCACACTTGGACACTCGGAAGAGCTGTTCATGTTTCAATTCGCACATTCTGGCCTCTCACCAGCTCATGTTGAAGTGGGTCATGAGGAGATCGTATGTACAGATGCCCAAATATTTGAGCAGCCACGTTCTCATGAAGTTGGCAACATGTCTCAACAAGGGGTGGACGATGATGAGACACAATTGTCAGGAAGTCAGGAGGAGGAGCAGGGTGCGGAAGAGGAAGACGACGTGGTGGATGATCCAGTAACTGACCCAACCTGGCAGGAGGATATGCAGAGCGAGGACAGCAGTGCACAGGGGGAGGGAGGCGTAGCATCCCAACAGGCAGTAAGAAGCAGGGTGGTGGCCCCAGGCAGACGTCAGGCAACTGTTCCCCGGAACAACACGACACAAGGTGCCTGTACAAATGTTAGGTCTTCCCGAGTCTGGCAGTTTTTTAAGTTGGCTCCAGATGATTCTAAAAAGGCCATTTACAACACCTGCCGTGCCAGCATCAGCAGGGGTACCAAAACTAGCAGCCTGACCACCACCAGCATGATCAGGCACATGTCAGCCAAGCACCCGACTTTGTGGGATGTACAACAGAGTCGAGGAGCAGTGCTTGCTGATGTCACTGCTACGTCTTCGCTTGTTGTGCATGCGAGCCAATCCCCTGTCCATGCTGCCCACGAACAAGCCTCCTCCGGCCCTGCACCTGCAGTTGCCCACGCAGAAATAACACCATCATCAAGCACGTCCTTGTCCCAGCGCAGCGTTCAGTTATCCATTCAGCAAACCTTTGAACGCAGGCGCAAATACACTGCCAACGCCCCACATGCCACACTTCTAAATGCTAACATTTCGCGACTGCTTGCGCTGGAAATATTGCCTTTTAGGCTGGTTGAGACAGAAGCATTCCGCGACCTGATAGTGGCAGCTGTCCCACATTACTCGGTCCCCAGCCGCCACTATTTCTCCTGGTGTGCCGTCCCCGCATTGCATAACCACATGTCACAAAACATCACACGTGCCCTGAACAACGCTGTTTCAGCCAAAGTCCACCTAACCACAGACACGTGGACAAGTGCATGTGGGCAAGGCCGCTACATCTCGTTGACGTCACACTGGGTTAATATTGTGGAAGCTGGGACCCAGTTTGAGCGAGGGACGGAAGACGTCCTTCCCACACCAAGTTTTGCAGGCCCTACCTGCAGCCAGGGAAGGAGTCTTGCGAGGATAATTTGCATATTCCCAGTGCCTTCTGGGATATGTGAAGAGTCACCGCAAGCTCAAGGAGAACTGGGTTTTGGCCGTTACAGCCGGAAGGAAGACTTCTGAAAGCCAGGGAAGGAGTCTTGCGAGGATAATTTGCATATTCCCAGTGCCTTCTGGGATATGTGAAGAGTCACCGCGAGCTCAAGGAGAACCGGGTTTTGGCCGTTACAGCCGGAAGGAAGACTTCTGAAAATTTTAGCCTGTCTTCTTCATTGTGAGCGTGAGTGGGCAAAGTGTGAGCAAAAGTAAGTGTGAGTAGAATTGTTTGTATTTAGTTGTTTAATTACTTAACATTTGTTTAGTGCTATCCCCATTAGAAAATGTGCTCCACTATTGCTAATGCGATCCAGTGTACATCTTGTCTCATGTATGCAGTCCTTGAAAAGCCGTTCGAGGGTGCATACTGTTGTTCGAGATGTGAGCAAGTTGCACATTTGGAAGCCCAGATACTGGATCTAAATGAGCAGCTGGCAACTCTGAGATGCATTAGCAATATGGAAAGGAGTCTGCTGCTCACTGAGCAGCAGCTTGCTGGGTCAGATGTGGGGGAGGATCGTAGTAGGGAGCGGCAGGACGGTGAGGTAGGTAGCTGGGTGACAGTTAGAAAGGGGGGTAAAGGGAAAAGTGCTAGGAAGGCTAGTCCTGAACTGACACACCCCAATAGGTTTGCAAACTTGGCAGATGAGGGGGATGTCATTACAGGGGTAGCATTGCTGCAGCAAGGCATGACCTCTGAACGCCAGAGGAGTGTCTGCTCCAGTAAAGGGGGGAATAGGAGTGCAGGGCAGGCAAGACAGGTACTGGTAGTGGGGGACTCAATTATTAGGGGGACAGATAGGGCAATCTGTCACAAGGACAGGGATCGCCGAACAGTGTGTTGTCTTCCTGGCGCTTGAGTTCGGAACATCGCTGATCGGGTTGACAGATTACTGGGAGGGGCTGGGGAGGACCCAGCGGTCATTGTACACATTGGCACAAATGACAAAGTTAGAGGTAGGTGGAAGGTCCTTAAAGATGATTTCAGGGAATTAGGTTGTAAGCTTAAAGCATGGACCTCAAAGGTGGTATTTTCGGAAATACTACCTGTGCCACAAGCCACACCAGAGAGGCAAAGAGAGATCAGGGAGGTTAACAGGTGGCTCAGGAATTGGTGTAGGAAAGAGGGTTTTGGGTTCCTGGAGAATTGGGCCGACTTTTCAGTTGGCTACAGATTCTATGCTAGGGATGGGCTGCATCTTAATGGGGAAGGTGCAGCTCTGCTGGGGCAGAAAATGGCTAGAAGGTTGGAGGAGTGTTTAAACTAGGAATGGGGGGCGAGGGTATTCACTTTATAGAAGGGGAATGTAGTGCAGATAGTGACCAGGGCACAAGTAATGAAATTGGGGGTGGTACGGGGGGAAGGGTTAGGACAGTTAATACAGTAAGCAGGAATACAGGTACAGAGTCATACGTAACGTGCATGTACACTAATGCCCGAAGCCTCACAAATAAGGTGGAGGAATTAGAATTAATATTGTTCGAAGAAAATTATGATATAGTGGGGATATCAGAGACATGGCTGGATGAGAGCTATGACTGGGCTGTTAATTTACAGGGTTATAGCCTATTCAGGAATGACCGTACAAATAAGCGAGGGGGAGGTGTGTGTTTATATGTAAAATCATCCTTAAAACCCATCCTGCGTGACAACATATGTGAGGGTACTGAGAATGTAGAGTCCCTATGGGTGGAGATAAGGGGGGGGGAGAATGAATAATAAAATACTGATAGGGGTGTGTTATAAGACGCCGAATATTATGGAAGAGGTAGAGAATCTCCTCATAAAGCAAATTGATAAAGCAGCGAGTCTCGGAGAGGTAATTATTATGGGGGACTTTAACTATCCTGATATAAATTGGGGAACAGAAACTTGCAGTTCCAGCAAAGGAAATAGATTTTTGATAACAATGAAAGATAATTACCTTTCACAAATGGTACAGGACCCCACAAGAGGGGGAGCACTACTAGACCTTGTACTAACCAATAGGCCAGACCGCATATCAAATATACAAGTTGGGGGTTACTTTGGGAATAGTGATCACAAAATAATAAGTTTTCATGTATTCTTTAGTAACATGTCTAGTAGAGGGGCTACAAGGACACTAAACTTCAGGAAAGCAAATTTTAAACGGTTGAGAGATGATCTTAGTGCAATAAACTGGGATGATGTACTAAGTAATAAAAGTACACAAAGCAAATGGGAGACTTTTATGAGCATCCTGAATAGGGCTTGTGCAGAAAATATACCCTATGGGAACAAACATGCTATAAATAGGAGGAAACCCCTATGGCTAAATAGAGCTGTAAGGGAAGCAATAAAAGAAAAACAGAAAGCCTTAAAAGAATTAAAGAGGGTAGGTAGTGATGAGGCATTATATAATTATAGAAAATTAAATAAAATATGTAAAAAGCAAATTAAGTTAGCTAAGTTTGAGACAGAGAGACTCATTGCGAGAGAAAGTAAAAATAATCCTAAAATATTCTTTAACTACATAAACAGTAAAAAATTGAAAAGCGATAGTGTTGGCCCCCTTAAAAATAGTCTTGGTGAAATGGTGGAAGGGGATGAGGGTAAAGCCGGTAAGTTTAACCTCTACGGTTGGTAAAATCCTTGAGGGTTTCTTGAGAGATGCTATACTGGAGTATCTCAAGAAAAATAACCTTATGACAGAGTATCAACATGGGTTTATGAGGGATCGATCCTGTCAAACAAATTTGATCAGCTTCTATGAAGAGGTAAGTTCAAGTCTGGACCAGGGAAATGCAGTGGATGTTGTGTATATGGACTTTTCAAAAGCTTTTGATACGGTGCCACACAAAAGGTTGGTACATAAAATGAGAATAATGGGGATAGGGGAAAATATGTGTAACTGGGTTAAAAACTGGCTCAGTGATAGGAAACAAAGGGTGGTTATTAATGGTACGTACTCGGACTGGGTCTCAGTTCATAGTGGGGTACCACAGGGGTCAGTATTGGGCCCGCTTCTTTTCAACATATTTATAAATGACCTTGTTGGGGGCATGCGGAGTAGAATTTCAATATTTGCAGATGATACTAAACTCTGCAGGGTAATCAATACAGAGGAGGATAATTTTATATTACAGGGAGATTTATGTAAATTGGAGGATTGGGCTGAGAAGTGGCAATTGAAGTTTAATGTAGATAAATGTAAGGTCATGCACTTGGGTAGAGGAAATAACATTTATGATTATGTACTTAATTGTAGAACACTGGGTAAAACAGACACAGAAAAAGACTTGGGTGTATGGGTGGATGGTAAACTTCCCTTTAGTGGACAGTGTCAGGCAGCTGCTGCCAGGGCTAATAAAATAATGGGATGTATTAAAAGAGGTATAAGTGTTCATGAAAAAAATATAGTTCTACCTCTGTACAAGTCACTAGTGCGACCGCACTTAGAATACTGTGTACAATTCTGGTCACCGATATATAAGAAGGACATAGCTGAACTGGAGAGGGTGCAGAGAAGAGGCACCAAGATTATTAGAGGAATGGGGGGGCTGCAATACCAAGACAGGTTATTAAACTTGGGGTTATTTAGTTTGGAAAAACGAAGGCTTAGGGGGGATCTAATCACAATGTATAAATATATGAGGGGACAGTACAGAGACCTCTCCAAAGATCTTTTTACACCTAGGCCTGCGACTGGAACACGGGGGCATCTGCTACGTCTTGAGGAAAGAAGGTTTAATCATAATCACAGACGAGGATTCTTTACTGTACGAGCAGTGAGACTATGGAACTCTCTGCCGGATGATGTTGTAATGAGTGATTCACTACTAACATTTAAGCAGAGCCTGGATGCCTTTCTTGAAAAATTTAATATTACCAGTTATGTATATTAGATTTTATGACAGGGTATTGATGCAGGGAACTAGTCTGATTGCCGGATGTGGAGTCAGGAAGGAAATTTTTCCCCATTGGAACTTGTTTGCCACATTGGGGTTTTTTTTGCCTTCCTCTGGATCAACATGTTAGGCTACGGGTTGAACTAGATGGACTTAGAGTCTCCCTTCAACCTTAAAAACTATGATACTATGATACCTCAGTCAGGGTTTCACCCACACTCTACAGCTCCGGAATGTCATGCTCCTCAGCCTCCTCCTCCTCCTGCGCATCCTCATCCACTTTACCCTACACACCAGTCCCAAGCTGGAAGTGTCGCGGGCGGAGGAGGGGACGCTGCGCTCTCCCACTGCTCGGGTCCGGCTGCCGC
Organism: Anomaloglossus baeobatrachus; assembly: GCF_048569485.1. Taxonomy (NCBI): domain Eukaryota; kingdom Metazoa; phylum Chordata; class Amphibia; order Anura; family Aromobatidae; genus Anomaloglossus; species Anomaloglossus baeobatrachus. Next base: position 142,904,471 of record NC_134355.1, read on the forward strand.
TGCTCTACGGCTGCTGCTGCTCGGTGGCTCGAGCGATGGCCGGATCCCGGGGACTCGAGCGGCGCTCATCGCCCGTGAGTGAAAAGGGGTTGTTTGGGTTTTGGGGATATTGTCCGTGACGCCACCCACGGTTGTGGTGATTGTGTGGACACCACCGCTGCTCTGGACGGGGATCCCGGGAGCCTGTGACAGGGAGCAGCTTTGTTGTTATTTCTCCCCTCCGTGGGTAGGGGGGTTGGTTGTCCCAGGGCCCGGTGATGGGGTAGAGATGGATGACAGGCGGGTTGCGGGGCCTGATGAGGTGCAGGGTCGCAGGGGCAGCGCTGTGCCGCACGGCACGGAGGTACTCACTCAGCCCAATGATGATGACACAGTTCACGGTAAAACAAGTGGCTGGATGGACGGGTCCCTCGGACGGCTGCGGTTGTTCCTCCCTGCAGGTTAGTGATGACTGTCTCTCCCTGCACCTAAGTTCAGTGTTGGTAGTGATGGTTTCCCACCGGTAACCCGCTCCCCGACCTGGATATGGGCCGGAGGAGCCCCTTTTGCCCACAGGCGCTGGCCCTGGGAGACGGTTGCCCTTGGCGGTGGCGGTGTCTCCCCTTCACGGTTGGACGGTTGCCTTCTATCATGACTTGGCTGTTTGGAAATCCTGAGGTCCCCTTCACTAACGGATTTGGCAAATTCACGGCGACACCAAGCCTTGCCGGGATCCGAAAGGCCCCTGCCAATGGTGCTGGCTTCTCTTTGTATACCGGTCCGGTACGGCGGGGTCACCACCCGTCCACGGTTCTTACGGCAGACTCCAATCGGCCTCCACTGCAGACGGTCACCACATCCTGCCAACCTTGCTGTCCTGTCCGGACCACACACCCGGACCAACTTCAGGCTCTTTGCTGTCACTTTTCTCCTCTCTACTACTTTCCTCCTTCCACTTCCTTAGCTTAACTCTCACTGCCTGTGCTTTCCCTCCTCCTTGGTGGGTGGAGACCAACCGCCTGGCTCCACCCCCTGGTGTGGACAACAGCCCCTGGGGAAGGCAACAAGGATTTTGTGTTTTGACTATGATATGCCTGCAGGGAGTGTGGGGTGTGTAAGTGTTGTGCTCTGTGGCCCCTGGCTTGTCGAGGGCAACACAGAAGCACTGCAGCACTGCCTCGGCGAAGCGGCAACAGGCTGTGCTGAAGCTAATCTGCATAGGTGACAAACCCCACAATGCAGAAGAGGTGTGGACAGCTCTGAAACAGCAGGCAGATCACTGGCTCACACCTCTGAACCTAAAGCCAGGAAAGGTTGTGTGTGACAATGGCCGGAACCTGGTGGCGGCTTTGAGGCGAGGCCAGCTGACACATGTTCCATGCGTGGCCCATGTGCTCAACCTCGTGGTTCAGCGGTTTCTAAAGTCATACCCAGAGCTGTCTGATCTGCTGGTAAACGTTCGCCGCCTGTCTGCACATTTTCGAAAGTCACCTACTGCTTCAGCCGGCCTTGCCGGCTTTCAGCGCCATTTGCATCTTCCGGCTCACAGACTGGTGTGTGATGTCCCCACGCGTTGGAATTCAACTCTGCACATGTTGGTCAGCATATGTGAGCAGAAGAGGGCAGTTGTTGAGTACCTGCATCACCTAAGCCGTCGGAAAATGGGTCAAACTCCACACATAACACCTGAGGAGTGGAGATGGATGTCCGACCTATGTACTATCCGCCAAAACTTTGAGGACTCCACCAAGATGGTGAGCGGCGATGACGACATTATTAGCGTCACCATACCGCTTCTCTGCCTTCTAAAATGGTCTCTGCTCAAAAAACAACCATGATGCATTGCAGGCGGAGCGCGATGAGTTTGAGCAAGAAACAGTAGTGGGTGTGGGTGATAACACACAGCCCAGCCTCGTCTCATCACAACGTGCAGTGGAGGACTATGACGAGGAGGAGGATGAAGACATGGAGCAACTCTCTGGCCAAATTGAGGATATGACATGCAGTCATATCCTCGGTTCAGCGTGGCTGGCCAGAGGACAGGGTAGATGATGAGGAGGAGGAGGAGGAGGAGGAGGACAGCATGTTCAGTCATCGTGTTGGTCAGGATACTGAAGTGATGGCTGTAAGAGTCTGGCACACATGGCTGACTTTATGGTAAGCTGCCTGTCTCGTGACCCTTGCGTTAAGAACATCTTGGCCGACAATCATTACTGGTTGGTAACACTGTTAGACCCACGCTAAAAGGAGAACTTTATGTCTCTTATTCCCGAAGCGGAGAGGTCAGGAAAAATGCAGCAGTTCCAGAAGGCCATAGTCACGGAAGTAGGCAAAGCATTCCCCTCACAAAACGCTAGCGGCATAGGTCAGGAATCAGTGGACAACCAAGGCGTACAGCCGAGAGGGGCACAAGTCCAATCCGCCAGAGGTAGGGGAACAGTCTTTAAGATGTGGGACAGTTTTCTCAGCCCCTCACATACCACAGCCCCTGAGGTGCGGGGTAGTGCCACAAGAAATCCTAAGTTTGCCCAGATGCTCAAGGAGTACCTTGCAGATCAAACAACTGTACTCCGACATTCCTCTGTGCCTTACAATTAATGGGTATCCAAGCTGGACACGTGGCATGAATTGGCTCTCTACGCCTTGGAAGTCCTGGCCTGCCCTGCCGCTAGCGTTTTGTCAGAGCGTGCTTTTAGTGCCGCAGGTGGAATCATTACAGATAAACGCACCCGCCTGTCAACTGTAAATGCTGACAGGCTGACTCTGATCAAGATGAACAAGGGTTGGATTGGGCCAGACTTCACCACACCACCAGCAAATGACAGCAGAATTTAAAGTTTGTAACGGGATTTTGCCATGTACCTCCACTCACCCATGGTAACACACTTCTGGACTTTGGCTAATCGCTGGACTGCTCCTCCTTCTCCTCATGCGCCATCATGATGACCGTTACAATAGTTAGGCCGTTGTTTCAGGTATACCCCCAGTGGTAAATTTTTTCGCCCATTCTTTCAGAATGGGCATTACAACGAGAGGAGACCCGCTCCTTTGCAATGGGAACAATGTTTTGAGGCCCTCATGCACATCTCTATCCAGGGACAATATGGAGCCTGTACGCTGCCACCGACAGGCACACACGTGCGGTTTTTAAATGCAAGCACGGACGCAATAAGAACCTAACAGGTTTTTAGGAGCGACAATTACTGAGAAGTCTGACACTATCAGACACTGCTGACTGACGTGTATTATTCAATAGACTTGTGCGTTATATAATAGTTTGTGAAAAACGTGCACCTGTACGCTGCCACCGACAGGCACACACGTGCGGTTTTTAAATGCAAGCACGGACGCAATAAGAACCTAACAGTTTTTTAGGAGCGACAATTACTGAGAAGTCTGACACTATCAGCCACTGCTGACTGACGTGTATTATACACTACACTTGTGCGTTATATAATAGTTTGTGAAAAACGCACACAAGTGCACCTGTACGCTGCCACCGACAGGCACACACGTGCGGTTTTTAAATGCAAGCACGGACGCAATAAGAACCTAACAGGTTTTTAGGAGCGACAATTACTGAGAAGTCTGACACTATCAGCCACTGCTGACTGACGTGTATTATTCACTACACTTGTGCGTTATATAATAGTTTGTGAAAAACGTGCACCTGTACGCTGCCACCGACAGGCACACACGTGCGGTTTTTAAATGCAAGCACGGACGCAATAAGAACCTAACAGGTTTTTAGGAGCGACAATTACTGAGAAGTCTGACACTATCAGACACTGCTGACTGACGTGTATTATTCACTAGACTTGTGCGTTATATAATAGTTTGTGCAAAACGTGCACCTGTACGCTGCCACCGACAGGCACACAAGTGCGGTTTTTAAATGCAAGCACGGACGCAATAAGAACCTAACAGGTTTTTAGGAGCGACAATTACTTTGAAGTCTGACACTATCTGGACTGTTTTAGACTGTGTACACCAGCCCCAGATATGATGAAGGCTGGTATACGGTCAACACTAGGAATGGCTATATACCCTGCCTGCCTGCCTGCCTGCCTGTATACTGCTACAATAGTCCTGACAAGGACTCTTCTGGTCACTAGCCTGTATTCCGGCCTGGCTATACCCTGCCTGTATATAGCAACAATAGTCCTGAGAAGGACTCTGCTACTGTACTCCGACCTGGCTATACCCTGCCTGCCTGTATACAACTAGAATAGTCCTGAGAAGGACTTCTGGTCACACTGTTTGCAGCCCTGCTCCGGAACTAACTATAAAGGGCCGCAAACCTTTCCCTGAAGCAGCGACCCTCTCCCTGCACTGACTGTCTGGATGGCTGTGAGCAGAGCACAGCGCGCCCGCCGGTATAAAGGCTCGGTCACGCTGTGCGGGCCGGCCAATCACTGCAATTCCACAACTAACAGGGCTGTGGCATTGCAGTGGTCTGCCAGCCAATCCCTGCATGAGGGCTGGCTCTCAAAAGAGCGCCAACATGCAGGGATGAAGACCACGAGTACAGCACGAGTATCGCGAGATTACTCGGTCCCCGCCGAGTAGCCCAAGTACAGTGATACTCGTGCGAGTACCGAGTAGTAACAAGCATGCTCGCTCATCACTACTAAGCACCCCTTAGTGCCACATGAAAGGCACCAAAGGGTGCAAAGTTACAAAATGCAGGAGAGGACATTATATGTGTCTTTCTGCCATTATAATGACGGAAAAGACTGATATGAAATGTACAAGCACAAGAAAATCACCAGAGCGCTCTATGCTGTAAAAAGCAGTAGAAAATGGCACTGGAGTGAACATGTGACCGCCTCATGTAGGTTGAAGCTATGGATCTGTACCGCCCTGGGGGCTCGGCTGCTCTCCGCCGAGCCGCTCGGATCCGGGCTCGGGTTGTCGGTGGCTCGAGCGCCTCCGGACCGGGGGCCACACCGCTCTGGAAAGGGGGGGGGTTTGGTTGTTTGGTTTGGGGTGGAACGGTTTCACAGCCGGAGCCACGGTGACCGGTAACAGTTCGTGACATCACCCACGGGTCGTGGTGAGGTGATGGGCACCACCGCTGCGGTGAGGGTGCAGGGGCTCATCCGGGATCGATGGTGGGTCGCAGCTAGTTGTTGACCCTTCAGTGGGTAGGGGGTTTGTTGGTCCCGGGGCCAGGTGGCAGCAGCGGGGGGTTGCAGGACGCAGGGGCTCGCTTGCAGCGCGGTGCCTGATGGCACTGCTGTACTCTTGATTAAACCACACAGCGTCAATGGTAAATCAAGTTCTGTGTAGATTGGTGCCCGCAGCCGGCTGCGTGTGTCCCCAGTGAGGTTGGTGATGTCGCCTTTCTCCTGCCCCTTTAAATTTGCTATAGTGACTCCTATGCTTCAGCAATGGTAGTCCGCTCCCCGGCTTTTGGGTACCGGAGGAGTCCTTTATCCCGCAGGCGCTGGCCCTTTGGATCTCTGGCCCTTGGCGTTGGCTCTTATCCGGAATCGGTGGGCTGTTGCCGTCTATCAAAATTTTGGGTGGGAATGAACCCCTGAGGTCCAGACCGCAATCAGTAGATTTGTGTGAGCCCGGTTGCTTCTGGGCTAGAACAGGGTCTGAGTACCCTGCCTGGTGCTCCGGTTGACTTGTTAGCTCCCCGGTTCGGCAGTTCAGTCCCTGACCGGACTCCTGCAGACGGCCACCACCGTCTGCCTGCCTGACCGTTCCAAGGGGTCCCAGGCTCCGTCCTAGGTCCCTGATTCTCAGCTAGCCACTTTTACTCCTCTCACTACTCCTCTCCCCACTCGACTCACTTGTCCTTTCCCTGCCTCAGGCCAGCAGACTCCTAGGAGGGCGTGCTTATCCGCCTGGCTCCGCCCACCTGGTGTGCCTTGCTAGACCTGAGGGAGGCAGTCGGACTTGTTGGCTGCTGGTGCCTCACTGGAATGGGGGTGTGTGTGGTGTTGTGTGTTGTTACCTGTGACCCCTGGGGGTCCAGGGCATCACAGATCCTGGGTAAATTTATGTATTTTCCCTCCTTCAGTTTTTTTGCAGTACGCAAACAAACGGAAGGCACACGGATGACATACGGACCGTATATGGAACAGAAACGGATGCCACACGGATGCACCCGTAAAAAAAATGAACCGTTTTTTGCAGACCGCAAAAACGGATCGGTCGTGTGAATGTAGCCTTATTCTGATCTGCCGTTTATAAACAGCAGGCAGAAATAAGTGAATAGCGCCCCCCAGCGTCAGAAAATCTCCGGGGTTTCAGGGGGTAGCTGAGACCCTGGAGCTCATGATTTAGGCCGGTTTTTCCGGTCCCCGCTCACGTGATCACCAGTATACACCGTATACCGATGATCACGTTACAGTAAATGACAGCGTCGGTAAAAAAATATTTATCTCCCATCTGGCATGAACAAACATGATAAATCTCCTCCCCGGTCCCCTCCGATCCCCTAGTGTCACCAATGTGCCCCCCCCTGACCCCCTCGCGGAAATCCAAGATGGCCGCGCGCACAGCAGCGTGCCGGCCACATTCACCCTACTCCTCTGATTTCTGTCACATGTGCCATGACACATGCGACAGAAAACTCCTCCCCAGGCCCTGCCATGTCACCCCCTCTAACCCCACCGGTATTCCCCGGTGTCCCACGGTACCTTTGCAGTGTTGATCCCTCACGGCCCTCTCCTTCACAATAGACGCTGTCGCATGCACAGAGCGGCTGTCAGCTCAGCTTCCTGTGTTCAGACACAGTGAGTGGTGGTTATGCATCTGTAAGCTAAATGGGCGGAATGGTGGCTCACTGTTTAGCACTGCAGTCTTGCAGCGCTGAGATCCTCGGTTCAATTCCCAACAAGGACACCATCTGCAAGGAGTTTGTATGTTCTCCCCGTGTTTGCGTGGGTTTCCTCCGGGTACTCTGGTTTCCTCCCACACTCCAAAGACATACAGATAGGGAATTTAGATTGTGAGCCCCAATTGGGACAGGGTTCCCAATGTATGCAAAGCGCTATGGAATTAATAGCGCTATATAAATGAATAAATTACTATTATTACTGCAATGCCCTGCTCATGAGGTAAGGAACATAGTTGATCAGGAGACCTATATACTACATTTCCAAATGAAGGTATTTGATTTTATAGTTGCCCTGCTGAACGACTACCAAACATGAGAGTCTGTTATAGGCCACAAGAAAACACATCTAAATAGCGAGCTCTGTTGTTTAGTATTCCTTCAGCTGGATAACTGGACTTAAAGGGGTATTCCATCTCCAAGATCCTATCCCCAATATATAGTAGGTGGAATAGCAATAATATCAGCAAATACCAATATTTGAAAATGTAGAATAGTTCTCCTGATTAGGCATGCCCTTACCTCATGAGCAGGGCATTGCAGCTTTGGTAGCAACCGTTACGACATGGACTCTGCTGCTGTGGACCCGGGGAGAGTGAGTGCAGATTCATTGCACCCACACTCCTCACATGGAGGGTCTGCACTCCAAGAAAATGGGGAATACATTCCCTGAGTGTCTCCACCCCATATTCTAGATGGTCCAGAGACGTCGTGGGACCCCCTTATTATTTTTCTTACAATAAATTGGTGAAAGAGGGAATGTTTTGGGGAGTGTTTTTTCAAATACATTTTTTTTGTCTATTTTTTTTGTTAGTACTGACAGTTTATGATGTCGGGTATCTGATAGACGCCATAACATCACAAACTGCTGGGCTTGATGTCAGGTGACTTTACAGCTAGTATCAACCCCATTTATTACCTTGTTTGCCACAGCACCAGGGCACAGGATGAGCTGGGGTGAAGCGCCAGGATTGGCGCATCTAGTGGATGCGCCATGTCTGGGGTGCCTGCGGCCTGCTATTTTTAGGCTGTGAAGGCCCAATATCTATGGACCTTCCCACCCTGAGAATACCAGACCACAGCTGTCCGCTTTACCTTGGCTGGTGATCCAATTTGGGGGGGGACCCTACTTTTTTTGTGTAATTATTAATATTTATGAAATAATTATAAAAAAAGAGCCTGGGGTGACCTCCACATTGGATCCCCAACCACAGTAAAGCTGCCAGCTGTGGTTTTCAGGCTACAGCTGTCTGCTTTACCCTAGCTGGCTATCAAAAATGGGGGGACCCAACGTCATTTTTTTTTAACTATTTTTTAAATAGAAAAAATTAATGGGCTTCCCTGTATTTTGATTGCCAGCCAAGGTAACGCCAGGCAGATGGGGGTGGCAACCCATAGCTGTCTGCTTTATCTGCACTGAGAATCAAAAATACCACGGAGCGCTACGTCATTTTTTTTAAAGATTTATTTTTACAGCACTGTCATGTCATGCAATCAAAATACAGGGAAGCCCTTTTTGTTTTTAGTTATTTAAATAAATAATTAAAAAAAATAAATATGGGCTCCCGCTGCATTTTTTGTATTGCTAGCTAAGGGTAATCCAAGCAGCTACTGGCTGCTAACCCCCACTGCTTGGTGTTACCTTCACTGGCAATGGAAAATCCAGGGAAGCATTTTTTATTTTTTTTGCCAAAGACTACAAAAAAAATGACGTGCTCTTCGCCATATTTTTGTATGCAAGCCAGGTACAGCAGGCAGGTACGGGCTGTCCCCAACCCCCAGCTGCCTATTTGTACCCGGCTGGGAACTACAAATATAGGGAAGCAATTTTTTTTACTTAATTCATGAATTTTATGAAATAATTAAAAAAAAAAAATGTCGTGACCTTCGCCCCATTTTTGTGTCCAGCCGGGTACAACTAGGCAGCTGGGGATTGGAATCCACAGCACAGGTTAGCCCGAGGTTTCTGGGCCCCTCTGCTGCGAATTGCAGTCCGCAGCTGCCCCAGAAAATGGCGCTCTCATAGAAGTGCCATCATCTGGCGCTATATCAAACTCTTCCAAAAGCCCTGAAGCCGGGTGGCTTGTTGGGTAATCATGAGTTAATACTGGCTTTGTTTTACTAGCTAGTATTAAGTCAGAGATTCTTAATGTCAGGCACGTTTGACCCGGCCATTAAGAATCTCCAATAAAGGGTTAAAAAAAAACACCACACAGAGAAAAAATACTTTAATAGAAATAAATACACAGACACACTTAGAGACTCCATCTTTATTACCCCCTGTCAGCCCTCCATGTTCCTGCTCTTCTGTCTTCTTTCCCCTTCAACACATGCAGCTCTGTCTGCTCCATCAGACAGCACAGCTGCATGGGGTAAGACGCTGTGCTCCGTGCAGAAATCACTCTGTGAGAGTGACCACAGGCTCCTGGCTGTAAGGGGTGGCATGGGTTGCCATAGCAACGCTGCTCTGATTCCGGTGCCGCTGCGTGCTGGTAGCGGGACGTCACCGTCACCGCTACCAAGCGCGTTGCTATGGCAACGGTGATCTCCATTATTGACCGGCTGTGTCAGCCGGTCAGGAGCCGGCTTCTGCGGACGCTGGTAACTATGGTAAACATCGGGTAACCAAGAAGCCCTTGGTTACCCAATGTTTACCTTCGTTACCAGCGTCTGCCGCTCTCACGCTGTCAGTGCCGGCTCCCTGCTACCTGCACACATAGCCAGACTACACATCGGGTTAAATTAACCTGATGTGTACTCTGGCTAGGAGTGCAGGGAGCCAGCGCTAAGCGGTGTGCGCTGGTAACCAAGGTAAATATTGGGTTGGTTACCCGATATTTACCTTAGTTACCAGGCGCAGCATCGCTTCCACGCGTGCTGCTGGCTGGGGGCTGGTCACTGGTTGCTGGTGAGATCTGCCTGTTTGACAGCTCACCAGCAACCCGTGTAGCGACGCTCCAGCGATCCCTGCCAGGTCAGGTTGCTGGTGGGATCGCTGGAGCGTCGCTTAGTGTGACGGTACCTTAAGGGAACGGGGAAGCAGAGCGGGGAGTCGACCGTGTGCTAGAGCATGTCGCCGGTACACGGCGATACACAAACGGGCAACGTGTAACAGAGAGATGCAATGACAGGTCCTAGCATGAGGCGTCATAGTTATGTGACCAGTCTGTAGCCAATGAGATAACAGACACGTGACTGGTCACATGCTATTTTGATGACGTCACGTAGGTCCTGCATCACTGCTGGTTAACAGGAGGACGCAGCGATTATCGGGAGGAATAGTGGCAGGAGACAGAGTGCAGGACGCATCCCAGGGACAGGTAAGTGTTATGGCAATGTTTATTAACTGTATGTGTACATTTATAATGCGTTTTTATGTGTTTGTGATTGCCTCCCATTGTTTCCTATGGGTTCGAGTGGTTCGCCGAACCGGTTCGCCGAACCAAACTCGAACCAGACCTCGGTTCGGTGAACCGAGCTCGAGCCGAACCGCGACCGGTTTGCTCATCTCTAGTAGTTAGTCCACCATAAGATTCTTTGCTTCTCTACCTCATAAACCACGGTGTTACAGTTGTTGTGGCTCTGGAGATTATGTCCGGATTTCTTGCTACTGCACATGTGCAAGCGCTGGAGACTAAGTCCTATCTTGGAGCCATTGCACATGTGCGGGTGACATCATCGCTGACACGAGGTCACATGTCTCTGACACCTTCTAAGCTGATTGGCCACTGGTCATGTGCTTGTGACACGTGGTCACATGTCTCTGACACCTTCTATGCCGATTGGTCGCTGGTCATGTGCTTGTGACGCTTTGCTCGGTGATAGGCCAGCGTGACGTCATTGCTGTCATTCTGGCAGCGGATTGGCTCTGGTGTCTATATAAGACCCTAATGCACGCCGCCCGGCGCTCAGTCCTCTTGGTTCATGCATGAGGGTAGACGCCCTGTGCACGTCCCTCTAGGCATCTCTCTGTCTATGTTAGGTGAGCGCTACCGGCAGGGTAGCGTTCTTATACCTTACAGCTTCGGCTGCAGTCCGTATCCTTACCTCTTAGTGGAGCGGACATAGGCAGGTGCCTGAGGCACATGGTCCTGCTGGGCCTTGTGATTCTACTCATAGGTGGACGTTGCCGCTAGGGTAACGTTCCTTACACTGCGTCTGGCAGTTGTTCGTATCCTCGCACACTAGGGGAGCGAACAGAGGTAGGAGCTTTGTGCGGCTTATGCTGCTGTCCGTCTCTTTTGCACCACTAGAAGGGCGGACCTAGGCAGTAGAGTTGAGCGCGGTTCGTGGTTCGTGGTTCTCCAGTTCTAGGCTCGAGTGATTTTGGGGCCTGTTCTAGATCGAACTAGAACTCGAGCTTTTTACAAAAGCTCGATAGTTCTAGAAACGTTCGAGAACGGTTCTAGCAGCAAAAAACCAGCTAAATCATAGCTTGGTTTCTGCTGTAATAGTGTAAGTCACTCTGTGAATCACACTGTTATGACATTTCAGTGTATAGTGTGCATGAACAGCGCCTTCAGATCACTGCTGTTTCTATAATGGCGATCGCCATTTTTTTTTTTTTTTTTCTTGTCTTCCTTCCCTAAGCGCGCGCGTCTTGTGGGGCGGGCCAGCATGTCAGCCAATCCCAGACACACACACAGCTAAGTGGAATTTGAGCCAGAGAAGCAACGGCATGTGTGATAGGATGTCCATGTCACATGTCCCTGCATTATAAAACCGGACATTTTCTTCCAGGACGCCATTATCTGCCTTCTGCGTCTTTGGTGTCAGACATCACTGTCGCAGCTCCGTCCTCCTGAGTCCTATCGCCGATACAGCTGTATGCGCTGCATACACAGCGTTAGACAGCTTAGGGAGAGCACTTTATAGCAGTCCTTTTAAGGGCTCAAACCGGCAGGGTCAGAGTTAGGGTGACAGGTCCTGAAAACAGCGCCAGCGTCTGTGTAGCCAAGGTCAGGGATTTCCTCCCTGCATTTCCCTATTAGGAGGGATAGAAAGGCAGGCTTCCATTCCTCTACCCAGAGCCCCAAAATCCTGGCACTGTACCCTCGTGTCCTCTGCATACTCCAACTCATTATAACTAAGCCATTATACTAGCAAACACTCAGTGTACCTAGTGGCATCCTATCTGTGGCTATTGGACTTTGCTATAGTCCCACTAGTGCAAAGACATTTGCAGAGCGCATCTGCCTGCGTTGCACACTCCAACTCATGATAACTAAGCCATTATACTAGCAAACACTCAGTGTACCTAGTGGCATCCTATACGTGGCTATTGGACTTTGCTATAGTCCCACTAGTGCAAAGATATTTGCAGAGCGCATCTGCCTGCGTTGCACACTCCAACTCATTATAACTAAGCCATTATACTAGCAAACACTAAGTGTACCTAGTGGCATCCTATCTGTGGCTATTGGACTTTGCTGTAGTCCCACTAGTGCAAAGACATTTGCAGAGCGCATCTGCCTGCGTTGCACACTCCAACTCATTATAACTAAGCCATTATACTAGCAAACACTCAGTGTACCTAGTGGCATCCTATCTGTGGCTATTGGACTTTGCTATAGTCCCACTAGTGCAAAGACATTTGCAGAGCGCATCTGCCTGCGTTGCACACTCCAACTCATGATAACTAAGCCATTATACTAGCAAACACTCAGTGTACCTAGTGGCATCCTATCTGTGGCTATTGGACTTTGCTATAGTCCCACTAGTGCAAAGACATTTGCAGAGCGCATCTGCCTGCGTTGCACACTCCAACTCATTATAACTAAGCCATTATACTAGCAAACACTCAGTGTACCTAGTGGCATCCTATCTGTGGCTATTGGACTTTGCTATAGTCCCACTAGTGCAAAGACATTTGCAGAGCGCATCTGCCTGCGTTGCACACTCCAACTCATTATAACTAAGCCATTATACTAGCAAACACTCAGTGTACCTAGTGGCATCCTATCTGTGGCTATTGGACTTTGCTATAGTCCCACTAGTGCAAAGACATTTGCAGAGCGCATCTGCCTGCGTTGCACACTCCAACTCATTATAACTAAGCCATTATACTAGCAAACACTCAGTGTACCTAGTGGCATCCTATCTGTGGCTATTGGACTTTGCTATAGTCCCACTAGTGCAAAGACATTTGCAGAGCGCATCTGCCTGCGTTGCACACTCCAACTCATTATAACTAAGCCATTATACTAGCATTTTTTGCTGCCAGTTTAAGGGCCGTAGTTGCATTGTCAGGGATATTTATTCTTTATTATTCTGCTGTTAATAAAGCTAGACCACCACTGCAATCTTCACCACCTCTCAATTTTTACTACCACATTTTCAGTCCACAATCTTGTCACAATCAACATGAGTGGCAAAATGACAGATGCTGGTGGAAAGGGGAAGAGGCGTGGTGGAAAAGGCAAAAAAGGTTTTGTCTGTGGGGAAGGTGGCAAAGCTCCATTATCATCTGCTGAAGATAGACCATCTACCAGCAAAAGTAAGATGTCTACTACTTACCGTGGACAATCCGATGTGCTCCCTTTTTTACGGACACGAACAACAGGAAGAAAGGTAGATGATGGGCAAAAAAGGAAAATGCTTGAATGGATCTCAAGTGGTCCAACAAGTGCCCTCTCAGCCACTTAAAGTACCGCATCCAAAAAACACCAGTCCTCTGAGTTGTCATCCCAATCACACTTGATTTCTCCCAGCTCTGAAGTCTCCATCAGCCCTGCACAGTATGGTGGAACTGAGATGGCTGAGTCTGCAGAGCTGTTCAGTCACACTATAGCCTGGGAATCAGAGGTCTGCTCCCAAGCTACAGTGAGTACAGAACAGGAAATGGTCTGCAGTGATGCCCAGAACCTTTGTGACTCTGATTCAGGCCGTGAGGACCAAGTTTCTGAGCATAATGTTGACCCTTTGTCACAAACTGTAACACCTGTGGTTATAGACAATGAGGAACATACTGATGAAGATGAGACGCAGATACCCGATTGGGATGACAACTTAAATATTCGGTCAGGGCAAGAAGAGGCTCGGTCTGAGGGGGAGGGGAGTGCAAACACAACAATTGATGATGAAGTTCTAGATCCCACCTACTGTCAACCCCCAGTCAGGCACTCGAGGAGGTCAACAGAGGCGGTGGAGGAGGATGCAACCGACGACGAAGTTACCTTGCGCCTTCCTGGACAGAGTCGGAGCACTGGTAGCACGTCTACAACTGCATCCTCAGCCACCACTCTGCCTATGAGCATTATTCGGGGTGGATCAACAGGTCGCATGGCCTCTAAGCCTTGCCTAGCCTGGTCCTTTTTTGACATAGCAAAAGATCGCCCAAATTATGTGATCTGTAAACTTTGTCATGATTCTCTTAGTAGAGGTCAAAACCTCAGCAGTTTGACAACTTCTTCCATGAATCGTCACATGAATAAATATCATAGGTCCCGGTGGGAAGCTCACTGTGCTGCAATGCGGCCTAGCAGAGCGAACCATCCACCACCTGCCCCTTCCAGTGCATCCGCGCGCTCTTCATCTTCTAGGACTGTGGGGACAGCTGTCACACCTGTTTTTCCACGCAAAACGTCCACCACTGTAACCGCAACAGGCAGTTTGCTTGGTAGGTCGTCAGTTGGTTTGGAAGGGGAAACAAGTGAGTGTGTACAGCTCTCTCAGACATCGATAGCAGCAACGTTGGATGAAGGCAACATCATGTCTCCGCCTGCACTTTCCTCACAAACCTGCATTTTTCCAGGGACACCCTACTCAACACCGTCTACACACAGCAGCCAGATCTCTGTCCCTCAGATGTGGTCAAATAAAAGGCCACTTCCTCCGACCCATGACAAAGCTAAGAGGTTGACTCTATCCCTCTGTAAGCTGTTGGCTACCGAAATGCTGCCTTTCCGCCTAGTGGACACACAGGATTTTAGAGACCTTATGTCTGTCGCTGTGCCCCAGTACCAGATGCCTAGTCGCCACTACTTCTCTAAGAAAGGTGTGCCCGCGCTACACCAGCATGTCGCACACAACATCACCGCTTCCTTGAGAAACTCTGTGTGTGAACGGGTGCATTTCACCACCGATACTTGGACCAGTAAGCATGGACAGGGACGTTACATGTCGCTGACTGGGCACTGGGTAACTATGGTGATAGATGGTGAAGGGTCTGCTGCACAAGTCTTGCCGTCCCCACGACTTGTGTGTCAATCCTCTGTCTGTCCAAGTTCCGCCACTGCTTCTGCATCCTCCACCTCATCTGGGTCCTCCACCTCCGCCCCAAGCCTGCCTGGTCAGGCCACCAGCGTTCTCACTGCGCAGAAGGAATCACGCACGCCTCATTACTATGCTGGCAGCAGAGCGCAACGGCATCAGGCGGTCTTTAGCTTGACATGTCTTGGGAATAAGAGTCACACAGCTGAGGAGTTGTGGTCAGCTCTGCGGTCCGAGTTTAATAAATGGTTGTCTCCACTCAACCTGCAGCCTGGTAAGGCCGTGTGCGACAATGCTGCAAACCTGGGTGCGGCCCTTCGCCTGGGCAAGGTGACACACGTACCTTGTATGGCTCACGTGTTGAACCTTGTCGTCCAGCAATTTTTAACACACTATCCCGGCCTAGATGGCCTTCTGAACAGGGCACGAAAACTGTCTGCTCACTTCCGCCGTTCAAGCGCCGCAGCAGAGCGACTTGCATCGCTCCAGAAGTCTTTCGGCCTGCCGGTTCATCGCCTGAAATGCGATGTGGCGACACGCTGGAATTCAACTCTCCACATGTTACAGCGACTGTGGCAGCACCGCAGAGCCCTGGTGCAATACGTCATGACGTATAGCCTGGGCCAACGAGATGCAGAGGTGGGGCAGATCACCCTGATGGAGTGGTCTCAGATCAAGGACCTATGCACCCTTCTGCACAGTTTCGACATGGCGACGAATATGTTTAGCGCTGACAATGCCATTATCAGCATGACGATTCCAGTCATTTACATGCTGGAGCACACGCTAAACACTATTCGGAGTCAGGGGGTGGGACAACATGAAGGGGAGGAACTACAGGAGGATTCATATGCGCAAGGGACAACAACATCACCAAGGTCCAGACGTTCATCATCACCAACGCAGCAGGCATGGGACCATGGGGGACAGGGATCGACAAGGGCGCATAGTAGCAGGCGAAATGTTGAGCAAGGTGCAGGAGAACATGAAGAAATGGAGGACGAACTGTCCATGGACATGGAAGACTCAGCGGATGAGGGAGACCTTGGTCAAATTTCAGTTGAAAGAGGTTGGGGGGAGATGTCAAAGGAAGAAAGAACGGTTAGCACCTCTATGCCACAAACACAGCGTGGACTTGGTCCGCATGGCTGCGCAAGACACATGAGTGCCTTTTTGTTGCACTACCTCCAACATGACAGTCGTATTGTCAAAATTAGAAGTGATGATGACTACTGGATTGCCACACTATTAGATCCCCGGTACAAGTCCAAATTTTGTGACATAATTCCAGCCATAGAAAGGGACGTATGCAGGAGTATCAGCAGAAGCTGTTACTCGATCTTAGCTCGGCTTTTCCACCAAACAACCGTGCAGGTGCAGGGAGGGAATCTCCCAGTTGTAACTTGACAAACATGGGACGGTCTCGTCATCTTCAACAGTCTACCCGTACCAGTAGGACCGTATCTGGTGCTGGTAACAGCAATTTTATGGAATCTTTTCATAATTTTTTTAGACCCTCTTTTGCAAGGCCACCAGAGACAACAAGTCTGACACATAGTCAACGGCTGGAGAGGATGATACAGGAGTATCTCCAAATGAACATCGATGCCATGACTGTGCAACTGGAGCCTTGCTCCTTTTGGGCTTCAAACCTAGAAAAATGGCCAGAGCTCGCAACTTACGCCTTGGAGATTTTGTCGTGTCCAGCTGCCAGCGTTGTCTCTGAACGTGTCTTCAGTGCTGCTGGGTGTGTGCTGACAGATAAGCGCACGCGTCTGTCCAGTGACAATGTGGACAGACTGACGTTCATCAAAATGAACAAGTCATGGATCCACAAGGAATTTACTACCCCTGTGTCATCCTGGGGAGAGTAAATGCTTGTTGATTTGGAATGTGCTTGATGCAAATCAAAACATCCTGTTTGCAACTAGGGCCCAAGTGCTGCCACTGATGGGGTGGGTGTCTGTGTGGCCCAATTTTTGGAAAAAAGGGAGACTCCGCTTGGAGTAACCCTTGCTTGCTGTGTTTTTAAAAGAAGCCAAGATGAACAGAGCTGGGATCAGGAAAGACTTTGCTACCTACCCCGGTGTCATCCTGCGGACGGTTAATTATGGCGTATTTTTGAATGAACTTGATGCAAATCAAAACATCCTGTTTGCAACTAGGGCCCAAGTGCTGCCACTGATGGGGTGGGTGTCTGTGTGGCCCAATTTTTGGAAAAAAGGGAGACTCCGCTTGGAGTAACCCTTGCTTGCTGTGTTTTTAAAAGAAGCCAAGATGAACAGAGCTGGGATCAGGAAAGACTTTGTTACCTACCCCGGTGTCATCCTGGGGACGGATAAGAATGGCGTATTTTTGAATGTGCTTGATGCAAATGTAGCTGTGAAGTGTACAACTGGGGCACAACTGCTGCCACTGAAGGGGTGGGTGTGTGTGGGGCCCAATTTTTGGAAAAAAGGGAGACTCCGCTTGGAGTAACCCTTGCTTACATTGTTTTTAAAAGAAGCCAAGATGAACAGAGCTGGGATCAGGAAAGACTTTGCTACCTACCCCGGTGTCATCCTGGGGACGGTTAATTATGGCGTATTTTTGAATGTGCTTGATGCAAATCAAAACATCCTGTTTGCAACTAGGGCCCAAGTGCTGCCACTGATGGGGTGGGTGTCTGTGTGGCCCAATTTTTGGAAAAAAGGGAGACTCCGCTTGGAGTAACCCTTGCTTGCTGTGTTTTTAAAAGAAGCCAAGATGAACAGAGCTGGGATCAGGAAAGACTTTGTTACCTACCCCGGTGTCATCCTGGGGACGGATAAGAATGGCGTATTTTTGAATGTGCTTGATGCAAATGTAGCTGTGAAGTGTACAACTGGGGCACAACTGCTGCCACTGAAGGGGTGGGTGTGTGTGGGGCCCAATTTTTGGAAAAAAGGGAGACTCCGCTTGGAGTAACCCTTGCTTACATTGTTTTTAAAAGAAGCCAAGATGAACAGAGCTGGGATCAGGAAAGACTTTGCTACCTACCCCGGTGTCATCCTGGGGACGGTTAATTATGGCGTATTTTTGAATGTGCTTGATGCAAATCAAAACATCCTGTTTGCAACTAGGGCCCAAGTGCTGCCACTGATGGGGTGGGTGTCTGTGTGGCCCAATTTTTGGAAAAAAGGGAGACTCCACTTGGAGTAACCCTTGCTTGCTGTGTTTTTAAAAGAAGCCAAGATGAACAGAGCTGGGATCAGGAAAGACTTTGTTACCTACCCCGGTGTCATCCTGGGGACGGATAAGAATGGCGTATTTTTGAATGTGCTTGATGCAAATGTAGCTGTGAAGTGTACAACTGGGGCACAACTGCTGCCACTGAAGGGGTGGGTGTGTGTGGGGCCCAATTTTTGGAAAAAAGGGAGACTCCGCTTGGAGTAACCCTTGCTTACATTGTTTTTAAAAGAAGCCAAGATGAACAGAGCTGGGATCAGGAAAGACTTTGCTACCTACCCCGGTGTCATCCTGGGGACGGTTAATTATGGCGTATTTTTGAATGTGCTTGATGCAAATCAAAACATCCTGTTTGCAACTAGGGCCCAAGTGCTGCCACTGATGGGGTGGGTGTCTGTGTGGCCCAATTTTTGGAAAAAAGGGAGACTCCACTTGGAGTAACCCTTGCTTGCTGTGTTTTTAAAAGAAGCCAAGATGAACAGAGCTGGGATCAGGAAAGACTTTGTTACCTACCCCGGTGTCATCCTGGGGACGGATAAGAATGGCGTATTTTTGAATGTGCTTGATGCAAATGTAGCTGTGAAGTGTACAACTGGGGCACAACTGCTGCCACTGAAGGGGTGGGTGTGTGTGGGGCCCAATTTTTGGAAAAAAGGGAGACTCCGCTTGGAGTAACCCTTGCTTACATTGTTTTTAAAAGAAGCCAAGATGAACAGAGCTGGGATCAGGAAAGACTTTGCTACCTACCCCGGTGTCATCCTGGGGACGGTTAATTATGGCGTATTTTTGAATGTGCTTGATGCAAATCAAAACATCCTGTTTGCAACTAGGGCCCAAGTGCTGCCACTGATGGGGTGGGTGTCTGTGTGGCCCAATTTTTGGAAAAAAGGGAGACTCCGCTTGGAGTAACCCTTGCTTACATTGTTTTTAAAAGAAGCCAAGATGAACAGAGCTGGGATCAGGAAAGACTTTGCTACCTACCCCGGTGTCATCCTGGGGACGGTTAATTATGGCGTATTTTTGAATGTGCTTGATGCAAATCAATACATCCTGTTTGCAACTAGGGCCCAAGTGCTGCCACTGATGGGGTGGGTGTCTGTGTGGCCCAATTTTTGGAAAAAAGGGAGACTCCGCTTGGAGTAACCCTTGCTTGCTGTGTTTTTAAAAGAAGCCAAGATGAACAGAGCTGGGATCAGGAAAGACTTTGTTACCTACCCCGGTGTCATCCTGGGGACGGATAAGAATGGCGTATTTTTGAATGTGCTTGATGCAAATGTAGCTGTGAAGTGTACAACTGGGGCACAACTGCTGCCACTGAAGGGGTGGGTGTGTGTGGGGCCCAATTTTTGGAAAAAAGGGAGACTCCGCTTGGAGTAACCCTTGCTTACATTGTTTTTAAAAGAAGCCAAGATGAACAGAGCTGGGATCAGGAAAGACTTTGCTACCTACCCCGGTGTCATCCTGGGGACGGTTAATTATGGCGTATTTTTGAATGTGCTTGATGCAAATCAAAACATCCTGTTTGCAACTAGGGCCCAAGTGCTGCCACTGATGGGGTGGGTGTCTGTGTGGCCCAATTTTTGGAAAAAAGGGAGACTCCGCTTGGAGTAACCCTTGCTTGCTGTGTTTTTAAAAGAAGCCAAGATGAACAGAGCTGGGATCAGGAAAGACTTTGTTACCTACCCCAGTGTCATCCTGGGGACGGATAAGAATGGCGTATTTTTGAATGTGCTTGATGCAAATGTAGCTGTGAAGTGTACAACTGGGGCACAACTGCTGCCACTGAAGGGGTGGGTGTGTGTGGGGCCCAATTTTTGGAAAAAAGGGAGACTCCGCTTGGAGTAACCCTTGCTTACATTGTTTTTAAAAGAAGTCAAGATGAACAGAGCTGGGATCAGGAAAGACTTTGCTACCTACACCGGTGTCATCCTGGGGACGGTTAATTATGGCGTATTTTTGAATGTGCTTGATGCAAATCAAAACATCCTGTTTGCAACTAGGGCCCAAGTGCTGCCACTGATGGGGTGGGTGTCTGTGTGGCCCAATTTTTGGAAAAAAGGGAGACTCCGCTTGGAGTCACCTTGCGGTGTTTTACATGACTTTAGAAGGGCGTGCCATGCCTATATCTGTGTGTCCTCCTCTTTTTCCTTGTCCAGCTGTTTTGTTTTCGCATGAGTATATGTCCTTGTCACTTTCCCATGTGTTGTGAGTTGTTTGTCACCTTTTGGACACCTTTGAGGGTGTTTTCTAGGTGTTTTTCTGTGTTTGTGATTGCCTGCCATTGTTTCCTATGCAGTTCGAGTTCGGTTCGTCGAACGTTCTACGAGCCAAACTCGAACGGGACCTCCGTTCGGCGAACCGACCTCGAGCCGAACCGGGACCGGTTCGCTCATCTCTACTAGGCAGGTGCCATATCTAGTGGTTCGTGTCCTCGCACACTAGTGGAGCGAACGCAGGTAGGAGCTTTGTGCGGCTTATGCTGCTGTTCGTCTCTTTTGCACCACTAGAAGAGCGGACCTAGGCAGGTGCCATATCTAGTGATTCGTGTCCTCGCACACTAGTGGAGCGAACGCAGGTAGGAGCTTTGTGCGGCTTATGCTGCTGTCCGTCTCCTGGCACCACTAGAGGAACGGACCTAGGTAGGTGCCATTTCACACTCACTGCTTTTGTCTCTGTGATCTTTAACAGAGAGCATTCCACACACCCTCCAAGTAAGGGAGGAATTGCTTTATTTTCTAATTATATTCCTCTGTGAGTTTAACAGAGGTATTGCACTCTGCACTTGTGCTATTATTTTTTACAGTGGCACACTTATATACCCCTTATCCTCTGCCATAGTCTGCAGCAGAGTCTTTGCACGGTGGACCCTGACTGTCTTACATTCCTTTAGGTTTTATTATCAGACAGCCCCCCGTAACACACGGTGCATCTATGATAGGGGCACAAAAATGCATTCTGGCCATGTAAATGAGGCTTTACTGTTTTTTCTACCAATAGCTTAAAGGGAATCTGTCATCTGGAAAAACACATATCTACAGATATGGGATTAATCTGCAGGTGAATAGCAATACAACATTGCCCGGCCACCTTACTGAAAGTATAGCTATCAGGAGAAAATGTACTTATTTATTTAGCTGCTGGCTTCTTGCTATAGAGGCGTTCCCAGAGTGCTACAGTTACCACTGGCAGTACCATTCACAGCACAGTGAGTGGCAGCTGTAAACACCCCCCCTCACTTTGATTGACATCTTGCTCTATAGGGCATCTCTACAGAACAAGCTGGTAATCAAAGTGCCAGAGAGTGCTAAAAGCTGTGGCTAATAGTACAATAAGCTGTGATGTGAATGGAGATTGTGGCCACTCTGTGCACGCCCCTATGACTGAAAGTCAGCAGTAGAGTTGAGCGATGTTTGAGGTTCAAGGTTTGCCAGTTTCAGGTTCAAGTGATTTTGGGGGGTGCTTGAGATCGAACTCGAACTTTTTTCTAAAAGCTCGACAGTTTGAGTTACGTTCGAGAACGGTTCGATCACCAAAAGCTTGGCTTTTTACAGCTACAGTGTGCAGGGAGCCATCGCTGGCAGCCTGCGGTAAGCTGGTAACCAAGGTAAATATCGGGTATCCAAGCTTAGTAACCCGATATTTACCCTGGCTATGTGTGCAGGGAGCCGACACTTCCCCGCTCGGCTCCGTCTCCTCCTGCACTTGGCATGTACACACACACACTCACACTCACCTGTCCCCAGCCATGCAGTCCCCGGCACTGACGTCCTCAGCGCCACATGGCGCCGCTCGGCTCCACCCACCTCGCACTCCGCCGCCCGCACACATGGCCCCACTCGGCTCCACCCACCTCGCACTCCGCCGCCCGCACACATGGCCCCGCTCGGCTCCACCCACCTCGCACTCCGCCGCCCGCACACATTACCCCGCTCGGCTCCACCCACCTCGCACTCCGCCGCCTGCACACATTCTTTGCAGCCACTATTGTGAATGATCAGCTGATCGCTCTCATTAGCAAGCAGCCGGGAGATCATCTATTCGTTATCAAAAGCCGGCTGGCTAATGAGAGCGATCAGCTGATCGTTCTCTCTTTTACAACGGAGTCCGACAATGAACTCTATTCTTTTCATTCGTTGTACAACGCATAAGTCACAAGCGTCAAGCAACGCATGTGACTGATGCAAAACAACGGAAATGTGAACCTAGCCTTACCTGCGGTGATGAAGTCCTGCCCTCCCAACGTCAGCACTGTCACTGTCCTCCATGTCCGCTGCTTGTCACATCTCCTCTAGCTGCCGACCCGAGACTGTCACTAGCGGTGACATCACAGGCTCCCGCGATACATGGTTTGTGAAGGCGACGGTCATAGAACTCAGTGACGAGCGCTGCTGTCGGAGTGCAGCTATCACCGCAGGTAATGTACCTCACTATCCTCCTAACAGCAGCACTTCTCATGCCCTACAGTGACAGCTCTGCTATCAGGAGTGCAGCGATCACCGCAGGTAATGTACCTCGCTATCCTCCTGACAGCAGCACTTGTCATGCCTTGCAGTGACCTGTGCTGGCCTATTGATGTTAGCTCAGGTCACTGCATTGCTCTTCCAGCCAATATGGAACATTCTGTTCTTCATTGACTGGGACATTGACTATGGTATGGATCATCATGGGAACCCATTGGATTACAACAGACCTGGATTTGTTTTTCTTTCTAATAAATTGGTGAAAGAGGGAATGTTTTGGGGAGTGTTTTTTCAAATAAAAATGTGTTTGTCGTCTATTTTTTTTTATTACTGACTGGGTTGGTGATGTCGGGTATCTGACATCACGAACCCCAGGGCTCGATGCCAGGTGACATTACACATCTGGTATTAACCCCCTATATTACCCTGTTTGCCACCGCCACAGAGCAACGGGATGAGCTGGAGCGAAGCTGCAGGATTGGAGCATCTAATGGATGCGCCACTTCTGGGGCGGCTGCGGCCTGCTATTTTTAGGCTTGGGAGAGTCCAATAACCATGGACCTCCCTAGTCTGAGGATATCAGACCCCAGCTTTCTGCTTTACCTTGGCTGGTGATCCAATTTTGGGGGGACCCCCACGTGTTTTTTTTCTTTTAATTATTTATTTAATTTAAAATAACAGCGTGGGGTGCCCTCTGTTTTGGATTACCAGCCAAGGTGAAGCTGCAAGCTGTGGTCTGCATGCTGCAGCCGTCTGCTTTACCCTAGCTGGCTACCAAAAATAAGGGGACCCCACGTCATTTTTTTTTATTATTATTTTTGCTAAATACAAGGCTAAGCAACCCTTAGTGCCACATGAAAGGCACCAAAGGGTGCAAAATTACAAAATGCAGGAGAGTGAGACATTATGTGTCTTTCTGCCATTATAATGACAGAAAAGACTTATATGAAGTGTACACACACAGGAAAATCAACAGAGCGCTCTACGCTGTGAAAAGCAGTACAAAATGGCACTGGAGTGTACATGTGACTGCCTCATGTAGGTTGAAGCTATGGATCCTGGGTAAATTCATGTATTTTCCCTCCTTCAGTTTTCTTGCAGTACTCAAAAAAATGGAAGGCACACGGATGACAAACGGATGACATACGGATCGTTTACGGAACGGAAACGGATGCACCCGTGAAAAAAAACGACTTCTTTGCGAACCGCAAAAACGGATCGGTCGTGTGAATGTAGTCTTATTCTGATCTGCCGTTTATAAACAGCAGGCAGAAATAAGTGAATAGCACCCCCCAGTGTCAGAAAATCTCCAGGGTTTTAGGAGGTAGCTGAGACCCTGGAGATCATGATTAAGGCCTGTTTTTCTGGTCCCCGCTCACGTGATCTCCGGTATACACCGTATACCGATGATCACGTTACAGTAAATGACAGCGTCGGTAAAAAATTATTCATCTCCCATCTGGCATGAACAAACATGTCAGATGGGAGATAAATCTCCTCCCCAGTCCCCTCTGGTCCCCCGGTGTCGCCAAAGTGCCCCCCCTGGCGCCCTCCCGGAAATCCAAGATGGCCATGCGCACAGCAGAGCGCCAGCCGCATTCACCCTTCTCCTTTGATTTCTGTTGCATGTGCCATGACACATGCGACAGAAAACTCCTGCCCAGGCCTTGCCAGGTCACCCCCTATAACCACACCGGTGTTCCCCGGTGTCCCACGGTACCTGTGCAGCGTCAATCCCCCGCAGCCCCCTTCCTTCACAATAGACGCTGCCCATTGCACAGTGGGGCTGTCAGCTCAGCTTCCTGTGTTCAGACACAGTGAGTGGCGGTAACCATGCATCTGTAAGCTACTGCAATGCCCTGCTCATGAGGTAAGGAACATAGTTGATCAGGAGAGCTGCACTACATTTCCAAATGGAGGTATTTGATTTTATAGTTGCCCTGTTGAGCGACTACCAATCTTGAGAGTCCGTTATACTCCACAAGAAAACACATCTAAATAGTGAGCTCTGTTGTTTAGTATTCATTCAGCTGGATAACTGGACTTAAAAGGGTATTCCATCTCCAAGATCATATCCCCAATATATAGTAGGTGGAATAGCAATAATATCAGCAAATACCAATATTTGGAAATGTAGAATAGTTCTCCTGATTAGGCAGGCCCTTACCTCATGAGCAGGGCATTGCAGCTTTGGTAGCAACAGTTACGACATGGACTCTGCTGCTGTGGACCCAGGGAGAGTGGCTGCAGATTCATTGCACCCACACTCCTCACATGGAGCGTCTGCACTCCTAGAAAAAGGGGGATACATTCCCTGAGCGTGTCCCCCCATATTCTAGATGGTCCAGAGTCATCGTGGGACCCCTTTATTTTTTTTCCTTACAATAAATTGGTGAAGGAGGGAATGTTTTGGTGAGTGTTTTTTCAAATACATTTTTTTTTGTCTATTTTTTTTGTTAGTACTGACAGTTTGTGATGTCGGGTATCTGATAGATGCCATGACATCACAAACTGCTGGGCTTGATGTGAAGTGACCTTACAGCTAGTATCAACCCCATTTATTACCCCGTTTGCCACTGCAAAAGGGCACGTGATGAGCTGGGGTGAAGCGCCAGGATTGGCGCATCTAGTGGATGCGCCACTTCTGGGGCACCTGCGGCCTGCTATTTTTAGGCTGTGAAGGGCCAATAACTATGGACCTTCCCACCCTGAGAATACCAGACCACAGCTGTCCGCTTTACCTTGGCTGGTGATCCAATTTGGGGGGGACCCTACTTTTTTTTTGTAATTATTAATATTTATAAAATAATTATAAAAAAAGAGCCTGGGGTGACCTCAACATTGGATCCCCAACCACGGTAAAGCTGCCAGCTGTGGTTTTCAGGCTACAGTCGTCTGCTTTACCCTAGCTGGCTATCATAAATGGGGGGACCCAACGTCATGTTTTTTTTAACTTTTTTTAAATAAAAAAAATTAATGGGCTTCCCTATATTTTGATTGCCAGCCAAGGTAACACCAGGCAGATGGGGATGGCAACCCATAGCTGTCTGCTTTATCTGCGCTAAGAATCAAAAATACCGCGGAGTGCTACGTCATTTTTTTTAAGGATTTATTTTTACAGTACTGTGATGTCAGGCAATCAAAATACAGGGAAGCCCATTTTTTTTAGTTATTTAAATAAATAATTAATAAAATATATATGGGCTCCCGCTGCATTTTTTGTATTGCTAGCTAAGGGTAATCCAAGCAGCTACTGGCTGCTAACCCCCACTGCTTGGCATTACCTTCACTAGCAATGGAAAATCCAGGGAAGCATTTTTTATTTTTTTTGCCAAAAAGCTACAAAAAATGACATGAGCTTTGCCATATTTTTGTATGCTAGCCAGGTACAGCAGGAAGGTACGGCTGCCCCCAACCTCCACCTGCCTATTTGTACCCGGCTTGGAACTAAAAATCTAGGGAAGCCCTTTTTTAATTATTTCATGAATTTCATGAAATAATTAAAAAAAAAAACGATGTAGGCTTCGCCCCATTTTGTGTCCAGCCAGGTACAACTAGGCAGCTGGGGATTGGAATCCGTAGCACAGGTTAGCGCCAGTTTTCTGGGCCCCTCTGCTGTGAATTGCAGTCCGCAGCCGC